>NW_028318609.1:1422500-2845000 GCF_062004578.1 Staurois parvus | reverse complement strand
AGAGCTCTTTATTTATCACCTTAAAGCATGGGTATCAAACTGGAAGCCCTAAAGCTGTTGCCAAACTACAAGTCCCATGAGACATTGCAAGACTGACAGTTACAAGCATGACTCTCAAAGACAGAGGCATGATGGGACTTGTAGTTTCGCGACAGCTGGAGGGCCACCAGTTTGACACCCCTGCCTTAAAGTGATAGCCTGTGCTCCCGCTAAAATGTGTTTTTACCATCTCCAAAATGAAGCTGAGGTTTGCTTAGACATCTTCAACAAAAAAACTAAAAAAAAAAAAAAACCAACAAAAACTGTCTGAAAGCCACACTGTGGTACACACTGCGCTTATAAAATATGAGGTCCGTGTAAAAAAAGGCCTTAAACCGTAGTTAACCCAAATCAAAAAATGTATATATTTCAATTTACCATTCCCATAAATTATGGTTTTCTTTTTATCATCTGTTACTTCTGTATATAAAGGCTCCTTCACACAGGTGTACTGATCAATTTCTATCAATTTGTAAGGCAGATCTGAACAGCAGCTCCATGATAATCTATGGGAAGACAAATTTAAAGAGGATCGATCGCTCACATGTGAACACCGCTCAAGAGGCAACACTCAATTGGGCATGATTATCTGTGAGAGCCAACAGTCTTCCAAAAAGCTAATCGCGGGAACCCCCATCTGCATCAAATTGCAGGTTGAGTGCATATGCAGGTGTGAATGCACCCTAATAGCTGGCTCTGTGTTCTTACCTTCCTAGCTCTTGGGGTCCCCCCAAGTTTGCACACCTGGTGGCAGGTGCACAGTGTAGATGTGATAAATTTCTGAAATAAATCTTGGTATATTTGAAATTACAGGTTGTTTGTTGTAAAATAGATGCCTCCTATATATCACTCCTGAGGAAGTGGATTGTCCACAAAATGTGTCAAGATGTCTTGAGCCCAATATACAGTGCTCAGCACTGAGTATAAGTATGCCTCAACAGATTTGTCAGAAAACCTTTACTTTCCTTTCAGAATCAACATTTTCAATGTTGACACTATACTACAAAAAATACTCCCACAAATGCGGACCATTGATTGCAAACAAGATTTGTTAATTTGCGCACACAAAAAAGTATTTTTCCTAACAAATTCATTCAAGACCATGGTGCAAAAATGAATACACCCAAAAGAAAGTCTTAGAAGCAAAGCTAAATTTTAGACAACAAAATCCTAATTACTAAGAATTCAACTACAGGTGAGTCTATTTATTCATTAAACAGATGTCCAGCAGAAAGTTGATTATAAAAGGGTGTTTTTTTAAAGAAAACTCCTTCCCATTTCATGCTGTCAGCAATGGCACCACATGGAAGAGAAACGTCACCAGGCCTGAGAAAGAAAAAGTGAAGGCTACAAGAAGATCAGCAAAGCTTTACTTATCAGTCAGAATACTGTAGCAAAAGCGATCCAAAAATGTAACAAAGTTGGAACTGCAACCATCTCACAGAGACATCCACAAGTTAACACCTGGGCAGGAGTGTCTTTTGATGAGAAGGGTTGAAGAAAATCACCATGCAAGATCACTGCAGTTAGCTAAAGAAGTAGAAAGCCAAACTGGGGTGATTGTGTCCCATGATATAATACAGTGTACACTGCAAAGGAATGGCATGCATGGGTGTCGTCCATAAAGTAAGCCTTTCGTAAAGCCCATGCTCAAAAAAGCCCACCTAGAATTTGCTGAAAAAGAAGACTACTGAAACTCTGTACTCTGGAGTGATAAGACCAAGATAAATGTTTTTGGAACTGATGGCTTCAAAATTGTATGGCGTTGCAAAGGTGAGGAGTACAAAGAAAAATGCATGGTGCCTACAGTGAAACATGGTGGTGGCATTGCCCTTCTGTGAACCTACATGAGTGCTGCTGGTGTCGAGGAGCTGCATTTAATTGATGGTATCATGAATTCACAGATGTACTGCTCTATATTGAAAGAGAAGACGCTATCATCACTCTGTGCCCATCAATCTAAGGCCACTGTTGCATTTATGAAGAACAAGGTACAAATGATTCAGTGGCCAAGTATGTCTCCTGATCTGAACCCAATCGAACATCTATGGGGAATTCTGAAGAGCCAAGTTGAGCATCATTCGCCATCTAGCATCTAGGCACTAAAAGAGGTCGTTCTTGAAGAATGGAAAAAGATAGATTTTGCAATATGTCGCCAACTTGTTCATTCCATGCCTAGAAAACTTGTCCTTACAAATCATGGAGGTCATACAAAATACTAGATGGAGTAGTTTTGTTGTGGGGTGTATTCATTTTTGCATCAACTAATTTGAGTAAAACTGAACATTTTGTAATCCAAGTTATATTATTAACCTTACTTTCATGTAATGCGCTAAACAAATGTTCTATAAAACTCAGTTTTGTCAAAATAATGGAAATTGTTTTTGTGTTCATTGAGATATTGATTAAAATTTTACTTTTCAAAAGGGGTGTACTCATTTATGCTGAGCACTGTATGTCCTTATACATCAGTAATCATATACCACCAACCATTTTGATATATTGATTCATCTCTTGATATGGGAGACACTCATGGGCCCAATTTGGAGGTTACTAATTTATAATTATTTTGAGGCTTAAAAGGTACTTAGCATGTTCTCTATGCACTATTTTATGTGACTCTTAATACTTTGCATATCAAATAAAGCTTTGTATTCTAAGGTTTTAAAAACTTGTAACTGTATTGGTTATCCCATTGGTTAGCATCTCTTTTTGGTCCAATTGACATTAGGGGATTGCTGAATGGAATGTTCGAGGATTTTCTTGTTCATTACAAGGCACAAAGTATTTTTTCCAAATGTCGTGATCAGGACAGGGTCTTAAACAAGTGATTCTGAGTACCCAGCCAGCCCAGATAATGGTCACTAGTCTGACATGCCGCAGTGAAATAAGAAGGGAGGGTCAAGGATGTAAGATTCCTCTTCACACACTGGGGCTATTCAGGACACACAATGTATTTCAGTGTTGCCTGGATACCTTGCCATAGGGAGGGGGATCACAGCGCCACAGACTGGACAAGGAAGGATGTTCACATGTTCCTTGTATAAGATGCAGAGAAGGAATGTAGTCTGGTATTTCCCAGTGTTCCAACATAACAACCCCACACTCTGGGTATTTGTGACCAATAAGGCAGATATAAATTGAAAGGCTGCTTTTTATCACATCACTTCTGAAGTTTCAAATCGATGACCCTAAACATTTATTATATGAAAATAATATAATAAATGCTTCTTCAAATATTAGCACTTCGAATATTGAACAAAAGTCTTGGGAATACTGCCAACACTTTCTCTTGGTATCATCAGCTTCCATTATGGTGGTTACAGTACTGAATTTGTATGTCTTTGGCACCACTCGCTACGGGTCTACTCATTGGCTTTCCAACAATTTGAGGTAAGTATAATCACTGGGTCTCCAACATAGTCTGGGTTGAGAGAGAACACTCAGTACAGAAAGTGGACACATACCTAAATCGTTATCGGAAGGGTAAGGGAAGATGGTGGAAGGTCACAGATGTACAACACAAAGCACGCTGGTGAAAAAGTCCAGTAACACACTGCTTATGTAGACAATTCAAGGCTGCCCTCTCTGTTGAATGACCACTGTGTATTGGGTAATAATGTCTCACAGATAGCCACCTAACCTGCAAGACTAGAACCTGTCATGGAACTCAACAGAAACCTCAAACAAATAAAATGGCCCCAACAGACTTTCCATAATTTATAGACCACCGATAGTCCTATCGATCCTTGGGAGTAAACAACGACTACCCAGGGAACCCCAGTTTAACGACATGGTAATGTTACTACGGTGTTCTCTATATGCATTCTTGGAATATCCCATGCCTTTCAAGTAAATAGTTACATAGTCTGGCTGAGAAAAGAAAAGTCCATCCAGTTCAACCAGTTCAAAAAGCAATTAAAAGATAAAATACACTGCAAAGTCTGTAAGTGAATAACATAAAAGTGGGACTGTAGGCAATACTTTTTTCCCCATTTTGGACTGAGCAAGGGATGGCTATAATGCCAGATTTTTTTTATTATACCATCCATGTTCCACTGCGTAGATTTCCTTTCACTTCTTGTCAAACATGCAAACAGGAAGTGAGCGTAAATCCCTGCAAATTAAGGGAATTTCTTGGGGGCTCCCAGGTCACCAGAACTATCCCTATTGGAAGATTTTTCTCCTACTTTCACTTTCAATGATAATGGTAAACAGGACAAAGAGAGGGTGACTCTCCTTAATGGGGGCATAGAAAACAATAAAAACCAACAAGGATTCTAATCCCTCTCCACTCTATCCAGACCTACAAGAAAAAAACAAAAGGTTTTCCTTTTAGTTGAACATTAAAGCTGAGTTCACCTTTAAAAGGTAAAAATAATAAGTGCCCATATAATAATGTCAGGAAAAAATGCATTTATAATTTTTTCCCACAGCAGTCTGCAAAGCATTGCACCAATAATCAATGGATTGTAGGTGCAATGTCAGGCTTCTGCACATTCTTCTTCCCGCTCTCTGCCCATACCTCTGTAGGGGCTTTCAGTTACTAAGATGCAAGACGATTCAGTGGACTACAAGTTCTCTGATCAACACACTCATATTCCACTGAGCACTGCAAGTCCATTTATTATGGACTTAAGAACATGTTGCACCCTAAATTTGGGTGCAACATGTTCTAGAAAATGAACTGCTGAAACTGCTTAAAAAACTGGTGGTTTAATATCACTTTAATACAAACACCGCACACATAATTTTTTTCCGCATACACAATGGGGTTGATTTACTAAAGGCAAATATACTGTGCACCGCAATTGCACTTTCTCTAGATCTGAGGGGAAGCTCTGCTAATTTATATCATCCAATCATGTGCAAGCAAAAATGCTGTTTTTTTTTTTCCCCTTGCATATGTTTGGGTATTCTTTGCAAAGTGAAGCTTTACCTCATTTACTAAGCCCTGGAGCAAGTGCACAGAATAATTGCCTTTAATAAATTGTATGCCCCTTGAGGGTTAGGGACTGATGTCAATGTACAATATACACCGCGTTCCAAATTATTATGCAAATCCTATTTAAGTGTCACAAAGCTTAAATAATTTGTTTTTCTTTTTAACTCATGGATGGCATTGTGTCTCAGGGCTCTTTTGATCACTGAAAACAATCTCGGACACCTGTGATAATTAGATTGGCCGGTGAGCCCAATTTAAGTAAAAACTACTAAAGGACGGTGTTCCACATTATTAAGCAGAGCACCATTTTCAAGCAATATGGGGAAGAAAAAGGATCTCTCTGCTGCCGAAAAGAGTGAAATAGTTCAATGCCTTGGACGAGGTATGAAAACATTCGATATTTCACGAAAACTTATGCGTGATCATCGCACTATTAGGAGATTTGTGGCTGATGCAGAGCATAGACGGGTTCGTGCAGATAAAGCACATTGAGGAAGATTTCTGCCAGATCCATGCATCGGATCAAGAAAGCAGCTGCTATAATACCATTACATAGCAGCAAACAGATATTTGAAGCTGCTGGTGCTTCTGGAGTCCCACGGACATCAAGGTGTAGAGTCCTCCAGAGTCTTGCAACTGTGCATAAACCTTCTATTTGGCCACCACTAACCAATGCTCACAAGCAGAAACAGCTGAATTGGGCAGAAAAATACATGAAGACTAATTTTCAAACAGTCCTGTTCACTGATGAGTGCCGTGCAACCCTGGATGGTCCAGATGGATGGAGTAGTGGATGGTTGGTGGATGGCCACCCTGTTCCAACAAGGCTGCAACGTCAGCAAGGCAGTGGTGGAGTCATGTTTTGGGCCAGAATCATGGGAACAGAGCTGGTCGGCCCCTTTAGGGTCCCCGAAGGTGTAAAGATGACCTCTGCAAAGTATGTGGAGTTTATGACTGATCACTTTCTTCCCTGGTACAGAAGGAAGAACTATGCTTTCCGTAATAAAATCATCTTCATGCATGACAATGCTCCATCTCATGCTGGAAAGAATACCTCTGCATCAATGGCTGCTATGGGGATAAAAGGAGAGAAAGTCATGGAGTGGCCTCCATCCTCCCCTGACCTCAATCCTATTGAGAACCTTTGGATCATCCTCAAGCAAAAGATCTATGAGGGTGGGAGGCAGTTTACATCCAAACAGCAGCTCTGGGAGGCTATTCTGACATCTTGCAAACAAATTCAAGCAGAAACTGTCCAAAAACTCACAAGTTCAATGGATGCAAGACTTGTGAAGCTGCTATCAAATAAGGGGTCCTATGTTACAATGTAACGTGACCTGTTAAAATGTTTAAAAAGTTAAAATGTTGTTAAAAGTTTGATTGAAATAGCTTTTGATTTCAGTAAATATGCTGCAAACACAACAAATGACAATTTTCAGTTCTTTACAACCTATAAAGTGTTTTGAAACTTACTGTGCAAAATAATTTAGAACAGTGCATTGTAAGTGTTTTATGTTTAAAAAAAATACTGTTATTAGGACAGGGGTGTCCAAACTTTTTTCAAAGAGGGCCAGATTGGATGAAGTGAACATGGTGGAGGGCCGAACATTTTTCCAAACATTCTTTGAACCATTACAATTAAATGCAAATAAATTATTTTATGCCAAGTTACCGTATTTTTCGCCGTATAAGACGCACCTGACCATAAGACGCACCTAGGTTTTAGAGGCAGAAAACAGGAAAAAAAAATTCTGAACTAATGGACTGCAGACACAGTACAGGAGATGACCAGAGACTGCGGACATAGTACAGGAGATGACCAGAGACTGCGGACAGCACAGGGATGACCAGAGACTGCGGACAGCACAGGGATGACCAGAGACTGCGGACAGCACAGGGATGACCAGAGACTGCGGACAGCACAGGGATGACCAGAGACTGCGGACAGCACAGGGATGACCAGAGACTGCGGACAGCACAGGGATGACCAGAGACTGCGGACAGCACAGGGATGACCAGAGACTGCGGACAGCACAGGGATGACCAGAGACTGCGGACAGCACAGGGATGACCAGAGACTGCGGACAGCACAGGGATGACCAGAGACTGCGGACAGCACAGGGATGACCAGAGACTGCGGACAGCACAGGGATGACCAGAGACTGCGGACAGTACAGATGACTGCTGACCTTTGGGGAGGTGGGGAGCGGGTACCTGAATTTGACAGGTACCCGCTCTTACTTCTGCAGTTGTTCTTTGATCTTACCTGTTCCTCGATCCAGCCGCGCGCTGTCTTCCCGGCTTCTGTAATGGCGCTCGGCATGACAGCTGGGTGCCCAGTGCGCATGAGCGAGAAGCACTTGCGCTTTGTGATTGGTCCGGCGGCTTCTGGGATCTGTCATGTGTCCCAGGTACCGCCTTACCATTCACAAAAAAGCACCGCTTCTTGCGCATGCGCACTTGGCACCCGGCTGTCATGCCCAGTGCCCACACTACAGAAGCCGGGAAGACAGCGCGCCGCTGGATAGAGGAACAGGTAAGGTCCCGCTGCAGAGCTGAGCGGCCGGCCCGGTATTCTGACACGGCCGCGGTGGAAATACCGGACCGGCCGCTCCATAAGACACACTGACACATTGACATGGAGGGCCGTATTAGACCGACCCTCGGGCCGTAAATGGCCCGCGGGCCGGACTTTGGACATGCCTGCATTAGGAGGTTTGTTCAATAAAATGTGAATTGTACTCTTAATAGTTGATAACATGAGAATTATGCCGATTGTTATTTACATCAATTATTTAGGTAAATGAGAACAATATAATTTGCATAATAATTAGGAACACGGTGTATATGTAAAGCGTTGTGTAAATTGACGACGCTATATAAGTACCTGTAATAAATAAAATCAAATCAACCCCATTGTCTTCCCGTTGTTCAATGAACAGTCACACTTCTGCTAGTACACATATTACAGTAACTAACGATACAACTGTTTGGATGGTCTCTCCGATAACAAACCCATTTGGCCTCCCTGCAAAAACCCATATATATAATTTATGGTTGTTTTGGGGAATAGCCACTTTCCATCGTAAACAGGCCAGACACAGACAGGACCTGAGCTGTATCCCTCCTGTTTAAGCTGACTGCCTGGGATAGTTCATATTCACACAGTCAAACCATCAGGGACTAGCGATCTACAACCTGCAGGCTTCCTGCTTATATCCTGTCTGTCAGGGCCGGCAGCCAGCAGCACAAGGGCAGAGGCTAGTTGGCACAGGGTGGTAATGGTAGCCAAAGGTAATTTAAGTCAAAGGATGGGAGGAACCACAGACACAAAACACATTCAGGAATGTACGTTTGGAAGGGGATTAGATAAAATAAATAGTAAGTCATAACTGCGAGCAATGTAAAAATGGTTTTGTATAACGGGAGTATGATCAGAACAACTCATGTACTGAGCTACAAAAAGCAACTTGTGGGGATCGAAACAGGAAATTACAAATCAACAATAGCAGATCCTATAATCCCCATTCTGACAGGTTCTCTGGAAGAACTGGATGTGTTCAACATGTGGGTAAATTGCCACTGACACAACAAGGCTACCTTCACATGGGTGGCCAGAGGCAGGTAGTTTGCTGCGGTTAGTCGCCTCTGGACGCAGCTGCACTCCATGCTATGGCTACATACAAACTGTATGATTAGCCGTGGCCACAAACACTATGTCTGGATGCACACTACCTGTGTCCAGGGTCGGTATTCATATGCAGCCGCTTGGATGAGCAGTTACATGCTAACAGCAGCAGCCATGGCCATTGATTTGTACAGAGTACAAATCTGACAGCAGCCACTAACCGCTATTACTGTATGCACACAGCCTCTGCATGCAGCATGTACCTCCACCACACCTGCCTGCTTGTCTGATTGTAGCCTAGCAGAAATTAAGACTTGGTTCACATCTGTGCGGGTGGTGCCGTGTGTGGATCTGCACAGAGGAATGCGGACCTGCGGGCGGGTGCCAACAATTCTAATGGCACGCCGCGTGCACTGGAAAACGCAACCGTACTGAGAACCGAGGTTCTCGTGTCGGCTGTGTTTTCAGAAGATGCGCAGGGACTTCTTCTCTGCGTGTCACGGGGCACAGGAGTCCCGTACGGCCACACATATGTGAACCAGGGCTTAGGGTCCTTTTTCTTTTAAGGAATTATTAAGTACAATATGCATATACACTGGCCAGAAAAGGCTTGGCCTTCAAAGTGGATAATATCAATACAAGATCAGGAACAAAATGTACCCCTTTCAGTAAGCAAATTATAAGAGGTTCACCTCTCAAGAACTTTAAAGTGTTACTAAAGCCAGGACCCTGCATTCACTATATCGGGTCTCCCACAGCACACAGGACATGGAAATGCAATTATTTTACTAAATATAAACTGCTAAATACCTTTTCTCATCAGCAGTTAGAGCAGTCTTGTGACTTCTATCAGTGTCCAGCAGAGCACTGGTTAAAGCTTGTAGGAGGAGTTTTATTTCTGCTCTAGGAGGATGCAGAACTCCTGTCTGGAGAGTGCTGATTGGCCCTGTGCTGATCACCTGCACTCTCCTAAGAAAAAAACAAAGCAAAACAAAAAAACCCTCTGTAGCAATACACACCAAACTAAGCATGTGCAGAGTGTCTCCACACACCCCGTCTTATAAGGAGATAAGAGGGAGACACTGGAAGAAGGGGAGGATCAGAAAAGGCAGAATCAAA
Organism: Staurois parvus; assembly: GCF_062004578.1. Taxonomy (NCBI): domain Eukaryota; kingdom Metazoa; phylum Chordata; class Amphibia; order Anura; family Ranidae; genus Staurois; species Staurois parvus. Next base: position 2,835,269 of record NW_028318609.1, on the reverse strand, counting down.
CATCCTTTTTACACAGTGCAGAGAATTAACCCCCTAGGTTCCACAGTGAGTATAACCAGCATACTTTATTGCATAAACAGGCTGATTTTACGGTTTTGGGTTTAGTAACACATTAATGTCTGTAGCAGTTCATTAAAAATATACAGCAGCAGTATAATTTTTCAAAAAAAGTTGTACGGTTCCCTAGGTTGAGATTATATTATCGGTCTGCTGCAGGCAGATGGAAGCATTTCCTCGGTCTCCTCTGCGCCCCCAGTTTTCAGGCTACAACACTGGACATTTGTAGAAGATCAAAAAGAGAAAGGCTGCAGCAGGGGACTGATCTGTGTCAGATATTTGTGACCACAGGCAAGAACTGTTATGTGGAATGAACCTCCCACGCTACCTGCCTGTGCAACAAAGAAAGGGGGAGCTGCTATAACTTGACTATATGCCCAGATAGAAAAGGTGTGAATAAACCAAAAATGGTGCACAGCAACCAGGATTTACATGACTTATCTCCAAGTCCAAATCTCTGTCTAGGACATAGATACTGATCCTGGAGCAAAGCCTCTTCTGGAGAGCCCAAGGGCAGTACTGTGATGTCAGTGAGAGGTAATGCACACCTGACAGTGGTACACTTGGCCATTACCTAACATGCATGTATTTGATTCGAAGATGCATGTCTGATGCAAGTTCCACTTTGAAAAAGTCTGTGATGTCTATACACCTTAAAGTTTTATTAAACCCACAACAGTAAAATCAGTCTGTATATGCAGTAAAAGCTGCTTGTTAAACTCACTGTGGGACCTAAGGGGTTAATCCTCTGCCTTGTTTAAAAAGACCATTTGATCCTGTCTTCTCTGATCCTCCCCTTCTTCTACTGTCCTCAATCCATCTGCTGACGGAGCTCTAGAAGGCACTCTGCACATGCTCATTTTGGTGTGTATGGCTAGAAAGGTTTTTTTTTTAATTTCTTAGAAGAGTGCATGTGATCAGCACAGGGCCAATCAGTGCTGTCCAGACAAAGGGTCAGAGGTCCTGCAGCCCCATAGAACGGGGGAGAATGAAATCTCCTCCTACAAGCTTAACCAGTGCTCTGCTGGACACTGATAGAAGTCACAAGACTGCTCTAACTGCTGATGAGAAAGTATTTAGCTGTCAGGGCTCCGGGTATGACCAGAGGTGTGTGTACTGACACAGGGAAACGCAGGCTTCAGATATGGTATAAATAAGACAATTTATTAAGACTAACAATACAAACATAAACGCAGTGCACCAAACCCCAAGCTAACACAAATACATACAACAAGGTGAAACAAACCCAAACCTAAACTGATATAGATACACAGGTACATACACATATAGAGCACAACGTAGTCAGGCAGGCCGGGTCGATAACTATCGGGCAGGTAGGTACAGGAGGAGCAGGCGGAGAGTAGTCAGGTCATGAGCCGGGTACAGCAACTAACAGACAGGTAGGTACAGGGGGTCAGGCAGAGAATGGTCAGGGTCACAAGCCAGGGATCAAACAGGAGAAGTCAGCAGAGGTCAGGATCAGGCAGGGTCGGCAACAAGTCAGGCAGAAACAGGAACAGGAATGCAGGTTACAAGATACAGGGGCCCATGGAAATACACACACCAAGGCACAGACTGCAGGTCTGGCCATCCCTTAAATACACCTGCAATGAGCCCCAGGTGATGGCTAATTGCCGAAGTGAACCTCTGGTTGTTGAGAGCACCCGCTGGCCAGCCCTGGTACTGCAGTCCACAAGGCAGGTGAGTCCCACCACTATTGGCAAGTCCATTCCTGACATTAGCAGTTTATATTTACTAAAATAATTCAATTTCCATGTTCTGTGTACTGTGGGAGACCGGATATAGTGAATGCAGGGCCCTGGGTTTAGGAACACTTTAGTTGTGCAGAAATATAAAGCACTGTTGCTGTGCAGAACCACTCCTCAGCAGAGATAGAAGAGAACACTTAGCTCCCATTCTTCCTTGCACAGACTCTGCAAACTACCAGCCTTGCATATCGGTGGCTTGCATCCAGCAGTAGGTAAAGTCTTAACTTGTCATACTAACTGACTTCAACATTAACTCACTGAGCAACAGCGTCCCATTTTCAAAATCACCAAAATTTTAACCGTCACTTCAAAGTCTTAGTAAGCTGCACCCATTATCATGTAGCTGAAGAACAGACAGGCTTCCGTCCCGCTGTCTTCATGCAGTGGCAGAGACACGCCTGTATGAGCAATGGCAGGTATTCAGCGCTGCGGGGAAGGAATGCAAAAGCATGCACACGCCTGCTGGGCAACCAAAAATTGCCAAGTATTGCTCACCCATCCACCATTTCACTGCCAGCAGTCAAGACACAATAGACACAAATACTGGATGGTATATTCTTCTTATAGGTATTACTAAATTAGTGTTTATGAATGATATATTTTTGTGTGCATCTACATCAATCTCAATATACATCTCTTTATACATGCAGACACATGAAATGCTGAAACATGAAAAGTGTACAACATATATCCTCATATCTCAGGAATGGACACGGACTCCACGCTCTCGGACTGGGTACTTCTGATTATCTGGAACAAGGATCTTGAGGGCTCTCCAAGGCTCCCTTAACCATGTTATCATACTGTATGATCAATGGAACAGGTGCTGCAGGAGGGAGAGTGCTGGGTGTGGTGTGCGGTCTGCGACAGACCATTTAATCAGAGCTGTAATCAGAGCCCGCAGGTTAATGATTGCTGGGGTGAGTAATGTTGGGGGTGGTAATAGCGGAAGGGCTGGGTTCTCAGGAACGTTACAGCTAGACAAGAAGTTGTACTTTAATCTAGTTACAGTACAGTCCCAATAAAATGATAGACAAAAATTATGAAAGAGCTGACGTTGTCATTACATACCAGCGTCATATTGTGTTAGACATACAGTACTGTCATTCTTTAACCACTTGTTATCCAGGGCACTTTTTCTATTTAGCATTTGCCCTCCAGAGACCCAATTCAAAATGAAAACCCCTTTGTTCCGCATTTGGCTAAAAAAAATACTGCAGGAAAACCAAAATGACCAATCATGAGATAAACTACTGTTTCATGAAAAATCTGTGCTTTCAATAGTTAAAATTTCAGTTGGGGTTCTATTGTTGGGCTTTTAACCACTTGCCCTCCAGAAGATTTCCCCCCCCCCTTCCTGATCAGGTCATTTTTTACGTTATGGCGCTGCGTTACTTTAACGGACAATTGCACGGTCATGCAACACTGCACCCAAATGAAGTTAACGTCCTTTTTCTTTGCACGAATAGAGCTTTCTTTTGGTGGTATTTGACCGACAATTTTGAGGAAAAAAACACAATATTTTTGATAGTGGTGCACCCAAATGAAAATTCTGGTGCTGAAACCGAAAATTCAAAATGCACTTGGCCGAAAACCGAAATGCGCAGTTTTAAAAAATGAATATATATTTTTGGGAAAAAAATACACTTTGATTAAAAACAAAACAAAAAAAAAAACTAATATATACCCCAATTTGTTTGGTAAAATATGAAAGCAGATGTTACGGCGAGGAAATAGATACCCAACATCTCACGCTTTAAAAATTAAGACACTCGTGGAATGGCGTGAAACTGCGGTACTTAAAAATCTCCATGGGTGATGCTTTAAAAATTTCTACAGGTTAGCAGTGTAAAGTTACAGAGGAGGTCTAGTGTGAGAATTATTGCTCTTGCTCCGACATTCGTGGTGATACCTCACATGTGTGGTTTGAATACCATTTATACATGTAGGCATGGCCTACGTCTGTGTTCACCACTACATGCGAGCACAGGGGGACGGGGCACTTTAAACTTTTTTTTTTTTTAAATTAATTTAATAAAAAGAAACGCACACACACATACGCGCGTGCATTCACCAGTGCCAAAAGCTAAAACCCAACTGTGATTTATAGGAGTAGAAATGTGGAACTGAATAACACAACATACTGCAGCGTACTTAGGAATATGCAGTATGTATGTATGCTGAATGCTGCAATTCAAGCTGGATATCAGTTGACAAAAATGATATCTGGGAATTCGAAAGAATGCAGAGGAGGGCAACTGAATATGAGGCATAGAAAACCTGGGTTACAAGCCTAATTTATCAGGATTTATTCTACCTACAGAAAACGTGATTATGCAATTAAACTTCATTGACAAGCTGTTCACTTTCTCATTGGTGTTAGAACTATGGAAAGGGATTCGGAGCTGATAAAATCTGGTATAGCATTTTTCAGGAAATTATTGTAGGTGATCCTGTACAATAAAAAATACATGGGTTTTTACAAAAATCCTCTGGAGGGCAAGTGGTTAGAAGCAGCAGAGGCGGTAAATGGTGGCGCGTGTGCTCCCTACCCAAAACGGCAAAATCACATATGATATGATATATATATATATATATATATATATATACACACATACATACATACATACACACACATACATACATACATACATACAGTGGGGCAAAAAAGTATTTAGTCAGCCAGCAATTGTGCAAGTTCTCCCACTTAAAAAGATGAGAGAGGCCTGTAATTGGCACCATAGGTAGACCTCAACTATGAGAGACAAAATGAGAAAAAAAATCCAGACAATCACATTGGCTGATTTGGAAAGAATGTATTTGCAAATTATGGTGGAAAATAAGTATTTGGTCACCTACAAACAATCAAGATTTCTGGCTCTCACAGACCTGTACCTTCTTCTTTAAGAGGCTCCTCTGTCCTGCACTCATTACCTGTATCAATGGCACCTGTTTGAACTTGTTATCAGTATAAAAGACACCTGTCCACAACCTCAAACAGTCACACTCCAAACTCCACTATGGTGAAGACCAAAGAGCTGTCGAAGGACACCAGAAACAAAATTGTAGACTTGCACCAGGCTGGGAAGACTGAATCTGCAATAGGCAAGCAGCTTGGTGTGAACAAATCAACTGTGGGAGCAATAATTAGAAAATGGAAGACATACAAGACCACTGATAATCTCCCTCGATCTGGGGCTCCACACAAGATCTCACTCCGTGGGGTCAAAATGATCACAAGAACGGTGAGCAAAAATCCCAGGACCACACGGGGGGACCTAGTGAATGACCTGCAGAGAGCTGGGACCAATGTAACAAAGGCTACCATCAGTAACGCACTACGCCGCCAGAGACTCAGATCCTGCAGTGCCAGACGTGTCCACCTGCTTAAGCCAGTACATGTCCGGGTCCGTCTGAAGTTTGCTAGAGAGCATTTGGATGATGCAGAAGAGGATTGGGAGAATGTCATATGGTCAGATGAAACCAAAATAGAATTGTTTGGTAAAAACACAACTGGTCGTGTTTGGAGGAGAGAGAATGCTGAGTTGCATCCAAAGAACACCAAACCTACTGTGAAGCATGGGGGTGGCAACATCATGCTTTGGGGCTGTTTCTCTGCAAAGGGACCAGGACGACTGATCCATGTACAGGACAGAATGAATGGGGCCATATATCGTGAGATTTTGAGTGCAAATCTCCTTCCATCAGCAAGGGCATTGAAGATGTAACGTGGCTGGGTCTTCCAACATGACAATGATCCCAAACATACCGCCTGGGCAACGAAGGAGTGGCTTCGTAAGAAGCATTTCAAGGTCCTGGAGTGGCCTAGCCAGTCTCCAGATCTCAACCCCATAGAAAACCTTTGGAGGGAGTTGAAAGTCTGTGTTGCCCAGCGACAGCCCCAAAATATCACTGCTCTAGAGGAGATCTGCATGGAGGAATGGGCCAACATACCAGCAACAGTGTGTGCCAACCTTGTGAAGACTTACAGGAAACATTTGACCTCTGTCATTGCCAACAAAGGATATATAACAAAGTATTGAGATGAACTTTTGATATTGACCAAATACCTATTTTCCACCATAATTTGCAAATAAATTCTTTCCAAATCAGCCAATGTGATTGTCTGGATTTTTTTTCTCATTTTGTCTCTCATAGTTGAGGTCTACCTATGATGCCAATTACAGGCCTCTCTCATCTTTTTAAGTGGAAGAACTTGCACAATTGGTGGCTGACTAAATACTTTTTTGCCCCATTGTACATACACACACACACACACACACACATATATATATATATATATATATATACACACACACACACAAACACACGATTTTGCACACCCGTGCCGCCCTGTAGCAGTATTTCTGCTATAGGGCGGCGCAAAAGAGGTTAAAGGCTACATTTACCTTTAAGACAAAAATAAATGCATGTTTTTCCAACAGTTACAACTTATCAAAGTCTGTTTTCTTTAGCAAATCAGCCCCAGTATGTGCATGTCAATGCATCAATAAATTGCGTTCTATTGCATGAATATACACAGATGTGAATGGTAGAAGCCAGGTGTTGTGTACAAATGTGTGCTCGTGCAGCAGCTGTAAACGAAGAATCCGAACACCGAGGGAGATCGCATTTACCCTTCATGCCTCTTATGATTACAAGAGGAAGAACACCACAACCATCTTCACAGCACAAAGGATTTGGCACAACAACCTCTATTTGATAGATGTTCTAATCAAAAGCAATACAACAATGGCTTCTATTATATTCCCCTTTTATCCTGATCTTACAGCAATTAGATTTTCTGTTAGAAACACTTCCCAGTAACGGCACTCGTGGGAGGAAAGGCCTTTGACATCCGCCACCCAGATTAGCCAAAGTAATAAGAGGAGACTGAAGTTGTGTTCACTCCCTTTGGCACGGAAGTTTTAAGAGTCTTCTTACTCGTAGGGAGGAACACATGCATCCAGGCAACCCTGTGATAACATTTCTCTTATAAACTAAATACAAGCAGGTTTTCTATGTACCTCCCCAGAGCAAGGCTTGTACAAGAAACTATGGCCAACATTTACCTAGATATAAGGGCACATATCAACTGCTTAATGTGAATGTGCATAAAACAAATATAAAATTGGTAAATACCATACAAGACATCAGGAAGGAAGGAGGGGGGGTTAATCAAATACTGCTTTATAAAATACATTTAATTTCTAAAGTGCCTCTGATGTATTCCATGTCTGCTCACTTGCAGCTACATCACTAGTATCCTTTTGTAGAACGGCGGCATCACCAGGGAAGGTGTCATTGCGGCTCGACATATGCATCCAATACATTCAATTATAACAGGAGGTTCTATGGCCCCATGTACACTGGGATAGCCTATCTCAACCAGGGTGCCTTGAGGTGTCTTCAGGGGTGCCTTGGCAAAATGTCTACAAATTTCCCAAGACTTGTATACAAACCAGTGGGTGGAACAAGCTTGCCTTTAAGCTACACAAAACCATGTTTTCATTGTGCACCATTATGACCTTCTATCCTCCGGACAACCAATGACATCACCAGTTGATAAGGAGGATGTCAGTTGCCTGCACAGCATCCTAGTTTGACCCTCCCCTGCCCCTCTCCATCAGTGCTGGGGTCACATTAGCTCAGTGATGGAGAAAAGGGAGAAGAGAAGCATTGGAATATTACTCAGTACCAGTGTGCAAAAGTGTATTTGCTTTGGAAGAATAAATCACCTCTAATGTTGGGTGTCTTACATGTGTAGATGTTGCTGTGTTATATAAAACGATTAGAATAGTTTTTCACATTTTAAAATGGGGGGCCTCAAGACTGTCCAGAATTTTAAAGGGTGCCTTGACTGAAAAAAGGTTGAGAAACACTGCACTTGGCACTTACTTGCAGTGCATGAGGCTCTGGCGTTTAGCTATGGGCGGATGGGCACACGCACCCAGTTTAGTCCCACTGCCGGCAGTCTGTTGAACTCTATAGGAGGCTTACGGCTTCTGGGGCTGGCTGGAGCACCTAGCGGTATTAATGTTTACGGGAGTACGCACCCAGGAATGAATGCCCGGAACACTCTGTGTTTTCAAGCTTTTCTCCCTGGACACATACTGCACTAAACAGAAGTCTCATATAGAGTTTGATGGGCTGTCGGGAGCTGGGCTGGACTGTACACTTGTGCCTATCCGCCCTGTGCCTAAACACCAGAACCTCATACACTGCAACCAAGTGCCCAGTGTGCATGGAGCCTTAGAAACTCCTGTTATGTAAGCCATACATGGGTCAAATCCCGAACAAATTTTCTTTAGAAAATCTAAATTTTCCTGCATTTTGTAATCCGAAGGTGCCACCAATGATTTCGAAATTCAGCCAACCAAGCCTTCAATTTCCCCTCATGTTGTCACAGAAAAGAATTTTTGTGGCCAAGAATTTTCTTTTCTTTCCAGGTTACAGCACATGCTCATTTCTTTTTCGTTTATATTTCCCTCATGATTCTCCCATCATTGATTAGAAATTTGTTCGTTTTTCAAAAAAATTTCCAACATGCCGATCACTCAGATTCGTTGGCCACTTGAAAATCGTCCATTTCTATGACCTACTAATGGGGCGAATTTCAAACGAAAATTCTTTGAAAAGATTTTCTAAAGAAAATTCTTTCGGAATTCGACCCGTGTATGGCCGGCTTTAGAATTGAATGTATTGGATGCATGTGTCGAGCCGCAACGTTAGCCAAACGCAAGATCCCCATGCATGCAGCTAAGCCAGGGCCCAATGCAGGCCACAGACGGGTCGAAAACTGGACGTTTAAAAAAAAAAGAAAAAGAAAAAAAAGAAAAATTGGTCGTTCAATAGGCCGACGTTACCACCAACGTTAAAAAAAAAAATTGTGAGATTTTCGTCCCGTCTACGGCCGGCATTTAATTACTTCTGTCCCTGCAGAGAGCCCGCTATTATATTTGACATGAAAAAGTATTGCGGTTGCAACAATATATTCATTTTGGATGTTTTTATTCGGATACAAATAGATACATTGTTGCAACCGCAATACTTTTTCATGTCAAATATAGTAGCGGATTGGAATTCTTCTTCTTGCAGGTCACAGCTCATGCGCAGATTTTTTATCGGTAAAAATGGGGCGAAAATCAAATGAAAATTCTTAGAAAAGATTTTTGAAAGAATATTATATTTGACATGAAAAAGTATTGCGGTTGCAACAATGTATCCATTTTGTATCCATTTCGGATGCAGATGTTTTTATTCGGATACAAATAGATAGATTGTTGCAATCGCAATACTTTTTCATGTCAAATATAATAGCGGACTGGAATTCTTCTTCTTGCAGGTCACAGCTCATGCGCAGATTTTTTATCGGTAAAAAGCGTGGCCAATTTGCCCATCAATGCCAGGAAAATCAGCCAATCGGCAAAATCGGACGATTTTTTTCCAACTTCAGCGATAAAAAAAAGTGCCAAAATCCTGAAAAACGGCCGACCAATTAACCAACCATTGGTGCGAAAATCAGCCGATTTTTTTTTTCGGATGATTTTCGACCCATCTATGGCCTGCATAACTCTGCAAGACAGTATCAACTAGGTTCAAAGCAGAGGTGCAAATGATATTATAAAAGTATTTTCTAAAGTAGTATTTGATTAAGCTTTTAAATGTTATGACAGGGTTTCTAGCTAAAGATCTGCAGATATGCTCACTAACCATAATATCACAACATGAACCACGAGGGGCAAAGTGTCTAATAGCATCACAATGAGTGTTTTGTAGATAAGGTGTCAGCAGTACTTCTGGGTTGTGGTTTTGATTTAAAGCTGAAGTGTATTCTTCTTTTAATTTTGCCTTCCCTGTGTCCTTCTTTTCCTCCTCATGTGCACCTTCAGGAAACAGTACTATTTTTAATTGTGAATAGTCCAGACACTTTACGTGCAATTCTTTGCCAAACACATCCGGAGGGTGGCTGGAGATGCTAAATATGTTATTTATATAATACCAGAAACTGTAAGTGGAGTTATGATCTTCAGACTGACAATTCCAGCTTGTGTACAGTGAAGAGAGAAACCCTCTTTCCTCAGCCATTCACAAAAGGCCTAGTATTTTCTTTCACTGAACACAAATTTTTCTATGAATGGGTGAGAAAAGAGGAGGTGAAGAGCAGGAAAACCATGGGTGAGTGGAGAAGGTAAGAAGCTGGGTTGGAGGAAAAGAATTCACATGTACAGAAGCTGCCTATTCAGGTCAAGGGGATAGACGTACCCTAAAGACTGTTGTGGTTATCAATTCCCATCATTCTAATCTATAGGATCCAGTTAAAACTGACACAAACCCAACACACACATTTATATTGTAAAGCACTGAGCAAACTGTTGGCGCTATATAAATCCTGTATAATAATAATATTTTATATATATACAGTGGGGCAAAAAAGTATTTAGTCAGCCACTAATTGTGCAAGTTCTCCCACTTAAAAAGATGAGAGAGGCCTGTAATTAGCATCATAGGTAGACCTCAACTATGAGAGACAAAATGAGAAAAAAAATCCAGACAATCACATTGGCTGATTTGGAAAGAATTTATTTGCAAATTATGGTGGAAAATAAGTATTTGGTCACCTACAAACAAGCAAGATTTCTGGCTCTCACAGACATGCACCTTCTTCTTTAAGAGGCTCCTCTGTCCTGCACTCATTACCTGTATCAATGGCACCTGTTTGAACTTGTTATTAGTATAAAAGACACCTGTCCACAACCTCAAACAGTCACACTCCAAACTCCACTATGGTGAAGACCAAAGAGCTGTTGAAGGACACCAGAAACAAAATTGTAGACCTGCACCAGGCTGGGAAGACTGAATCTGCAATAGGCAAGCAGCTTGGTTTGAACAAATCAACTGTGGGAGCAATAATTAGAAAATGGAAGACATACAAGACCACTGATAATCTCCCTCGATCTGGGGCGCCACACAAGATCTCACCCCGTGGGGTCAAAATGATCACAAGAACGGTGAGTAAAAATCCCAGGACCAAACAGGGGGACCTAGTGAATGACCTGCAGAGAGCTGGGACCAACATAACAAAGGCTACCATCAGTAACACACTACGCCGCCAGGGACTGCAGTGCCAGACGTGTCCCCCTGCTTAAGCCAGTACATGTCCGGGCCCGTCTGAAGTTTGCTAGAGAGCATTTGGATGATCCAGAAGAGGATTGGGAGAATGTCATATGGTCAGATGAAACCAAAATAGAACTGTTTGGTAGCAACACAACTCGTCGTGTTTGGAGGAGAGAGAATGCTGAGTTGCATCCAAAGAACACCATACCTACTGTGAAGCATGGGGGTGGCAACATCATGCTTTGGGGCTGTTTCTCCGCAAAGGGACCAGGACGACTGATCCATATACAGGACAGAATGAATGGGGCCATGTATCGTGAGATTTTGAGTGCAAACCTCCTTCCATCAGCAAGGGCATTGAAGATGAAACGTGGCTGGGTCTTCCAACATGACAATGATCCCAAACATACCACCCGGGCAACGAAGGAGTGGCTTCGTAAGAAGCATTTCAAGGTCCTGGAGTGGCCTAGCCAGTCTCCAGATCTCAACCCCATAGAAAACCTTTGGAGGGAGTTGAAAGTCCGTGTTGCCCAGCGACAGCCCCAAAACATCACTGCTCTAGAGGAGATCTGCATGGAGGAATGGGCCAACATACCAGCAACAGTGTATGCCAACCTTGTGAAGACTTACAGGAAATGTTTGACTTCTGTCATTGCCAACAAAGGATATATAACAAAGTATTGAGATGAACTTTTGATATTGACCAAATACTTATTTTCCACCATAATTTGCAAATAAATTCTTTCCAAATCAGCCAATGTGATTGTCTGGATCTTTTTTCTCATAGTTGAGGCCTACCTATGATGCCAATTACAGGCCTCTCTCATGTTTTTAAGTGGGAGAACTTGCACAATTGATGGCTGACTAAATACTTTTTTGCCCCACTGTGTATATATATATATATATATATATATATATATATATATATATATATATATATATATATATAGGGAAACGCTGCAGAAAAGCATGTAGTGCGTTTTAAAGCTGCCTAGCAACAAGAAAAAAAAAAAAGAAAAAAATCCCCCCAGAAGCAATAATGCATCAAAAACGCAGGTGCAAAACGCAATGCAGAAAACGGCTTAAACGCAACCTGCATAGGTGTAAACCTAGCCTTACTGCCCACACATACAGTGGGGCAAAAAAGTATTTAGTCAGCCACCAATTATGCAAGTTCTTCCACTTAAAAAGATGAGAGAGGCCTGTAATTGGCATCATAGGTAGACCTCAACTATGAGAGACAAAATGAGAAAAAAAATCCAGACAATCACATTGGCTGATTTGGAAAGAATTTATTTGCAAATTATGGTGGAAAATAGGTATTTGGTCAATATCAAAAGTTCATCTCAATACTTTGTTATATATCCTTTGTTGGCAATGACAGAGGTCAAACGTTTCCTGTAAGTCTTCACAAGGTTGGCACACACTGTTGCTGGTATGTTGGCCCATTCCTCCATGCAGATCTCCTCTAGAGCAGTGATGTTTTGGGGCTGTCGCTGGGCAACACGGACTTTCAATTCCCTCCAAAGGTTTTCTATGGGGTTGAGATCAGGAGACTGGCTAGGCCACTCCAGGACCTTGAAATGCTTCTTACGAAGCCACTCTTTCGTTGCCCGGGCGGTATGTTTGGGATCATTGTCATGTTGGAAGACCCAGCCACGTTTCATCTTCAATACCCTTGCTGATGGAAGGAGGTTTGCACTCAAAATCTCATGATACATGGCCCCATTCATTCTGTCCTGTACATGGATCAGTCGTCCTGGTCCCTTTGCGAAGAAACAGCCCCAAAGCATGATGTTGCCACCCCCATGCTTCACAGTAAGTATGGTATTCTTTGGATGCAACTCAGCATTCCCTCTCCTCCAAACACGACGAGTTGTGTTTTTACCAAACAGTTCTATTTTGGTTTCATCTGACCATATGACATTCTCCCAATCCTCTTCTGGATCATCCAAATGCTCTCTAGCAAACTTCAGATGGGCCCAGACATGTACTGGGTTAAGCAGGGGGACACGTCTGGCACTGCAGGATCTGAGTCCCTGGCGGCGTAGTGTGTTACTGATGGTAGCCTTTGTTACATTGGTCCCAGCTCTCTGCAGGTCATTCACTAGGTTCCCCCCGTGTGGTCCTGGGATTTTTGCTCACCGTTCTTGTGATCATTTTGACCCCACGGGGTGAGATCTTGCGTGGAGCCCCAGATCGAGGGAGATTATCAGTGGTCTTGTATGTCTTCCATTTTCTAATTACTGCTCCCACAGTTGATTTGTTCACACCAAGCTGCTTGCCTATTGCAGATTCAGTCTTCCCAGCCTGGTGCAGGTCTACAATTTTGTTTCTGGTGTCCTTCGACAGCTCTTTAGTCTTCACCATAGTGGAGTTTGGAGTGTGACTGTTTGAGGTTGTGGACAGGTGTCTTTTATACTGATAACAAGTTCAAACAGGTGCCATTGATACAGGTAATGAGTGCAGGACAGAGGAGCCTCTTAAAGAAGAAGGTACAGGTCTGTGAGAGCCAGAAATCTTGCTTGTTTGTAGGTGACCAAATACTTATTTTCCACCATAATTTTCAAATAAATTCTTTCCAAATCAGCCAATGTGATTGTCTGGATTTTTTTTCTCATTTTGTCTCTCATAGTTGAGGTCTACCTATGATGCCAATTACAGGCCTCTCTCATCTTTTTAAGTGGGGGAACTTGCACAATTGGTGGCTGACTAAATACTTTTTTGCCCCACTGTATACAGCAGTGGATACTGGCACACCTTAACTAAATAGTCAAGGTAATAGGTCAAAATGTATGACACCCCCTAGGATAACTGGATTCATGTACTCCAAGAAAAATCTGGCTACCAATCAGCATATTACTTTTAAATGAATGTGGGGTCAGGCTATGCACACTTAGATATTTGCATATTCTAAGAACAATAAATGAGCTTTACAACAATTCCTTGCTGAACTCTGTAGCTGCAAGATACTGTGGGTGGCAAACACAAGGCCCGTGGGTAAAATTCGGCCCACCAGGCCATTTCACGTGGCCCTTGCACCTCTCCTGCAGGTACCCCCTGATCTCCGCCCCCACCTTATCTCAGCAGTCGGCAGTAGAGAAGAGAATAGAACTCCCCTGCCAAATCCTGCACCTCTCAGTGCACTGCAGAACCCTCTCTCTCTCTCTGCCTCCCTTGTCCTCAGCATTCAGCTCTGGTAACTGACTCCACTCCTCCTCTGGTCCTGCTCCAGACCCTACACTTTCTGCTTTCCAGCTCTGCCCCCAAAGGGGTGCACGGTGATGTTAGGATGTAATAGGGGGTGGGGTGCTCTGGACATCTAGTCTTACAGATACAACCGGCCCTTTGAGGACAACCATAATGCTGATACGGCCCATGATGAAATGGAGTTTGACACCCCTGCTGTAGAGTAACTTAATCTCAAAGATCAACTAAAGTGGTTCAAGTTATTCTATCTGCAGCTCAGATCTCCCTTGCTCAACCTACCAGAGCCCCTGCTCTGCATTTTCATTGGGAGACCAGACCAGAGTCTATACTGGATATTGAATGCATATGCTGCTTAGCATTAAGCTATCCACTGCTCAATTGCACTCTGAAATTTGATATTGTATTTTTTTAAAATGATAAATCTTTTTATTAACCTGACATGGGAATGTTCTGAATTTCTACATACATGGCATATACATTTGTGATCTTTACTATAGGGTCACTAAACGTTTGTGTGATATACACAGACACAAACATACCAAAGTGGTTCTAAAGTCATAACATGTTTTACATTAATGCATTCCCTGCATTAAGAAAAAAAAAAAAAAAAAGCTCTAAGTAACAGTATCGCCCCTTCACTCCCCAAATTCTTACCCGAGTCCTTACTCAATGTAACGCTGCGTTCGTTTACTGTTCTTCTGTTCTATCTGCTCTCATAGGCTTGGCTGAGGGCAGCGGGGCTATTGTGATCCTGTGATGAGGGTGCTGGGGGGCAAGGCCGAGCCAAGCAGTGTGGGTTTATGGTCACACACAGTGTCAGCTCACTCCTGCCCCCACAGCAAGCGCTTTCCAACAGGGGCACGCAGAGAAAAGGAGGAGTCAAGCGCACTGGTGGGGGACCCCAGAAAAGGGAGGTTTGGGGCTGCTCTCTGCAATACCATTGCACAGAGCAGGTAAGTATGACATGTTTGTTATAAAAAAAAAATAAAAGTGACCTTTAGAACAGGGTTTCTCAACCAGGGTTCCTTCAGAAGTTGCTAGGGGTTCCCTAAGAAATTTCTGCCTCTCAAATCAGTTCCGACTGACACCATTGATCTTTTTTGGCTATCTTTATGGGGGTAATTCTGCCCATTGACCATCACACTAGTGTATCACGAGTTGTAGATATAGTAATTTTTAGTAGGGGTTCCTGGAGACCAGAAAGTAATTTCACGGGTTCCTCTATGTTGAAAAGACTGAAATGATGGTTTAGAGCCTCTTTCACACACACTGGGATTTATAAGCCAAGCAAACGTACATTCATCTATGTAACTATGCTGCCACCTAGTGAACACAATATGCAACTGACATAATAGATAAAAGCGCCTTGTTTTCAGAAACGTTCATTTCAGCCTGGGTTAAAATCTCACCAAAGCCATTTTTTTAAGGGCTGAAGGAATAATAAATAAAAAGTGGCCTTTCATGTTTTGAACTCCTATGAGAACTTAAAGATATAAAAATTCCAATAACTTTATTGCAATACCATTAAAAAAAGGACAATAAAAAGTATAAATGTGGCTACAACAAATATGCACGAATTACAAAGCAATGCTCATAGGTATGTCCTTGACCATAGATTGATGATTGGGAATAGGGATTTTTAGATCGTCATCAGGGATGCTCATATAAAGGTGCAAGGGTATTCTATAATGTAGAGACACCATTAGCTATCACAGAAATATACACTCACCAGCCACTTTATTAGGTATACCCGTTCAATTGCTTGGTAACACAAATTGCTAATCAGCCAATCACCTGACAGCAACTCAATGCATATAGCCATCTAGACGTGGTGAAGACGACTTGCTGAAATTCAAACCGAGCATCAGATTGGGGAAGAAAGGGGATTTAAATGCCTCTGAATGTGGCATGGTTGTTGGTGCCACACGGGTTGGTCTGAGTATTTCATAAACAGCTGACCTACTGGGATGTTCACTCACAACCATCTCTAAGGAAACAAACTCTGCAGACCAGGCAACGTTTTCCAATCTTCAATTGTCCAATTTTGGTGAGCCTGTGCGAATTGTAGCCTCTGTTTCCTCTTCTTAGCTGACAGGAGTGGCACCTGGTGTGGTCTTCTGCTTCTGTAGCCCATCTGCTTCAAGGTTTGACATTTTGTGCATTCAGAAATGCTATTCAGAGATGCTGAAGTTCAGACCGAGCATCAGAATGGGGATGAAAAGGGATTTAAGTCACTCTGAATGTGGCATGGTTGTTGGTGCCAGATGGGCTGGTCTGAGTATTTCATAAACAGCTGACCTAATGGAATGTTCACTCACAACCATCTCTAAGGAAACAGACTCTGCAGACCAGGCAACGTTTTTCAATCTTCTACTGTCCAATTTTGGTGAGCCTGTGCGAATTGTAGCCTCCATTTCCTGTTCTTAGCTGACAGGAGTGGCACCCGGGGTGGTCTTCTGCTGCTGTAGCCCATCTGCTTTAAGGTTCGACGTGTTGTGCATTCAGAGATGCTATTCTGCATACCCTGGTTGTAACGAGTGGTTATTTGAGTTACTGTTGCCTATCATCTTGAACCAGTCTGTCCCATTTTCTTTTGATCTCTAACTTCAACAAGGCATTTTTACATCCACACAACTGCCGCTCACTAGATATTCTCTCTTTTTTGGACCAATCTCTGTAAACCCTAGAGATGGTTGTGCATCCACTTGATCTCAATCCACTGCTGCCTTTAAAAGCATCAACATTTGAAGGCTTAGTGATGCTCCAGGACACCAGATGAGCTGTTGCTGTCTGCTATGTTGGTATAGGAAGCAGCAATGCTGGATTTTTTGTGTTTTCAATACTCTTTGTGGTCTCTGTTTTTTATTCTAATGCGTCCTCTGCTTTTCTCCTCATTTTTAGATTTAATTATGAATCGTTCAGTCCCTATAATATTTCTCCTGGGCAACCCAATATGTAAGCTTCTCAAGTGTTTTTGGGTGTCGATATGATTTTGCAGAAAAATAATTTTGATATATTTGATACATCTTTATTTTTGTATACAACGGCGTGCCTTCACTTTGGTGATCTCTATTACCCCTTGGCTGCCCCAGCAGCCTATGGGCCTGGCGATGGTCTCCCTGTGTGTGGATTCATCGGAGCGCAACGACAAACCTCCACCTCTGTCTTTAACTCATGCGGCTGGTTTTGTTAAAAAAATGTCGCTGGGTCAGTAACATATGGCATTTTGTTTGTATATTAAAAATTTCTATGATGGCTTTGATATCAAATGGTGACTTTACATTATAGAATACCCTTGCACCTATATATAAGCATCCCAGAAGATCTTTAAAACCCCATTCTCGGAACGCGTCAGCAGTCTGTATACTCACCATTGCTGTGTAATTTATGCATATTTATTAGTATTGTAATAAAGTTATTGGAATTTTTATATCTTTGAGTTCTCATAGATGTTGTGCCTGTAAAAGTGTATTTCAGTGAGAGGGAATTTTTTTCCGTTGTAAACCTTTGGGATGACGGCACCCCTATAGCACTCAGCTATACCTTTGCATTTGTGTTTTGAGTTGATTCCTAAAACTGATTAGCTGGATACTGCTCCATCGACAAAATGTCTGTTCTGACAGAATATAATTGATAACTGACATGTTTTAAAGTAGAACTATAGGCAAAATTGTTTTCTTTCATTTTAGATTGAGTTATAACCTTTGTTCGTTTATTTTTTTTGCCATCTGTGTCCCATTGGGGAGATTTACCTTCACTTCCTGTCCCACAGCCAACACAAGAAGTGAGAGGAAATCCTGCAAATAAATAGAATTCCATGGGGACCCCAGCTCACCAGAACTAGTGTCCCCATTGAAAAATGCTGACAATATAAAATTTGGGATTTCTTTTTAGTGGTGCATCAAAAATGAAAATTCTGGTGCCGAAACTGAAAATTCAAAGTGCGCTTGGCCGAAAACCGAAACGAGCAGTTTTTAAAGAGGAATATATATTTTTTGGAAAAAATACACTTTGATTAAAAAAAACAAACAAAATAAAAACAAAATATACCCCAATTTTTTTTGTATAAAAAGAAAGAAGATGTTACGGCGAGTAACTAGATATCCATCATGTCATGCTTTGAAATTGCACACGCTCTTGGAATGGCGTGAAACTGCGGTACTTAAAAATCTCCATGGGTGTTGCATTAAATGCTTTTTTAGTGCAAGAATTATTGCTCTTGCTTGGATGTTCGTGGTGATACCTCACATGTGTGGTTTGAACTTTGTGGTTTGAAGAAATGCATGCATCCCTCGTGATAGAAATAATTAGTGACAGGTCCTCTTTATGGAGAAATATGGGATCAATAAGACCCCATATCTCTCCACTGTAATGTAAAGCATTGGATCAAAAAAAAAAAAAAGCATTGATCTAGTGCTTTAAAATAAAAAAAAAAAAAATTGCCAGAATAGGAAGTGACATCGCTCCGGTCTTCCAAGGACATAGAGATGGTGGAGGCCATCTTCCCTTCACTCATCTCTATGCCCAGCACCGGGATCGTTCGATGGTTTCTCAGGTAAGGCTGAGAACTACCGAGCGGTGGCCGGTGGCAGCGGTGAGGGATGGGGTTTTTTCGGCACCTGTATCAGTGCTTTTTTTCATTTCGGCTGAAACAATATGGCCACCAAAATTTCGATGCATCCCTATTTCTTTCACTTTCAATGATAACGGTAAACAGGCCAAATCTCCCAAATGGGGGCACAGACCACAATGAAAACTGACAGGTGTTCTAATCCCTATCCACTCCATCGAAACAAAACAAAAAAACGTTTCGCCTCTAGTTACACTTTAAATAAAATACAGGTTTTTTTCACTTTTTTCATATCCTTTGTTGCTGTTAGATTGTAACTCCTAGATTGTAAGCTCTTACAAGCAGGACCCTCTGTTTCCTCTTGTACCAAATTGTATTGTAACTGTAATGCCTACCTTCATTTTGTAAAGCGCTACGCAAACTGTTGGCGCTATATAAATCTCGAATAATAATAATAATCAGCACTGTTGCATATCGGCAACTACTTTGTTTGCATGCTCTCCAGTGTTGGCTGCTTGGAATACCTCTGGCTTCCTGGTGGTGACATCTGTGTTACGTGTCCGTGCAAAGTGAGTCAACTAAGGTTTTCAATGGGAAAGCATGTAACAGGGCAATAACGCAGGAGAAAAGCGACAAAGCGTGGCCACCCTACACCAGAACTGCCTGAACATGGCAGTAACACTAAGTTAATTTAGAATACTTTTATGTCCAGAGTTTAGAAGCAGTATTGGAGTGACAGCACGTGCCAGTTAACCTAGCAATAAGTCTGTGATTAATTTGCACACCTAAATAATGTGTATGTGTGTATATTTATTTATTTAGGCTTTTACACCATTATTAGAGAGGGATGGCAATGTATCTACAGGCTTACATCAAGGCTTTCGTTTTTGTCAATGAAATGTATGTCTGTGGAACTGGGAACAAATCAAGCTGAAAAGGATGAACCAACATTTAAAAAGTTATTAGCAGGACATATGTAATGGGAGATTATCCTGGGGATGTGGGAGATATGGCAGGGCAGAAGGAAATGGAATGCAGTGGAGCTGAGAGTACCACTTGACCAGTCATGTTCCTCCACCCCAAACTCGCTCATCTATGTCTTTATGGACCTTGCTTTGTGCACTGGTGCGCAGTCATGTTGGAACAGGAAGGGGCCATCCCCAAACTGTTCCCACAAAGTGGAGAGCATGCAATTGTCCAAAATGTCTTGGTATGCTGATGCCTTAAGAGTTCCCTTCAACTAAGGGGCCAAGCCCAACCCCTGAAAAACAACCCCACACCATAATCCCCCCTCCACCAAACTTTACACTTGGCACAATGTAGTCAGGCAAGTACCGTTCTCCTGGCAACAGCCAAACCCAGACACGTCCATCGGATTTCCAGACAGAGCAGTGTGATTTGTCACTCCAGAGAACACGTCTCCACTGCTCTTGAGTCCAGTGACGGCGTGCTTTACACCACTGCATCCGATGCTTTGCAGTGTACTTGGTGATGTAAGACTTGGATGCAGCTGCTCGGCCATGGAAACCCATTCCATGAAGCTCTCTATGCACTGTTGTGCTAATCTGAAGGCCACACAAAGTTTGGAGGTCTTTAGCTATTGACTCTGCAGACAGTTGGTGACTGCTGCGCACGTCAGCATGCGCTGACCCCGCTCTGTCATTTTACGTTGCCTACCACTTCATGGCTGAGTTGATGGTGTCCCAGTTTCTTCCACTTTGCTACCACTAACAATTGACCGTGGAATATTTAGTAGCAAGGAAATGTCACGAATGGACTTATTGCACAGGTGGCAACCAATCACGGTACCACTCTTGAATTCACTGAGCTCCTGAGAGTGACCCATTCTTTCACAAATGTTTGTAGAAGCAGTCTGCATGCCTAGGTGCTTGATTTTATACACCTGTGGCCATGGAGGGGATTGGAAGGCATGAATCCAATGATTTTAAGAGGGGTCCCAATACTTTTGGCAATACAGTGTGTATGTAATATATATACACACACACTTCAAATGCATTTCTATTTAATCTAAGTGCTTGAATTATAGATCTATATAGGCACATTTAATGTTGGATGCATTTGGACAGACAATACCCAGAAAATATATATAAAAAACAAAAAGCAGAAAGTTTAAACCTAAATCAACACAGCGAGCAGGGAAGAGACAAGGTGAACTTGACCATAGCAAACACTAGTGAGAGGGCATACAGCGAGTACACCCACATCTAGCAGTGCATTTCGTTGACAGGAGCGTTGTGCTCCCACAAAGGACAGGAAGGATTGTTAGCAAGGCAGAGGGCACACAGGTGTTAGCCATGCAGGTAAAAGTCTGCATCCCTCTCCCAAAAATACCTTTATTTCACCAGTCTCCTGATTCTCATTCTCTGAATCGTCCTCTCCCTATAAAAACAGAAATTCACAAGGTTAAGGAATGGGCTGTCACAATCCACAATTAGAGCCAGTATTTGGAATGACAGCACACAGTAGATATAAATCACACTATGCACGGAATAGAAGCGGACATATTGAACACACATTAGAAAAGAAAACCTGCTAGACCAACTGCAGTAAGAAATGGAAGAATAAAAAGCAATGCTCTGTAGCCAGAGGGTATTTACATGAAGTGACTTCATATTTTTGATAAAGCTCTACTCCAGTCAAAAGAGAAAATGAAGCCTTGAAAATCATTAGGTGAGCAGGTAACCTGTCCAGGAATCGCATTTCACTTGCATGCAATGCAGTACTGTACCAGGCTAGCTCAGTCTCTTGTCCGTTATCTGGGAACATCTTTTTCATACATCTTTGTAATCTAAACCAGGTATTCCTAAAAACACCTACCATCCAATCCTTGCTGTCACTTACATATAGAAAGCCAGATGTAACAAATTTTGATGTTAAATCATGTGCAATCATTTCCAAGTCTTAGAATGTCTCTGAAGTCTGGCTACACTGGATTATACAGAACTCAGATTAAAAATATACTATCTAAAATACTACTGTAAGAGGGTGTTCTGACAAAGTGAACCTTTCCATTCTCTAAGCATGCAAACATAGAGGTACCCTAATAACATGCTGCATCAGCTGTTTAAGAAATGTACTCTTCTTTTCCCTAAGGGCTCTTTCACATAGGTGTGGAATTCGAAGTGTAGAATTCTACATCAGACTTATGCAGGCCATACATGAGTCAAATTCCGAACTCATTTTATTTAGAAAATCGGAAAATTTTGTAATCCGATGGTGCCACCATTAATTTCGAAATTCAACCATCCAAGCCTTCAATTTCACCTTATGTTGCTACACAAAAGAATTTTTGTGGCCAAGAATTTTCTCCTCTTTCCAGGTAACTGCTCATTTCTTTTTCGTTTATATTTCCTGCACAATTCTCCCATCCCATCACTGATTCGAAATTCGTTGGTTTTTCAAAAAATTTCCAACATGCCCGATCACTCAAATTCGTTGGTCGCATGAAAATCGGTCGTTTCTATGGCCCACTAAAGGTGCGAAATTCTTAGCAAAGATTTTCGAAAGAAAATGCTTTCGGGATTCGACCCGTGTATGGCCGGCTTTAATGCGCCTTAATGCGCCTATAGTATTAATCAGCGTTTTGGTTGCATTGTACAAGCAATCATGTTGCTTCAGGCAAAGCTTCTCAAACACCCTATGAGATGCATTTTTTTTTTAAATTTGTACACTATCACTTTGGACGCTTTACAACCGCATCTTAAATGCACTGCAAATGCTAGAGGTGCACATACAGCACACTTGTGGTATGTTTCAATAGAAGTAAATGGATGTGGTTGCGAAGCGTCAACGCCTGCTGAACTCTGCAGGCAGCTATAATCTTCCCTTGATGTGAGGCAAGGCAACATTTAGGCTACGTTCACACTAGCGTTGTGTGCAGGCGGCAGAGAGGCGTTTGGGCAGCGTTTTTACCACTTCCCAAACGCCTCTGCCAATTCTGCACATTACAGCACATGGTGCTGTTCTAATGGGAGCGTTTGCGTCGTGTCGCAGCAAAACGGATGCCTCTGGTCGAGTCAGGAGGTGCTGAAGCCTCCTATTCTAGTCTATGAAACCGCTCCGCAAACGCCCGGCAGGCGTTTGCGCAGCAGTAACACCATTCAAACTGCATTATATGCGTTTGTGGGGCGTTTTTAACGCTCGGCAAATGCCTAGCAACCGCCACTAAACCGCGCATGCGGCGTTTGCCGACCGTTAAACGCTCCGCAAACGCCGGACCAACGCTTGCCAAACGCTATAGGGGTGTTTGGCAAGCGTTGGTAAAACAGCCAAGTGTGAACGGGCCCTAACTCTGCAGTGTGAACATTTCCATCCGCTGCCTATTTTTACAATTTTGAGTGGGGTTAATAGAAAGT
Organism: Staurois parvus; assembly: GCF_062004578.1. Classification (NCBI taxonomy): domain Eukaryota; kingdom Metazoa; phylum Chordata; class Amphibia; order Anura; family Ranidae; genus Staurois; species Staurois parvus. The sequence goes on along the minus strand of NW_028318609.1, from coordinate 2,812,170 downwards.
CAGGAAGAGGTTAAAACACAACCCAACTGCCTATTTTCAAAGCCGCTGTGAAAGAGCCCTAAGTGTCCGGTCATACCGGTGCAATTTGGGAATTGAAATGGTATCTAATGAATGTGAATATTGAAGTCATCAGAAATCGCACGTGAAATCACACTAAAATTACACACAAATCGCAACGGTGTGACCGACGACTAAGGCCTGCTTTACACGGGTGCTGAGGTCCATACACAGTGGCCATTTGTTGATGCATCCCTAGTCGGCAGGTGCTGCGAGCAGGCAGACTATTCATGCCTATGTCGCTGCACAGACATTGACCTCCATCCCAATGTCACGGGTGTGCAGACGTGTGGCACTGAATGCAGACAATATGTTTGGGGCTGCTCAGCAGCACATGCTTCAGATTATGACGAGCGGCTGTGTCCATTCAGCTGCAATTATAACCCTGAATGAGGTGTCTACAAGTAGCACCTGCTGGTTGGGGATGCGTAACCAAATGGCCTGTTCACTGTGTACAGGCCTCAGCCCCTGTGTAAGCCCTGGTTCACATATATGCGGCTGTGCGGGCCGCGTTTTGCGCAGGCATGAGAGCCCATTCATTTGAATGGGCTCTCATGCCCTGGGATACGCAGAAAAGAAGACCCTACACTTCTTCTGAAAACGCAGCCCACACGGGAACCTCAGTTCCCAGTACGGTTGCGTTTTCCAGTGTGGGCGGCATGCCAGTAGAACTAATGGCACCCACCCACAGGTCCACTGTGCGGGTGGTGCAGCTGCACGGATTTGCATGTGGATCCGCAGCGACACCACCAGCACAGATGTGAACCTAGCCTTAACGTGGCCTAAGTGCCCATTGACATCTTCCGGTTCTGGTGTGCTGTATTAGCACAAGTTATGTTGATTGGTAATGTGTGTGGTAAATGCGAATGGACTGTCAATGAACCATAGTGGACAGAAAAACATACCATCACTATTTTTTGAGTCACAACTTATGGGACTGCGTTACGGTATGCTGCAACACAAGAGAAAATGCAAAAACACACATGACCACAACGCAACAGTGCGAACTTGGCCTAAAACATGCGGCACAAGCGGAACGGCACTGTTAGGGCTTGTTCACACTTGACTAAATTTCTAACTCTTCTGAAACGCCCCTATAGCATTAGACAGGCATTAATGAGCTTTAGTGTGGGCATTCTACAAGCGTTGAAAACGCACCTCAAATGCCTTATGTGCGGGTTTTGGGGCATTTTATAGGCATTTTACAAGCGTTAAAACCACACTGCAAACGCCTATAATAAACTCTAATGGTATTAACGCACCACAAACGCCTGCCAGGCGTTTGAGGAGCGTCACCATAGACTTGAATCTGAGGCGTTGAAAGGCTTCAACTCCTGACTTGACATGAGGCTTCAATTTTGACACCATGCTAACGCTTCATGTTTTGCTATTGTGAACAGAACTGTGTGCTGTCCACAGTATCATTTCCATAGGCGTTTAACCACTTCAAGTCCGGACACTTTTACCCCCTTCCTGCCCAGGCCAATTTTCAGCTTTCAGCACTATCACACTTCGAATGACTATTGCGAGGTCATGCAACACTGTACCCATATAACTTTTTTTGCATTTTTTTTGAGACAGATAAAGCTTTATTTTGGTAGTATTTATTCACCACTGGGATTTTTATTTTTTTTGCTATGTAAATGAAAACGTCCAAAAATTTTGAAAAAAAGTGTTTTTCTTATAAAATTTTGCAAATAAATAGTATTTCATCATCAATCTTCGCCAAAATTTATTCCGTTATCTTTTTAGTAAAAAAAATAAAATAACCCAAATTAGTTTATAACCAAAAATTATAATTTTTAAACTTTTTTTTTATTTTTTATATTATTTATTTTTTACATACTGTCACCCTAGCAATACAGTGTCACCACAGTGACACTGTACTACTTGTGGGAGGTGATGAATATTGTTTTTTTTTTTTTTTTTACACTGATTGCTTTTACACCCATAAAGGCTGCAAAAGCAATAATTTCTCCTTCTCTCTGGCTGCATTCTTGCAGCCATTGAGAAATATTGAGAGAGCTGTGATTGGTCATAGCTTGTCACATGGTACAAGGCTGTTGTGAATAGCCTTATACCACGTGACCTCTGTGATCATTCACACATTTCACACGTAGTAAGCAATGATGTCACAAGTGACATCTTGCTTACTACTCTGCATGTGATCACTGATTGGCCAACGAGTGATCACATGATCGGGACCTCGCACAGAGGTCCCGTCCAACGATCGGACGGACACAGCGGGCACCGGATCGCGGTGCTGCGTGCTCCCAAGAAGTGCGCACAGCTAGAAAATGCGGGTGCCGTTTATAAACGGCAACCCGTCCCTGAAGTGCCACAGTCCTGCCAGCAGGTGGACCGCAAGTGTTGAGGAGCGTGAAAAATGCCCCACAAACGCCTGCTTTCAAAGCTAGTGTGAACTAAGCCTTAGTGTTATGCAATTTTTTACTTTTTTTTGTCAACATCAAGAACTAAATCCTGATCACCATTCCTAATAAATTCCCCTGGCCACAGATACTGCCCTACAGAAATCAGTGCCATGGTGCTGTGACCAGAAGGTGAGACATGTCAAGTCTGACATAGGGGCTGTGTTTCACAGCCTGACTTTACCTTCTCTGCGTTGTGCTAAAAGCAATTTGGCAGTACTCCATGTGAGACTAGCTGGGTCTTCACCGATTAGGAACGGGTTCGTTGTTTTGTTCTGAATAGCTCACATTTGTCAGTGGTTTTTGAAAAATCACGAAAAAGAATAGGAGTTGCTTTAAGTGCAGCTACAATGACCCCGGCTAATATAAGCAGACTACTTACTGATTGCCTCTAGGGGGTCTTTAAAACTCAAGAGAGGGCACTTCATATCAGCTTGGTACAATTATAACACAGAAATGGGTGGGTCACATCAGGCCAAATAAAGGAAGGTAGCAAAATAATGGAAGGTAGCGAAATAACGGAAGGTAGCGAAATAACGGAAGGTAGCGAAATAACGGAAAGTAGCGAAATAATGGAAGGTAGCGAAATAACGGAAGGTAGCGAAATAACGGAAGGTAGCGAAATAACGGAAAGTAGCGAAATAATGGAAAGTAGCGAAATAATGGAAAGTAGCGGTGTATGCAGACGACATGTTATTTTATATAGTAAACCACAGAGTAACCTTACCCAACCTGATGAAAATTTTAAGATACTATGGAAAATTATCAAATTTGAAAATTAACCCTTCGAGATCAGAGATATTAAATATTAATGTTCCGAAGACAGATAAACGGATACTACAGAAAGCTTTTCCCTTTGCTTGGAAGGAAAAGGAATCAAGTTATTTAGGCGTAAAGATAACCCCCTCTTTAAAGAACATATATCAGAAAAATGATATTCCATTAATAAATGAGTTGTAAGATGATTTGAGGAAAATAGCTATTGGATCACTCTCTTGGACTGGCTGTATAAATTTGATAAAAATGGTGATAGTCCCAAAGGACCTGTATACATTTCATATGCTCCCAATACATTTACCAGGGTCATTCTTTGAGACAATAAAAAAAGACGGTGCTCAAATATATATGGGCAAATAAAAGATCAAGTGTTAACTATGAGGTATTATGCAAAGATAGAATGAATAGGGGTCTAAATGTTGATGTAGATTTCACGAATGGCAGTTTGGATGTATAACTCACGGGGGAAATGTTGGGTAATGATAAAAAGTACACTGAGCGAGTCACAATTAGATAAGATTATCTGGCTTCCACAATAGTTTAGAAATCTTTCTGAAAATACAAGCAACTTAACACAAAATGTTTTTAAGAGTGGGAGTATAATTCACTATTAATTCCTTTCGGGGGGGGGGGGACAGGACTCTTCTCTCCGGGGAAAGAGAATATTACAGGTAAATGGATAAAAGATAGAAATGCATGTAAAAGATATCACTAATAAAGGGGGATTGTGTACTTTTATAAAGTTAAAAAATAAGAAGGAAATATTTTCTATGTTAGATGAATGGCGTTATTACCAATAAAGACATTTTGTTACAGCACTCACGCAGCCACTAAGGGTGGTGGAAGATGTATCCATTTGAACAATTTTTTAGTATGGATACAATGTGAAAACATGTTACTTCTCGCATACAGTTGTGCTCAAAAGTTTGCATACTCTGGCAGAAATTGTGAAATTTTGGCGTGATATTGAAAATATGACTGATCATGCCAAAAAATGCTCTTTTATTGAAGGATGATGATTATATGAAGCCATTTATTATCAAATAGTTGTTTGGCTCCTTTTTAAATGATAACAACAGAAATCACCCAAAGGGCCATAATCAAAAGTTTACATACCCTGGAATGTTTGGCCTTGGTACAGACACACAAGGTGACACACATGGGTTAAAATGCCATTTAGAGGTTAATGTCCCACATCTGTGACTTTTTAAATTGCAATTAGTGTCAGTGTATAAATAGTCAATGAGTTTGTTAGCTCTTATATGGAAGCACTGACTAGGCTAGATACTGAGCCATGGGGATCAGAAAAGAACTGTCAAAAGTCTTGCGTAACAAGGTAATGGAACTTTATAAAGATGGAAAAGGACATAAAAAGATGTCTAAAGCCTTGAACATGCCAATCAGTACTGTTAAATCACCTATTAAGAAGTGGAAAGTTCAGGGATCTCTTGATACCAAGCCAAGGTCAGGTAGACCAAGAAAGATTGCAGCCACAACTGCCAGAAGAATTGTCCGGGAATCAAAGAAAAACCCACAGGCAACCTCAAAAGAAATACAGGCTGTTCTGGAAAAAGATGGTGTGGTTGTTTTTATGGAGTGCAATATGGTGATACTTGAACAAAAATGAGCTGTTTGGTCGAGGTGCAAGAAAGAAGCTTTTACTGCACCAATGCCACAAAAAAGCCCAGTTACAATATTCCTGACAACACCTTGACATGCCTAACCAGGCCTTTTTGTGTCATTGATGCAGTAAAGGCTTCTTTCTATCACCTCGACCATGCAGCTCATTTTTGTTCAAGCGTCATCATATTGTGCTCCTTCAAAACAACCACAATTCCTTTCTGATCCCCTGAAGGGGTGGAAAGGCATAGATGGGAGTGTACTGATCCCACGGCATCACCAGAGCATCTGCTACGTCTGCCAGGGGATCCAACGATCGCGCCACAAACCGTGGAACCTTCTGATTGAGACGGGAAGCTAGAAGATCCACGTCCGGAGCCCCCTAGCGAATGCAGAGCTGATGGAACACTTCCGGATGTAGGGACCACTCGCCCTAATCCAGCGCCTGACGGCTAAGATAATCCGCTTGCCAGTTTTCGACGCTTGGAATGTGTACGCCGGAACAAACCTCTCTGCCCATTGCAGAATGTGAGATGCCTCCAGCACTGCTGCTGCACTTCTCGTGCCCCCCTGATGACTGACATACACCACCACAGTGGAATTTGTCTGACTGAATCCTGGTCGGCAGACCCCACAGATGGTCTGTCCAATGCATCAGTGACAACCTGATCGCCTGAAGCTCCAGAATATTGATGGGTAAGCGAGCTTCCCTCGGAGTCCATTGACCTCAAGCAGAGTCCGCCCGACAGGCTGGCATCTGTCATGACCACAGTCCAGCGATCGGGGAGGAAAAAAAAACTTACCTCATCCACCAAAGAAGGGAGGTCCTAGTGGACCGTTTCAGGTGAATACGAAGGTCCAAGGAGGTGGAAGCCCTGTTCTATTTCAATATGATTACCCTCTGTAGAGTTCTCATATGAACCTTGGCAAACAGAACCGCTTAGCCACCATCAAGCCAAACACCGGCATGCAAAGACATAGAGAGGGCCACCTGCAAGCCAGGAGTAGCTGAACCGCTAACCAGCACTCCAACAATTTCTCAGACGGAAGAAACATCTTGGCCTGCTCCAAATCGAGAATCAGCCCCAGATACTCCAGGCTCCTGGATGCAGTCAACACCAACTTCCTGAGGTTCAGGATCCACCCAAAGTCCCATAGAGAACACATGGCTAGGACCTTGGTAAACACCCAGAGGTGCAGAGGCCAAACCAAAGGGCAACGCCACTAAATGATAATGCGCGTTCCCAATGGCAAAATGAAGGAAGCGCTGATGCCCCTTGCAAATGGGGATGTGCAGGTAAGCGTCGATGTCCAAGGAGGCCACCACTCCACTGAGCGAATAGATTCCATCTTGAATTTGTGACACTGCACAAAGACATTCAGGGCCTTAAGGTCCAGGATTGGGTGAACTCCGTCCGCCATGGGAACAGTGAACAGGTTGGAGTAGAAGCCACAAAAACGCTCCAAATCGGGTACTGCAACGACCACTCCACGGAGCAGCAGTTCTTGCACAGCTCCGTATACGGCTTGCAGGCGACCTGGCGAAAGCCGCAGCTTGGAGAGATAAAAAATCTCTTCGGTGGAGGGGAATGAAACTATCTTGTATCCTCATAGAATGATCTTGTGAACCCACTTGTCGTGAATGAGGGAGGTCCACGGGCCCGGAAACCTGCAAAAACACCCCGCCACCCTGGAAGAAGGTGGGGGCAAACCTTCATGCTGAGGAAGACTTATCCGCGGACTTGGAGGCCTTCTGGGGCCAGGGATGCTTGGTACCACTCGTGGGGGCCTTAAAGGGCCTGGAGCCCTTGGCTACAGAGCCACAGGGACAAAAAATGTGTTTATGTACTGTAAACGTGGGCCCTGACTTCCAATGAGGCTCCTACCCCTTCTTGGCCTGAGGGAGGAAGGTACTTTTGCCCTCAGTAAGGTTCTTGATGATATCATCCAGGGTAAAGCCAAAAAGTTAGTCGCCCAGAAATGGCAGGCCTACCTAGTGGATGATACCAATAGTTTTTTACTTCTGCACATTTTTTTATCCATTTTTTAAATAATTTTTTTCCAGTTAATTTAAGGAGCAAACAGGGGGCCCAGAGAGCAGAGGTAATCTGATATACAGTTGGGGGTGATCGGTGCAGCAGGGGAGGGGGCAATTACAAATACCGATCTCCCTGTACGGCAACTGAAGGCTGCAAGAGACGAGGTGGCGAAGTAGCTGCTTTTAGCAGCTTCATGTAGAGCCACATACAGGAAGATCAGTGCTTATACTTGCCCCCTCCCCTGCTGCACCAATCACCTTCGACTGTCAGATTCCCCCTGCTCCAGGAGGTACCAGCAGCATTTCATGGGGCCCCCTACTGGCTCCAGGCGGGCCCTTGGGCAGTGTTCACGCGCCCAAATTGTCAGTCTGCCCCTGCCCATAATGTTTGTAACGTGTGAAATGTTAGTTTGTTGCCTTTTGCAGGGTGTACATAACATTCGACCATAAAAGAAAATAGCCTTATGAACACAAAAAAAAGAGCTATTTGTTCTCCTGGGAACATTCTTTTTATACAAATGGGAGCAAAAAAAGATTAGGCTACTGTACAGGGGCAGACAGGGAGATATGTAACTTTAATGCAGAAGGCATTAAAATTATGCATGTCCACACATTTTCATGCTGCAGTCTAAAGTTCCTCTTTAATTGCAGCACCTGTGACTTCTGAGGTAGTTATTTTTTTCTTTTAACCCTCATCTCTCCTCCCTAGTCATCGTTGCTGCCTAAAAACATCCCATTCACACCTGAGTGTAGTGGAAATGCATGTTCCTGCTCACAGTCTTTTTCTGTTTTTCAGGTGTAAACTTGCATCATGTATAGTAAAAGGACTGCTCATTTAGAATCTTTCTGTTTGTGGACCGTCGCACAATTTGGCAGCAAATCGTGTGTCTGCTAGCTCGCAACTGTGGTGCCATTGACAATTTGCCTGCATTCACAACTGACTGTTTCCAAACGTGCTGCAACTCCCGTTTTGGAAACATGCAGCAAATGCACGAGGCATGCGTTGCCAACCGGCACAGAAAATTACTGCTCTGCCGTGCACTTAAAACACAGGCAGCAATGCCCACCAAATGCGCGTCACGCTCACGGTGCCATTTGAGCTATCTTTGCATCTGTATGTTTCTGAGTGCACAGCAACAGAAAATGCATGGCAATTCGCATCACGCCTGCCTTGCCATTTGGGCTGTGTACTTATCTGCGTTTTACCAAACACGCGGCAACCCACACAGAAAACGTTCTTTGCCTCGCATTTCGAAAATACACGGCAATGCGTATCGTGCTTGTGTTACCATTCATTCACAGCTGCGTGTTCCAAAATGCATGGCAACTCACAAGAAAATGCTTGTTTGGATGTGTGCTTCAAAAATGCAAATGTGTGTTGTGCTTGTGTTACTATTTAGGCTGCATTCTCATTTGCGCATTTCCGAACGTGTGGTAACCTGCACAGAAAAGGTGCATTTTGTCATGCATTTTGAAGATGCGCCGTAACGTGCATTGCACTTGCATTACTAATTGTTTGCATCTGCGCCTTTCCAAGCGCATGGCAACCCACAAGAAAACACACAATTTGTTGATTGTTGAGTTCCGAAAACACGCGGCAGTGTGTATCAGTCTTTCGCTACCATTTAGACGGCGTTCACATCTGTGCATTTCTGAACATGAAAAACTCCCACTTAATTGCACATTGTGCTTGCCTTGCCATTATTGCAGGACCATGTGTTTCTACCACGCTCAGGTGTGAACAGAATGTGCTAGTGAGGAAGTTTTGATGCTGCAAGCATGACCAGGGAGGAGAGGTGAAGGTTAAAAAAAACAAAAAAAACAAAACAAAAACAAATCCATCAAAGTCACATAGGAATGCTTCTCATCAGTAAAGTCACTTTAAAATCACACCATGTTGCAGGGAAGTAGTACAGCATAATCATGTGAACCGGGTCTAAAAAAGCTGCAAAGAGAGATTCCTCCATCTGTGCTGTGTAGTGTAGATGGAGGAATTTGTAAAGATTTCTTTTCATTCAGTCTGCAGGTTGAACTGAAAAAGCTACTGTATCTGTATGGCCAGCTTTAGCACTTCCAAGCTGTACTGCACCAATTCTCCTTTTTGTTGTTAATCTGGTGATCTGAAAACTCCTGCTTGTGATGCAAGAAAGCATAAAATGGAAAAAAAAAAAAAGCAATTAAGAAGCTTCTCAAAGCAAATCAGAATTAGAGCCCATTCACACTTGTGCGGATTGTCATGCGACTTTGGAGTCCAAAATTGTATGACAAGTTGCACCCCTCGTTTCCTAATGCATACCATTCATATTTGTGAACTTCAAGTCGCAACAACTTGAAAGAAGTTCCTGCACTACTATGGTCCGAATTTCATACGACTTGAAGACCATAGACTTCAATGTAAACCCTCCAAAGTCGCATAAAGTTGCACCTGAATGATATATGTGTGACTTTGTACAACACAAACAATCATCCTTGGTCAAAGCCAAAGTCACGCTCATCCAAAGTCGCATCAAGTCGCACTGTAAAGTCGCAATGAAGATTTGAAGTTGCACAAGTGTGAATGGAGCCTTATAATTGTTTTGGAAATTTCAATATGACTGGAATAACAGGAACATTATAGACTGTAAATGCTTGAAGAAGCACACTCCAAGTCAGGGGTCTTCAAACTTTTTATCACGAAAGCCATATTGTTTTTGTTACAAACATCAGCGGGCTACCTGACATTAGGAACTCTCTCCCTTACGTTAGGGTCCCCATTAGAATCTCTTTTAACCACTTGAGTTCCAGAAGGATTCATGACCAGGTAAATTTTTGCTATTTAGCACTGCGCTATTTTAACTGGTAATTGCGTGGTCATGCAAAGCTGTACCCAAATGACATTTATATAATTCTTTCACACAAATAGAGCTTTCTTTCGGTGGCATTTGATCAGCACTAGGTTTTTTTTTGTTTTTTGCAAAAAAAAAAAAAAAAAAAAAAGATGAAAAATTTTGCTACAAAACATATCCAAACCACAAGCTCGCACAGGACCCTTTTCATACCGGCACTCAAAACACGATAAATGTGGTTCACATCTGTGTGAACCATCTCAATAGGAACACATAGGGGTTTATTTACTAAAGCTGGAGAGTCCAAAATCAGACTCACTTCTGCATAGAAACCAATCAGCTTCCAGGTTTCATTGCCAAAGCTTCATTGAACAAGCTGAGGTTAGAAGCTGATTGGTTTCTATGCAGAACGGAGTCTGATTTTGGACTCTCCAGCTTTAGTAAATAAACCCCATAATGTCTAGCCTATCATGCGAATCTGTGAGTTTGAAAACGCATTCAGAATCGCATATATGTAAACCAGGGCAGCTCCACTCACACCTGGGCATTTTGGGAGCACGACAGAATCGCTGTGATCGCAAAACACAGGTTCACCTAAACCGTGGTGCGGTTTTGCAGTGATTATCACGTGGAAAATCGCATCGCGTGAAGCTTGTTGCCCAAAAGTTGCCTTACCCTGGGTGCTGACAACCCATGCTACGCTGAAAAAAAAAAAAACAGCTCCTAATTTTTACCTAGAACCCCATGTCACAACACCTTTAGTATCAGGAAAAATAGTGCAGTCTACTACAGACCTTATGAAGAACACAACACGAGTTTCCTTTAAAACGGACATTCCACCATGATCCACAAGCACTTGATACAACAGTCACCCGCTTGTATTCCAGGCTATGGTTACAGTAAATTGTACATAAACAAGGATCTATAAGAATCATCAAATGTACCAACTGTATATGCTTGTCCAATTATCGGAATACTGGTCTGTGGGAACCAATCATCATTATAATGAATGTCCTTGGTTTACTATTATCATCTACAGATCAGATCACAACGCGTACAGCACATCTACTACAGTGTTCTAGAAGAGCCTGCAGTCATACATGCTTAATGGTCTTGCACAAAGTTTTGAAAAGACAGATGTCATTCTTTTCCAATTTTAAAGTCACTTCAAGAATGATAGTTTCCATTTAGAATGTGAGAAGATTTTAGCAGCATAAAAAGACAGTGTGATGAAACAAAAAAAAACTACTTTGCCTGTGTCTTTAAGGCCCCCTTCACTTCTTAAAAAAAAGTTTCAACAAGTAAGCAAACATGAAAACCAGTTAAATTCCCTTTAGAGATTAACAAATTAAGTATAAAACTAAAACTACAGCCAGACTATAAGACACCAACGACCGTGTATACCAATCCCAATCTGCTCCCTTCTCTTTCTCCTTGGCCTGTTTCAAGGAAGTGCAGGTACAGTTTAAAGCTGAATTCATGAGCCTGGGTTCGCACATATGCGGTGCGGTATATCGCATGTGATTCACACAGTAACCGCACCGCATTCCTGTTCAAATAACACGCGAATTCTGTGCGGTACAATTTCAGCCATTCAAACCGGTTCAAATCGCATTGCATCCGCACCAAAAAAGGTGCAGGACCCTATTTTTGGTCCGCACTAGAATCAGGTCGCATGGGTTATCATACCCATTCGATCCGATTCTGCACATCGCATCACGTTTTGTGGACCAATGCTGGGGTGTTGTTAACTTAACATACACACCCGCAGCGGTCCACAAGTATGGGGTATGATTGTGATGCGGTGCAGAATTTGCACAGAAACCGCTGATAATTCCGCACTGCCTCAGTTTGAACCCAGGCTCACTGGTATAAAAACATACTAAAAAAACAAAAAAAACCAAAACATTAGGTATATTTTTACGCAAACCTATATGTATTTGAATTTTTATTATTTTATCCCTCTCCCAACCCTGCTTACCAGAATATCAAATTAAACCTGAACTCTGGGCTAAACATACAGTATATTGCCTAATAAAGAGGCAAGTGTATTTTTATCTATCTATTGGCATACTGTGTGTATTTCTTACAGATCTGTGCACCAATCCAGCATAAAACAATGCTTGTTTGCATACGTTTACTGTAATAAAGACCGGTCACAGCTGTTCTCGCTTTGTGTAGAACGACTGGTCTTGTACCCACCCCTTGTGTAATTTAGTGCAGGCACCCAGGAGTGGCAGAGCCTGACGAGTCCCATCCACAGCTCTGCTCAGTCTACGTGATGATGTCACCTCTATGGCTTGTCTCCAATGATGACAAAGTCTCCTGCACCGACAGGGTGCCCGGGACTCCTCCCCAGTCAAACAAGCTGGCAGTCATCATGAGGATCCACCAAAACATGTGAATGAAGGACTCCTCTATCCCTAGAGCTAAATTTCAGAGTCAACAAAGCAGGGACAACAACTGGCCTGCACAAAGAGCATATCGACTTGTCTCATGACAACAGAAAAATGCATTGTAGAGGTGAGGAGTGAAAAGTGAAAGTCTTTCAAAGCAATTGCTTCCAGACCAAGGACTCTTATGCAAAAGTAGAAGTTGGACAGCACCTAAACTGGAGAGTTTAATTCGAAGAGAAGTGTCTAAAGTTTCTCCTGTGGAAGGAACTAGACCCAGATACTCTAAAACAAGGAGTTGTTCCAGCAACCATTTCTGAAGCTTCAGTATTCATTTGAATTCTTCTAATGTCTAGACGCTTAACATGTTGTCTGACAGACCCTATGTGGCCTCTCCCCTAAAGAGAAAGCTATCCAAGTAGCCTGCAATGGGGGTGCCACAAAAAGGCAGGGCTGGCACTGGGGTCAGGACCTTGGTGAATACCTGAGGTACAGATGAGAGGTCAAATGGCAGGGCCACAAATTGTAATTCATGGATCCAACAGCAAAGCATAGGAATCGTTCAAGCACGAGAAAGATGGGGACATGTAGTTCAAGATCTTTCATGTTCACAAAAGATTATCAAAGCTTTCAAATCCTAAATGGGGTGAATATCCCCTTTGGGCTTAGGGGCTGGTGAAAAGGAGAAAAACCATGTCTGCCAAATGCACTGCGGCAATGACACCTTGATCCAGAAAACCTGGGAGGGCTTGATGGTGAACTACTGATCTGTGTTGTGACACATGAAAGGACAGCAAGAAAAAAATGTCACCAGCACACCGAGGATCACCAATGTGGGTCCAAAGGTTTTAACCCATCACATAGTTACATGGTCATGGCCAAAATTAGATGAAAAGCACAACCCCCCCCAGCAAAAACACAGCTTTTGATTGGATCCCTAAATGCAGGCGCCTCCTCTACTCTAAATAGTAAGCATCTTGTTCGGGCAGAAAAACACGGACTCTAGAGTGGGATTATACCACTTCTAATGTTTTCAGGACTTCTGATATGACACTTATTTGTCCTATTACCTCAGAAGTAACATAATTATATCATATTTTGTGATTTAAATCCACACTACAAGAACTGTCCTCTCCTGACTGCCTCTTGATACGTCTAAAGTAAAACTGCTCCTGCAGCTGGCCCACTTTGTCACTCGCAAACAGCAAAGGGAAGCTCAGAAAATAATGTAATGTCATACAATAAGTACATCTCCATCTTAATTGAAAACAACACATTACTGATCTTGTTCAGAATGAAAGTTGCTTGGGCTGGGCTTTCTGAAAACCTGGCACATATTGCACAGACAAAATACGTAAAAAAAAAGAAAAAACAAGGCAGTAAAAAGTGAATATAATAGTTCATTTTTTCTATTGAAAACTAAAAAGAAACTAAACAAATTAAACACATTCAATATACATTCCTTTAAATGGTCTACCTTTCCAGACAGATATACAGTAAAAGAACACATAATGCAGCTTTATACTATATTCTTTATTACACAATTAAAGTGGAACTTTAGTCAGAAAATGAAGTCCTGATAGATCACTTCAGGCTGGCCCCTTCTGCAGGTATAGATACAGTTGTGCTCAAAAGTTTGCATACCCTGGCAGAAATTGTGAAATTTTGGCATTGATATTGAAAATATGACTGATCATGCCAAAAAATGCTCTCCCTCTAGGTGAGCCAAGACATACAATCAAAGCTGGGAAGGCACAAACTTTGTTTAAAAAAATGGCATTTCGTTTTTGAGACCAAGGAGAGGGGAAGAGTTTTCAGTAACGAAAAATGGCAGCCTTTGGCAAGAAGAAACAGGAACAATGCTGGAGGCAATTTACAGCACACACTAATTTTGGTAGCAGAACAAATGAGGAATGTATGTTCTTTTGTTAAAGAACATTATTTGGTATCAAGCTAATATGAGTAAAGTTTCGTTTTGTATGCTTTTTCTGATGCACGAAGTACATATACCCAAATTTGGCTTTTCATCAACCTCCTGCCCTCTACTGTACAGAAGGGATTAGAATAGGATAGGCTAGAAAACCACCACAAACAGCTAATCAGTACACGTGCCAATAGGTGGAGATTGACAAGGGGATAATCTCACCATCACTTTGCATTCACAGGCAGGGAAAGGGACAAGACCTGTAAGCGTTACTATACAATAGAAAAATAAGGCATCCTTCCTGACCAGACAATGCTATGCAGCAGAGCTGTGTAGACCTCAGAACTGGATGCAAAAAAAAAAAAAAAAATTCTTTGGCAGGGTAAACAGTTCCCACATATGTAATTCACATGTCTATTCCACTATATGCCTAGAGTTCAGCTTAAATTGATAATCATTAGTGCGCCTTCTGCACAAATTTACTTACAGAATGTTGGCTAGCATCGTCTTCTTCCTTGTTGGATCCATCTTCTTCCACTTTGGAAGTATCATCCTGTCCATATGAACGGGGCACCAGACCTCCCTTGTCATCTAAAATGGCAAGTGATATTTTTATTGGCAAAGGAGGAAAAGTACTGTATATCCAGTTTTTAACCCACTGCTATGGGCAAAATATATACACACACGCCAATCAGCCATATCCTTATGACCACTAACAGGTTAAGTGAATAACATTAATCTAGTTACAATGGCATCTAAAAGTCGGTGGGATATATTAGGCAACAAGTAATCATGTTGTCTCTGAAGTTGATGTGTTGAAAGCAGAAAAATATGGGCATTGCAGTTTGTTGTGTATGGGGCTGCATAGCCGCCGACCAGTCAGGGTGCCCATACTCACCCGCGTCCACAGCCAAAAGCATCTACAATGGATATGTGGTCATCAGAACGGGACAACAGAGCAATGGAAGAAGGTGACATGTTCTGATGAATCACATTTTCTGTTACATCATGTGGATGGCCGGATGCGCGTGCGTCGCTGAGGCAGTGTGATGCTTTGGGCAATGTTATGTTGGGAAACCTTGGGTCCTGAAATTCATTTGGATGTTACTTGATAATTACCACCCAGCTAAACAATGTTGCTGACCAAGTATGCCCATCCATGGAAACGGTATTCCCTGATGGGAATGTTCTCTTTCAGTAAGATAATGTGCCTTGGCACACTGCAAAAATGGTTCAAAAACCGTTTGAGGAACACAACAATAAGTTTGAGATGCTGACTTGGCTTCCAATTCTTCAGCTCACAATCCAATCGTGAATCTGTGGGACGTTCCGGAAAAACAAGTCAGATCCATAAAGGTCCCGCCTCACAACTTTCAGGACTTAAGGATTCTGCTAGTGGTGTTAACGCCACTAACCACTTGGTGCCAAATACCACAGCATACCTTCAGCGATCTAGTGCAGTCAATGCCTTGATGGATCAGGACTGTTTTAGCAGAAAAAGGGGGAACCTACACAATATTAGAAGGGTGGTCATAAAGGTATGGTACTAGTGGTGCACCGAAATGAAAATTCTGGTGCCAAAACCGAACATTCAGCATGCACTTGGCCGAAAACCAAAACTGAAATGGACAGTTTTTAAAAATGCATATATAGTTTTCAAAAACAATTTTTTGAGAACAAAATACACTTTGAGTAAAAAAAGCAAAACACAATATACACCCCAATTTTTTGGTAAAATATGAAATATGATGTTACATCGAGTAAACAGATACCCTACATGTCATGCTTTAAAATTGCGAACGCTCGTGGAAAGGTGTCAAACTACGGTACTTAAAAATCTCCATGGGTGAAGCTTTAAAATGTTCTACAGGTTAAAAGTTTAAAGTTACAGAGGAGGTGTAGCTCTACAATTATTGCTCTTGCTCTGACACTTGCGGCGATACCTCACATGTGTGGTTTGAACACTGTGTACATATGTGGGCATGGCATACGTATGTGTTCACCACTGCGCAGGAGCATGGAGGGGATGGGGGAACATTTATTTTATTACACTTTTTTTTTTTTACATTGCCCCTTTTTACATTTCTTTTTTTTTTTTTGCAAACATCCCTTGTGATAGAAATAAGCAGTGACAGGTCAGGCATACAGATAAAAGCAAGGTTGGAAAACTTGCATTTTCAATCACTTATTAAAAAGA
The DNA here is from genome assembly GCF_062004578.1 of Staurois parvus. NCBI lineage: Eukaryota > Metazoa > Chordata > Amphibia > Anura > Ranidae > Staurois > Staurois parvus. Next base: position 2,795,910 of record NW_028318609.1, on the reverse strand, counting down.
ATATATTTATATATCAATAGATGTGATGTACTGCAATAAGTAAATTCACCCTTAGCCTCAAAAATTGGTATCGTCCCCTTTAGCAAGGAGTTCTGCATTCTGCAGAACTGCTCACTATTTTCTGACATTAACTTGGTGAAATGTTTGACTCCTCCAAGCAAAATTCCTACAGCTGCAAGACGTGTGTGAGCGTGCACAAGCCAGGATTCTGTTCATGACACCAAACAGGTTTGCAGATCTCGGAAATTAGGAAGTCCAACGGAAACCAACTTTGTCTCATGACAAATTTCCTCTAAACATTTTTCAGATTGTGGATAGAGTGGGAAAGGATTACAACTAGTCAGGATTTTTACTGCTCTACAGGGTTCTGCTAGAGCGTTTTCCTCCTATACTCTGCTGGTGAAAATGGTTTCACCAAACAAGTAGTGAGAGAAAATCTCCAAAAGCATACAGAAACATTTTTTCCCCATAGTAGAGTAGGGGAAGGCTAGAAACCTTGTTAGCATCCATTACCAACAACACTTTTTAGGAATACCAATTACTAGTCTCCTTTAAAAGTGTCCAATCTTGCCTAAAGATGGACTAGAACATTAACACTAAAGATGAGCGAATCGAAGTAGGCGAAGTGGAATTCGTTTCGAATCCGAAAATAAGCAGACTTCGGATGCGCGAATCGAAATTTTTCCTAAAATGGCGGCGACATGTGCGGTGACGGAGCGGGGATGTCTGGGAAGGCGTGCAGACAAGGCGCGCTGACCCATAATGCATTCATTCATGACATGTGATCGCATTAGCCAATCAGCAGCCAGCCAGCCAGCACAGTGTAATGGTCGAGCTATAAATGGCGGCCATTTTAGAATTCTCCATTTGCCTCCAGTCATTCAACAGAGGCAGACCTGGCTGTATTCAGGGAGAGAGTTAGAGAAACGTTACTCAGGGCCACAGAATCGTTACTTAGGGCCATAGAAACGTTACATAGGGCCACAGAAACGTTACTTAGGGCCACAGAATCGTTAGTTAGGGCCACAGAAACGTTACTTAGGGCCACAGAATTGTTACTCAGGGACAGACAGAATTGTTACTGAGGGATACAGAATTGTTACTGAGGGCCACAGAATCGTTACTTAGGGCCACAGAATCGTTACTTAGGGCCACAGAATCGTTACTTAGGGCCACAGAAACGTTACTTAGGGCCACAGAATCGTTACTTAGGGCCACAGAAACGTTACTTAGGGCCACAGAAACGTTACTTAGAGACAGACACAGAATTGTAACTGAGGGCCACAGAATTGTTACTGAGGGCCACAGAACCGTTACTTAGGGACACAGAAACGTTACTTAGGGACACAGAAACGTTACTTAGGGACACAGAAACGTTACTTAGGGACAGAGAAACGTTACTTAGGGACACAGAAACGTTACTTAGGGACACAGAAACGTTACTTAGGGACACAGAAACGTTACTTAGGGACACAGAAACGTTACTTAGGGACACAGAAACGTTACTTAGGGACACAGAAACGTTACTTAGGGACACAGAAACGTTACTCGGGGACACAGAATTGTTACTCGGGGACACAGAATTGTTACTGAGGGACACAGAATTGTTACTCGGGGACACAGAATTGTTACTCAGGGACAGACACAGAATTGTTACTGAGGGACACAGAATTGTTACTGAGGGACACAGAATTGTTACTGAGGGACACAGAATTGTTACTGAGGGACACAGAATTGTTACTGAGGGACACAGAATTGTTACTGAGGGACACAGAACTGTTACTTAGGGCCACAGAAACGTTACTCAGGGACACAGAATTGTTACTCAGGGACAGACACAGAATTGTTACTCAGGGACACAGAATCGTTTAATTAAAGAGTATGTCAGACAACATGCAGAGGAGTGGCAGAGGAGGCAATGTTTTAGGAGCGAGCAGACGTGGCAGCAGAGGAAGGGGTCGAGGCAGCACTATTCGCAGCCAGAGGCCAGTGCTCCCGGTGTCATCCAGCGGTCGTGTCTCCACCGACAACCCTGCCGTCATCGATTGGTTGGCTCGGTCGTCTTCCTCTTCCCAGGTCACCTCTGATACCTACAGCCAACGGTCGGTGGGTACGTCAGACACAACCGTTAGTTGGCATGGCCCGGGAGCAAGCCCACTGAAATCACGTGTCCTCTACCTGCCCCTGTCCTTTGGTGTTCCCTCACCAAGCGAAGTATCGCATGCTGTGGGCTCAGCCCCACTGTACAGTGAGGAAGAGCTAACAGAGGGCGGTCAGGAACGGGGGGAGACATCCGCCTCTTCAGCAGCCAGGCGAAGAAGTAGTGGCGAGGAGAGTGGCTCGGTAGCCGGTCTAGAGACAGGTCTGTCTCCTGACCCACACGCAGCCGAGGGGGCTAGTAGTGAGGCGGAGACCCTAATTGATGATGATGAGGCTGATCGCACTTGGCAGCCTCGTCATCAGGCTATTGCTTCCGCATCATCAGGAGAAGAGGGTGGCAGCTTGGCAGCGAGCAAAACAGTCGGTGGGTTGCCCAGGAGGCAGCAGGGTCGCAGCAGTGTCAGTGGAGGCAAACGGCCATGGAGTACAGCACCAGCTCCACTGCAGCCTACCACCACGGCCAGTAGTGGTGCCGGTGTGCACGGAGGAAGCAGCAGTCAGCCAGTGAGGAGTATCGGGGGCAAAGTTTCCTACTCGGCGGTGTGGCAATTTTTTATCAAGCCGCCCGAGGAAGTAAACGTAGCCGTATGTCGACTATGTGGCCAGAAAGTCAAGTGTGGCCAGGGGGCCCATGTTGGGACCGCAGCGTTGCGGCAGCATATGCAGCGTCGCCATTTGGTGGCCTGGGAAAACCGTGATAAAGATACGGCGGTTCTGCCCGCCCCAGCCCCCGCTCCATCACCCGCTCCGTTACTTGCTCCGTCACCCGACGTCAATCGCCCTCTATCAGCCAGTCAAGGCTCCAACACCTCTGCTGAGAGGAGTTGTCGCTCGTTGCCATCTTCCGCTCGTTCAGATGCTCCTTCTCCTGCTACTCCTCTTCACGGATTCCGTCAGCAGTCTTTCTTGGAATCCGTTTCCAAGAGACAACAGTTTGCGAGCACGCACCCGACGGTGCAGAAGCTGAACGTCCTCCTGTCCAAGTTGCTGGTGCTGCAGTCCCTCCCTTTCCAAGTGGTGGACTCAGCACCTTTCCGAGAAATGATGGCTTGTGCCGTGCCGCGCCGCGGTGGAGAGTGCCAAGCCGTCATTTCTTCGCCAAAAAGGCAGTGCCAGCCCTGCATTCACATGTAGAAGAGATGGTGGGCCAGTCTTTGAGCATGTCGGTCTCTGCCAAAGTGCACGGCAGCGCCGACGTGTGGAGCTGTAACTACGGTCAGGGACAGTACATGTCATTTACGGCCCACTGGGTGAACGTGGTGCCGTCACAGCCGCACCAGCAACTTGGACAGGTCACGCCGCTTTTGCCTCCACGTTTGCACGTCCTTGGTCCACAAAAGATGTCCGCCTCTACCACCTCTTCTTCCTTCGTGTCCTCAGCCGCCACCCCCGTGCCAAGTCCCATTACCCGACCGGCATATCACATGTGCAGGGCGCAACGGTGTCACGCTGTGCTGCACCTGGTATGCCTTGGCGAACGTAGTCACACAGGGGAGGAACTTCTCAGTGTAATGAACAGAGAAATCGACAGATGGCTGTCTCCGCGCAAACTGAAAATCGGAACCGTGTTGACCGACAACGGAAAGAACATGGTGTCTGCTCTGCGTCAAGGAAGGTTGTGCCATGCGCCATGCATGGCTCACGTGTTCAATCTGGTTGTCAAGCGGTTCCTAAAATCCACCATCCCACTGCAAGACATCCTTAAAATGTCACGTAAACTTTGCATGCATTTCAGCCATTCCTACACCGCAAAGCACACCCTCCTTGAGCTGCAGCGGCAGAACGGAATTCCACAGCATCGCCTGATCTGCGACGTTGCAACAAGGTGGAATTCAACCCTACACATGTTAGACCGCCTTTACGAACAGCGAAAGGCCATCACCGATTTCCTGATGTTACAAGCGGATAAAGGTACTCCCCTGTGTAACTTCGATGTCAGCCATTGGCAGCTCATGCGTGACACCTGCCGCTTGCTCAGGCCCTTTGAGGAGGCCACGCTATTCGTGAGTCGGCAGGACTATGGGATGAACGACGTCATTCCTCTGTTGCACGTCCTGGAACAAATGCTGTTAACAATGGCTGGTCAGGGTGCGGTAGACGTGGCGCACAGATCTCAACGCCACATGACCCCTGTGGGGGCAGGACAGGAAGAAGAGGAGGAGGTAGAGGAGGACATTTGTGCTCAGGAATTATTGAGTGAAATGGGTGGTTTTTCCACTCAGCGGACAGGAGTGGAGGAGCAGGAGCATCTGGTAGAGGAGGAGGAGGAGGAGACAGAGGACCCAGACGCACCGTGGCAGTATGCTGTGGAGATGGAGGCAGGGAGTCCCTCGCATTCCTTGGCACAAATGGCCCATAGCATGCTCGGTTGCTTGCGTACCGACAACCGAATAATAACCATCAGACAGAGGGATGACTTTTGGCTGTCCACCTTGTTGGACCCTCGCTACAGTTCAAAAATGGTGGCCTTTTTCACACCTGCTGAGAGTGAGGCCAAAATAACGTACTATAAAAACCACCTATGTAGTCAGTTGGTCTCTGCCTTTGTGCGCCAACGTCCATCCTCAGACACTGTGGGCCCTGTGCGCTCGCGTTCCGCTGCCATGGCAGCAGGGGAGGGGTGGGGTGGTAGGAGCAGTGGTAGCTCCACCAGCAGCGGCTGCCTCAGTCTGCAGTCGATGATGAGTAGCTTTCTTCACCAGCGCAGTGAGGAAACTACTAACCAGCCGCAGCAGCATCAGGTGGACCTGGAGCAGGACCTCAAACAACAGGCCAGTAGCGTGGCATCGGAGCGCGTGTTTAGTGCGGCAGGAGGTATTGTAACTCCGCGGAGGACACGACTGTCCACCCAAAGTGTGGAGAGACTCACGTTTGTGAAAATGAATCAGGCGTGGATTAGTCTGGATTTCAAACCACCAGTTCCTGACACAACTGACTAAATCCGCCATGAATCATGCCTCAAACATGTGCCACTTTCACGTCTCCTCACACTGCTAGTGTGTTCCATTTTTTGTCATAGGGTGCTGGCAGATTACGGGCCTCCCATAGCTGCTGCCAGGCCCCTAATCTGCCATGGGCCCCTGTACCGCCTCCTCATGCTGCTGCCAGGTCCACAGTGTCTCTCGCCATGTGCCACTTTCAGGTCTCCTCACACTGCTGGTGTGTTCAATTTTTTGACATAGGGTGCTGGCAGATTACGGGCCTCCCATAGCTGCTGCCAGGCCCCTAATCTGCCATGGGCCCCTATACCGCCTCCTCATGCTGCTGCGAAGTCCAGAGTCTCTCATGGGTCCCTGTACGGCCTCCCATTGCTGCTGTCTCCATCGCCACACTCTGCCATGTGCCACTTTCAGGTCTCCTCACACACTGCTGGTGTGTTCAATTTTTTGACATAGGGTGCTGGCAGATTACGGGCCTCCCATAGCTGCTGCCAGGCCCCTAATCTGCCATGGGCCCCTGTACCGCCTCCTCATGCTGCTGCCAGGTCCACAGTGTCTCTCGCCATGTGCCACTTTCAGGTCTCCTCACACTGCTGGTGTGTTCAATTTTTTGACATAGGGTGCTGGCAGATTACGGGCCTCCCATAGCTGCTGCCAGGCCCCTAATCTGCCATGGGCCCCTATACCGCCTCCTCATGCTGCTGCGAAGTCCAGAGTCTGTCATGGGTCCCTGTACGGCCTCCCATTGCTGTTGTCTCCATCGCCACACTCTGCCATGTGCCACTTTCAGGTCTCCTCATACACTGCTGGTGTGTTCAATTTTTTGACATAGGGTGCTGGCAGATTACGGGCCTCCCATAGCTGCTGCCAGGCCCCTAATCTGCCATGGGCCCCTATATACCGCCTCCTCATGCTGCTGCCAAGTCCAGAGTCTGTCATGGGTCCCTGTACGGCCTCCCATTGCTGCTGTCTGCATCGCCACACTCTGCCATGTGCCACTTTCAGGTCTCCTCACACACTGCTGGTGTGTTCAATTTTTTGACATAGGGTGCTGGCAGATTACGGGCCTCCCATTGCTGCTGCCAGGCCCGTAATCTGCCATGGGCCCCCGTACCGACTCCTCATGCTGTGACGTTGCAACAAGGTGGAATTCAACCCTACATATGTTAGACCGCCTTTACGAACAGCGAAAGGCCATCACAGATTTCCTGATGTTAAAAGCGGATAAAGGTACTCCCTGTGTAACTTAGATGTCAGCCATTGGCAGCTCATGCGTGACACCTGCCGCTTGCTCAGGCCCTTTGAGGAGGCCACGCTATTCGTGAGTCGGCAGGACTATGGGATGAACGACGTCATTGCTCTGTTGCACGTCCTGGAACAAATGCTGTTAACAATGGCTGGTCAGGGTGCGGTAGACGTGGCGCACAGATCTCAACGCCACATGACCCCTGTGGGGGCAGGACAGGAAGAAGAGGAGGAGGTAGAGGAGGACATTGGTGCTCAGGAATTATTGAGTGAAATGGGTGGTTTTTCCACTCAGCGAACAGGAGTGGAGGAGCAGGAGCATCTGGTAGAGGAGGAGGAAGAGGAGGAGGAAGAGGAGACAGAGGACCCAGACGCACTGTGTCAGTATGCTGTGGAGATGGAGGCAGGGAGTCCCTCGCATTCCTTGGCACAAATGGCCCATAGCATGCTCGCTTGCTTGCGTACCGACAGCCGAATAATAACCATCAGACAGAGGGATGACTTTTGGCTGTCCACCTTGTTGGACCCTCGCTACCGTTCAAAAATGGTGGCCTTTTTCACACCTGCTGAGAGGGAGGCCAAAATAACGTACTATAAAAACCACCTATGTAGTCAGCTGGTCTCTGCCTTTGTGCGCCAACGTCCATCCTCAGACACTGTGGGCCCTGTGCGCTCGCGTTCCGCTGCCATGGCAGCAGGGGAGGGGTGGGGTGGTAGGAGCAGTGGCAGCTCCACCAGCAGCAGCTGCCTCAGTCTGCAGTCGATGATGAGTAGCTTTCTTCACCAGCGCTGTGAGGAAACTACTAACCAGCCACAGCAGCAGCAGCATCAGGTGGACCTGGAGCAGGACCTCAAACAACAGGCTTAGGCCTACTTGGACAGCACCCTGCCAACCGAGGTAGACAATCCCCTTGACTACTGGGCAACGAAACTTGACCTTTGGCCCCAACTAGCTGAATTTGCCCTTGAAAGGCTGTCATGCCCGGCCAGTAGCGTGGCATCGGAGCGCGTGTTTAGTGCGGCAGGAGGTATTGTAACTCCGCGGAGGACACGACTATCCACCCAAAGTGTGGAGAGACTCACGTTTGTGAAAATGAATCAGGCGTGGATTAGTCTGGATTTCAAACCACCAGTTCCTGACACAACTGACTAAATCCGCCATGAATCATGCCCCAAACATGTGCCACTTTCAGGTCTCCTCACACTGCTGGTGTGTTCCATTTTTTGTCATAGGGTGCTGGCAGATTACGGGCCTCCCATAGCTGCTGCCAGGCCCCTAATCTGCCATGAGCCCCTGTACCGCCTCCTCATGCTGCTGCCAAGTCCAGAGTCTCTCATGGGTCCCTGTACGGCCTCCCATTGCTGCTGTCTCCATCGCCACACTCTGCCATGTGCCACTTTCAGGTCTCCTCACACTGCTGGTGTGTTCCATTTTTTGTCATAGGGTGCTGGCAGATTACGGGCCTCCCATAGCTGCTGCCAGGCCCCTAATCTGCCATGGGCCCCCGTACCGACTCCTCATGCTGCTGCCAGGCCCGTAATCTGTCATGGGCCCCTGTACCGCCTCCTCATGCTGCTGCCAGGTCCAGAGTGTGTCATGGGTCCCTGTACGGCCTCCCATTGCTGCTGTCTCCATCGCCACACTTTGCAATGTGCCACTTTCAGGTCTCCTCACACTGCTGGTGGTTTCCATTTTTGTCATAGGGTGCTGTATGGCCTCCCATTGCTGCTGCCTCCACCGCCACACTGTGGCTCCACACTCTGGTTTTGGCCCCGTGACTGCCCAAATGAGTGAAGTGTGCGGTGATTCTAAGATCGACGGCACTCATCTGCATGTCATACTGACTGTCAGTATTATTTCTCTTCCCCAGCAGACTCCAAGGGCATTTAAATTAAAGGTACAGTGTTCTGCACTAATATAAAGGCTCTCTGAAGCCTAGAAACACCCTTTTATAAGTTAAATTCGCAGCGAATATATTCGACTCGAATCAAAATTTTTCCACGAATTCGCCGAATCAGTCGAATCGAATTTTTGAATACTTCGCTCATCTCTAATTAACACTGGGAACCAGGCCCATTTCTAGGACACAAGGCTGATGGTGATCACTGATACCCAGGACAATCTACTGATAAGTCATAACATCAGCACCAGGAACCAGAGCCATTCCTAAGGAGACAAGGCTGAAGCTGATCACTTTTGTACCGATGAAAACCTAAAGATGAGGTAAACCATCAACGCTGGGAACCAGGGCCATTCCTAGGACACAAGGCTGACACTGATCACTCTGGTACCCAAGCCAAACTAATGATGACCTATACCATCAACAATAAGAACAAAGCCATTTCTAGGACCCAAGGCTTACATTGATCACGATTACCAAGGCCAATCTATTAATGACCTATAGAATGAACACCAGGAACCAGGGTCATTTCTGAGTACACAAGGCTGACACGGATCACTCTTGTACCAATGACAACCTAACACAACACAGGCACCCAAGACCATTTCTAAGAGCCTGACCACTCTGGTACCAAGGACAACCCAATGACGATTAAACCATAAAAACCAGGAACCACAGCCATTTCTAAGGACACAAGAATGACACTGATCACTCTGGTACCCAGGCCAACCTAATGATGACCTATAACATCAACAAGAAGAACCAAAGCCATTTCTAGGACCCAAGGTTGACACTGATCATATTTACCAAGGCCAATCTATTAATGACCTATAGCATGAACACCAGGAACCCTGGTAATTTCTAAGTACACAAGGCTGACATTGATCACTCTTATACCAATGACAACCTAATGATCAGTTATACCATCAACACCGGTATCCAAGAACATTTCTAAGAGCCTGACTACTCTGGTAGCCAGGCCAACCCAATGACGAATATACCATAAACACCAGGAATCACAGCCATTTCTAAGGACACACGCATGACACTGATCACACTGGTACCCAAGCCAACCTAATAATGACCTATAACATCAAACAGGGCCATATCTAAGGACACACAGCTGACACCCTGGTACCCAGTACCCCAGGTTAACCTAAGAGATGAGTTAGTTATACCATAGAACATACAAACACTAGGAATCAGGGCCATTTCTAATGACACCAGGCTGGCACTGATCTCTCTGATGCCCAGGAAAACATAAAGATAAGCTACGGGTTGCACAATGGCTTAGTGGTTAGTACTTCTCCCTTGCAGCACTGGGGTCCTCAGTTCATATACTAGTCAAGATGCTATCTGAACTGAATTTGCTTGTTCACCAGATGGTTGTATGGATTTCCTACCACACTCTAAGGACATGCTGGTAGGTTAACAGTCTTCTAATTTGGCCCAAATAGGTGTACGTATGTGAAGTAGAAACTGGAGATTGTAACCTCCTTGAGCTCAGAGACAGATATGACTGTAGAGTAGGTAAAGCTCTATGTAAATTAACAGCAATATATTGTGATTGCGTATCTGGTGAGTGCGCAATCTTTATACATCTATCACCTCACCCACGGATTCAGCCATTGGATTTTTGAAGATCGTCTGGGAACTTTTCTACTCACGCTATAGACTGTATTTGGTTTAGTGCCCAAACACCTATTAGTCACCAATAGGTGACGTTTTTATTTGCACCTTGGTATTGGTTTATATTTTATTGCATCTTATATGAGGATGTTTGAATATAACATGTCCATATGTTTTAACGGATCATTTTAGCGCTGCATGTTGCTTTATTCTGATAACATAGAGCTGGACAACATTGGGATCCAGAGACACAAAGCTGACACTCTTGTCCTTAAACCAGGTCTTGACAAATTCAAGGCATCAGGTCGCCATGGTGACTAGAAATTGTGTCCTGGTGCCTGGGTTCATACACTGCCTCCCACCGACTTCAATGCAAAAATCAAGTCCCACCGACTTCAATGCAAAAACTCATGACAATAGAAATCCTAAATGAACATTTATCTTCACATGCTCTACTCTACCACTTGCGAGTCTGGAACGTACTGCTACAAACTTGCACATGACCCTTTTTGTAATGGCACTCCAAATGCATGTGGCTCGCATCTGTGTGAACCACCTCAATAGGAACACAGAATATCTAGCCTGTCATGCGACTCTGAGTTTGAAAATGCATCCAGAATCGCATATGTGTGAACCAGGGCAGCTCCATTCACACCTGGGTGTTTTGGGATTGCAGCAGAATCGCTACAATCGCAAGACACAGGTTCAGGTGCCATTATTTTCAATGGTACCTAACACGTGGTGCGGTTTTGCAATGAATGTCACGTGGAAAATCGCATTGCGTGAAGCTTGTTGCCCAAAAGTTGCCTTGCCCTGGGCGCTGACAACGCACGCTATGGTAAAAAAAAAAAAAAAAAAAAAAAAAACCCAACAAACTGGCTCCTAACTTTTTTTAGCTGGTTCCTAGATTCAAAGCAAATTTGGCCGCCCTGCCTTGGGTTAACCTAAAGATGACCTATAACACAGAGCTGGACAACACACAACACTAGGGAGCAGGGACAATTCTAGGAAGTCTGATGCTCTGGTCCCCAGTCCATAGTGTAGGAATTTGGCGCTGAGAGTAAATATTATCCAAGTGGTATTAAAAGATAAACTAATAAAACACATGAATAAAAAAAACATATAAAATCAGTCCATGGTTTTAGCACTAGCACCTTCCCATAGAATGAAGCAGACTCTGTAGGAACATAAGAAAAACACAAGGGGGCGCCAACCTAAGTGCAATATATGTAACAGGTTTATTGATAAAATTGATTGGCTAATTTCATTAATAAACCTTTTTACATATACTGCACTTAGGTTGGCGCCCCCTTGTGTTTTTCTTATGGTCCCCAGTCCAGCCTACAGATGACCTATACCATAGAGCTGGACAACACTGGGGTCCAGGGACATCTCTAAAAAACACAAGGCTGATGCTCTGGTCCCCAGTCCAGCCTACAGATGATCTATTCCATAGAGCTGTACAACACTGGGATCCAGGGAAATCTCTAGAAACACATGTCTAATGCTCTGGTTCCCAGTCCAGCCTACAGATGATCTATGCCACATAGCTGGACAACATTAGGGAGCATGGACAATTCTAGGAACACATGGCTAAAGTTCTGGTCCCCAGATCAGCCTAAAGATGACCTATACCATAGAGCTGGACAAGACTGGGCTAAAGGGACAGATGGTTGATGCTCTGGTCCCCAGTCCAGCCTACAGATGATCTATACCATAGAGCTGGACAACACTGGGATCCAGGGACATCTCTAGAAACACAAAGCTGATACTCTGGTCCCCAGTCCAGCCCACAGATGACCACACTGGGATCCAGGGATATCTCTAGGAACACATGGCTGATGCTCTGGTCCCCAGTCCACAGATGACCACACTGGGATCCAGGGATATCTCTAGGAACACATGGCTGATGCTCTGGTCCCCAGTCCACAGATGACCACACTGGGATCCAGGGATATCTCTAGGAAACATGGCTGATGCTCTGGTCCCCAGTCCACAGATGACCACACTGGGATCCAGGGATATCTCTAGGAACACATGGCTGATGCTCTGGTCCCCAGTCCACAGATGACCACACTGGGATCCAGGGATATCTCTAGGAACACATGGCTGATGCTCTGGTCCCCAGTCCACAGATGACCACACTGGGATCCAGGGATATCTCTAGGAACACATGGCTGATGCTCTGGTCCCCAGTCCACAGATGACCACACTGGGATCCAGGGACATCTCTAGGAAACATGGCTGATGCTCTGGTCCAGCCCACAGATGACCACACTGGGATCCAGGGACATCTCTAGGAAACATGGCTGATGCTCTGGTCCCCAGTCCAGCCTACAATTGATGTATACCACAGAGCTGGACAACACTGGGCTGCAAGTACTGCAGTCACGTTGGCCCCGAGCTCCCCCGGCTCCGAGCGTGTCTTACCCTCTGTCTCCCCGTCACTCTCTAGCTCAGGCTCCGAATCCCCAGCATACACCGCCAGGGAGGACAAAACATTCTTCCTGCTCGCCGCCATCGCTGCTGTCGCACGTATGACGCATTTCCACCGACCGGAAGGAAGGTGTGAACGTATTCCCATAGCAACAGAGGCCGGCTCTGTGTTCGTCACCAGCGTGCGCCGCGCTGGCGGAAGTTGGGAGGAAGTTTGCGGGGAGATGACACACGTCTGTGCAGTTGGTGTTTTCTGGGCCTGTGTGATTTGTGGAGGGGAGAAGCTCGCTGTCCATAGCAGAGGTAGAAGGAGACCCCTTACTCTTCATATGGCAGGGTGGCTGGGTGCCTCTGCTCTGACAGTGCTGACATGTTGGTGTTTATAGGCGCCTATAAGGCCCCGTACCCGAGACTATGGAGACATCTGCTTAAAGTATAACTGAAGGCAAAACCTATTTTTAATTTTTTTTTAGTTTTGGATAGAATGGAGAGGAATTGGAGCGCCTGTCAGGTTTTATTGCTGTCTGTGCCCCCCTAAGGCCTCACTTACAGTAGTGTTGGTCTCTGAAAAGCCATGTGTTTGGATCACTTTTCAGAGGTGTCCTATCACGTCCCTGCTTGCTTTACGCCTTTGAACGCTGTACTAGCATGCTGCAACCACTTGCAGAGGAGCCCCATTCTCTTGAATGGGTCGTGTTCAGTGGGCACTGTACCTGCCGAGAGTGATGGAGTATAATTCCTACCATGAAACAAAGCATCGCAGCTGCGACACCCCAGCCACTGCCTCAGCAGCAGTTGGGGGGTGGTGAAAATACGGCTTACCCGCAGGGTTTTACCCCCCCCCCCCTTCCTCCTACTGTTAGTGTGAATGAGCCTTTAGGGAGATTCACCCTCTCTATTGGTCCTGGTGAGTGTTATCACCAAAAGTGAAAGCAAATCAAACACTTTCAATTGTTTCCAGAACAGGAATAGAAGGGAACTGCCTCAACAGCAGTTGGGGGGTGGTGAAAATACGGCTTACCCGCAGGGTTTTACCCCCCCCCCCCCCCTTCCTCCTACTGTTAGTGTGAATGAGCCTTTAGGGAGATTCACCCTCTCTATTGGTCCTGGTGAGTGTTATCACCAAAAGTGAAAGCAAATCAAACACTTTCCATTGTTTCCAGAACAGGAATAGAAGGGAAATTTTCCTAGGGTGACACTAGTTCTGGTGAGAACCAGGGATTCCTACACCCTGCTGGGATTTTCTCTCACTTCCTGTTTCGGCTGACATATCTTTTCTAGGTGGTCACTGCCAGGCTGAAACATACTCTCTTGTTCAGTGACAACATCTCACTGCCAGGTTTCTGGATTAATTTGTTCTTAGCATCATATAATTGTATTAGAGAGCACAATGTTTTTAGAATTTTAACAAACCTGTAAAATTGTCACCAATGTGCTCATTTCTGTCCACACCGTCCTGACCTGATTTATATCTAAGGGCCCATTCACACTGTGCTTTGCGCCTACACAATGAAGTACAGTGTGTTAAGGCAGCCGCTTCATTTTGAAAGTGCTGTAAAAATCATACATGAAGCATATATTTATTGGCTTGATGGACCTACAGGGCACCCCATTCCTTTATAATGGTATAATGATAAATTAGAGTTGGGGGCTTTAAAGGTGCCAACAAATGCCACAAGATCTATGTAAATAGGTGAAACCATATAAAACCTAAAAATCATTGATTACAGAATGACACGGAAGGAAGTATATCAAAACTGGAGCAGCTGTGCATGGCAACCAATCAGCTTCCATGTCTTATTTTTAAAGCTTAAAGGATAAGTTCACCCTTTGGACAAAAATAATAAATGCACATTTTTTTTTGCAAGTAAAAATATGTGCATTTTTTTATTTTTGTCCAAAGGAGCCTGTAAGGCATTGAACCCGCGATCAGTAGATGACTGATGCTATGCAGGTCTCCTACAGACCTGTCAGAATATCTGCTTGCTGTACGGGATGTACAGACAAGCAGATATTCTGACAGGAAGCTTCAAGGAACTACCACAGCGCCGTGGTAGTTCATTGAAAACTACAAGCCAACAGCTGCTAAGGCTGCCTGGACTTGTAGGCACTCATTCACAGAACTCAGTGAATGAGTGACATGGCCGTGTGGGTGGGTGGAGCCCCGCATGGCCATACTGTTTTCAAATCTGACAGATAGTATCCGGAGACGTTTCCCGTGCTATCTGTCAGAGGGGGCGGCTCTGGAAACATGTTCCACCCTAAAAAGGGGGGGGGGGACATGTATCATGTTCCCAAAGGTGAACTTATCCTTTAGCTGAAGATAGAAGCTGTTTGGTTGCCATGCACAGCTGCTTCAGATTCAGGCTGCTCCAGTTTTGATGAATATTCCCTATAGATCTTAAAGGATAACTTCACCTTTGAATCATGTTACATGATCCACCCAGTTTTAGGGTGGAACATGTAACATGTTCCTATAGCCGCAGCTGCGCCTGCCACCATTTGACAGTATGGGGAGCAGTTTCCCCGAACTATGTGTTAGATTTGAAAACAGCGTGGCCATGCGGGGCTCCGCCCACACAACCGCATCACTTAAGTGAGTGCCTACAAGTCCTGGCAGCTTTAGCGGCTGTTGGCTTGTAGTTTTCAGTGAACCACCATAGTAGTTCATTGAAGCTTCCTGTCAGAATATCTGCTGGACCGTACATCCCATACGGCAAGCAGATATTTTGACAGGTCTACAGGAGACCTGCATGGCATCACCGATCTACTGATTGCAAAGTTTTACAGGCTCCTTTGGACAAAAATAATACATGCACGTTTTTTTACCTGCAAAAAAATGGGCATTTATTATTTTTGTCCAAAAGGTGAACTTATCCTTCAAGCTTTGCAGATCCTACAGTATTGCTGTAGCCACCTGGGATTTGTGCTGTTTTCTAATCCCTGTCATTTCTAAAGCCCTGTCATTCCCTGCCCACAGCACACATAAACAAAGGGGTAGGATTCTGGTGACATCAGGGCATGTGTTCATATAAGGGCATTGATGTTACCAGCTCCCCACCCCTTGGGAATGGCTCAACTTTCAGCTTACTGAATTAGAAAATAGAGCAAATAAATAGCTCTCAGCCTTAACTAACATGTATGTCACAACTGTATACACTGCTCAAAAAAATTACAGGAACACTTTTTAATCAGAGTATAGCATCAAGTCAATTAAACTCCTGGGATATTGATCTGGTCAGTTAAGTAGCAGAGGGGGTTGTTCATCAGTTTCAGCTGCTTTGGTGTTAATGAAATTAACAGGTGCACTAGATGGGCAACAATGAGACGACCCCCAAAACAGGAATGATTTTACAGGTGGAGGCCACTGACATTTTTTTCCCTACTCATCTTTTCTGACTGTTTTTCACTAGTTTTGTATCTGACTAGGGTCAGTGTCACTACTGGTAGCATGAGGCGATACCTGGACCCTACAGAGGTTGCACAGGCAGTCCCAACTCCTCCAGGATGGCACAGCAATACGTGCCATTGCCTGAAAGTTTGTGCAAGGAGAAACAGGATGAGCACTGCCAAGCCCTTCAAAATGGCCTCCAGCAGGCCACTGGTGGGAATGTCTCTGACCAAACAATCAAAAACAGACTTCATGAGGGTGGCTTGAGGGCTCTTACATACTCTAGTGGTTCCTGTGCTCACTGCCCGGCTCCATAGAGCTGGATTGGCATTTGCCATTGAAAACCAGAATTGGCAGGTCCACCACTGGCACCCTGTGCTTTTCACAGATGAGAGCTGGTTCACCCTGAGCACATGTGACAGACATGAAAGGGTCTGGAGAAGCCGTGGAGAACGTTATGCTGCCTGTCACATCGTTCAGCATGACCGTTTTGGTGGTGGGTCAGTGATGGTCTGGGAAGGCATATTCATGGAGGGACACATAGACCTCTACAGGCTAGACAGGCCTGCTGCTACAGACAACCTGACTGCCATTAGGTATCGGGATGAAATCCTTGGACCCATTGTCACCCTATGCTGGTGCAGTGGGTTCTGGGTTCCTGCTGGTGCACGACAATGCCCGGCCTCATGTGACAAGAGTATGCAGGCAGTTCCTGGAGGATGAAGGAATTGATACCATTGAATGGCCCCCACGCTCCCCTGCAATAATCCAATAGAACACCTCTGGGATATCATCTTTCAGTCCATCCGACACGACCAGGTTGCACCTCAGACTGTCCAGGAGCTCAGTGATGCCCTGGTCCAGATCTGGGAGGAAATACCCCAGGACATCATCCGTCATCTCATTAGGAGCATGTCCCGTCGTTGTCATTCATGCATACATGCACGTAGGGGCCATACAAACTACTGAGTACCGTTCTGAGCTGCAATGAAATTTCAGCCACATGGACTAGCCTGCTGCATCATTTTTTGATTTTCTGGATGTCTGTGAATTCAGTCCTTTGTAGGTTGATAATTTTCATTTCCATCAAACGATGGGGCATCCTTACGTTCCTAACACATTACCCAGTCCATATCAGTATAGATATCCAGCATGATATTTTTTCCCCATTTTAGATTTGATGTGTTTTCAAAGTGTTCCTTTAATTTTTTTGAGCAATGTATATACAATTACTATTGGCAGAGGCATATCTTGTCTCATGCCAACCAGCTTTTGCTCACTACTGCTGTATTTAAAGCAGAGGTCCAGTTATAATATATAAAAAAAAATAAAGGTCAGCAGCTACAAAAACTGTAGCTACTGACTTAAAAAACAGCCACGCGCCTGCAGCCAGCACTGTGTTCACACCGGCCAGGTTCACCGGCTGTCCTGAGTCCCTGGCGCCGGTATCTTCAGTGTTGGCACCCGGCTGTCACAGCTTGTGGCTTCACAGCTGGGTGCCCACTGCACATGCACGAGTAGTGCTGCACTTTGTGAATTTTCCTGTAATCTTCTGGGACTTGTCATGTTTCCCAGATGACTACAGGGAGTGAGTGGGGGAGGACAACTTCCGATCGCCTAAATGATCGCAGCAGATGTGGGAGCTGGTACCTCTCAAATTTGGGTACCCCCTCCCCCCATTCCTCAAAGGTGCCAATCTTTAACAGGGAGCGGATAAAGCATCTGATCACACTGATCTTGGCGAGATTAGATAATGTAAGGGCAGAGGAGATATCTAGAATCTGATAGCATTAAAAGTGATCAAAGAAAAAAACTAACTGTAAAATACTAAAAAAAAAAAAAAAAGCACCCTCGCCCACTCCACGTGCACCTGTGTGCATTGACCCTGTGCCAGTATTTAAACAGCGGGGTTGCGCCATGCATGTGAGGTATCGCCGCGAACGTCAGCTCAACAGCAGTAATTCTAGCACTAGACCTCCTTTGTAAATCTAAAACGATAGCTTACAAAGGCTTTTAATTAGTTGCCTATGGATATCAAAAATGTATGCAGTTTGTCGCCATTGCACGGGGCATGCGCAATTTTAAAGCCGAAAGGACTCTAGGGGCTCTACGGGCCTGTGTGCGAATTCTTGGTGGCTGAGGGACACTACTTGTGCTCGTCATCGCACAAGCTTCTACTGCACTTATGGGACTCGAAATTTCACTAAGTGATATTGCAGTGCTGGTATAATAAAGACCAGGATATACTAGGCCACTGGTGCTCTCCAGTTCACCAAAAGGTAGTGTCGCACTAGTACTGGCACTCTGTTCCATATGAGACAAGTCATGTGATCCTAGCACTTCAGCTTCATGGGGTTGGGTACGCCTGAATAGGGACCTCTTCTTCATTGTCCCAGCTACATGTCAGGGTGCTGCTGCTGTCTACAGGTTTGTATTCTGAGGCTGATTGTGTCAGGGAGTCTTCCCCTTTGCCCTCACCTGACATGCTCAGAATCCTGTAGGCCTCTTCACTAGTGTACCTTTCGTTGGACATTTTGGACTAAATGTACAGGTACCCCACAGGAAAAAGAGCACCTGGCTGTCAGGGACTGCTTGAACTGCTACAAAAAAATGTACCAGAAAGTGCTAACAGAGATCAGGCCAGTTATTGTGAGCACTGCGGTTTTGTGTGCAATGTATTACAGGTGACAGTGATCAGAAATTATACTGACACTGCACTTCTTGTTAGGGGTGGGGGGAGCATTGGGACTAAACGCTAGTGCTTGCAGCGAATGGGGATGATCCTGCTAACACTGCGTTTTTGGGGACACTAATACTAAGGGGGCACTGGTATAGTTTTGTTTGTGATCAATATATTGATCCGTGCAAACACTATACTAGTAATGACGGTGATCAGTGACCTACAGTTGTGTCCAAAATTATTCAACCCCCAATGCTGTAAAGGGGTTTAGGGACTATAGTGTACATTTGGAATTGTATTCAGAATCAAATCCTACAAGGACGTTGTAACTACCCAAATGCAACTAAAATGACATCAATTGTTTATGTAATACAGTAGTAAATGGTTCTTATGTGGTTTCTTCATTGCCACAATTATTCAACCCCTTAAAGACTACCACTCTGAAGAACAGAGGTTCATACAGGTGCTTTCCATCAGGTATTGAAAACACCTGTGGATGTCACCGAGCAGCAATCAAGCATAATAAGCACCAATTAGGCAGCTTTAAAATGACTGTGATACTCAGCTCCTTCTAGACATTTACTGGTGTGGTTACAAACATGGTGAAGGCAAGAGAATGGTCCAGGAAGACAAGAGAAGAGGTGATTTCTCTTCACAGGAAGGGCAATGGCTATAAGAAGATTGCAAAGATGTTAAACATACCAAGAGACACCTTAGGAAGCATCATTCGCAAATTCAAGGCAAAGGGCACTGTTGAAACGCTACCTGGTCGTGGCAGAAAGAAGATGCTGACTTCGACTGCTGTGCGCTACCTGAAGCGTAGAGTGGAGAGAAGTCCCCGTGTGACTGCTGAGGAACTGAGAAAAGATTTGTCAGATGTGGGTACAGAAGTTTCAGCCCAGACAATAAGACGCACACTGCGTAATGAAGGCCTCCGTGCCAGAACTCCCAGGCGTACCCCCTTGCTGTCTCCAAAGAATAAGAAGAGTCGACTGCAGTATGCCAAAAGCCATGTGGACAAACCACAAAAGTTGTGGGATAGTGTTCTGTGGACTGATGAAACAAAATTAGAACTGTTTGGGCCCATGGATCAACGCTATGTTTGGAGGAGGAAGAACAAGGCCTATGATGAAAAGAACACCTTGCCTACTGTGAAGCATGGTGGAGGGTCAATCATGCTTTGGGGCTGTTTTGCTTCTGCAGGTACAGGGAAGCTTCAGCGTGTGCAAGGTACCATGAATTCTCTTCAGTACCAGGAGATATTGGATGGAAACGTGATGCAGTCCGTCACACACCTGAGGCTTGGGAGACGTTGGACCTTTCAACAGGACAATGATCCCAAGCATACCTCCAAGTCCACTAGAGCATGGTTGCAGAGGAAAGGCTGGAACATTTTGGAGTGGCCATCGCAGTCACCAGACTTAAATCCGATTGAGAACCTCTGGTGGGACTTAAAGAAAGCAGTTGCAGTGCGCAAGCCTAAGAATGTGACTGAACTGGAGGCCTTTGCCCATGAAGAATGGGCGAAGATACCCGTAGATCGCTGCAAGACACTTGTGTCAAGCTATGCTTCACGTTTAAAAGCTGTTATAACTGTAAAAGGATGCTGTACTAAGTACTAAGATTGAATGTCACTTGGGGGTTGAATAAAACTGATAATGCTGTGAGCACAGAAAAGACATTTGTGGTTATTTCATTATAACTGTTATGTTATATTTGTCTGACCTACAAGTGCCTCTTTAATGTAAATGTAAGCAAGATGACTGAATGATCAAAAGCAATGTCAAACTGGCCAAAACACTCAATTTCAGTGGGGGTTGAATAATTTTGGCCACAACTGTATATGGGTGCAGTGTGCTGCTTTTACTCACGTGTGATGTCTTTCTTCTCTCTCTGGAACAAAATGGTTCCAGGGAGAGAAGAACCAGCTAGATCCTGTGCCTGTATTTACAAATACAGGCACAGCTCTGCATGTCCATTCGCTGTTGATCGGCAGAGTCCCGGCCAAAATCACTGATCGAGACCTTTAAGGGATGGGTGGGTGTAGGTGCCTGCTTTAAGGGACTCCCTTCTCTGGATGCTTAAAAGGATAGCTGGATCAGATGGTCTCTATAAATAAATTGCTAAGTTATGGCTGGTCTTATCTTTACAACTCTCTCTGCCCTCTTGCTAGCCTGGCTTATATGTCAAAAGCTTCCGAAAAAAAAGCAGCCCATCTGATCCAGCCATCCTTTTAAGCTTCTAGAGAAGGGAGTCCCTTAAAACAGGCACCTACACCCGCCCATCCCTTAAAGGGATCTCTGGCCAGCTGGATCCTGTACCTATCCGTGAGCTCCTGACAGCACCACCTTACCTAGAGGGAGGATTATCCTGGATTAGGATCTTACCCAACTCCTAAAGGGAACCTCTACAGAGTTATTTGATGCGTATATACATTACGCATCTGGTGAGTGCGTAATTTTACCACACTATTTGGAACACCATCATTGGATTCTACTGCTTATTCACACAGACTGTCACTGTTTTGTCCTTTAATTTAATTTGTTTATGGACATTATTAATGTGTTATAACGCTGCACCTATTTACTTGTTATACTTGAAAATATTGCTCTATTTCTTTTTGTATTCTTGCTTCCCTCTCCTGATCTTGTATCAGTGTTTCGTTTAATTTCCATGCATACATTTTATTATGTTCCTTCCCCACTTTCAATGTCATTGTAACCGGTACATGATCTGATCATGATGTAACCTCGATATTGGATTTAATCAATCAATCCAATAATATGTGTTCTATCATTCTATAATCCAATCTAGAATATGTCACATGTACTGAGGAATAGAACGTATAATCCTTTACCCCAAAATGTTTTATTTTCCATGCATCTACCAATTGATATTGGTGTAAATTCTTTTTTATTTCTCTTAAATGTCTTCCTCCATCCCTCTGTACATGCGACGATGTACCCAACTTAGAATCCATACAGAAGTTAAAATCCCCTGCTACAATCAATTTACCTTTCTTAAAATCCATAATTTTCCTTAACATATCCTCTAAAAACATGATTGGGTTCTTATTTGGGCTGTAAATATTTGTGAGTGTATATTCCATTTCATATAATTTCCCCCTCAAAAACAAAAATCGCCCATTTGGGTCCACTATTGTCTTCTATAGTGAATCTCACGTTTTTTTGCCATTCCAATAGCTACCCCCTTAGCTCATTTTATTGTCAGCATAACACCAAACCGGGTAGTATTTAGATCGTAACCTGAATCTTGTATCATGAGATAGATGTGTCTGTTGTAGGAACACTACATCCTTCGAGCGTTGATGTATTTCCCTTAGGATCTTATGTCTTTTTACTGGTGAGTTTAACCCTTTTACATTATAAATGATAAAATTAACTACCTTATACAGTCAGGTCCATAAATATTGGGACATCGATACAATTCTAACATTTTTGGCTCTATACACAACCACAATGGATTTGAAATTAAACGAACAAGATGTGCTTTAACTGCAGACTGTCAGCTTTAATTTGAGGGTATTTACATCCAAATCAGGTGAACGGTGTAGGAATTACAACAGTTTGCATATGTGTCTCCCACTTATTAAGGGACCAAAAGTAATGGGATAGAATAATAATCATAAATCAAACTTTCACTTTTTAATACTTGGTTGCAAATCCTTTGCAGTCAATTTCAGTCTGAAGTCTGGAACGCATAGACATCACCAGACGCTGGGTTTCATCCCTGGTGATGCTCTGCCAGGCCTCTACTGCAACTGTCTTCAGTTCCTGCTTGTTCTTGGGGCATTTTCCCTTCAGTTTTGTCTTCAGCAAGTGAAATGCATGCTCAATCGGATTCAGGTCAGGTGATTGACTTGGCCATTGCATAACATTCCACTTCTTTCCCTTAAAAAACTCTTTGGTTGCTTTTGCAGTATGCTTTGGGTCATTGTCCATCTGCACTGTGAAGCGGCGTCCAATGAGTTCTGAAGCATTTGGCTGAATATGAGCAGATAATATTGCCCGAAACACTTCAGAATTCAACCCTGCTGCTTTTGTCAGCAGTCATATCATCAATAAATACAAGAGAACCAGTTCCATTGGCAGCCATTCATGCCCACACCATGACACTACCACCACCATGCTTCACTGATGAGGTGGTATGCTTAGGATCATGAGCAGTTCCTTTCCTTCTCCATACTCTTCTCTTCCCATCACTCTGGTACAAGTTGATCTTGGTCTCATCTGTCCATAGGATGTTGTTCCAGAACTGTGAAGGTTTTTTAGATGTCGTTTGGCAAACTCTAATCTGGCCTTCCTGTTTTTGAGGCTCACCAATGGTTTACATCTTGTGGTGAACCCTCTGTATTCACTCTGGTGAAGTCTTCTCTTGATTGTGGACTTTGACACACATACACCTACCTCCTGGAGAGTGTTCTTGATCTGGTCAACTGTTGTGAAGGGTGTTTTCTTCACCAGGGAAAGAATTCTTCGGTCATCCACCACAGTTGTTTTCCATGGTCTTCCATCCCCTCCCACATTATGTGTGGGGAGAGGAATCCAGGAGCAGGCAGAGAGGAAGGAGGAACAGAGAGAGGAAAGGAGAAGACACTCCCATTAAAATCCCATTTCACTCCCTCTATTAGACTATATAGTCTTTCAAGAGTATTATCTCCTTCCATTCTTCAAGTCTCATTACTGTCTCTCTTTTTGGAACTTGGTATCCATCTGTCTTCTTTCATTCTCCTCCTTTCCCTTATCTTGTTAGTCCATCCTGGGATTTCTGGTATTTGCAGATCTAATTTTCCACAAAAGTCCTGGAGTTCTTCTGGGAACCTCAGTCTAGCTGAGCGACCATCTTTCCATTCTATTAGACATGCTGGAAAACCCAGCTATATTGAACATTTTTTTTCTCATCTGTTCTAGCATTGTCTCAAAATTCTCCTTCTTGCTAGTGTTTCAGGTGCAATATCTGCATATATCTGCACGGTCGCTCCTTCATATTTCATTGAGGATATTCCTTTCATCTTCTCCAAGATCTTTATTTTATATTCATAATAGTGGAATCTTACTATCACATCTCTTGGTGTTACTATGGTCACTCCTTGAGGTCTTCTTATCCTATGAACTCTTTCCAATTTTAATTGTTCTCTTGTGGTTCTATCTAATATTAAGTTTAATAGTTTGTTCATTACAGTTCTTAGATCTTCACCTTAAGATGGATCAGGTAGCACCCGGATCCTTAGATAATTATTTATTCTATTTTTGTTTTCCTGGTCTTCTATCTTGTATAGCAGTTTTCTCTGTTCACTCCACATTTCTTCCATTTGTACTTTAATCTCAGATATTACTTGTGTGTGTTTATCCAATTTTTCCTCTGTTTCTTCCACCCGGGACAAAACCTGTCCTATATTCTTATGCAATTTCTTTCTTTATTGAAACTTCTAACTTCTCAAACATATCTACCATTTCGGTTTTGGTAGGTATTTGTGAACTTCCTATTTGTTCTTCACTGTTTCTTTTATCCTTGACATATACTATACTTAGTCCTTCTTTAATTGGATTCAGGTCCATTGTTTCTAGTGAGATTCTGATTTGGTCTCCACTATTGTTTTCCCTGTCCTGTCTTCCATTAGTTTCCCATTGCCTCTCTGGGGATAAGCCTCCAGGGCTTTGCTGCGGGGGCATGTATTTTTTAATTGAGCCTATGCTGGTTTTAAGTGTCTTTGCCTCTCCTCCTCTTCACCTTTTTTGCAACTTTAAGTTCTTACTTTTCTTTAGATTACATGGCTACGTAGATATATTTGCAGTAATGAATGGATGTATGAGCACGGGCATACGGAGCTTCTGCCTACAGTATCAGGGACCCTGTGTTATTTGCACCTCATTTTCCCTCCTGAGGGATTAATATATATTACTTGTCAGATATCTACATTCTGTCATAGTTTCTTCCAATCCCCTTAGGGATTTCTTTTTTAATCCGCTAAATGCCCCTTACGTTACTTCCTGCACTAAACTTCTAAGTGCTGCTTCCACCAGCCACTTAATAAATAACCGTATTCTCAAAGTTTAAAAAGTTACTTGTAGTTTTATATAATTGTTATCTAATTGTGGTCACTCACCATTCTCCACCATATAATTGTCCAACCTTTCTTCAGCCCACACAACTTCAAAGTGACTGTATGCAATGACGCTTTGATTTTAGGGTGGACCAGGGGCATTGACAATCCGGCTCTCCTCCTTCCTCTCTCCGCTCCCCGCTCAAGGGTCTGCCTGCCAGCTCTCACAGGGCCTCCTGCAGTGTCTTATGTAGAGAGGTTTGGATCCTCCACGGAGCTCTTTCCCAAATCTGTCCTCTCGCTCACAGAGCACACAGAAGCCCCCGCTCCCACTAGCTCAGTCCCGGCACTGTCCTTCTCTCTCCACTGCGGCTGCCTGACTCTTGGCCGCTTCCTCCGTCAGCTAGGTAGCCAGGTAAAGCCGCCTGTAAGCCGTTCCTGCAGCCGCCCCTGCCTTCACACCGGGCTCTGCAGAGCGGTTTCCACTCTCTCCACTCCAGCTGAGCATGGAGGCCCCAGCAGGCACGGGTCTCTCCAGCACAAATCTCTGGCTCAGACAGCTCCAATCAGAGAGGATTCACTCCACTCTGTCTAGCATCTTCCGGCGATAACTGGAATGCCTAGCACACACTACCGGCTGGCTCCATATTCCGGCTCCTCCCCCCAGATTCAGTATATATGTCAATAATTTTTTCCAAACATTACTTTTTATTTTTTTCATTATTTTCTTAAAAATACTTTCATCAGAGTAATGCAATGTTACCATAGTAACATTGTACTACTCTGGGAGGGTGATCAGGGATTTTTTTTTTTTTTTGTATACGTGACATTGCATGAGCAATGAGGATCATTACTCTGAAATGCTAAGCTTGCTTTGAACTGTCATGAATGTGTTAAGATTATGACAATTCAATATAATAGTGATTGGCTCCAGCTTGTGGTTGGCGCCATGTGTCATGTGAGAGTTGTGAATCAATCACAGCTCTCCAGGAAGGAAAGCTTTTATGAATCAGATTGATTCATAAAAGCTTTGTTGTCATTATGATCATGTGATTACCGGGATTCTCATTCTGCTGTGGGCACACGTGTGTGTGTGTGGTACGGTTGCACGCTCCCGTGCTGGTCCTGTAGCTGCCAGCTGTCTGCAGTAAATTGTGGGTGGCCGGCCCGAAAGTGGTTAATGCAATAAGGTAAAAAACCTTCTGTGCCTGGGATCCCCCCCAGCCCCTCCTTATACTTGCGTGAGCAATGTTGCAAACCAGTTCTGTGCATGAGAGCTCCCGCCTCTGTCCCTCCTCATTGGGTAGACCGATAGCAGCGGCTCCTGCTGCTGTCAGTCAACATCTGTGGCGGGGGGGTTACTGTCTGTGTCTATGGATGCGGGCAGCAGGGCTCAAGAGCGAGTCCACACGAGTGCCCCCGTAGGAAGTGGTTTCCTATGGGGAAACTGGATGAAGAGGAGCCAGCGGGAGACTGGACAAGAGGAGGATTGGGGTTGCTTTGTGCTAAACCATTGTACAGAGCAGGTAAGTATGACATTTATTATTTTCATTTAAAAAAACAAAAAACGAAGCTTTACAACCACTTTAAAGCTGATCTGCAGGTTTACTGTCATTTTAAACAGTTCATATGGACCAGCTTGGTCCTTCACTAAGTACTGCATTGGCTCTAAACACTATGAACTGTGACGTTATCAGCCCGCCTTAGCTATTCAGAGGAAGATTTGTATTCATTCGCAGAATACAAAGTTGCTTATGAATGGCTGAGTGCCACTAAAACTGACTCTGTTTGGTTCTTGGTTTGAGATGGGAAGTCTCTGTCTCACATCCAGAACCTAGCATTGTGTACAGTGTAAGAAGAGTTGGTCTAAATGGCACTCGGCCATCTATACTCAGCTTTTTATTCTGTGAATGAATACATAGCTTCCTCTGATATGCTGAGGCAGAGAGGCAGGCTGATTACATCACAGTTCATACAGCGCTTAGCACCAATGCAGTACTTAGTGTAGGAAATTGTTTGGACCAGCTTGGTCCACATGAACCATTTACAGTGACAGAAATCCCGAAGATCAGGTTTAAAGTTCCAACTCTTCGGTAATTTTCCAAATAAAATGGGATGACTTAATGTTTTCTGTGCATTGCAATAACACATGCATTAAACGCAGTGCATAGTTGCGGATGGGCCCTAAACAGCATTTTCACAATCAGTTAAACTTACTTCAAGCAATGCTATACAGCTGCCTCTCAAAGAAGGGCCTATAGATAGGAAGTGGCTGCAAAAAGGCCACAAGAGATGAGCAGCACTGAGATGTAAAAAAATCAATGAACAAAAAAGGTAAAACCCTTAGCAAGTGTAGCTATTTTCTAAATGCAGAAGTCACCCAATAAGATTAAACAATTTTTGTACCCCCTGGATCACTTTTTCCTGAGTTTAGGTGTTCCTGCTTTCATTCAGGCCTATCTACGTATAGAGTGTCTAATTGAGTCTCAAATGCACAGAATTCTATTCTATTTTCTCTAAATGCAGTTACACTGTCCACTCATAAATGCAGGTAACGACTCAGTGTGCTTGGCGCCATTAAAAAAAATTATTACATTCAATTGCAGTATATGTGTTTAGAAATGTCCTCCAAACACCTATAAATGCATGTTTGACCGTACCAGTGTAAATGAGGTCGTTGTTTGTTTAGGCATTACATCTACTTTACCTGTCTTGTCAGCGGCTTGCAAGTAACAGTTATGATTGTAAAGTATGTTGAATACATTCTATTGCTTGTAGTACCGTAATCCAGTTGTATTGGTAATTGTTTTTTTTTCTCTTTTTTCTTAGTAACACATTGATGCACCATGAAACTAGGATAAAGAATAAAGTATTATTATTCGGTAAGACTTGTGTATGAAATATGTGTTCAGAAAGTAGACCTCCAGGTAAACTGATAAATACACATTTGAATTAAATAAATGGGTTTAAACTGTTCTGCATGTATATTTGTAATTCTGTTCATATACCCTTACCATGCTGCATAGTCAGAAAGGTGATACAGTAATACCTCAGTTTACAAACGCCTCGGTTTACAAATGAAAATCCATTGAAAATAATGCTCCCCAGAATTAGCTGTCACTTTCCCCGGAGTTATCGGAAACTTTGTTTCTTTTAAGAAACTAAAAGGAAACATTGTTTCTCTTAACTCGGGGAAATAAACTTAAAGAAAGCTTTCTTTCTTTTAGCTGGGGTGACAGCTGAATTTCTGAGCTATAGTGAAGAACAAAAAGCGGTAATTACATTTAAAAATGGCACCATAATAAATAAATCGGCGTGGGGTCCCCCTTCCCATCCATATTAAGCCTGGGTCCCCCTTCCCATCCATACCAAGGGTCTGGTATGGATTTTGAGGGGAACACCCATGCCAAAATTAAAAGAAAAATGGCGTGGGGGTCCCCCCAAAATCCATACCAGACCCTTATCTGAGCATGCAGCCCAGCAGATCAGGAAAGGGCCCCCCCCCCTCCTAAATCATACCAGGCCACATTCCCTCAACATGGGGGGTGCTTCGTGATTGATGTTGGATCTACTGCGGGAAACATTCTTTTTAGTTTTTCTTTTAATAAAAAACTTGTCAAAGACTGTGTCCTGTCTTTTTTCACACTACACTTTTTGTTTTTCTTGAATGTGTAGGGGTACCCATACTCATTCAACTAGGGAGGGATCTGGGGGCCCCCTTGTTAAAGGGGGCTTCCAGATTCAGATAAGCCCCCTTCCCGCTGACCCCCACAACCACCAGCCAGGGTTGTGGGGAAGAGGCCCTTGTCCCCATCAACATGGGGACAAGGTGCTTTGGGGGGGGCAGGAGCCCCCCTGCCCCAAAGCACCCCCAATGTTGAGGGCATGTGGCCTGGTATGGTTCAGGAGAGGGGGAGGGGCGCTCGCTCGTCCCCACCCCCCCTTCCTGACCTGCTGGTATGCATGCTCGGATAAGGATCTGGTATGGATTTTGGAGGGGACCCCCACGCCATTTTTTATTTATTTTTTTTTTATTTTGGCATGGGAGTTCCCCTCAAAATCCATACCAGACCCGATGGGCTTGGTATGGATGGGAGGGGAGACCCCATGCCATTTTTTTAACTATTTTTTTAATTGGCGGCAATTCTTTTATATTTAGTGGGGAACCCCGCTGACAGCTGAAACATTAACACATGGTTGTCACTACTAAAATACCGCATGACTTGATAAAATAACTCATGCGGTATTTTAGTAGCGTTTACTTTTTTCTGACCTCCATAACGGATTAATTGGTTTTCAATGCATTCCTATGGGAAACAGACGCTATACGAAAAGTCCTGCAGAACGAAATAAACCGAGGTATTACTGTACTACTGTTTCCTGTTACTGCTTTGCGGCTTCTTGGTGTCACCTGCCTGATAATAGGACAATGAGGTCGCCTTGTGCTTTCATCAACCTGTAAGATATATGAACATCTCTCTCCTCCTACCTTCACTGCCTAAAAATGATAGATTATCAGTGTCCTATAGTAAATTTGTACTAAACATACAGGGCTGCTATTGCTGGCCTCACCTTCGGATCATGGCAGCTGGCTAGTTGTCATGTAGATTTAACCCTTTCCCTTTCATGGACTTATTCTTTACAGCATGACAATCAAAAACGTTAAAAAAAGCTCATGACTGCAATAACAGCAGTAAGCTTGTTTGAAAATGCTTATTCCAGTGATCACTTTAAAGCCTACGTTTAGCTTAAAATAAAACCGAAGAACCAGAATAAGGGACGTAACTTCTGAAGTGTCCCTTGTCTGGATTCTTCTGCTTTCTGTAGAAATCTTCCTGCGTCCTTCCCCCTATTCGCTTTAATTTTTGGTGCGGTTAATACAACTAGTAGGCAGTCAGAAGCACTTATCAGGAGACCTTGATTATGCCTGCCCTTTCTGCCATTCACAGAAACATTACTACAGTTTCTAGGAATGGAACCTGATCTCTAAATGGGGGATGGGCAGGTGATTGATAGAGCCACCCCCTCCATTCATAAATCCTGTGTCATTCATAGAAGCTAAAGTGTACAGCTTCTATGAATGGCGGATTGGGCAGGAAATAGCAAGCATAGTCAGGATCTCTTGAGGAGAGCTTCTAATAAACCCGTAGCTGTATTAACCCTCGCCACAACCAAGATTAAGGGGGACAGGAGGTATAGGACACAGGAAGATTTCTATTGAAAGCAGAAGAATCCAGCCAAGGAACAGATTATACTGTCTGTAAGTTATGTCCCTTGCACTGATTCTTCTGTTTTCAGTTTTCGGCTTTGACCCTTTCACTGCCAGAGACATGTTTTAACTTTCACACATGCTAAAATACACGTTTTATTTATTTTTTAATTCAGAACACGCTTAGAAACCCAAAATGTTCTACATTTTCTAAAAGAAGAGAATCCATTTCATAAAATCATGGTAGTTTATCAAATCTATATTTTTAGAAAACAAATATTTTTTTTAATTATAGAAGTGTTTGGGCGGCTGTATAATCACTTCTTTTGGAGAGGCTGTGGCTGGATCTACAAAATGTAAACCATAACAGCTATGAGTTTGTTTACATCACCTTACTGCCGTGCCGTAATACTTGTGGCAAATTTTAGTGACGATCGGTGATTAAAACTTTTTTTGCCCCTTATGGGACATAGTACATGTAGTACTTTGGTCTTCCATTTCTAAGTGTTTTTGTAATCATAGTTATTAGTACCAACCTGCCCCCTCCCCTCCTGCCGTGGCTGATCTGATGATGGCTTTAACCGCCTCCCGCCTGCCATATAAAGTAATGACAGGCGCAAGGCGGTTCTCTCGTTCTGGGAGGACGTCACATGACGTCCTCCCACTCTATCTGCGCATGCGCGGCTCCGGGGGTGCGCAGCATGGCGATCGGTGGCGCGCTGTGTTCCTCGGACACAGCGGATCACCGATCAATGGAAAGAGCCGAAGATTTCGGCTCGGTCATGTGATCAGCTGTGTCCAATCACAGCTGATCGCATGTAAATAGGGAAATGCCGGTTAGCTGCATTTCTCTTCTCACGAGCTGTCACTGACAGCTCGTGAGGAGAGGAGAGCTGGTAATCTGCATCACTCAGAGGGGACATCTACACTGATCATCAGGGCACTGATGATCAGTGTAGCCCCAGCAGTGCCACCTGTCAGTGTCCATCAATGCCAGCTGTCAGTGCTCATCAATGCCACCTGCTAGTGCCACATCAATGCCACATATCAGTGCCCATCTGAGTTGCCTATCAGTGCTGCCAGTCAGTGCCGCCTATCAGTGCTGCCAGTCAGAGCCGCCTAACAGTGCCAGTCAGTGCTGCCTAACAGTGCCATATATGAGTGCTGCCTATCAGTGCCACCTATCAGTGCCCATCACTGCAGCCTCATTAGCGCACATCAGTGAAGGAGAAAAAATCACTTATTTACAAAATGTTATAACAAAAACTAAGAAAAATTTTTTTTTTTCAAAATTTTCAGTTGTTTGGTTTGTTTAGCAAAAAATAAAAAACCCAGAGGTGATTAAATACCACCAAAAGAAAGCTCTATCTGTCTTAAAAAAATGATAAAAATTTTGTATGGGTACAGTGTTGCATGACCGCGCATTTGTCATTCAAAGTGTGACAGCGCTGAAAGCTGAAAATTGGCCTGGGTAGGAAGGGGGTATAAGTGCCCTGTAGGCAAGTGGTTAAAGGAGAAGGTAGATTCATAGCTGCCCCCTGTCTCAACACTTTCCTGAAACAAGAAAAAGGAAGAGGAACGCAGAAGGAGAGAGAATGTGCCAGGCTCTGCTTTCCTCTTGCTGTTACTTGTTTCAGGACAGTGTTGACAGCCAGGACAAGCTGCAGCCATGAGTCAACTGTCTTCTTCAAAGCTGTTGTTTGATTGGCCTTGGCAGGAGGAGAGGAGGGCAGATCGAAACTCATTCCTATGTTTAGAAAGCACTTAGAAACAGTAGAGAAAGTACTACATGTACATTGTCCCATAGGCAGCAGAACTGTAAAAATTAGTGATAGATTTTCTTTAACCATTTTAGCTCTCTGGTCTACTCCCCCGTATGGACCAGAGCAATTTTTACTTTTCAACTACAGGTCTACTGATTCTGCAATCATTTTGTCATTACATAAAGTCTAACTGTAGGAACAAAAAATAATACCCTTAGAGTGGGGCTCCCCCTTTACTGCAAGGGTTAAATGCTCGATAAGTCTAGCTATGCATTAATAAGGTGCAATCCTTGCCGTATTCCTCGCTCTGGCAGGGTCCTGCCATTGATGCAACCAGTAATGCAAAGCTGCCTTTCTAAGTCGCTCACAGCAGTGGTCACACTCCTGCCTCCTCTGCGTACAATGCAGTTAATAGCCAAGATGCATACTTATATACACCTTAAGTGTACGCTATAACAACATCCAAAGTCCATAACTGCTTTTTAACAGAAGCTGGCTGCTTATATATACATCTGCATTCCCATTGAATAGGTTTTTTTCACCATCTTCTGCTGCTGCAGCTTCTGGGCAATTTGTCTTTAGGCCAAATAAGTTAATCAAGTTCCCTTCACTGAAATTTCCATAGGAGAGCATGAGGAATCTGAGGGGGTGGACTTGGCTAATGAGGGAAAGCGGATGTCCAAGAAAAGCAGCTGTTAAAAGCTGTTCCCAGTGTGATGTGAAAGACAAACAGAAGCACTGAATGCTGTGAATATAACATTCCACCATCAGGATTTATTTTGCTGGAACATTTATACAATGATGTAATGGTCATTTCAATCCTAGACAACGTACAGCACTCATATTAATAGGAATCGGTTACTTCACCCATTAAAGGCCTATTGAAAGGTTGTCACCGCCCAATGATACTCACCTTTCCTTCGCTCTCCTGTCATACCATTTATCTGTTAGAGCAGGGGTTTCCAAACTTTGTAAACAAAGGGCCAGTTTACTGTCCTTCAGACTCTATGAAGGCCGGACTGTGAGAGTGACAGTGAGAGTAGAAAATGCCCCAACCTCAGTGGAAGTAAACAGTGCCGTTCATTTGTTTAGGTGGAATAGCACCCTGTCGTTGGTGTCTGTGGGAGAAATGGTACTCCATCGTTGGTGTCAGTGGGAGGAATGATGTCCCATTTTTGGTGTCAGTGAGAAGAATGGTGCCCCGTCATTGGTGTCAGTGGGAGGAATAGCACCTCGTCATTGGTGTCTGTGGGAGGAATGGTGCTCCATCGTTGGTGTCAGTGGGAGGAGTGATGCCACATCTTTGGTATCAGTGGGAGGAATGATGCCACATCTTTGGTGTCAGTGGGAGGAATAGTGCCCCATCATTGGTGTCAGTGGGAGGAATAGTGCCCCATCATTGGTGTCAATGTGTGCAATAGTGCCCCATCATTGGTGTCAATGTGTGCAATAGTGCCCCATCATTGGTGTCAATGTGTGCAATAGTGCCCCATCATTGGTGTCAATGTGTGCAATAGTGCCCCATCGTTGGTGTCAATGTGTGCAATAGTGCCCCATCATTGGTGTCAATGTGTGCAATAGTGCCCCATCATTGGTGTCAATGTGTGCAATAGTGCCCCATCATTGGTGTCAATGTGTGCAATAGTGTCCCATCATTGGTGTCAATGTGTGCAATAGTGCCCCATCATTGGTGTCAATGTGTGCAATAGTGCCCCATCATTGGTGTCAATGTGTGCAATAGTGCCCCATCATTGGTGTCAATGTGTGCAATAGTGCCCCATCATTGGTGTCAATGTGTGCAATAGTGCCCCATCATTGGTGTCAATGTGTGCAATAATGCCCCATCATTGGTGTCTGAGGGAGGAATGGAGCCCCATCATTGGTGTCTGAGGGAGGAATGGAGCCCCATCATTGGTGTCTGAGGGAGGAATGGAGCCCCATCATTGGTGTCTGAGGGAGGAATGGAGCCCCATCATTGGTGTCAGTGGGAGGAATGATGCCCTTTCATTGGTGTCAGTGGGTGGAATAGTGTCCCATCATTGGTGTTTGTGGGAGGAATGGTGCCCCATTATTGGTATCTGTGGGAGGAATTACAGCCCATCATTGGTGTCCGCTGTGGATAGAATAGTGTCCCAAGGGCCACATCTCGATCCAGGGCCGCAGTTTGGGGACCACTGTGTTAGTGCCCTGAGTCTAATTCCCATGTAAACTCAATGTCAATCAGTGTCAGAGCTTACATAGAACTATTGACCTTTGTTCCCTTCCTGCATGACAAGGTTAATGTCTGGCAATTGGCCTCCCACATCTAAACACTGCTCCCTTTATCTGGAAGTACCATGTAATTCTGACACATGAATGGAGGGTTGGGAGGAGTGTGACGAATATAAAAGGGTGGGCTTTCAAAAGAACCTGTCATTTTTCCCCAGACACACTAAATTTAAGTAAACTGGTAGATGAAAGTAAACGACTGCTTATTTGGGACATGAGAAAATTCAGTCTATATGTAAAATAAAAACACTCGCAAACTGTTGTGTAGACGTTGCATTCGTTGACTAATGATCAATAATAGTTGATTGTTTCAGAAAAATTATCAGCTGACTTAATATAGAAATCTTCAGTCTTTAGAATTTAGTTGTATTTTCCATTAGGAGCATTTGACTCTTTTTTAAATAAAAACAATCATCTATTGAGTGAACAATTCATTTACCGCAAGCGATTCCTGAACAATGTGATTCTATATTGAACTTTGGTATCATCATCTCAGCATTATAGGTCATGTTCTGTCATTGTATTTGGCCTTAGTACAGTGTTCTAAGTTCATGTTCACGAGGTCTCATCTGACTGTAAATTTTTGTTTTATCATAAGCAAGCCACTTGATGGTCCTTACAGTTTGCAGGAAGCACTTGTAACTGTTACTCCTACTAAAGTTAGCAATGCAAATACACAGGTAGGCCTTTATGTTTCAGGGTTTCAATAATATATGAATTGTATTTCAGGTATATTCTTTCTTGTAGTGGCAGCAGAAATTCTAGTGTATTACTAATGCTTGTACCAGTCTAGACTTTGTCAATAGTTGCAGTCAACCTGTAAAAGGAGATGGTAAATAATACAATGCTTATGAACGATTGACTTCCCATGATGGCCTTCTACTGCCTAGCAGATATTCATAACTTATAGTGTGTCTCTGTACTGATGCCTCATCTATTAGTTGAAATCCTCCTCCATCCCCTACTCAGCAGCCTTAAAGTGGTAGTAAACCACAAGAACGAAAAGAAAAAAAAATCTGCAAGGTAAAGGCATAAGGTGCTGGTATGCATCGCATACTAGCACATTATTAAGGACTTTCTTTATAACGAAGCCCTCCAGCGGCACGCTTTCACTGCTGCAGAGGCTTCCATCTTTACCTGGTCCTTCTTCCTGGATTGCGTTCTTTGGCCGTCTGACAGGCCGGGCCTCGATGATGTCACTCCCACGCATGCTAGCAGGAGTACTGGGGCACGTCACACAGCTCTGAAGGAACAGCATGGGTATGCCGTTCCTTCAGAGCGCATGCGCCAGCTTTAGGAAAGAGAGAATATCTCCTAAATGGTGCATGTTTAGGAGATATTCATTTTACCTACAGGTAAGCTTTATTATAATCTTACCTGTAGGTGAAATTTAAAAAAACAAGTTGACTACCACTTTAATCTTCCAGTGTTGCAGGGGTTATTAGGACTAAGGGGCTGTCATAGACTCTCATCAAGAGAGCCCAATTATGCTGACGCTTTTCTGCCCAACTTCCACATACTACAGTTTTTATGAATTAAAAATGATGTATGACTGGAGGATGATTAATAGGTCTGCCCCATCCACTCATAGATCCAGAAGCTGTAGTACATTTTCTGTGAATGGTGGAGCTTGGTGGAAAGGATAGGCATAGTCTGTCTCTTGATGAGTGCCTGTGACAACCCTTAGTTCTATTAACCCCGCCAAAGTGCACGATTATGGGGGTGAGTGGTGGGGGCATGGATGGCAGAGAATATCATCTAAAAAAGGGGACATCAGAATAAGAGGCACATTCTACTTACTGAAAGTTATGTCCCTTGTGCTGATTTTTTTTTTTTTTATATTGTCTGCGTTTAGACTTTAAATGTTGTGAAAGGTTTGAATTCTGCTATGCTGTGGGCAACACCACTGCATTCTGTTAATGTTCTTGCAACTTAATCCCTTTTTGTGTAGCTTGATTTGTTATGATTTTAGTTGTTAATATATTGACATGAATCTGTATAAGCTCAGGTGCCTATTTCATACCTCTACAGTGCACAACCTATAGTTCCTGTACATCTCTGGTTTTTGTCATTGTTTAAAGATGTTCTCTGTGTAAATGAATAATTAATTTCTTTCTTGCAGGAGGTTTAGATGCCTTTTTCTTTCCTAAAAGATGAGTGCAGAGTCTTCCTTATCATCAGCACAACCAAAGTGCAGGGTACAGTCTGCCTTGAAGAAGATCTTTGGATTTGACTCTTTCCGGTCTAGTCTGCAGGAGGATGCAACTCGTACTGTGGTTAGAGGTAGCTGCTGCTATTATAAGCTATTCCTATTTACTAGTAAACTTAGTGCAGGGACGTAAAGTTAGAAAAAAGGTAATAGTCACGATGACATTTTAATTCAGTTGTTTAGTTATTTAGCCCTATGTTTTGTCTTTTTTTTTTTTTTTTTAGTTTGCATTTATAAACATTTTGTGCAGATAATGAGATAGCAATTACGGAAATTTAATAAAGCCCTAATGACATGTTTATGGCAGTATGTCCCTTTAAAATTACCTGCACCAACATTTCTGATCCCCCCGTTTTTGTAGTTGTACTGACACGTGTCGCAGATTCAGCCAGTTTTTAATAACACTGCAGGTGAACACGCTGTCTTGCTCTGCATGTGGATATCCATGTATTGTTCATGGCCCCTCAAGTGCAAATCATAAGCGTAGTGCTTTTGTGGGCACCAAATTTTATGATATCGCAGTACCATGCGGTTTGGTGCAGTGTGTTCTGAAACAGTAGTGCTTGCATTCAAATGAGTTGTCTGTCAAAATCACACTGCGCTGGAACTGACCGTAACTCCAGACAGTATTTAGGCATTTTTGGTAGACACCATTTTGAACAGAAGGGTCAGCAGTCAGCTTTTAATACAAAAATCAACTTTAGAGTGTATTTTTGCACAGAAAAGGTAGCTAAATATTGTAACAACTCCATTCACAGTAATAAAAACATCCCTTTTGGCCACATTTTGAATAGGAGAGATACCAGGCATCTTTTAATAAAAAAAATAAACAGTATATTTGTTTACCAAAAAATATTTTAATTTCTACTTACATAGTATGTAGGCATTTTTACTAGGTCATAGTTTAATGGGGAGAGACCATGTATATTGTAATTCTGCATTTTCAGTTAAAGACGAACTTTACCATACTTCACCCTAAAAGGGAAGTTCCACTTTATGCCCTCCTTCTCCTCTCCGCTCTTCTGTTTTTTTGGAGTTTTTTTGGGGGGGCTTATCTGATTTTGACAGGTACTCACTCCCACTAATGATCCGATTGACATGGTGATCCACACACAGGAAAAAAAAACAGTAAAGCATGATACAGTTTGCTCCAGCAGGGGGAGAAAAATCCATCCTGATCCCCCCCAAGAGGCAATCAGGTATTCCCCAGATCAACTTTACTTATAAATATTAGTATCCAGTTATATTTCATACATTTAGGAAAGAATCCAGGCTTTTTTTTTTAAACAATCTACTGAGCTGGCCAGATGCAGATCTTGATGAAGTCTACTCCACATTCTCAAAGCTCCTACTGTGAAGAAGCCTTTCCATTTTTGGAAATTAAATATTTTTTCATTCAGACGTAAAGAGTGCCACTTTGTCCTCTGTGATGATTTTAAGGTGAATAACTACACCAAATTCACTATATGGATCACTTATGTGTTTATACATGTTGATCATATCCCCCCTCCCCCCTTAATCTCCCCTTCTCAGGAGATAATAAATTCAGTTCCTCTAATCTTTCCTCATAGCTGAGCTCCTCCATACCTCTTGCTTGCTTTGGAAACCACATCTTGGCATCACCCAGATCCTTCTCCACCATTGATTCCCCCAGTTGTACTCCCCCTAGTATGTATGGTGCATGAATATTTTTAGCCCCCAACTGCAGAACTTTACATTTATTAGCAGTAACCAGAAACCGGCGCTCAAATCTCTCTTACTGCACTCAAAATGGAGTAGTGCACTGGCTGAGGTGCCGCCATGATAGATTGGGGAATCTTGATACTAGCAGAAAAAAATAAAACTGGGTGCACTGTCCTCGTGCATTAACGCAAAAACCATAACTTTATTAAAAAGATGCAAAAACATACTCACAAGCCATAAAGGTCATAAAAACAGAGACAAGAAGTCAAAGGTGCCAATTGTGGACAGCATGCGTCCTCAGATAAAGGTCTAACGCGTTTCGGGAGTAGAACTCCCTTCCTCAGAACAGTAGATGAAGAAGGGAGTTTGACTCCCGAAACACGTTAGCACTTTATCCGAGGACGCATGCTGTCCAAGATTGGCACCTTTAACTTCTTGTCTCTGTTTTTATGACCTTTATGGCTTGTGAGTATGTTTTTGCATCTTTTTAATATATTGATGGTTTTTGCGTTAATGCACGAGGAGAGTGCACCCTGTTTTGTTTTTTTCTGCTTGCATTTATCAGCATTAAACCTTGTTTGCCGCATAGTTGCCCAGTCAAATAGTGCATTGAGGCTGGCTTGGAAGTTAACTTCTTTGTCTAAAGCAAAGCTCAACAAATCCCTGGTGCCAGGTCACCTTGGCGACTGTAAATTGCGTCCTGGCGCCCGGGCTATACTGCAGCAGTGGTCTGGATTCGGTCTCCCCATGTACCCCCAGCTTTGCGGCCAGTGGAGCAAGATACCGCGTTCATTTGTGGGAACTGAATGGACTGGGAGTGTGTGGCAGCTGGCTATGGCTCCAGTTCCTTTTAGCCACTCCCCTCCCCTACAAAGAGGGAAACACAGGTTTTAGGTAACAGAACAGATCCGTCAGTGCAGCCTCATCAGTGCCTTCTTATCTGTGCAGCCTCATCAGTGAAGGAGAAAAATTACTTATTTGCGGAATTTTATAACTGAAACAAAAAAAAAGTTGTTTTTTTATTCAAAATCTTCGGTCTTTTTGCCTAACGCCCCAGACATGTTGTTCTGGGTGCCTGGCAGCTGATTTAAAAAAACTTTCTCCTAACATTTTTAGCTAGCTTCTGGATTCAAAGCAAATTTTTCAAGCTCTGGTCTAAGGTTTTGCTCAACTCCTCATAAAAAGAAATCAGACTTTTCTGACAACTTCTGTATTTCATGAATCCATGCTGACTTTTACTTAAAATATTTTTTCCAGCAAGAACTCATTTATGTGGTCTTTTATTAAATTCTCCAGTATCTTCCAACTATAGAAGCTAAACTGACAGGTCTGTAGTTACTTGGTAAAGACTTTGGCCGATTTTTAAATATAGGCACCACATTGGCCTTAGACCAATCCAGTGGTACTATGCCAGTCATTAAAGAGTCCTTTGAAATGACAGAGCTCAATTCCTTTACCTTTATAAATGTGAGCCCCGCAATATCCCTTTCTTCTATTGGTCTCTGCTAGGGACAGATTGATACAATTCAAGATACTGTATAGGATTTATCTTTCTTTAGTGTGACTTCATAAGATATACTCATCTGTACCTTCCACTTGCTGGAGGGGTATGGCAGCCCCAGCAGATTACAATTACTTGTTTTTGGTTTGCCCTCCCCTCAGATGCAGACATTTTGGTGTGCCATTCTAACCTTTAATTCCTCATTGACTACTATTCAGATTTCATTACACGTAGACATCTGTTGGGGTTTAATGCTCCTCTGGCATTTACCAAAGTATCCATAATCCTTTAGGGTCTTCTCCCATTTTATGCCAAAAAATCAATGGTGTTAAGATGGAGGTCCCCCGTTGCCCTTGACTTGGCATTTTAGAAATCTCTTGTAAGCTTGACACTCCGACGTTATCTTAAGGCTACCTATCTCTCTAGAGGTTACTCCAAAAAATGTCAAAGTATGGGATCTCTGGCTTGAATCCGAATCTACCAATATGTCCTGTGAGGTGCCAGATTTATCCTTGTTTTACTAGAGTTGTATGAGGGTGTTTTTTGAAAAGAAAGATTTGCCTTGCTCTATCACATTTTTCTAAGGTCTATATCGAACAGTATCTTTTGGACTTTGCGATAAATATTAGCTGAGAACCCATTTTTAATTTGAATGCTGTTTTATTTCTCCTACCTTTGGTGGATCTGAGTATATCTACTTTATAATGTGTGACAATTTTATTGTCAATGTGGATGCTTGAGCTAGGGTATGCCCAATTGGCTCTGTTTTGTACTTTTATACCATTAAATCCTAAATAAAGAGAATTAAAAAAAAATGTGAACCTCATTACTTATATTATATTGACTATGTGATGTCTATTTTTAGGTGACAAAGATGTGTTTGTGTGCATGCCAACCGGAGCTGGCAAATCTCTCTGCTATCAGCTTCCTGCCGTCCTTACAGTGGGAATTACCATTGTTATCTCTCCACTCATTGCTCTAATTCAGGTAATGACAGAAATGTATACAGTATATGTGTATTTGTGGTATTTTTTAGCAAGACCTCATACGCTCTTGCATATTTTCTGTAAATCTTGTACTTGAGCATACATTGTTGCACATTTTCAATAATCCCAACACATCTGTGTGACAGTCTGCCTATGGACACAGATTGCAGCCTATGAGTGCTGACCTGTTGGACATACTTGCACAGACTGAGACAAACCAGTGTAGAAATTACTGGAGCAGTAACATTATTTATCTTAATTGTACAGTGCAGGACACAGGCTGGATATTCATATGCACTGGTTTAGATGCTGCCAACTTCAAGTGATTGTACACTGGCAAAAGCTTTGCCGGGTATGCCCCTTGGGCGTACCCCTTTATCCTTTCCCCACAATATGTATTTTTTGCTAGTGACCTTTGGAGATGGACCTCTTCTTCCCTATGGAGAAACTTTCTGCGGTTAACCAGTTTTCTTTCTTTGTTCTTTATTTTCTTTATGTTTTTTTATTTTGGATTCTTCACTCAACTCTTCACGGTCTTCTACTATGACAATAGAAACAGTGCATCCAGATGGGTGTAACTGCGGTAATACCAGGGATACACTGCAGGTTCACGTTGCCTAACATTGGCTGTTTCCCAATAACATTCATTGAAATGATTTTTTTGGCAACCAGCTTTTGACAGGTGAATCTAGGATACCTAAGTTGAATATCCTTTTGCAAACAGTTCAGTTCATGTAAATGTAAGCCGTATGTAAATATACTTATTTTTTTATTTTATACCTCTATATTCTGCTGTATTTACAGTGTAACATATTTTATGTACAGTGTCTGTAACATTTTTTGCTTTTATTAACTCCTAAAAGTTCATCTCACCTAAAATGATATTTTAGTTTTAAATGGCTTCCTTCTATGGGACTGCTGCAGTATCATCTGTCTCCTGGAGTATCTGTGACGTAGTTCTTGGTTTTAAGCATTGTCATACTATGTTTTCATGTTTATCAGAGTGCCTGAGAAATAAAGCAACTCCTGTCTGTTTTGTTCTATGGTTTAGTCCTCATGTACACTGGACGTTTTTACAGCTGCTATTTTGGGCTTTTGACAGTTTTTTCTACATCTAGTAAACCCCCCCAGCATGTTATCCTATGTGTCCATGCACACATGGACTGTAATCAACGTTTTTTGGCTGGAAAAAAAACCCAGGACTAGTGGGCTTCTAGAGGAGTTTTTGGCTGGAAAAATGCTCTAATGCTGACAAATGCGGTAAAATGCCGCAAACCAGCGTTTTTGGACTTTTTTTGACAAAAAAAAATTTTTTTTTTGTTAAACGCAAATGTGGAAAAACACCACTAATCGCGGCATAATGCCTCCTAAACGCTATTGCAAAAGCGCTAAAAAAAAGCTGGAAAACTCAAGTTTTTAACACGACTTTACACAGCTAACATTACCAGTATTATGAAAACGTCCCGTTTTGCATAAGGGCTAAGAGTGAATGTAAACAAATGAAAAAAACAAAACATCTTTACACTTACCTGAACCTCCTCTTCTCGGGTCCCCTGCCGTTGCGCCTGGCTCCTCCTCTCTGTCCAGTGCCCGCATGTGAAGCCACTCATAAGGCTACTTGTGCGTGCTCGCTCCTGAGCTTCGCTGCTGCGTCTGTTGACACAGACAGTGGGGCTCGGTCCTGCCCCACGCTCCCTAGTCATTGGCTTTGATTAACAGTAGCGAGAGCCAATGGCTTCTGGTGCAGCAGCAAAGCCAGTGAGACACGGAAATGAGGGGAGAGAAACACTGCAGTCATGCACAGCGCTGGATCAAAAGAGCGCTCAGGTAATTAACAGGAGGGGGTGCAGGAGCAAAAACAGATCCCCAAACCAAAGTATGCATTAAGGTAAAAATGTTTAGGCTTTAGAACCACTTTAAATCTGAATTCAAGGCATAGTATGAATACCCGGCTCTGTTTTCATTTTGGCCTCCTGTAATCTCCTGTACAACAGTTTTCAAACTGGCAGAGGGATAGTGAGCACTCTAAACCAAAAGGATCTGATCCATGTATATGTGCCGACAAACGACTTACTGACAAAAGACTAGAGTAGAGTGATGACCTCTTTTTTCTGATGCTGGTTTTTCATTGCCCGATTACAGGCTTGGGACAGTTTGGTGACCAAGCTGTATTACCTAACTGCAGTGGAGAGAATTGAGGTTTACTAACCTGGCTGCTGTAAAGCTGAACAAACATTATAAAATTTTCCTTTAGATTTACCAAAACCATATAATATGAAATCAAATGTAAGAACTTTTAATCTGTATGCAGTCAGGCAGGCCCTTGCACTACAAAGTTCAAGGTAAATTTAAAGGAAATTGAATAAGAAAATAGTATAATGTACGGCCAGCTTAAGTCTCAGTACTGCCTGAACAAATACTGGCAGGTAAAACAATTACCATATGTGC
Source organism: Staurois parvus (assembly GCF_062004578.1). Lineage (NCBI taxonomy): Eukaryota > Metazoa > Chordata > Amphibia > Anura > Ranidae > Staurois > Staurois parvus. The sequence continues at coordinate 2,753,398 of NW_028318609.1, read as the reverse complement.
ATTTTAAAGTTGTATTCAGCTGTGGTTCAGGAAGGTTCAGTTTTAATATCAGTAAGTAACTAGAGTATCAGTTTTCAGTGAACTGTTTAATAGATGCTAATTAGTTCTTGTTCACCCTTTTCCAATATACAGGATCAAATAGACCACCTTGTAGCCCTGAAGATTAAAGCCTGCTCTCTAAACTCCAAACTGCCCTCAGCAGAACGCAAACAAATCCTACAAGATCTGGAGTGTGAGAGCCCCAAAACCAAGCTTCTATACATCACCCCTGAAATGGCTGCTGCCACATCTTTTCAGCCTACCCTGAACATGCTACTTTCTCGGGGCCTCCTGTCCTATCTCATCATAGATGAAGCCCATTGTGTCTCTGAATGGGGCCATGATTTTCGTCCTGATTACCAGCGTTTGGGGACTTTGAGATCTCGCTTGCCGCAAACGCCCTGTGTTGCTCTCACTGCCACAGCCACCAAGCAAGTACAAGATGATATTATATCGTCACTGAAGTTGCGTCAACCCATTGCAATGTTCAAAATGCCTTGCTTTCGTGTCAATCTTTTCTACGATGTTCAGATGAAGGAGCTTTTGTCAGATGCTTATGGGAATCTCAAGGATTTCTGTTTGAAAGCTCTAGGAGAGAAGAAACCTACAGGGGTAAGAAAAATTAAATCAATTAAACTGGAATGATAAATTGTGTTGATGATTTACCAAACTGCTCACTTTAATTGCTAGTATGCCCTTAAGGCTTGCATGCCTGTTACTTATTTAAACACTAGCAAATCTAAATTCCAGGCCTGAATATATAAGATTCTCATAGTGCCATATAATGTTTCCTATCATAGGGGCCATAGATCTATAAGCCCCAATTCTGACAACAGTTTAATGAATATGTTTACTATAAAACATGCATTTATCTTTTTCTTTTTTTTTTTTAACAAGCAAACTCTTTATTGAGAGAAGAAGACATGTAACCACATCATACCGCCAATTTGAGCGAAGTCAGTATAGTGGCAAAAAATGTCTCGTATTGCCCCATACAAAGATATTAAACATAGAATCTAGAGATTTGAAAATGCGCAACGGTAAATATGCCATTGCATGCCAAAGAATGTAAAGAATTTTAAGCAGAGGCACCATCTTGATCAAATTAATACGACCCATAACCCCTAAAGGAAGTCTAGCCCAAGCCTGTAATTTGGATTTTAACATCGAGTACAGAGGTTCCAGGTTAAGCCGAAGATAATCCTCAACTGCGCAAAAAACCACAACCCCGATATGTAATAGTGCTGACTCTAACTAGAGGGAGGGCGGCGTGTTCCACAGTAGGAGCACCAATGTCCAGAGGGAGAATCTGGGGCTTCCCCCAATTTTTTTCTGAGGCCAGAAAATTGCCCAAAGTGGTCTATAAGATTAAGAGAGGGGCCAGCATCTTCTAGGTACAAGAGCATGTCATCCGCATATAAACTCACCGTTTCTACTAGTTGACCAGAGCACAGACCTCAAATTGCGAAGTGCATTCAGAGAGCTATAGCTAGTGGTTCCACTGCTAAGGCATATAACAAGGGGGAAAGAGGAAATCCCTGACGCGTGTCTCTAGAAAGGGGAAAGGAATCAGACTCTCGACTGCCAACCAGGACCCTGATAGAGTAATCAAAGCCATTTAAGAAATTTGGGCCCAAACCATTTTTCATTTTTACCCTCTTCCAATGACCTGACCTAACCTAACCCACTTACCCCCTCCACAGATGCTTACTTAAGCAGGTCATATGCTGTTACCTTTTTTTCAGCCCGCTGGCTGAATAAAAAAAAAAGTTAATACATTTCTCCATCCACACAAATGAGATGGATGAGGGAATTCCCCCTACCGAGACATGGTATTCTGACAACTGCACCAGCTGCTATCAGAATTCACTGATCAGTGACTGCAGCTGCTGATCAAGAAATGTTTAACAATATGTCCCTTCGATCAAGCAATTGACTTCTCTTGAGTGGGGATGGTAATACACCACACACTCACTGAATTTCGATCAGTGCACGACTAACTTTACCTTGATCTGAAAACCACTTGTGCACTGTTTTGTTTTCATCCAATGTCCTGGCCGCGCCTACACCATTAGTGACCTATAGACATCTGTCAAGCTGTGTCCCAAGGCCAGAGACGATTGGAGATAATCCCATAGAAGTCAAAGGGGCTGTAATGCATGTTCATAGCTAGGATAATGAAGACTTGCACTGCTGAAAGTACTCACAGTGTAACTGTGGCTACATTTGCATCTGTAGAGTAGGGAGGGCTAGGATCGTTCAGGGCAAGGGGCAAGTAACATAAGTGCACTTTGTTTTAAAGTGTTCTTTTGTTGTATACAGGACCCCCTGTGAAGGAATTTCCTTTTTTAATATGTATTTTTATTAATAGTATTTCATACATGAGAAGGAAATCTCAGAGCCCCATAAGTAAGTCAAAGGGACAAAGCTGTCTCTTACTGGGAGTTCATGTTTAGCTGTCTATTAAGAGATGAAGTATTCAACGGTGTAAATTTTCCTATTAGCTACTGATCTCTATAAGTAATAGGCTTTTTACTACAGATATGTGAAAAGGCACCAAGAGATTCACCTGCTGGCTGGATAACCAAAACTACATAATATGAAAATAAATATATACAGTCAAGTCCATAAATATTGGGACATTGACACAATTCTAACATTTTTGGCTCTATACACCACCACAAAGGATTTGAAATGAAACAAACAAGATGTGTTTTAACTGCAGACTGTCAGCTTTAATTTGAGGGTATTTACATCCAAATCAGGTGAACGGTGTAGGAATTACAACAGTTTGCATATGTGCCTCCCACTTGTTAAGGGACCAAAAGTAATGGGACAATTGGCTTCTCAGCTGTTCCATGGCCAGGTGTGTGTTATTCCGTCATTATCCCAATTACAATGAGCAGATAAAAGGTCCAGAGTTAATTTCAAGTGTGCTATTTGCATTTGGAATCTGTTGCTGTCAACTCTCAAGATGAGATCCAAAGAGCTGTCACTATCAGTGAAGCAAGCCATCTTTAGGCTGAAAAAACAAAACAAACCCATCAGAGAGATAGCAAAAACATTAGGCGTGGTCAAAACAACTGTTTGGAACATTCTTAAAATGAAGGAGCTCAGCAACACCAAAAGACCCGGAAGACCACGGAAAACAACTGTGGTGGATGGCTGAAGAATTCTTTCCCTGGTGAAGAAAACACCCTTCACAACAGTTGGCCAGATCAAGAACACTCTCCAGGAGGTAGGTGTATGTGTGTCAAAGTCAACAATCAAGAGAAGACTTCGCCAGAGTGAATACAGAGGGTTCACCACAAGATGTAAACCATTGGTGAGCCTCAAAAACAGGAAGGCCAGATTAGAGTTTGCCAAACGACATCTTAAAAAGCCTTCACAGTTCTGGGACAACATCCCGGAGACCAAGATCAACTTGTACCAGAGTGATGGGAAGAGAAGAGTATGGAGAAGGAAAGGAACTGCTCATGATCCTAAGCATACCACCTCATCAGTGAAGCATTTTGGTGGTAGTGTCATGGCGTGGGCATGTATGGCTGCCAATGGAACTGGTTCTCTTGTATTTATTGATGATGTGACTGCTGACAAAAGCAGCAGGATGAATTCTGAAGTGTTTCGGGCAATATTATCTGCTCATATTCAGCCAAATGCTTCAGAACTCATTGGACGCCGCTTCACAGTGCAGATGGACAATGACCCAAAGCATACTGCAAAAGCAACCAAAGAGTTGGAAGTGGAATGTTATGCAATGGCCAAATCAATCACTTGACCTGAATCCGATTGAGCATGCATTTCACTTGCTGAAGACAAAACTGAAGGGAAAATGCCCCAAGAACAAGCAGGAACTGAAGACAGTTGCAGTAGAGGCCTGGCAGAGCATCACCAGGGATGAAACCCAGCGTCTGGTGATGTCTATGCGTTCCAGACTTCAGGCTGTAATTGACTACAAAGGATTTGCAACCAAGTATTAAAAAGTGAAAGTTTGATTTATGATTATTATTCTGTCCCATTACTTTTGGTCCCTTAACAAGTGGGAGGCACTTATACAAACTGTTGTAATTCCTACACCGTTCACCTGATTTGGATGTAAATACCCTCAAATTAAAGCTGACAGTCTGCAGTTAAAGCACATCTTGTTCATTTCATTTCAAATCCATTGTGGTGGTGTATAGAGCCAAAAATGTTAGAATTGTGTTGATGTCCCAATATTTATGGACCTGACTGTATTTACCTGAATAAAAATGAAGTCTTACATTTTTATTTATCTTTTTAGTCCTGATCATAACACATGGGGTGCCTAAGTCACATGTTTTTAGGATCTTTGGTTAAAACACGTAGAATCAGCAGATTGTTTTATTTATTCCAGGGAAGGTTATAAGACATAAAGATAAACTAAACTAGATATGCAGCAGACATTTCTGTAAGTCTGTTCCTTGGTGAGCCACTGATTACAGTCATCTCTAACACAGGGTTTCTCAGGCTGTGGAATAGTGTACTGCCGAACCAGAGAAGCATGTGAGGAAGTAGCAACACAATTATCTCAGCGAGGTGTCCCCTCCAAGGCCTATCATGCTGGTAAGTGATATATTCTAGATTAAACCATTTTCTGCATAGTATACTTGACTCTTTAAAAACATATTTCAGCAAGTGTGCATTCATTGTTCTTATCAGGTCTCAAAGCAGCAGATAGAGTGACTGTCCAAAATCAGTGGATGGGGGAAGTTATTCCAGTGATAGTGGCCACCATCAGCTTTGGAATGGGGGTGGATAAAGCCAATGTGAGGTGCGTTGCTTTCATTGTATAATTAGGTTGTAGCAAATCTGTTTGTTATAGTCCTACATTAACTTGGTTTTTATTTGGGGCAGGTTTGTTGCTCACTGGAACATTGCCAAGTCATTGGCTGCCTACTACCAAGAATCAGGAAGAGCTGGCCGAGATGGCAGGCAATCATTTTGTCGCCTCTACTACTCTCGTATTGACAGGGACCAAGTCAGCTTTCTTATAAAAAAGGAGATCACAGAAGCTCAGGTGAGTTTTAGGCTTCAGAGGACGAGCTACTCATATGCTTGTATTTTCTGTTTATTACCAGTATTTAAAAAAAATACTTATTATTTAAAGGACTAGTTCACTTTTAGTGCAGTGTACCCTATGAATCTCCCACTATATATTTACCCCACTTGTGGGGTAAATACTTGCCTGCATCCCCACTCCTAATATTTATGCATGCTGTACTATCCTGATAGGCACTACACAGCTTTTTTTTCCAAATCAATCGCAGATGGGCCTTGTACTTGCTATGTGTGCTATGGTCCCTGTTCATTCCTTTGAATAAGTCCATGCTCTTGCTGCAAATGGAGCAAGGGGCTAACCATAGAATTGTATAGGGCTGTGGCAACAAAAGAAAAACCCAGGACCTTCTAACCACTTTCCAGGTCTAGAGTCTCTGGTATATTACATATACAACTTTAATCGCAAGAAACCTGCAAAAAGGACTTCAAGAGACCACTCCTCAAAACTAATCATATCCAAAAGAAGATTCAAAATCCAACAAATTATCAAAAGTAATTAGTAGAACTGTATCCCCTAAAAAATATTATCTATTACAAAATATACACATTAAAATACCATGGTAAATATATAGATTGTTGCTGAATATCAGTTAGGCACTGCATTATTGTAAGATACATATAGCGGACCTTTTTTTTTTTACTAAAGCAGCCCATAGATGACTCCATTTTCTTTCCTTCCAGCATAGGTGGAAGGAAAGAAAGTCGTTTGATTCTCCTATCAACTTAGTCATTGTTGATGGGGGAATGCCTCCCACGGCTCTGTTGTGTTCTACTGGCAGGGGGGCATGTGGAGCCTTCCTCATGGGCAGAACACAATGATTACTGTTAGCGACTGTAGCCACCAACAGTTCTCAAGTGTTAAAAATCCAACAGGCTGGTTGTACCCAAGTTGTACAATGGATTGACTTGGGTACAATCAGCCTACTTATACGTGGATCGACACTCGACACTAGTATTGAATTCTGTTCATAGACAACTATAGTGAAAAGGACCCTGCTGAAGCAATTGCATTATTACTGATGTGAAACCTATATCAGCTCAGCAGGAGCTAAGACCTACCTATTCAGTAGAAAAGGCACCATATCTCTAGTATTATGGACATCCTTATGAGATGTCTCCACACCACTAATAGGCTGAAGGTTAAGTGCCATAGTGGACAACTTCTCCTTTCTAGAAGAACTTATGTTTTCTAGTGTAAAGTATGGATAGAGAACTGGCTAAAAGATTGTATTCAAAGAGTAGTGGTTAATGATTCATACTCTGAATGGTCTAGGGTTGTCAGTGGTGTACCCCAAGGTTCAGTGTTGGGACCCTTACGTTTTAATATATTTATAAACAATACAGGGTCTGGGATTAAAAATCCCATTTCAGTCTTTGCAGATGACACCAAGCTGTGCAGTGGAATAACGTCTTTACAGGATGTCTCCCAATTTACAAGCTGACCTCAATGTACTGTTTAAATGGACAACTATGTGGCAAATGAGGTTTAATGTTGATAAATGTAAGGTTATGCACTTTGGGGGTAAGAACATGCATGCATCATACATACTGAGGGGGGGGGGGGGGGTACAACTGGGAGAATCAATGGTGAAGGATCTGGGAGTTCTGGTAGATCACAAGCTTAATAATGGCATAAAATGCAAAGCTGCAGTTTCTAAAGTGAGCAAAATCCTCTCTTGTATTGAAAGAGGTGTAGACTCCAGAGAGAGAGATATCATATTACCCCGGTACAAATCATTAGTAAGACCTCATCTGGAATATGCAGTTCAGTTTTGGGCACCAATTCACAAAAAGAACATTGGGGAACTGGAGAAAGTACAGAGAAGGGCAACCAAACTGATAGGAGGTATGGAGGAGCTCAGCTATGAGGAAAGATTAGAGGAACTGAATTTATTCTTTCTTGAGAAGAGGAGATTAAGGGGGGATATGATCAACATGTATAAATACATCAGTGGTTCATATAGTGAACTCGGTGTAGAGCTATTCACCCTGAGGTAATCACAGAGGACAAGGGGGCACTCTTTATGTCTGGGGGAAAATGAATTTAATCTCCAAATATGGAAGGTATCTTCACAGTGAGATCTGTAAAAATGTGGAATAGACTCCCTCAAGAGTTGGTTCTGGCCAGCTCAGTGGATTGCTTTAAAAAGGCCTGGATTCTTTCTTAGATACACAGAATATAACTGGTTACTAACATGTATAGGTTAAGTTGATCCAGGGAATATTCGATTGCCTCTTGGAGGATCAGGAAGAAATTTTTTTCCCTGCAGGAGCAAATTGCGTCGTGCTTTGCTGGTTTTTTTTTTGCCTTCCTCTGGATTAGCTGTGGGTATAGGATAATTTTTTTTTTTTAATGCTTGAAATGGATGGACTTTTGTCTTTTTTCAGCCAGACTATGTAACTAATTATAAATACACAAAGAAAGTAAGCGAGCGCTAACAAAGCTAGCAGCTGCATGCACTAAAAAGGAACTACAGGTCCTCCCATAGAAATCAAATGTATCACGAATAAGTGCAGCGCATAAAATAAACCAATGAATAACGGAGGTGATCTAGACCATGTATGTCTCTCAATAAAAATAAAAACATAATCATCACTCAAGAAAAACAGTAAATTATCACATGTGAGCCCATAGGTTAGTCCCAATATATAAATTCTGTAACGTGAAAATGCTATTTAAAAGTGAAGATCCAGCAGGCTGTGCACGTATATTCTGAAAATCAGGAATCAGCCATAAAGTGGAAGGTGATAATCATCCGGTGGTGTGCGATAGATTAGTGGGATTGCAAAATGTATAGGACCTGCAACTGACCAGTGTGAAGCGTTTCACAGGATTCAATGGTCAGGTGTTTTTCTTCAGCTTTTTTTTTTACCGCAAAAATGGAAGAAAAACTGATCAGTGTTAAAGCAGTCTAAGTGCACCTTGGGGGTCAATCACACCTATAAATTTAAAAATACTTTTAATAAAAGTTAATTTGCTACAAGTATGTTCAGTTCATATTCCTTCTGTGTATTCATCAGCAACTATATGGCCACAATTTCTTCCAATACAAACTAAAAGCATGAAATTAATTCATGCTGTTCAGGTTGCACCTGCTGACATCTCTGTAATGTTATACAACTAACAAAGCACCAACTGGAAAGCAAATTTTTGGCATGTGAGACATAGTTACATCAAATGTATCACAAATAAGTGCAGCGCATAAAATAGACCAATGAATAACTGAGGTGATCTAGACCATGTATGTCTCTCAATCAAAATAAAAACATAATCATCACTCAAGAAAAACAGTAAAATATCACATGTGAGCCCATAGGTTAGTCGCAATATATAAATTCTATGACGTGAAAATGCTATTCAAAAGTGAAAATCCAGCAGGCTGTGCACATATATTCTGAAAATCAGGAATCAGCCATAAAGTGGAAGGTGATAATCATCTGGTGGTGTGCGATAGATTAGTGGGATTGCAAACTCACCAGAAGCGCAATCGTAATGCGCATTGGTTAATATTAGCCAGCCTGGAGGTCTCCCTTCAATGGAATCTGGTTTGGTCTGGGATATTCCCCCTCTGATGGTATGGACGCTTAGAGCGATGTCAATCAGAGGTCCCTCTCATGGATGGTATGAAATGGTCTGGTCAAAAGGAAGTTTATTCCATCCTCCGAGTCGGATGGGACCTGGGTCCTGGGGGTTTAAGTGCTCATATTAGAGCAAAAAATAAGGGATCCCATAGTGTAGTATTCTTGTAGTTTAATTATGAAATGATTAAAAGGTGAAAAAGTGTACACACATATCATCCAAATAAAAATCAGGTGAACGAGGTAGAATAGCTTTGTAAACAATCAATATAAGTAGCCTGTGCTGCCAATGTTACTGACCAGTCAGCTAGTTATGGTGGCCGCCTGACTTCCGTGATCCGGCAGCGTGACGTCTCGGGGTAGTGGGGCTCCTTCTTGACGCGTTTTGTATAAATATACGTCCTCAGAAGGGGTGATGCCTTAATTACCTGGACGTCTGTTCAGCTATATATAGTGTTTCAAATGGCACTCGCTTATTAGCGAGCACCATCTTGCCAAGGATCAGTACAGACTGCGAATGCCGTTGGCGCCATGTTCCTGTGGATCATTGTCGGCCAGTGTAAAACGTACATGCGCGAGTGTCGCCATAGTACTGTAGATCGTTTAGACTGTGAATTAAAATGCGCTCATGTGAGCGGAGCTGTCACTAGTCAGCTATGGTGAATGGCCTGCTGTATACTGAAACATTGTCGGCCAATGCAGATTGCACATGCCCAAATGTCACCATATTACTGTAGATTGTTTAATCTGTACATAAAGATGCGCTCGTGTGAGCGAAGCTGTTACTAGTCAGCTATAGTAAATGACCTGCTGCATACTGATGGCCATATAGTTGTGAGTCTATATTGGTCAGAAAAAACAAAGTAAGCACAAAATTCGCTATGTTAATATAAGTCATGAGAGCTGAATCAGTAAATATTAGTGCATGCTATACTGCCACCAATTTGTTGTAGTCGCCAAAAGGGTACAAAGTGTGCATATGATAGATACTCCTATGGATGAAGAGTATAAAGCGTGCATATGATAGTTACTGTATAGTGATTAATTAGCTAAAGATCCTAATTATTATTCTATATGGGACAAATGGACTAACAATTACAGGTGGATGCTATAAGTAATCCGCTGTCTGGGGCCTAACCATGCAGCGCAGGTCGTGAATCACAAACAAAATATAAAATATTTAAAAATTGTTATTAAGAATTATGAACATCAAATGAAATAATCGTTTGAAGGATAAAATAAATAAAAAATATATGTAGTATTGATAATCATTAAACAACCTGATATTAATGTAAGAAAGGTTAAAATACATGAAAATCCAATAAATAGTAAAAAAATCAAAATAGTATAAGACATATAAACAATGTTTAGACAGGCAAAAACATCATGTTGGTGAGCATGTAAGGAATTTAAAAATGTATAAAATGGAAATAGATATTGCTCATTGATAGAAACTGTCAACTATTGTCTATAAAACAGTTAATATCAATGTCAATATTATGGCCTGCGGGGGTGAGGGTTCTCATTTCATAGATCCATTTTGTTTCCATTTGCGAAATCAGTCTGCCTTTATTTGAACCTCTCCAATGTTGCTGGACCATGTCTATTCCCGTGAACTGGAGGGTTGATGGATCACAATTGTGGTGGTACCTAAAATGCTTGGATACCAAATGCTCTCTAAAACCCCTCTTAATGTTATAGCAGTGTTCACGGAATCTATCGCGTAACCTTTGGGTTGTGCGGCCAATATATTGTTTCGGCAGGGGCATTGCAGAAGGTACACTGCATATCTTGTGTTGCAGGTCATAAAGTGCGTTATATCATACGTCCTACCAGTTACAGTAGATGTAAATGTTTTGATTATTTTTTTTGGGCATTTTAGTCTGTATACATATTGGGCATTTTTTACAGGGAAAGAAACCCTTCATATTCGTGAAAAAACTTGGTCGGGAGGGGGTTCAATCACAAATTTTTGTTCTAGGGGTGGGCGCTTTCTTGAAAACTACTTCCGGTTTCTCAGGTAATGCATTCGCTAGAATCGGGTCTGCCTTTAAGATATTCCAGTTTTTCCTGATGATTTTGTTAATGACTTTGTGCTGTACAGAAAAGAAAGTGACTAGCGGGCAAAACATACTTTTCTTCTGTGTATTAGTGTCAGACAGCATTTCCTCCCTATTCATGTCTGCTACGTTGGTTATTTCAGTATTAAGGATCTCTTCCTCGTAGCCTTTCTCCATAAATCTCTGCTTAAGTATACTCGCTTTGGTATGGTACGACTCAATATCTGTACAATTACGCCTGATTCTCATAAGTTGACCTCTGGGGACATTGGTCAACCAGGATGGGTGATGACAGCTGTCTAGAGGGATATAGCTGTTTCTATCCATTTTGTTTAAAGAATGCTTCAGATGTTAAGTAGCCACCTTTACTTTTTAACGTAATGTCCAAAAAATGTATTTCAGTTGTGCTATAGGTGTATGGAAGTTGTATATTTAAGTCATTGTTGTTGAGCATGCCAAAGAAGTTAACTAAAGCTGATTCCTCACCCTGCCAGAACGTCATCAATATAGCGTTTGTAAAATAATAATTCTGGCCAATCCCTAGAATATATGACGTCCTCTTCCCACCTGGCCATGAAGAGGTTGGCCAGGCTGGGGGCAAGTTTGGCGCCCATTGCAACACCCCTGGTCTGTAAGTAAAAGGTGTGATTGTACCAAAAATAATTTTTCCGCATGGCAAACTCTAGAAGATCTATTATAAAATTTTTATGGTCCATAGACAGATTCTCGGCCGAATCTAAATAGTACTGTACTGCCATCATACCATCGCCATGGCCGATGTTGCTGTACAAAGAAGCCATGTCCGCCATGACCAGAAAAGTTAAATGCTCTGGGTTTCATTTAAGAGATTTGATTTCGTTTAATACCTGTTTGGTATCTCTAATGTAAGCAGGGGTGGAAAGTACAAAAGGCTGTAAGTAATGATCTATGTACTCCCCAATACGGGAGCACAGAGATCCAATGCCGCTAATTATGGGCCTTCCTGGTGGTTGCACTGGGTTTTTGTGCACTTTAGGTAAGCAATATGGAATGGGAAGCCTGGGGGCTTTGGGACAAAGATATTCTTTTTCTTTTTTTATTGATTACATTTTTCTTATAGCCATCTACAATCAGATCTTTAAGTGAGCGTTTAAATGTTATGAGGATTCTTGGGTAAAATGGTGTAAGTATCCTTGTCGTCTATGATTTTCTGGACCTCTGCCATGTAATCGGCTTTGTCTAGAACCATATATTGGCCGCACAACCCGAAGGTTACGCGATAGATTCCGTGAACACTGCTATAACATTAAGAGGGGTTTTAGAGAGCATTCGGTATCGAAGCATTTTAAGTTCCATCACAATTGTGATCCATCAACCCTCCAGTTCACGGGAATAGACATGGTCCAGCAACATTGCAGAGGTTCAAATAAAGGCAGACTGGATTCGCAAATGGAAACAAAATGGATCTATGAAATGAGGACCCTCACCCCCGCAGGCCATAATATCGACATAGATATTAACTGTTTTATAGACAATAGTTGACAGTTTCTATCAATGAGCAATATCTATTTCCATTTTATATGTTTTTAAATTCCTTACATGCTCACCAACATGATGTTTTTGCCTGTCTAAACATTGTTTATATGTCTTATACTATTTTGATTTTTTACTATTTATTGGATTTTCATGTATTTTAACCTTTCTTACATGAATATCAGGTTGTTATTGATTATCAATACTACATATATTTTTTATTTATTTTATCCTTCATCAAACGTTTATTATTTCGTTTGATGTTCATAATTGTTAATAAAAATAAAAATAAATATTTTATATTTTGTTTGTGATTCACGACCTGCGCTGCATGTTAGGCCCCAGACAGCGGATTACTTATAGCATCCACCTGGAATTGTTAGTCCATTTGTCCCATATAAAATAATTAGGATCTTTAGCTAATCAATCACTATACAGTAACTATCATATGCACGCTTTATACTCTTCATCCGTAGGTATCTATCATATGCACACTTTGTACCCTTTTGGCGACTACAACAAAATGGTGGCAGTATAGCATGCACTAATATTTACTGATTCAGCTCTCATGACTTATATTAACATAGCGAATTTTGTGCTTACTTTGTTTTTTCTGACCAATATAGACTCACAACTATATGGCCATCAGTATGCAGCAGGTCATTTACTATAGCTGACTAGTAACAGATTCTCTCGCACGAGCGCATCTTTATTTACAGATTAAACAATCTACAGTAATATGGCGACATTCGGGCATGTGCAATCTGCATTGGCCAACAATGTTTTTTTTTTTTTTGTTTACAAACGGTTTTATTGTATAAGAGTAGACTGTAAAACAACAGTACATTTTCAAATGATACTTTCAGCAAAAACAAGGCACTTTTGAAAAGTACAATACAGAAAAGTATATTAACATAAAAAAGAGAAGAAATAGAAAAGAGTAAATTACGAGTACATGAAATACGTAAATGATAAGGTAAGCTGAGTGATACATCTGTCAATAGTATATGTCAGTCAACTTTCACTGAGAATGTTGTTAATCATGCAGAAAATGTCTATAATCTCTCCATGACTCCCATTTTTTATCAAATAAGTGCATCTTATCCAGTAGGGTATAATGAATGCGTTCGGCATTACGGCATCAATTCTGTGTAAAACGGGGGCCAAGGGTACAGCATTGGACCTCCAATGTAAGGCAATAGACCATAAAGTGGCAATACATATAGTATGTATCAATCTCAGATTGGCATCAGAGACCCCTGGGATATGGGCCCCCAATAGCCAGGTCTGTATAGACAATCGTATCGGGGTACCCGACAGTGAGGTAGCCACCTCAGATATCTTGCACCAAGTCAAAGATATGGTCGGGGCAATCCCAGAATATATGAACCAAAGTACCTGTGAGGCCACAGCCCCGGAAACATAAAGGGGACGTTTGTGGAAACAATACATGTAGTCTTGATGGGGTATAATACCATCTGGTTAAAACCTTAAGGGCCGTCTCACGAACAGAAAGAGATCTAGAACTCTTGCATATGTTATCCACCATGGAATCCCAATCCTCATCTGAAAAAGTGATACCACTATCCTCCTCCCATTTTTGTCTGTATAAAGGGGGTGTATGAAAAAGGCAGATCAAAAATTGGTGATAAAGATCAGAAATAAGACCCCTACCCCTGGGAGAGTCACGGCTGATACGTTCAAAAAAGGAAATCGGAGAAGATGGCATAAGGCCAAAGTGTGAATTAAAAAAGTGTCTAATCTTTCGGTAACGAAGGTACTCAGGAAAAGGAACATCAAATAACACGCGCAGCATATCAAAGGTAATGTGAGATCCTCCTCTTTGAAAATCAGATAATCTGATAAAGGATCGATCATACCACCAACGGAACATTTGAGGGGAAGAAAAAGCTGCAACAAAAGTAGGATCACCAAAAAATGAAACACCTGGGGGAATAAGAGAGACTAGATTCAATTTAGATTTGTATTTGGACCAAAGTGTCAGTGAATGGGTCACTATAGAATTATGAAAAGTAAGCGATCGAGGGGAGATTTTAGATCATAAAATTCCCGGTAAATAAAATGGGCGTATTGACTGAGATTCGAACTTGATCCATGGGATTTGAGAGTTAATAGTAGCCCATTGTGATAATTGCGCAAAACGAGCCGAGAGGTAATATAGCCAAAAGTTGGGAAGACCGAGACCTCCAGTTCGTTGTGAGCGGTAGAAAATAGATGAGGCAAAACGTGGACGCTTGTTTCCCCAAATAAAATTGTTAATAGTCCGCTGAAAGTGGTCGACAATGTTTTTAGTATACAGCAGGTCATTCACCATAGCTGACTAGTGACAGATCCGCTCGCACGAGCGCATTTTCATTCACAGTCTAAACGATCTACAGTACTATGGCGACACTCGCGCATATACGTTTTACACTGGCCGACAATGATCCACAGGAACATGGCGCCCGTGGCATTCGCGCATGCGCGGTCTGTACTGATCCTCGCTAATAAGCGCGCGCCATTTGAAACACTATATATAGCTGAACAGACGTCCAGGTAATTAAGGCATCACCCCTTCTGAGGACGTATATTTATACGAAACGTGTCAAGGAGGAGCCCCACTACCCTGAGACGTCACGACGCTGGATCATGGAGGTCCAGCGGCCGCCGTAACTAGCTGACTAGTCAGTAACATTGGCAGCACAGGCTACTTATATTGATAGTTTACAGAGCTATTCTACTTCGTTCACCTGATTTTTATTTGGATGATATGTGTGTACACTTTTTTACCTTTTAAATCATTTCATAATTAAACTACAAGAATACTACACTATGGGATCCCTTATTTTTTGCTCTTCTATGAGCACTTAAACCCCCAGGACCCAGGTCCCATCCGACTCGAAGGATGGAATAAACTTCCTTTTGACCACACCATTTCATACCATCCATGAGAGGGACCTCTGATTGACATCGCTCTAAGCGCCCATACCATCAGAGGGGGAATATACCAGACCAAACCAGATTCCATTGAAGGGAGACCTCCAGGCTGGCTAATATTAACCAATGCGCATTACGATTGCACTTCTGGTGAGTTTGCAATCCCACTAATCTATCGCACACAACCAGATGATTATCACCTTCCACTTTATGGCTGATTCCTGATTTTCAGAATATATGTGCACAGCCTGCTGGATTTTCACTTTTGAATAGCATTTTCACGTCATAGAATTTATATATTGGGACTAACCTATGGGCTCACATGTGATATTTTACTGTTTTTCTTGAGTGATGATTATGTTTTTATTTTGATTGAGAGACATACATGGTCTAGATCACCTCAGTTATTCATTGGTCTATTTTATGTGCAGCACTTATTCGTGATACATTTGATGTAACTAACTATGTCTCACATGCCAAAAATTTGCTTTCCAGTTGGTGCTTCGTTAGTTGTATAACATTACAGAGATGTCAGAAGGTGCAAACTGAACAGCATGAATTAATTTCTTGCTTTTAGTTTGTATTGGAAGAAATTGTGACCATATAGTTGCTGATGAATACACAGAAGGAATATGAACTGAACATACTTGTAGCAAATGAACTTTTAATAAAATTATTTTTAAATTTATAGGTGTGATTGACCCCCAAGGTGCACTTAGACTGCTTTAACACTGATCAGTTTTTCTTCCATTTTTGCGGTAAAAAAAAGCTGAAGAAATATGCCTGACCATTGAATCCTGTGGAACGCTTCACACTGGTTAGTTGCAGGTCCTATACGTTTTTCAAAGTCCTGCAAGTTGCCTTTTGATGCAGAAAGAAAAAAAAAAAAATACAGCAAAAACATACCCCCCTATTGAAGCGAATGAAAAGTGCATCAAAAATGCACCTGCATTGCTTTTTTTTTTTTTTTGTGTGCATTTTTCAGTTTACATGTCCTTTTTTTACAGGTGCAAAACACAGCCAAATACGTTAAAGATGCATATGTGTTTTACAGCATTTTTGCAATGGAGCAGTGTGAAAGTAGCCTTAGAAGGAACCGCTGACTCTAATTAGGTAGTGATCTTGGTCATTGTTGCTGGCATGTTCCAAGCAGCGTGAGTGACATGGCAGGGGTCCAGATCATAAGCAGCAGAATAAATATTGGTTTATTCATAAAGTAGTTGGTATTTTAAATTTTTAATGAAAATGTCATAGTATTATTGTGTACTTTTTACTACCTGTGTTATGCAGGCCATAGACGGGTCGTTTATTGGCCAAATTTTCGTCCGCACGAAAAATCGGCCAATATTCACGCCGTTAGTGGGGCAATGACGTTGGCCGTTTTTTGCGGATCTTCTCGTTTATTTTTATCGGTCAGCTGCACAAGATTCTGAGTGCGCCAATTTTAGTAGATCTCCCAAGTCTTGGTGACAATGCTCACCAGTGCTATTATGGGGTTGAATCTCCCCATGGGGGACACAGTTATTTCAAACCTGGCAAAGGGTTCTAACCATTCCCTCCTCTATTTAAAAAAAAAAGTTTTGTTTATACGTACTTTTGATTTCTATCTTTTTATTGTAATAAATTGAGCTTTTTTTGAAAGTTAGGTAACAGTAAATGTTTTTTTCTAGTTGAACAGCCTCTGGTGTATGAATAAAAACAATGCATATGTTAGGGTCATTTATATGTCTGCTTTTACAGGCAAAAAGGAGAGATTCCAAGGCATCAGACAAGGCTGCAATGGTTGGATTTGAGACAATGGTGAACTTTTGCGAGGAGCTGGGGTGAGTGTAATTGTTTTGTCCTTATTGGTTTCAGCCTTCTGCAGGATAGCTTTCTTTTGTACATATTAAAGCCACATTTCAGTAACGTTACTATTTACAGTTTGAGTTTGTGTCTGGTATCCCGTTGCATCTTCTCATAGGGAAGGATATTAAGTAATTTACATAATTTTTGTATTAAGACTTAGTAAATTTGGGGTGATTTCCAATATTAGCCTTTTGCTTTTACTTTTAAATTAAAAGATAAGTTCACTTTTTAACAAAAAATAATAAATGTATATTTTTTTGCAGTTAAAAAAATGTGCATTTATTTTTTTTTTTCCGGAGCACCTAAAGCATTGCATTAGCGATAAGCAGATCGCTAGTGCCATGCAGGTCTCCCTTTGACCTGTCAATGTATCGGCGTGCTCGTACATCCCATACAGACAAGCAGATACTTACTGACAGGAAGGCTCTGTGAATTACCACTACCGCTGTGGAGTGCCATGGTAGTTCCTTGAACTACAAGCCGACAGCTGCAAAGGACTTGTGGTTTTCTCATTCACAGAATTTTTTTAAATTGTGACAGCTAGCAGGGAGGAGAAGTTCCCCCGCTAGCTGTCACAACGGGGATGGGGAAGGGGGGCTGCAGGGGCCGGTCTGTTCGTAACATGTTACATGTTACACCCTGAATATGAGTGTAACATGTTAAGAAAGGTGAACGTAACCTTTAACAATTAACTTCTTTTCAGATGACCATAATTCAACAGAGTACTAGTTCACCATTTGTGTTGATTTGGCCAGTTTCGTCATCTTCCTTGTATGAGGTGACAGTGCTGTCCAGAGGCAGTTTTTTCTTAATTCCATCATGACCCCTGCATACTGGTTCCAGTGCCCATATTAATGTACTCCATGCCCACATATGGTGTGCTTTTCCTGTTCTATAGTCAGCAGCTGACGTTACAGGCAGCCATTAGGAATTGAGCAGGGGGCGTTACTGTGATCCAAGCAGAGGGAGGTTAAGTGATTAGTAGTATGTAATTGTGGGCTACGAAACAAAAGAGCAATAGAATTTCAGTGCCTACCTGCCAAGGGAAAAAAATACAATGCTTATAACACAGAAGAAGATTCTATTTGGTAAAATAGCAAATATACCAGGACATGTGACAGGATTCGGTTTTGTACCACCTGGCTATGCATTGTACAGGTGCTTCATAGCGGTCATGTGATCCCTGCAAGTTCACTGAAAAAAGGTATCTATTGCATTTTTTTTAGTTGGCAGATTTAGCAGAGGTTGCTTCTTTATTGTGTGCCTAGCAATATATAAAAGATGATGGTTTGCATACACTGATTAGCCAGAACATTATGACCACCCACTCTCACCCTGACTGGTCTGAAGCTACACGGCCCAATATGCAACAAACTGTGATGCAGTGTGTATTCTGACACCTTTCTATCAGAACTATTATTAACTTTTTCTGCAATTTGAGCTAGATTAGCTCTTCCATTGGATCAGACTACACAGGTCAGCTGTCGCTCCCCATGTACATCAGTGAGCCTTACCCAACTGTGACCCTGTCGCCAGTCCATCTGTTTTCCTTCCTTGGACCACTTTTGATCGTTCCTGACCACTGCAGACCAGAAACATCCCACGAATAGCTGAAGGTTGGAGTTGCTGTGACCCAGTTGTCTAGCCGTTACAATTTGGACATTGTCGGTCACTAAAATCCTTATGCTTGTCCATTTTTTCTACTTTCAAAACAACACATGTTTACTTGCTGCCTAATATATCCCATCCACTTTCATGTGCCATTGTCACAAGAAAATCAATGTTATTCACTTTATCTGTTGGTGGTCTTAATGTTATGACTAATTTAAAGCTTTGTGATTGTTTCATTGTGGAACTGCTGAAGTTCCTCAGTTTCCTCCACTCCTTGTGCAAGATGAGAGATGTCTGAGTGCAGAGCTGCCATTTGCACTTTTAAGTTTTGTGCTTCCTTTTTACTTTAAAGGATAAGTTTACCTTTCATAACATGTTACACCCATATTCAGGGTGTACCTTGTAACATGTTGTGAATGGTCCAGCCCCCCGCTTCCCTGTTTTGACAGCTAGTGGGGGATCTTCTCTCCCTGCTAGCTGTCAAAATTTTTAAATAAACATGCCCGCGCGGGCTCCACCCATCTGGCCTCGTCACTCATTCACAGTCCTCTGAATGAGAAATCTACAAGTCCCGACCGCCTTTGTGGCTGTCGCCTGGTAGTTCTCAATGAACTAGCACAGCTCCGTATGGCATATAAGCAGATAAAATGACAGGTTTGCAGGAGTCCTGCAGGGTACCAGTGATCAGCAGATGCTTTACAGGCTCCCAAAACAAAAAAATAATAAATGCACATTTTTTTTTAACTGCCAAAAAAATGTGCATTTGTTATTTTTTGTCAAAAGGTGAACTGATCCTTTAAAGAATTGTAATCTGATATAATACATGAAGCAGTAGAGTTTTTTCTCCTTATGAACTTCACACTGATTCAAATTGTTGGAGCTTTCCAGCCATCTTTGGCCTGGAGACAGCAAAGAGTGGTCTTGCCACAATTCTTTTAGTTGCTATGTTATGGCAGGCCTCACTCTTTCTGCTAGCATTGTTGTTTGAGCTTGGTAGTCATCTTATGCTGACTTGAATGGTCTGCGCTTGCCAGCCATCTTTAGTCTAGCATGGATAAAGGGTGTTCTGTCAATTTCTGCATCTAATTGTTATCTTGTAGATGGATTCATGCCCATGCTGCCCTGTGGACACCTGGCTTGCTTGAAAATACTTTCAGACAGTTCTGGTTTTATGGTTGACTACAATGCAGTAGATATAACAAAGGATGGTAGTGCAGGTCATTTCAATTATCATATTCCCTTGTAGCATGGCTTCTCTTTGCAAGAGGTAACAATCTAAAGGTGTAGGGAGCAGTAAAAAGAGAAAAGAAAAGCAAATAGGCTGTATATGAGGTGTCAGCAAGTATGTCCTGTCAATCAAGCATTCAGTAATGGAAAAATGACTGAAGACGATGTCTTTGCTTAGAGGAAGTCTTATATTCTTGTCTGAAGAGGTAGGTTTTAATAGTACATAAACAATTGAGTACTGTCCATGATACTGTTTTTATTTGCACTAACTAACGTTTTTTTCAGGAGAAGCTTTGGGGGTATGTTCCTTTCTTCAAGGTCCAAGCAGTACTGAGTTCTGCTTGGACCTTGAAGAAGAGGACACACCCTGAAAGCTTGTCCTGAAAAATTGTATGTTAGTGCAAATAAAAAAAAAAATATATAATGGACAGTACTAGTTGTTTCTTTCGCAAGTGCACTAATACAGCTACAATCACCTCAAGCATGACCGTACATAAGAAATTTTGTAGAAGAGGAGACACTCTGGTTTTATGTAATGGGATCTGTTCTGTTTGTCTCTATCTGAATTATGCTATATGTCAGCATTGTGTATTGGAAGTGTTGGGCAGTGCAGACACATTGGGGGGTGTTTATCAATTTTGTAACACAGCAAGGTAAGCAAAACAGGAGCAGTGGGGCAGACTGTTTAACAGATTTGAGTCATGCAGGGCTGTTATTTTGTCTTCTGCGTAGCACTGACAAGTCTAGTTTTTCCTGCAGCCTGTGACTAAATTGTAAGGGGAGAAGCATCAGCATAATGAACCCATCTCTCTTGCTCTGGTCTCTCCTCCTATCAGTATGCTTCATGCACTACAGAACAACTCGCTGGCTCCTTATGCTACTGCTTCCTCCTCTAGTCATCTTATGCGGCTACTCCCTCCCTTCTGTAACCTTGTCCCTAAACAGACAAGGCCCTAAACACTTATGGCATATATGTACAGTGTTCAGTCTAGCCGCAGTCAGCCATAGACATAGACAGACTGCCTGCAGCATGGTTGACCACTGGACCCATCTCTCCTAGGCGCACTAATGCCGGGAGTGAATGCACTGCAGCTGAACTGCTCCCTGTGCAAGGGTCCTTAATGAATGCAAACATTGGAACCTATAGACAAATTGGGCAGTAACTGACAAGTAGACATTTGTAAAAGAAAGTTTTACCAGAGAGTCCATTGTGTCAATGTTTCTATATTCAATACAGTCTGTTCCATACAGTAATTGCTTCAGACATAGTTACTCTGTTTTTAATTCTCTGGGGAAAACCCTAAACAAGTGCCAACCTGCTTGACAAAGAAATCGGTGAATAATTTCCTTCCAGCTTTGTCCTTTGTGTGTGTCCGCACCCACAGAGTGATCACAAAATACTATACAGAGAGAGGAAACACCCTTTGATATAATGCAGCTGGTTTGGCAGCTTTATCCCTCTTGCATTGTGATGTAAGTTACTCCATTGGTTCACATGCATTTATAAGTACAATGCAGGTGAAAACCTATGTGAACATACTTAACTCTTAGCCAGTGCCTACACATGTTTTATTCTAACACAGTAGACTAGATTGATATGCTTTACGAACATGCAGTTTATAAAAATCTAATGACCTCTTTCAAAAGGTAGAATCCAGGGTTATTTTCTGACAACTTGCAATATTGTGTGGTGTTTTAAAAGAAACATATTACTGGCCTACTTCTGAAAATGTAGGTTCACTGGCTGTCATGATGATCCTTTTTCTGGCTTCACTACTAGCATGCAGTGAATGAGTGTTGAAATAGAAATAGGAATGCTTCATCCTAATGCTTGTTCAGAAGAGAAACTCCAAAAGCATAGAAAGTCACAGCATCAGCATAATAGACATGGAATTAACATTTCACAATAAACAGGTCAATTATGGCAACCCCCATACTTTTTCATGAGGGAGTCAATATAAGTAGCAATCTCAGAAGGTGAGGTCAGCAGTGACAGCCTGCATGTTTCTTTAGTGCAAATTTCCTAAAAAATCAAATGAGGAGAAAATATAAGAAAGCAAAAAAATATTAAAGAATAAATAAGTCATAAAATAATCCCAAAGTGGAAGGAGCATCATATAGCCATTGTCAGGTTTTCTGGGACATACCTTATTAAAAAGAACTTCCAGGCAGGAAGTGAAACCTGCATTTAGCCATTAAAGCGGACCTTTACCTTGATCAGGAAACTTTTGATCATGAAGCACTTTTAAAAACAATATGAAATGGCAATTAAATAAATACATTTTCTTTTATATTCACTTTTAAATGTATAGTTTTGTTTTTATGAATACTTTTGTTGTATTTATTTTATACACTCTTATGCCTTTGACCATCGTCAGTCAGTTTCTCTCTTCACTTCCTAAATTTTATTGTCAACCCCCCTCCATTCCCAACTCGATCATGTCACTCAAGTGATAAAAAATATATTTACTCCAAGATCTTGTGAGATTTCACAGTTTACCAGCAAGATCTCCCTGGAAGGCAGTGGCATCATAGCCTTCCCAGGTTGCAGCTTTGAGGCCAGGGCATTGTCATCAGTGCTTCAGAAAATCAGGAAGTGTAATTCCATTAAATGTGATTGACAGAAATATCCTTTGATTTTCCAGACAACTAGCAGATGTTTTGGGAAAGGCACAGAGAGGTGTATAGAAAATGTATTATTACAGTGGTGTGGGAAAGGTCCAGTTTAATGCCATCCAATAACCACTGAAATTGTTCTATAATTGGAACATTTACATGTTTTACATTACTCTAATGCTGGACATACACTGCTAGTTTTTTGAGCAGGCTGAATGAAAAAAAAACAAAACCTAACAGGTTTCTCCACCTGCATAAATTAGGTGGATAGAGAAATTCCCCCTGCTGGGACATTGTATTCTGACAGTAGGACCTGGCACAGTCAGAATACACATTATCAGCTGTAGCTGCTGAATGACAAACATTTTCCAGCTTGTCCTTTCAACAGAAGTCCTTTAAATGATTGAGTTCTGAGCGGGGACAGCCACACGTTGATCGAAATTTGACTGGCAATGTGAGTGTATATTCTGAAGCTGTACTGTATCATTTCTTCTGTTTCTTGTATCACCAGTTACATTCAGACTTGCAAGACTAAAACATTCAGCACTTACCTAAGCTCTGTAGTTCTACACTACTTCTAAGGAAGCTCTGTGCTGCTTACTGTGCAAGTGTGAATGTAGCTGGTGATACAAGAAACACAGGAGTGTTTCTTGTATCACCAGTTACATTCAGACTAGCAAGACTATTCAGCACTCAACTAAGATCTATAGTTCCACATTACTTCTGAGGAAGCTCTGTGCTGCTTAATTCGTGTGTATCACAGCTGACGTACACATTTTCCTCTTTTTTTTTTTTTTTTCTGGCTTGCTGTATTTTTACTGTTCAAAGAAAATAACAATGGGTCCGTCCAGTTGACAGATACAGCCCCTCATCCCTATAACATAAACTATATTGCAATGGGCCAGCCCTCCAAATCATTGGATTCAGGTGTTCCAATCCCCTCCATGGTCACAGGTGTATAAAATCAAGCACCTAGGCATGCAGACTGCCTCTACAAACATTTGTGAAAGAATGGGTCGCTCTCAGGAGCTCATTGAATTCAAGCGTGGTACTGTGATAGTTTGCCAGCTGTGCAATAAGTTCATCAGTGACATTTCCTTGCAACTAAATATTCCACGGTCAACTGTTAGTGGTATTATAACAAAATAGAAGGAACTGGGAACAACAGAAACTCAGTCACGAAAATATGTAAAATGACAGAGCGGGGTCAGCGCACAGTGTGCAGAAGTTGGCAACTGTCTGCAGAGTCAATAGCTAAAGACCCCCAAACTTCATGTGACCTTCAGATTTGCACAACAGAGCTTCATGGAATGGATTTCCATGACTGAGTAGCTGCATCCAAGCCTTACATCACCAAGTGCAATGCAAAACGACCGATGCAGTGGTGTAAAGCATGCCGCCACTGGACTCTAGAGCAGTGGAGACGTGTTCTCTGGAGTGACCAATCACGCTTCTCTGTCTGGCAATCCAATGGACATCTCTGGGTTTGGTGGTTGCCAGGAGAACGGTACTTGCCTGACTGCATTGTGCCAAGTGTAAAGTTTGGTGGAGGGGTTATGGTGTGGAGTTGTTTTTCAGGGGTTGGGCTTGGCCCCTTAGTTCCAGTGAAGGGAACTCTTAAGGCATCAGCATACCAAGATATTTTGGACAATTTCATGCTCCCAACTTTGTGGGAACAGTTTGGGGATGGCCCCTTCCTGTTCCAACATGACTGCACACAGTGCACAAAGCAATGTCCATAAAGACATGGATGAGTGAGTTTGGGGTAGAAGAACTTGACTGGCCTGGCCTGACCTCTACCTGATAGAACACCTTTGGGATGAATTAGAGCGGAGACTGTGAGCCAGGCCTTCTCATCCGACACTAGTGCCTGACCTCACAAATGCACTTCTGGAAGAACGGTCAAACATTTCCATAGCTACACTCCTAAACCTTGTGGACAGTCTTCCCAGAAGAGTTGAAGCTGTTATAGATGTAAAGGGTGGGCCAACTCAATATTGACCCTTACAGACTAAGACTGGGATGCCATTAAAGTTCATGTGTGTGTGTAAAGGCAGGCGTCCTGATACTTTTGCCAATATAGTGTATATAGTATAAATCAAAAGAAGAATAATGGAATTTTAATGGTGCTGAAAGCCTCCCCTCAGAAAAAAAAATCATATAAACTTAATCATAAAATAAGTTTTTATTATAATATATTAAAATATCTTGGGGAAAAATCCCCTAAAAGCATATATAAAGAAAAAGCAGCTCAGCCACCCCTGCCATGTTTCAATACAGATTATTGCAGAACCAAGAAAATCATAAAGGGGGGAGGGGGGAGAGCAGAATGATGTAGTGGATGTTTGGGTTAACATCCACTACATCATTCTGCTCTTCTCCTGCCTTTATGATTTTCTTGGTTTTGCATCTGTTTTGAAACATTATATGATCCATATTGTATGTGGGGGAAGACAATATTGGCAGGTGTGGCTGAGCTGCTTTCTATTTATAAATGCTTTTAGGGGATTTTTTCCCAAGATATTTTAATATATTATAATAAAAACTTCTTTTATGATTACGTTTTTTGGGGGTTTTTTTCTCGAGGGGAGGCTCTCTGCACCGTTAAAATCACATTCTTCTTCTTTTGGCTTATACTGTATTTTTTACTGTTCACAAAATGACCTTCGTCAGGCTTTCACATACTTGGCATGTGGTACAGAATCCCAGTATTTGTATACAGCTGAAAGCTCCACTGAGAATAATAACACAATCGGGGGATCAGGAGGGATTTTTTTTTTCCCTACAGGAGCAAATTGGATTATGCTTTGCTGGGTTTTTTTGCCTTCCTCTGGATCAACTGTTGGGTGTAAGATTATAACTTTTTTTTTTTTTTTTAATGGTTGAACTGGATGGACTTTTGTCTTTTTTGAGCCAGACTAACTATGTAACAACCCATAAACAAGATCTCCTCAAAGTTCTTTTAGGAACAATCAGATTCTTGGTATTTTTTTTATTTTTTTTAACATTCACATACAATGCTTATTGTAAACCTACCAATAGGCTGTAAACCATACACCACACATCTCTGCATAATCAGTGCCACAGTATTTATATAGGAAAGTCTTCTCTTTTTCTGTCACTGTTCTGGCCGTGCTATATCCACCTTAAAATTTAAAAACTTAAGATGTGCTGTTATAGGAAACAATTAAAATGGTAATTTCCCATAAGCAGTATCATGAATGATTTACTTTTTGTCTCGGATTACTCTTAAAAATAGCAGTGCTCTTCCTGTGCCTACAGCCTTTTAGCTGTGCTTCTGCATTAAGAGATTTAAGGTGGTGGTGCATCATACTTCTAGACTTAAGAGAATTGAAGTGATATTTAGTGGTGCCATGGCTGTGCTGTTCACTGAGATTCTTGCCAATGGGAAAGCTGCTCCTGATAATGTGCGGAACATAAATCTTCTTCATTGATTCATTCATTCTGTGGATCTTTGCTTTCTGCTGCTTCTGAATATTCCCTCACTAGTCATCATATGACCAGGAATCGGAGGGGCAGGACTGACATGAGGCGCAAAGCTGTGCCTCTACCAAAATGGAGGTCTCCAGAAAGAAAGCCAAAGCAGAGCAAACATGGTAAGTTGGTAATAGGGAAAACATGAGCTACAGGGAGCCCACCAACAACACTGGTAACTAGTCCTTTGCCCTCTACCTTTCTTGTTGGGCACCACTTTCACAGTTCAGTTCCTCTGTTTTCTTTTGTACTCACCCCACCACATTAGCAGACATTATTGTTGGGTTCTGTTTTAGGTTAAGCATACATGCACAGTTTTAGGCACAATATAATAAATATTTTTGGCATTCGTGATCTGCTTATATGCTCTGGGCTAGCAACACGGAAATGATTTAAGTCATTGGCTGATTTTGTAACCAGGCTACAGTTATAGACAATCTGCAATGGCAACCCCCTTCTTTCAAAGGTTGAAAGGAATTGTAGAAATGCTATTACCTTGTTTTAGTTGTTTACTAATGGTAAAGTGGTTCAAAGTATCCTTTATATACACTTTCTTTTTGGTGTCTTCAAGCTGACAATACATGTGAAAATTTGATAGATTGAACCTTTGATTCCATTTTTTGACAAATTCGCTAAGCAATTCAAGACATGAAGTGTTGTTTTTGCAAGTAGATGGGGTTGAAATTGCCCCAGGTAAACCCACTGCAAAAATCCAATCACTTTTAAACAAATGACTATAGTTTTTTCACCCTTTTTCGATTCAGTCTGGCAATAAACGCTCTACTGACACTGACAATTTTATTGCCCGTCTTTGACTTAATGAATGACTGAGTTCTGGTAGTTGATTACCTGCAATTGTATGTGGTTGGGAAATAGTTGGTGTTGACTAAAAAATGCCATGTGAATGGCTAGTTTTTTACTTTTTTTTTGGAAGTCTTGCTATTTTTATTGGTGTTTAGCATTGGCTATATTGAAAGGCAAATACAAGCGAGGCCACAGAGAACAAAAACAATCCTTGTTTTTATCACTAGCCCTTGACTAGCCTCATCTTTGCTCAGTGTTTGGCTATTCTTTAGCTTTGTTTATTAAAGGGTGTAGGTAGTGTCAAGTAGAAACATTTATTTACTTGTTTAAATCAAGGATATTCTGAGAAATTAGAAATTTAGTTATTAGTGCTAAATCTTGAGAAATGACAGTCAACACTCTCATTTATGTTTATCCTTCTACATTAGACATGACGTTTTCATTAAAGGTTTCACCAGAGCTCCTCAAAGCTTGTGAAGTGCTTTGCAACACCTTTCTATACCCATTGCTCTTCTGTATGCTGTGTAC
Source organism: Staurois parvus (assembly GCF_062004578.1). Taxonomy (NCBI): domain Eukaryota; kingdom Metazoa; phylum Chordata; class Amphibia; order Anura; family Ranidae; genus Staurois; species Staurois parvus. The sequence goes on along the minus strand of NW_028318609.1, from coordinate 2,726,063 downwards.
AAGGTCAAAAGCAGATCAAACATGATTAATTGTCTGGAAGATCATTTTCCCAGGGAAACCCCATGATTACCTTTTCATCTGCTGGAGAATGAACACAGTCCTTTGAATACTAGTATGGGAAATCTTTACATTTTTTAACCACTTCCAGTCCGGACACTTTTACCCCCTTCCTGTCTAAACCAATTTTCAGCTTTCAGTGCTATCACACTTTGAATGACAATTGTGCGGTCATGCAACACTGTACCCATATGAATTTTTTAGCATTTTTTTTAGACAGATAAAGCTTTATTTTGGTGGTATTTATTCACCACTAGGATTTTTATTTTTTTGCTATGTAATTGAAAATTCCAAAAATTTTGAATAAAGTGTTTTTCTTATAAAATTTTGCAAATAAATATTATTTCATCATAAATCTTGGCCAAAATTTATTTTGTTAGCTTTTTAGTAAAAAATAAAATAACCCAAATTAGTTTATAACCAAAACATTTGTTTTATATTTTTTATTTTATTATGTTTTTTTTTGTTTTTTTTAACATACTGTCACCCTAGTGACACTGTACTACTTGTGGGGGGTGATGGTTTTTTTTTTTTTTACACTGATTGCTTTTATACCCATGAAGGCTGTAAAAGCAATCATTTCTCTTTCTCTCTAGCTGCATTCTTGCAGTCATTGAGAACTACTGTGTGAGCTGTGATTGGTCACAGCCTTGTCACATGGTAAAAGGCTGTTGTGAATAGCTTTGTACCATGTGACCTCTGTGATCATTCACAGATTTCACACGTAGTAAGCAATGATGTCAGAAGTGACATCTTGTTTACTACTCTGCATTTGATCACTGATTGGCCAATCAGTGATCACATGGTCAGGACCTCGCACAGAGGTCCCGTCCGACGATCGGTGTTCCACTGTGTCCGGAGGACACAGCGGGCATCGGACCGCGGTGCTGCGCACTCCCAGGGAGCGCGCACAAGCAGGCTGCGGGGAGGGCGTCTAGAAACGGCCACCCGACCCTGCACTGCCACCATCCGGCTGTTTATATACATGGGCCAGACAGGAGGTGGTTAATAGGCACCTTGTTTACAGTGTAAAACATCCTTATGGCTTACCAAATAGTTTAAAGAAAAAAAATGTATATTGATAGTATATAGAAATGTATATAAGCTCTGGTTAGTATACTAATTTTTATAATGCATATACGTATACATTTTTAAACAGCCTTTAATTTTTTTTTTTATAAAACTGGATGGTGACACATCTGTAGCATAATTACAAATTTACAAATATAAGGCAGTGTAATAAGAAAAATATGGAAGCTCATTACTTGTTTCATAGTGTATGGGGGAGTATAGCAATGGGGTGACAAAAAAAATAAAAACTAGAGTGTTTAATCTAGCAGTTAAACTTGGAGTGTATTTGAACTAAAAAAAAAACCAAAATGTAATATATTGCAGCTTACCAGTCTTTAGATGTGGTGGCTACATTTGTTTTCTTTTTTTTACACCTGGTGACTACATATATGGAGGAACAGCATTGTCTCATTAGGGTGCTCTTCTGATTTGGTTTTCCAACATCCCCCGCCCATTCATCTGATTTACATCGGGAGACATGATGTGTGGTTCACAGAACATAGCTGGAAAAACTGATAACATTGTTTGAGATTTCAGTTCCGTGTACAGGACAAGATTACTGGAAGCATCAATAGGTAATTTTCTGTAGTTTCAGAAAATGTAATTAAGTGGTATTAAACCCAAAATCAAAAATGTAATTTAATGCTGCTTATCAATCTTTATATGTTGTGTCTGAATTAGCTTCCTTTTTTAGTCTTTTTGTTTCTTTATTTTCACCTGGTGGTCCAACCAGACACTTCCTGTCTTAAGATGGCCATACACTGATCAGGGCCTGAGGAATTTCACACATTGCGTGGCCTAATGGGATGCAATCCCAAGACCAAGTCTCCTAGAGAGCACAAAGATGAGAAGACAATATTTGGCAGTAAACTGGCCATACAGTAGTAGATTTTCAAATGAGCATTTATATGGCAATTATCCCTGTACTTGATGACTTGACAAATGTCATTCAAAAGTACTTAAACGTTTTGTTTGCATTTTACATTTGGTTTTGGAATGAATGGACTTTTGCAAACGAAATGATGTCGAAATTCGCTTGTTCGAGAAAAGCTTTCTATCCTGCTCCTTCATATTTTCTTGTCACTGCAGTGGAAAATGAATGTTAATTTGATCCCACTAATTGATTAGGAATAAAAACTAACATTTTTAAAGGAAAAGTATGGCCAAGGCTCTTAGTTCTGCACTCCTGTAACAACATTCAGCCTACAGCAGGCTAAAGCCCATTGTTGTCTGACACCACAGAGCAAGTCCAGGCTCTGCAGGGATCCCAACAATAATGTCCAGTGCATCAAAGGAAGTGCTAAAACACCAAAATCCTATAAGGATAGACAGGATGAGATCAAGACATCTGTGCCCGGACTCACGTAGTACTGAACATCTAAAATCCAATGAAGAAAGTTAAAATCCGGCACTAGGATGTCTTAATCATAATGATGAAGGCCTGTGTAGGAGGCTGAAACCTGTCAATTTTTAGGAATCGATTCCTTTTTATGGTTTGATGGATTAAATAAAGATATACATTTTTAATGCCATTACATACCTGTGCCGGATTTTTACTTTCTTCATCCCAACAATAATGTCTGAATCTGTCCAGATGCCTGACCGAAAGCTGGCTCAGGCTCTCAACAGCTGAGAGCCTGAACCAGCCAGTAACACCCCCCCCCTCCCCAGCGTAGCGCTCCACTGAAGGGGTAGAGCAGAGAGCTGATGACTGACAGTCATCGGCTTTCTGCTCACTGAAGACCGAGCAGTCTATGATTGCTCAGATGTCAGTGTAGGGCAGGTGAGGGACAGCTGCAGCATCGGGACTATGCTGCAGCCATCTAGGTGAGTATGTATCTTTGGGTTTTTTTTAGATTCCTGCAATTCTTTAAAACAAAAACTTCAAATTATGTTCTACTAGTGAATGGCCATCCTTTGACACAGCTTGATCATCCAACTATTTACCTTGGAATAATAGGATGTAGCTATTGTATTGGATAGTGTATCATGCACTGACACGCCTTGTACATTTTCTTACCGTGTAGGCCCAGTAGGGAGCTCCCCGGGTGCAGTATCAACCCCAGAGGGGTTTAACCCCCGAAATGTGTTTTCATAAGAATCAGAATGAAATTAAAACTGGACTTTGAGTTCTGTTTTTGACGTTTTTCTGCTTGGACACCTAGTCCTTAACTCATAGAATCAAAATCAGGAAGAGCAATGCCTCAGTATCTGGACAGATTCAGGGAAAGAAAACCTGATTGGATCAATTTTTAGAGTTGCACTCAAAAGGTCTTGGCAACCGGTGACCAGAAACTACTGTTAAACCTATTCTTGCATCTCCACAATGTAATATTTTTGCACAATCTGTTGCATTTTGTCAAATTTGTAGGGTCACTCATGGGAATATGCAGTGTTTACTTTTAGACATTTGGTCAACTTCTCGTTACTATCAACAAGCTTTTTTCCTTCTGGTTTGGCCATAAACATGCATGCTTGTATCCTGTAAATGCTTTTGTCTTTATATGTAGAAGTACCTGAAGATTAAAGCTCAATCCAGGAAAAAAAACCCTTCCTTGAAACTTACCTAAAACTCAAGTAACATGACATAGCCAGTTGTAGGTCTTTCTACTGCTCAGTAGTGTGGGAGGGTCCATTCTGCACTATCCAAGTCTTTTCTGGGTAATATGGGTGCTGCCCATTTGGTGTCGCAAGGGCCCATCACAGGGTACTACAGCATATAGCAGTGACATCGGGGGGTGGGTGGGCAAAAGACTGGTGGACTTGACCAGTGAACAAAACAGCTGTAGAGGCGCTTTGGAGATCACATGACAGATGGTTCAGGTAAGTATATATATTACCACAAACCCCCTTATCCAAAGGGGGACATCAAACAGTTGAGTACACAGTTTATCATGCACTCATGGTGATAGCGCTTGTTTTAGGCCATGGTCATTTAATGGAATAGAATGTTTTCCACTCTGAGCTTTTAGTTTTTCATGCTTGATAATGCAAAACAAAGCTTTTACTGTTTCAGTCACTCTTTTCCACACTGTACAGCAGCAGTTTTGGGTAAAATCTATTACATAATTTCCTCTTGTAGTCCTTATCACGTATCACCATGTTTTAACTTCTCACCCATTAATGCTCACAAACATTACCTATTCTTGCTCCTAGACCTTAGAAAAGCTATGTAATGCTGGTATTTTAAGTTGTTGCTGCACATGTCACTATTATGTGATGCATCTGCACTGTTCTAATCCTTCCACAGTCCAGTGCAGCAAGACAGAATGAGATTAATGCATATAATTTCCGCTGTTTTAAGGCTTGAGGATGACAAAAAATAACATTTAAAAACGTGTAAGGAATGTAGGGGATGAGATAAAACCTTAATATACATTTTTTCTTTTGATAAGGAAATTCACATTTTATTAGGGAGGCTAAGTCAAATAGAGAGCTTCCTCTATCAACTAATCTATAGATCTCTTTATTTAACGCAGAAGCAAAAATAGGGAGAAGCAGCATTTACCCACCTCAATACGGGGCACTTTTACCCCCTTCCTGCCTAGACCACATTTTGAACGACAATCAGTCATGCTGCACTATACCCAAATTGTTTTCTTTATAATTTTTTTACGTAGAGCTTTCTTTTGATGGTATTTAATCACCACTGTATTTTTTTTTTGTAGTATAAACAATAAAACAGCAAACATTTTGAGGAAAAAAAATTTCTATTATAAGATTTTGCAAATACAGTTGTGCTCAAAAGTTTGCACAGCCTGGCCGAAATTGTGATGTTTTGGCATTGACATTCAAAATATGGTTGATCATGCCAAAAAAAACAGTTTTTTATTTAAGGATAGTGATCAGGTGAAGCCATTTAGTATCATATAGTTGTTTAGCTATGTTTTAAATCATAATAACAGAAATCACCCAAATGGCCTGATTGGATCTCTTCAATTGTTATTCAAAGTGCAGCAGCACTGAAAGCTGAAAATTGGCCTGGGCAGGAAGGGGATTAAAGTGCCCAGTAGACAAGTGGTTAAATAGTCAATGAGTTTTAGTTCTCACCTGGATTCACTGAGCAGGCTAGATATTGAGCCATGGGGAGCAGAAAAGAACTGTCAAAAGGCCTGCGTAACAAGGTGATAGAACTTTATAAAGATGGAAAAGGATATAAAAAGATATCCAAAGCCTTGAATATGCAAGAAGTTATTCGGGACACAAAGAATAAACCATAGGCAACCTCAGGAGAAATACAGGCTGCTCTGGAAAAAGATGATGTGGTTGTTTCAAGCTGGACAATACAACGATATTTGAACAAAAATGACCTACATTTTTGAGTTGCCAGAAAGAAGCCTTTACTGCTCCAATGCCACAAAAAAGCCTGTTGAAGCGTGTCAAGGTGTTGTCAGGCATATTGTAACCTGAGGTTACCTGTGGGTGTCATCTTGTGTGGGTGTACCAAGGCCAAACATTCCAGGGTATGTAAACTTTGCTCGGGACCATTTGGGTGATTTCTGTTGTTATGATTTTAAATGGAGCCAAACAACTATGTGATAATAAATGGTTTCATATGTTCACTATCCCTAAATAAAAGACAGTTATTTTGGCATGATCAGCCATATTTTCAATATCAATGCCCAAATTTCACAATTTCTGCCAGGGTATGCAAACTTGTGAGCACAAGTATAAGTAATTTTTCTACATAAATTTAGGCCAAAAATTATACTGCTGCATATCTTTGGTAAAAATAATCCAATTCAGCGTATATTGTTTAGTCTGTATGAAAGTTAGAGTCTACAAGCTATGCTTCATATCATTGAACATTGATCAATCCTGGTGTACTTACTGCGTATCTCACCTTTTTTTGAGGCCCCGAAATGTCAGGACAGTACAAATACCCCCCCCCCCCAAATGACCACTTTTTGGAAAGTAGACAGTCCAAGGTATTTATTAAGAGGCATAGTTGAAGTTGTAATTTTTTCCCACAATTCTGTGGGCTATTAAGAAATTAATTTATTTTTTAAACAAAATTTTCAAATGAAGTTATTTCCCACACAAGACATAGGCATACTTGCAATTACACCCCAAAACACATTCTGCTATTTGTCCTGAGTATGGCGATACCACATGTGTGAGACTTTTCCACAGCCTGGCCACATACAGAGGCCCAACATCCATGTAACACCTTTCAGATGTTATAGGGAGCACCAGGACAATGGAATTACCCACAAAATTACCCCATTTTCGAAAGCAAACAGCCCAAGGCATATTGAGTCTTTTGAACATGTCATTTTATTTCATACGTTTTTGGCAAATATGCACAGAAAATGAAAATGTATTTTTTTTACTCAGTTTTCCATTCATAAGATATTTCTAACACATAGCACGTATGTACCAAGAATTACACCCCACAATACATTCTGCTACTTTTCCTGATTATGGGTGTACCACATGCGTAAGACCTTTTCAATGTCTGAACAAATTATGTACTCAACATTCAACCTGTGTAACACAAAAATCAATAAACACTGTATAGAAAACAATGTACAGGAGTGGTCAGTGAATATATCATAGTGTAGTCTCACCTACAGCAGTTCCTGCCCCCATAGCACAATGCTATGTTCACTAGCCAGGAAGCACAGGAGGCTGAGCAAAGGGTAAACAAAAGATTACCTGTGGTTTAAGAAGAGCATTGGTCCAGGAAGCAGGCAGAGATGTAGTCATCAGCAGCCAAAGTATTTGTCCATGCAGCATGCAGGAACATCAGACTTAGGGCTTCGTTCAGGAAAGAATGGGCACAGGGGTAGAGGCTTTTTCCTATCCAAATTTCTTCAAAGCCTCCGGACTACAAACCCTGATCTGGGAATTACAAAAGCTGGTTTTCTCTACTCGGAAATCTACTCTGAAGCCCCTCACATATGTGAGACTCCTGTGTTATCTTGAATCCCACTGCTAGAGTAGCAGGACAAAAGATCAGTCCCAGCAGCAGGCAAAACGTATGGTCAATTAACAATGCGAGGTCAGCGCAGGTAGAGGGTAAAAACATTGTTGATAAACTATGCTGACGGCAGGCAGAGACATAATGAATGAACAGGCCAGGATCAGTTAAGTTGGAAGGCAGTGGCATGGTTGGTCGAGGCAGCAGGAAAATGATCAGTACAGATATTGAAAACGGGGAAATGGCAAGCTGTTAGAAATATGGGCTAATATTTTATTTACGTGTGATGACGTTGGAAGCAGTCTCTGATGCATAGGCCTGGTTGGGAGGGAAATTGGGGACAATGGATACTAGTGTCCCTTCTAACTCCCCCTGTGCTGCATACCTAATATCTTTTTTGGCATCGTCGCCTGCTTCTGTTGGTGGAATGTTCTCAGGAAAATGGCGTCCTTGAATTCTGCTAACACAATTCGAGCGAATGTTTTCTGGGGAGCATCCTTTCTGGTAGATAAGGGGAAGTGATGATATTTTCTATAAATTTGACAACTTTGGTGGGTCTTTCTGTGGATTTGGTGTAGGTGACATGCGCATTATAAATGTTAAAATGAAAAAGGTAAATTGCAACTTTTTTGTACCAGAAATGGGACATTCTTCTTGCTTAATAGGGCTGTAGCATCTGCTTGTTGAAAATCCACCACCTCCATGTAGAGATTATATTCTTGGATGCATCCAGGCTTTTGAATGGGATGTATCCTGGAATTTCCACCAAGGTGTCACTATGGATGGTGGACAGGATGTACACATCTCTCTTATCACCCTACTTCATGGCCAACACGTCTTCGTTCCTCAGGCTCACTGATTCCCCCTTTTGTAGGCTTGTGGGACTTTGTGGGAACCCCTTCCTGTTTTTTTCGGTGGTGCCACAGGCCAAGGTTTTCTGGCAGTACATGTGGCAGAAAAGGGACAGACTTGTATAAAAGTTATCCTGGTAGATGTGATAAACCTTTTTGAAAAGTGGAAATGTCACGTCCCTGGCAATTTTTCCACTTTGCCAATGTAGATTGGGCTTGTGCTGGGAAACGTTGTCTTCTAACACACGGAACACATACAAATATCTTGTAGCTTTTTGACAAAGCTTGTTGAGCCTTACTCCATATTTGGACCGTTTACTTTGAATGTACTGCATGATTCCCAGCCGGCCTGTAAAATGGACAAGGGATTCATCCACACAGATGTTTTGGGGGCATAAAGTGCAGCAAATCTCTGGGGGAAAAAAAAGGAATTAGTGGGCAAATAGTGTATAATTTGTCATAGCCAGGGTGTTCTCGGGGTGGGCATTGTGTATTGTCACTGAAATGAAGGAAGCGCATGATCATCTCATAGCGTGACCCGGGCATTACAGCTGAATAAATGGGCATGGAATGGAATGGGTTAGTGGACCAGTATGCATGTCCTTTGGGTTTTTTTGTAAGCCCTGTGTTGATCATAAGACCCAAAAAAAACTTGAACTCCTTCACTGCGAGATGTCTCCATTCAAACATATGAGCATAGCATGAATCGGGGTTGTTTTCAATATATTTTTAGCCAAAAAGATTAGTTTGGTCCATAATGAATTGAAGTAAGCTGCTAGGCAAAAATAAATAAAAAATGTCAATTTCTGAAAAATGTCAGTGTTGGCTTGCACACCAGGCTGTGCGGTGAAAGGGGAAATACTTGCTGATCCTGAGTTGGAGGGCAGCCATAATTGGTTTGCAAGAGCGTCTGGGTGATATGCTTGGGCCCTGATTCTTGGGGTCTAATGTGATATTCCAGTGTTGTTACTGTGCCTTTCATCCTGAGATCTAGCACCATTGGTGTTTGCCGATTCAACAGTCGGGTGTATGGCACCGGTTTTCAGAGCACCTTATTCTTTTAGGAGGGACTGTTTTCTCCTCCGGTTCAGTTGCTGATCCACTACTTTTGACGGGTCTGTACGCAGAATCGGATGGTAAAAGCTCACAGCTGCTCCCATCCATCATACTAAGGATTTGAAACACCTCCTCATGATTGTAAAACATTTTGAACATGGTAGACTGCTGATGGGGGTTGTGTGATGGGGTCACTGCTGATGGTGCTACTGATGGGCGATGTGCAACAGGTGCACTGCTGATGGGCGATGTGTGGCAGGTACACTGCTGATGGGCGATGTGTGGCAGGTACACTGCCGATGGGCACTGATGGGTGGTGTGCCGCAGGTACACTGCTGATTGGCGACAGGTACACTGTTGATGGGGAACAGGTGCAATGATGGGTGACAGGAACACTGCTGATGGGCAGATGGGCGATGTGACAAGTGCTTTTTGTTGTGTATACAGTACAAATACAGGTAGATTGATAGCTCAGTGTTAGCTGACTCTCCTCTCCTCACACAGGATCTGTGTGTGTGTGGAGATGGAGCCAGTAACAGTGAGTTACTGGTCTTTGTTTACACTTGTGATTGGACACAGCCGATTACGTGGTAAAGAGCTGTTGTCATTGACTCTTTTTACCCTGATTGGTGATGCGGTGTTCTGAGCAGCACAGCTCACCACTGATCTGGGGGGGACACCATGTGACATCCTCCCAGAACGAGAGCAGACCTGCCCGGCCGTCATTTTACAATAGGCCAGGTGGGAACCGGTTAAAAATGCGTGCCCAAAAATTTAAGTGAATTCTCTACAATAAGGTAAAAAACCTTTTGAGTGCAGCTCTCCCATAGCCCCCCTTATACTTACCTGAGTCGATCTCGATCCAGAGCTGGGCACGAGACCAGCGGCTCTTTTAGCTCTCTTCCTCCTCGTAGGCTCAAAGACAGCAGCAGGAGCTATTGGCTTCGCTACTGTCAATCACAGCCAGTGGGGAGGGAGTGGGGGGGGGCTGAGTCATGCTCTGTTTGTCAAAGGACACACAGAGCGCAGCTCGGGAATGAGCCTGCACTGCATGAGTGCTCCTATAGCAAGTGGTTTGCTGTGGGGGCACAGGGCTGCGCCGGTCCTGAAGAGGAGGATCAGTGCTGCTCTGTGCAAAACTATTGCACAGAGCAGGTAAGTATAACCTGTTTGTGATTTAAATAAAATATGGGTTTACAACCACTTTAAAGTAAACACTGAAATAATAGCTAAACATACTATTTGTTCACTGAAAATCCTGTATACTTTCCTTTGGGTGCAGGGTGCATGTCATTAGCTACTGCGTAATTCCAATGAAGTCCCTAATTTTTACGAGTTTTTTTTTTATATTATTCTGGACATGGAATACTCACCTGAGTTTCTCAACAGTTGAAGGTAATTTTTCAGTGGATTAAAAAAAATTATTTTGTGAAATCATATGGAGACACAGTTATGTGAATTGGTTATACTGAATATGGCTACAACTACACATGAAATAGTAAGAATTTATTAGCAAGAGCTTTAACCTTTTTCTGACAGCTCTGTCAACTAAATTCAGGGTACTCTAATAAAACAAATATACGAATTTACATTTCTTACCAAACCTTTACAACCTTGCATGTAACCACAGCCCTATAAATGTTATTTAACACTTCTTTTGGCATTGTTCTCTGAAAACACAGCTAAAATGAATATGGAATTCTGCTAGTTTAGATTTAGAAATTGCTATTCGGCTCTTTGCTCCAAAAACAAACCCCTGCTGAGAATGGACATTAAAAAATAATTATAACCCACTTTACAAGCAAGTCAGTTTGATCTACGTCAATGTATCATTTTATATTTTATTATATCAAGGGGATTATGCAGTGCTGCACTGGAAAATCACATTCTATCTACATTATATACATTCTTTGGTATTTCTTGTCTTCCTTTAGTTACATATTTTCTGTCTGGAAAATCCCAATTACAGCCAAAATATTTTTTATTCATTTTGGGCGTAGTAGAGAAGGGTTTGCCCCTCTATCAGGCTTTTATTTGCAGTCTTTGTCCCAATTGGGAAAGTTTCTCATCAATCACTTCCTGTCTGGAGAGAAAATGATGAGAAATCTCCCCACTGGGGACACAGACCGCATCAAAATACTACTTTTGAGTAAAACGGGGGGAGCTTAGAACTTCTGTCAGATTATTACTCTGACTTCCTGTCAAGTTATTTCTGTAGTTGGGCTTTAATGTTATTATAAACTCTGTGTACATACAGTAAGGCTCTCCTTGAAAGTACGGTAAATCTATGGTGGCAGGAAAAATACTCTCTCAAATGATGATGTACTATAAATGCCATCCATCTAACTAAGTAAAGGCACAGTTTTTTACATCAGCAGGCAGGCCTATATGCAGCAGAGGCAAAGGGGTGACTTTTAGTTGTATAGTTATCATACGGATGGTATTCACCATTACTGATAAAAACACAGTTAAAGTATTTCATACGTGCCTATACTATATGACCAAAAGTTTGTAAACACCTGGCCAGCACACCTATATAAGCCTATTGGACAGCATATTCTAAAACTATGGACTTTAAAAAGGTCTTAGTAGTAGAAAAAAAAATCTGTAATGGCTTGTCATAATTAGTGAGCAAACGTTTATTTATTACACTGTGATATCTGGGGTGATTAGCTCAATGATAGAAACATTTTTAGTGAATCTGCCAGTCTGAACTGTGATATAGGTCTTGTTGGCCACTTTTATTAAACCATTCTAAAGTTCAACAGGAAAATAAGTTGCCTGCACTGGGGTTTCCAGCATCAAAACATAAAATGAAGATTAGTACCGAACCACCTGACTCTCTCTTCAGCAGCACTGCTTATTAGGCCTTAAACATGGCTCTTGGCTTCTGGTCACTCTGACCATCCTATACAGTACCTTCGCTTTCCTAGATCTCTTAGTTCTCTAAGCCTTTTCGGTTGCAGCACTCTGCTTCATTGGCCCATTCCCTTGGCTCTAGATAGGTGTTCTCCTGATACCCTGGGCTCTCCTAATTCTCCGAGACATCCAGCTTCCACCAGTCCTTGGACTTGTCAGTCTGTCTCTTGATTAAAGCACCACTAATGACTGTGTGCAGCTGTACTCACAGCCTGCTGGTCTTCTGCTAGACCTGGAGACTGGGTTGGAGATTTTTTTCCCTCCCAAAACTCTTTTGAAATCTTCAAACTCGAGAACCCAACCCAAGGAATACTAAAATCCTGAGAAAACCAAAAAAAAACAAATTTTCTACACTCACAATTGATTTTCCAGAGTTCCACACTCTGCATACCCTGTGTCCCTTTTTTTTGTTCTACTTTTACATAGTAGTAGAGCCTTGCACTCTCACAACACCAAAAAAATGTGTTTCGTAGCTCATATACCACTTCAATAATTTATTTGTGTTACACAGAGGTTCAGCGTTTCCGGGTTGCTGGGCAATCATCGATGCAAGCACACGTTGATGATTGGCCAGCAACCAGGAAGCCCTGAACTTCTGTGTAACAAAAATAAAATAAAGACAGGGGTATCCTCCAAACTTGTAGTTTGTATATGGCTTTTACCATTACATCAGATTGTTTGTAATGTCATCAAGTGTTTTTTATCCAATTTTTTTTAGAACAACACATACACCCAATAACACTGTACGCTTACTGCACTATAAAGGCTCTTCCTCCTCTCCTCTTATTTTTCTTTTTTTCCGGTGGACATTGCAGAGTTTTCCACCTCCACAACTCATTTTGTGGAACACCACCCTACAGACATTATTGAGGTGCTGCCCACCCTCTCATTGCAACAATAGTCATCACCCTTGTGGAAAGGCTTTCCACAAGTATTTTAAAGTATCTGTATGAATTTATGTGAAAACATCTGTGAGGTACAAGTACAGCAATGCTGTTGGATGAGAGAACCTGGCCTTCAACTAGCATTTCAATTCATCCCAAAGATGTTCAGTAGGGTTTAGGTCGTCAGGGCTCTGTTTAGGTCTTTCGTGTTCTTTCCCACTAAACTCATCAAACTATGTCTTTATGGAGCTGGATTTATACATGGGCACAGTCATGCTGAAGCAGAAACAAAGGCCTTAACCAAACTTGCCACAAAGTTGGAAGTCCCAGTTTGTCTAGAATGCCTTTGTAAATGTTATGGTAAACTACATTCTTTTGGTCATATAGGCTGGTGTAGTGATCCAATATCCACAAACTTTTGGCCATCTTTTGGGGTTAATTTACTAAAACTAGAGGGTGCAAAAACTGGTGCATTTGTACATGGTAGCCAGTCAGGTTCTAACTTCAGCTTATTCAATTAGAATGAAGCTTTAGTGTCTGAAAAAAACTAAAAGTCAGCAGCTACAAAAAATTTAACTGCTGACTTCAAAAAAGCCACTCACCTGTCCCTCATCTCACCGCAGCAGGGTTTATCCGGCGTTCTCTGTCCCCAGCACCATGTGGACACCTGGCTGTTTCATCTTGCGGCTTCACAGCTGGTCCCAAATGCATGTGCGAGTAGCACTGCGCATTGTGAATGGTCCCACAGTTTTCTGGGACCTGTCACATTTCCCAGAAGACTGTGGGGGAGGAGAACCTCTGCTTTCGGTCACCCAGGCAGCCGGAGTGTGAGCGGTTACCAGTCCAAATAGGGAACTGCCACAACCCCCCCCCCCCCGCAAAGGTGTCAATTCCTAACGGACGGGGAGCGGGGCATGAGTCATTAAAGCTGAACTTCTCCTTTTGTGGGGAGATCTGCTTAAAGATTGACAAAAAAAGTTGAACCTGATTGGTTTCTCTGCAGAGCTGCACCTGATTTTGCACTCTCCAGTTTTAGTAAATCTACCCCCATTATGTTTACACATTATCACAATGTTCTAAACAAAGTTAGGACAAATAAAACAAGAATATATTTATAGTAAAAGCATCATCTTAGCAGAGAAGTGTTGCTTTGGGCACCAAAGACTGTGTGCCTTCAGACATCAGAAATGGAAATCCAGCCCGGTCAAAAGCAATGTAGATAATGCAGACTGTTACTAATCAACAGTACATAGTTTTACAGACTGCTGTTGAATGCTCACATCCATAAATAGATATACACTCATATGAAAGTACTTAAGAAATGTGTAGGTGGTGATATCTGAGACAGGTGCTATTTGAAGAGGAGCTGAATTAATTTTTTTTCTGTATCAGATTTAAATAAGGGTAGGTTATCACAACACAGATACTTTAAAAAGTCTAAAGAAAGTTTATTTACATATTTTGTGGCACATATTTAAATAATTGCAAGTAACCCCTCTCTAAACATTGGTATCCCCTCCAGCCACAGGTGAATCGGGTGCCTGTCCACAAGCACATGCTTACTCCATGCGTTGTATTACCAGGAGAACAAGAAGGCCACACACTGAGGACATCTTTGGGCAAAAAAAAAAAAAAACGCTTTATTCAGGCCACACACACTGCTGACTTCCAACATAAAACCACCCTATACTGATGCATTTCACCTTTATAGGCTTACTCATCGATTCTACGTAGAGAAGGCTCTATAATTAAGCCCGTAAAAAAGTTAGTTTTAAGCCCAGTGACACCACTGATATGCAACCTTCTTTTTCTTCTGGTATTACAACATATTTAAATGGTTGCATTACACCACACAGCCTACTTTTGCCATATTTGTTTGAGCCTAAAGCGTAGGCGATATCTGATAATGTACACATTTTCCCTGAGATGACCAGAAGAAGGACATATTTTAGGAATAATGGAGAGGTCTTTGGTATCAGTAGGCGGCTTGGATTGCGTTTTGGCTTCTTCAGCTCCCATCTCTTCTCAAAACTATGTTAGTGGATATAATAGAACAAAACTGCAGTCCTTTCACACTTATGTAGAAATAATGTCCAGTGTTTCATTTTATGTCATTTTGAAGTCTCCATTTCTTTTCGCTGCACTTAGTAGATTGATCCAAGTGGTACTTGGATAAGGGCTTCTTGTTTCATTTCACACCTCACCTTTTGGCTGAACCCGGATAGCACGCTTCTTATTGGTGCAACAACAGCCGGAACACGCTACAATTACAATCACCAACACTGCAGCTGTGGAAGAGAAAACAGTCACTGTATTGTTTGTATTGAGTATGGCTTAAAGGATAAGTTCACCTTTGGGAACATGTTACATGTTCCACCCATTTTTAGGATGGAACATGTAACATGTTGCCAAGGCTGCAGCCGCTGCCTGCTGCTAGTGATATTGATTTTTTGGGATTATTTGATATATAAGTTTGATATTAAGCACATCTTTGTTTTGATAGCCCACTATTCCCATTTGCTTACCATTAGACCACATCTAGTTGTACATTCTCATTACTATGGCAGCTGCAGGAGTTTATGTATTAGGAAACATAGCTGCCATTGTATTGTTGTTTCTGTAGAACATGTCAGTTTTTGTAGACTACTTTTTATAGTAGCTAGGTAGCAGAAAAGTTGACACAAAACAGCACAGAGACACTCTAGCATTAGTGATTGTCTATTTGGTGAATTTTATAGATTGGATTGAATGTAACTTCTAATACACATAAACATTTTTATTCAAAAAGCAAGTGAAGGCAATCAGTATCAATTGCTTACACATTGTACCTTTACTAAAATCACTGATGAAAAGCAGCATGGCACTTTTAATATTATGACGGTACTTGGGTACCCTCCTTTCTTCAAGTCTCACAGGAGCCAGACAGGATTCTAAGAGCATTGGAGACATATCTTGCCCACTCTGTTTTTGATTAGTAATTTGCGTTGATGGAGTCATCAGGGGTCGAGTCTATATACTTGAAGATCTACCCAGGAACAGCTTGCAGCCTCCACTGATTTTGTAGCTATGCTGTAGAATGGATTACTAAATGGACCTAGCTAGTCAAAGGAGCAGCTGCACAGTGCTAAGGGTAAGTGTTATATTATTTATCACTTGCTTGTCCCACACTGTTTGAGAAGGTTGGGTTATCTAGGTCTGCTTTAAAAAGACACTGTCACCTCATGGCATTTACTGTAATAAGGCCCTTTCAACCCTCTGATATCTCTCTAGTGATGTCATTCTATGTCAGTTTCTACATTAGCTAGGGCAAAATATCATATGCATCTGGGCATAGGGCTGAATGTACAGTGGGGAAAATAATTAAAATAATAAAATAAGTATGTGATTCCCAAGCAAAACATGACTTAATGGAGAAACTCTTGTTGGCAAGCACAGAAGTAAGAAGTTTATTGTAGTTGGTTACCAGGTTTGCACACATCTCGGGGGAGATTTTGATCCACTCTTCTTTACAGATCTTCTCTAAATCCTTAAGGTTTCTTGGCTGTCACTTTGCAACTCTCCAAAATTCAACTCCCTCTATAACTTTTCTGTGGGGTTAAGGTCTGGAGACTGGCTAGGCCACTTCATGACCTTAATGTTCTTCTTCTCCTGTGTTTCCTTGGTGATATGTTTTGAGTCATTGTCATGCTGGATGACCCATCTTCAGTGTTCTGGCTGAGGGAAGAAGGTTCTCATCCAAGATTTTACAATACATGGCCCTGTCCATTGGCCCCTCAATCCGGCAAAGTCGGCCTGTACCTTTAGCAGAGAAACAGCCCCAAAGCATAATGTTTCCACCTCCGTGCTTGACTGTAGGGATGGTGTTCTTAGGGTCATAGTCAGCATTTTTCTTCCTCCAAACATGGCGAGTCAAAGTTAATGCCAAAGAGCTCAATTTTGATCTCTTCTGACCACAGCACTTTCACCCAATCCTTCTCTAAATTATTTAGATGTTCATTGGGAAATTTCAGACAGGTCTGTACACGTGCTTTATTTATTTATTTATTTATCGAGTTTATATAGCGCCAAAGGGTTTGCTCAGCGCTGTACAATAGAGGGGGGACAATACATGAAACAGTACAGTAACATCAAACAGCACACAAGGGGTAAGAGGGCCCTACTCTTTCGAGCTTACAATCTAGGAGGGAGGGGGTAGAGGTACAGGAGGAAATGGCTGTGGGGGATGGAGTGGTAGGAGGAGGGAAGGGCAGCGGCTGTTAGGTGAGGGTGGGGTAGGCTTCCCTGAAGAGGTGGGTTTTCAGGGAGCGCCTGAAGGTGAGGAGGGAAGGTGACAGTCTGATGGATTGGGGTAGTGAGTTCCAGAGGATGGGGGAGGACCTGGAGAAGTCTTGCAGTCGTGCGTGGGAGGAGGAGACCAGGGAGCAAGATAGAAGGAGGTCCTGTGAAGAGCGAAGGGTACGGGTAGGGTGGTACTTGGGAATCAGGTCGGTGAGGTAGTTAGGGGCAGTGTTGTGAATGGCTTTATAGGTCAGAGTGAGTAGTTTCTTGAGAAGGGGGACCTTGCAGGTGATGCAGGATTTCAATCCATGGTGGCATATTGTGTTACCAATGGTTTGTTTGGTGACTGTGGTTCCAACTGCCTTGAGATCATTCACAAGTTCCTCTCGTGTAGTTCTGGACTGATTCCTCACTTTTCTCATGATCATCCTTGCCATATGAGGTGAAATCTTGGCACTCCAGACTGAGGGTGATTGATGGTTATTTTGTATTTATTCCATTTGCGAATAATTGCTCCAACAATTGTCTCCTTCTCACTAAGCTTCTTGTTGATGGTCTCGTAGCCCATTCCAGTTTTGTGCAGGCCTACAATCTTGTCCCTGACATCCTTTGATCTTGCCCATGGTGGTGCCCAAGAAAGATTCTGGGGACAGGTGTCTTTTATACACACAATGAGTTGTCATTAGGAGCACCTTCTTAAATTGACAGAACTAATCTGTGTACCACATGACCACATAGCCAGTTTGTGGGAGCCAGAATTATTGTAGGTTGATAGGGGATGAAATACTTTTTTTTTTTACTCACTGAACTGCATCTCAATGTGTAGCAATTGTATCGTGTTTTTTTTCTGGATTTTTGATTTATAATCTTTTTCTGTCATTTAAAATACACCTATAATAAAAATGATAGATCTTTCATTTCTATGTAAGTGGGCAAACTTACAAAATCTTCCGGGGGGTCAAATTATTTTCCCCACTGTAATCTCCTTGCATGTGACGGTGATTTTGTCTAGCAGCCCATTTCTAGACCCAAATAATGTCATATGGTGTAGTGGGTAACATCAGGTATTTTGGTGCAAGCTGTGACAGAGGAAGGTGCTGCGGGAAAGCGCTGGAAAGGCAAGTATTTTTAGGAGTGGGTTTTTGTCTTTTCACAGACTTTTCCTTGAATCATCAGAAAGTCTTTAAGTGAGAGGTATGCTTCTACTTAAATGAGGAAAAATTTATATTATTGAATAGTTATATAGTAATAAGCAGCATGAAAATACAAAAATACCAGTTCTTTCTACTCACCAATAAAAACAAGGATGATGGTGAATGAAATTATTTCCACAGTGTCTGCCTGAGGGATTTGCCTTAATTTTGTCAAAAGTTTTTGCCCCATGTTCTCCAGCTCTTCTTTTATATCTTTAGAAGACATGGTTGCACAAAGGTTTGTGGCAAAATCTGCCTGAAATAATCAACAAATATACAGAATCAAAATCTATATTTGCAATTGTTTTTTTTTTAGAGTGATCAGTTTTAGATCTAGCCTTACAGTGAGGCAGAACCCACCTCTCTTGAAATGCACGCGCCTATGTGCTTAATCCCAATTTACACAAGTAGTTTTCCTCACCATGGAGTAAAGTGTTGAAAAGTAACAACATTTGAGTCTTTGACCTCCATGTTTAGTCTTTTTTTATTATTTTCAGTTTGTGTCCTTTTACATGCAGTAATACATTGACATCAGTTTGCATTAGCTCATAAGGTATTTAAACCCATTTGCACATGTTTACATCATTGAACTGTTACATCATTTTATGTGTATGTAAACAGGGCTTGTTCACACATGCAGTGCCCTCTGAAGAGAGATCTGTGTTAGAAAGCAAATCTTTTTCTTTTCAGTTTTGTATATAGTAGAGAGAGGGATTAGAACATCTGTCAGGTTTGTATTGCAGTCTGTACCCATATTGGTGACATTCATCTCTATTTGTCCTGTTTATTATAATCAGAGAGAGTGAAGTGAAAGAAAATCCCAAGTTTTGGGTTGTAACCTGAACAGGAATGGAAAGGATATCTGGGGACAAGCAGGGATTCCCTCACTTTGCAGAGATTTCATCTCGCTTCCTTTGAAGTTATGGAATAGAAGGTGAAGGGAAATCTCACCAATGGTTACAGATGGCAAAAAATAACATGACAGTGGTTATAACCTTTCTTTCCTCTATCCAACATAAAAAAAAGTTTTGCATTTAGTTCATCTTTAAGGCAAAAATCTACTAAATTTACCTTCCAAAAAGTAAGTAGCATCTTCAAACTGTTCAGTCACCTTCTAGCTAACAAGTTCTCATATTCAACCTTGTGTTTAAAGGTGCTGAGATTTACACATGGCCCTATGAGCTGTTCCTTAAGCAGCCCATAAATGAGTCAGTTTTTTTTTCGTTGAACGAAAAAATAAAATTACTTGATTCCCCCATCCACATGTTCGAGGTGGATGGGGAAATCCTCCCCACTGAACCTTTGTATTCTTACAATGGAGAGACTTCCCTACTCTCAGAATAAACTGATTAGCATTGCAGGCTATAGTCTGGAAAATCTGACAGGTTGTACAGAAGTCGATTGGTAGATTGACTTCTGCACAACCTCAGTGCCCATACATGGAATGATCTTCAAACAGTTTCTCCTGAACCGTCTGAATTTCAAACTATGTATGCCTGGCTTTAGTTACAAAGTGTCATAGTTATATGACAAAACATGACCAATACAGGTTTGGTTCTAAAGCTTGCCATAGTCAGTTCAAAATTCATCCAGTTCAGCAGGGACTGGGTGACTTTCGATTAGTGTGTGGTTTTGCTGGGGGTCAAGCAAGGAATTTTTTTTTTTTTAATATCGTTTAAAAAAGAAACAAAAATGCCCATCTATGCTCAGCTTTACATTGACAACCTTTTCCTGAACTTTGCAATCGTGATAAAAGTGGAGTTTTACATGGGTTGTGCATCAACCTTCGCAAAATTGTTGGCAGTAGTGAAGACTGCGTTGCCTTTAACTCACAGGTGCTGTTTCTTCAGCTGTCACTGTGTTATTTCAAATTATTCAATGGATCAAGATCTCTTTGCATTCCCCAAGGAATATTATTATCCTTAGAACAAGAGTCGGGTAAAGTGTTTCTAAAATAAAAAGTTTTTTTACCTTAATGCATTCAATGCTCCACTCCCTTCCTAATCCCTAAACATTTATCTGAGTTCTCGATCGATCCAGCAACGTCCTGCCATCAGCATCGCTGCTCTCTTCCTAGCCTCACAGGAGCCATAAGCTCCTGCTGCTGTCAGTCAAATCCTGTAAGTGTGTGTCTATGGATGTATACAGTTTTGACATTTTAGAGTATCCCTTACCTCATTGTCCTCCCCAGTTACAAGATTTCAACAATAAATTTAAAAAAACATCCCCTAGACCAGGGGTCTTAAAACTTTCTAAACAAAGGGCCAGTTTCCTGTCCTTCAAACTTTAGGAGAGCTGGACTGTGGCCAACGGGAGTAGAAAATGTCTTGGTGTCAGTGGGAGTTAACAATGCCCCATCATTGGTGTCAGTGGTAGGAATAGTACCCCATCGTTGGTGTCAGTGGGAGGAATAGTACCCCATCGTTGGTGTCAGTAGGAGGAATAATGCCACATCATTGATGTCAGAGGGAGGAATAGTTGCCCATCATTGGTATCAGAGGGAGGAACAGTGCCCCATTGTTGGGGTCAGTAGAGGGATAGTGCTGCATCATTGGTAGGAATAGTACCCCATCATTGGTATTAGGGGAGGAATAGAGCCCCATCATTGGTGTCAGTGGGAGGGATAGTGCTGCATCATTGGTGTCAGTAGGCAGAATAGTGCCCCATCATTGGTGTCATTGGGAGGAATAGTGCCCCATCATTAGTATTAGGGGAGGAATAGAGCCCCATCATTGGTGTCAGTGGGAGGGATAGTGCTGCATCATTGGTGTCAGTAGGCAGAATAGTGCCCCATTATTGGTGTCATTGGGAGGAATAGTGCCTCATTGTCAGCAACAGGAACTATGCTCCACTGTTGCTGCTTATGGCCTAAGGGCTGGATAAAAACAAGCGAAGGGCCACATCAGCCCCAGGGCCACAGTTTGGAGACCACTGCCCTAGACTGATTTTTAAGCTGGAGTGAGTGAACCGTCTCTGTATGCCTGGCTGCCTCTGCACTGTGTGGGGAAAAAGCCTGTTAACTACACTGGCTCCTACAGGGGTAGTGCCACACCCTTAACAATGGAGTCAATTACTAAATTAAAAACATGATAGAGATTAAATCATTCCCCACCCCATCCACCAAAAGCAAAAGGACAATGTTTTGGCTTAAAATTCCTCTTCAAAGTGAATCTGATCTGGCCTATAACATTTTTGACATACAGACTTGCAGTTGTTTCTGGAAGCATCTGTGTTAGTCTTCCGATCAGTTCCTGTGACTCTGTGGAGTACCTTGGATTTTTCTCCAGATTGATGCCTTTACCGGTGCTAAGCATCCACCCTTGTCATATAACTGTAAAATGCTAGAACTTTTGTTGCTGGTTTGAATGGCATTTGACAGTTGAATGACAGCTTTGGGCTTTGTGCTGGGAACAGAGGGCTTGGGCAGAAGTTAAAGTGACACTGTCTCCAAAAATAATCCATACACATTCACTACGTAATGGCCTTGTAATCTGTTTTTTTTCATGAAATAGTTTTTCTGCTTCCTTGTAACATAGCCACTGAGTTCTCAAACCTCTTCTTTTCCCCCTTTACTTCTGCTTGTTTTGAACAAGCAGTGTAGGGTCAAGTGCACTGTTCTATACACACTACAAATCCCTTAGTCCCTAATCCATTTAGAGAGGGTACATACATACAGCGGGACCATGGAGAATGAACGTAGCCACCCTCTAAAAGGAAGTCAGATCACGGCATGAACAAAATTCTCTGGGAGGATGCTGGGATCAATAGCATGGACTTTTTGTGTTAAGAATACATACTTTAATAAAATATTTTCTTTTAAACCAGAGTGTCACTTTCAGGCACCCATGTACAGCCGAGAATTAGGATCCAGTGGTCTTTACAGTGGCACAGTGATTAAAACTGAAGATTGCACTTTAGCACTGTGGTAACCTTAACATGTTGTTGTCAAATCAGGTTCACTTCAAAATATACTTTTCCTGGGTGATCTGTAGAGCCTGCCACTTTTTTTTTTTTTTTTCTTTTTTTAATTAATATCTTTTAATAAATTTTATTTCGATACATAGATCAAAGCTATACAATTTATTGAAACACAAACAATCCAACTAACTTGTTTACCCCTTTCTTTACCATTTCTGGGAAATGGTTCAAAAATAGAAATGCACGGTTAAGGGATATAGTAGATAAGGGGAAGTTTTTTACATTTCAAGAATTAAGGAGTAAAAAAAAAAGATTTATTTTATACTTTAGATGGATTTAGATATTTTCAATTAGGACATTTTATCTCAACACTCCCCCCCAACCACTGAGTATGCCGGAGGATATGCTTCCATTTGAAAAAAGTTTGACAGTTCATAAACATGTAACTTCTAGAATATATAAGATCCTTATTGAATGGATGGGATCTGAATTTCCATTATTCTTAGAGAGATGAGAAAGAGAATTGGGTACAAAAATGAATGAGCAACAGAAGAATAAATTGTTTAAGTTGATGCACGGGGTGGTGAATATGAACACAGAAATGAACTATAAATGTTTAACCACCTCCCGCCCGCCATATAGTAATATGATAGACGCAAGGCGGTTCTCTCGTTCTGGGAGGTTGTCATATGACGTCCTCCCATTCTCACTGCGCATGCACGGCTCCCAGAACGCACAGCACGGTGATCTGCAGTGTGCTGTGTCCCTCGGACACAGCGGATCAACATTCAATGGAAAGAGCCAAAGATGTTCGCTCGGTCATGTAATCACCTGTGTCCAATCACAGCTGATCGCATGTAAATAAGGAAATGCCGGTTATCGGCATTTCTCTCCCCACGAGCTGTCACTCTGACAGAGGAGAGCCGGTAATCAGCATTCCTCGGAGGGGACATGTGCACAGATCATCAGAGCACTGATGATCAGTGTGCCCTGATAATCTGTGTAGCCCCTGCAGTGCCATCTGTCAGTGTCCATCAGTGCCAGGTCTGTGCTCATCCATGCCACCTGCCAGTGCCACATTTCAGTGCCCATCTGAGCTGCCTTTCAGTGCCGCCTATCAGTGCCAGTCAGTGCCGCCTATCGTGCATCAGTGCTGCCTAACAGTGCCACCTAACAGTGCCAGTTAGTGCCGGCTATCAGTGCCATATATGAGTGCTGCCTTTCAGTGCCCATCAGTGATGCCTGTCAATGCCCATCAGTGCCACCTACCAGTGCCTCCTCATCAGTGCAGCCTATCAGTGCCCATCACTGCAGCCTCATTAGCGCACATCAGTGAAGGAGAAAAATCACTTATTTACAAAATTTATAACAAAAACTAAGAAAAAATGTTTTTTTCTCAAACTTTTCTGTGGTTTTTGGTTTAAGAAAAAAAATAAAAAAACCCAGCGGTGATTAAATACCACCAAAATAAAGCTCTATCTGTCACAAAAAATTATAAAAATTTCATATGGGTACAGTGTTGCATGACTGCACAATTGTCATTCAAAGTGCAACAACGCTGAAAGCTGGAAATTGGCCTGGGCAGGAAGGGGGTATAAGTGCCCTGTAGGCTAGTGGTTAACTAGGTGGTATTGTACACTGAGTGTGGCACATAAAGAGAAGACATGTCACCATTATGTTGGAGGGGCTGTGGGGGAAGGGGGTCAATGGCTCTCATATGGTGGGAGTGTTAAAAAAAAATTCAGAGGTATTGGCAAGATATTCAATATATACAGGAGATTTTGTGGATAACTATTCAAAAAGATCCATGGGCGTGCCTATTTTATAGGATAGAGGTGTCAGTGCAACAATATAAAAATAGCTTATTATATCATCCTAGATTGTAAGCTCGAAAGAGTAGGGCCCTCTTACCCCTCGTGTGCTGTTTGATGTTACTGTACTGTTTCATGTATTGTCCCCCCCTCTATTGTACAGCGCTGAGCAAACCCTTTGGCGCTATATAAACTAGATAAATAAATAAATAAATAAATCTAAGCAGTGCTGCAAAAGGTTTAATCCCCAAATTTTGGCAGGCACTGGACTCCCAACAATGAGAGATTGGATAGAGAGGATTGAGTATATAAATAAAATGGAGGAGTTATACCACATAGATGAAGATAGAATGGAAAAATTTAGAAAGGACTGGAGTAGATGGTATGATTTTAAGACAAATGAAAGATATCTTGAAATAATGGGTGCCCCGGTTGTAGAGTTGGAAAACAAAATTGAATAAATAGAAAGCCGTAATGTGAAGAGAGAAGAGTTTTGACTGTGATTGGTAGACAGGACAGGAAAGAAATGCTAAAGAACTATTTGGACAGGGGTAATTTTATTGGGGTGGGAGGGATAAGGGAGGATGGAGTGAGAGCCTGCCACTTCTGACTGCATGTTCTAGTTTTCTGACTGTCATGTTGAGTTTCTGGCTTCAAAACTTGGATTTACACACCAAAAGAAGCCTAAAGATAAGGAGTTAGACAATGCTGGACTGCATATTTGTCCCAGGTCAGTGACTCACAAAGTATTGTAACCAGTGGATCAGTATAATGGCTAGGCGAAATAAATGTTCAAACTGTGGTCAGTAATGGCAGTCTTAAAGTGGTTTTAGAGGCAGAAGGTTTTTTTACCTTAACCACTTGCCCTCCAGAGGATTTACTCCCCTTCCTGACCAGGCCATTTTCTGCGTTACAGCGCTGCGTTAATTTAACTGACAATTGCGCGGTTGTGCAACGTTGCACCCAAATGAAATTTGCGTACTTTTTTTTACACGAATAGGACTTTCTTTCGGTGATATTTGATCGCCTGTGCGGGTTTTAAAATTTTGCACTATAAAAAAAATAGACCATCAATTTTGAGAAACAAAACTACATTTTTGACTTTTTGCTATTAAACATGTCCAGTAAAACAATTTTAAAAAATCTCGCCATAAATTTAGGCCAAAATGTATTCTGCTACATGACTTTGCTAAAAAAAAAAAATCCCAATACGTGTAAATTAGTTTAAGTTAAAGTTATATCTTTTACAAATGGCGGTATATATACAGTTTTTTTTTTCTTTTTTTTTTTTTCTTTTTACTAGTAATGGCGGTGATCAGCTTATAGCGAGACTGCGGTGGGCATTCTGACATTGGGGGGAACTGACTTGGTGTCACTGACATCCCCAGTCACCAGTACAGTGATCAGTGCTAATAAAACGCACTGACACTGTACTAATGGCACTGGGCAGGAAGGGGTTAACATGTGGGGTGATCAAAGGGTTAACTGTGTGCTGGGTGTTTTTTAACTGTGGGGCAGTGTGTGCGTGCTTCACTGTAAGCCATGCAAAGCAGTGTGCAGGAGCTGACAGGGGAGAGATCTAATTTATTTACTAACAGTTCTTCCCCCGTCGGAGATGCTTGGCAATCACCGGGCACCGGCAAATAATCAGCATCCGGGACCCGGTGATAACCGCTGCCGCGAAGGGCATGCGCACGCCCTCTACACGGAAATGCGAAATAATGTATATCTACGTGATTTTGCGCACCCGTGCCGCCCTGTAGCAGTACTTCTGCTATAGGGCTGACGGGAAGCGGTTAATGCATTCTATGCATTAAGGTAAAAAAAAACCTTCTGCATGTATCTTCACCTCCAGCCCCCTTATACTTACCTAAGCCCCATCATGATACAGTGATATGTAGGAGAGCAGAGACACTTTCGACTCCCTCCTTCCTCATTGGCTCAGAGACTGTCAATGGCTTCTGCTGCTGTCAATCACAGCCAGCGAATATGGAGCCAGGGTGGGGGGGTGGTGTATAGCAAGCATTTGCTATGGGGACACTCAATGGGAGGACCCTTAGAAGAGGAGGATCAGGCTCTTCTGTGCAAATCCATGTAAGGTAAGTATAACATGTTTGTTATTGAAAAAAAAAAAGGCTTTAGAATTACTTTAGGGTTTCTCACAGGAAAGATTTACTTAGGGTTAGGATCTAGGTATCTGTATAACCAATACATTCCTCCACCAGGCTCTATGCACAGTTAGCCAGTAAACAAGGAAAGGTTAACTGCACGGCTCAGCTTCATGGCTTAAGCCGCAATTATGGTGTATTCAGAAGATCCAGATTCTTGGTGTCCCTCAAGGAAAATTAGTAACCTTGCAACAGCTATTCAGCAAATCTGTTTTTCGGATAATGTGTAGATTCTTGTTTGCTGTTGAAAAGAAGCGCTTGGCCAAATGCCTCAAGTAAGATGACACCCAAGACATAATTAGTTTTTTTACCCAGCAAAGTAGTTTTCTTTTTTTTTTTTTTTTTTATAAAAAGGAAAGCAAACATTATTTTTTAGAAATAGCAACATCAAATATAGGTGTGAGAGACTGTGGTAAGACTGCATGCTAGATGTCCTGTGGCTAGTTCTACTATAACCACCCACTAGGGTTACTTTGTACCCACTAACAGGACCCATTTAACTGATGAATAGCTACTTTGTCTTTTTTTTTTTTTTTGAGGTTACTGATGATTCCTAAATACTTAATATGTGACGATAGCAACAATGTACTTTTTTTAAACAAACAGTAAATTTGAATTCATTCAGACTGGGCCTACAGATAAAGGTGATATACTTGAATAAAATAAAAAAAAATGCCATATCTTAATTGTACAGGACAGGACACAGGCTTGATTTTCATAGAGTCTGGTTTAAAGGCTTGCAATTTTTTAAATAATTTATTGAACAAAAGTATCAATAGATGTAGTGGTGTCCTGTGTAAAAGGGTATTGTGGCATCAAAAACTGGTACTTGCCCCAGAAGTGGCTTAGTTCAGGCATTTTTCATTTCTGTTCACCAGTCTCTGACATCAATTCCTTGTAAAATGCCTTCAGGTATATGACATTTTGCATGAACTGCACATTTCAAATTCCCTCACAGCATTTCAGTGGAATTCAGATAAAAGCTTTGACTAGACCAGTCTAAAACCCTTTATTTCTTTGTATGTCATTCCTTGGTGGATTTGCTAGTGTACTAAGGATCACATAGAATGATCCATACCCAGTTCAGCTTTCTTGACAATGGGTTTTCAACATGCACACTCTGACTAGACTGCAAGCTGTCCAGGCCCTGAAGCAGCAAAGCAGCCCAAACCTTAACATGTCACCACCATGCTTCACAGTTTGTATGATTGTTTATTATTTTTATTATTTTTCTTAGTGGAATTTTACTAGAAAATAAATTCAAGCAGTAGTAGTGGTGTAAGCAACAACCTGTAATGTGCATTTTTCGTGTGTATTTTTTTAATTCATAAAAGCAAAAGCAGCTAGCAAGGAGTGGGAAAGCAGACGCTAAACAAAATTACTTTAGTAGTCTTCATTTTGGAAGGCCAGCCTTCCAAATCTATAAAGTTAATCTTTCATTCCTTTATTATTTATTTTTAGAAGTCTGAACACTACCTAATGGGGAACATGTATTAAAACGGAGTTCCACCCAAAAGGGCAAGTTCTGCTTTAAAGATTGGTCCCCTGCTCCCCATTAAGGATTGGCACCTTTGGGGAGCGGGGGGGACCGGTACCCGAATTTAACAGGTACCTGAATTTAACAGGTACCCGCTCCCACTTCCGCTGTGATCGCCTAGGCCAGGGGTGGGCAACTGTGGCCCTCCAGCTGTTGGTGAACTAAAAGTCCAATCATGCCTCTGCCTTTGGGACTCATACTTGTAACTGTCAGTTTTGCAATGCCTCATGGGACTTGTAGTTCTACAAAAGCTGGAGGGCCACAATTGCCCACCCCTGGCCTAGGCGATCGGAAACGGAAGTTGTCCACCTACCTGCCCTTCCTGAAGTCTTGAGGGACATGTGACAGGTCCCAGAAGACTATAAGACCATTCATGAAGTGCAGCACTACTCTCGCATGCGTAGTGGGCACCTGGCTGTGAAGCCGTAAACGGTCACAGCTGGCTGCCCACATTGAAGATGCCGGCGCCTGGAATACAGGACGGCTGGTGAAACGGGCTGCGGCAGGTGCAACGCGGGATCGTGGGACAGGTAAGTGGCTGTTTTTTAAAAGTGAGTGGATCTCCGCATTAAGCAAATCTATGCAACAGTTTTTTGGTGTATTTGCAACCCCAGCACCAGTAATCCTGAGCAGCCAACTACAACAGATTTGGAAGGTTTTGACAGAAAAATCATTGAAGATGAGACCAAATCTCACTTCAAACAGATGTATACCCCTTGAGGCATCTATAGCTCCTTGTACTCCCTCAGTAAAAATTGCAAATTTTTGTTTTGTTTACATTTTTTTTTTACACTTTCTAGCTGGGCGTATCCCCTGACCATTCTTCCCTAGGCTAGAATGACATGTATCTGCTCCCTCAGCCCCCTGGGATTACAGCGTCACACGTCAGGCGGTTGCTGGAGTAGGGACACATAGTGGCTGGTTGGTGGAGCTGGCATACATAATTGGAGGTCTGCTGCCTGAACCCAGAAGAAGCAGCTGGCTTCTAGTGACTGAGGAGAACCAAGATAGCAGCACAGGACTAGGGCTGGTGCACCTGATCAGTAAATCACAACAGGCCAATATTACTGGGCAGGTAAGTACCTGAATCAAAGACAACATACATAACAGGTAATTGGGGATAAAAAAATAAAAAAAATCAGTGGTTTGACTGAAGTTCCTCTTTAAAAAGTGATTAGGGTTGGGTTTCATTCTTTCACAGTGGTGAGCTGAGGGAGAAATGTATGACTCAAGATGTAAAATTGTAGTAAATCTGTCGCACTTCTTTTTCACTACTCCTGTTTAGTGTGGCCTTGTACAACGTATACAAATTCTACATGAATAATATCTAGGAAAATATTTTTATTAAAATTACTTGAATTATTTTAATTGCAGTGTGTTAAATTTGCCAATAAAAAATGTTTATGCTTTCAAATATTTTTTATAATAAATTTAAATTAAATGTATATTTCTTTAGTCCTGACTTACCCAGTTTAATTTGACTTATGAAGCGTACTCTTTTGATCCACATTAGCTACTTACGGTATATAGTTTATGATGACCAGTTTCTAAAATGCTAGCTGGGGTACAGAAACTGCAACAAAATGGTTTCATGAATAGGAGAACTCTATATTCCATTTTTAGGGAATTTGGTAATCTATGTCCCTGGCATTTTAAAATCCCAGTTGCAGATTTAGATTTACCCAGAAACAAAGAGGCCTGTTTTTTCAACTCCTAGTAAAAATCTATAGTACTTCATTCCATTTGTGGCCAACAACCAATGATGTCATTAGATCACGTAGTCTTCACAGCAAAACAGTATTACTTGGAATACGTTAATTTGCGATGTTTCACATACTCTGTTTGGTGTTCTGATTGGTCAGTTTTTTGTTGATGCACTTAGTTTAGTGTATATATTACAATGTATCTTCAGAGCACTGGATCGATATACATGTGTATTTAGGGGGTTTTATTCTAATTTAATAGGTGACTATTGTTAATACGTGATGAAAAACGTACATAATTACAAAAAAAAATAGAATGTGAAAATTTTCTTTCAATTTTGGCACAAAATAGTTTAACCAAAGTTTTTAACCCTTTTCCTACTGCTAGTGGTCATATGAGGGTACTTATTAATGGCTGCTTAGCTCCTTCATGATCCCCTGTGGTCAGGACAGTCAAGTGACAGTGCATCTCCAGGATATAATTGGGCTAGGGGTCATGGCAGGGAGCAGCTGTAAAACAGGTTTTTGGGAAATAAATCAGACTCCTGGAGCTATTTTAGGGCTTTTGCACATGGCATGCACATGTACAGCAAATAGGCTATAGTTGTGGCTCATGGGAGCCACTCAACCATGTATTCCACTTGTCATCAAGATGACTTGAGGTGAATCACCTTTGAATGCTGCGATGTGTCTCTGCACTGAAGGTACACTACAATATTCTGTCCATTTAGTGACATGACTGACGTACCTTGGATATACTTAACCACTTCAATACCGGGCACTTATACCCCTTCCTGCCCAGGCCAATTTTCAGCTTTCAGCGCTGTCATACTTTGAATGACAATTGTGCGGTAATGCAACACTGTACCCATATGAAATTTTTATCATTTTTTTCACACAAATGGAGCTTTCTTTTGGTGGTATTTAATCACCACTGAGTTAATTTTTTTGCTAAATAAAACAAAAAACACCTGAAACTTTTGAAAAAAAACATACTTTTCCTCATTTCTGTTATATAATTTTGCAAATAAATAACATTTCTTCATAAATTTAGGTCAATGTGTACTCTGCTACATTTCTATGGTGAAAATAATAAAAATAATAATAATTTAATTTTTTTTTTTTTTTTTTATTGCATTATTTTTTATTTTTTTTTACTATTTTTTTTTTCCCCAACATACTGTGACCAAAGCAATACAATGTTACCATAGTAACATTGAACTACTCTGGGTAAATGATCAGGATTTTTTTTTTTTAACACATTATGATTGCTAATACCAATGTATTTCATTGATATTTGCAATCATTGTTACTGAATGAAACCATGTACACTGATCACATGGTACAGATGGGCTGCGAATGGCCCTATCTGTATCATGTGACTGCTTTGACCAATCACAGCTAACAATGCAATTGTATGCAATGGATGGCAAGGCAAGAAGCAATCCATTGCATACAATTAACATGTGATCTGCTGTTATTGGTCACAGTGGTCACATGGCACTGGCAAGGGACCGGTGTAATAATGTCATATGGACACAGCTGTTGACAGATCGTGCTGCTGCGCGGCCCTGCCTCGTTTTGAAAGGACATCATATGACGCCCAGTCACAACGGCAAGTGTCCCACCCGGCCGTCATTCTGCTATAGGCCGGGTGGGAACGTGTTAAGGAATATACTGCTGTACGTTGTGGCGCACTGTGATTTGAAAAGTAGTGCTCGTGCGTTTTCTGGTCTGTTGTGGTATGTTAGCGGCTTATTCAAATGTATCGACTGCCTTCAGCAATGCACTTTAATGCCTGTCATAACACACATCAGTGCACTACATTGAACAGGTGTGAATAGTGCTGAAGGGAAACCTCTTATAACAAAACATGGAGTCTGCCATTGCTGACCTGCTTCTGAAAGTTCTAATTATCAGCCCGTCTGAGTTCAATACTGTAAAGTAAAAATCCCTGAACAATGAACGCAGCCAATGAAGTTAGAAGTCCTTAATTACCTTGGTCCAGGTCATTGGCTCAAGTTATTTAAGTTATTAGATCAGCGTGACCGCAAGACAATTAGTATTTTCAAGTGAGGTCAGCAACAGCAAATTGCATAGTTCTTTTATTGCTGATTTCCTGGTAATGTTGTCGCAGTCGTCATCTTTAAGAAGGAATCAAGATAGCTGCAATACCAATACATAACGAACAAAGGCTCTATGTTTTTACTTTTCTTTTCAAATTGTTCATTTGAAAATTGATATAGAAAGCCCTGTGGGGTCACACAGTCTTTAGTTGCTAGGCATTATAATGCCAACAGAGCTAGAGGTTGAATGCTTATTATCAAGTTATGAGGAAGTATACTAGAGTTGTATTGTATCTATTATTTCCTTGCTCAGAAGTTCATAATTATAGACGGAGTTTACAATTCATGCTAGATGCTCATTCATCTCTTGCTGATTGCATAACCCATATATGCAGCAACAAAGATGGTGGGCTTTAACACATACACTCACTGGCCACTTTGTTAGGTACACCTGTTCAATTGCTTGGTAACACAAATGGTAATCAGCCAATCACATGGCAACAACTCAATGCATTTAGGCATCTAGACGCAGGGGCGTATTTACCACAAGGTAAACAAGGCACTTGCTTAGGGCTGCATTTTTCAGGGGGGCAGCACCTCCCCCCATAAGAAGGGATGGACGAAGGGACGCGCTCCATGGGAACCAGAGAGGCTGCGGGCTGCTTTATGGTGTATGTAGAGCCTGACTCTTATTCCAGATATCCGGAGCTGTGAAGATGAGTGTGCCTCTATTGCTGGGGGGGAGGGGGTTAGTGGAAGGATCTCCCAGGTAGGGGGCAGGGGTGTTGTTGGTCAATGTCCACGGGAGGGGGGAGGGGAAAGGGGGGGGTGTTGGTTCGTGTCCATAGGGGCAGACGATCTTTGTGTTGCCTTGGACAGCACAAAACCTAAATACACCACTGTCTAGACGTCGTGAAGACGACTTGCTGAAGATCAAACCGGACATCAGAATGGGGAAGAAAGGGATTTAGGCGACTTTGAACTTGACATGGTTATTTGCTGCCAGATGAGCTGGTCTGAGTATTTCAAAAACTGCTGATCTGCTGGGATTTTCATGGACAACCATCTCTAAAGTTTACAGAGAATGGTCCGAAAAAGAGAAAATATCCTGTGAAAATGCCCTGTTGATGTCAGAGGAGACTGGGCAGACTGGTTCAGCTGTGACATTCAGATGGTAGGGTCAGAATTTGGTGTAAAGAACATGAAAGCATGGATCCATCCTGCCTTGTATCAACGGTTCAGGCTGGCGGTGGTGGTGTAATGGTGTGGGGGATATTTTCTTGACACTAGCAATGTGTACTTAATAAAGTGGCTGGAGAGTGTATGTGTCCACAGTGGTCTAAGGTTGTGTTCTAAGAGTGTGCTCCTCTGATCAGTAGCCAGCAGGGTTGGCTCCCAATCATGTGAAAGCTGTAAGAGCCAGTCACTGCAGTCCCATACTAGAGAAGCTGCCTCCTGGGCATTAACCCCACTCATGGGCTACTGGGCGGTGGTGTGAAGCGGTTAAAGACACTACGTTCAGAATAATACCAGTTGATCTTAAAGAAATTCACTCAGTTCCTAACTTCCTCTTGTGGAAAAAAAACCTATATGCCTTTTTGAGGACTGAAACTGTAGGATTTGTTGACATCTTTGCCCATTTTTTTTCTCCCTGTTCTTTGGATTACATGGAGTCAGCGTGGACTCCTAGCCTTACCTGCACCCTCAGTAGAATACACCGAACGGGGGACATAGATACCGGAGCGAAGACAATAAAGACTGCTTAGGTTCACTTGCTCATTGTCTGTTGTTAAACTAAGAAATCTCCTCCATTTTCTTTAGCAGAGTGATTAATTATCCTGTAGCCTAAGATAGGAACTTGGAGGACTTCCTAAAGCAGACCTAAACTTAACTTTTCATCAACTATCCCCGGCCCTCTGCAGCATCGGCATCTTCCCTTGGCTGCTGTTCTTGGTCGTGTTTATTGGCTGGCGTGGGATGATGTCACTCCTGCGCATGCCACGAAGTTAGTCATCCCGCAACACACTAACTGTGCTGGTGATGTAAGCTGAGCTGTGCATGTGCAGCGAGCAGGCAGGTAGGTGTATTTTAATAAAGAACCTATCTGCTCACTCTTTGTGGCAGCAGAACTTTGAGTTCTGCTTAAGATAACACAGTAAGTGTGCATAGGACAGCCTGAATTTCTTACGCAATCAGTAGGTATTTTATGTATTTGTTGGGCCGATATAACACAGTGATTTTAATATGTTCAAAAGACAGCAAATGAGAAGTTATTTGTTAGGATTTACATACCATTTAAGAATACTGTGGATTTAACTTGTCAGGTGTCACCAGGTCCTTAGGGCAGACAAATTGCTTCTAGAGCACCTCTTTGATTCCTTAATGCCTGAGTGCCCTAATATGCAAATGGCAGCACAGATCAGACCGCCAGCAACTTTTTTTGTGACTGATTCCTTGTGATCATAGACCCAGGCTATACACTGGATCAGGCTTGACATAACTCAAAACTTATCAAATGCCTAAATTCCAACCAATGACATAAAAAAAAAAAAGAAAACAAAACAAAAAAATGCTTAAAAGCTTTGTCACACGGTTTACAATTGCCTCCTTAAAACATCAAAACCTAAATCAATGCTACATGTGAATATTTGGTTTAACCCCT
This sequence comes from Staurois parvus, assembly GCF_062004578.1. NCBI lineage: Eukaryota > Metazoa > Chordata > Amphibia > Anura > Ranidae > Staurois > Staurois parvus. The sequence continues at coordinate 2,691,966 of NW_028318609.1, read as the reverse complement.
TGGCGCCGGCGCCTCACGGCCCTTTAAGGGTTTCAGAAGCCGGGAGGCGGGCGGGGTTTAGAGTCATGTGACCGCCATGACACGACGTCACAGCGGTCACATGATCGGGAAAGGTCCCGATCGAGACCTTTCCGTGAGTATCGGACATGTGTGCTGGGAACGCGCAGGTCGGATGCTCTCAGCACATATGTCTTATTTTTAATAGAATGCAAATGTGCGGCTGCTCGGCGTCTAGGCCCAGACGCCGGGAGGTGCACATTTGCATTCGGCCAGCGCCATGAGGTTAACACACTTTTCTTTTTTTCTGTAATCTGTTTATTGTTCTAAAACAAAATAAAAGTACAATAGTATAGATGGTCAAGGACAAAGATAACAATATAGTTTAAAAGTGTAGAAATTCTGTGTCAAGAAGCCCGAGCACCACTCCACCAACTGCCCGCTGCTGTGGGCCGCAGGTATAGGTGCCATTATAACCTGAAAGCCCAGCAGTCCTGCAGGAGCTATGTCTCTGCACACACTACTACTGGTCTCTGACCAGGCAACTGAATTGTAACGATACAGGACACTCATAAAAGTCTGACATAGTACTGTCCCTTGTCCTAGTGTGAAGTAAAATACAAAACCCAAACATATAAGAAAGAAAATATGGTCGAGGCCAGTAGAGCAAAACTATAATAAGGAGAGATAAAACAATGATCTCTGGGCAGTAGCATGCTAAAAATGAGACCATAGGTCTATGCGTATACAACCAGTATAAACTAAATACCTGATTGGTCAAGTGCCTCTAAACAGTTGTGATGTTATCTGAAGGCAACCCATAGGGGATTCCCTGGGAGTAATAGCAATCAGGAGTCAGTGCCAGCAACAGAATTTTTTTTTTTTTAATTCAAAAATAGAATCACTTAAAGGATCACCTACCTCCTAAAAAATACTCAGGTGTCGCTGATTACGTTCTTAAGTGCACACAAAGCCATTTGACTCTCAACTGTGATCAGCTGTGGTCATTCTATTTAGCTCAGCATGTAAAGAGTTTTCCTGGAGCATTTCATTCCTTGGTAATGCAACTGAAGCAAACAGTCAACTATGGGTGGCAAGGCAGTGTTAGAACTCCTGGATAAAATTGTGGACAGTCACAAATCAGGAGATGGATACAAAAACATTTCAAAGGCTTTATCAATGCCTAGAAGCACAGTGAAATCTATTAAGAAGTGGAAGGTATTTAGTACAATACAAATCCTCCCTGGATGAGGACGTTGCTCCAAACTGAAAGAGCCAGGAAAAAACTCAGAGAGACTACCAAGAGGCCTACAGCAACTCTAAAGCAGTTGCAGGAATTTTTAATAGAGTGATCATTGTGTGCATGTGACAACAATATCACAAAATCTCCACAAATGTTGCTTGTATGGGAGGGATGCAAGAGGGATGCAATCACGACTGAGCTTTGCCAAAATGCACCTTGAAGATTCAGAGGCCACATGGAAAGAGGTGTCCTGGTCAGATGAAGCTAAAATTTAATTATTTGGCCTGAACACCAAATGGTATGTCTGGCAAAAATCTAATACAGCTTACCATTCAAATAACACCACTCCTACAGTAAAGCATGAAGCTGGCAACATCCTGTTATATGGGGGGGGGGGGGGGGAGGTTCTGCAGCAGGGACTGGAGCACTTTTCAGGATAGAAGGAAAAATGGAGGCAAAATACCATCAGAGGAGAATCTGCTGACTACCAGAAAGTTGGCAATGGGAAGAAGGTTTACCTTCCAACATGTCAATGACCCAAAGTGCAGAGCAAAAATGACCACACAGTGGTTGAGGAGAATAAGGTGAATGTGCTTGCACAAAATGACTTGAAGACCGCAGTCCACAAATGGTCACCATGAAATTTAACTGAAATTGAGCAGCTCTGCAAAGAAGAGAGGGCAAATATTGCAAAGCCTAGATGTGCAAAGTTAGTAGAGACATATCCCAACAGGCTAAAAGCTGTAAATAGAGCAGAAGGTGGTTGAACAAAATACTGACATTAAGGGGGTGATCCTTTTTCTAACTCAGTGATTGTGTTTTTGATTTTTTTTTGACGTGTTGGTTATAAGTTGTACTAAATACAGCTGGATAAAGCAAAAACTGTGTCTGTCTTCATTTCAGACTGCAAAGCAACAAAATGTGATTATTTTAAAGGGGAGTGATTAGTTTCTATACCCACTGTATATAATGAAAGATGCATATTTCCACTTAACTCCGTATTAGTTCCTGAGAGGGACATGTATAAAGTCAGCCTCAGCCATGATAGGGTAAAAGGTGAGTACGGCACCCATATACCGTTGCATTGTGATACAATGGACTGGGTTGTCCAAAGAAAAACATCTGCTACCCGCCAAATACAGTCATGGCCGAAATTGTTGGCACCCTTGATATTTTTCCTGAAAATCAAGTATTTCACACAAAAAAGGTATTGCATTAACACATGTTTTGCTATACACATGTTTATTCCCTTTGTATGTATTGGAACAAATATAAAACAGAGGCAGAAAAGCAAATATGACATAATGTCACACAAAACCCCAAAAATGGGCTGGACAAAAGTATTGGCACCCTTAACTTAATATTTGGTTGCACACCCTTTGGAAAACATAACTGAAATCAGTCGCTTCCTATAACCATCAATAAGCTTCTGACACCTCTCACCCGGAATTTTGGACCACTCTTCCTTTGCAAACAGCTCCAGGTCTCTCTTATTGGAAGGACACCTTTTCCCAACAGCAATTTTAAGATCTCTCCACAGGTGTTCAATGGGATTTAGATCTGGGCTCATTGCTGGCCACTTCAGAACTCTCCAGCGCTTCTTTGCCATCCATTTCTGAGTGCTTTTTGACGTATGTTTGGGGTCATTGTCCTGCTGGAAGACCCAGGATCTTGGACGCAAACCCAGCTTTCTGACACTGGGCCCTACAGTGCGACCCAAAATCCTTTGGTAATCCTCAGATTTCATGATGCCTTGCACACAGTCAAGGCACCCAGTGCCAGAGGCAGCAAAACAACCCCAAAACATCATTGAACCTCCACCATATTTTACCGTAGGTACTGTGTTTTGTTCTTTGTAGGCCTCATTCCGTTTTCGGTAAACAGTAGAATGATGTGCTTTACCGAAAAGCTCTATCTTGGTCTCATCTGTCCACAAGACGTTTTCCCAGAAGGCTTTTGGCTTACTCAAGTACATTTTGGCAAACTGTAGTCTTGCTTTTTTATGTCTCTGTGTCAGCAGTGGGGTCCTCCTGGGTCTCCTGCCATAGCGTTTCATTTCATTTAAATGTCGACGGATAGTTCGCGCTGACACTGATGCTCCCTGAGCCTGCAGGACAGCTTGAATGTCTTTGGAACATGTTTGGGGCTGCTTATCCACCATCCGGACTATTCTGCGTTGCAATCTTTCATCAATTTTCCTCATCCGTCCACGACCAGGGAGATTAGCTACAGTGCCATGGGTTGCAAACTTCTTGATAATGTTGCGCACTGTGGACAAAGGCAAATCTAGTTCTCTGGAGATGGACTTGTAACCTTGAGATTGTTGATATTTTGCCACAATTTTGGTTCTCAGGTCCTCAGACAGTTCTCGTCTCCTCTTTCTGTTGTCCATGCTTAGTGTGGCACAGACAGACACACAATGCAAAGGTTAAGTGAACGTCTCTCCTTTTTATCTGCTTTCAGGTGTGATTTCTATATTGCCCACACCTGTTACTTGCCCCAGGTGAGTTTACAGGAGCATCACATGCTTGTAACATTCTTATTTATCCGCAGTTGTGAAAGGGTGCCAATACTTTTGTCCAGCCCATTTTTGGAGGTTTGTGTGACATTATGTCGAATTTGCTTTCTTTCCTCCCTTTTTTTGTTTTGTCCCAATACACACAAAGGGAATAAACATGTGTATAGCAAAACATGTGTTAATGCAATACGTTTCGTGAGAAATACATGATTTCCTGGAGAAATATCAAGGGTGCCAACAATTTCGGCCATGACTGTATATATTTACTGTAGAAGCAACCTGGGCTTTCTTCTAAAGCAGAATATTTATTGGGAAAAATAAATCTCAAGCTGAGCATACGCTTCTCAAATTTCTTGCGGTGGTTGGCCCTGTTAATTTCAAAATCGAAGGAGCCAGGTTAAAAATTGTTGCCCGAACGTATACTGCATCCTACTGAGGGTGCTGCGACTGCCTGAATACAGAAGCTAGCAGTGTAGATTCCTCTAGCTACACTGTTTGGCTTGGATGGGGAATTGATTGATTTCTCTCATTCAGCCCTTGGGGGAATAAAAGCTTGACAGAAGGTCTAACCCTTTTCAGCTCCACCCAAAAAAAAAAAAAAAAGTTATGCTTAGAGATGCACTGTAATGACAAAGGGTACCTTAAAAGTATTATTTTCTACAAAATGTTTCAATTTTTTTTGGCTTGATGCTCTATATTGCCTCTAAATTATGTTTTGAACAACGGTTGAGATTAAATCCGTTTGCAATGACTAAATTACTTTGAGAGTATGTTGTTGTAGGTAAGAGTCTATGGGCAAATCTCTGTCCACAGAGCACTGAGATAATAGAGCTACTCGAAGACTTACAAGGCCAGTCATTCATATAGGTGAGATCTGACTTGTTTAGCACAAATTATTGACATAGCCTAAAATGTTCTGATAAGATCATAGCAGTGGAGGAATGTCAAGTATAAAGCCTTGAGCAGGCCAGCACTGGGTTATCAGGTGGGAATAAACTGGCCAATACACTTCCTTCAGAACCCAAAAAGCCTCAAAGTGTGACAGGCTAACTCTTGCATATCAACAACAGATATACAACCTAGTGCACGAGAGTGGACCCCAGAGGTAACAGTTGCCTATATTCTCAATTTGGCTTTTATGGACATGCCGCACCTTTCTGCCCTTTTAAGGCAGGGAAAGTCTGGATACACTGAGGACTTGCCACTTCCTCAGAGGGCTCTGAAGAAGAGGCAAGTCCTCGAAATGTGTTTGCTTGTTGGACTTCCATTGTTCTGATATGAGATGTCATGTATCAGGAGCTGGAAGATGTTGATGTATTATAACAAACTTTGATGCACCAGTCGGTATGTGAGTATATCACTTGCCACCTTTTTAACAATAAAAGACATTGCTTAAGGATAATGCTCTAAGCTGGTGCGCCCTCTGTTTTGTTTTATGGTATCACTCTTGCATATTCAGGCCACTATTCACATAAAGGGATAATATTAACCTAGGAAGCCATCAACTTCATAGGAAAAGGTCAGTATTTGCATATCTGTGCACGACAGGGTCTAGAAAGGTATGGAGGTATGTGAGCACACCCAAGGGTGTGTGTGTGTATATATATATATATATATATATATATATATATATATATATACAGCATGTGGAAATACGGTTTTTATATATTACAAAATATATGAAAAATAATTTTGAAAATATATATTTTTTAAATATATTCTTCAGATTTTTTTTTAACATATTAAAAAAGTCATTTTAACATATTTTTACATATATTTGTAAATTCCACAAATTTAGATTTGTATTTTTTAAAGACATACAATTATTTGAAATGTATTTTAAAAAATATTTTTCATATATTTTGTAATAAAAATGCATTTCAACATACAGTGTGTATATTTACTGTATATATGTGTATGTATGTGTATATATATATATATATATATATATATATATATAAATCTATTTTGAAATATATTGAATATGGCCAAAATTTCAAATATATGTCAATATATTTGGGAAGAATACTTTTAAAATATATTTCAAATATATTTTTCTTCCATGTGGGCTATTATAGCAGTATACAGTGACAGGTGGTTCATTAACCAGTGCAGAATTTTTTTAACTACATCTGTGCAGTTCCCTTTTTATGGTTTTGTTCCTTTTATTCTTTAGAAATACTAGAAGACTGTTGTCCGTTCCTGCCATTTGGATGAAGTGTGAGAATTAATAGATACTTCTGATTAGAGATGAGCGAATCGAAGCATCCGAAGTGGAATTCGAGTCGAATATCGGAAAATTTTCGATTCGTGCCGAATCCGAAAAACAGCCTAATTCGGACGCGCGAATCGAAATTTTTCCGAAAATGGCGGCTGACATGTGCGGCGACGGAGCGGGGATGTCGGGGAAGGCGCGCAGACAAGGCGCGCTGCCCCATAATGCATTCCTCAACGACATGTGATCGCATCAGCCAATCAGCAGCCAGCCAGCCAGCACTGTGTAATGGTCGAGGTATATATAGCGGCCATTTTGGAAATCTTCATTTGCCTGCAGTCATTGAACAGAGGCAGACCGCTCTGTACTAGGGACAGGGACAGAGTTAGGGCCACAGAAACGAGAATTGGGGACAGAGAGAAGTTACTTAGGGACAGAGAACCATTACTCAGGGACACAGACTTGTTAATGAGGGCCACAGAATCGTTATTTAGGGACAAAGAAACGCTAGTTAGGGCCACAGAATTCATACTCAGGGACAGACAGAATTGTTACTCAGTGCCAGAGAATTGTTACTTAGGGCCACAGAAACGTTATTAGGGCCACAGAATTTTTACTCAGGGACAGACAGAATTGTTACTGAGTGCCAGAGAATTGTTACTCAGGGACAGACAGAATTGTTACTGAGTGCCAGAGAATTCTTAGGGCCACAGAATTCATTCTCAGGGACAGACAGAATTGTTACTCAGGGACAGACAGAATTGTTACTGAGTGCCAGAGAATTGTTACTCAGGGACAGACAGAATTGTTACTGAGTGCCAGAGAATTGTTACTCAGGGACAGACAGAATTGTTACTGAGTGCCAGAGAATTGTTACTCAGGGACAGACAGAATTGTTACTGAGTGCCAGAGAATTGTTACTCAGGGACAGACAGAATTGTTACTGAGTGCCAGAGAATTGTTACTCGCACAGACACAAAATTGTTACTTGCACAGACACAGAATTGTTACTCGCACAGACACAGAATTGTTACTCAGGGCCACAGAATTCATACTCAGGGATAGACAGAATTGTTACTGAGTGCCAGAGAATTGTTACTCAGGGACAGACAGAATTGTTACTGAGTGCCAGAGAATTGTTACTCAGGGACAGACAGAATTGTTACTGAGTGCCAGAGAATTGTTACTCGCACAGACACAAAATTGTTACTTGCACAGACACAGAATTGTTACTCGCACAGACACAGAATTGTTACTCAGGGCCACAGAATTCATACTCAGGGACAGACAGAATTGTTACTGAGTGCCAGAGAATTGTTACTCAGGGACAGACAGAATTGTTACTGAGTGCCAGAGAATTGTTACTCAGGGACAGACAGAATTGTTACTGAGTGCCAGAGAATTGTTACTCGCACAGACACAAAATTGTTACTTGCACAGACACAGAATTGTTACTCGCACAGACACAGAATTGTTACTCAGGGCCACAGAATTCATACTCAGGGACAGACAGAATTGTTACTGAGTGCCAGAGAATTGTTACTCAGGGACAGACAGAATTGTTACTGAGTGCCAGAGAATTGTTACTCAGGGACAGACAGAATTGTTACTGAGTGCCAGAGAATTGTTACTCAGGGACAGACAGAATTGTTACTGAGTGCCAGAGAATTGTTACTCAGGGACAGACAGAATTGTTACTGAGTGCCAGAGAATTGTTACTCGCACAGACACAAAATTGTTACTTGCACAGACACAGAATTGTTACTCGCACAGACACAGAATTGTTACTCAGGGCCACAGAATTCATACTCAGGGATAGACAGAATTGTTACTGAGTGCCAGAGAATTGTTACTCAGGGACAGACAGAATTGTTACTGAGTGCCAGAGAATTGTTACTCAGGGACAGACAGAATTGTTACTGAGTGCCAGAGAATTGTTACTCGCACAGACACAAAATTGTTACTTGCACAGACACAGAATTGTTACTCGCACAGACACAGAATTGTTACTCAGGGCCACAGAATTCATACTCAGGGACAGACAGAATTGTTACTGAGTGCCAGAGAATTGTTACTCAGGGACAGACAGAATTGTTACTGAGTGCCAGAGAATTGTTACTCAGGGACAGACAGAATTGTTACTGAGTGCCAGAGATTTGTTACTCGCACAGACACAAAATTGTTACTTGCACAGACACAGAATTGTTACTCGCACAGACACAGAATTGTTACTCAGGGCCACAGAATTCATACTCAGGGACAGACAGAATTGTTACTGAGTGCCAGAGAATTGTTACTCAGGGACAGACAGAATTGTTACTGAGTGCCAGAGAATTGTTACTCAGGGACAGACAGAATTGTTACTGAGTGCCAGAGAATTGTTACTCAGGGACAGACAGAATTGTTACTGAGTGCCAGAGAATTGTTACTCAGGGACAGACAGAATTGTTACTGAGTGCCAGAGAATTGTTACTCGCACAGACACAAAATTGTTACTTGCACAGACACAGAATTGTTACTCGCACAGACACAGAATTGTTACTCAGGGCCACAGAATTCATACTCAGGGATAGACAGAATTGTTACTGAGTGCCAGAGAATTGTTACTCAGGGACAGACAGAATTGTTACTGAGTGCCAGAGAATTGTTACTCAGGGACAGACAGAATTGTTACTGAGTGCCAGAGAATTGTTACTCGCACAGACACAAAATTGTTACTTGCACAGACACAGAATTGTTACTCGCACAGACACAGAATTGTTACTCAGGGCCACAGAATTCATACTCAGGGATAGACAGAATTGTTACTGAGTGCCAGAGAATTGTTACTCAGGGACAGACAGAATTGTTACTGAGTGCCAGAGAATTGTTACTCAGGGACAGACAGAATTGTTACTGAGTGCCAGAGAATTGTTACTCGCACAGACACAAAATTGTTACTTGCACAGACACAGAATTGTTACTCGCACAGACACAGAATTGTTACTCAGGGCCACAGAATTCATACTCAGGGACAGACAGAATTGTTACTGAGTGCCAGAGAATTGTTACTCAGGGACAGACAGAATTGTTACTGAGTGCCAGAGAATTGTTACTCAGGGACAGACAGAATTGTTACTGAGTGCCAGAGAATTGTTACTCGCACAGACACAAAATTGTTACTTGCACAGACACAGAATTGTTACTCGCACAGACACAGAATTGTTACTCAGGGCCACAGAATTCATACTCAGGGACAGACAGAATTGTTAATGAGTGCCAGAGAATTGTTACTCAGGGACAGACAGAATTGTTACTGAGTGCCAGAGAATTGTTACTCAGGGACAGACAGAATTGTTACTGAGTGCCAGAGATTTGTTACTCGCACAGACACAAAATTGTTACTTGCACAGACACAGAATTGTTACTCGCACAGACACAGAATTGTTACTCAGGGCCACAGAATTCATACTCAGGGACAGACAGAATTGTTACTGAGTGCCAGAGAATTGTTACTCAGGGACAGACAGAATTGTTACTGAGTGCCAGAGAATTGTTACTCGCACAGACACAAAATTGTTACTTGCACAGACACAGAATTGTTACTCGCACAGACACAGAATTGTTACTCAGGGCCACAGAATTCATACTCAGGGACAGACAGAATTGTTACTGAGTGCCAGAGAATTGTTACTCAGGGACAGACAGAATTGTTACTGAGTGCCAGAGAATTGTTACTCAGGGACAGACAGAATTGTTACTGAGTGCCAGAGATTTGTTACTCGCACAGACACAAAATTGTTACTTGCACAGACACAGAATTGTTACTCGCACAGACACAGAATTGTTACTCAGGGCCACAGAATTCATACTCAGGGACAGACAGAATTGTTACTGAGTGCCAGAGAATTGTTACTCAGGGACACCTAATCGTTGAATTAAATAGTATGTCAGACAACATGCAGAGGAGTGGCAGAGGAGGCAATGTTTTAGGAGCGAGCAGACGTGGCAGCAGAGGAAGGGGTCGAGGCAGCAGTATTCGCAGCCAGAGGCCAGTGCTCCCGGTGTCATCCAGCGGTCGTGTCTCCACCGACAACCCTGCCGTCATTGATTGGTTGGCTCGGTCGTCTTCCTCTTCCCAGGTCACCTCTGACACCTACAGCCAACGGTCGGTGGGTACGTCAGACACAACCGTTAGTTGGCATGGCCCGGGACCAAGCCCACTGAAATCACGTGTCCTCTACCTGCCCCTGTCCTTTGCTGTTCCCTCACCAAGCGAAGTATCGCATGCTGTGGGCTCAGCCCCACTGTACAGTGAGGAAGAGCTAACAGAGGGCGGTCAGGAACGGGGGGAGACATCGGCCTTTTCAGCAGCCAAGCGAACAAGTACTGGCGAGGAGAGTGGCTCGGTAGCCGGTCTAGAGACAGGTCTGTCTCCTGACCCAGACGCAGCCGAGGGGGCTAGTAGTGAGGCGGAGACCCTACTTGATGATGAGGAGGTTGATCGCACTTGGCAGCCTCGTCGTCATCAGGCAATTTCTTCCGCATCATCAGGAGAAGAGGGTGGCAGCTTGGCAGCGAGCAAAACAGTCGGTGGGTTGCCCAGGAGACAGCAGCAGGGTCGCATCAGTGTCAGTGGAGCCAAACGTCCACGGAGTAGAGCACCAGCTCCACTGCAGCCTACCACCACGGCCAGTAGTGGTGCCGGTGCGCACGGAGGAAGTAGCAGTCAGCCAGTGAAGAGTAGCGGGGGCAAAGTTTCCTACTCGGTGGTGTGGCAATTTTTCCTCAAGCCGCCCGAGGAAGTAAACGTAGCCGTATGTCGACTATGTGGCCAGAAATGCAAGCGTGGCCAGGGGGCCCATGTTGGGACTACAGCGTTGCGTCAGCATATGCAGCGTCACCATTCGGTGGCCTGGGAAAACCGTGATAAACATACGGCGGTTCTGCCTGCCCCAGCCCCCGCTCCATCACCCGCTCCGTTACTTGCTCCGTCACCCGACGTCGTCAATCGCCCTCTATCAGCCAGTCAAGGCTCCAACACCTCTGCTGAGGGGAGTTGTCGCTCATTGGCATCTTCCGCTCGTTCAGATGCTCCTTCTCCTGCTACTCCTCTTCTCGGATTCCGTCAACAGTCTTTCTTGGAATCCGTATCCAAGAGACAACAGTTTGCGAGCACGCACCCGACGGTGCAAAAGCTGAACGTCCTCCTGTCCAAGTTGCTGGTGCTGCAGTCCCTCCCTTTCCAACTGGTGGACTCAGCACCTTTCCGAGAAATGATGGCTTGTGCCGCGCCGCGGTGGAGAGTGCCAAGCCGTCATTTCTTTGCCCAAAAGGCAGTGCCAGCCCTGCATTCACATGTAGAAGAGATGGTGGGCCAGTCTTTGAGCATGTCGGTCTCTGCCAAAGTGCACGGCAGCGCCGACGTGTGGAGCTGTAACTACGGTCAGGGACAGTACATGTCATTTACGGCCCACTGGGTGAACGTGGTGCCGGCACAGCCGCACCAGCAACTTGGACAGGTCACGACGCTTTTGCCTCCACGTTTGCACGTCCTTGGTCCAGCAAGCATGTCCGCCTCTACCACCTCTTTTTCCGCCGTGTCCTCAGCCGCCACCCCCGTGCCAAGTCCCATTACCCGACCGGCATATCACATGTGCAGGGCGCAACGGTGTCACGCTGTGCTGCACCTGGTATGCCTTGGCGAACGTAGTCACACAGGGGAGGAACTGCTGAGTGTAATGAACAGAGAAATCGACAGATGGCTGTCTCCGCGCAAACTAAAAATCGGAACCATGTTGACTGACAACGGAAAGAACATGGTGTCTGCTCTGCGTCAAGGAAGGTTGTGCCATGCGCCATGCATGGCTCACGTGTTCAATCTGGTTGTCAAGCGGTTCCTAAAATCCACCATCCCACTGCAAGACATCCTTAAAATGTCACGTAAACTGTGCATGCATTTCAGCCATTCCTACACCGCAAAGAACACCCTCATTGAGCTGCAGCGGCAGAACGGAATTCCACAGCATCGCCTGATCTGCGACGTTGCAACAAGGTGGAATTCAACCCTACACATGTTAGACCGCCTTTACGAGCAGCGAAAGGCCATCACCGATTTCCTGATGTTACAAGCGGATAAAGGTACTCCCCTGTGTAACTTAGATGTCAGCCATTGGCAGCTCATGCGTGACACCTGCCGCTTGCTCAGGCCCTTTGAGGAGGCCACGCTATTCGTGAGTCGGCAGGACTATGGGATGAACGACGTCATTCCTCTGTTGCACGTCCTGGAACAAATGCTGTTAACAATGGCTGGTCAGGGTGCGGTAGACGTGGCGCACAGATCTCAACGCCACATGACCCCTGTGGGGGCAGGACAGGAAGAAGAGGAGGAGGTAGAGGAGGACATTTGTGCTCAGGAATTATTGAGTGAAATGGGTGGTTTTTCCACTCAGCGGACAGGAGTGGAGGAGCAGGAGCATCTGGTAGAGGAGGAGGAGGAGACAGAGGACCCAGACGCACCGTGGCAGTATGCTGTGGAGATGGAGGCAGGGAGTCCCTCGCATTCCTTGGCACAAATGGCCCATAGCATGCTCGGTTGCTTGCGTAGCGACAGCCGAATAATAACCATCAGACAGAGGGATGACTTTTGGCTGTCCACCTTGTTGGACCCTCGCTACCGGTCCAAAATGGTGGCCTTTTTCACACCTGCTGAGAGGGAGGCCAAAATTACGTACTATAAAAACCACCTATGTAGTCAGTTGGTCTCTGCCTTTGTGCGCCAACGTCCATCCTCAGACACTGTGGGCCCTGTGCGCTCGCGTTCCGCTGGCATGGCAGCAGGGGAGGGGTGGGGTGGTAGGAGCAGTGGCAGCTCCACCAGCAGCGGCTGCCTCAGTCTGCAGTCGATGATGAGTAGCTTTCTTCACCAGCGCAGTGAGGAAACTACTAACCAGCCGCAGCAGCAGCAGCAGCATCAGGTGGACCTGGAGCAGGAGCTCAAACAACAGGCTTGGGCCTACTTGGACAGCACCCTGCCAACCGAGGTAGACAATCCCCTTGACTACTGGGCAACGAAACTTGACCTTTGGCCCCAACTAGCTGAATTTGCCCTTGAAAGGCTGTCATGCCCGGCCAGTAGCGTGGCATCGGAGCGCGTGTTTAGTGCGGCAGGAGGTATTGTAACTCCGCGGAGGACACGACTGTCCACCCAAAGTGTGGAGAGACTCACGTTTGTGAAAATGAATCAGGCGTGGATTAGTCTGGATTTCAAACCACCAGTTCCTGACACAACTGACTAAATCCGCCATGAATCATGCCTCAAACATGTGCCACTTTCAGGTCTCCTCACACTGCTGGTGTGTTTAATTTTTTGACATAGGGTGCTGGCAGATTACGGGCCTCCTATAGCTGCTGCCAGGCCCCTAATCTGCCATAGGCCCCTATATACCGCCTCCTCATGCTGCTGCCAAGTCCAGAGTCTGTCATGGGTCCCTGTATGGCCTCCCATTGCTGCTGTCTCCATCGCCACACTCTGCTGCCATGTGCCACTTTCAGGTCTCTTCACACTGCTGGTGTGTTAAATTTTTTGACATAGGGTGCAGGCAGATTACGGGCCTCACATAGCTGCTGCCAGGCCCCTAATCTGCCATGGGCCCCTATATACCGCCTCCTCATGCTGCTGCCAAGTCTAGAGTCTGTCATGGGTCCCTGTACGGCCTCCCATTGCTGCTGTCTCCATCGCCACACTCTGCTGCCATGTGCCACTTTCAGGTCTCCTCACACTGCTGGTGTGTAGAATTTTTTGACATAGGGTGCTGGCAGATTATGGGCCTCCTATAGCTGCTGCCAGGCCCCTAATCTGCCATAGGCCCCTATATACCGCCTCCTCATGCTGCTGCCAGGTCCAGAGTCTCTCATGGGTCCCTGTACGGCCTCCCATTGCTGCTGTCTCCATCGCCACACTCTGCCATGTGCCACTTTCAGGTCTCCTCACACACTGCTGGTGTGTAGAATTTTTTGACATAGGGTGCTGGCAGATTATGGGCCTCACATAGCTGCTGCCAGGCCCCTAATCTGCCATGGGCCCCTATATACCGCCTCCTCATGCTGCTGCCAAGTCCAGAGTCTGTCATGGGTCCCTGTATGGCCTCCCATTGCTGCTGTCTCCATCGCCACACTCTGCTGCCATGTGCCACTTTCAGGTCTCTTCACACTGCTGGTGTGTTAAATTTTTTGACATAGGGTGCAGGCAGATTACGGGCCTCACATAGCTGCTGCCAGGCCCCTAATCTGCCATGGGCCCCTATATACCGCCTCCTCATGCTGCTGCCAAGTCCAGAGTCTCTCATGGGTCCCTGTACGGCCTCCCATTGCTGCTGTCTCCATCGCCACACTCTGCTGCCATGTGCCACTTTCAGGTCTCTTCACACTGCTGGTGTGTTAAATTTTTTGACATAGGGTGCAGGCAGATTACGGGCCTCACATAGCTGCTGCCAGGCCCCTAATCTGCCATGGGCCCCTATATACCGCCTCCTCATGCTGCTGCCAAGTCCAGAGTCTCTCATGGGTCCCTGTACGGCCTCCCATTGCTGCTGTCTCCATCGCCACACTCTGCTGCCATGTGCCACTTTCAGGTCTCTTCACACTGCTGGTGTGTTAAATTTTTTGACATAGGGTGCAGGCAGATTACGGGCCTCACATAGCTGCTGCCAGGCCCCTAATCTGCCATGGGCCCCTATATACCGCCTCCTCATGCTGCTGCCAAGTCCAGAGTCTGTCATGGGTCCCTGTATGGCCTCCCATTGCTGCTGTCTCCATCGCCACACTCTGCTGCCATGTGCCACTTTCAGGTCTCTTCACACTGCTGGTGTGTTAAATTTTTTGACATAGGGTGCTGGCAGATTATGGGCCTCCTATAGCTGCTGCCAGGCCCCTAATCTGCCATAGGCCCCTATATACCGCCTCCTCATGCTGCTGCCAGGTCCAGAGTCTCTCATGGGTCCCTGTACGGCCTCCCATTGCTGCTGTCTCCATCGCCACACTCTGCCATGTGCCACTTTCAGGTCTCCTCACACACTGCTGGTGTGTAGAATTTTTTGACATAGGGTGCTGGCAGATTATGGGCCTCCTATAGCTGCTGCCAGGCCCCTAATCTGCCATAGGCCCCTATATACCGCTTCCTCATGCTGCTGCCAGGTCCAGAGTCTCTCATGGGTCCCTGTACGGCCTCCCATTGCTGCTGTCTCCATCGCCACACTCTGCCATGTGCCACTTTCAGGTCTCCTCACACACTGCTGGTGTGTTACATTTTTTGACATAGGGTGCTGGCAGATTATGGGCCTCCTATAGCTGCTGCCAGGCCCCTAATCTGCCATAGGCCCCTATATACCGCCTCCTCATGCTGCTGCCAGGTCCAGAGTCTCTCATGGGTCCCTGTACGGCCTCCCATTGCTGCTGTCTCCATCGCCACACTCTGCCATGTGCCACTTTCAGGTCTCCTCACACACTGCTGGTGTGTAGAATTTTTTGACATAGGGTGCTGGCAGATTATGGGCCTCCTATAGCTGCTGCCAGGCCCCTAATCTGCCATAGGCCCCTATATACCGCTTCCTCATGCTGCTGCCAGGTCCAGAGTCTCTCATGGGTCCCTGTACGGCCTCCCATTGCTGCTGTCTCCATCGCCACACTCTGCCATGTGCCACTTTCAGGTCTCCTCACACACTGCTGGTGTGTTACATTTTTTGACATAGGGTGCAGGCAGATTACGGGCCTCACATAGCTGCTGCCAGGCCCCTAATCTGCCATGGGCCCCTATATACCGCCTCCTCATGCTGCTGCCAAGTCCAGAGTCTGTCATGGGTCCCTGTATGGCCTCCCATTGCTGCTGTCTCCATCGCCACACTCTGCTGCCATGTGCCACTTTCAGGTCTCTTCACACTGCTGGTGTGTTAAATTTTTTGACATAGGGTGCAGGCAGATTACGGGCCTCACATAGCTGCTGCCAGGCCCCTAATCTGCCATGGGCCCCTATATACCGCCTCCTCATGCTGCTGCCAAGTCCAGAGTCTGTCATGGGTCCCTGTATGGCCTCCCATTGCTGCTGTCTCCATCGCCACACTCTGCTGCCATGTGCCACTTTCAGGTCTCTTCACACTGCTGGTGTGTTAAATTTTTTGACATAGGGTGCAGGCAGATTACGGGCCTCACATAGCTGCTGCCAGGCCCCTAATCTGCCATGGGCCCCTATATACCGCCTCCTCATGCTGCTGCCAAGTCTAGAGTCTGTCATGGGTCCCTGTACGGCCTCCCATTGCTGCTGTCTCCATCGCCACACTCTGCTGCCATGTGCCACTTTCAGGTCTCCTCACACTGCTGGTGTGTAGAATTTTTTGACATAGGGTGCAGGCAGATTACGGGCCTCACATAGCTGCTGCCAGGCCCCTAATCTGCCATGGGCCCCTATATACCGCCTCCTCATGCTGCTGCCAAGTCTAGAGTCTGTCATGGGTCCCTGTACGGCCTCCCATTGCTGCTGTCTCCATCGCCACACTCTGCTGCCATGTGCCACTTTCAGGTCTCCTCACACTGCTGGTGTGTAGAATTTTTTGACATAGGGTGCTGGCAGATTATGGGCCTCCTATAGCTGCTGCCAGGCCCCTAATCTGCCATAGGCCCCTATATACCGCCTCCTCATGCTGCTGCCAGGTCCAGAGTCTCTCATGGGTCCCTGTACGGCCTCCCATTGCTGCTGTCTCCATCGCCACACTCTGCCATGTGCCACTTTCAGGTCTCCTCACACACTGCTGGTGTGTAGAATTTTTTGACATAGGGTGCTGGCAGATTATGGGCCTCCTATAGCTGCTGCCAGGCCCCTAATCTGCCATAGGCCCCTATATACCGCTTCCTCATGCTGCTGCCAGGTCCAGAGTCTCTCATGGGTCCCTGTACGGCCTCCCATTGCTGCTGTCTCCATCGCCACACTCTGCCATGTGCCACTTTCAGGTCTCCTCACACACTGCTGGTGTGTTACATTTTTTGACATAGGGTGCAGGCAGATTACGGGCCTCACATAGCTGCTGCCAGGCCCCTAATCTGCCATGGGCCCCTATATACCGCCTCCTCATGCTGCTGCCAAGTCCAGAGTCTGTCATGGGTCCCTGTATGGCCTCCCATTGCTGCTGTCTCCATCGCCACACTCTGCTGCCATGTGCCACTTTCAGGTCTCTTCACACTGCTGGTGTGTTAAATTTTTTGACATAGGGTGCAGGCAGATTACGGGCCTCACATAGCTGCTGCCAGGCCCCTAATCTGCCATGGGCCCCTATATACCGCCTCCTCATGCTGCTGCCAAGTCCAGAGTCTGTCATGGGTCCCTGTATGGCCTCCCATTGCTGCTGTCTCCATCGCCACACTCTGCTGCCATGTGCCACTTTCAGGTCTCTTCACACTGCTGGTGTGTTAAATTTTTTGACATAGGGTGCAGGCAGATTACGGGCCTCACATAGCTGCTGCCAGGCCCCTAATCTGCCATGGGCCCCTATATACCGCCTCCTCATGCTGCTGCCAAGTCTAGAGTCTGTCATGGGTCCCTGTACGGCCTCCCATTGCTGCTGTCTCCATCGCCACACTCTGCTGCCATGTGCCACTTTCAGGTCTCCTCACACTGCTGGTGTGTAGAATTTTTTGACATAGGGTGCAGGCAGATTACGGGCCTCACATAGCTGCTGCCAGGCCCCTAATCTGCCATGGGCCCCTATATACCGCCTCCTCATGCTGCTGCCAAGTCTAGAGTCTGTCATGGGTCCCTGTACGGCCTCCCATTGCTGCTGTCTCCATCGCCACACTCTGCTGCCATGTGCCACTTTCAGGTCTCCTCACACTGCTGGTGTGTAGAATTTTTTGACATAGGGTGCTGGCAGATTATGGGCCTCCTATAGCTGCTGCCAGGCCCCTAATCTGCCATAGGCCCCTATATACCGCCTCCTCATGCTGCTGCCAGGTCCAGAGTCTCTCATGGGTCCCTGTACGGCCTCCCATTGCTGCTGTCTCCATCGCCACACTCTGCCATGTGCCACTTTCAGGTCTCCTCACACACTGCTGGTGTGTTACATTTTTTGACATAGGGTGCAGGCAGATTACGGGCCTCACATAGCTGCTGCCAGGCCCCTAATCTGCCATGGGCCCCTATATACCGCCTCCTCATGCTGCTGCCAAGTCCAGAGTCTGTCATGGGTCCCTGTATGGCCTCCCATTGCTGCTGTCTCCATCGCCACACTCTGCTGCCATGTGCCACTTTCAGGTCTCTTCACACTGCTGGTGTGTTAAATTTTTTGACATAGGGTGCAGGCAGATTACGGGCCTCACATAGCTGCTGCCAGGCCCCTAATCTGCCATGGGCCCCTATATACCGCCTCCTCATGCTGCTGCCAAGTCCAGAGTCTCTCATGGGTCCCTGTACGGCCTCCCATTGCTGCTGTCTCCATCGCCACACTCTGCTGCCATGTGCCACTTTCAGGTCTCTTCACACTGCTGGTGTGTTAAATTTTTTGACATAGGGTGCAGGCAGATTACGGGCCTCACATAGCTGCTGCCAGGCCCCTAATCTGCCATGGGCCCCTATATACCGCCTCCTCATGCTGCTGCCAAGTCTAGAGTCTCTCATGGGTCCCTGTACGGCCTCCCATTGCTGCTGTCTCCATCGCCACACTCTGCTGCCATGTGCCACTTTCAGGTCTCTTCACACTGCTGGTGTGTTAAATTTTTTGACATAGGGTGCAGGCAGATTACGGGCCTCACATAGCTGCTGCCAGGCCCCTAATCTGCCATGGGCCCCTATATACCGCCTCCTCATGCTGCTGCCAAGTCCAGAGTCTGTCATGGGTCCCTGTATGGCCTCCCATTGCTGCTGTCTCCATCGCCACACTCTGCTGCCATGTGCCACTTTCAGGTCTCTTCACACTGCTGGTGTGTTAAATTTTTTGACATAGGGTGCAGGCAGATTACGGGCCTCACATAGCTGCTGCCAGGCCCCTAATCTGCCATGGGCCCCTATATACCGCCTCCTCATGCTGCTGCCAAGTCCAGAGTCTGTCATGGGTCCCTGTATGGCCTCCCATTGCTGCTGTCTCCATCGCCACACTCTGCTGCCATGTGCCACTTTCAGGTCTCTTCACACTGCTGGTGTGTTAAATTTTTTGACATAGGGTGCAGGCAGATTACGGGCCTCACATAGCTGCTGCCAGGCCCCTAATCTGCCATGGGCCCCTATATACCGCCTCCTCATGCTGCTGCCAAGTCCAGAGTCTCTCATGGGTCCCTGTATGGCCTCCCATTGCTGCTGTCTCCATCGCCACACTCTGCTGCCATGTGCCACTTTCAGGTCTCTTCACACTGCTGGTGTGTTAAATTTTTTGACATAGGGTGCAGGCAGATTACGGGCCTCACATAGCTGCTGCCAGGCCCCTAATCTGCCATGGGCCCCTATATACCGCCTCCTCATGCTGCTGCCAAGTCTAGAGTCTGTCATGGGTCCCTGTACGGCCTCCCATTGCTGCTGTCTCCATCGCCACACTCTGCTGCCATGTGCCACTTTCAGGTCTCCTCACACTGCTGGTGTGTAGAATTTTTTGACATAGGGTGCTGGCAGATTATGGGCCTCCTATAGCTGCTGCCAGGCCCCTAATCTGCCATAGGCCCCTATATACCGCTTCCTCATGCTGCTGCCAGGTCCAGAGTCTCTCATGGGTCCCTGTACGGCCTCCCATTGCTGCTGTCTCCATCGCCACACTCTGCCATGTGCCACTTTCAGGTCTCCTCACACACTGCTGGTGTGTTACATTTTTTGACATAGGGTGCAGGCAGATTACGGGCCTCACATAGCTGCTGCCAGGCCCCTAATCTGCCATGGGCCCCTATATACCGCCTCCTCATGCTGCTGCCAAGTCCAGAGTCTGTCATGGGTCCCTGTATGGCCTCCCATTGCTGCTGTCTCCATCGCCACACTCTGCTGCCATGTGCCACTTTCAGGTCTCTTCACACTGCTGGTGTGTTAAATTTTTTGACATAGGGTGCAGGCAGATTACGGGCCTCACATAGCTGCTGCCAGGCCCCTAATCTGCCATGGGCCCCTATATACCGCCTCCTCATGCTGCTGCCAAGTCCAGAGTCTCTCATGGGTCCCTGTACGGCCTCCCATTGCTGCTGTCTCCATCGCCACACTCTGCTGCCATGTGCCACTTTCAGGTCTCTTCACACTGCTGGTGTGTTAAATTTTTTGACATAGGGTGCAGGCAGATTACGGGCCTCACATAGCTGCTGCCAGACATGTAATCTGCCATGGGCCCCCGTACCGACTCCTCATGCTGTGACGTTGCAACAAGGTGGAATTCAACCCTACATATGTTAGACCGCCTTTACGAACAGCTAAAGGCCATCACAGATTTCCTGATGTTAAAAGCGGATAAAGGTACTCCCTGTGTAACTTAGATGTCAGCCATTGGCAGCTCATGTGTGACACCTGCGCTTGCTCAGGCCCTTTGAGGAGGCCACGCTATTCGTGAGTCGGCAGGACTATGGGATGAATGAGGTCAAATCGGCCATGGGCCCCCGTACCGCCTGTTCACGCTGATGCTGGTCCCACAGTGTGACCTGGGTCCCTGTACGGCCTTCCATTGCTTCCACTCTGCCATGTGCCACTTTGAAATCTCCTCACACTCCTGCGGTTGTCCATTTTGTCATAGGTTGCTGGCAGATTACAGGCCTTCCATAGGTGCCACCAAGCCCCATATCGGCCATGGGCCCCCGTACCGCCTGGTCACGCTGCTGCTGGGCCCATAGTGTGACCTGGGTCCCTGTACCGCCTCCCATTGCTCCCACTCTGCCATGTGCCACTTTCAGGTCTCCTCACGCTCCTGCTGGTTTCCATTTTGTCATAGGTTGCTGTATGGCCTCCCATTGCTGCTGCCTCCACCGCCACACTGTGGCTCCAAACACTGGTTTTGGCCCCGTGACTGGCCAAAGGAGTGAAGTGTGCAGTGATTCTAAGATCGACGGCACTCATCTGCATGTCATACTGACAGACAGTATTATTTCTCTTCCCCAGCAGACTCCAAGGGCATTTAAATTAAAGGTACAGTGTTCTGCACTAATATTAAGTCTCTCTGAAGCCTAGAAACACCCTTTTTTAAGTTAAATTCACAGCGAATTTATTCGACTCGAATCGAATATTGTCCACGAATTCGCCGAATCAGTCGAATCGAATTTTTCATTTCTTCGCTCATCTCTACTTCTGATAGATCTTGACAGTACAGATGAGCTTGGGCATCATCTGAACTCATCTCTAGCAGAACTTCAAGTTCTTTCTCTTTTTATACTCCAGGGAGCTGTGTGCCGGGTCATTCCCACCCCGCAACTCATCTTCTTGTTTTCATGAGCTGCGGGGCTAGAATGACCCAACCCGCAAATCATTAACATCAAAAAAAGTGCAGTTTAAGAGTTCAGCTAGAGATGAGTTCAGAGGACATCTGAGTTCATTTCTACTTGGCAGCTGATTTTATTTGTGTCTGTGCACACAGACATGCATGGCTATAATACAAGAATACATGTGTTCTTGAACATCTGGTGGAAAAAAGCAATATGTTTCTGCAAGCAGCAGTATGAGAGGCAGTCATTACATCTCGCTCACAAGCATCTAGCTGGGGGCCACTGAATAAAAAAAAAAAAAAGATTTTTCTCACATATTCTGGAAGACAAGACCACATTTCCTTGCCTTTGTTCTTTATGTTAAGATTGTACAGGTATGAAAACATGACTAAGACTCACTGCTTGGGACAGTCCCAAATGAACACCTGGTTAGGACAGAAGATGGCTTCATCTCCATGCCTCTGTCCTTGTGGTTCCAATGTTTGGAGATCTATGTATCTATCTATCTATCTATGGAGATCTATGTAAAGCAAGTAATGGAGATGCAAGTAAAAAAAAAATAAATATATATATATATCCTACATATTAAGATATGCAAGCCTCAAAGAGGTGTGCATTGTATAGTAGACTAGGGGGAGTAGTGGGGTGACTAGGGCAGCCTTTCTCAACCAGGATGCCTTGAGGTTTCTTCAGGGGTGCCTTGGCAAAATGTCTAAAAATTGCCCAAAACTTGTATACAAGCCAGCGGGTGGAACAAGCCTGCCTTTTAGTTACACAAAGTCGCAGGTTTTCTTTGCACACCATTTATGGCCTGCTTGCCACCGGTGTCCTGACAAACAATGACATCATCAGTTGATAAGGTGGATGTCAGATGGGGTGCCTCAAGACTGTCCATAATTTTAAAGGGTGCCTTGATTGAAAAAAGGTTGAGAAACACTGGACTAGGATATTGGGTTTGCTTATAGGCATCTATGTCAGGTTGCACATGTATGATAGATGCACAGTGAACTGTTCATGTGTATTTTATAACTGAAAAATAGGTACCAGAAAGCTTTGGTTTACTTATCATATAGTCCTTGGGGTAAGCTTTTGTCTACTTTGGCTTAATTCCTCTTTCCAGGATTTGAACAAAGTTTTGCCCATTCTTGAACTTTGGCCAGATGCAATTGCCTACTAAAAGGGACAAGAGTCAAGTGTCTCCAGAGTATTTACTGTTGTTTATTTTCCTGTGTGCTGTTACCCCTGGTTCACATATTTGCATTCCTGCGGGGCTCATTTTGCACGGGCATGAGACCCCATTCATTGAATGGACTCCCGTGCCCCGGGACACGCAGGGAAGAAGTCCCTGCACTTCTTCTGAAAACGCAGCCCGCACGGGAACCTCGGTTCCCAGTGCGGTTGCGATTTCCAGTGCAGAAGGCGTGCCATTAGAATTAATGGTGCCAGCCCGCGGGTCCACATTCTTCTGTGCGGGTGGTGTGGCTGCACGGATTTTTGTGCGGATTCGCAGCCGCACCACCCGCACATATGTGAACCTAGCCTTCTACTGTGTTAATTAACCTCAGTTAAAACGTCTACACATTTTATGTTTTAAACATAAATTAAAGGCTTTTTGTGTATTTATTTTTTATTTTAACATATAAAAAAAATTTGCTGTATGTATATATTCTTATCCATGTGTGTTATTCTTTTTCAAAGAGCGTTTTTGTGTAAAGTTCATGATACATGTGCTGCAGTAGTAGCATTTACTCATTACTTATGCAGGCTCCACTTCCTACTTAGCAGTCCTGCATAGTGATTGTGCCTTGCTCAATCCAAGTCTACCAGTCTGGTCTGGCTGGTTGAGAACAATGCACTATTCATATGGTTGACATTTTATATCTAGTTTTTTTTTTTTTTTTTAAAGCTCCTCTAGTTGCTGCAAAATATAAAAGCAGATCTGGCTTCAAATTCAATGGCTTTCTCATTCACATATATGTTTGTGGCTGTAAACTGCCCAGATCTGTGTACTTCTGTGGCTGGAATGACTAGGTATTTACGATCAGCAGTGGATAGGAAACCTATACAGATCAATGACGGGCTGATGATGTGTGCGGTTGTTTGCATGTAATGCTGAAATGATGATTGTGTGCCTAGGGATGGATGAGTGGCTCTGTATGCAGGTCTGCTCATCGGTCCCTAACCCAGGTAATCTCTTCATGTATGCTTACATTCAAACAACTTCAAAGCCTCTGAGCCTATCTTTGATTTTTACAAGCTGAGTGGCTGCAGCTGAACGTAAACAACTGGCCATACCTGCCACAGAAATACACTGATCAGGGCTGTGGGATTACATTTATGACTGTTCTCTGCAGTACCGCTAATTTGGCACAAGATGTCCTCAGTCTTGCAAGCTCAATGACACCCACTGCCTGAGGGAACATTTCCAGGGAGATCTATAGTCCTTCCCTGTTACCTGTTGATCCTGCCAGTAGATCTTTTGATTTTCCACTTCCTGTAATAGGGTGGTAATGCTGTTCAGTTCTGAATGACCATGTATCACATGGACATACTTAAGTGTACACCTGTGGGAGGGCCAAGTTTGCCCACAGGGATGTACAGGTGTTTTGTGCATCCCCATGAAGGCAGTCCTATTCATTCACTGTTCTCTGCAGTACCGCTAATTTGGCACAAGATGTCCTCAGTCTTGCAAGCTCAATGACACCCACTGCCTGAGGGAACATTTCCAGGGAGATCTATAGTCCTTCCCTGTTACCTGTTGATCCTGCCAGTAGATCTATTGATTTTCCATTTCCTGTAATAGGGTGATAATGCTTTTCAGTTCTGAATGCCCATGTATCACATGGACATACTTAAGTGTACACCTGTGCAAGGGCCGAGTTTGCCCACACAGGATGTACAGGTGTATTGTGCATCCCCATGAAGGCAATCCTATTCATGTTAACTTGGACACAGCAGCTGCTCCCAATTTGTCATCCTGGTGTGTGTCCCCAAACTCACACTGTCTGCATTCAGGGACACGCGCTCGCCTCCACGAGAATGTCAGATTGTCTGTATAACCACTGAACAGGTGCACAGAACACATGTGCATGTTGTGCAGGCAAACATGGGTGAACAAGACCTTAACATTACAGCAGCTTTGTCACCCTGTGGACTGGGTAGTCAAAAACGGATATGTGGTTTTAGAGTACTTTTTGTAACCAAATAAAATTTAAAGCATAACTCCAGCTTACGCTTTTTAAGCAAAAAATGTTGGCAAAAATGTTTAAACTCTATGACTTACAGTAAAACTATAGTTACCTCTGCTTCAGTGGTCCAGTGCCTGTAAGGTCCTTCACCGGCATCTTCCGCTCAGTTTGTTTTGGGTGCAACATTCAACCAATCTTGATTGGCTAATGCGGGATGACATCTTGGCTAATGCAGGATGCACCCATCCCACCACACAGGCACTGTTCCAGACTGTAAACTAAACTGCGCATGCTCATCTCACTGTACATTCTACAGAAGACTATGAATATGCCGGTAGGTTTATTTTCTTGCAGAAGAGACATTGCATGTCTCTGCAATAAAGAGCCTGCCTGCTTACGGGTTTTATTATACATTTTAGTTCTGCCAGTATAATAGTTTGTCCAAATCCCTGAAACTACCACTTTTGCTAGGCAACTTAGTCTGCATGTAAATGTGAAGAAAAATATGGAGTCACATAAGAAATGGAATCCATATACTGAATATTATCATTACAGGAATTAACCTATTCAGTTACCAACATACAATCATTTTTGCATTTGTGGTTTTTAAAATAAAATTGAGATTTATTGTGTGCAGTACTTTAATGTTTACTAATATATAGAGGATACATTGGTCCATACTCCAGATTACGCACTGTCCACTTACTTGTATATGTACACATTTACATACATTTTTTTTCCAGGTATGCCTATGTATTTTTCAGCCCTTTCTCTGCTCCACAACACATTTTATAAGTAAGCTTCATGTTTGCCATATTTTTATTATATTTTTATTCAGTTCTGTACTCTATCTTCTTTGGACTGACTTATCATGACAATTCTAATTTGAGTATGGTGTTCATTTGTTATTTCTGTTTCCTGAACATCATCTGTCACAGTGTGTCACATTTTGTGATGATGTTATTTTCTACTTTCCTTGGCCTTGTGGTTTCCTCCTCGCCTTTGTGTGTTGCCTTAGTCACATTGCATTTGTTTGATGCTATGATGCCCCACAGGCAGGGCAGGGAATGTGCTACTCCCAAGCTTTCCTCCAATATAATGAATAGGGTTGCAGCAAACAGCTAAGGACATTGATGGGTGGCATTTGTTACTAACCAAAATAAAAAAACTTGCACAACTACAATCAGTGAAACTACTTGGATTTGCTAGAGATAGCTTTCATTGGCTGCACTCTTAAAGGACAAATGTACAGGTGTTTCTATTTGCATAGCTCCTCCATAGAATACTGGTTTGCTGACTATTCTCTGGCTTCAATAGTTTGAGTCACTGAGTCATGCTGATTGCAAATTAAGAACTGATCTAGATAATTTTTCCAGATTAGTGCCTCAAAAAAATGTTAAAACATTGGATCAGAATGGGAGCCAGGCAACTAGCAATAACAGGAGTCACCAGTGGTTGTCCCTTAGTACGAGTTTCTAGCAAAAGGCTACTTTACCCAATGCACACGATGCGTTTGATAGATAATAGGTTTCTGCAACCGCTGTGCAGTATCAGGCAGGGACACTCTCCGGAAGAGATGCTGACCATAAGTGTTTTGTAGATGGCTGCCACTCAGAGGGATGGGGTAAAGTTGCCTTTTTACTAGTGGCACACCGGAATGAAAATTCTAGTGCCGAAACTGAAAATTCTAAATGCACTTGGCTGAAAACCGAAACCGAAATGTGCAGTTTTTAAAAATGAATATATATTTTTTGGAAAAAAACAAACTATATATACCCCAATTTTTTTTTGTAAAATATGAAAGAGGATGTTACGGCGAGTAAATAGATACCCAATATGTATCGCTTTAAAATTGCGCACGGTCGTGGAATGGCATTAAAATGCGGTACTTAAAAATCTCCATGGGTGATGCTTTAAAAATATCTACAGGTTACCAGTGTAAAGTTACAGAGGAGGTCTAGTGCGAGAATTATTGCTCTTTCTCTGATGTTTATGGCGATATCTCATGTGTGTGGTTTGAACACCATTTACTTATGTGGGTATGACCTACGTATGTGTTCACCACTACGTGAGAGGACGGGGGCACTTTAAACTTTTTTTTTTATTATTATTATTCATTTAATGTTTTTTTTTTTTTGGTTTTTTTTTTGCACTGTCCCTTTAAAAAAATTTTTTAATCACTTTTATTCTTATCACAAGAAATGCATGCATCTCTTGTGATAGAAATAATTAGTGACAGATCTTCTTTATGGAGAGACATGGGGTCAATAAGACCCCACATCTCTCCTCTGCAATGTAAAGCATTAAATAAAAAAAAAGCATTGATCTAGTGCTTTAAAAAAAAAAAAAAAAAACATGGCCGGAACCGGAAGTGACATCGCTCCGGTCCTACAAGGGCATAGAGATGAGTGGAGGCCATGTTTCCTTCACTCATCTCTATGCTCAGCGCTGGGATTGTTCGATGGTTTCTCAGGTAAGGCTGAGAACCACCAAGTGGCGGGCGAAGGGCAGGTTTTTTTCGGCACCTGTATCAGTGCTTTTTTCATTTCGGCTGACGGTTGAAAGGGGTATTTTCAGCCACCGAAATTTCGGTGCATCCCTACTTTTAACATTCGTTCAGCGAATCCACTAGGGTGACACAAGCCTTGTGCTGGTAATTAAATGATAATGTCACCAAAGTCTTTGTAGATTTGTCATAACTATATACAGTAGAAAAAGCTCTCCTCCGAAGGCACAAGCAATAACAAAGAGATTTTGGGTAATCAAATCTTGCCTTCCTTCACCCAAAAGAGGGAAAAATAAAAGGCTTTGAGGTGACTTCTGAATATTCAATATTTATCAGATACTTTGTTTCACGTCTTATTTGCCAGCTTCATAGCTCAGCTTAAAGCCCAACTCCAGTTAAAAAATTAAAAATAATAAATTTGCCACCTAGTAGTTTTTAATTAAAAAAACAGTTTTCACTGCAAAACTTACCTAGTCTCTGGTTCTGTCCTCTGCAGGCTCACTTCTCTGAAGTCTAGAGGGGAGACTCTCAGGATGAAACTGACGCGTTTCGAAGGGTGATCCCTTCTTCCTCAGAGCTCTGAGGAAGAAGGGATCACTCTTCAAAACATGTCAGCTTCTCCCCTCTAGATGGGACCTGCACGTGTCTGCTATCCCAGTGCACTGATGTTGGATTTCTATATGCTTTTATTATTGCTACTTAGTGAGTATATATCTCAATTTAATAAATTCACCCTTTACTTACTGAGGTAATGTGCAAGGTTGGTGCACTTTTGTTTTTGTTCTTTGTTACAACCAATATAAGGAGGTTCCTACTCTCCCTGTTATAAAATATTTTTAAATATATATATGATTAAGAATTTGCAGTGATGGACAAGAAGACCCACAACTTGAAGGTGTATAAAAACAGAGCAAGAAAGAGGGAGTACTCAATATATGGGAATCCAGGTGACCACTGAGCTCCACATAAAAATAACATATCACTTGCAGGTGGACTAACACTCTTATGAGCAGAAATGCAGTTTTGTATATTAATATTCTCCTTAATTAGATATCTTCAATTGTTATAAAGATATGGGATTTTCTTTCATCAGTGTTTTCAGTCCCCCATTCATGTAAGTGTCTTCTGTTTTCCTTTTATTGGATAGGGATGAATAGCAGCACTCTTCCTGTCTGCACCTGTTGAAAGTTAATAGCTTGCAGTGAAGCGCATTGTTCAGATACAACTGTTCTACCATAGGTTGCACGGAACGGTCACAGACTGCTTTAGGTCATGTACATGCTTTTGTATACCCCAGATCTTTATTGCAATCACTGCTATAAGGTCCCAGGAAGGTTTTTAATTCCACTGATTTAAAACGTTTTGTCAAAGTTGCAAATGATGTGAATTGCAGAGAAATCCAAATCAGCATTTGTAATGTTCAGAGCTATGAGCTCTTCCAGCACTTAGTAATAAAATGACAACACTAGTATTTGGCAGGATCTGTTGGCGTGTACATGACTTACATGGACCATACTCAGCAGGAATGAATTCCGTGACTACTCACAGCCAAGATATCTGTAAACACACTACTATTCCATGTTCTGCAAGCCTGGAGTTTTCACCCTTCCTGTGGTTGTGCTCTGTCGGACCCCAGGCAAATAAGAAAATTCAAGAAGATCTACAGATCATGAGATAAACTATGCTTTTTGTATTCTTTTTATGATATTGTTCTGTCCAAGAATGCAGGTTACATCCCAAGGAGGTTGCAAGTCATTAATGTCTGACTTCTCTTTACTTTTTTTTAGTTCTGATCCCTGCATGATTTATTAGAAACAGCAAACTAGTGAATCCTGCAAGTCAGTGAAGTTTGTCAAAGCAAATAAAAGTACATAGAAGATGTAAAAGCTGCACATGGTGAGGCTTACCCTGCACTCCAGAACTGCTCTGTCCCTTGTCACCCCATGCAGCCAGCAGTTGCTTGGTGCTCCCTGACAGCTTGTCTCTACCCTTAGCAGTGCCTGGCTAATTCCGTTGCCTAAGAGATGGGAGGTTTTAAATTACACTTGTACAGAAAGGGGAGGAAAGGAGGTTTGTCTGAGGGTGTGCTTTGACATGAGAGGGTGGTAGTAGAAAACAGCTGGGACTGGCTTATGGCTTGACTGTTGTGAATGTCACGTTTCTTCTTTCTGGGCTACTGTCATTGTGCACGTTGTATTTGTCATTCATCCTGTTTCTGTGTAGTGAGGCTGGCTCTTACAATTCATCAAAAGTGCCCATTCTGATGCTTTGTGTCTAGCATAACCACAGTCACAGAGGCATGTTGTATGCAAACTGGAGAAACAAAGGTGTCACTCACAGACACTCATCATTTGCTGCAATGTTCAAAAACAACAGTGCTGCACTTGCCCCTTCTTTTTGTGCATTTTGCTTTCTGTTCCCAAGGTTTAATGTAATTGGAGAGACCAGACACTTATAACTCATGAGCAGGTTATGTGTAATTAACAGAATAGATGCACACAAATGTAAATGACCCCTTTTACTTTCTAAAAATATCAGGTTAATAGCACATCTGTTCCAGTGCCTGTTGCTTGTGTACAGAAGCTTCTTGTGTAGCTTAGGACACATTGCCTCTGAAAGACGCTTTTCTTCAGTCTGCAAGCCGACACCCAGAGTTTAATTTCTTTGAGGTCAAGCTGTGAAAGAAATCATTGTGGCTTTATACATTTCAGCTACTTCCCAGGAACTGGCTGGACGTCTCCAACAACATTAAATGAAGCTTTGTCCTGTCACCTCCAGTGCCTTTATAGGGAGTGGTTCTACAGCTATAGTACACCTTAAACCAAACCTTTTTTCTTTGAATAGAGTAGGAAGGGTGTTTTTTTGTCTTTTCTTTTTTCAATCTGTGTCCCATTGGGGATATTTCACTTCACTTCCTGTCCTGTAGACATGACAGGAAGTAAGAGTAAGTTCTTCAAAGTGAGGAAAACCCACTCGTAGACATGATTGGAAGGAAGAGTAAGTTCTCCAAAGTGAGGAAAACCCACTCATAGACATGATTGGAAGGAAGAGTAAGTCTTCAAAGGGAGGAAAACCCACTCGTAGACATGATTGGAAGTAAGAGTAAGTCTTCAAAGGGAGGAAAACCCACTCGTAGACATGATTGGAAGGAAGAGTAAGTCTTCAAAGGGAGGAAAACCCACTCGTAGACATGATTGGAAGGAAGAGTAAGTTCTCCAAAGTGAGGAAAACCCACTCGTAGACATGATTGGAAGGAAGAGTAAGTTATTCAAAGTGAGGAAAACCCACTCGTAGACATGATTGGAAGGAAGAGTAAATTATTCAAAGTGAGGAAAACCCACTCGTAGACATGATTGGAAGGAAGAGTAAGTTCTCAAAAGTGAGGAAAACCCACTCATAGACATGATTGGAAGGAAGAGTAAGTTCTCCAAAGTGAGGAAAACCCACTCGTAGACATGATTGGAAGTAAGAATAAGTTCTTAAAAATTAGGAAAACTCACTCTTAGACAATTATCTTTCGAACACGATCCTTTTTGGAAGATTTCCTCCTTGCTCCTCCCTGGTATCAGCTCAGAATATTGGATTTTTGGTGACACAGGTTGCCAAGACAAGTGAGTCAATTTCTCTAGAGGGGACACAGTAATAAAATTCTGGCAGGGATTCTAATCACTTCATAGAAAGGTTAGGCTCCATGCACACTAGGGTTTTTTTTTTTAATATTATACAGTATTTATATATCGCCAAAAGGTTTGCTCAGTGCTGTACATTGTAGTGGGGGACAGTACATGCAACAATACAGTAACAAAACAATACACGAGGGGTTTGAGGGCCCTGCTCTTTCGAGCTTACAATCTAGGAGTTTTTTTTTTTTTTTTTTTTAAGTACCAGTAAAGTCCACTTTATGATCTTTTACCTACAGGTTAGCTTGCTTATAATAAAGCTTACTTGTAGGTAAAATGAATATCTCCTAAACATGCACCTTTTAGTAGATATTCCTCATTTTTGGCAGCTGATGCATGTGGTTACCATGGTCAGTTTTTGTTCATTTATGTAAAATCTTTAAAAAAAAAACCTGTTTTAATAACAGCTAAAAAATGTTAATTGGAGTCTGGTAGAGTTCATGCAATACCTATAAAAGCATCATAAACAAAATAGTAAACAATGTGTATCTGAAGGTAAACCATTATTATTATTATTAGGCTCCACGCACTTTTTTTTTTTTTTTTTTTTTTTTTTAAAGCTCAAAAAACGCTGGTAATTGCATTTTTTTATAGTTGCGTTTACCATTTTTTTTCTCTGTCAGAAAAGCACTCCCAAAAACTCTACAAAAACAATTTTTTTTCCCCTGCTCCTAAATGCTGAATCTTTAAAAACAATACTAGCCTTAAACAGTGTACATAGATACATAGGATAACACTGTTTAGCTTCCTGGAGCACAAATAAGTGCTGATAACAATTTATAGGAGCTTAAAGTGGTAGTAAACTGCAGCTTAAAAAAAAAAGTCCCCTGCAAGGCAATTACATAATATGCTAGTATACATCACACACTAGCACATTATGAAACACAGGTCCATATATATTTGGACACAGGCACAATTTTCATACTTTTGGCTCTGTATGCCACCAGAATAAATTAAAACGAAACAATCCAAATGAATTTGAAGTGCAGACTTTCAGCTTTAACCTCTTCCCAATTGTGCTATAGTTGAAAGACAGCTACAACGCGACACCTCCAGCGCCGTGCACCCAGCGCCTACGGACACAGCTGATCACAGTGGCCTTTTACAATGTGATCAGGTATGTCCAATAACACAACAGATCACTGGGTAAATACAGTTGCCATTTATCGGCTGCACTTTCCTCATGCTGTCACAGCGTGAGGAAAGTACTGCCAATAACCGGTAATTGTCAGAACAGAGATCGGCACTGATGATCAGTGCCCAGCAGTGCTGCCCATGAGTGCCCAGAAGTGCCACTCATCAGTGCTGCCCATCAGTGCCACCTACCAGTGCAGCATCATCAGTGCCGCCTATCAGTGCTGCCTATCCGTTCCACTTCATCAGTGCCTATCAGTGCCCATCCTTTCTGATGCTTTGCCAGGCTCTAATTGCAGCTGTCTTCAGTTGTTCTTTGTGGGTCTTTCTGCCTTTTAGTTTTGCCTTCAGCAAGTGAAATGCATGCTCAATTGGGTTGAGATCAGGTGATTGACTCAACCATTGCAGAATATTCCACTTCTTTTCCTTCAAAAGCTCCTGGGTTCTTTTTGTGTTGCAATGTTTTGGATCATTGTCCATCTGTACTGTGAAGCGCCGTCCAATCAACTTTGTGCATTTGGCTGAATCTGGGCTGACCGTATATCTCTAAACACTGCAGAATTCATCCAGCTGCTTCTGTCTTCGGTCATATCATCAATAAACACCAATGACCCAGTGCCACTGGAAGCCATGCATGCCCATTCCATCCACCATGTTTTACAAATGACGTTCCAAGCCTTCTCCACACTTTTTTCTTTCTGTCATTCTGGTACAGATTAATCTTAGTTTCATCCATCCAAAGAATTGTTTTCCAGAACTGGTCTGGGTTTTTTAGATGTTTTTTTGGCAAAGTCTAATCTGGCTTTTCTATTCTTCAAGTTTATGGATGGTTTGCACCTTGTGGTGAACCCTCTGTATTTGCTATCCTGAAGTCTTCTGTTGATTGTAGACTGTGGCAATGATACGCCCACCTCCTGGAAAGTGTCCTTCACTTGTCTGGATGTTGTGAATGGGTTTTCCTTTACCATAGAGAGGATCCTGTTATCTTCCGTGGACGTCCATGCCTTTTTTATGTTGCTGAGCTCACCAGAGCGTTCTTCTTTCCTCAAAATGTACCAAAATGTTGATTTGGCCACTCCTAATGTTGCTGCTATCTCTCTGATGGATTTGTTTAATTTTTGAAGCCTTACAATGGCCTGCTTCACTTGCATGGACAGCTCCTTTGAACACATGATGCAGGTTCACAGCAATATTGTAGATTCCAAATGCAAATACCACACTTAGAATCAACTCCAGATCTTTTACCTGCTTAATTGATGAAGAAATAATGGAGTAGCCCACACCTGGCCATGAAACAGCTTTTGATTCAATTGTCCAATTACTTTTGGTCCCTTGAAATAGAGGGGGTGCCTACTCTTAAGTGCTGTAATTCCTAAACCCTTCCTCCAATTTGGATGTATGTACCCTCAAATTAAACTTGAGAGTATGCACTTTCAGCCCATATCCATTATA
Organism: Staurois parvus; assembly: GCF_062004578.1. Lineage (NCBI taxonomy): Eukaryota > Metazoa > Chordata > Amphibia > Anura > Ranidae > Staurois > Staurois parvus. Next base: position 2,658,634 of record NW_028318609.1, on the reverse strand, counting down.
TACCTATAGCGTGAAGATGTTTTGGTAAATACCAGAAAACCTAAAATTGTGCCTGTGTCCAAATATATATAGACCTCGCTGTACTTAGCTTAAAACAAAGCCCTCCAGTGGTGCACTGTCACTGCTGACAGGTCTTCCTTCCGGGTTTGCGAGCTCTGGCCTTCTGACTGGCTGAGTCGTGATGACATCGCTCCCACACATGCGTGGGGGAGTCATGAGCCACAGCACAGTGCTCTGAAGGAACGGCATACTCAGTGACATCAGGAAGGAAGACCAGGGGAAGATGGAAGCCCTGTCAGCGGTAACAGTGTTTTTTATCCAGCATTATTTCAGCGGTTTTTGAATTGATAAAAAAAAAGCTAGTGTGTATGGAGCCTAATAATAATGCTTTACCTTCAGATGCACTTTGTTTATTATTTTGTTTGATGATTGCCAGACTCCAATTAACATTTTTTAGCAGTTTTTTTTTGTTTTGGATAAAGATTTTACATAAGTGAATAAAAGCTGATCATTATAAGCACCCCTGTCAGTGTTAAATGGTTCCTCTCAGTCCCATGCCAACATTTGCTGCACAGCTTGGTCTGTTAAAGGAATTTGAAACATAACAAAATCAACAGGTGAAAAAAAGAACAATTTACAGGGGGGACTGCTTTTTTTTATCAGTAGTGACAGATGTCATCCCATGTCACTATTTGAAAACAGCGCAGTCATTTTGGGCTCCACCTACATGGCCGCCTTGTGCATTTACAGCTTTCTGTGAATGAATGCCTACAAGTACCATCAGCAGTTGTGGCTGTCAGCTTGTTGTTCTCAGTGAACTGGGAGGGTGCTGGTGGGCGCTCTGGTAGTACACTGATCTTCCTGCTGTCAAGTAACTGCTTCCTGCTGTCTCAGCAGTCTGCAGGAGCCTGAGATTGGCCCCACAATTTGCTGATCACAGGTGCAATACTCTGTAGGCTCCTTAGAAAAAAATAATAAATGCACATTTTTTTAACCTGATAAAAAATATGCACTTATTTTTTCTTGCAAATTATGAACTTATTCTTTAATGCCTCTCTGCCCAGCATCACCTTTTTTTTTTCTTCTTTCTTTTTTTCAGCTACTCGCAGTAAAAAAGGTACCTAGCATTGATATGTGAACAGTCCTGATTAGCTGCTATCCGTACACAGCCACAGGAATCTGTAGATTCTTGCCACAGGGATTTGCCGTGTAACTAAATGCCTGTGTGAATGCAGCCTCAAAGTAGAGCTATAGGCAAAACCTTTTTTATTATTTTTGGTTTTTTAAGTATATAAACCCCCCCCCCCCCCTCCGTAAGGTTTATTTTTGCCATCTTTGTCCCATTGGGGAGATTTAGCTTCACTTCCTGTCCCAAAGCCAAAACAGGAAGTGAGGAAATCCTTGCTAAAAACAAGGAATCTCTTCGGGATGCCTAGGTCACTAGAACTAGTGTCCCAATTGGAAGATTTCCCCGCTGTGGACTACCGAAAATGTGGGATTTCGATTCCCGACCATGGCGCCTCCTGCATGGAGTTTGCGTGTTCTCCCTGTGCTTGCGTGGATTTCCTCCGGGTGCTCCGGTTTCCTCCCACACTCCAAAGACATGCTGGTAGGTTAATTGGATCCTGTCTAAATTGGCCCTAATACAGTTGTGTTCAAAATAATAGCAGTGTGTTGAAAAAAGTGAATAAAGCTCAAAATCCTTCTAATAGCTTTTATTTCCATACACACAAATGCATTGGGAACATGAAGAAAAATATATCAAATTTGTGTTGTTCCTCTAAAGAAATTGAAGAAAAGTGAATATTAGACTGTTCAAAAAATAGCAGTGTTTGTATTCTTCTTTACAAACTCAAACATTCACTATATAAACTGAAAAATGTTTGAAGATTTTGTTCTCCTTTGAATCACTTAATGAATATTTAGTTGTATAAGCACTGTTTCTGAGAACTGCTGTACATCTGTGTTGCATGGAGTCAACCAACTTCTGGCACCTGTGAACAGATATTCCAGCCCAGGATGATTGGACTACATTCCACAGTTCTTCTCTATTTCTTGGTTTTGCCTCAGAAACTGCATTTTTGATGTCACCCCACAGGTTTTCTATTGGATTAAGATCTGGGGATTGGGCTGGCCACTCCATAATGTCAATCTTGTTGGTCTGGAACCAAGATGTTGCATGTTTACTGGTGTGTTTGGGGTCGTTGTCTTGTTGGAACACCCATTTCAAGGGCATTTCCTCTTCAGCATAAGGCAGCATGACCTCTTCAAGTATTCTGATGTATTCAAACTGATCCATGATCCCTGGTATGCGATAAATAGGCCCAACACCGTAGTATGAGAAACATCCCCATATCATGATGCTTGCGCAACCATGCTTCACTGTCTTCACAGTGTACTGTGGCTTGAATTCAGTGTTTGGGGGTCGTCTGACAAACTGTCTCCGGCCACTAGACCCAAAAAGAACAATCTTACTTTCATCAGTCCACAAAATGTTGCGCCATTTCTCTTTAGGCCAGTCAATGTGCTCTTTGGCAAATTGTAACCTCTTCAGCACATGTCTTTTTTTCAACAGTGGGACTTTGCGGGGGCTTCTTGCAGATAGCTTGGCTTTACATAGGTGTCTTCTAATTGTAACAGTACTCACAGGTAACTTTAGAGCTTCTTTGATCTTCCTGGAGCTGATTGTTGGCAGAGTCCTTGCCATTTTGGCTATTCTTCTATCCATTTGAATGGTAGTTTTTCGCTTTCTTCCACGTCTTTCAGGTTTTGGTTGCCATTGTAAAGCATTTGCGATCATTTTAGCTGAGCAGCCTATCATTTTCTGTACTGCTTTATATTTTTTCCCCTCTCCAATCAACTTTTTAAACAAGTTACGCTGTTCTTTTGAACAATGTCTGGAACAACCCATTTTCCTGAGAATTTCAGAGAGAAATGCACTGTAACCAGCATGTACAACATTTGCTGCCTTCCTTCCTTAAATAAGGGCAATAATTGCCACCTGTTTTTCAAAGAATGAATGACCTCACTAATAGAACTCCACACTGCTATTATTTTGAACATGCCCCTTTCAATTAGTGATTCAATTACACAGAATCAGCAGCATGCATGTCATGACTGTTGGGTCTGTTGGATTTCTATTACTCTACTACACCTCCTAGTAAATTATTTGCCATGTAGAAATATCATTTCTACCAAAACCAGTGATTGATCAGGTTAGTGATGTCTGACTGCTATTATTTTGAACACAACTGTATGTGTATGTATGAATGTAAGTTAGGGACCTTAGATTGTACACCCCTTGAGGGTTAGGGACTGATGTGAATGTTCAATATATATATGTGTAAAGCGCTACGTAAACTGACAGCGCTATATAAGTACCTGAAATAAATAAATCATTTTCTTTTACTTTCACTTTTAATGATAATGGTACACAGGACAAATAGAGGGGTAAATCTCCCAAACATGGGGTACAGATGGCAATAAAAGCTTGACAGGTCTTCTAATCCATCTCCACTCTATCCAAAACTAAAAAAAAACGTTTTTCCTTTAGTTATAATTCAATGAGAAAAGCTCCTTGAATTTGATTGACTGACCCTTAAATTCTACATGAATATGTTTAAAAGAGAAGTTTGGAATTTTTTTTTCTTTAATCATACTTGTATAGTTGGATTCAGCATCGATCTGATGCCACATCTGTTCCTGCTGGCTCTAAGGCTGAGAACTGAGCGATCGGGCATCGCTGATCACTAATTTCTTCCTGCCGGGCCCAAACAGAGAGCAGTGACAGTTAGTCACCGCTGTCTGCTCTGTCCCTCCCACGCCGCCCCCCCCAGTGCTCACTGGAGTGCTGAACTGTGGAGGGGGAAGGAGTGGCTGGCTCATGCTATCAGCAGATTGGTGAGAATCTGAGCCAGATGCCATTCCAGACACCTGGGTGGATCCCGACTTTACAGTCATTCTTTCCCCAGCCTGGACCAGTTGAGTGACAGCAGCGAACAGCAGACTTTATCCTGCTGTCAGCTGAAAACGGGTCACAGGAGTGCAGAAATAATGAGCGTTGGCTTTACTTCTCCTTTAACCTTGCTATTATGCTGCGTATGGTTGGTTTTTGTTTGTGTTTGTTAACTACAAGTCCCTGCTTATTGCTAGGAATCTAATCCAAAGCTTTGCTGTCCATGTACTCTGTCTTTACAGATCATTTCTTTTGGTTTTGTTCCAGTAATGCTGGAAAATACTGTACGTCTGTTTCATGAAAAGGTTAGCCCAATTGTCTTTGTTGTTTGCTAGTAAATTGGCACAACATAATATCCCAAACCATTACCCTGAGGCTTTTAACAAGCATCCCATTGCGGAACAGCGAAGCATATTATTAACCACTTCCCGTCCGAAATCTGTGAATGATCACAGAGGTCACATGGTACAAGTCTATTCACAACAGCCTTGTACCATGTGACAAGCTGTGACCAATGACAGCTGTCACAATATTTCTCAATGGCTGCAAGAATGATTGCTTTTATAGCCTTTATGGGTATAAAAGCAATCAGTGTAAAAAAAGAAAAAAAAATCTTCATCACCCCCCACAAGCAGTACAGTGTCACTATGGTGACACTACCCCCCACAAGCAGTACAGTGTCACTATGGTGACACTGTACTGCTAGGATGACAGTATGTTAAAAAAAAAACCAAAAATTTATATTAAAAAAATGTAAAAAGAATTTAGAAAAATTATAATTTTTGGTTATAAACTAATTTGGGTTATTTTTTTTTACTAAAACGATAGATGAATACATTTTGGCCAAGATTTATGAAGAAAGATTATTTATTTGCAAAATTTTATAAGAAAAACACTTTTTTTTTTAAACGTTTACACTTTTTCATTTGTATAGCAAAAAAATAAAAATCCCAATGGTAAATAAATACCACCGAAATAAAGTTTTATTTGTCTCAAAAAAAATGCTAAACAATTCATATGGGTACAGTGTTGCATGACCGTGCAATTGTCATTCAAAGTGTGATAGCACTGAAAACTGGCCTGGACAGGAAGGGGGTGAAAGTGTACGAACTTGAAGTGGTTAAAGAGAACTGACTTTAGCACATGTCTGAAAACTTCATTTCACCTGACAGTTGACATGAGTGTGTTTGCCATCATTAGCAGGTATTAATATTTACTAGGGTACCGATATTTTACCCGGAGGACCTGAACTCTGAAACCTGAACTAGTGCCCCAAAAATTGCCCGCAGAGGGTATAGCATTTTTCACTGGTATTGCCTGCGATTTCCCTTCTGCTTTTTCCCATTGCTGACTTACCATTTCTGGTTCTGTACTGTGTCTCTGTGTGGAAGCAGCCATCTTTGTAGATGCAGGGCTTTTCTTCTTCACATCAGAGCCAACAGTGAGGACTGCAGTGAATGGTATAACAGTGACATCCCCAAATCCTACGCCAAATATCCTGGGACTAACAGGCAGATGCACAATAGTTTATATTTTATACTGTTGATATACAGTTGTAGGGCTATAGGCACAACCCCATACCAGGGGACACATTTCTGTTTTTCAGAACATGGCAAATCTTAAATGGTTGGCACTTCTGCCTGGCAGTACTGGGGTCATTGGTTTGAATCCCAACCACGGCACCACCTGCCTAAAGTGTGCATTTTCTCCCTGTGCCTGCTTGGGTTGCTGCCGGGTACTCCAGTTTCCTCCCACACTCCAAAGACATACGTAGTTCATGGGACACCTTTAAAAACCTGTTTCCATTGGTTTCTTCATGGAAGTGGTCCATGCTGTGATACTGAGACTGCTCCAAGCTCTTTTTCATGACACTCTGCACCGATGAAGCATCTCCTTGCTACTGTTCTGTATTGCAAAGAGCATTGCGGGAACACTGATCTTTGACCCATTCTAGCGGTTGGGTTTTGTGAGTACTAGAAGCTTTGCGTTGTGCCTGGAGACACATGGACACAGACAAACAAACGGCTTTCTTCAGAATAACAAAAGCCCCCCCCTCTCTTAAGGTGGATATCTTATATGAGTGCCCTGGTTGAGGAGTCTGGATCATTGATACAGAGTATTTCTGGATGTCTGGAATCCCCCTGCTGGTTAAGGAAAGGTGTATCCCCATCAGAGTGACAGCCTGCCAGATGATCTACACTGTTTCAGCTTTCTAGGACCAGGAGTGGTCTGACAACTCAAATGCGCATATTATGCGCTTTCTGGTGAGTGCATAATATTATACACCTTTCAGCACGGAGTCGACCACCTTTGCACTGTTTACTGGGACTATTGTATCATGATATGAGGACGTTTTCCAATCACTTTTAAGCACCAGTAGCCCATCACTTATTATCCTTTATACAACATATATTAACCTTTTGTAGCGCTGCATGTGTTATTATGTTTCTTAATTGCCATGCAATTGCAACATGTCTGCTTCTAGACTCAAGGGGACAGTCCTGCAGTTTCTAGTGCCCCCCAGTCCACACTCATCTAACGACTTGGGTACTGCTTGCAGCATACCCACTGCTACAGTTGGAGTCTTCAGCATGGAATCATGTTGTCCTCTGCTGCTAGAGTCCCCCCTATCTTTAGAGTCTTCTCGAACTCCATTGGACGTTGCCAGATCCTCTGACCTTTCGCAAGAGAATTCTACTAAAGTCATGCATAACTTTATGATTCAAGTCATGCAGTTATTTCAGTATCTACACATAAGCAGAATGATATCATTGAAGCATCATTTGTAGACCAGAGCATGTGATTGTCAAACAAAAAGTCTTTCAAAATCCCCAAATGTACTGCATGTGACTTGTCACCGTGACTTTACCAAAATCTTCATCCACCAAGTGAATCACTCACAATTAAATCACATTTATTCTCCCTCCAAACACATGAATGAATGGGAGAGATGCATGCAATATAAAGAGGCAATCTAATAGTTCATCACCACTGTTATGACATTTAAAGTCATCCTCAAAAGTATATTCACATTTGAAAAGTGCGCACCGCACTATGAATAAAGAGCACCTGTGTTTAAAGCACAAACACCCGTGTCTTTCCTCCACTTGTCAGCTTACAAACTTTGAGCCAGTCACCAAATGCATCAGGAGTCATGTACCAACGTGAGGATGTCACCTGCTTGGTCCTTCCAACATATTTCATTAATGTGACTTCATCAGTAATATGCATAGTTGACATCATCTTTATATCGGGAATCAGATTATTAACCCTTTTGCGCCTTATTCACAAGCAGGTTACTTTATATTTCCTTTTTTATACAACAACGTACATACACAGCAATACATTTTCACCATCCACAATGCAAGTAAGCATTGCAGTTGGTGCAAACTACACTTATGCAATACATAATATACGTGGGTTTCCTCCAGATACACCGGTTTCCTCCCACACTCCAAAGACATGCTGGTAGGTGAATTGGCTCCTGTCTAAATTGGCCCTAGTGTGTATATGTATGAATGTGAGTTAGGGACCTTAGATTGTACGCCCCTTGAGGGTTAGGGACTGATGTGAATGTACAATATATGTGTAAAAATCACTGCGTAAATTGGTGGCGCTATATAAGTACCTGAAATAAATAAATAATATACAAAACTGTCATTTAGTGATCAACCAATATTCTAAAATAGGTCATTTGATATAAATCTTATATAAATATACATTTTATATATATATTAGTAGAATAGTTAAGCCAGTTAAAGCCTAATTAGTTTAAAAATGTTCCTTTGCCCCTCCTAACACCTATGCTAACTGACCTGAGTAAGAAAGAGATTATATATATATATATATATATATATATATATATATATATATATATATATATGTATATTATTATACAGTATTTATAAAGCACCAATAGTTCGCTCAGCGCTGTACATTACAAAGGGGGACAGAACATGTGACAGAACAATACCAATACAATGCAAAACATGAGGGGATCGAGGGCCCTGCTCTTTTGAGTTGTTATATATATATATATATATATATATATATATATATATATATATATATATATATATATATATATAGAGATAGATTATATAGCAGATATATAATTTTTTTTTTTTTACCGTTTTTTTTCTCATTCTGGTCTGGTCACGTGATGCAGTATATTATATTGCAGCTAACCAATTCTTAAATGTGATGGCTGCATTTTTTTAGGCTTTCTCTCTTTTTTGTTTTTTTTTTCACCTGGTGATCCAGCCATTAAGTCTGATGTTTATCAATAGAACAAGCTGTCCTGCAGATGTCAGATGGTTTGGACAAACCATTTAACACTGGCAGGGGTACTTACAATGATCAGTTTTTATTTATTTATGTTAAAGTAGTTCTAAATGCTCAAGGTTTTTTACCTTCATGCATTCTACGCATGAAGGTAAAAAACCTTCTGTGTGCACCCCAGCCCCCCCAATCCTTACTTGAGCCCCCTCTGATCCAGCAATGTTTACAATAGCCTTGGCTGTATGGGGACTCTCCCTCCACATCGCTGCTGTCAAACACAGCCAGTGAGCCAATGTGGAGAAAGTAGGGGGAGGGCAGGGTCAAGCTAACGCTCTGTGTCTTATGGATTCATAGAGCAGCAGCATGGGAGTGAGTGCCCTCAGGCCAAGCAGCTTACTTTGGGGGCATTGCACGACGGGGAGGACCAAGGTTCTGGTGGGGTACCCGAAAAGAAGAGGATCAGGGCAGCTGTGTGCAAAACTTCTGCACAGAGCAAGTAAATATAACATGTTTGTTATTTTATACAATAGAAAAAAAAAGAAGCGGATCATTGTAACCAGTTCCCTACCGTGCTATAGCCGAAGGACGGCTACAGCGTGGTTGTCTGGTTCTGGGACGACGTCCATGGACGTAACTCCAGAACACGCCGCCCCTCCCCCCCCGCGCGCGCACCCGGCACCGCCAGCTGATCACGTGATACGGTAAACGGCCAATCATGGCGGCCTTTTATCATGTGATCAGCTGTGTCCAATGACACAGCAGATCACCGGGTAAATACAGATGCCTGTCACAGCGTGAGGAAAGTATTGCCGATAACCGACAATTGTCAGAGAAGTGATCGGCACTGATGATCAGTGCACAGCAGTGCCGCCCATCAGTGCCATCCATCGGTGCAGCATTATCAGTGCTGCCTATCCATGCCACCTCATCAGTGCAGCCTAATCAGCGCAAAAAATAAAACACCCAGCAGTGATTAAATACCACCAAAAGAAAGCTCTACTTGTGTGAAATAATTATAAAAATTTCATATGGGTACAGTGTTGCATGAAAACTGGCCTGGGCAGGAAATGGGTATAAGTGCCTGGTAGGCTAGTGGTTAAACCTTTATCCTACAAGGGACAAAACTGCTGTAACTGCTTGTAAAGTTTCAGTTGGGGTTTGGATTCCGTTTGTTAATGTATCTAAATCTGCCAGTACATCTAACACTCTCCTTCCCCCAGACTGCTGCTATCCAAAGTTTTCTCTGTTGCTCCTTTATCCAGTTTGGGGGCACTCTAATACGGGAGATGTGTTACTGGCCATATCACCAGATGAAAACAGAGGGAAAGAAAGAAAAAAAAGAAACTAATGCAGCCGCCACATCTAAGGACCTATAAGCTGCAATATACATTTTTGGTTTTGGGTTAAATACCACTTTTAAGTAGAACTATAGGCAAAACTTTTTTTTTCATTTTGTATTAAGTAAGGGAGAGTTATAACCCCTCTCAATTTTTTTTTTCATCCCACACAAAATGTGACAGAACAGGCCACAGAAACGCATCAGCCGCACATGCATAGATGTACAGCTAGCCTTCTGAGGTCCTGAGGTGTGCCTACACTGTTGAACTGGCTGTGTCTTGCCTTAACAAAACCACCACTATTCTGGTGAGGGCACCCAGCTGATAAGCAGTTGGCAGCATTCTTAATCTCTTGCCGTCAAGTGCATGCTGATAAACGGCCAGACGGGAGCGCTGTTGAAGCAAGGGGACATTTCTAAACGCCCACCAGCATCCATTGCTTGTGCACGCAGAGCTGCAATCTGTGCCCGCTGTGTCCACTGGAACACAGATCGCTGTACGGGACCTCTTTGTGACGTCCCGATTCATGTGATCACTGATTGTTGATCACATGAACAGTAGTAAACAAGATGTCACTTCCTGATATTGCTTACTACTTGTGAAATCTGTGAATGATCACAGAGGTCACATGGTACAAAGCTATTCACAACAGCCTTGTACCATGCGACAAGCTGTGACCAATCACAGCTATGACAGTATTTCTCAATGGCTGCAGTAATGTCAGAGAGAAAGAGAAATGATTGCTTTTACAGCCTTTATGGGTAAAAAAAAAAAAATCTTCATCACCCTCCACAAGTAGTACAGTGTCACGATGATAACACTACTGCTAGAGTGACAGTATGTAAAAAAGATAAATACATAAGTATTATAAAAATGAAAAAACATTTTTTGAAAAATTATTTTTTTTTATAAACTAATTTGGGTTATTTTTTTTTAAACCAAAAAGATAGCTGAATGCATTTTGGCCAAGATTTATGAAGAAAGATTATTTAATTGCAAAATGTTATAAGAAAAACACTTTTTCATTTATATAGCAATAAAAATCCCAGTGGTGAATCAATACCACCAATAGAAAGTTTTATCTGTCTCAAAACAAAATGCAAATTTTATATGGTTACAGTGTTGCATGACCGCAAAATTGTCATTCAAAGTGTGATGGCGCTGAAAGCTGAAAATTAGCCTGGACTTGAAGGGGGTGAAAGTTTCTGGACTTGAAGTGGTTAAGTGCCCTGTTCTCACTAGTAGGTCCGGCTCATCAGCTTGTCCTAGCTGTGGCTTTATTTGGCCACACATTGGCCATAGCATGCTCATTGGTCTGTCATTAACCAGTTACTAAAAATATGTAGAGCAGTTGTCCTATTTAGTGGGTAGTTCTAAAATGGAGTTTTTGTGGTTCTTTGGGCTCTACTTCATTCTATTTTGTACAAACAGAGCAGAGAGCAGCAACGCTCATAAAATAACACCCTATTTACTGCATATCCAAGATATATTGCTCATAGAGAAATACCACCCGTGCACTTCGGCCAAAATTTGAGCTGAGTGTCTCTGCCAGCGCTGCTTTGTATGACAAAATGTTTCTCAACGACTTTTGTCCAAGAAGCCTGCCGGAAAATTGTCAGCCCAACAACGCCTGCATCCAATCAGGTGCAGACTCTGTTTGGGTGTTAATGCAACACTGGATGTCAGTGTACAATAGCAAGGCAGAGGGGGATTCGTCCATGGATGGAGGAATCTGTTAGATTTTTTTTTGTTTAGCCCACGGACTAAATGAAAGACATCTATATGGGGCAGCACAGTGGCTAAATAGTTAGCACTTCCGCCTGGCAGCACTAGGGCCGTTGGTTCAAATCCCAACCACGACACTACCTGCCTGGAGTTTGCATGTTCTCCCTGTGCCTGCGTTGGTTTCCTCTGGGTACTCCAGTTTTCTCCCACACTCCAAAGACATGCTGGTAGGTTAATTGGCTCCTGTCTAAATATTCCCTAGTATGTATGAATGTGAGTCAGGGACCTTAGATTGTACGCCCTTGAGGGTTAGGGATTGATGTGAATGTACTATATATATATGTAAAACGCTGCATAAATTGACGGTGCTATATAAGTATTTGTAATAAGTAAATAAAATATGTACATGGTTAGCTTAATATGTTTACTGTTCTTGGGCTAAATATTAGTATAGAGGAGAGGTCCTCCCTGGAATAACTAGCTGGGGAAATGTATGCCCTCTGCAGCATATATATAAACACAGCACAAAATAATTTTATAAGTGAATCAATATATAAATATACAGTGAGGAACAGATGTATTTGAACACCCTGCAATTTTGCAAGTTCTCCCACTTAGAAATCATGGAGGGATCTGAAACTCCCATTTTAGGTGCATTCCCACTCTGAGAGACAGAATTAAAAAAAAAAATTCAGGAAATCACATTGTATGATTTTTAAAGAATTTATTTGTCTTGCACTGCTGAACATAAGTATTTGAACACCTGAGAAATCAGTGTTAATATTCTGGTACAGAAGCCTTTGTTTGCAATTACAGTATATAGCAAAAGTCCAAAAGAAAGTCCAAACATAATAAATGTGCTCCAATCCCGAAATAGTGCTCAGAGAAAGTCTTCAAAGTGCCCACACCATCCGTGATTGGAAATCTGATCCGCACTCACCAAATAAAGCGTCAAACAAGCTTAAGAGATGGGGTGCATCCTCACCCAGATGTATCTTTGCTTGATAACGCCCTGGAAGAAGGGCGATACGCATTGACGTATTTCCGGTTCGGGGGGAGGAGTGGTGACATCATATCCGGTAAGTGGAGCGCACGTTGGTTGGCGGCACTCTGAAGCCATCTTCTGCCTTCCTGTGGAGCAATTTGTATGAAGTTGATCTGCCAATGTCACATATCTGGTTGGGGAGTCTGACGTGGGGAGGAGGCGTCCTCTTACTACTCCCGCTCGGAGCCCCTGATAGTGGGAACAGAGGGCGCAGTGCCAGGTGGGTCTGGAGCTGGTAGCAGGCAGTTGAAGACCCAGGAGACCCGGATGCGAGCCAGGTGTGGATGCAGGAACGTTGGTACAGAAGCAGGCAGGTATGGCGGCAATCAGGATGCAGGCTGGGAACGGACACAGGAGCGTGGATGCGGCAGCAGGCAGGTATGGCGGTAACCAGGATGCAGGCCAGATGCAAAACCGTGGGTGCAGCAGCAGGTAAGTATGGCGGTGACCAGGATGCAGGCTAGGTGCAGGACCGTGGGTGCAGCAGCAAGTAAGTATCGCGGTGACCAAGATGCAGGCTGGGTGCAGGACTGTGGGTGCAACAGCAAGTAAGTTTGGCGGTGACCAGGATGCAGGCCAGGTGCAGGACTGTGGGTGCAGCAGCAGGTAAGTATGACGGTGACCAGGATGCAGGCTGGGTGCAGGACCAAGTAAGTATGGCGGTGACCAGGATGCAGGCCAGGTGCAGGACTGTGGGTGCAGCAGCAGGTAAGTATGCCGGTGACCAGGATGCAGGCCAGGTGCAGGACTGTGGGTGCAGCAGCAGGTAAGTATGGTGGTGACCAGGATGCAGGCGGGGTGCAGGACCGTGGGTGCAGCAGCAAGTAAGTATGGCGGTGACCAGGATGCAGGCCAGGTGCAGGACCGTGGGTGCAGCAGCAAGTAAGTATGGTGGTGACCAGGTGCAGGACCGTGGGTGCAGCAGCAGCAGGTAAGTATGGCAGCAATCAGGATAAAGGCCAGGTGCAGATACAGGTAAGTAGGTGCAGCAGAGTCAGACAAGCCGGGTCAGGATCAAATGAGCAAATCAAGTACAAGGGAGCAGGCAAGCGGATAGTCAGGGATAAGCCGGGGTCAGTGCAGGCGGAGTTCTTTCTTAGTCAGGGTCAGATCAGATACAGGCAACAGAATCAGGTTATGGAGTACAGAACGTTATAGACCAGAAGGCATTGACTGAACTGTATTGGAGGTTTAAATAGCCCGCCTTGCGGTGACGGGTGTGCTCCTGCGCATGCGTGCTCGCACCGCCACGGCCAGAAGGAATTCGTCGCACGGCTGCACGAAGGAGGGATCCCTGACAGCCAATCTGGGCTATGTCGTTCGCTTCAGAGGCTTATTTACAAAAGCGTGATTATATATTTTAGAATGTGAGTGCATTATGGGCAATGATTTTAATTTAATAAATTATCTATACAGTATTGCACTATTTGTGTTCTCTATTGTTTCTTTACATTGCTATCAATACGTTGGGATCGTTTTTGGAGGATATCAAGCAAAGATACATCTGGGTGAGGATGCACCCCATCTCTTAAGCTTGCTTGACTCTTTAGCCATACCAGCTGAGAGTCCACTTTATTCGGTGAGTGCGGATCAGATTGCCAATCACGGATGGTGTGGGCACTTTGAAGATTTTCTCTGAGCACTATTTCGGGATTGGAGCACATTTTTTTTATTGTTGGACTTTCTTTTGGACTTTTGCTATATATATTTATATATTGATTCACTTATAAAATTATTTTGTGCTGTGTTTATATATATTTTTGATTGGTTTTCTTTCCATTCATGAGCAGCAGCATTTGTACTTAGATTATTTTTTATTTATAAAAATGTTTTTATTTTTTATTTATATTTTTTTCTGGCACAGATTTATTTTATTGTTCTCCTCTGCAGCATATACCCGAATGAGTGCAGAATTAATACCAATGAGACCCTCTCATCGGGTCTCTGCTAATTGCTAGTCAGGGGTTTGCAGTATCGAACACCAGATCCTTTGCTTTATCCAAAGGCTGAATGATCTGGTTCCTGTACTGGGGAGAAGGGCCTTGTGCTAGTGGTGCAAATCCTTTTAAGTCCTCCCTTAATCACAAAGCAAGCTTTGTCAGATATGTTGACTTCAACAGGAATGGTTTCAGGAAGACAATCTCTGTCCTTCATTACTAATCAGCACACCCAGTAATAGTTCGGTGCTGGCCACAGCTACTTGGTGCCGACAGGAATTTTGTGTGTGTCACTTTATTTGCAGTCAAAGCAGCATAGGCCCCAGAGACACATTCTTCAAGGAGTGGTACATTACAGAAAAGCGGTGTGCCTGTTAAAATCAATACTGCACCTGGTAAAACAATACATTTAAAGGGTCTGCAGTACATCTTTTCTATTCCAAGCAAACAGATTGGATCATTTAGTTTACAGGATAAATAAAAGTTACTGAAACTGAGTCAAGTGTTCTCTGAGTGCAGGTTTCACCATTCATTAACACCCTCCACAGAAAACTGCAGGAGTTGTTCTTTTAGTTTGGAATTCTTATTAGTTAACCAGCTTGTGTCAGACCGTGTCAGTGTTCCACACAGCTTAGTGGCAAATATTTGGTCAGCACATCTTAGGAATGTGTATGGGGAGGGCAACTACAAATGAACAGAGGCACTTACATTCCCAAACACCATAACAATCTACAAACTATTATAATGTAATCAAAATCATGCACATTTAATTATGTAGTAGAATGCATATAAGTAATTACAAAGAGGTTGTTTAATGCAAATAAAGGATATCTGTTAAGTTTGTTTAAATAGCCATTGCAGAAATCACTGTTCTAATTATCTTAGATAATGCTGTGGAGTCAGTCTAAAATCATTAAAAAACTTTGGGTGTTAACCTACACGTTACAATCTGATTGTACCACCTTCTATGTATTTACCACCACCCATGGTTTGGTATTGTTTGGTATGGGTTTCTCCCTTTGAAAAATATTTCCATATGTTTTTCTGTGTTTGATGCATGAAGTTTCCCTACCTGTACTTTGTAATCAAGTGAATTTATTCCTGTGGCTCTTTGTATGCGGGCTGGATCTATCAACTTCATACTGCCGAAACAGGTATTCCTATTTGGCAAAGGGTGTGTAATTGCTTTAACGTGAATTTGTAACTAAGCTGTGGACGTTCAAGCATTCACATAACCTATCTAGCTGCAGGTACTGTGAAGAAATTCATCCTCAGAGTTCATAGCAAAACGCTAAATTACAATATGTCTTTGAGGCTAGAAGACTGCCTTGTCAGTTTTGTATGGGTAAAGCATGCTGAGCTTAGCTGATGATAAATAAAAACTCCAGCGGTTCTACTGCAAATGTCAAGGATAAACTGCTCCACAGTGCCTGTGGCTACAGAGGTCAGTGGATTTTTTGTCTAGCATATTTATACTTGTTGAAAATATGCAGATGTGTCCATATCCTAGCTGCAAATTCAATTTAAAAAAATGTCAAACCATTTTTTTTTTTTACTTTTAGAAAGAAGGGAAGGGTTAGAAGCCCTTTCAGATTTTTCTGCTATGGGAGGCTCGATGGGAGAGATTTTCTTTCACCTATCCTCCTGACAATGGTTTTACGAGACAGGAAGCAAGGAAAAATCTGAAACAGAGACATAGATATAAACTAGAAAAGCTACAATTTCTGGGGAAATTGTGTGAAGTGTTCTTGCCTCCACCAGTAGTCCACAACTGGAGTGGGCGGAGTAACTGGGTGGAGTGGCTTGAAAATGAGGGAGTGATGGCAGTTTAGAAATCATGTCCTGATTTTTCAGCTCACACTCTAGGTTTTGTCAGCTCCCACTCTAGTTTTGAACATTCCGCCATTCATTCCTATGGGACCAATTTCACCACAAAAACGCCGATATTTCGTGAACCATTCGGCGAAACGTACCACAAAGTAATTGCCAATAAATAAATTAACTTGTGAGCCACTGGAGTCAATATTTTAATCGATTATTGTATTAGGTCGCAGGCTCCCTTATGCACCCTCATATGATGTGCGCTTTGAGAAGATATTAGATAATGCGTTGCCGCGCTCTAACACTAAATGTATTCCAATGCAATTAACTATTGCCGTATAAAGTGCATATTTAATGTAACAACTCTATATTGTGTTAAAAATAAAATATATATAAGTGACAGCTTAAAAATTAAATAATCCTTAAATAATTAAATTGTGATCACAAATAAAAAGCAAATAAGATCTCCGTAAATTAGAAACCAATTGTGTTAAAAATCAATAGATATAAGAAAAATAAAAAAAAAAGTCCAATGTGTAAATGTGCAAATAATTAATGAAAATAGGAGTAAAAGTTTAGCAGAGAATGAGATGACGATATACTCTCCTTCCAAGCAGCCTATTATTTGATGTCTGGGATTGTGCAGCTTCTGTATGAGCCTGTGTGGATAAGGGGATTTCTCCCTCCTTAGACCGCTCCTCACTCCAATCCTCTATGTGTCCTCGTATGAGCCATAAAAGAAAGGGAGAGATATATGGTGCCTTATCCAAGATATTAGCCTTTATTGTGTGTCCATAATGCGCTCACATTATACAAGATATAAATGCGTTTATTAAGGTAAAAAAACGCTGGGTGCGGTGAGGATCAGCCTCGTGGGTGTGTGAGCAAACTTTGTCAGTACTCGCCGTATCGTAGGTGACGTCACTGCCCCTCCCCAATGCGTTGCGCCACAGGGATAACGTAGCTTCGTCCCCCAGACGAGTAGACTTTACCATATACCTTAAGCCCCAAGTGGATAGGATATTTCTTTATGCATTGCATTTACCTAGAGTTCTTGCTCTTTTTGGAGTAGGCACTTTGCAGATCTCTTTTTTCAGCCACATGTAGAAGCATCCTAAATGTTAAAGTCATCCTTTCAGGAAGTATGAAAAGTTACAGTATGTATTGTTCCTTATGCTCTGGTCATTAAAGCCGAGCTATCATTATTCTTTCAGGTGTCGCCACGCTGCTATTGCATCATATTTTGGTGACAAAAAGCCTCAGTGTACCAAGAGCTGTGACGTTTGTAAAAACCCTCAACTGGTGAAGAAACAAATTGAACAGTTACAGACCTTGCAAAATCGAGGCAGAACGTGCATTGAGCAACCTGGAGCTCCGCCTGGACCATTTGGCTATAACCCAAATCTTTATGAAGGGGGCAGGAAGGGGTATGGGTTTGCCAGGTAAGAAAAATGCATTGGTTCATATCTTGACTAGTTGGGTAGATGTTACAGATTGGCAGCTCATGGTGATTTATAGCTATGCTGTTTTTCTCCATCTTTAATGTTTGACCTTTAATTTGTGTGTCTATCCTTGTTTCTCGTTTCTAGATATGATGAAGAGGATTCTGATGAGGAACAGGAGGAGTCATTTGATAAACGTAAGAAGGAGTGGAACAGTTTCTATCAGAAACAGATGAATCTAAGAAAGGTGAGGGGTGTGAGAAATCGACTCAGTAGCCAATAACAGTACTCCCAATGGTTTGTGGGATGGTAAGGGTAGTAGTAGTTCTCAATGTTTTTACTGAAGTTAAGGCCACAGTGGCAGAGTTACCCATGATCAAGTGGGGGTGTCCCAGGCACACATATTAATAATTGTACAAGTAGGCACATTGTGGTGTCCTCTTTCAAGTTATATTGATTTTGAGTTAGAGAGGTTATACTTTTTTTTTCCTCCAGGGGCCTGTGTCTGCTATATTTCCTCTAATGAAATTACATGGCCTAGGCTTAAATAGGTTGATATTATGGTCATTTTAGAAGCTCATTTTAGGCTTTTGATATATTTTCTTTTCCACACATTACATTGTATAATTTAGGCTTTTTGTGTGATTTTTCTTACTACGCAAGCCAGAATTAATTTTCCTTAATTTTGCAATTCATAAATATTTGATATGCAAGTGGTTCAGACACCATAAAGGGGAGAGGCGGATACAGGTGGCTCCAGTTCTCAGCTGCGTGCTGAGTGGCTGAGCCAGCTGTTAACCAGGCAGCTGGGTAGATCCCAACAATGTTTGGAATCCTTCCAGAGCCTGGAGTGGTTTTGCCACACCAGCTGATAGTGGGCTATAACCCACTATCAGCAGACTCTGGGTCACAAGAGGGCAAAAGTAAATGCACTTCTGGGATGCTGTGGCTTTGGTGCTGTTTCAAAAAGCACACCAAAGATGTGGCATGTAGGAGTTTTGGTGTGCTTTATGAAAGCACAACCAAACCGCAGGGCCTCAAATCTATGGGAAAATGCAGCTAAACATTGTTAGCCATAGCAGAAACATAGAGCCAGTGCAAAAGTCCTATGCTGTATTTATTAACAAGCCTACAAATATGCAGTTTATAGTGCGCCCATATGTGTTTGTGTGGCTAAGGCTTTTGTTTTTTGTTAATGGAGCCAGTATGTGATTACTTTGTCAGAGCTGACATGGTGTTCTTATGATCAGGAACCACTCTGGTTCCTGATTTCAGTGGGAATACCGACATTCACTGACACCAGGATTGAGAGCTAGCAGCTGTGTTAAGCGTTAGCTAAGGGGAGAACATTTATTACCATGTCTTCGACCAAAGGGCACTGTGCCGAAGAACATTATTATACAGATTGTACGTCAGGAACGTAAAACTGCAGTTATTCATTTTAGGAGCTTAATTTGAAGACCTAAGAGCATCATGAATACCAGAAATATTCTCAATGGGTAATTTAAGTTCTCAAAGAACTGGAAGCCAAGAGACTTTTCTCTAAATGCTGCAGAAATCCTTTGGCCTGCTTAGCTCCAACCTCACATGTTATTTTAGTTGTACATTTTAAGCAAAACCATTCTGACAGTATCCCTAGTTCAGCCCTATCATCGTTTGTGGTATAATCATCAGAGCGATAAATGGGAGACAATAAGAGCCAAGGACATTTCTGCTACTGGATGTGTAAAACCCACATTTTTGGCCTGGTGCACTAGTTATTACAATCGTTAGGCTGTTTGACTTATCTTGCCTGTGGTGGTTAAGGCCTGTCATCCTGGTGAGTTTCAAATTTTACTTGTGGTCCTGTCAGGGTTTAGGGTTGTCTTTACTGCTGTTAACCATCGATGAATTGTAACTTACCTTTTTAATATTTTGCACGGACTATGTGGCAAGCATTGGGACATTAGCATGTGAGGTAATATGATATGGATGTCTTGAACTATCTTGGGACATTTTTTTAATTCGTTGTCTATTGACAAATACAAGCATGCAGAAATGATTATTGGCATCATAGCTAAACAGCAAGTTGACACAGCTTTACTTTAGTCTAAGGAATTCTCATCTTCCTGTCTTTTTTTTTTTTTTTTTCACAGAGCAAAGAGCTGGAAGAATTCATTCCTCCAAGTAGGTTAAAAAAACTACTGCCAACAATTTTTAACTGCTTTAATGTAAAATGAACCTATGCTCCAGAACAGCTACCACAAAATGGCTGGTATTCTCTTTATAACCAAGGACAACTTTTTCTGTCCAGTTATTTGATTTAGTGTCACTTAAAGTGATACTAAAGTGAAGCATGCCTCGAATGCCATGCTGAAGAAAATAGAACAATGCGTACTGCAGTTGGAACACTTGTACGTTACTAACCCAACTGATAATGCCAGGGACTCTTGGTTATCCGCCCAGGATGCTCCAGAACAAGTGGTGTTATCCTCAGCGGATAGAAAGCATTTCTTTTCCAAATTGGCATTCTATGAGGAGGCAAGCAGATAGGTAGGCTATTGGCCAAGATTCCTAGGGCTCAGCTGCTGGCTAAATCAATTGGCGCCTTGAAAGGTAGATACGGTGGGCTAGTTACTACCCCAGACTCTATTAATGCAGAATTGGCTTTATTCTATTCCTTGGTATACCACTATAAACAAAATTGTAAGCCTGAGGATATATGTACCTACTTGACCACTATTCGCATACCGGTGCCATTCCATGCTGGACTCTCGTCTGACATTGGAGGAAGTACAGCTGGCAACAGCTGCGTTTCATACCTGCAAGGCGCCAGGTGGTGATGGCCTACCCATAGAGGTGTACAAGCAATACAGAGAGAGTATCTTACATAGGTACATAGTTAGTCTGGCTGAAAAAAGACAAAAGTCCATTCAGTTCAACCATTAAAAATAAAAAAAAAAGTTATAATCCTATACCCACAGTTGATCCAGTGGAAGGCAAAAAAAAAAAAAAACCAGCAAAGCATGATCCAATTTGCTCCTGCAGGGAAAAAAAAATCCTTCCTGATCAACCCGAGAGGCAATTGGATATTCCCTGGATCAACTTTACCTATAAATGTTAGTATCCAGTTATATTCTGTGTATCCAAGAAAGAATCCAGGCATTTTTTAAAGCAATCCACTCAGCCAGAACGAACTCTTGAGGGAGTTTATCTTGCGTTTTCTGTTGAAGGTCTTAAATGTGGCCAAGGACTTGGGTAGTCTGCGTTATTCTATGACAAAAGGTAATATTATCCTTATATTGAAGACAGGCAAAGATCCCACTGATCCAGGATAGTACAGACCAATCTATCTTTTACAAAGCGATGTTAGGATTTTGGTGAAGGTACTGACTCGCCATCTTAATAAGGTTATCTCTACAATCATACACCCTGAACAATCCAGGTTTATGCCCCAGAAGTCAACAGCTGTCAACCTTTGTAGGCTGTTTCTTAACATCCAAGCTAGGGCAGACAACATGGGTGAGAGGGCACTGCTGTTGTTGCAGGTTACCCCTCAACCACTAGATTTCTGCCGTTTAAATATAAACCCCCTGTTAAACCGCTTTAGAGGCAAAATTAGGATTTGGAACAGACTGCGGCTGTCTCTGGAGGGTAAGGTGAATTTAGTCAAAATGATATTTATGCCTCAACTGTTGTATTTTCTTCGTAATGCCCCTATGGTCATTCCCTTAAGCATCTTTCATCTTGTGAATTCCATCTTTAGAGCTGTTATGGCACAATAAAGCTCCTAGAGTTAGGTTGGAACACCTTCAGAGACGTAAAGATGCTGGGAGGCTGGCTGGTTCTCTTACTTGGAAGCACAACTGCAACATCTTATCAGGGAATTGGCTCCTCATTCAGACCAGCATCAATCTCTCTGACTCCTCTACTTGCAAATCAATGTACACTGGAGGTACTGGATATACCAACGGGTCTGGAGGCCGGAGCCTTTGCCAAGTCTAATAGGCTTTTACCTACTTATACACTCATCCAAAAAATCTGGAATAAAACCAAGCAAAAAACAGCAGGTCTTACAGTCCCATTTGGAACAACGTACGCTACCCTGAACTGGCTAAGTTGCAACAAGCCCCCAGGTGGTGTAAATTTGGTGTCTCTCACTTGAAAGATATTTTTCAGGAAGGGTCCCCCCCATACTTTTGAGGAATTTCGAGCTCGATTCTCATTGCCCAGCTCGATGTTCTTCTACTATCTTTAATTAAAACATGCAATATTAGCACAGGGTCCGTCAGTGGTATGGGTCTATCTCAGACTCCACTATTTAATATGATGGCTAATACGGCATCTGCTAAAGGCTTTATCTCCCAGTGTTATACCATGCTACAAGGAGAATTTTTACGAGACTTTCCTTTGAGGGTGGGTAACAAATGACAGGCAGATATTGGCCCTTTTGTTGAAGACCAGTGGGAAGGGGCTCTTCAGGCAGTCTCCCAATGCTCTCTCAATGTGACACCAAGGCTTATGCAATTATACATAATCTTGAGAGCACACTTCATCCCGGCAAGGCTATATAGAATGGGTATCTTGGACTCCCCCACCTGTAGTAGGTGTTCCAGAGATCATGGGGATTTAATACTTTTACTTTGGCGATGCCCTATATTACATATCTACTGGGTGCAGGTGGTGCATTCATTAAATACAGTGTTTCAAACCTCTATCCCACTTGACTCTAAACCCGGGATATTGGGTATATTAGACAATTTTCATTTACAACCTCTCACTAGTCTGTTGCTAGAGCCCTTTTCCAGGCGTGGAGGGCTATATTGCGACACTGGAAATCACCTGACCCCCCCCCCCCTCCCATATGAAGTGGATACAATACATGAGTGAAACTCTACGGCTGTGGAAGTATATTTACCAATACAGAGGCTGTTTCCGTAAATTTTAAAATCTTTGGGGCCCATAGTTGGGAACTCCAGGTTTGAGCCCGCTGGACTTAGTTAAGATAGATTTCTCATAAGTTGAGGTTGTATCTTTATAAGTTACCTATGGGTGCTATTCCTGCCTATCGGAGGCAACTGGTATAGCAGCAACTGCACTGTTAATATCTACCTCTGACCTGTAAGCATTCTGCTAATTGTAGTTGTATTTCTGATGTCTTTTGTTCTGCCCAAAGTTTCTGATGATGTTTATTCCATGTCCAAGAGGAAGTTCTGGAAATGCTGTACAATTACCTTGTCTTTCTTTTAATAAAACCTTACTTGATTTAAAAAAAAAAAGTGATACTAAAGTCTTGTTTTAAAAAAACAAAAAACAAAGCAGTTGTTTTGCACAGAGCAACCTGGATCCTCCACTTTTCGGGTCCCCTGCTGGCACTCCTGGTCCCTCCCTCCTGTCGGGTGCCCCCGAAGCAAGCAGCTTGTTAGGGGGGCACCCAAGCAGGTGCACTCCCAAGCCTTGGCTCTTCATTTCCAGTCACACACACAGTTGCGGCTCTGCCCCACCCTGTCCCTCATCCTTCCTCTCCTGATTAGCGCACTGGCTGTGATTGACAGCAGCGTTAGCCAATGGCTCCTTCTGCTGCCTTAGCCAATCAGGAGTGAGAGTCCCCAGAGAACCGAGGCTCTTGTGGATATTGCTCAATCGGGATGGGGCTCATGTAAGTGTTAGGGGGGTTGCTACACACAGAAGGTTTTTTCTACCCGCATCCATAGAATGCAAGAACGTAAAAGTCATTGGGGCCTTCAGAACCACTTTAAAGGAGAAGTATGGCCAAAGCTCTTCTGGGCATACTTCTGTGGGTCACAGGATGCACTTCCAACCTCTCACCTGTGACCCAGGTTCAACCAACAGAGGGCTAAAGTCCTCTGTTTTCTGACGTCAGTCAATCGGTCCAGGCTCTGCAGGGATACAATTTTAATGTCAGAATCCACCCAGATGTCTGACTAGCAGCTGGCTCAGCATTTCAGCATGCTGCTAAGATCTTAAGTAAGGTGGAAGACATAATTTGACTTGTTTCACTGACACCATTGGATAGATCTGTTCTTTAAAATGAGGCACTCACCTCCCTATTCATCTATATTCAACCAGATCATGAGACTAATGTCTGTAGCTTTGAACAACCCCAGGTGACCATTCTGTGGTCATCCATCAGACAAATTAGAAAACCTTTTCCAAGTGCTATAGTTCCCTACAGATAATGCACCACCACCACTTTCACCCAGTACCTTCCTCTTTCTATTGACATGAATATGCATGCTTATCTAAATGTATAAGTTGATGTTGCACTTCTTAGTGAAGAAGGCTTTTGCATGTCCAAGGTCTAATAGCACTATATTTAAGGTTGGAAAGATAAATTTAGTGTCTTCTGTAGGTTATAACTAGTGTTTTGACGTTCATTCACCTGGTGAAGACCAGCATTAAGTTGAAATGATGCTTTTGATTGTTTTACATTTTCCTTGATGATTTTGGTTGGACAGTTTGTTTTTTTACAATTTTCTATATATTTTACCTATTATAGGTGAGGACAGTCCACTTAGGGATGGAACTAATGCTAAAATTCCTAAACTTACAGTCAAGGTAAGATGAAAAAAGGAGACAATAACTACATGTTTTCCAAGGCAATTTTTGTAATTTTTTTTCACACGTTAAAATCTGCATCTGGGGCAAAGTTGTAGTTAGTATTTTGAATTTAATTGGTTCGGCAATGGGAAGCAAGTGGAGGTATTGGTAGAGAGTGGTGGATGCTGAGCGTTTGTAAGGCGAGTGAGTCTGGAAGCAGCATTCATGATAGAGTGACGGGGTAATAACCTGCATAGAGGTAGGCATGTTGGGAGGGAGTTACAATGGTCAAGGCAAGAGAGAACAAAAGAGCAAATGAGTTGCTTAGTAGTTTCATTGGTTGAAAAGGGGCATTTTTGGAGGTGTAACAGAGGTGAAGTCTACAAGATTTGGACAGTGATTGGATTTGAGGCTGAAAGAACAGGTCAGAGTCCAGGCACCTAGCACCCTGGAACAAGGGGAGAGACTGATAGTTGTATTTTTGATCTTGATGGAGATGTCAGGGGAGGGGGCACAGGTGGGGGGGAATATTATGAGCTCAGTTTTAGAATGATTTAGTTTGAGAAAGTGGTGTGACATCCATACTGATAAGTCAGTTAGTAAGTTAGTAGTGTGGGAGGAGACTCAAGGGGTGAGGTGGGCAGTAGAGAGATAGACTTGGGTGTTATCAGCATAGAGATGGTATTGGAAGATGTGGGAGTTTATCAGGTGGCCAACAGAGGGGGTGTAGATGGAGCAGAGAAGGGTTCCAAGGACAGAACCTTGGGGGGCCCCAACAGAAAGAGGAAGTGGAGAGGAGGAGACAGGGTTGTAGGCAATACTAAAAGAAAACTTTGAATAGATTAGGAGGAGAACCAGGAAAGCGCAGAGTCTTGCTAGCCGAGCAAGTGGAGGAGGAATGGGTGGTCAGCGGTATCAAAGGCAACAGAAAGGTGTACTGGTATGAGTATGGAGTGGTGGCCATTGGCTTTAGTAGTTAGTAAGTCGTTAGTGATTTTTAGTAGGGCAGTTTCTGTGGAGTATTGCAGGTTCAAGAAGGTTGCTGTCAGTGAGGTAGGAGCTCAGACGATTGGAGACTAGATGTTAGACTTAAACTAGGTAACTGGGAGCAAGGAGATGGGCCTACCGTTGTTCAGGCTGGTTGGGTCCACTGAGAGTTTTTTAAGTGTGGGGGTGATCAGTGCATGGCCCTTGAATTATTGAGCAACGTTCACAGCCATACCTCACTCGTTGCTGTATACATACTGTACATGTGTGCGCCCCCTAATGTGATAGCATTGGCAGGTGACAGGTTTTCATTAAGGAGACATTAGGGATCTATTAGTACCCCAATATCTCCCCTGCTCTCCACTGCACCTAAGCAAGCACATATTGTGTTTGGTTAGCTGCTTCCCTGACTACAGTAGCCAGGGCATGACTGCTGTAAAACTGGATGTGACTTAATACTCGTCATTTTGGGGTTTCATCATTGCAGAGGAGATCAGAGATCGGATGTTCCTTGATCTCCTATCTAACAATGAATTGGAGCATATTACTGCGGTTTAGAGTTTCCCAGAGGAGCAGGAGAGTCTGTGAACCACCTCTACAGCCGCTTAGATCACTTTTACATGAAAGTTGATTGCCTGCTTAAAAAAACAATACCAAGCTCATGGCTGCAGTAGCAGCCATTACCTTGTTTTAAAGATGTGTAGGGAGGATAGTACTCCTGCTCAAGTTCCTCTATTTTAAAGGAAACTTGAATAATTACCTGCAAACGAGATAAGGCTCCGAATTATACTTATTGTTGCATATACGTATATGGGGAATACAGTGTCTTCCCTCCCTGTATCCCACTCCTCAGAGTCTGCTTATAGGCCCTTCTTATCAAATGAAGAACATATTAAAGGACCACATTAAAAGGCACACACCCCTCCTAGACTATCACACACGGCTATTGGTGTAACATAGTACAAATGGTGAACTTATTCTTTAACCCCTTGAATTTCAGGATGCTTATAAATGTACTTCGGTATACAAGCAAGGTCAGGGGGTGCTGGGGTGTGCTGTGCCCCCCCATATTTCAGTAGCGTGCCCCCCCCGGCTGCTAATGATACTGCATTCAGTGCTCTGAGCTCCTCCTTCCTGCATTGCCACACAGGGCTCCCAAAGTCCTCCCAGGTACAACCTGCTCAAACTTCTCCCGAGCCTCAGCGCAAATCCGGCAATTACAACTGCACTTCTCACAGTGTAGGCTCCACTCTAAATGTAGGTTGTTGACCCGCTCATTATCAACCTGTTGTGTGAGGAGGAGCTCTGCTTACTGTGCTGGCAGCAGTGTCCATGCCTATGAATGCCGACAGTTAGTAACATTTGTGACAGGTTACAGAGAGAGATGCTAGAGGAGGAAATGGAAGAGTAGAGCTGGGGTTATTCTGGTTGGACTTGTGAACATAGTTACAGAAGTGCACCCAGGGCAGTTCTTCCTGCTGATTTTGCTGTTCATGACATAGCCATTAACATTGCCTGCCTGCCTCCCTAGCAGCAATAACAACAGCAGTCGGGATCTACTTTCCTGTGCTGCCATGTGTTTACACAGCAGGCTCCCCCCAGCACTCTGCATTGACACTAGGATTGTGAAACAAACTCCCTCCTCTCCTACTTTTCCTGCTATACATAGATCTAGAAACAGATTAATCAAAGCAGAGGACCCCCTCCCTCCAAATGGTGTATTGCAGGTAAACACACCAGGCTATTGTGCTGTGCTAACCTTGTCAGTGATTGTGCCATCTATGTACTGTGCACACAAAAGGATTTATAGGGAATGCCACAGAAACAAAGAAACTATCTATACCTTTTTTTGGTATAAAAATACTAGAATTAGGGCTCCTTCACATGTGCTGTGCCCTGTGGAGAGCAATCAATATTGGATTACTTTTCAGGGGGAAGTTGACAAGTGGTGATTGGACTCTGGAGACAGGGGGTGGGGGTTAGGCTCGATATTGGTCAGACATAAAAACAGGGTGAGGGGAACTGGAATCTGGTGGGGGATAGAAAAATGTGGGACTGTGCTTTGGAGAGACAGAAAAAATAGGGTGGGATGTTCCCAGACATTGGAGAGACAGAAAAATGAAAGAATAGGAGGTACTGGAATTTGTGGGGATAGAAATATGGGGGCTAGACTTTGAAAAGACAGAAAAACAAGTAGAAGGGGGACTGGATATTGGGGAGACAGGAAAGTGGGGGGGAGAGACTTTGGAGAGGCAAAAATGGGGGGAGCTGGACTTTAAGGAGATAGAAAAATGGTAGGTTGGACTTTGGAGGGACAGAAAAAAGGGGGCGGGGGTGGACTTTGGAGAGACAGAAGAAGTCTGTATGCATGTTCTAGTGTTCTTTGCTTAGCTAATGTTACCTAGTTCATTGTCTTTGTAAGATTACATTAGAAGTATATTTTTTTTTTTTTAGTTTGCAAAGCAGTCACTGCTGCCCCAGACCCAGATGCCTAATACAAGCTCCAAGGCTGTCAGCCAGGGAGAATGCACTGGAGCTCCCATGCACCAGTTGGCAGTATGCCCCCTGGCTTTCTTTACTGCACCCCCGGGTGAGACAGGCTAGATCCGGCCTTGTATACAAGGGGTTAAGCACAAACGCATTTATATATGGAAAATGTGAATATAGGTTCTGAAAGTAAGAATATTTGCTTTGGTTCACTGGTACTTGTTCTGATTTTAGGCTAGGGAGCACTGCCTTAAGATGCTGGAAGAAGCACTGAGCAAAAATGTTCAAATGACTGACAGCCAGTATAGGTAAGATGTATGGTCTTGATTGGCCAGTTTTCCCAGTGTGCTACATCTTCTGTGTGTGCGTGTGTATGTGTGTGTGCGTGCGTGCGTGTGTGGCCAACCTTTTACGTTCTAGACCAGCTGAGCAGAATTTTAAATGAAGCCTAGTGGTTCAAGTGGAAACTTTATGACCACTTCTGTGGAAATGCATGGATGGTAATCATTAGTTTAACTATGTCCTTTTTGCTTTTCATTTCCAGCATTTTCTTTTCATATAAATATTCTCATTCCAGGATAGATGCAGTTTCATCTGCAGTGGACCTAGAATATGAGGTTTTTCGAAACAGCAAAATGTCAAACCTCTATAAAGCAGCAGTGCTGAAAAAGGTAATGGGCAGGGAATGAAATAATCAGGGGTAGAAATGTGCTTTTCACTTGCAAATGCTTTGGCAAAAAGTGAATGGATTTTGTATATTGAAGTCTCAGATAAAGATATTTAATAGTTGTAAGCCTAGCATCAGGTCTGTTCATGTCAAAACCATGAATGTTTAGTAATGTGTAGGTGTAACACTTGCATGTTCAGTGCATCCAGAAAGTATTCACAGCGCCTAACTTTTTCCACATTTTGTTATGTTACAGCCTTATTCCAAAATGGATTAAATTCATTTTTTTCTCAATATTCTACAGACAATACCCCATAATGACTACGTGAAAGAAGTTTGTTTTGCAATCTTTGCAATTTATTAAAAATAAAAAAACGCATGTACATAAGTATTCACAGCCTTTGCCATGACACTCAAAATTGAGCTCTGGTACATCCTGTTCTCTCTGATCATCCTTGAGATGTTTCCACAACTTGATTGGAGTCCACCTGTGGGAAATTCAGTTGATTGGACATGATTAGGAAAGGCATAAACCTGTCTATATAAGGTCCCACAGTTAACAGTGCATGTCGGAGTACAAACCCAATCCATGAAGTCCAAGGAGTTGTCCGTAGACTTTAGAGACAGGATTGTATCAAGGCACAAATCTGGGGAAGGGTACAGAAAAATTTCTGCAGCATTGAAGGTCCCAATGAGCACAGTGATCTCCATCATCCATACATGGAAGAAGTTTGGAACCACCAGGAATCTCCCTAGAGCGGGCCACCTGTCCAAAATGAGCGATCGAGGGAGAAGGGCCTTAGCCAGGGAGGTAACCAAGTACCTGAGGGTCACTCTGAAAGAGCTCAAGCATTTCTCTGTGGAGAGAGGAGAACCTTCCAGAAGAACAACTATCTCTTCAGCACTCCACCAATCAGGCCTGCATGGTAGAGTGGCCAGACGGAAGCCACTCCTCAGTAAAAAGGCAGATGGCAGCCTGCCTGGAGTTTGCCAAAAGGCACCTGAGGGACACTCAGACCATGAGAAACAAAACTCTCTGGTCTGATGAAACAAAGATTGAACTCTTTGGCCTCAATGCCCAGCGTCATGTTTGGAGGAAACCAGCCACTTGACCAATACCATCCCTACAGTGAAGCATGGTGGTGGTAGCATCATGCTGTGGGGATGTTTTTCAGCAGCAGGAACTGGGAGACTAGTCAGGATTGAAGGAAAGATGAATGCAGTAATGTACAGAGACATCCTTGATGAAAACCTGTTCCAGAGCGCCCTGTACCTTAGACTGGGGAGACGGTTCATCTTTCAACAGGACAATGACCCTAAGCACACATCCCACATAACAAAGGAGTGGCTACGGGCCAACTCTGTGAATGTTCTGGAGTGGCCCAGCCAAAGCCCAGACTTGAACCCCATTGAACATCTCTGGAGAGATCTGAAAATGGCTGTGCACTGACGCTCCCCACCCAACCTGATGGAGCTTGAGGTACTGCAAAGAAGAATGGGAGAAATTGCCCAAAAATAGGTGTGCCAAGTTTGTAGCATAATACTCAAAACGACTTGATGCTGTAATTGGTGCTAAAGGGGCTTCAACAAAGTATTGAGCAAAGACTGTGAATACTTACTGTATGTACATGTGTTTTTTTTTTATTTTTAATAAATTGCAAAGATTTCAAAACAAGCTTCTTACACGTTGTTATTATGGGGTATTGCGCTGATAGATATGACATAGGATCTATAAACCCATGTATGTCTCAGATGATCTGAAAGCACACTATGATGTATAACAGAAATAGTGACCAATAATTAAGATGAATAAGTGATAATGTCCAGGCAAAAAAACACAGGATCTTGCATAGAAACTAGTAAGCCCAGGATCAAACGTTAAAATTGCGCACTCACCGGACGCGCTATATAAAAGCGCATAAGTAGTATGACCCCTGGAAATCACTCATCAAGCGGGTACAGTGGGTATCCGGGAGCAGGCGATCTTGGTAAAGTGGACAGCATCCAGATCCAGAGATCCTCTTTAGACTAGGTGAATAATGGACGAGGAACTCCCTCCAGTGGCCAAAATAGGTATGATGTCATGTAAGCAAAGATCTTTAGGCATTGATTGGCAAAAAAATCCAAATTTTCCAATTTCCAAAATGGCCACCCGCCATTGGCGCATGCGCAGTAGTGTGTCACTGTAGGGATGGTATTGGTCAGGTGGCTGGTTAAATTTAATCCTTTTTGGAATAAGGCTGTAACATAACAAAATGTGGCAAAAGTTAAGCGCTGCGAATACTTTCTGGATGCACTGTATATATACAGTATTACATATCACAGAGATCATAGCTCTACCCCTGACAATGCTTTCATATGCTTTTCTCCAGAAGGATGGCACATCTTTGTTCAGGTATCATCCAGATTCAGCATCTTCTTCATGAATTCAGATGCTGGCTCAAATATAATATAGTCATGCAAACTCTGATTCCTGTGTGGATCGTGGCTGTGCTCACAAATGTCTCACATAGATCCATCCCCTGCTGCAGCCTTTGTTGTTATTTGATTACTGGGGAAAAGGAGACTGAGAAAATGCTTCCTCCTACTTTGCCTAGCCATAGTCACCAACTGGAGCTCAAAGATTACTTTTTACTGATGAAAGGTGAAACTTTTATTATTAAAAAGTAATTGTTATTGTATATCGTGACATGTCAAAATGTATTCATGCAGACTTAAAGGTCCACTTAATTAAGCAACATCTTTGACTGGGTTGCCTTTGGCAGCGGTACATGATTATTACAGTTTACTTACTTTTGTATATTATGTATCCATGTATCAGGTGGCTGAGATTAACAAGGCTTCAAAGGATGGAGAGCTGTACACTATGCTTGGTGACCCTTCACCGAAAATAGCAGATGCATCTGAAGATGGATTGGTAGCTGCCCCTCAGCTGCATACGGTGTGTTACAGTATTGGTAAATCTGTGATTTTGTAATACTTTTTGACAATTATTTGTAAAGCAGGTGCTATGCAAAAAATGATTAGTCGTATCGGAGAGATATATAAATGAGTGTGATTTCTATTGTTGGTGTCTGCTTAATAAGCAGTTTGGAAACCCTGTCCCACACTTCCTATATAGCTCTGTGTGCTCATTTGCTGTCAGTTGTATCTATCAAAGACATACAGTAACTCGAACCACATAAAGAACAGAGTCAAAGTATGGTCAGATTGATCAGATAACAGTGAGAAAACACACAGAAGCAAGTCTGGGTAGGGAAAAACCTCTTTACTTTGGTGGCAGGTGATTTTACATTTTCCACTTTGAGCAGTCATTAGATCAGATATCTTTAGGGGAATTTGGGTTGTTAATCAAAATAACCAGTTTTCCTGGCATTTAGTAAAAACGTTATCATTATATATATATATATATATATATATATATATATATATATATATATATATATATATATATATATATATATACACGCACACATTATATTGCCAAAAGTATAGGGACACCCCTCCAAATCATTGGATTCAGGTGTTCCAATCACCTCCATGGCCACAGGTATATAAAATCAAGCACCTAGGCATGCAGACTGCTTCTACAAACATTTGTGAAAGAATGGGTCGCTCTCAGGAGCTCAGTGAATTCAAGCGTGGTACTGTGATAGTTTGCCACCTTTGCAATAAGTCCATCTGTGAAATTTCCTTGCTACTAAATATTCCACGGTCAACTGTTAGTGGTATTATAACAAAGTGGAAGCAAGTGGGAACAACAGCAACTCAGCCACAAAGTGGTAGGCCACGTAAAATGACAGAGCAGGGCCAGCGCATGCTGAAGTGCATGGTATGCAGAAGACGCCAACTGTCTCAGTCAGTAACTAAAGACCTCCAATCTTCCTGTGGCCTTCAGATTAGTACAACAACAGTGCATGGAGAGTTTCATGGAATGGGTTTCCATGGCCAAGCAGCTGCATCCAAGCCTTACATCACCAAGTGCAATGCAAAGCGTTGGATGCAGTGGTGTGGCTGCCACTGGATTCTAGAGCAGTGGAAAGGTGTTCTCTGAAGTGATGAATCATGCTTCTCTGACTGGCAATCTGATGGACATGTCTGGGTTTGGCAGTTGCCAGAAGAACGGTACTTGCCTGACTGCATTGTGCCAAGTGTAAAGTTTAGTGGAGGGGGGATTATGGTGTGGGGCTGTTTCTCAGGGGTTGGGCCTGGCCCCTTAGTTCCAGTGAAGGGAACTCTTAAGGCGTCAGCATACCAAGACATTTCTTGTTCCTGTTCCAACATGACTGCGCACCAGTGCACAAAGCAAGGTCCATAAAGACATGGATGAGCGAGTTTGGGGTGGAGGAACTTGACTGGCCTGCACAGAGTCCTGACCTCAACCCCGTAGAACACCTTTGGGATGAATTAGAGCGGAGACTGCGAGCC
This sequence comes from Staurois parvus, assembly GCF_062004578.1. Classification (NCBI taxonomy): domain Eukaryota; kingdom Metazoa; phylum Chordata; class Amphibia; order Anura; family Ranidae; genus Staurois; species Staurois parvus. The sequence goes on along the minus strand of NW_028318609.1, from coordinate 2,625,982 downwards.
ACACCTTTTCATCTGACATCAGTGCCTGACCTCACAAATGTGCTTCTGGAAGAATGGTCAAGGTGGTCCCACGGCTAAGACTGGGATGCCATTAAAGTTCATGTCTGTGTAAAGGCAGGCGTCCCAATACTTTTGGCAATATAGTGTATGTGTGTGAGATATATATATATATATATATATATATATATATATATATATATATATATATACACACACACACAGTATATTGCCTGCACAGTATATATAAACTGCCTGCCAATGTAGACTTTAGATAATTTAATGCCTATGGTTTTCTTTAGATTTTTAGAGAAACTATCATCTAAATCGTACAGTACAGGACACGAAAAATATTCCTAGGCCCTGGGTTTAGGCTCGTACCTTCAGGTTATTGGACATTGGTAAAGCTTTCAAGGACACACCCCCTGGGCTCCTCCTCCATAACCCAAACCCACTGTGAATCCTCAATTGTGTGCTAGTGTTTTAAGGTGATGAACCTCTTCTCCTTTTCCTCACTTGTTGGCAAATTCCATATTTTGGAGTAGAGTACAGGACACCCACCTATTCTTTGGTTACGCTGCATTGTTTGCTGCAAAGCTGAGGACTCACGGAGTGGGTTAGGTTTCTAGGGGAGGAGCCCAGGAGGCATGTCCTTGAATGCTTTGCCAGTGTCCAGTGACCAGAAGGTACAAGCCTATATGGTATATGAATACTTCGCTGTTCCGGTTTCCCTCTCCTATTTACTTGGTCAATCTTGTTTATGTCCACAAAAAGTCATTTGGGTTGATTTACTAAACTGGAGAGTGGAAAATCTGGTTCAGCTGTGCATGGTAGCCAATCAGCTTCTAACTTCAGTAAATTGTCTTTAGAAACTATCATCCCTCTGATCAGTGTTTTTTATTCTCGATCACTTACTGCTGTACCTCAGCTCTGTGTCCTTGACCCTAGGTTTACACCTAAGCATTTTTTGCAGCGTTTTGCAGAAATGCACAGAAATCCATTTAACATGATTTCCTATGGGACATGTTCACATCTCCACGTTTTCACTTGGTGAGTTTTTTTTAGAAAGGGTTAGGGACTTTTTTTAACGCAAAAAGTTTCATTTTTGGTTCTATAGACTTCAATGGAATCGCTGCAGAAAAGCATGTAGTGCATTTTTGCTGTGTTTTTGAAGAGTTCATGTGTTTTTGATGCATTTTGCGTTTTAAATCTGCATAGCAACAAGAAAAAAAAAAGAATAAAAAAAAAGTAAAACGTGGCAAAAATGCAATACAGAAACAGCTCAAATGCAACCTGCATAGGTGGGAACCTAGCCTTAAGCAGGGTCCCAGCTCCTCTGTCCCTCATGGACGTTCTCTCATATTCAGAGGCTCATGCCCAGGGGTGGACTGACCATTTGGAAACTCGGGCACTGCCCGAGGGCCCGGGGTCAGTAGGGGGGCCCCATGAGATGCCCCTGGTACCTTTTTCATAGGCTTTTTTGAGTTTGGGCAAGGACACAGGGGCCCCATGATCCCATATTGCCTGGGGGCCCCATGAGTTGTCAGTCCGCTTCTGCTCATGCCTCAAACTGTCCTGACCTGGACAGGTCAGTGAGACAGAATAAAGGGAAAGAAGCCCTAAAAAAAGAAGCTAACTGTAGTAATCCAAGTAACAAATATTATTGCATAACCATGAAAAAAATCAACAAAATGAAAGATTTTCAGTACAAAAATATACACCTCCACCCATCACCATTAAAAGTTTGACAACATTGTCAACTAAAACCAGAGTCCGGACTGAAAGTGACTTAAGAGCGATGTCTGACCCGCAGTTATATCAGGTCCTATATTATAAACCTCCATCCAAAAACTGAGCATAAAAAGATTAAACAATGTATCAACTTGAAGAGAGATGTAGGACCTAATGCTGGGGATCACAGCTCTTTTGCAACACTGTATAAACCTATCTGACATAAATGCAAAACAACTGATATAATGTAGCCAGTGAAGCAAAGGAAAAAGCTTGAGAATGACAGGAGCAGGATAAAGAGCTGGGTAGAAGTGCTTGACACACTGCTGTTAGCTGATGACAATATCAAGCCAACACATATATTATGGCAGTTAGCTTAGCCCACATGCAGCGCAATGAATGGCTTTTGTGATACAGAGCACATGCATACAATAGCCCTTGAATCCATTATGTAGTAAGGAGGGTCCTGCTGATGATTTGAAGCTGTCATACTCTGAACAGTATGGGCCCAGATGTAAGAGACTAGGGAGAGACTTGATAAGGTAATGTCCACATAATGGCATACTGTCTGCAAATAGTGAAAGCCACACATTGAGCTTGGGTTCACATATATGCGGTGCAGTACATCGCATTTGATTTGCATAGGAACCGCACCACATTCATGTGCAAATCACACCCTCACCAAATACACGCAGGACCCTTTTTGTGGTCCGCACTAGAATTGGATTGCATGGGTATTCACACCTATGCGATCCGATTCTGCACATCGCACCGCGTTTTGCGGGCCGCTTTCGGGGTGTTGTTAACCTAACATACACACCTGCAGTGGTTCGCATGAATGGGGTGCAAATCTGATGTGGTGCGGAATTCGCACAGAAACCGAAGCGAATTCCGCACCACATCAGTGTGAACCAGGGCTTAAGGTAACAGTGAAAGAGGTGCATGCAGCACTGACCTGACCTGCACATGTGCGGCCCTCGCTGCAACGGAGGAAGCGATGTGAGACTGGGAAGGAGAGCGGTGCTCTGTCTGACCACGGAAAGACACCGTATCCACCTGGCGATATCCGAACCCAGGATCACAAAGGCTATCTGCGCGTGAGTCGGAGACACGGACCCTGTAATGCCAGAAGGCTACATCTGACAGGTCACAAGTACTGTTTGAACTGTCAAGTAACTGCTTCCCGTGAGCATGGGGCAGTTCCTTGACAGTTCAAACGGTACTTGTCACCTGTCAGATGTAGCCTTGGGCGGGTTGCACTGAGCACTGATCCCAACTCCGATATGAAGGAAGCACACACCTGGCTTCTTAATGTGCTTGTTTCCTCCAAAATCTGGCCTAACTGCCCAATCACACAGTGGGATGGCCTCACTCCCACAAAGCATAGAGGTTGCACTCCTTATCCAGTTTACATTGCCCTTTCCCATTCTCAGCTCACTGGGTAACTGCTGCAAACCTCTGCCTTCCTCCTGACCACAAGTTCTCAAGTAGAGTTGCTTTGTTGCTTGGACTGTCGCTGTGTCTTAGCAATGGCCATCTCTTGATTTCTTTTTAGCCTTTGCCTAAATACTTCTAGTAGCATTTTTGCTAGAAGAGTTAGATGGACATGACTAACAAATTGAAGCTGAATTCCAGCTAACACTTTATAGGCATTTATAGCAAACTTTTATTTGTTTTCTCGTTTTGGGAGAAAGGTTTACATGAATGAATAAAAGCACCTCTGTCCGTGGTAAATGGGTTGTCTCTGCAATTTGGTAAACTTTTTGTTTTTGGGTTTAATACTACTTTAAGTTCTTTCTCCCTTCCACTGCAGAGCTGTGCAATAGCCATACACCATGTCAAGCAGACTTGCATTGCAGAGAAAGTGGAGTGTGCTTGAAAAGTCCTGTTAGGCTTGGTTCACGCTTATCTGGGTGCGGAACTGCATGTAAATCGCACGCTTTCCTGCGCGTGAAGCAAAAACGCTAAATGTTTAACACTTCCACCTGGCAGTGCTGGGGTCGTTGGTTCGAATCCCATACATGGCACCACCTGCCTGGAGTTTGCTTGTTCTCCCTGTGCCTGCGTGGGTTTCCTCCGGGTACTCCGGTTACCTCCCACACTCCGAAGACTTGCTGGTAGGTTAATTGAATCCTGTGTAAAAACTGGCCGTAGTATGTGTATGTATGAATGTGAGTTAGGGCCCTTAGATTGTATGACCCTTGAGGGTTAGGGACTGATGTGAATGTACAATATATATGTAAAGCGCTGCGTAAATTGACGGCGCTATAGAAGTACCTGTACTAAATAAATAAAAACACGCTGCTGTAAGCAGATGTGCAGGGGTTCCAATAATTCCTAATGGCATCCCCACACATTGGAAACCACAGCACATTTTCCTGTGCTGGGAAGTGCATAGCACTATGCCGTTTCCCTGCGCTTCCTACAGGTACAGCAGCCCATTGAAATGAATAAGCTGCTGTACCCGCGTAAACGCAGCCATAGGGAAACCAGAATATTCGTGAACCTAGTCTGACTTAAGTGATGGATTTTGAATGCACTGTTGCAAATGGAGGTTATTAGTACAATTTCTTTAGTTTTTTTTATATACTCTTTATTTAACCGTTTACCCGCCACCGTATAGCAAATATACTGCTACACAGCGGCATGGGTGCACAAAATCACACACACACACACATATATATATACGGGATTTTGCATTTCCGGGTAGGGGGCGCGTGTGAACCCTACCCGCACCGCCATTCTCGGCCGCAAAAGTCAATCACCAGGTCCCTGCTGGTGATTAACTGCCGACGCCTGGTGATTATTGACAGTCACCGACGGGGAGGAAGACTGTTTTGTTTACAAACAGTCTTCCTCCCTGTCAGCTCGGGCACACTGCTCGGGATGGTTGTGCACAGCACAGCTATCTCCAGCAGTGTGCTCACAGTGAAGCACACCACCCCCGCCCTCTAGTAAAACACTCCCTGCACACAGTTACCCATTGATCTCCTCTCACATTAACCCTTCCTGCCCAGTGTCATTAGTACAGTGTCAGTGCTGTTTTTTTAGCACAGATCACTGTATTGGTGTTACTGGGGATGTCGGTGACACCAAGTTAGTTCGCTAGTGTCAGAATGCTTGCCGCAGTCCCAATAAAAGTCGCTGATCGCTGCCATTACTAGTAGGAAAAAAAAAATCCCAGTATCTATACCGCCATTTGTAAACGCTATAACTTTCACATAACATGTATTGGGATTTTTTTGTAGCAAAGACATGTAGCAGAATACATTTTGGCCTAAATTTATGACGAGATTTTTATTTTTTTTTATTTTTTTACTGGACATGTTTAATAGCAAAAAGTCCAAAATATAGTTTTTTTTCTCAAAATTGTAGGTCTTTTTTTGCTTATAGCGCAAAAAATTAAAAACGCACAGGGGATCAAATACCACCAAAAGAAAGCTCAATTCGTGGGAAAAAAGGACGTAAATTTCATCTGTGTGCGGCGTTGCATGACCGCCAGTTAAAGTAACACAGCGTCATAACGCAAAAAATGACCTGGTCAGGAAGGAGGGGAAATCCTCTGGAGGGCAAGTGGTTAAATAAATTCCATACAGACAGTTATGGGAGAAACAATAGTCAGAGCCGACCATAATAAAATACATTTCTCATAGTATACCACAACGTGAATGAGCACCTAAAGGTCGCACTCCAGTTAGTACCATTCTATTTGACTGCATCTATTTGTGTGAATTTGAGTGGGCTTAATATAAATGATATTCTTGCCTCACTGGAGACTTATTGCTTGTGTTATTTTTCTCCTATACAGTTTAAACGAAAAAGAGTGGGTGCACCATCTTTATTCCAGAGTGCATCCAGCTTGCTGCAAAACACAAAGCCAGCCGTTGAGCCACCACAGACTAATCATGACACCATAGAAGAGTCCGACCCCAGCAATGCTAATCCACTTCTTGTAAACTCTGCAGGTACCAGTAAAAATGTAAACAGTCCAAGCAAAAAGCCCCGTCTTAGTAAGAAGAAGCAAGAGTTGGTCTCTGCAGCAGCCAAAGACTCGCAAAACATCTCCAAGTTTTTTTCTTCTCAGGGTAAATCTAATGTCTCAAAAATGTCAAAAAGTGACAGCGCTACTGTATGTGAAAGCACCTCTACCAGTGTCCTCACTGAAAACGCGGACTCTTTTATTACATCAGATGTATTGAAAGAGGAGCAGAGCAGTGGGGAAGAAAATGTCAGACGTTTACCAGCTGCTGACAGTTCAGAGAACCCAACTGTCCCGATCCCGGGAACAAATATTCTGTTACAGAACTCTAAAACTGAACGGTCATTGGAGACAAAAGGCCAGTCTAGCACTTTATTTGTACATCGTTCAGCCAGTATGGAAGTTTCAGATCATCTCCAACATATGTATATCTCTAAAACAAGCATTGACGATTCCTCGGCTCTATGTCCACCACAAAGCCAGAAACTATCTACTGATGCTTCATGCCAGGAAAGATTGAAGGAGTCTGTGAATTCCAGTAAAGGTCACAGCAATTCTAGGTAAGCATAATTAATTGTCTGGCAAATGAATGTGTTAATGTAGAATCTACAGATTGAGGCAGCCCATGAATGATTCATTGTTTTCTCATTGAGTCAGCAGGTTGAATTGAAAAAAAAAAAAAGGACTCGATTTCCCCATCCACAGATGTGGATGTGGGAATCCTCCCACCTGTACATACATCCACCCTGCCCATACATGGATCAAAACATGACTGGTCCCTGGTGAACCGGACGAATTTCCATCCATGTATGGCCAGCTTTAACACCTTCCCACCCGGCCTATAGCAGATTGACAGCCGGGCGAGACACTCGCTGTTATAACAGCCTGTCAAAAGCAGCCATGCACGTGGCCACGCAGCCTGTCACCAGCTGTGTCACCAGCTGTGTGCCCGTTGCCAGTGTCATGTGACCGCTGTGACCAATCACAGCAGATCACGTCGATTGTAAACAATGGATGGCTTCCTGTCATGCCATTCATTGTATACAATTGATTGGCTAGCTGTGGTTGATCAAAGCAGTCACATGGTACAGACAGGGCTATTCACAGCCCATCTGTATCATGTGATGAGCTTTGCCCAATCACAGCTAATTATTATTATACAGGATCTATATAGTGCCAACAGTTTGCTCAGCGCTTTACAATATAACGGGAGACAGTACAGCAACAATACAGTTCAATACAAGAGGGTTAGGAGGGCCTGTTCCTGGGAGCTTACAATCTAAGAGGGAGGGATCACGACAAAAGACTGACTGAATCAGTTTCATTCACTAACAATGATTGCAAATATCAATTAAATACATTGGTATTAGCAATCATAATGTGTACAAAACAAAATCCTGATCACTTGCCCAGAGTAGTTCAGTGTTACTATGGTAACATTGTATTGCTTTGTTCACAGTGTGTTGAAAAAAAAAAAGAAAAAATAATATAATAAAAAATGTGAAAAAGATAAATAAATTATTTATTTATTTATTTTTTTTACATACTGTCACTAGTCAGTGATTCTGATCACCGCACCACCAGTTATATAATCACGCTATACTGGACTGGTGACTGTATGCCCTGGTTACAATCCTGATCACTTGCCCAGAGTAGTTGAATGTTGCTTTGTATTGTATTGCTTTGGTCACAGTGTGTTGAAAAACAAATAGTAAAAAAAAGAAAAAATAATGTAATAAAAAAAAAATTAAAAAAATAGTTTTTTTTTTTACATACTGTCACCAGTCAGTGTCCCTGATCACCGCACCGCCAGTTATATGATCACGCTGTACTTGACTGGTGACAATATGTAAAAAAAAAAAAATCTGATTTTTTTTTTTTTTTTAATTTCTACATTTTCCAAAAAAATTTTGAAAAACTCACCATGCCTCCTACTAAATACCTTGGACTGTCTATTTTTCAAAAAATGGGTAATTTGGGGGCTATTTGTACTATGCTGGCATTTTTTGGTCTCAATATATTAGATTGGCTGTCAGTACATTGATTGCTCAATTGTCAGATATATATACCATGGTTTGTGGACTCTATAACTTTCCTACAGACTAAATAATATACACTAATTTGGGGTATTTTCACCAAATAAATGTAGCAGAATACATTTTGACCTAATTTTTTGAAGAAATGTTATTTATTTGCAAAATTTTATAACAAAAACAAAGAAAAATAGTTTTTTTTCAAAAGTTTCAGTTTAGCAAAAAATAATAAACTCAGTGGTGATTAAATACCACCAAAAGAAAGCTCTGTTTGTGTGAAAAAAAATGAAAAAAATTTATGGGTACAGTGTTGCATGACTGCGCAATTGTCATTCAAAGTGCGATAACACTGAAAGCTGAAAGTTGGCCTGGGCAGGAAGGGGGTAGAAGTGCCCGGTATTGAAGTGGTTAAATAAAGGAGAAGGTGCACATATGCACTGATATGGCCTAACGAATGTATTGTTAGCAGAAATCCCGTTTGCTGATATCACTGCAATCTGTCAGAACAGTAAACAGATGGAGTAGGAGCGGAGTTCTCCTCTGCCGTCCTGCAGCCACATCTCCTCCTGTCTAATCATATATATGTCCTTAGAAATAGAACATTATTTTGATATGCACATCATTTAAATATTGTCAACATAACTAGCGGCGCACCAAAATGAAAATTCAGGACCAAAACCGAAAATTCAGGATGCACTTGGCCAAAAATCAAAACCGAAATGGACAGTTTTTTTAAAGCAATATTTTTTTAATATATAATTGTATTATATTCGACTTCTTAATTCAAATCACGAATTTAAATGAATATGAATTTAAAAAATATTTAATATAAAATTAAAAAACTTAGAGGCGTTTTTGCATTGATGTCAATAGGAGGCATTTTTTGCTTTGAAGTCATTGGAGCACAATTTAGTATTGAAGTCAATGGGACACTATTTTGCATTGAAGTTAATGGAATGCAATTTTGCATTGAAGTCAGTTGGGGGTATTTTTACATTGAGTTCAATGGGACTTGATTTTGCACTGAAGTTAATGGGACGCTATTTTGCATTGAAGTCAATGAGGCTCAATTTCGCATTGAAGTCGATGGGACGCGATTTTGCATTGAAGTCAATGGGGCCCAATTTTGCATTGAAGTCAATGGGACACGATTTTGCATTGAAGTCAATGGGACGCGATTTTGCATTGAAGTCAATGGGACGCGATTTTGCATTGAAGTCAATGGGACGCGATTTTGCATTGAAGTCAATGGGACACGATTTTGCATTGAAGTCAATAGGACACGATTTTGCATTGAAGTCAATGGAATGCAATTTTGCATTGAAGTGAGTAGGGGGTATTTTTGCATTGAGTTCAATGGGATGCGATTCAGCATTGAAGTCAATGGGATGCGATTTAGCATTGAAGTCAATGGGACGTGATTTAGCATTGAAGTCAAGGGGACGCGATTTAGCATTGAAGTCAATGGGACGCGATTTAGCATTGAAGTCAATGGGACGCGATTTAGCATTGAAGTCAATGGGACGCGATTTAGCATTGAAGTCAATGGGACGCGATTTAGCATTGAAGTCAATGGGACGCGATTTAGCATTGAAGTCAATGGGACGCGATTTAGCATTGAAGTCAATGGGACGCGATTTAGCATTGAAGTCAATGGGACGCGATTTAGCATTGAAGTCAGTGGAAAGCGATTTAGCATTGAAGTCAATGGGACGCGATTTAGCATTGAAGTCAGTGGGACGCGATTTAGCATTGAAGTCAGTGGAACGCGATTTAGCATTGAAGTCAGTGGAACGTGATTTTGCATTGAAGTCAGTGGAACGCGATTTTGCATTGAAGTCAGTGGAACGCGATTTTGCATTGAAGTCAGTGGAACGCGATTTTGCATTGAAGTCAGTGGAACGCGATTTTGCATTGAAGTCAGTGGAACGCGATTTTGCATTGAAGTCAGTGGAACGCGATTTTGCATTGAAGTCAGTGGAACGTGATTTTATATTGACGTCAGTAGGAGACGTTTTTGCATTGAAGTCAATGGGGTGCAATTTTGCTTTGAAATCAATGAGATGTGATTTTGCATTGAAGTTATTGAAGTCAATTATCGGCACCTTTTGTTTTTTTGTAGCAGCAAAACACCAATAAACCCTATTTTTGCCTGATAATTTTCGGCGGCCAATATAACGGTGCATCACTTAAAATAAACTATGCATGCTGAATCGTCTGAATTTCTCTTGGATATCTAACCATCAGTGACCTTTGGTAATGCAAGGATTAAAGGAACAACATTCTTTCAGAGACAGTGGGGGATTTACTGAAAATCTGGTACAGCTGTTCATGGTAGCCAATCGGCTTCTAACATCAGCTTGTTCAGTTAAACTTTGACAATAAAACCTGGAAGCTGATTGGTTTCAGTTTAGAGCTGCACCAGATTTTGCTCTCTGCAGTTATAGTATATCAGCTCCCATGTGTGTTGTGATGACAGTAGCCATGTTATCTGTTTCCAGTACCAATATAGCCATAATGGGTGACTGGTAACCTAGATGCAAACCAAACCTAGTGAGTGGCCTCTATGTATGACACGTACTTTATGTGTGCTATGTGTAACAAATACTTTTATTTCTGCTTCTTTTAAAAAAACATTTTCTACACCTTTGTTGAGGCATTGGCTGTTTAGATATAATTTGAACTTGTGATTTTATTTATTTTTACTTTTTTTTATCTACAGCCATCATGAGGTAGAGAAGAAGGCATCAGAAGAGGAGGTGAGATTTAGTTTTTTTCTATGAGACGATCGTTATTCTCTGATGTATTACATACCTATAAACAAGTATCATTTGAATTCTTTGGCCAGGAGTCTGACGAGCCTACCAGAAAGAGGCCAAGAATAGAAGAAAAATCCTGCTCCATTTTGTCCCATCCAGTGAAAAGCAACAGTGGCTGTGGCAAAAAGAAAGTGACTTTTGACCCAAATCTCTGCCATGAAGACAAGGAAGGCACCTCTAAAATATTACAGCCACCTGGGAATAAGGTGGTGACTCTTAAAGAGACGGCTGACATTGTGGTGAAATATTTGACCCCATTTTTCCGGGATGGAAAGTTTGCCTCCAAGGTAAGTGAAGATTTTTAGTCCAATGTTGCATATTATTATTATTATACAGGATTTATATAGCGCCAACAGTTTGCGCAGCGCTTTACAATATAAAGGGAGACAATACAATTACAATACATTTCAGTACAGAAGGAATAGGAGGGCCCGGCTCGTGGAGCTTACAATCTAAAGGAAGGGGGAGGTGGTACAAAAGGTGATCATATGTTTCATCCCTTCACCTTTCTGAAATTGTCACTAATGCCTGTTAATTGTAAAGAAGTAAGTGATTACTTACCTCCCCTGCCCCCCACACCACTGAACACTTCTCTGTCAAAGTGAAATCATATGCTTGATAGTAACGGTTTGCAAAGAAGACTTTAGCCTGCGATTTCTCATCACTGGAGCCGTGTTCAGCAATGCAGGTGGCAGGGAAATATTCACTTTCCTCTTTGTAGTTATTAGGCATTATGGGCACTTTTCGTAAGGTGGCAGGGCAACTGTAACGGTTTTAACCACTTCAAGTCCGGACACTTTCACCCCCTTCCTGTCCAGGCCACTTTTCAGCTTTCAGTGCTATCGCACGTTGAATGACAATTGCGCGGTCATGCAACACTGTACCAATATGATTTTTTTTAGCATTTTTTGGAGACCGATAAAACTTTATTTTGGTGGTATTTATTCACCACTGGGATTTTTAATTTTTTGCTATATAAATTAAAAAGTCCAAAAATTTTCAAAAAATAAAGTGTTTTTCTTCTAAAATTTTGCAAAAAAATTATCTTTCTTTATAAATCTTGGCCAAAATTTATTCAGCTATCTTTTTAGTAAAAAAAAAAAAAATAACCCAAATTAGTTTATAACCAAAAAGTATAATTTTTTCAAAAATTTGTTTTACATTTTTATTTTTTTTATATTATTATTTATGGGTTGTTTTTTTTTTTTTTAACATTCTGTCACCCTAGCAGTATACAGTGTCACCATAGTGACACTGTACTACTTGTGGGGGGTGATGAATATTTTTTTTTTCTTTTTTTACACTGATTGCTTTTACACCCAAAGGCTGTAAAAGCAATCATTTCTCCTCTCTGACTGCATTCTTGCAGCCATTTAGAAATACTGTGCGAGCTGTGATTGGTCACAGCTTGTCACATGGTACAAGGCTGTTGTGAATAGCCTTGTACCATGTGATCTCTGTGATCATTCACAGATTTCACAAGTAGTAAGCAATGATGCCAGGAAGTGACATCTTGTTTACTACTATTCATGTGATCACATGAATCGGGACCTCACACAGAGGGTCCCGTACAGCGATCTGTGTTCTCCCAGGGAACTCGCACAGGCAATGGAAGCAGGAGGCCGTTTAGAAACGTCCACCCGCTTCGACAACGCTCCCGTCCGGCCCATGTAGATAAATGGTTAAACAAAGCAGAGGATTATTACAATAAAGGAGAAATAGACATAACTCTCTAGAGAAAGGAGTAATCTCTGAGCTGCAATAAACCAAGGCAATTCTCAAACAGGAACCAAAGTCTGGAAGCTGTGCCTAAAAAAGGCAGGCATGGGGCAAAGGACTAGGTACTGGTATTGCATTACTATGTTCTGCACTGTCTTTATGTGGAGGCAGCCATCTTGGAAGAGGTAGGTTTTGCTGACTCTTGTCAGAACGTTTAGCAAGTGGAACAGTGAACCACACAGTAGTGCCATTACCAGATCGCATGCCAAATCCCATGAGACGATCATTCAGAGGGAGCAGGGCCTCTCACCACAGCTTTGTAGGCACACACATATCTACCCAAAAGAACACTTTTATTTTTCAGGAGGAATATAGATTTTCAGGGTACTATTTAGACACACTTAAAGTGTTACTAAACCCAGGACACTGTGTTCACTATATCTGATCTCCCACAGTACACAGAACATGGAAATGCAATTATTTTAGTAAATACAAACTGCTAAAAGCACGGCAGCCCATTCATTTGACTACCATGTTTCCTGAAATGCAGGGAAAAGGTCCCTGCAGCATTTTAGAAATTGCAGCCCGTAAGGGAACCGTAAGTGCAGTGCGGGAGCGATTTCCAGTGTGTTGGTCATGCCTTTAGGATTAATGGCAACCCACGTGCATCCAGTGCGTTTTTCTGTGTGGGTAGTTGTGACTGCAGAGCAGGTGCAGGCCTACAGCGGGAACCACCTGCACAGATATGAACCTAACCTAAAATGAATACAGCTGTACTGTGAGCAGTCTAGGATTATACTGCTGTCTATGGGAAAAATGGACAGTAGACACAAACTTGAGGCCAGCCTCTAGAGCACAGGTCGCAAACTGTGGCCCTCCAGCTGTTGAAGAACTACAAATCCCATCATGCCTCTGTTTTTAGAAGTCATACTTGTAACTGTCAGCCTTGCAGTGCCTCATGGGATCTGTAGTTCCATGACAGCTGGAGGGCCACAGTTTGACACCCCTGCTCTAGAGGCTCTAATCCTTCCCTTTCCAATCCTGTCCAGTTTCACTTTGTGTCCTTGGAAGAATTGATGTTCCCTTCTGCTATATGTTTTCGACAATCAACTGTCACTGCTGGGTTCAGGCCAGGGGCGGACTGACCATCATTTGGAAACTCGGCACTGCCCGAGGGTCCGGGGTCAGTAGGGGTCCCCATGAGATGCCCCTGGTACCTTTTTCATAGGCTTTTTTGAGTTTTGGCAAGGACACAGGGGCCCCATGATCCCCTATTGCCCGGGGGCCTCATGATCCCCTATTGCCCGGGGGCCCCATGAGTTGTCGGTCCGCCCCTGGTTCAGGCAGGATACTGAACATCCTAAAAGTCTCTCCCTTAGCTAATGAGCACAGGTTTTTCCAGTTCATTCCATTAAGCGCACTGGTGTTCCCTCTATGATGGTCCTATAGTCGGCAATAAAGAACCTTGTCTGTGTTCCAGGCACAGAGTGCAGTGTTTGTCTGTTTCTGTCTGAAGACGTATTTGTTGTACCTGAGGCTATGTGTGCCTGGTACGTTATACAGGGGCTGCTGCAGCTGGCTGGGTAGTGTGTGGAGGAGACAGAGGACCCTTCTTATATTGGACTTGGACTTTGTATACTGAGGAGGTTACAGCAACCTGGGCATTGTGTTTGGGCGATGGGGGGAACCTTCCTTTTTATTCAGTCCTCAGGCTATGCACAATGGTTCCTCCTGGGGTAAGGCACTGTTTTTGCCCAAACTGCTATTTATTTTCTCATCACCTTTCTTTTTCTTAGCTGCGACATTACTAATATCAGCACAAGGGAGAAGCCAGCGTGTGCACCAAGCCCTTTCCCTCTCATGTGCGGTTCGCTCTCTTCACACACTATTATTGACAATCTGCACACCAGAACATAGCAATAACTTGCAGCTGCAGTCCTTGTCGGCCTTGTGCTGTACCTGCACTGACAGTGATCACATAACCTCTGTGCACCCCCCTTTTTAGACCCTCCAATAAGGGTCAGCTACTTTTTGAATTGTCCCCCTCAGGGTGAATTTGATTTAAATCACTAGTGAAAAGGCTCGTCTTAAATCATAATTTTAAAGAGCAGCTGTCATCTCTGTCCTGCAGCGGCTCCTCATCTGACCCGCTGTTGACTCACCGACAGTCCCATTCACTTTAATGGGACGGCTGGTGATGCAGCAGTGACACAACAAGGTGAGGGACGTGGCGGCAGCAGGGGAGTGGATGCCCACTAACAGGCTCTGCCAGGATGGATCTAAAATGACAGGTGCTCTTTAAATGTAAGGAATTCGACTCATTCTTGCTGGTAGTTAGAATCTTTAATATTTGCAAACCAAATGAAGGTTTCCTTTTTAGAATAATAAGCTGTCAGGTTAGTAAAACAGCGATATCAGAAGCGATTTTAGGTCAATAGGTTAATCACACATCTGGAGAATGACTCAAATTCTTTTATTTCATGTTTTTTCTCATGGTTACTGTGAAACTGTGTGAATGCATCGATGCAGTGCATGTTCTCTCATCTTGCAGAGCTTGAATTCATTGCATGAGTTTACCAAAAATGTAAATATTGCAGAATATACAGCCTCGTGCTACATAACTAAGCTCCATTTTATGCTGAAGAAACTCAATTATTAATATAAAGGACACAAGGTGGTTCTCTCGTTCTGGGAGGACATCATATGACGTCCTCCCATTCTCACCGCGCATGCGCGGCTCCTGGAGTGCGCAGCACGGAGATCGGTGGTGCACTGTGTCCCTCGGACACAACGGATCACCGATCCACAGAAAGAGCCGAGGATGTCAGCTCGGTCATGTGATCAGCTGTGTCCAATCACAGCTGATCACATGTAAACAGGGAAATGCCAGTTATCTGCATTTCTCTCCCCATGAGCTGTCACACTGACAGCTCGTGAGGAGAGCCGGTAATCAGCATTTCTTGGAGGGGACATGTACACAGATCATCAGAGCACTGTTGATCAGTGTGCCCTGATGATCTGTGTAGCCCCAGCAGCACCACCTGTCAGTGTCCATCAGTGCCAGCTCTCAGTGCTCATCCATGCCACCTGCCAGTGCCACATTTCAGTGCCACATCAATGCCACATATCAGTGCCCATCTGAGCTGCCTTTCAGTTTCACCCATCAGTGCCAGTCAGTGCTACCTATCAATGCCAGTCAGTGCCACCTATCAGTGCCACCTATCAGTGCCAGTCAGTTCCGCCTATCAGTGTGCATCAGTGTCGCCTATCAGTGCCCGTCAGTGCTGCCCATCAGTGCCGCCTAACAGTGCCAGTTAGTGCCACCTAACAGTGCCTATCAGTGCCACCTATCAGTGCCATATATGAGTGCTGCCTTTCAGTGCCCATCAGTGATGCCTGTCAATGCCCATCAGTGTCCATCAGTGCAGCCAATCAGTGCCCATCACTGCAGCCTCATTAGCGCACATCAGTGAAGGAGAAAAATCACTTATTTACAAAATTTTATAACAAAAACTAAAAAAAAAAAGTTTTTTTTTTCAACATTTTCATTGGTTTTTGTTTTGTTTAAGAAAAAATAAAAAACCCAGAGGTGATTAAATACCACCAAAAGAAAGCTCTATCTGTCACAAACAAATGATAAAAATTTCATATGGGTACAGTGTTGCATGACCGTGCAATTGTCATTCAAAGTGCAACAGCGCTGAAAGCTGGAAATTGGCCTGGGCAGGAAGGGGGTATAAGTGCCCTGTAGGTAAGTGGTTAAATAGAAAACTATATTTACATAGATTTTACTCCAAAAGCATTTTATTTAAAATAAATTTGATTTTTTTTTTTTATCAATTTTTTAATCACCCTGGTCCCGCTGATTTTCTAAGAGTAGCCAAAGCCTTATTGGGGGGGTCCAAAAAAGGGGATGCACAGAGGTTATGGCTGTATGAGCACTGTCAGTGTAGGTATTGGAATAAAGTTGTATGTGGACTGTTTTAGCAGTGGTGAGGCGCTTCAATTTACATTTTTGTTACACAACAGTACAAGCCAAGGAGACTAGAGATCCTCTGGGGTGTAAAAGCCACCTGCCCGGAAACCAGATTACTTAGAGCAACTTCAATACTTTAAGATAACCTTTTGGGTCCGTTCAATGCTATTTTTCCACTTTCTTGAACCCTCCATCTGTATGACCAGTTCCAGGGGCGGACTGACAACAGATGGGGCCCCCAGGCAATAGGGGATCATGGGGCCCCTGTGTCCTATCCCAAACTCAAAAAAGCCTATGAAAAAGGTACCAGGGGCATCTCATGGGGCACCCTACTGACCCCCGGGCCCTCGGCAGTGCCCGAGTTTCCAAATGGTCAGTCCGCCCCTGACCAGTTCCCAGCAGCCTCCTCTATAAAAAGCTCCCCGCCTCTGGTCACAAGCTTGCATCCCCCACATGCATTGTAGGAATAATAGTTATAATGATGTTGACAGCCCGGAGCGGCACGGAGGAGTCAGAAAAGCGCTGGAGCCTGCCTAAGAGAGGGTTAAGGTAGTACAGCGCCATCATCTACCCCTAGAGTTAACAATCATTTACCCAGGGTTTTTTTTTGTTCCCAGCCTGGAGTTAGGCTTTTGAGGACCCTATTCTCAAAATGGTGGAAGCAATGTCTTGATCAACTTATGATTTGGTGGGCTGTCCCCTTCAAGCCATGCTTGCCTCTGCACTGATCTCCTAGACTTTGTCAGACTGGTCATAATTGCTAAGCAGGGACCTAGCAGATGTTGGCACTGACAGTCACCTTCTTGATTGCACTGATCAGATTGTTGCTTCAGCCGCTTTGAAACTAGCAGGGAAAGGTGATAGAGGGCAGGGCTTAACACAAAACAATGCAAAAGGTTCTTCGGAGCACTTTGAAGCTAGTCATCAAAAACCTAACATTTGTTTGACTACTTAAAAAAACAAAACAGAAGTCTTTGTTGCACATATTTTCAAATTAGTTTGGAAGCCACACTGCCATGTCAAGGCTCCTCTTTGTGATTATTAGAGCTAAATTATCAGAGTTCCAAAATATGGCACATACAGTGAGCTGCGCGTGCGGGGCTCAATATACAGGGGCAGACAGGCAGGTAAGTAGTTTTAATGCAGAAGAGACAAAGCATGTCCCTTCTGCATTACAAATCCTGCCTGTCTGCCCATATTAATTACTTAGGCTAAAGTTCCACTTTAAGAAGGCCTTGTTGCGCTTGCCCCACACTTCCAGTCAACATCTTGGAGTTACAAGCATTTCTTCTGTTGTTACATAGTTAATCTGGCTGAAAAAAGACAAAAATCCATCCAATTCAACCATTAAAAAAAAAGTTATAATCCTATACCCACAGTTGATCCAGAGGAAGGGAAAAAACCTAGCAAAGCATGATGCAATTTGCTCCTGCAGGGGAAAAAAATTCCTTCCTGATCCCCCGAGAAGCAATCGAATATTCCTTGGATCCACTTTACCTATAAATGTTAGTATCCAGTTATATTCTGTGAATCTAAGAAAGAATCCAGGCCTTTTTTTGAAGCAATCCACTGAGCTGGCCAGAACCAACTCTTGAGGGAGTCTATTCAACATTTTCACAGCTCTCACTGTGAAGAAACCTTTCCGTGTTTGGAGATTAAATCTCTTTTCCTCCAGACGTAAAGAGTGCCCCCTTGTCCTCTGTGATGACCTCAGGGTGAATAGCTCTACACCGAGTTCACTATATGAACCACTGATGTATTTATACATGTTGATCATATCCCCCTTAATCTCCTCTTCTCAAGAGAGAATAAATTCAATTCCTCTAATCTTTCCTCATAGCTGATCTCCTCCATGCCTCGTATCACTTTGGTTGCCCTTCTCTGTACTTTCTCCAGTTCCCCCCAATTCTTTTTGTGAATTGGTGCCCAAAATTGAACTGCATATTCCAGATAAGGTCTTACTAATGATTTGTACCGGGGTAATATGATATCTCACTCATTATCTCTCTCTTTACTGAATTGCTGACCTGTCATCTGGTCTAAGATCTATCTATGTCTAAGAGATATCAGATGTGTTGGAGCAGTGATGAAGGAAGAGTTTATCTTGTCTTAGGTGGAACTTCATGTTCAAGTGATCTCCACAGTGCACATGCCCAGTGTTTAAAACTGACAGACTTTCTCATCAGACATCTGAACCAAGAAGGATGATGTCTTCATTTAGAGGGGTTCCGGGACATATTCCTATGTTGATGGATGTTAGGTGTGGACTTGCTAGCTTCTCAGTTCATCAAAAAGCTGAAAAGATTGGACCAGACAGCAGATGCAGTAGATGCCTGGTGGTACAATGGGATCAGTAAGCTGATCAATGCCCTTGCCTTGATTACTGTGAAGGATTCTACCAGATCATCTGGACCTATTAGTTATCCACCCTGTTTCACATTTGCTGGCTGGTAAAGCCCAGGGTTTGGGAGACAGCTGCATATTTGATTCAGTAGTTCTTACCATGCTAAAAGCATGTACATCTACTTCAAATCTACTACAAGGTTTATCATCAGACATGAGAAACCTATTTTCACTAGTGCTGTGGGGGATTCCCCATGTACTTTTTCAGTGGCCTATAGTATAATGAAAGCTCCGGTATCTGCTCTGTCCATTCTTTTTCAATGCCCTCTTGCTAATCTTTTGCTGAATCATACTTTTCTACAGTGGGCTACCCATGTTGTTCCGTGTTAGGCCTTTCCTCTAATTGTGGGATTTAAATGTAGTATTGTAGGTGCTGCAAAGACCCCTCTTTGAACCTATTAAGGCATTGCTATCTCGTAAGGTAGCCTCTCGTGCTTTAGCCAGAAGGTAGTTAGCAGCATTGTCCTGTAGGGGGGTTCTGTTTAATCTTACATAGGGACAAAATTGTTTTGATACCAGTAACCTCATTTTATGCCTTTTACCATCATGAGGATATTGTATTACGCTCCGTTTACTTTGTGTACTCATGGTGTACTTACCTTAGCACTGGGTGTGCTAATACTGTATTTTAGGAGATACAAGCACAGAGCATGGAATGGTATCTCTAAAAGTATATTTTTTTTTAATTTTGGATAGAGTAAGAGAGGGTTATAACCCCTGTTAGTTTTTTTGTACATTTGTGTCTCATTGTGGAGATTTACTTTCACTTTGTGTCCCATAGCAAAAACAGGAAATGAGAGGAAATCCCTGCAAATTAAGGGAATCCATTGGGGTTCCCCGGGTCACCAGAACGAATATCTCCATTGGAAGATTTCCCTGCTATTACTGTCCTATTACCCCAAATTTTGGGTTTTCTTTTACTTTCACTTTTGATGATAACAGCAAACAGGACAAAAGGAATCTCTCATTCAAGTGTGAGAAAAAGCTTAAGGTTTTTTACGTTAACCACTTTCCCTCTGCCCTTTAGAAGTTTTACTGTGCATTCCTGTGCAAAATTACATTTAAAAAAAACATCATTTTGCACTCCCGCCACACGGGGGCGCGCACACCTGCAGATCGTCCTTCAAGAAGAACAAAGCTGTGGCTATGTTTACCTCACACTGTTGTGATGGGAGATCATTTCTCTCTGCAGAGCTGAGAACATGATTCATCACTTCCCCTAGTAAAAGCACCACCTAGTGTACACCAAGCACATAGCTAGGCACACAATTAACCCTTTGATCACCCTAGATGTTAACCCCTTCCCAGCTAGTGTCATTAGTACAGTGTCAGTGCATATTTTTAGCACTGATCACTGTATTTATGTCACTGGTCCCCACAAGGTGTCACTTAGTATAAAAAATATCTACCGCAATATCGCAGTCCCGCTATAAGTCTCTAAACACCGCCATTAATAGTATAGATAAAAAAAAAATTTAAAAATAAATTGAGTATATGTACTATAGTTTGTAGACGCTATAATTTTTGCTCAAACTAATCAATATGCAATTATTGGGGTTTTTTTTTACCAAACATGTGTAGCAGAATACATTTTGGTCTAAATTTTTGGAAGAAATTTAATTTTTAAAATTTTTTTTTGGATATGTTTTATAGCAGAAAGTAAAAATATTGTTTGTTTTCTCAAAATTGTCGGTATTTTATTGTTTATAGCACAAAATGCACAGAGGCGATCAAATACCACCTAAAGAAAGCTCTATTTGTGGGGAAAAAAAAGAGATAAATTTCATTTGGGTGCAGCATTGCATGACAGTGCAATTATCAATCAAAGTAATGCAGCGCCTGGTCAGGAAGGGGGGTAAATCTTCTGGAGGGCAAGTGGTTAATGCATTCTATGCTTTAGTGTTCATTCACACTGGAATGCAGTGCGGGAGAGCCACATTCTTGTGTGAGGCTTCCTGCATCGCATTGCCCTTGCGATCTGCTGGGGGGGGCAATTAAACTTAACACCTTGAACGCAGGTGGCAAACGCATTGCATTTGCCCGCACTAAACCGCATGGTGCAAAGTACCATACTATGTGGTTGCTGTGCATTTAAAAAAAGTAGTGCATGCACTACTTTTAGCGCAGTGCAGTGCAATTTCATCCCATTCAAATTAATTGCCATGAAATTGCACTGCATAGGCCCGCATATGAATTGCACAGGAGCAGTTCATATCAGAGCATAGTGTGAACCCGGCCCTGAAGGTGACAAACCTTCTGTGCCACAGGATCCCCACCCCCCTTATACTTACCTAAGCCTGATCTCAGTTCAGCTTTGTGCTCGAGAGCAGCGGCAAGGGACCCCAGAAGAAGAGGATCACGGCTGCTCTGTGCATAATCATTTCACAGAGTAGGTAAGTATGATGTGCTTTTTATTTTATTTAAAAAAAAATGAAAGCTTTACAGTCACTTTAAGTGTTAAGCTGGGTATACACCAATAGATTTCTGAACAAAAATTCTTAGCGAAATTTGTAATGAAAATTCTCACAACGTTTGAAAGTTATTCAAAGTAATTCAGGATTTTGTTTGCTTTTGACATTCAATTTTGCAGTGAATAGACTTTACTGAAGGAAAACCACATCCAGTATTGGAAACTCATATATCAGAGAAAAAATTTCCATCCTGTTCCTTTTCTCATCACTGCTGTTGAAAACAAATGTCGATTTGACCCCACTAATGATTAGAAAAGCAAACGTTCCTACAACGAAAAATATTGAATGAAATTCTACTAGTGTATACACAACTTGAGTGGATACTATTTTATTCTTCATCATTAAGCCCTGGTTCACACTTATGCGGTGCAGAATTCGCAGCAGTTTCTGTGCGAATTCCACACCGCATCAGAATTGCACCCCGTTCATGCAAACCGCTGCGGGTGTGTATATTAACACCCCAAAAGCGATCCGCAAATCACGGTGCGATGTGCAGAATCGTATCGCATAGCTGTGAATACCCATGCGATCTGATTCTAGTGCGGACCAAAAAAAGGGTCCTGCACCTTTTTGGTGCGGTGCGATTAGAGCCATACAAAATGTATGGCTCCAATCGCACCGCACACAAATCCCATGTGATTTGCACAGGAATGCAGTGCGGTTCCTGTGTGAATCACATGCGATATACCGCACCGCATATATATGAACCCAGGCTGAATTTGTTTTTACTGACACCATTCCGTGCTCTGTAATTGTGTCTGCTACAACTATATACTCGTAGGATTGTTTCCCAAGATGCAGTGTTTGGTGTCCTATGGAATCCTGATTTGATGACCTCCTCTGGCCATTTGTATCCACACACTTCCAGGTTCTTGCTTGAACTGTTTAGTACTGGTTAAGGATTATTGTTAATTGTAGCTTGGTTCTTTATATTTATCTGGTTTTCAGCATTTTGAGCACTATAGTATATTTTATGTTTTCTAAGGTAGTACTGTATTTTATTTTGTATTTAATTTAAATTACAACAGTCTTGAAGACCCAGATTTTACACAGCCATGGAGAGATCACTCTTTCTCCATATAAGCACGTTCTATTTTCTGTACATCCATGGGATTGAAGTTTTCAAAGGTCTGTATAAGTATAATGTGATTTAGTCTATATACTTGTGCACAATAGGGTTGTTCACACCAGTGTGATGGTAAAACATGGCCGCTGATGTGCTGTGTGAAGGGACTGGTACTAATCTGTCACAGCACTGCTGTGTTAGGAAGTGCTGACCTGGGGAGCCCAATGCATATGATGTGAACAGGCCCTTAGTATGAGAACATATGTAGAACATGTGTATGGGAGATTGTATTTCTTGCTTCAGCAGCTGTAGGGAGGTAAACAGAACACAAAAAATGACAAGGGGTTTTACCTATTCTTCTCTATATCACGGTCTGCTGTTGTAGTTTTTCTTCTATCGGAGAAACATACATGTGTGAAAATAAAGTTCAGTGTTACTGCAAGTATTTGCACTAAAATAATATGAAATATATTTATTCACAACAGGACCTGTTTAAAGGATTCGCTAGGCACCTATCTCACCACTTAGCTGGAGATAACAAGACACCTCTGCGGAAAAATGGTGAGACTTCCCGTGTTATCTGAGAGAGCAGGACATCCAGTAATACAAAGTTATGGTGTCAAGTAGGGTAATACATGTTAAAGTGTTACTAAACCCAGGACCCTACATTCACTATATCTGGTCTCCCACAGTACACACAACATGGAAGTGCAATTATTGTAGTAAATATAAACTGCTAAATACCTTTTCCCATCAGCAGTTACAGCAGTCTTGTGACTTATATCAGTGTCCAGCAGAGCATATGTTTAAGCTTGTAGGAGGAGTTTTCTTTCTGCTGTAGGAGTCTGCAGAACCCCTGACCTCTGTCAGGACAGTGCTGATTGGCCCTGTGCTGATCACATGTACTCTCCCAAGGAAAAAAAAAAACCCTCTCTAGCAAACCAATCCAAACTGAGCATGTGCAGAGTGACTCCACACAATATGTCTTATCAGGAGATAAGAGGGGAGCACTGGAAAAAGGGGAGGATCAGAGAAGTCAGAATCAAACAGCATTTTTACACAATCCACAGTGAGTATAACAAGCATGCTTTACTGCATATACAGACTGATATTACTGTTGTGGGTTTAGTAACACTTTAACTTAAAGGGTTTTTTCATATAAAACTTATATTTCATTTTAGATTATTGAATGGTCAAGCTGATCATACACTGTGAAACAGATTTCTACATCCACGCCAATACGGTGGATGGGGAAATTCGCCCTCCGAGCCATTGTATTCTGACAGCTGTACGCACTGTAGACACTGGTCAAGAAAAGTTTTCCAAATTGTCCTTTCAACAGAAGACTATCAGCTTCTGTCAAGATGGGATTGCCACACACTGATCGCTGTTTGGCCACTCCCTGCTGAACATGCTGAATTTTAACCAGAGTATGGCCGTCTTTAGGCTCAGAACACGTCTGCAAATGTTTAAAAAAAAAAAAACACCACTTGATTCTGTTATGTATTAATTACAAGATGTTACATGCATTTCTGGGTAAGACTAGTAAAAGTACCCGAGTTAGTCTTTATATCAGCTTTGTGTAATTCCCTGCACAGTGACACTCCAGCCTAGAGAGGGAGGGCCAGCAGTGGCAGCCAGTGACACTGTACATTGTTGTCAGTCATATCTCTGTGAGCATGCGTACAGCAGAGCAGTGTGTTGCTTCTCCTTCTGCCTCTCATGAGATGGGGTATTTTAGATGATCTGAGATGGAAGGTATAGTGCAGTTAAAGATGGGGTTTTTTATTGGATCTAATATACCAGGCATACTGCAGTTAATGATGGGATATTTTATTCAATGTGATATACCTGGTATAGTGCAGTTAATGATGGGATATTTTATTTATTGTGATATACCTGGTATAGTGCAGCTAATGATGGGATATTTTATTCAATGTGATATACCTGGTATAGTACAGTTAATGATGGGATATTTTATTTATTGTGATATACCTGGTATACTGCAGTTAATGATGGGATATTTTATTTATTGTGATATACCTGGTATACTGCAGTTAATGATGGGATATTTTATTTATTGTGATATACCTGGTATACTGCAGTTAATGATGGGATATTTTATTTATTGTGATATACCTGGTATAGGGCAGTTAATGATGGGATATTTTATTTAATGTGATATACCTGGTATAGGGCAGTTAATGATGGGATATTTTATTTATTGTGATATACCTGGTATAGGGCAGTTAATGATGGGATATTTTATTTATTGTGATATACCTGGTATAGGGCAGTTAATGATGGGATATTTTATTTATTGTGATATACCTGGTATAGGGCAGTTAATGATGGGATATTTTATTTATTGTGATATACCTGGTATAGTACAGTTAATGATGGGATATTTTATTTATTGTGATATACCTGGTATAGTGCAGTTAATGATGGGATATTTTATTTATTGTGATATACCTGGTATAGGGCAGTTAATGATGGGATATTTTATTTATTGTGATATACCTGGTATAGGGCAGTTAATGATGGGATATTTTATTTATTGTGATATACATGGTATAGTGCAGTTAAACATGGGGGATGATTTACTAAAACTGGAGAGTGCAACCTCTTGTGCAGCTGTGCATAGAAACCAATCAGCTTCTAACTTCAGATTGTTCAATTAAGCTTTGAAAAAAAGCCTGGAAGCTGATTGGTTTCTATGAAGAGTAGCACTGCATTTTGCACTCTTCAGTTTTAGTAAATCAACCCCCATGCGGTATTTTATTTGATCTGATAAACCAGATATAATGCAATTAAACATGAAGTATTGAATCTGATCTGATATACCAGGCATATTACATAGGGTATATTTTATTTGGTCTATACCAGCCATACTGCATTTAAAGATGGGGTATTTTATTGCATCTAACATACTAGGCATAGTTCAATTAAAGATGAGGCATTTTATTGGATCTGATATACCAAACATAGTGCAATTAAAGATGAGGTATTTATTGGATCTGATATACCAATCATAGTGCAGTTAAACATTGAGTATTGTATATGATCTGATCTAGCAAGCATAGTGCAATTAAACATGGGGTATATTTTACTTGCTGTTAGATGGCAGACATAGTGCAATTAAACATGGAGTACTTTATTTGATCTGATAAGCCAGGTATAGTGCAATTAAAGATGACATCATTGATTTGATCTGAGAGAGCAGCTATAGTGCAACTAAAGATGGGGTATTTAATTTGATCCGAGATGGCATGAATAGTGCAGTTAAAGATGAGGTATTTTATCTGATATACCAGATATAGTGCAATAAAACATGGAGTATTTTATATGATCTTATATAGCAAGCATAGTGCAATTAAATATGGATTATTTTTTTTTATCTGAGAAGGCTGGTATAGTGCAATTAAAGATGGGGTATTTTATTTAATCTGAGACGGCAGGTATGGGGCAATTAAACATGGAGTATTTTATTTGATATGATAAACTAGGTATAGTGCAATTAAAGATGGCATGTTTGATTTGATCTAAAATAGCAGGTACAGTGCAGTTAAAGATGGGATATTTTATTTGATTCGAGATGTCAGGTATAGTGCAATTAAAGATGAGGTACTTTATTTTGTCTGATATACCAGACATAGTGCAATTAAGCATGGAATATTTTATATGATCTTGTATAGCAAGCCTAGTGCAGTTAAAGATGGGATATTTTATTTGATCTGAGATGGCAGGTATGGAGCAATTAATCGTGCAGAATTTTATTTGATGTGATAAACCAGGTATAGCGCAATTAAAGATGACATAATTTATTTGATCTAGGAGAGCAGCTATAGTGCAACTAAAGATGGGATATTTTATTTGATCTGAGATGGCAGGTATGGAGCAATTACATGTGGAGTATTTTATTTGATGTGATAAACTAGGTATAGTGCAATTAAAGACGGCATAATTGATTTGATCTGAGATAGCAGGTACAGTGCAGTTAAAGATGGGATATTTTATTTGAACTGAGATGGCAGGTATAGTGCAATTAGTGTAATTGTATAGTGTGATTGGAGATGGGGTGTTTTGGTTGATGAGGCTCATTTTCTAGATTGAATATTCATTTCTCTCTTCTTCTCCTTAGTAAAAGAAGAGGCTCAGAGGTTGATCAAGACATTTTTTAAGAACCGAACAACTTGTGAGAGTGAGAGAGACTGGCAGGAGATGCTGCAGGCTGCCACCTAATGCCAGTATGAAGAGCTGCCACCATGGAACCTGACTTATCTATGCACTAAGAGAGCTCAGTGGAACACACAGCTACCTCACACCACCTCCTCAGTCTGTGTGTGCACCGCCTGTTCTCTGCCTATCCTACGCATGACATGGAAATGGTTTACATCCTAGCTTTAGACCAGTCTTTTTTTTTTTTATTCCCTTCTGTGCTTCCTATAGACATCTTGTCAGTCCAGCACCAAATAGTGATGGGGCTCTCTTTATATGAACACTGCTGAGGAAGCAGAAAGGAAAGACTCAGCACTGTATACGTTTTTACAGGCTGTTCAGCCTTAACTAAATATAAATTATTTTTACATTTAGGGAACCCAGACAAACAACATATTACTGTTTCTTTTACTGACGCGTTACATATAGAGGGGAAACCAAAGGAAAGCATGGTCTGCTGCTTCTAGAAGGGAATAGTCAACTCTTCATCAGTTACTGCTACTGTGGTGCCATCATGTGGATAATGATGGCACATCTGCTATAATGTCATACTACTGTATCATTGAACAAACAGGAGTGACTTGGTAGTGCTGCTATTGCTTTTTCATGCTGATTCTATGAACAGTAGAATAATTCACTGTTAAAGTGTACTGGGGAATAAAAATAAAATAGCTAAGTGCTGGAGAGTAAATATCATAAGGTACCAGACTGTCCTTGTTTTGTGAGAATAGATCTTCTCACTGGGTCGGCTAAGACCACAAAGGTTGTAATGCAAATACTAACTTTCTGAAAGTCAACATTTGCATAAGGTTAGGCACATCCCTCGTCTCGTGACAGTACTTGATCTGTTGTATTTTGACATCGTTCCCGGCGTCAGGAGGACTCGTTGGTTCTCGCCCCCCGCGGAGGGGGATCGGCTGCCCGGAGGATTCATCTCAGCGGGCCGGGGTCAGCCACCGCTGGCCTGTCGGACCTCCGGCTTCCCAACGCCGGCCCGGGGTAGGTTTACTGGTTAGTAAACCTCATATAAGATTTAACATGGTTCTTTGCAATATTTTTACATGTACAGCTTTCATTAAAATAAACCCTGGTAATAATGACGTGAAGATCAACCAGGTTTCTGATAAAAACTACAAGTACAGGGGAAACTTGAAAAATTAGAATATCGTGCAAAAGTTAATTTATTTCAGTAATGCAACTTGCAACTTGGAGTGTGGAAGAAAACCTAGAGAAGCACAGGGAGAACATGCAAACTCCATTCAGGGAGTGTCCCGTCTGGGGTTCAAGCCAATGACCCTGGTGCTGCAAGACAGGAGTGCGAACCACCATTACACTGGCATGTTCCACTGTTATCACCATCAGGAATCCTGTTCTGAAAGTTGCCATGCAGGAAGCGGCTGCAACCAGGCTAGAGTAGATCAGCACCACTGCGATACAGCAAAGGATAAAAACAGTTATTTTATTGTAATTATGGCAATTGTCTGACATGCAGTACTTTAGAAAACAAAATGACTACTTTAAGGGATCTCCAGCGGCCCAGGAAGAAGGAGTATTCAGACAAGACAGGTACCTTCTGTCAGTTATGATGCATATTCTGCAGCACTTAGTTTCATATATTTCATAGTACAGGTTTATTTTACATTCAAACGTTAATTAAAAGTACATATCCTCACCTTCCCTCTTGTTCTTTGCACTTCATTTTTGCATTATATATTTTTTTTAAAGTTTCCCTCTTCTTAGCGGAAAGCTTTCATCCACACGGTGCTCAATTGCCCTCTGACCTCATCCTGTCGTCTGTCCAGGAACATCCTGTGGATGAAGTAGAATGGTGCAAGCATGTCTCACCGCAGTGCCAGCACTGGAAGACTGGGGAAGATGGGTTAATGGCCACACCTTGCAGACACTTCAAGTAGTGGAGACATACCTGCCCGTGTGTCGATTTCCAGGCTGGAAGTGTGACAGCAGCTACCGGACTCAACAAACTTTCTGGAGGGCACAGCTTCGAGGACAAAGTGAATATTACAGCTAAAGCTGTATTTTAGTTAGTAAAGAGTTAGTACATTGAAATTGTATTTAAATTGAGAAGCTGAAGGAGGACTTTTATTTTCATACCCCTCCTCTACTCCCAGTTAGGTACTTTATTCACCTTACATAGAAATATATGTTCATCTAAGCACTTCTGCTGGTTGATTTTTGTTTTTAACAGGAAAAAAATGCTTATGTTTAGGGATTTGATGGAGAAAAAAAATTTGCACATTAGTAAGAAACAAAAAACTGACACATTTATTATTGCTTGAATAGAAAGGACAAGGTGTAAATAGTGAACGCTTACAGAGATTTTTGTGTTCTTTGCTGCTTCTTTATATTGGATGTGAATGTGTTGCTTTTCTAACAGACATAGGTGTTTGACATTATTGTTTTTATATGATGCTGGAAGAGGTTGGAATTGCCTTAAATTTCATATGCTGTGTGACCAAGCCATACATATCTTACTTCATAAGTACTTACCTTCATAAAGCAAACTTTTATTCTTTAACAGTTATTTCAGTTTCGTACAGTTTTTTTTCAGATTTTAATTAAAAGCATAAAACAATGAAAATGTCTAATGCCAGGCAAACGGCTAAATACAAGGATGAAGTACATATAAGGGAGCTGTTGTACCTGCTAAAGTTTTCCACAGCATAGCCCTGTCTGGCAGAGAAGGGAGCAGATTCTTCCTTACTGCAGTTTTGTAACAAGTCTTGTCCTTTCCCCAACCCATGACTGAACAGTTCAAGGAGAAGCATCACACTGATGAGCGTTCAACGTGCTTGGTTCATTGTGACTGTACTTGAGCTGCTTCTCCCTCTCCCAGTCTGAGCTCTGCTCTCGGGGAGTTGCAATTTGCTAATTCCATGTCAAAGTTAGGTACTTACTGTGCATTTACACAAATACATTCAAGGGCATAATATTGAATAATGCTACATTGTGTGTCTTTTATATTTGTCTGGAGTTCTGCTATAAAATTGGCACTATTTGCATCAAAATGCTAACATAACTTATTTCAGAAAACAAATCATATTAAAACAGTTATTAAGTAACTTTGCTAAAATTAGTAATATTGAAAAAAATCAGCCTGTAAATGATTATTTGGAATACCTGCCAGCCCCTCTGCTGTTGACCAAAGTCTTTACCCTTTTGCAAAGCTACAACCATCATTGTTTTCTTCAGCATCCAACACATTTCTGAGTGTGTCAGATTTCTGCATTTCCACTGCTGCATTTTGTAGTTCCACCCATCAGGGCACTCTCACTAGGTCTGTCCCTTGACCTCTGAAAAGGACATGGTAGTGACAGTGGCCATACAATGGAACCAGAGCAAACAGCGGGAGGCTAAGGATCTGACACTTGAGCTGGCCATACGCATACAGGCTGAACTGAAAAGAAAACGAACTGATTTCTCCATCCATTCTACACAGCACAGTTAGAGGAATCTTCCACTGCGGCTATTGTATTTGCCAAATCTGACACATTCCACGTAAAACCCCAAAGATGGACTGGACAAAATTATTTGCACCTTCTCAAAATTGTATGAAATGATTGCATTCCGAGTTTGTGATGCACCTATAATTTGTAAATTAACTCACTTGTATTAACAGGTGCTGACAATATAGAAATATCTCCAGGAACCAGCTAAAATGGTGAACATTTCACTCTATCTTTCTGTTGTGTGTCTCTGTGTGCCACATGAGAAGAGAGCATGAAGAAGAGAGAGTAGCAAAGAATCATCTGAGGATTTGAGAACAAAAGTTGTGGAAAAGCATGTACAATCTCAAGATTACAAGTCCATCTCAAGAGGTCTTAATGTTCCTGTGTCCACTGTGTGCAACATTGTCAAGACGTTTACAGCCCATGGCACTGTAGCTAATCTCCCTGGACATGGACTAAAGAGAAAAATTGAGCAGCGATTGCAATGAAGGATTGTTTGAATGGTGGCTAAAGAACCTCAATCAACTTTTAGACAAAGCTGACATTCAGGCACAGGGTACAGCTGTGTCAGCTCACACTATATGTCGCCATCTGAATGAAAAGGGATGCTATGGTAGGAGACCCAGGAGGACCCCACTGCTGATACAGAGACATAAAAAAAGCCAGATTGGAGTTTTCCAAAACTTACCTGAGGAAGCCAAAGTCCTTTTGAGAGAATGTGCTGTGGACAGACGAAACAAAATTCTACTGCTTCGTTCTACTGCTTTCTGAAAAAGCAATGAGGCCTTTACAGGAAAGAATAGTTTCTACAGTTAAACATGGTAGAGGTTCACTGATGTTTTGGGTTTGCTTTGCTGCTGTGTCAGACACTGGATGTCTTGACCATGTGAATGGCATCATGAAATATGAAGACTACCAAAGAATTCTGGGGTGCAATGTAGGGCCCAGTGTCAGAAAGTTGGGTCTTCATCACAGGTCATGGGTCTTACAGCAGGACAATGACCCAAAGCACCCAGAAATGGTTTCAGACAAAGCGCTAGAGAGGACTGAACTGGCCAGCAATGAGTCCAGATCTCAATCCCTGTGGAGAGAACTCAAAACAGCAGTTGGGAAAAGGAACTCTTCCAATCTGAGAGACCTGGAGCAGTTGGTGAAAGAAAAGTGGTCCAAAATTCCAGTAGAGAGGTGGAAGAAACTCATTGATGGTTACAGGAATCGATTGATATCAGTTATTTTTTTCCAAGCGGTGTGCTACCAAATGTTACATTGAGGGTGCCAGTAATTTTGCCCAGTCCATTTTTGGGGTTTTGTGTGTAGTGTGTCAGATTTGACTTTTTGTTTCTCCCCTTTTTTGTGTCATACCGATATAAACAAAAGAAATAAACATGAGAAAGCCGAAACATTTGTAATTGCAACAATTTTCTGGGCAAAGTGATGCATTATCTGACAGGAATGCAGCGGTGCCAATATTTTTGGCCATGACTGTATAGGGCCAGCTATAAAGCAACGATCTTAGCAATGCAAAGACAAAGATAGTGGTTAGCTGGAATAGTATGCAGTACATTTTTTACAGGTTTTTTTTTTTTTTTTAGGAGCTCTTAAGTCAAGTGGAAAAAGCCTAACGCCTTATGGCCACATTTCCTTTGCAACATGTCACAGCTAAATATGTCAAGGAAAAAAATTCTCCAGTCCTGTTTTTTTGTAGAAGGTCCAAGATATGTGGCCAGGCTTTCTGTCCAGTATGTCATGGATGAGCAAGTCTGCAAATAAAATAAAAGTTCTGTTCCTGTAATGTTCTTAGAACTTTCCTTTTGCTGAATCTGTTACCTGTAATATCAATGAGGATGATGTAGCTAAGGGAGTACTGTTTTCTTGACACTGACAGGCATGTTTCCTGAACTCATTGCAAGAAAAAGTATGTCAAATGGTAGAGAAATTCGAGGCAACAAGAGAAGCATTAGAAAAACAAAGCATTAGTGGCATTCAGTAAGCACAGCAACTTTGCTGAAGTCATATTCATTACCTTAAATTGATTTCTGTGTAATCATGTAGAATCAGAATACTTGGCTCTGTAGCTGGTCAATAGCAAGGTTGGAGGAATGCACACGATTGATCCTGTCATTGGTAGAAATGTAAGCGCACACTCACCTACTTCAATGGGACGGCAGTCCCATTTTAAAGACTTGCAGAAAAATATGTTTGCCAATGTGGGAGAAGCAATGGAGAAACGGCTTGCTGGTTGCAGTGAGAGAGCTACTGTAGGTTGTAGGAGTACAGAAGTATTGTAGTTTTTTAGATAATCTAATGGTAGTGAGTTGCCACCAGTGACAGCATGACAAGTGTGACATAAACCTGAGATTTTGTCTATTCCCTGCAGACATCTGCTTTTCATTTAAGTTTTGGGACCATGTTTAAAACACCTTAGCTTTTTTTTTTTTTATTAACTCTATGCACTCTATTAACTCTATGCAGGCAAATTGCAGCAAGGTTGCCCTTTTCACTCATTTATTTGATAACCATCATTAATGGTCCAGCCACTTGTAATGACTTTTTTGTTTTAACCCGCCTTCTACTTCTCTGATGCATGCAGTACTGGTTCACAACCAACTAGCCAGGGTCACATGACATGGGGGAATAGGATGGCCTTCAACAAACTCATGCAGAGAATGCCTTTCTGTGTAGCATTTCCTTTCTTATCATGCATGCTTTTTTAACCGGTACAATGCACACCATACATAAAGAATTGTTTAACTCATGTATTGTTTCTCTGTCTAAAGGCCTAAAATAGTAGTTTATATAGTTTGAACACAGCATGACTCCCACACCAAGTGAGATTTTGCCAACTTTTTATTTGCGCTGAAGAGAGCACCTCCACCATGGCAGCTAGGGGCTTGTGTGTAGTTATGTGTCGATGCGACCATGCTGGTCATATGACAAGATACCACTGTTATGCACATATATGTGACCGTAAAAGGGTGAGCTTTAATGCTTACCTGATGCACATATGCAGCACTGGGTGGGTGCTGAGAATGCCCTCGACTGAATGGTAGCCCGCAGGACCAGCTCCCGATCATATGACCGCCAATCACACTGGTCACATGATTGCTGATCCTTCCTGTTCCCCCTGGGCCTTAAAAACTTTTTAAAGACAGGCATAGGTGTTTTTGAATAACATAAAAGAACGAGGGGTCTCATGTATTCATTTGTTTGAAAGAAACTAACTGTGTTGCTTTAGAAAAGCCAATTATAATTTAATGCAGTTTTCACATGCAGGCTTCATTGTTTGGTGTTGGGTGAGGCAGCTATGCAAACAGCGCATGAAGGACAGGCAGGTCAGGAGGTAGAGTTGGCATACCCGGGGAAATAACTGCAGCTTCAAAAAATGAGCAAATTGTTTTAAAAAATTATATATCCATATTGCAATGGAGTCATTGAAGCAACAATTAGCAATGTGAATATAGAACATTGTACAAATAAGCAGGCTCTTATGAGTGACTTGTCTCTTTATTTAAAGAATATTATTACACTGAAACAATCAATATCTTAGTTTTAGTTTTGATTGTATCTGCTTTCTGATTAAACAATATGCATCACAATACATTACCTTTTTTTTTTTAAACATGTATATAATCTCAAAAACAAATATTGCACCTTATCAGTCCTTAGTCTTTTTTTCCCCCTTACATTTGACCCTATTTTCACCTTCCAATGTTGCCAGTAACACACTTGCTGTCCTAGGGTGACCATGTTAATTCACTGAGCTGTATATATGGCGGAGCATTGGTGTCACCCTAAGCTGCTCTTCTAATTTGAGTTACAAACCTTTTCTCTTCTCCATTACATAGGAAGGCATTCTTTTACAGACACAAAAGTTAGCAAGAAATTATATTTTTGTTCAGCACATAGGAAGTTACAAGAACAATGGAATTCTGGCAAAATAGAAAGGTACAGTATTTTTCCGTACTTGTAGAAAATGTACTTAGTCTGTAAAAAGAAAACAAATGAAGCCACCACATCTAAGGACTGCTAAGCTGCAATATATTATATTTTGGTTTTTGGATTTAGATATTCTTGAAGAAACAGGCATTTCACTCTTTACATTGACAGTCACAATATTTCCATCCAGTTTTAAAATGGTTAGACCTGCATTACAATAAAAGATGATTTTCAGAGATTGGTTAACCAACTGATCCTAGCCCAGCGAGCCCCTGTCAACTCAGGGCACCGTGGACATTCCCAGTTTTAATTTTATAGATCCAATTCATTGGTACAGGCAGACGTTAATTTCTGATCACGTTAAATGACAAATTAAATAAGGTGTATTTATACATGAGCTCAGAAGGCTTCTTTCTATGATGTAGAAGTGTCATTGCTCTCTATGATCAAGGCCAGTGTGTGGTACAGCTCTTTAGCCTGTGCAGAGAAAAGGAAAACACAACTTAATTTTTCTTTCAGTTTTTCTGTGGTTTTTTTTATAAATATGCTTATATCACTAAGCCATTATACCATTTCTTGTCAAAACAATCATCCTGTACAGAGCACATTCCTAAAATCTGCCATTGTTATGCAAATCATTTATGCTACTTTATTTTTTTACAAATAACTTTATTGGTATCAGTGTCCAAGGCAGTATAACCCATATGTCTCAAAAATCCTTATGACCCCGTCTATTTTTTGCAACGGTCCCCTATGTGATAGGATACTGTAATGTCAAGTTCTCTTTATTGAGACATCAGTGATCTATTTGACCCCTGACATTTCCCCTACCCTCCACTGAAGCTAATGGAGCACAGGCTCCATCCAGGTTACTGTATTTTTCGCTCCATAAGACGCACTTTTATCCCCCCCAGAAATGGGGGGAGATGTCTGTGCATCTTATGGAGTGAATATGGAGCGGCTGGCCCGGTATGCCCCCCGTGGCTGCCGCTGTGTTAGAATACCGTAACGGCCGCTTGGCTCATCTGTGCAGCAGAACCTGCTCCTTAGTCTTTACCTGTTCCTCGGTCCAGCGGTGTCCTCCCCACCACTGGTTTTAACGGCAGTCTTCTCTCCCTGGCACTGGCATCTTTAGTGTGGGCACTCGGCTGTGGCAGCTTGCAGCTTCACAGCCGGGTGCCCATTGCACATGCGCAAGGTGCGCTGCGCTTTGTAAATGGCACCGTAGTCTTCTGGGACCTGTCACATGTCCCAGAAGACTTCGGGGGGGGGGGGACAACTTCCGCTTCCGATTGCCCAGGCGATCGAAGCGGCAGCGGGTACCTGTCAAATTCTGGTACCCGCTCCCCAAAGGTTTGCAGTCTCTGGTCATCTCCTGTACTGTGTCCGCAGTCTCTGGTCATCTCCTGTACTGTGTCCGCAGTCTCTGGTCATCTCCTGTAGTACATCTGCAGTCTCTGGTCATTTCCTGTACTATGTCTGCAGTCCATTGGTTCAGAATATTTTTTTTTCCTCCTCTAAAACCTAGGTGCGTCTTACGGAGCAAAAAATAGACAGGGGTCATAAGGATTTTTGAGACATATGGGTTATACTGCCTTGGACACTGATACCAACAAGTTTATTAGTCAGCCAGGTAACCCCTGCCAATCCCATCATGCTTCAGTTTCTTGCTACAGTCCTAGGAGAATGGACCTCTTTTCTCCCCAAAGAAAGGCAACATTTTTTTTATAAAGACATTTTTCTTCAGATGGATGTTTGGTGCTCATCAGACTCATTGCAGACTCTTCATGGGCTCTCCCAGACCAGTTAGATTTCCTGTGCCAAAGTCCGTTTTACCTCCCTGCTTCATGGTCACTGGCATAACTGTTGAAACCAAGGTCTTATGAGTTCAGGGTCTATTCAAATCTGGTATTCCAACTCTCCAGAAAGCTAGGAAATCCACCTCATGCAAGTTCTATCATCACACTTGGAAAGCGTACTTCGCATAGTTTGAGGCACAGAAATTCCATCCCAGAAAAAATTAAATGGGACAGATTCAGACTTTTATCCAACAGCTTGATTCATCAACAGCTGGACCTGAGTACCTTCACAGGCCAGATCTTGGCTCTTGCCTTCATACATGAGGTCCCTCAAATTGTTCTGCCTATACATCCACCTGTGACTCTTGGCCCTCAACCTGGTTTGGTTGGCTCTTCAAAAACTGCCATTTGAATGTGTCAGAGCTATCACTTTGTTTTCTCTTACTCACAAAGTGGTCTTTCTCCTTGTCATCAACTATGCAAGATAGGTTTCTGACAGCCTTGTTCTACAAAGGCCTAAGACCTAGGGCCTCCTTTCTCCCAAAGGCAGTGTCATGCATCCGTCTATCCTGATCTAGTACATCACAAGGATATTTCCCTCCATTGCCTGGATGTGATGCAGGCTGCTTGAGTTTATCCTCCACATCTCCTTTTAAAATGACGACTGCCTCTTTATCAGGGACTCATGTCACCTTTTCTATGTGGCTTAGGCAGCCCATCATTCAAACCTATCCACTTAAGGAAAAGGTTTTACTTGTTCATGTAAAGTCATACTCTACTAGATACGTAAGTGCCTCTTGAGCCTTTCAGACAGGAAACCATATGGGAGACCCCTACTGCACCAAGGTCTTTACCAAATAGCAGAGACTTGGCCTTCATTGCCGATAGCCAGTAGCTGATCCAGACCCAATTGCAGGTAAGAGAATTTGTCCCATGAAGAAATTCCTGGGATGAATGCCCCCAGCCAATACATTAAAGTGAAGTAAGCTTTCCACGTCCAAAAATAAACTTTGCAGGAAGTGGACTTCTTAGCCTTGAGAATTGTAAGCATCACAGATGCCCCTGTTGCTTAGAACATGGGCTTTATCTGTAATACATTTAACAATGTAGGTAAGGTAATAGAAGTAAGCGCTCTAAAATAAGCAGCTGGAAACCTCAAGGAAACCAAATTAAAAACTTTATCATAAACATGTAATAGAAAAGTGCAGCGCTATAAAATGAATATTGATAAATAATGTCCCCAATATCATAAGTAAGCTGAGAATAATATAAGTGCTTAATAGCGGTGACAGTCTATATGGTGAAGATAATATGGTATGACAATCCAATCCAGTGGCGGTGCTCCGTTTTATGGTAAAAATTACGCACTCACCAGATGCGTAATTCAAGTACGCAGTGTATAAATCAATACGGATCTCCTTCACAGATATAGGTCTGGTCTGGAACACAGGATAATTTTCCCTCAGGGTGGTGTGGTTATGAGCCCTCAGAGAAATAAGATGATCCAGTTGGCCAGAGGTCCCTTTAAGGGATGGGTGGGTACAGGTGCCTGCTTACAGGAGCTTCCCTCTCTGGATACGGTGAGTGGATGACTGGATCACGGCAGGGCTCTATAAATAACATAGCTCTTCCTACAAGCATCTTCTCTCCATGCTGTCAGACCCTTAAAGGTCATCCACCCACTGTATCCAGAGAGGGAAGCAGGCACCTGTATCCATTATAGCCCTGTATCCATTATAGCCCTGCAAGGTTCAGTCAACCAGGGTCCAGATGCAGTAGGGTACAAAATCCAAGCTATTGACCATGTGGCTGTGTTGACTATTTTCACATATGCAGTCATTTTGTAGCCCCGGAGATCCATGAGAAGCAGTAACCCTCACTTCATAAAATCACTTACCATGCTACCTTCTTATAATAAAAGTCCAATATTGTACAGCATATATTTTCTACACTTTTCTTAGATAAGTAATGCTCATTTTCATGACATTCTCCTGGTTAGATTTTCATTTATTATTGGGTGTCTTTAAGTTGCCATTGTGTTATTAACCTCTTGCGAAACACATACATGTGAAGGCAGGAAAGTGGGCCTGCGGTTGTGGGCTGAGAGTGCAGTCCACATAGAGAAACCAAGCTGTTATCGATAGCTCTAGGTATGGCTTCTAAGTGGCAGCCAGTGGGACAGGTTCATGACCATATGATCGTGTGACCACTGTGCGAGCCAATAAGAGTGATCACATGATAGAGGAGCCCACATCTCGGTATCAAAGCCCACTAACAGGTTTGTCATGAGGCAGGGTAAAGGTATGAAATGGACTTCTCTTTTGTGATGCAACAATGTTTATGTACAGTAGGGAAAATCATTATTGGATCCCCTGTAGATTTTGTAAGTTTGCACATGAAATTAATGGTCTATAATTTTAACACAGGGTAATTTTAAATGATAGAGACAGAATATCAACCAACAATCCAGAAAAAACATGATACAAATGTTATAAATTGAGTTGCAGTTCAGTGGGTAAAATACATATTTGGTCCCCTACCAACCAACAATAATTCTGTCTCCCACAGACTGGCTATGTGCTCATGTGGTACACAATTTAAGAAGGTTCTCCTAACGGCAACCCGTTATGTGTATAAAAGACACCTGTCCACAGAATCTCTTTCTTGGGCACTACCATAGGCAAGACCAAAGAGTTGTCAAAGGACAACAGGGACAAGATTGTACACCTGCACAAGGCTGAAATGGGCTACAAGACCACCAGCAAGAAGCTTTGTGAAAAGGAGACAACTGTTAGAGCAATTATTTGCAAATGGAAGAAATACAAAATAACCATCAATCGCCCTCGGTCTGGAGCTCCATGCAAGATTTTGCTTCGTGAGGTAAGGATGATCATGAGAAAAGTGAGGGATTAGCCCAGAATTTTACAGGAGGAGCTTGTGAACAATCTCAAGAAAGTTGGGTCCACAGTCCCCAAACAAACTATTGGTAACACAATACACCGCCATGGATTGAAATCCTGTATCGCCCGCAAGGTCCCCCTCCTCAAGAAGGCACATGTACAGGCCTGTGAATGATTCACAGAAGGATTGGGAGAAAGTGCTGTGGTCAGATGAGACCAAAATTGAGCTCTATGGCTGTAACTCGACTCGCTGTGTTTGGAGGAAGAAAGATGCTGACTATGACCCTAAGAACACCATCCCTATAGTCAAACACGGAGGTGGAAACATTATGCTTTCGGGCTGTTTCTATGCTAAAGGTACAGGCTGACGTTGCTGCATTGAGGGGCCAATGGACAAGCCATGTGATGAGAACCTTCTTCCCTAAACTAGAACACTGAACATGGGTCGTGGATGGGTCTTCTAGCATGACAATCACCCAAAACATACCACCAAGACAACAAAGGAGTAGCTCAAGAAGAAGCACATTAAAGTCATGGAGTGGCCTAGCCAGTCTCCAGACCTCAATCCTATAGAAAATTTATGGAGGGAGCTGAAACATTGAGTTGCCAAGCAACAGCCAAGAAATTTTAAGGATTTAGAGAAGATCTGTGAAGAGTGGACCAAAATCTCCCCTGAGATGTGTGCAAATCTGGTAACCAACTACATGAAACGTCTTACCTTTGTAGTTGCCAACAAGGGTTTCTCTGCCAAGTACGAAGTCTTGTTTTGCTTGGGGATTAAATACTTATTGTACTCACTGAACTGCAACTCAGTTTATAACATTTGTATCTTGTTTTTTTCTGGATTTTTGGTTGATATTCTGTCTCTATCACTTAAAATACACCTATGAAAAATATTATAGACCCTTAATTTTTTTGTAAGTGGGCAAACGCATCTGCAGGGGATCAAATCATTATATTCCCAACTGTATACAACCTACTGCACATGTGCTTACCTCCTGGAGCTCCACCCATAGTGTGCGTGGATTGGCTGCTGAGCCATAGTGCAACTCCACCCCTGGTAATGTGTTGCTATCCAGAGGACGCAGAGTGCGCATGCTCTGCACTTCATGTAAGCTGACAATGGTATGTGGTTTCTGTGAATACAAGAAATGTACCAGTTATAATTATTAGTTAGTGAAACAATCTTTAGCAAAGTAAGAATGAGGTAGTCTGAGTTAAAAAAGACAATCTTGTCTGTAAGATAGATACAACATTTTTCCTGTGCTAGTTCCAATTTAGACATGGCACAAAGAATATTATCAGAACACATACTGTAGGTCTATAGTATGTACTGTAAATGTCAGAACACTCCTTAGCAATACTCACAGTTACAACTTCTACAGTATACTTTGCCCTACAATTGCTCTAAAACCTCAATCTGCATTGTTCATTTTATTGGGGATGTTTTTTTCTGTCTCTTCTGGTTATGTGATATGTACCTGTCGTTTAACTGGCTGAAAAAAAGGTTAGGCCAGAACAAAGACAGTAGAAAGAGCTAAAAACATGTTTTGAAAAGATTGCATCTGTTCTATTAAGATAACATACCAAAACAGAATTTTTCATACATCAAAATCTCAAGCCCAAATCCTGACAACTTTTTTTTTTAATAGAATAGAGAAGAGCAAATACCACTGTCATTTTGTTTTATCAATGTTTCAATTTTTGCAATCGGTTGGAAAGATCCGACTTTTCACTCTGTCCTAAGTAAGGCTTATTCTCACATGCAGTGGCCCTTGCCTCCTATCTGAAAAGTGATCGGTAGTGGAGCACTTTTAAAGGGGCAGTTGATGGGCAGCTGGGAGGCGATATGTGGCTCCCTCACTGCCTGTTTTAACTCTCAAAAGGCAGCGCATCAGGGCAGTTGCACCATCATTCCAGTAACTGGAACTGCTTGCCAAATGTGACAGGGGGTTTAATTTTTGCAGCGGCCTGTGTACAGCCCTGAGTGGCTGCATGTCCTTGTTCAGGTGGATGGGTAAAGCACAGCCCAACCACCTGCTTTTATCACCCCTTGGTCCTGTATCTGAACAATCTCTAACTGGGACAAAAAGACTCAGACAGGAATAAAACATAGACGTTCTAGTCCTTTCCAACTCTGCAGAAGTGTTTGGTTGATGTTTGTGTCTCTAGTAGATCAATTTCATTTTATATTCTCTATGTGTCTCACTCTGTCCAAGATTTAAAAAAATCATAATGTCATGACTTGGGAATTTTAACAGAGTGGACAAATGTAAGAATTGGCCTCCAGCAAAAACATGTCAAAGTGATTAACAGAAGTAGGCAAAGAAAGATACAGGCAAATCTTGATTGGTTCCGACCCCCCTGCCACATCTGCCTTTTGATAACAGCCTTACCACTTGCCCTCCAGAAGATTTACCCCCCCCCCCCCTTCCTGCCCAGGTGATTTTTTTGAGATATGGAGCTGTGTTACTTTAACTGACAATTGCACAGTCATGCAACTCTGTACATAAATGACATTTTTGTCTTTTTTTCCCCACAAACAGAGCTTTCTTTTGGTGGTATTTGATCACCTCTTCGGTTTTTATTTTTTGTGCTATTAAGAAAAACCAACAATTTTGAAAAAAAAAACCTGATATTGCTTTTTTCTATAAAACATCCAGTAAAAAATTAAAAAAAAAAAATCTTGATAAATTTAGGCCAAAATGTATTCTGCTACATGTCTTTGCTAAAAAAAAAAAAAAAAATCTCAGTACGTGTAAATTAATTGGTTTATGTGAAAGTTATAGCGTCTACAAATGGTGGTATATATATATATTCTTAAATTTTTATTTATTTTTATTAATAATGGTGGTGATCAGTGGGACTGCGGCGGGCATTCTGATGCTGGGTGGGAACTAACTGCCACTGACATCCCCAGTGACACTAATACAATGATCAGTGCTAATAAAAAGCACTGACACTGTACTAATGACACTGGGCAGGAAGGGGTTAACATCTGGGGCGATCAAAGGGTTAACAGTGTGCTGTGCTGTGTTGTGTTTTACTATGTAAACATGCTGCTTTGTATTGCTCTGCTGTGCAGATAGATACAAAGCAGCCTGTTCGTGCTGACAGGGGAGAGATCTGTGTTGTTTTTTTTTCATACAGACCTCTCCCCTGTCAGACGATCACCGAGTCCTAGCTGAAAATCAGTGGCCAGGACCAGGTGATTGATCTGCCGAGGACCCAATAGCGGCACAGGAAGGGAGAGTGCGCCCCCTACCCAGAAATGCAAATTGTGTGTGTGTATATATGTATGTATATATGTATGTATATATATATATATGTGTGTGTGTGTGTGTGTGTGTGTGTGTGTGTGTGTGATTTTGCACAGCCCTGCCACTCTGTAGCAGAACTTCTGCTATAGGGCGGACTGGAAGTGGTTAAGGAGACTTGCAGTGAGTGGGCCAGATCTGATTTTCACAGGAAAAATCATGGTTTGTATATTTCACTGGATAGAAGACTTCACAATTTTAAAAAGGCAATATTCATGTTTACTTGACTTAAAGCGGTATTAAACCCCAAACCAAAAAATACAATATATTGCAGCTTACCAGTCATTAGATATAGTGACCACATTAGTTTTCTTTTTTTAGACATTTTTCCTCTGTGTTCTCTTGATGATCTGGCCAGTAACACACTTAGAGCTCCCCTACTCTGTATGAAGGAGCACAGGGACACCTTTGGACAGCAGCATTGTTAAGCTGGGGGAGGGGAGTCCTAAAGTACTAGCAGATTTAGATACACTAACAAATTGAAGCACAACTCTGGCTAATATTTTACTAAGCAGTTACAGTAACAACTTTATTTCCTTGTGGGATAAATGATTTGTCTTATCTCTGTAACTTATGTATTCTGTTAGAGAGCTTGTTCTTCTTAAAAACAACAGACTGGCTGGATCACCAGAAGAAAAAAACTCTAAAAAAAAAGAAAATGAATGCAGCCATTATATCTAAGAATTTGTAAGCTGCAATATAATAAATATTTGCTTTTGAGTTGAATACTGCTTTCAAGTCTATCTATAGGCCAAACTTTTTAAAGTATTGGATAAAGTAGGAAAGGATTAGCACCTCTGTCAGATTTGTATTAGTGTGTGTCCTCGATGGAGAGATTCACATTCTTTATTCTGGTTTGCCATAGGTACCGGCACTGACAGTGATAGCAAATCCAAAATTTGACACATAAACATCAAGTGAAGAGACATCTCCCAACAGGGAACCCTGTTCTGGTGACTACTAGGAGAGGAATTTCCTTCACTTTGGAGAGATCTTCCTTTTACC
Source organism: Staurois parvus (assembly GCF_062004578.1). Taxonomy (NCBI): domain Eukaryota; kingdom Metazoa; phylum Chordata; class Amphibia; order Anura; family Ranidae; genus Staurois; species Staurois parvus. The sequence goes on along the minus strand of NW_028318609.1, from coordinate 2,583,143 downwards.
TTCTTTTGTGTCCTTCCTGGACAGAAAATTGAGGTAAATCTCCCTGATTGAACACACAACAAAAGCCAACCTGATGGGTTTTGGCTTTAGATAAGTTTATTCTTTTTTAACTAAATGCTTTAAAATAAGAAAAAAATATGTAGAAAACCAATATACACATGCACAGTTTTAGATGCCATATAAATGTTTGCTGCTTGATGAGTCAAGGCCCTTAGCGTGGAAATATCAATATAAATCTGTAATCACGCACTACTGGACACCTACCTGACTGTTGTTTTGGAGTATCATAAGTTTTTCATCATTCACTGCTACATAGCAAGGGGAGATCACATCAGGCTCACTGATCCTTTTTATGATAAATATACTGTATTCAAACAGCGGGAGAGCAGACACGGTTTCTAAAAAACAAAGCAGAGTAGTAAAATAGGGAGAAACTTGGTGATACTTTCAAAATGCTGTGATGGAAAGGCATTTGTACAAAATCACATCCTTTCTCACTGTACCCTTAAAGTGTTACTAAACCCCGGACCCTGCATTTACTATATCTGGTCTCCCACAGTACACAGAACATGGAAATGCAATTATTTTAGTAAATATAAACTGCTAAATACCTTTTCTCATCTGAAGTTAGAGCAGTCTTGTGGCTTCTATCAGTGTATAGCCAAGCACTAGCTAAAGCTTGTAGGAGGAGTTTTTGTTCTGCTCTAGGAGGATACAGAACCCCTGATCTCTGTCTGGACAGTGCTTATTGGCCCTGTACTGATCACATGCACTCTCCCAAGAAAGAAAAAAAACCTCTCTAGCAATGCACACCAAACTGAGCATGTGCAAAATGTCTACGGTTCTGTCTGTCTTATCAGGAGATAAGAGGTGGTTGCTTGAAAAAGGGGAGGAACAGAGAAGAAAGGATCAAATGGCCCTTTTACACAATGCAGAGGATTAACCCCTTAGGTTCCACAGTGAGTATAACAAGCATGCTTTACTGCACATACAGAATGATTTTTACTGTTGTGGGTTTAGTAATACTTTAAGGTGGCACTCCTACTACATTGTTTGATATTCAAAGCTGTATATGTCAAAAGGTGTTCCACATTGTAATCTTCTGTCATTTTTGAGTACCCATATTCTTAATATATTTTGTCATTATACTTCATGGTCTAGAGCAGCCTTTCTCAATCTTTTCAACATAGAAAAAACTTTCCGGTCTCAGGGAACCCCTGCTAAAAATTGTTATCTCTACACATCATGATACACTAGTGTGATGGTCATTGGGAAGAATACTCCTTACACTTGTCATTAGGAAGAATTACCACCTTACAAATAGCTAAAAAGATTAATGGTGTCAATTGGAACTTATCTGAGATGCAGAAATAGCTCTAGCTCTAGGAACCTCTAGAGGAACCCTGGTTGAGAACCCTAGTCTAGAGTCTCATTCCAGGGTAACTCTGAGGTCCTATCCAAAGGTTATCAGTCTGTGTTTATTGACCTGTATATCCGAAGTGTCAGCAGGCCAAAAATCATACCAGAGCAATGCATGCAACTAGACTCTCCATACAGGAGGCATCTTGAAGCTGTCACTATCAACAATATATTAAATAAATTTCACTTAGTGTGTTCAATACTTTTTCCCTATGTCATTCCATTTTATTACACATAACCTTATTTCTGAACTTATTTGTTTTGGTTTCTTCTTTCTGTATGTATGGATTGCATGGGTTGTTGCCAACATGTGGCAAAACTTTCATGTCATAAGCAACTTTAGAAATATAGATTTACCTAGAAAAATGGTGACGTGTTCAATACTTATTTTACCCACTGTATGTGTTCCCACATATAATACAATGAAAATCTGCAAACAGTGCCATGCCATTCCCTGAAGAAGTCACATGTTACGTAACGTGTAGGGTAGGCTGATGATGTCAAGCTGCACACCTGGAAGTTTGCGAGCCACCATCTTGTGAGTGACAAGAGAACTCGGGATCTTAAGGTAACAGAGGCTGTTTTACTGTAGTGCTCCAGATGGCCACTCTTTATGTGAGTGCAATATGTATTTTGTAATAAATATGAATGGATACATTTGTTACACTATGATGGCGTAATCTTTCTAAAATTTGGAGGCTATATTGTGTAAGAAGTAGGAGAATGGATCTGAATTCAATCACATTGGAGTGGAGGCTGGAGAGTGCAGGAGGCTACACCTACCCTGGTTGAAAAAGCACAATTTGACCTAAATATACAGGTCATATACAGGAGGTGAGGGCATGTACAGTATGGTTGTCAGTGGAGAAGGCACACACGTGGGTGATTATTAGCACGGCAACATTTGCACAGTTGATTACTACTGTACAGGAGGATCACCATACACAATAAGGACTACTACATATAATATTGTTTATAAAGACATAAGGATTTATTTCCATCTCCATTTGTTTGGGTATTGCTGAGTTTGCACAAACACTATTGTATGCACTATATATGGCATACAGCATCGCTGGTTTTTGCACACTTTTTATGATACTTTTAGTTCTAGCACATTGCATGGCACTGTTTGCAGTGTTCTTGCTCCAGTCCAGTTTATTAACTATATGTACCCCCAGATACTTGTCTCCATCTGAGGAGTGGATGTAGTAGAGTTACAAGGGTCACTGGTGCCTTCCTCCTTTTCAAATTCATAACCAACCTTCTCTAGTCTTCTCTAAGACTCCGTTCACACTAGGTTTTTTTTTTTAAATTGCGGATGGAATTGCCACGATTCGAAAACACGCTGTAAAAGTGTTACACCGCACGACCGTGTTTTCAGGTGCCATTCATTACAATAACAGCAGAAAATGCAGGGCCTTTTTGCCCCGATCATGAGCAAAACAAAATCGCGGGATGCACAACACCCAAGAAAGGTTCCGAAACCTTCTTCCACAACACTGGAAACTTTCAGAGACTCAGGCTCAGGTTACGACCCATTTAAAGACCTGTGTGAATGACCTACGAGCATGCTGATCAGCATTGATACCACAAGTAGTGATTCATAGTTTATTAATTCACATATTCCTGGGAATGAGTGATGCCACTGTGTGGGTGGAGCCCCACACCGCCGTGCTGTTTGTTTAAATGGGTGGTGTGTGGAGAAGAACCCCCACCTGCTGTCACAGTGGGGTGAGGGGTAGGATGCTGCATAGTAACATGTCACATAAGACACCCTAAATATGGGTGTAACATGTTACTAAAGGTGAACTTGTCCTTTAAAGGAAACCTGTGCTGAGACGAAAAAAAACAAAAGCTGCCATTGTTGATCTGCCTGGCAGTCGGTCCTGATCCTCTGGCTTCAGCACATTCTGGGTCACTAATCTGGAACATGCCTGCAGTCAGAGCAAAGTAAGAGCTTCATATTTGCATATTTTTGGCAGGTCTCAAAAGTACTGCAGTTGCTAGATTGTCAGGACAGCCAGGCAACAAGAATTTTCAGAAAGAGATGCTTGCACAGAGGAGGAACAACATTGGGGCAGGCTACAAGGTGAATGATCATTGTGATAGCCAACCACCGACAGCTTGGAGTACATCCAGCACAAGCACTAGAACATATACATGAAGCTCCCAAGATTGAAGCCCACTTCTTGGACGCTGCATGTGTGTGTTACATGGTCATAAAGTGGTTAAAGGGCAAAGGGTAGACCTGTTACCTAATGGGTAAAAAAATTTTTTTTTTAAACAACCCTTTACCCCACCCCCCCCCCCCCCCCCCCCCACTAGATACGTGCGCACTGAAAATGTTAGTTTTGTTTCAAATGGATTAGTTCATTGAATAATTAGTTTACTTATATTCAATATGTTGAACGGATTCGTTTTCAGAATTTGTTTTGTATCTTCAGCATACGTGTCATATATTCGTTAGCCCGGGTAGATTCGAAAAATTATACAGTTTTTCCAGAAGATTGCTATATATTTGATATATTAAATCAGAAGGATTCAAAATTTTCGGATGCTGGTCCAACCCACCAAGAGAAACAGCATGAGCTGATTGGATAAGATCAACTGCCATTATGTGCATCTGAATTAACGAATGGAACAAAATTTGGATCCATTAACTATCTAAATCCAAATTGTCAAAAAAATTTATTAATTTCCCCATGCGCCTGAACTACTATCGCATCATGTGACATCATCTGAATGAAACAAATGCATTTGTTAATTTTGTTATAACTTTTTTTCAGATTCGTTGCCATTCGTTTGTGTCCAATTGGAGATTCAGATACAACCAAATCTCAAAAAAGTCCAAAAAAAGACTCAGAACGAAACAAATTGCACGTCTACCCCCTACACAGATGTTAACCACCCCCCTTAATGCTCTATACTTACCTAAATCTTGGACTTTTTCCTGTGGCTTTGTTTATATCCTTCGCTGACTCCTTGATCTGATGTCTACGCATACACATTTTGGCCCCATAGACTCCTTTGGGGTTGGTAAATGCTTATAACCCTTACCCATTAAAGTAAATCTGTAAAAGAAAAATATGGACTACCATTGCTGACCTTCTCAAAATGCTTGCTGCTTGCCCTTAATGCTCTAGGGGTGGGCAAACTTTTTGACTTGAGGGCCGCAATGGGTTCATATATTGGACCCGGGGGCCGGACCAAGAGTAGATGAATGATGTGTATGTGTCATCCATAGTAAGTATAGTAATATTCCCCCATAGTAAGCATAGTAATTAATCCCCCATATAGTAATTCATCCCCCATAGTAATTCATCCCCCATAGTAATTAATCCCCCATATAGTAATTCATCCTCCATAGTAATTAATCCCCCATATAGTTATTCATCCCCCATAGTAATTCATCCCCCATAGTAATTAATCCCCCATATAGTAATTCATCCCCCATAGTAATTAATCCCCCATAAGCCAAGTCCCCCCTGTGTCAATTCACTTACCTTTGCTCCGCACGTTCCTCTCGCCGTGTTCCCGCGCCGTTCCAGTCTTCAGGGCGGACTGTGAGAGGAGCCTAGCTCCCCTCACGTTCGCCACGCTGCCCCGCCTACACACATCCTGACAGTATCACGCTCCACGGGCCGGATTAAAAGGTCCGCCAGGCCGTATACGACCCGCGGGCCGTAGTTTGCCCATTGCTGCTCTAGAGTCACAAAATCAGAATAAGCATGTAGCAAAGCATGTAGCAATTAGCACCTCAGAGAAAAGACAGCTATCTACATACATAAGATCAGAATCTGCTAAACCATAAAAATCCTTGGTTCCATCCTGTCCTGTGTCAACATATTCCCCAGGTATGTTTCCAGTACATTGTCCATTCCATACAGCAAAACTTTCAAGCTCTTTTGAATATTATCCAATCCATACTAGACTGGGAGGTGAACATATTTTCTAAATACAATCTGGGAACACCCTATTTACCACTTTTAACCATACCCAAAAAAAAACATGCTTCCATTTCAATCAATATCTAAAGCTGAACTCTAAGTATGATTTTATTGCATAGCTACTCTACATTGGTACAGTATGGAGCCGCAGTTGCAGTTCTTCATAGTAAGCACAGAGGGTCACCCACGTGGCACATGGAACGCGTTGTGTATTTTTTAATAAATACAAGTCTTTCTCTGATTTGACGAGGTGGAGATCGTGATGTCACCACCCAACCTCCTGAACTCCTAGCATGGTTCATCCCCGTGACACTTGTTACTCTTGGGGTTGCAGGGATGATGCAGATAACATGCTACATAGGTCTGATAATCTACATCGGTCAGCCTGAACCCAGAACTGCTGACATTCTGCAGGACTCACTGTTTACAAACAGGAGACTACCTGGATAAAACTCATTATCATGTTAGAGTGCAGCTCCTGGGGACCCCACTTTAAAATGGGGACACTTTCTATCTAGGGATAGCCTCCTGAAAGCTGGGACAGTCCCTGGAAGCTGGGAACATCTGGTAATTCTATGCTAGATGTCCCTAATTTACACACACACACACTTATTTAGCAGTACCTCATCAAACTAAAAAGTCAGCACATCATAAGAATACAATACATCAGTGACAAAAATCTATCCTTACCTAAAAAGCGGAGCTTGGCCTGCTGGACATTCAAGTTACTCAATGACCTCAGTTCCTGCAGAAGGTATTGCTGCACACCTTGTAGGTTCAAGCGATTCTGCACAGCGCTGGGAATGTAACTCAGAAGCTCCTGTCTGCAGAATATGAACAAAACTGATTTAAAAAAATCCACATGAGGATGGGATGGGCGCTAAAATTAAAGGAGAACACAAGTTCAGGCTGCAAACCTAAGCACCCTCAGTAGGCTTGCTGCAAGCAACCCTGGACCTGTAGGTGGAAAGTAAGCTAGGGACACCCATGTAAAACAGGACTGTTCATCACCGTGTCTAGAATAAGACAGATTGTGACTGTACAGTGGTAAAGCAATGTATAGGCTCAGGGTAAGAGGCAATGCCTCAAGTATTTACAAAATCCTCCAACTGTTTTTCAGGAATAGGATGTTGCAGATCGCATTCTTACTGGGCTCCCCAGTCGCATGGCAGAGCCCAGTAAAGGCGGCAGCGGGAGGGGGGACCCGATTGTGCAGCCTGTAAAAGTAATCCAGTGGCTCTTCAGGACCGAAATATAACCCTTCCAATCCAAGGAAGTTTGGGTACGTCCCATGGATGGGAAGTGGTTAAACCCCTTCCATAGATAGACCAAAAGAAAATAATGGAAATCAGTAGCCTCTCCAAATGAGGTAGCTCCTGGTGCTTGGGCCAACCGTCCAACTCGCTAACTGAGCCTTCAGTTGCAGGGCAAGTGCTGAGGATTGCTGATTTTTACCAGAGTTTTGCCTCAGGGATGGGATGTCACTTTCAGACTATCCCTGCAATGCCCGGTCCTGTGGGGTAAGGCTAAGGAAGACCATGCTGGATAGCTGCAATTAGAGGTGAGAACTCGCAGCAATGTATAGAAGAGTGTTCATTTAAGAAAAATAAAAGTCAAAGATTAAACAAGTGCTAGCAAAAGAAATTGGTTATTCTTTATCACAGCAAAGCTGAAGAAAAGACATCCATCCTCCTAGTACACTACCAAAACACTGTTGGTAGTAGGAAAGGTTATCCTGGGCTGGCCTACATCTTTTTTGCTTGTCGGTGTGCAATCCTCTTGTAGGTGGCAGTACAACCCGATGGATAAAGACAAATGGACTGTGTCCTTCAATGGACAAGAAAGAAAAAAAGGTTTTGGCTACCTCCACTGCAACTCTGAAAATGTATGGCCAAAATAGTGCAAAAGTGTATATGGGTTTATATTAATGCAGCAGTTATCCAGAAAATCGCCATCAAAATACCCAAACTGCATACTTTAAGGACATACGTTTTGGATTTTACTCACTTGTCTGGAGGAGAATTCATCCCCTTTACTTTATGAAGAATGGCAGCCACTGTCCCTGTGAACATTTCCAGTTTATCTTGTGGGCTCAGTAACAAAGCTTTTCCTTCCATGTATTCCAGTCTCACCTAGAGGAAAAATACATGTTTAACTATTGCACTAATATAAGTAGTAGCTAAACTTTAGTTTTTAATCCTATTGATTTGATATAGTGACCTGCTTTGTGCATTTTATCATTTGCTAACCATGTAAACAATCACTGGCCTCTAGAGCTGCCCAGCAAAGCATGATCACAGAAAATAGATTATTAGGAGGTCACATAAACACCCACAGAATTACTTAAATTCTATATTTTTTTTTTTCCGGATAGGATTTTATTTTCTATAAAATCTACAGGCAAAGTGATGTAAAAATTAGTTTTATCTTTTATTTTAACCAGTGTTAGTTTTACACAAAGTAGATCTACTGTAAATAAAAAGTATATATTTTATTCTATATTTTGTCCTATTTAAAAGCAGACTAAACGATGTTACCGGTAAAAAGCATGGCATGTTATTTGCAAATGAAAAAAGGACAAACACTTATTTTCAATTTGTGTTTTTTATGCAACACCAACACATAACTAATCAAACTTAAAAAAAAATTAAATGGTAAAATAGCTATTTTTCTGCTTTTTTTGTAAGGGCAGAATTGTAGGGAGGTGTTAATTAGAGCTGATAAGGGTCAATAAGGGGTTAAATAGGAATACAGGTAAATAGCAAAAAATTTTATTTACTTTTTTTTTTTACTTAAAATTTTTCTTTAATTGATGTATAGTAAATACAATGTTACACTGTGTTACTCAATTCCACTTGCAGACTGTCTGTGTCATTTTACACAAAGCAGCTGAATCTTGACAGCCAATACTGCAACATATAGCAATTCCCGAATGTCATTTTGACAGCTAATAATTGCTGGCAGTAGTGAGAAGGGAGCGGAGACATGGGAAGAAGAGCAGTAGAAGATACTCTAGAAACTTTATATATAACTTTTTATATATAAATATATACAGTGATGAAAATAAGTATTTGATCCCCCTGCAGGTTTTGTAAGTTTGCCTACTTACAAGAAAATGAAGGGTCTATAATTTTTATCATAGGTGTATTTTAAACGATAGAGACGGAATATCAACCAAAAATAAAAACAAAATACAGGATACACATGTTATAAATTGGGTTGCAGTTCAATGAATATAATAATAAAAAAGAGTATTTGATCCCCTACCAACCAACAATAATTCTGGCTCCCACAAACTGGCTATGTGCTCATGTGGTACACAGATTAGTTCTGGCAATTTAAAAAGGTGCTCCTAACTCGTTATGTGTATAAAAGACACCATTCCACAGAATCTCTTTCATTCAAACCTCACCACCATGGGCAGGACCAAAGAGCTCTCAAAGGACGTCAGCAACAAGACTGCAGATCTGCACAAGGCTGGAATGGGCTACAAGACCATCAGCAAGAAGCTTGGTGAGAAGGACACAGCTGCTGTAACGATTATTCGTAAATGGAAGAAATACAAAATAACCATCAATCACCCTCAGTCTAGAGCTCCATGCAAAATTTCACCTCATGGGGTAAAGATGATCATAGGAATTTGTCCAGGGATCAGCCCAGAACTACACAAGAGGAGCTTGTGAATGATCTCAAGGCAGCTGGGACCACAGTGACCAAACAAACCATTGGTAACACAATACGCTGCCATGGATTGAAATCCTGTAATACCCACAAGGTCCTCCTTCTCAAGAAGGCACATGTACAGACCCGTTTGACGTTTGCCAATGAACATCTAAATGATTCAGAGAAGGATTGGGAGAAAGTGCTGTGGTCAAATGAGACCAGAATTGAGCTCTTTGGCATTAACTATACTCGCTGTATTTGGAGGAAAAAAATGCTGACTATGACCCTAAGAACACCATCCCTACAGTCAAGCATAGAGGTGGAAACATTATGCTTTGGGGCTGTTTCTCTGCTAAAGGTACAGGCTGACTTTTCCACATTGAGGAGCCAATGAATGGGGCCATGTATTGTAAAATCTTGGATGAGAACCTTCTTCCCTCAGTCAGAACACCAAAGATGGGTTGTGGTTGGGTCCAGCATGACAATGACTCAAAACATACCACCAAAGCAACAAAGGAGTGGCTCAAGAAGATGCACATTAAGATCATGGAGTGGCCTAGCCAGTCTCCAGACCTTAATCCTATAGAAAATTTATGAAAGGAGTTGAAACTTCAAGTTGCCATGTGACAGCTGAGAATCCTTAAGGATTAGAGAAGATATATAAAGAAGAGTGGACCAAAATCCCTCCTGAGATGTGTGCAAACCTGGTAACCAACTACAAGAAATGTCTTACCTCTGTGCTTGCCAACAAGGGTTTCTCCGCCAAGTACCAAATCATGTTTTGCTTGGGAATCAAATACTTACATTACTCACTGAACTGCAACTCAATTTATAACATTTGTATCATGTGTTTTTCTGGATTTTTGGTTGATATTCTGTCTCTCTCATTTAAAATACACCTATGATAAAAATTATAAACCCCTCATTTCTTTGCAAGTGGGCAAACTTTGCAAAATCTGCAGGGGATCAAATAATTATTTTCCCCAATATACACTTCTGAACAAAATTAAGGAACATTTTGAAAACACAGCAGATCTCAATGGGGAAAAATATCATGCTGGATATCTATACTGATATGGACTGGGTAATGTGTTAGGACCGTAAAGATGCCCCATTGTTTGATGGAAATGAAAATTATCAACCTATAGAGGACTGAATTCAAAGACACTCTGAAAATCAAAGTGAAGAAATGATGCAGAAGACTAGTCCATTTTGCTGAAATTTCATTGCAGCAACTCAAAATGGTACTCAGTAGTTTGTATGGCCCCCACATGCTTGTATGCATGCCTGACAACGTCGGGACATGCTCCTACTGAAACGAAAGATGATGTCCTGGGGTATTTCTTCCTAGATTTGGACCAGTGAATCACTGAGCTCCTGGACAGTCTGAGGTGCAACCTGGAGATGTCAGATGGACCAAAACATGATATCCCAGAGGTGCTCTATTGGATTTAGGTCAGGCGAGCGTAGGGGCCATTCAGTGGTATCAATTCCTTCATCCTCCAGGAACTGCCTGCATGCTCTCGCTACATGAGACTGGGCATTGATGTGCACCAGGAGGAACCCAGGACCTACTGCACCAGCATAGGGTCTGACAGTGGGTCCAAGGATTTCATCTCGATACTTAATGGCAGTCAGGGTGCCATTGTCTAGCCCAGCAATGGGCAAACTACGGCCCGGCGGACCTTTTAATCCGTCCCGCGGAGCGTGATACTGTCAGGATGGCTGTCAGGATGTGTGTAGGCGGGGCAGCGTGACGAATGTGAGGGGAGCTAGGCTCCTCTCACAGTCCGCCCTGAAGACCGGAACGGCGCGGGAACATGGTGAGAGGAACGCGCGGAGCAAAGGTAAGTAAATTTATTTACTATGGGGGGATGAATTACTATAGGGGGGATGAATTACTATAGGGGGGATGAATTACTATATGGGGGGTTAATTACTATATGGGGGATTAATTACTATGGGGGATGAATTACTATATGGGGGATTAATTACTATATGGGGGATTAATTACTATGCTTACTATGGGGGAATATTACTATACTTACTATGGATGACACATACACATCATTCATCTACTCTTGGTCCGGCCCCCGGGTCCAATATATGAACCCATTGCGGCCCTCAAGTCAAAAAGTTTGCCCACCCCTGGTCTAGCCTGTAGAGGTCTGTACATCCCTTCTTGGATACTGGCAGCATAACGTTTTCCAGACCCTTTCACGTCTGTCACATGTGCTCAGGGTGAACCTGCTCTCATCTGTGAAAAGCACAGGGCACAAGTGGCGGAACCGCCAATTCTGGTGTTCAATGGCAAATGCCAGTCAAGCTCTATGGTGCCAGGCAGTGAGCAAAGGGCCCACTAGAGGATGTTAAGCCCTCAGTCTGTTTCTGATTGTTTCTGATTCACAACAGTGGCCTGCTGAAGGTCATTTTGTAGGGTTCTGGCACTGCTCATCTTGTTCCTCCTTGCGTAAAGGAGCAGATACCGGTCCTGCTGATTGGTTAAGGACCTTTTACGGCACCGTTCAGCTCTCTTAGAGTAACTGCCTGTCTCCTGGAATCTCCTCCATGCTCTTGAGACTGTGCTGGGAGACACAGCAAACCTTTTGGCAATGGAACTTATTCATGTGTCATCCTGGAGGAGTTAGACTGCCTGTGCAACCTCTGTAGGGTCCAGATATAGCCTCATGCTACCAGCAGTGACACTGACCCTAGCCAAATGCAAATCTAGTGAAAAAAACAGTCAGAAAAGATGAGTAGGGAAAAAAATGTCACTGGCCGCCACATGTACAACCATTCCTGTTTTGGGGGTCGTCTCATTGTTACCCATCTAGTGCACTTGTTAATTTCATTAACACCAAAGTAGCTGAAAATAATTAACAACCCCCCTCTGCTACTTAACTGATGGCTATATATATATATGCCAAATCTTTTTCTCTTTTTTTTTTTTGCTGTCAGTTTCCTATTGAGATAGTTTTCTTTCATTCCTGTTCTGTAGACACATCAGGAACTGAAATAAAATCTCTCAAGTGTACAGGAAATTTTACTTCCTAGGCAATTGTTACTGCAGCAAGTGTCCCAACTGGAAGATTTCCCTTCACTTTCATTATGGTGAAAATGATCATTGGGACAAATAAAAAGGGAACACAACAATAAAACTTAAGATTGGTTCATAGCCAAATTCACTTTATCCAAAACAAAAAAATGGCTTGACCTACACTTAAAAGGATTTATTTATAAGATATTAATGCCTGTATGGTCACCTCCATCTCATGGCCAGAAAATTATACTGCATTTTGGCCATGAGATGGAGCTAATGATACAGGCATTATTCTCGGAGAAAAAATACTTAACATTTTGCTCAACATGCACAAATACTTCTGGCATTAGCCCTGGTTCACACTGATGCAGTGCGGAATTCGCAGTGTTTTCAGTGTGAATTCAACACCGCATCAGCATCGCACCCGTTCATGCAAACCGCTGCAGTTGTGTATGTTAAGTTGGTAACACCCCAAAATTGGTCCGTGAAACGTGGTGCAATGCGCAGAACTGGATCGCATAGGTGTGAATACCTATGCGATCTGATTCTAGTGCGGACCCAAAAAAGGGTCCTGCACATTTTTGGTGCGATTAGAGCCATACAAAATGTATGGCTCCAATCGCACCGCACACAAATTGCATGTGATTTGCACTGGAATGCGGTGCGGTTCCTGTGCGAATTACATGCAATATAATGCACCGCACATATGTGAACCCAGACTTAAAGTGGAAGTAAATTCCCACTGGACACCTGAACCTACAGGTAAACTTATAATAAAGGTTACCTGTAGGTACAAGGAATATCTCCTAAACACTTAGAAGATATTTAGTGCCCCTGTCACCTGCACATGCTCTCTGAAGGAACAGAACACCCAAGCCATTTCTTCAGAGCGCTGGGCTGCAGCGCAGCATGCGCAGGAATGACGTCATCGTGGCTTAGTCAATCAAATGGCCAGAGCCCATGAACCCAGAAGGAAGACCAGTGAAGATGAAAGCCCTATTAGTGGTGACAGTGGGCTTTGTTGTAAAGCAGGTCTTTCATAATGTGCTAGTATACAATGCATACTAGCACACTAAGACATTATTTATTTTGCAGGGTTTTTTTTTCTTTTTGGTGGTTTACTACCACTTTAATGCAGTGAACATTTCATAAATAGAATCCTAAGTGTTTTTGGCTGATCGGAAAAAGCAAGGGTCACTCACCTCTGATGAATGAAAACAACCAGCTGTTGACTGACTAAATGAGGGTCTTTACTGCATTGCTTATATTGAGAGCAGCAAATAATGTACCTACAACCCAAATGTACAGTAGACACTTCCACTGTAAAATTACTTTAATGAGGTTCTCTTCTTCAGGCATACACTCTGAATGTTATATGTAAATTACTTCAGAATTTTCAATAAAATTAGAAAAAAAAAACAAGTCTTTGGTACCTGGCTGAAATGCACTTGAACATAGAGTTCACTACGTCCCTTCAGTGTTGCTTTCCATGTGACTCTTTTGAACTCCAAGGTCACAGAATTGTCCTGGAGCAGGAAATCATGAATATAATCCCTGACACGCAGAGGCCGCACCATCTCACCTGTCAGAAGTAGGATTGGTCACATTTACTTTCGAGTTTCTTCTACTAAATGACAGAATAGAAAAGTAGATAGATACATATGCCTGAACACTAAACAACCACATAATGTTACCTTTGTTCTTGTTGGCAAATATGGCGAATTCTTCCACCTCATTTGGATCCGACACCATCAGCTTCTCACAGATCTCGGGGACCAGATCGGCTGCCACCTGGTGGAAGGACAGACCATTTTATCATCTACCCATGCAAACCAAGATAATACACTTCTCAGCAGGTAATCCTATGTAAATCTGAAATTTTATTCAAACTGTATAAAAGTACTGACAGTCAGTTGTTCAAGTCAGGTTAACACTCTCTTCTCCCCCTCTTCTTGTGCTCCTGTACTGAGTGTACACTTGAGACTAGAAGGCTGGGTGGGCTGGGGAATTTACAATAAAAAGAGTGATTGAAAATTAAAGCAATTTTAAGAAATTCACACAGCGCCTGCAGCTGCGGAAGTCTGACAGGACTTCTCTTAAAGCCCACTTATTGAGTAACAGGGATATGCAAAAATTTGAATGTCCATAAACTGACAACTTACAGAGGTGCTGGGTGAGGAGGGTGGTGTGTTACAGAGGTGCTGGGTGAGGAGGGTGGTGTGTTACAGAGGTCCTGGGTGAGGAGGGTGGTGTGTTACAGAGGTGATGGGTGAGGAGGGTGGTGTGTTACAGAGGTGATGGGTGAGGAGGGTGGTGTGTTATAGAGGTGATGGGTGAGGAGTGTGTTGTGTTACAGAGGTGCTGGGTGAGGAGGGTGGTGTGTTACAGAGGTCCTGGGTGAGGAAGGTGGTGTGTTACAGAGGTGATGGGTGAGGAGGGTGGTGTGTTACAGAGGTCCTGGGTGAGGTGGGTGGTGTGTTACAGAGGTGATGGGTGAGGAGGGTGGTGTGTTACAGAGGTGATGGGTGAGGAGGGTGGTGTGTTATAGAGGTGATGGGTGAGGAGTGTGTTGTGTTACAGAGGTGCTGGGTGAGGAGGGTGGTGTGTTACAGAGGTGCTGGTTGAGGAGGGTGGTGTGTTACAGAGGTGCTGGGTGAGGAGGGTGGTGTGTTACAGCGGTGATGGGTGAGGAGGGTGGTGTGTTACAGAGGCGCTGGGTGAGGAGGGTGGTGTGTTACAGCGGCGATGGGTGAGGATGGTGGTGTGTTACAGCGGCGATGGGTGAGGATGGTGGTGAATTACAGAGGTGCTGGGTGAGGAGGGTGGTGTGTTACAGTGGTGCTGGGTGAGGAGTATGCTGTGTTACAGTGGTACTGGGTGAAGAGGGTGGTGTGTTACAGAGGTGATGGGTGAGAAGGGTGGTGTGTTACAGAGGTGCTGGGTGAGGAGTGTGTTGTGTTACAGAGGTGCTGGGTGAGGAGTATTCTGTGTTACAGAGGTGCTGGGTGAGGAGGGTGGTGTGTTACAGAGGTGATGGGTGAGGAGGGTGGTGTGTTACAGAGGTGCTGGGTGAGGAGGGTGGTGTGTTACAGAGGTGCTGGGTGAGGAGTATGCTGTGTTACAGAGGTGCTGGGTGAGGAGGTTGGTGTGTTACAGAGGTGCTGGGTGAGGAGGGTGGTGTGTTACAGAGGTGCTGAGTGAAGAGGGTGGTGTGTTACAGAGGTGCTGGGTGAGTAGGGTGTTGTGTTACAGAGGTGCTGGGTGAGGAGCTTGTGATGTTATAGCAGTGCTGGGTGAGAAGGGTGTTAAGGACACTGCTAGCAGACACCAGAATATACATACAATATGTATACTGTACATATACCTTGCTCTCTACTACCTTTTTCACCTCTTTCCATGCTCACCTCCGGGACTTCTCCGGAACCTCTCCTATCCTCTGGAACTCCCTACCCCAGTATTTCCGGTCAGTACCCACCCTGTCCACCTTGAGGCGGTCTTTGAAAATTCACTTATTCAGAGAATCCTACCCCACCTCCACCTAAGAACTGTACTTGAGTCATTTCCATCAGATCATCCCCTGCAACTATCCCCTTTTTTGCCACCTCCCACTTCCTGCAGATTATAAGCTCCTTTAAGCAGGGCCCTCCTATACCTTCTGTATTGAACTGTATTGTAATTGTCTACCTTTATATTGTAAAGTGCTGTGAAAACTGTTGGCGCTATATAAATCCTGTATAATAAGAATAATAATATACCCAAGACAGCTATGGAAACTTTGCTTGTCACTTCCTTTAATCTTTCTGGAGACCTGGTCTTGTCATTCACCATCACTCTTCAACCTTTAAGGGTCCCAGCATGCCGGCAGAATATGTCAATAATTTCAGAATAGACTTTACTTTATAATCACAAATATCCACTGCTCATTTAAAGTGGCGCCCCCCCCCCCCCCATCTAAAATATTTAAAAGGTTATTTATCTTGTTCCAGTGGCTGCAGGGGAGTTGGCTGCCATTTTAGGCCTTCTTCCCCACAACCAGTGTTGGAACCTCTGGCACCTTGTGGGTAGTCACAGTTTGCTGATGTTACTTAATCACTGCTATATGTTGGGTTACCATTGCTTATTCCTTCCTAATTTTGTGTGCATTTCTGTGCTGGGTATTATTGGTGATAAGTTTATTGAACTTTGTTGTCATGGTCAGTGGTCAGGCTCGAAGACCAGTAGCTATAGCAGTAGAGAGACCAACAGGAAATGTACACAGGCAGATTACCCTGGCGGATGGCCAGAACGAGACCAGGGAAGCATCAGAAGACAAGCATCATCCAATGGCTCCCTTATGTGAGCAGCACTACATTTGTGGGCTTGTCAGGGATGCCCTCAGCTGCCAGCGTGTATCCTCCATCAGTCTCCACATGTATATGTCAGTTTAATTCTGTTCTCCCCTTATACAAATTAACATATGCAGACAGAGACCAGCTCTGTTTGAAAAAAAAATAGGGTTGTGGACTTCCTCTCCTGACCCTATAGCGGACGCTCCTTGTAATCTTATAAATAAATTGCCGCACTCAAATGTAACAACTAAGGAAATCATATAAGTGATAATATATATAAATCCAAACGTGAATATAGTCCCAGTATGTTGAACCATGCAGTAGATCACCACGTGTCTTCAATATGATTAGTGCTCCACCACCAGAAAATGGTAGGACTCTTACCAGAACATATGGACCCTTATAAAAGAGTCACAAACACATGAGAATATATCCATCAAATCCCTCAGAATTGGAGGAAGTTAGATCATGGTACTGGATGGAAATATCACTTTCAATTCCTCTCCATTCTTAATCTTCATGATTATACCTCTCAGTGTGATAATGCAGAGTAAGACAAAGGGGCGATCATCACATATCTAGGGGGGGTCATTCCTTCTCTGGATGGCTATAAAAAGCAGTGGTGATGGTTGCACATAGTTTCCACATCCCAGATAACGTCATATTGGTCCTAAGAATTAATTTTGCTATAATGGTGCAGTGTGTTGCATGGACTGCAAGTAATATACAACATCTCTCTGAGCTTTCCAGGGTCTAGTACAATATATTTTTCTAGTTTCTATTGATACTCACAGAAAAGGTCTTGAGTTTGGTAGTATATTCAACTCCGCCTGGCAAAACTATAATAACACGTCGAGACACCCGTCCATTCTTTAGAAGGAAGAAAAATATTAATGAGCTTATCCTACCAAACATAATATTTATTTTATCTCACACTTCTAGCCCAAACTCTGTTCAGCATCCTTCCTAAATATTCTCAGTTACCAGCAGAGCTTCCACTTCATTCCGCGGAGGTAGGTGCCGGCGGCCATGATACAGAACAGTATGGCGCAAGTGTTCTTGGCAGTTCCGAGAGATTTCTAAACATAATAAAAAAAAGAGTATCAATAAAAAAGTCTGCTAAACAAACATTTGGAATTCATGAAAGCTATAAAGGTCTGCTCCACCTAAAGCCAGCCATACATAGATCGAAATTTGGCCAGTTCAGCAGGGACTGGCCGAATTTCAAACCACATATTGGGACAGTGTCTACCTACTGATCGAATTCTGTACACCCAGCCTGTCATATAAATGCAGCTTGATCAGCACCGCTGGCTAGAGTTGGCAGCGCTGATCAGTGCATTCAACGAAAAAAAAACGAATCAAGTATGAGCTGCTTAAGACTGATATAGCAACCAGACTCTGGAGTCCTGGACAGTCTCCTGTCTCTACTCAAATAATAAAGGGCAATTATCTGTTTATCTAACCTATCAGAACCACTTGTCTACAATGCTGTTTTTCAATCCAACATAAGAATGGTATACTGCTGGTCATGTGATAAGGGATGTCCGTGGTCTCCCAGGCTTTTGTAACCAACAAGTTTCAACACTTCCAGGAAGTGTCGAGAGCTGTCCTCTTCCTCCACCTGTATGTTCCTAGTGGTTTAACTCTTTTTTTTTTTTTTTGGCCAGTAGGAACATGCTTATATTGAACTTTAGGTTTACTCATGACCATTGAAAGGTAGGGGAGGTATAGTAAGTCTGTATGAAAGATAAGAAGAATGCTCTTACTGATTTATAGGGTTAAGTGTTCCCTCCTTATTTAAACTTGCTTGGCAGACCATGCCAAAGGGTAGAAGTGAATAGAACTCTTCTTATTGTTCTTCTTCATTTGGATGACTATCAAGGCCAATGAGACAACTTAAATGCTGTTTCTCATGAAAAAGTTTTTACTTCTCTCTTACTAGCTTTGATATCAAACCTAGTTTTAACTAACTATGGTAGTAAAATGCAAATCATGTGGCAATGATGTGGCCTGCGGATACTAGAAGGATTTCTAACATAGCAAGCCATGTCAGCATGTGCACAGTAGCAGCCATTCACATGAGGGTGTTTATGTAAAAGGGTATTGGCCAAACAACCTTGAAAATGAGCTATCATGCAGAATTCAGTGTGGTAATGTTTAGGGTCTTTGTCAATGGGCTTAGGGTTTCTGTAGATGGGCAAATGCAGCTTGATTTTTGATGCATACCACTTGGATTTGACATCAGTTTGAGACATTTCTGAGATCATTTAGAATTCATTGTCAGGTGCATTTTACTTGCAGTTTATCTCCTAAGCTGCAGCAACCAGCTTCAAGCTGTCCTTGCATTCCCATAGACTTGTATGTGTTTAGAGCCAGGATGAGTTACATTGTCTGTATATTAGAATGTGTTGTCAACAGTGAGAAGAATAAAACTCTACAGGAATGATATTACTGGTAGCTGTAAAACCCATGTGCTTTCACAGTTTGTTAGATGATGTGATAGTCAATAACTGACATACCTTGATAGTCACCAACAGTGTCCTGAAGGTACTTGGTAACACATGGCAGCAGAATGGGGGTAGGCGAGAAATATCCAGTCAGCAGGCTCAGCACAATCCAGCCACGGTTGCAGCTCTCCCTGTCAAATTAGAATCAAAAGGATACATTAGTAATACATATGAAAAGCCCCTTCCTTTTCTGAATGAACACAGTGAGTGATCAGTACCTCACTATGTTCATTCATAACTGAAGCATAGTAAAACAGTGGGTTGAAAAAAAAAAAGAAACTCAATATCCCCATCCACACATTTGATGTGGATGGGGGATTCCTCCCACTGAGCAATTGTATTCTGATAGTGGGAAGACTTCCCCCATCAGAAGACAGTGCTGTTGGCTATAGTTTGTGGTGCTGATTGAGCAACAAAAAAATTGACAGGGCGATTGTACAGAAGTCAATTGGTAGATTGACTTTTGTACAACCTCCTTGCTGATACATAGATCAATATTTGGCTAGTCCCTGTTGAGCCAGCCAAATTTCAATCCATTTACGGCTGGCTTAAAGCCCACCCTGTGACCATTTTACACTCAATTCTCCTGGACTCAACTGTTGCTCCTGCTTCTGTGTCCGTTGCTGCAGAATACCCAGTTTCTAGGTATGGGAGAGTATATGATCTCCACCCATGATGCATACCTCTCAATTTTGAACTTGACAAAGGACAATTTTGAATAGGCAGAATGTGGCACACATAGTGTGCCACAGCCAAAAGTGAGTGTAGCCATTGAAACATGGCCATGGCCCTATGCATGTGGTTTCCAGTTATTCCTGCAGCTGCTTTGATAAGAATCCCAACTGGCACTGGAATATTTATCATAAACAGAAACACATCCAAAGAGGTATTATTCATTAATAAAATTATGTATGTATAATGTATTTATCCAGCTAGCTACAACTTTTAGTACAGTTTATTTATAGTGCAGCATCCTAACAGCTTTTGCAGAGAATACAGAGATAAACACTAAAATAATGTACAACATAGTGTCCATCGTGAGGGGTCAGCAGTTCATAACACACCAAAAGCAGGGGTCATGAGTGTGTAACACACA
This sequence comes from Staurois parvus, assembly GCF_062004578.1. Taxonomy (NCBI): domain Eukaryota; kingdom Metazoa; phylum Chordata; class Amphibia; order Anura; family Ranidae; genus Staurois; species Staurois parvus. The sequence goes on along the minus strand of NW_028318609.1, from coordinate 2,563,140 downwards.
GGCCAGGCAAGTCTAACAATAAACCCAAAAATAGTGCTAGAGAAAGATCTTTCTGGGCAGCTTGCAAGTACATCTAGCATACAAACCTCTAAAGTGCAAATACTTAACATTTGCAGAGCCAATAACAAAGAAATATATTCATTACACAGGACTGAAAAGCTGTTTGATTATTTTTATCTAATTTCCATGTATTTTGGTGTGCTGAAAACAAATAAAATATTGAAAAAACTCCTAGACATCATGGTTTGCCACAAAATGCAATATTGTCTTCAAATTTATCAAATTTTTTTAATTTTTGGTATTTTTTTTACATTATGGGTTTTTAACCCAATTTAAAGTCCAAATTACTATTAATTAATTCACATAAGTGCATTTACGATTTAAAATGTCAAAAAAACCATTAAATAATTCCACGAAAACCTTATAGCACTATAAATCTGATGGTCGGCAATATATACATAAGCTAAGCAAGTTTTAGGGAAAAAAAATTCTATTTCCTCATTTCCCTAGTTCTCTTCTGACCCTTTGTTGTTATTTGCAGGTAAACAATCTCTGCCCCTCCCCCCCTGCAAAGGGGGTGAATACAAGTGCTGCTCTGAGTGACATGTCTGACTACTGGGATACTCAGAAGCATGCTGTATGTGTAAGCCTTAGCCCTGAGTCTGTGCTTCTAATGGTAGAAGGGGTTTCTTTCCTGAAGAATCCAGTGGGAGGGAGACACAGGGCAGATAGCAGCAGCTCTGGTCAGTGCAGGGGGGCGTGGCCAACACTGTGACATCTTGTGTACAGACACAGAGCTGCTCTCTCCTGCAGTCCACACTTGTGCACGAATCATCATCAGGTTCTTGGTTCTAGGCCGTTCACACTTTTTCATCACAGTTCGTGTTAGCTCGTCATTCTTCAACCGTTATGTTATGGCTCCCAGAAAGTGTATTAATTCGCCAGACAGTTTCTGTTTCATCTGTGGTGAATATACAGTGTTGAAGCAACAGCAGAATATTACAGACTTTGTGAAAAAAGTATACTTTGCATACTTTGGACTAAAAATTGGAGACAAAGATAAAGTTTGGGCGCCTCATAAAGTGTGCAAACGGTGTATTGAAGACCTCCGAAACTGGTTCAAGGGTAAGAAAAAATCTTTCCGTTATGGGTTTCCTATGGTATGGCAAGAGCAAAAGAACCATAGTGACGACTGTTACTTTTGTTCATGCAATGTGAAAGGGTTTAATTCCAAATGGAAGCATTCCATTTCATCCCCCAATCTTCACTCAGCAATTCGTCCCATCCCCCATGGCACAGATATACCAGTACCCAAGCCCCCTGCTACCTTGGAAGAGATACCTAGCTCCGATGAAGGTGAAGTCATACCTGAACCAGATGATGAATCAAGTTCTGACTTTGAAGATGATACAAGACCAAAATTGTTTTCTCAGAAGGAGATGAATGATTTGGTAAGAGACTTGAATCTTCCCAAAGATGCAGCTGAGTTACTCAGATCAAGGCTGAAAAGCAGGAATTTATTGTTGCCAGGAGTGTCATCTTCATGGTTTAGACATCGTGAAAAGGAGTTCGTTCCTTTCTTCGCCCAGGAAGACAAGTTGGTTTATTGCATCGATGTCGAAGGTCTGATGGGTCAATTTAAAATCCAATATGATTCAGAGCAATGGCGTCTTTTCATAGATTCTTCAAAAAGAAGTCTCAAAGCAGTTTTACTCCACAACTGTGGTTTTTACGCTTTCATACCTGTAGGTCATTCCGTACACTTGAAGGAAACCTACGAGAACTTGGAATTGGTTTTTCGTAAACTTAAATATGAAGACCATGGTTGGCAAGTGTGTGGGGACTTGAAGGTCTTGTGCATGCTGCTCGGGCAACAAGCTGGGTATACCAAATATTCTTGTTTTCTGTGTCTATGGGACAGTCGAGACCGACAAAATCACTGGACCAAGAAGAGTTGGCAGCCGAGGGTGCTAACAGTCGGTGAAAAAAATGTCCTCCGAGAAACTTTTGTACCTTCCCATAAAGTTCTTCTACCACCTCTCCACATAAAATTGGGATTGATGAAGCAATTCGTAAAATCACTTCCAAGAGATGGAGAATGCTTCAAATACTTGGTCACCAAGTTTCCAGGCCTGTCGGAGGCAAAATTGAAGGAAGGTGTGTTCGTTGGACCAGACATCAGAAGGCTTATAGTTGATCAAGAGTTTGTCAATACCATGACGGATCCTTAAAAAGAAGGGTGGATTGCATTTAAAGAAGTCGTACAGAAATTTTTAGGCAATAACAAAGATCCTCACTACAAAAAGATCGTCGGATGAATGCTGAAAGCATTTCAAGCTTTACGTTGCCTGATGAGTTTGAAAGTGCATTTCCTCCAGTCCCACCTTGACTACTTTCCTGAAAATTTTGGAGCTGTGAGGAACAGGGTGAACGATTCCACCAAGACATTAAAGAGATGGAAAGGAGATACCAGGGAAAATGGAGCATTACAATGATGGCAGACTACTGTTGGATGCTTCAGAAAGACATTCCAGATGCAACTCACAAGCGTAAATGCACCAAGAGGAGACTCACAGGGAAGAAGAATCGAGTTTAGTGTGTGTAGGTGAGCTCATTTCAGTTCAAAAAAGGATTTTCGTGAAAAAATTGTAATAAAACTTTAATTTTATAAGTCTATTTCCATTTATTTTGAGGTACTGCCTTATTTAACATAGTTACCTAAATTGTCAGGAAACGTGATGTCCTATGACAAAATGGAGGTCATTTTCGGATTCAGCACACCAAAAAACAAAGATTATGTGGAATAACCAAAACAGCTGTTGAAAAAAAGTTTTTTGTAGACCTGTAAATTATTAAACCAATGATATAAAGTGCAAAATCATTAAAGTGCACAAAGTGTTAATAAGTAGAAAGTGCATACAAATTATAGTCCACTATAAAGGTAACTCTTTCTTATAGTCAGTGATAATTTCAATCATCACCAATGTGTAGAATTCTTCCATCAATAAAAGTTCTTCACCGAGTGCCATTGCAAACTGCCACCCTTGCACTCACCAGCTTTTAGGCTGCATCACGAAAGGCAGCAAACCGAGCATTAGTAAATAGAGGGCATCACAGTATGGGAACCACTTCTTGTTATAATCCTTCTCTCCAATTTTGGGGGGAAACCACACCATTTGTACATAAAGCCTAGGAGGGACGCTCACCACATGGAGCCACAAAGAATGGTATATAGTGTAGTCATTTATTCATAAGGTGAACATATATCAATCCAATAAATCCATAAGCCAAGGCTTTCGATCACAACACAGCATCAAGCCACAATGTGGACATAATCACTTACTAAGATGGACACAGATCCACGCGATGGCGTGACATCAGCACGTATAGCTCCTCCCAGTGTGTTTTGTGCACATGCATGTCAAGGGAACACATTTTTTTTTTCCATATTGTAAGTGAGCCAGCTCAAGCTGGAAAAAACCCACAAACCAGCCTTAGGCAGATTTAACCCTTCCTCTTCCCCAGCCTGGGCCAGTCACTAACTCACTAAGCAGAACCCAACCTGCTTACACTTGCCCCCCCTTTTTCGCAAGCTGTCCCAGCTGTGACCATGAAAATAAATAACATTAAACAACAAAAACCAACTGTAACACAATTAACAGAACAATAAATATAAAACCGACATGTAAAGGTACACACTTAGGAAGTCTTTGAATATACATAATTATTAGGATCCGGTAGGAGGACCCTTTATTCCTGTGACTGGGCGGTTGTCTGTTACTTGGTGGATGACTGGTTAAGTGTAATCTGGTTTAACCAGCTCAACCCGGTCCATGTAGATATGTCTACCAATATCCAACGTTTGTTATATTGTTTGTGAAAGCAGGCCTCAATAAATTTGTTTTGATACCGGAACTCTCTGAGGTGTTCTGGTACCTGTAGTTTCTCCCATACAACATGCCTGTAGTTTTAGGGTGCTCTTTTTACAGCTGGCTGGTACAAGAGTTCAGGTACATATGGGAATGTATAGCCATACTTCTGGTGGACATACGCATCAGACAGCCTTTGTAGCTTGGCTAGTCTGGTCAATTTGCGGCCAAGAGGGACTGCCTTGAACAGGAGGTATGCGTTGACTGGGTGGCGAGGTCCTCCCTGTAGCCAGCCGCTGAATGCATTGGAAGTGAAAGGCGACAGTGCTTCCTCGGATACCCAGGGTATTGGAATGATAGCTCTTGGGGAGGACGAATGTTCCTCCTCACTGCTGCCGAATTGAAGCTCATTCCAGGCCACCCAAACAGGTTTAGAAGACAGTGGCCTTGGTGACTATGGAGACACTGGTGATAAAGTTGCGGTGAAAACCTCTGACACTGAAAGTAGCAGTGGTTCGGGAGAGTCCAGAAGGCTGGAAGAATCCAGGACAGTCTCAAGGATGCCACTGCAGCAGGTTCCAGCTGTGCGGGTGTGGGTGGAACTGTAACTTTCTGAGAGCAGATGGATTCACTGCTCTCATCCTTGAAGGGTGTGTCTCCTGATAAAGGAACTTTGGACAGCTGCTCAACCCCAAGTTCTTTGGGATAGGCCAACCCTTGTACGTTGTGCCCGATGTCAGTGGTCTTAGCTACAGTTGGATTTGACAACTGGGAGAGGGCAAATGGCTGTAGGATAGCTGGGATTACCCTGTGTTTGGGCAGTCCATCCTCTCCTAAATCTATGGGCTCCTTGGATCATTCCATGCGCTGAAAAAAATCAAGGATCCAAACTTGTGGCATCTCGCCCATGGAGACAAGTTAACAGATCTCTTCTGGCAGTTTGGGCAGATGACCCAAAATTAATCCAACTCTTTCACGTTGCAGTAGGCTAAACCAGTGGTAGGCCCTAAGACAAGACCTGTGTCCAGAACCGGAGCTGCTTCTTCTAGGGTAGAAATTTGCAATCCATGGTGACGGCAGATGCTCAGCAAGCCACCTGGAGTTTGAAGGGCTTTCATGATTCAGACATTTTATATGTCCCTTTATTGGAGTTCCAACCAATAGGGTGTTATATGCCTGATCAAGGACCAATCCAGCGTATAGCTTGGCAGTCACATGCCACGGTGATGGGCAAGCCTGAACAAGTTCTAACTAGCTAAAAGAGCCATGGTCTCTTTAGCGGGGATATGGGTCTTCGGGTGCATAAGGTGGGTGTTTCCTGCGGACTATGCCAAGTTGTGGGTGGGGACACCCGCATCAGTGTCTTAGGGGTATCATTGCCCGAGGGCACGCTCACCAATATCCGGAACCAGGTGGAGACTGCAGTCATGTGAAAAGTCTAACATTAGGACAGTTCCCTGACTTAAAGATGAGCTTTCACTGAGTGTAGTAATGAAGCAGAGTTTCTCTGTTAAGTGGTGTAGGTCTAATGGTCTACACACCATGACTTCTCTACCAGCTAGCACACCTCTGTTATTTCACTCCCATTAACATAATGGGATCCCACCAGAGACAAATCTCATGTGTGTCCTGTGTTAACTCTTCTTCACCCATAACGTGCGGCTAGGCTGAGGACCTCCGTAACACTGACCACAGTTGCAATGGAAACTATGTACTGCTACTGAGGGAGCTCAACCAGAAACCCCATCGCTACCAGACGAATCCTTACCTCACCCAAGCACCAGGCCTACGACTGGTTGCCTTGTGTCAGGAATGGATACTTAGTTACTCTTAGCAAGGTCCCTGCTCTTCCTCAACATATTGCATTGACACTGTAGTGTGGTGTTCTTCATACCCTATCTAGTGCTTTACAGACCCAGGTTCTTTTGGATATGCCAGAACCAACATGCACCCCTTTGAATAACTTCATACTAGGCTTAAAGAGGAACTCCAGTCATTTTTGTGTATATTAACTTGTTCTTGACCGCGCTATAGCCGAAAAATGGCTACTGCGCGGTCTTCTAGTTCTGGGAAGGCGTCCATGGACGTCCTCCCAAGAACACGCTCCCCACACGCATGCAGGAGTGCCTGTGATCGTAGTGTCTCTTGGACACAGTGCATCACAGACTGAAGTAAAGGACCAATCACCACAGGCCTTTACCACACAATCAGTGTGTCCAATGACACGTGATCATTATATGTAAACACTGCAGGTCACCTGGGGGTTTACAGCTCTCCTTCCCTCACACAGAGACGAGTGTGAGAGAAGGAGCCATCTGTGCCATCACAGTGAGTTTACTGTATTACTGTCACACAGTGCCCAGTGTCACACAGTGCCCTTCACTGCTGCCTCATCAGTGCTGCTTATCAGTGCCAACTATCAGTGCTCGCTCATCAGTTCTGCTTATCGTTGCCAACTATCAGTACCAACTATCAGTGATGCCTCATCAGTGTTGCTTATTAGTGCTCCCTCATCAGTGCTGCTTATCAGTGCCCACTATCAGTGCTCCCTCATCAGTGCTGCTTATCAGTGCCCACTATCAGTGCTCCCTCATCAGTGCTGCTTATCAGTGCCCACTATCAGTGCTCCCTCATCACTGCTGCTTATCAGTGCCCAATATCAGTGCCCCCTCATCAGTGCTGCTTATCAGTGCCAACAATCAGTGCTGCCTCATCAGTGGAGCCCATCAGTGCTGCCTAATCAGTGCACATCAATGCAGAACTCTGTCTCATCAGTGCCCATTAGTGCCGCTTATCAGTGCTGTCTCTTCCATGGACCCTCATCAGCACCCATCAGTATAGCTGAGCAGTGCAGCCCCAACTGTGCAGCTTCATCAGTGCATATCAGTGCCCATAAGTGCAGCCTGATCAGCACTCATCTGTGCAGCCGCATCAGCACCCATCTGTGCAGCTGCATCACCAACCTTCACATCAGTGTAGCTGACCAGTGCCTCCCCACCTGTGCAGCTACATCGCCAACCACCACATCAGTGTAGTTGACCAGTGCATCCCCATCTGTGCAGCCGCATCAGCACCCATCAGTGCACCCATCTGTGCAGCCGCATCAGCACCCATAAGTGCAGCTGCATTAGCACCCATTTGTGCAGCTGCATCACCAACCATCACATCAGTGTAGCTGACCAGTGCCACCCCATCTGTGCAGTCACATCAGCACCCATCTGTGTAGCCACCTCACCAACCACCACATCAGTGCAGCTGACCTGTGCAGCCCCATCTGTGCAGCCACATCAGCACCGATCAGTGTACCCATCTGTGCAGCTGCATCACCAACCACCACATCAGTGCAGCTGACCTGTGCAGCCCCATCTGTGCAGCCACATCAGCACCGATCAGTGCAGCCCCATCTGTGCAGCCGCATCAGCACCCATCAGTGCACCCATCTGTGCAGCCGCATTAGCACCCATTTGTGCAGCTGCATCACCAACCATCACATCAGTGTAGCTGACCAGTGCCGCCCCATCTGTGCAGTCGCATCAGCACCCATCTCTGTAGCCACATCACCAACCACCACATCAGTGCAGCTGACCAGTGCAGCCCCATCTGTGCAGCCGCATCAGCACCCATCAGTGCACCCATCTGTGCAGCCGCATCAGCACCCATCTGTGCAGCCATATCACCAACCACCACATCAGTGTAGCTGACCAATGCCGTTCCATCTGTGCAGCTGCATCAGAACCCATCTGTGCAACCGCATCAGCACCCATCTGTGCAGCCATATCACCAACCACCACATCAGTGTAGCTGACCAGTGCTGCCCCATCTGTGCAGCCGCATTAGTACCCATCTGTGCAGCCACATCAACTACCACATCAGTGTAGCTGACCAGTGCTGCCCCATCTGTGCAGTCACACCCATCAGTGCAGTTGAAGCAGCATCCATTAGTGCAACTGCATCAGCACCCATCAGTGCAGCCACATCTCACCTAGTGTCCCCATCACAGCCGTGTGTCACCGCAGCCCACAGTCACCAGTGTGGCTAAAAAATCATTTACCTGTGAGGAGGCATATCAAATTCTATGTCTGACCGACGAGAGCAGCGGGGAACTCTCTGTCAGATTCTGATTCTGATTATGAGTCATTGCTAAGTAGTGGAAATGTGATGGAATCAGAGGAGGAAGAAAGTTTGCCCTACAAATGAAGGCCAGTAGTGCAGTGGTGTCCACTAGTAGCACAGTGGCATCCACCAGGAACGGAGTACCTATGCAAGAAAGGCCAGAGATTAGTGGGGTGTCATGTCAGCCCCAAAGGGTTAGGGCTCATGCCAGTCTACCAGATGCCCTTGCAAACCCTCTATGGCTTCTGCCTGAATCAGAAGCAGCTATATCCCCCCTTTTACTGGCCAGCCTGGAGTCCAGACCAACACAGAAAATTTTTCACCTATAGATTTTTTCAATTTAGTTTTCACGGATGAATTATTACATTCAATTGTGGACCAGTGTAACCTCTATGCCCAACAATTTATAGCCAACAATCCAACTTCCAATTATTCCCATCCCTATGAATGGAAACCGGTAACAGTGGAGGAGTTTATGATCTTTTTGGGCCTCGTGTTAAATATGGGACTGACAAAAAAAAATTAAGTCCACTCCTATTGGTCAACCCACCCCATCCACCACATGCCCATTTACTCGTCAGTTATGTGAAGAACACGATATCTAATGATCATGCGGTTCCTTCATTTTAGTGATAACACCCAGTGCCCCCCACCAAATGACACCGCATATGATAAGCTGTATAAAATTCAGCCCCTTAATTTTTTTTCAGAAAACTTTTCCCAGTTATATATCTCATACAAAAACATCTGTGTGGATGAAACACTTGTTCACTTTACTGACAGGCTTAGCTTCAAGCAGTTCATCCCCAGCAAAAGGGCCCGATATGGGGTGAAACTGTACAAGTTGTGTGACAGAGCCACGGGGTATGCGTATGCATTCCATGTGTATGAAGGAAAGGACACCAAACAGCATCCTCCTCAATGCGCATATTATATTGAAACCAGTGGGAAAATAGTTTGGGAACTTGTATTCCCCCTCTTCAATATAGGTTACCATCTGTATGTGGATAACTATTATAAAAGCTTGCTCCTCTTCCGCAACCTCTACAGGAATCAAACACTAGCTTGTGCCACCATGAGAGCTAGTAGGAAGGGCTTACCACAAAGGCTGGTGAATACAAGATTGCAAAGAGGGAAGTCGGCGTGTTTGCGCAATGAGCAAGTATTGGCTATGAAGTGGAGGGACAAACGTGATGTATATTTACTTTCTTCAATTCACAGTGAGACCTCTATGTAAATCAACAGAAGGAATGGCCATGTCCAGAAGCCCAAACGCATACATGAGTACAATATGTTCATACTGAGTTGATCTTAATGACTAGATGATCCAGCCCTACCTTGCAACAAGAAAAACCCACCATTGGTACAAAAAAGTCTCAATTTATCTTTTTAATTTGACTGTTTATAATTCTTATGTAATTTATCGTAAGTCCACTGAAAGACCTGAAACCTTTCTCAAATACCAAGAGGATATTTTCACTGCCCTTTTGTACCCAGTAGGCCCACCAGAAAACATTCACTCAATGTTGGGTGTGCTCCAGAGCGGGAGTTAGATGAGACACCATTTATTATTGTTCCCTGTGTCCTTCCCAACCAGGCCTCTGCATAAGGGAATGTTTACGTTACCATACTTGTCTGCAATATTAGAGAATCTGTCAGGAATGGGCTCAGTACAGGTGGTGCTGGGGCTCACCTGCCTTGTGGGCTGCAGTACCAGTGCTGGCCAGCGGGTGCTCTCAGCAGCAAGAATCTCACTCCTGCAATCAAGCCATCACCTGAGGCTGATTGCAGGAGGTGTACTTAAGCTATGGACAGGCCTGCAGTCAGGGCCTTGGTGTTTGTTTCCCATGTGCCCCTGTACCTGGTCCTGTCTCCTGCCTGCCTGTTTCCCCTGCTTGACTCTGACACTGATCGAACTCCGCCTGCACTGACCTCGGCTATTCCTGACCTTTCTCCTGCCTGCTCCGTTTGTACCTTGTCTGCCCAATTGTTCCTGACCCGGCCTGCCTGACCACTCTACCTCTCCAGCCTGACTACACCTGTCTGTGTTCCTGAACATACTGACATTGGTTGGAGGTTTGGTTTTGTTTGTACTGTGCGTTGTATACTTGTGTAGTTCCTAATAAATTATATTCTTATACATCACTCCTGAAGCCTGTGTTTCCCTGTGTCAGTCCACACACCTCTGGTCATACCTGGTGCCTTGACATAACACCAAGGCCAGTCCTGACCAGAAGTGGCTGCACAGGGAAGCCATCTTGGATTGTTGTTGTGAAGAATGCATCCTGAGGAGGTTGTGTACTTGTATCTGCTAGTCTTAGATGACAGAGAATATTCCTATCAGACTCTGAAGGAGTATGCCAGGGATCAGCTGCTAGAGTGCAAACGGGTCGCTCATTCCCTAGTAGATCAGGGCACGGAGTTCTCTGAGGTGCAACCATTGATTCAGGCTTGTGCTGAGATGGCTTCATCTAGTACTCCTGAAAGCAGGAATGACTTTTTTCCACCATTCAGTACGGATCAAGTAGAGTCACTGGTATGGTTGTTGGATGATCCGGATTGCTTCTTGGAGCATTATTCAGCATGTTCACAACATGTGCTAGTGCATTGTATAAACGCAGTGCAGTCTTTGGTCAGACAGGCTTTGTGTAAGCTCAGCTTTGTTCAACCAGTACTACAGACATGGTCAGATTTGTTACACCCAGCCTCAGTCAGCTTGCAACAACCCAGTCCTGCTTCTAATCATTCCTCTGCTCAAAGCTCTCTTCCTCCATTTCCCACAGCACCCCCCAGTTACAGCCCAGTATACCATGCTATCAACCACATGTCAGTACCCTGTTCCCTCTCGCTGCACCTATCCTGCCTTTAACCCTGTAAAGAAGTCCTCAGTAGAAACTGCTCCCTTCTCTGTTCCATCCTCCAGCTCTTCTCTGTCTTTAGCTGCTCCCTCCGTTTACAGCCCTGCATTTACTTGCAGTGCTTCAGTAACTAAACCCAAGAAGAAGCGAAGATTCTTTCCAACCAGTACCATCCTGCCAGTATCCAAACCGGTCAGCCTGCTGTCTGAGAACCCGCCTTCCGTTGTTCAGCCTGATGACCCAGTGTACGCTACCCAGCCTGATGATCCTACCCAGCCTGATGATCCTACCCAGCCTGATGATCCGGTGCCCGCTGTCCAGCCTGAGAAACCGATTTCTGCTGTCCAGCCTGAGGAACCGATGTCGGCGATCCAGCCTGATGACCCGATCCAGCCTGATGACCCAATCCAGCCTGATGCGCCGGTGCCCGTGGTCCAGCCTGGCGCCCCGGTGCCTGCTGTCGAGCCAGATGACCCGGTGCCCGCTGTCTTGTCTGTCCTGTCTGATGACCCGGTGCCTGCTGTCTTGTCTGTCGTGCCAGATGACTCGGTGCCCGCTGTCGAGCTTGGTGACCCGGTGCCTGCTGTTCTGTCAGATGGTTTGGTGCCCGCTGTCGTGCCAGATGACTCGATGCCCGCTGTTGTGCCAGATGACTCAGTGCCCGCTGTCGTGCCAGGTGACTCGGTGCCCGCTTTCGTGCCTGATGGCCCGGTGCCCGCTGCCCCGCCTGATGGCCCGGTCCCCGCTGCCCCGCCTGACGGCCCGGTGCCCGGTGCCCAGCCTGACGTGCCTCTGTCCGCTGCCCAGCCTGACGTGCCTCTGTCCGCTGCCCAGCCTGACGTGCCTCTGTCCGCTGCCCAGCCTGACGTGCCAGCTTCTGATGCCCAGCCTGCTTCTGGAAATCCTGTGTCCAGCAACCTGCCTTCCTGCGGTCTCCTGCAAAAAGATAGGCCTATCAGCAGGGGACCCAGACAGTTACTTGATTCCGGCAGTGGGATGTCCAGCCAGCTACCAGACCCAGGCACTGGAACATTGGGGCCATTACGGACTGTTTTGAGCGTCCTGAGGCCGCTCCTTGAGGGGGGGGGGGCTACTGTCAGGAATGGGCTCAGCACAGGTGGTGCTGGGGCTCACCTGCCTTGTGGGCTGCAGTACCAGTGCTGGCCAGCGGGTGCTCTCAGCAGCCAGAATCTCACTCCTGCAATCAAGTCATCACCTGAGGCTGATTGCAGGAGGTGCCTTGGTGTTTGTTTCCCATGAGCCCCTGTACCTGATCCTGTCGTCTGCCTGCCTGTCTGTTTCCCTTGCTTGACTCTGACACTGATCGAACTCCACCTGCACTGACCTTGGCTATTCCTGACCTTTCTCCTGCCTGCTCTGTTTGTACCTTGTCTGCCAGATTGTTCCTGACCCGGCCTGCCTGACCACTCTACCTCTCCAGCCTGACTATGCCTGTCTGTGTTCCTGAACATACTGACATTGGTTGGAGGTTTGGTTTTGTTTGTACTGTGTGTTGCATACTTGTGTAGTTCCTAATAAATTATATTCTTATACATCACTCCTGAAGCCTGCGTTTCCCTGTGTCAGTCCACACACATCTGGTCATACCTGGAGCCTTGACAGAATCCCTGCCTTTTCCCATCTGACCATTTGCATTCACACTCATCATTGCACTGCCTGCTCCTGAACTGACCCTGGCCTGTTATTTGACCACGCATATGCATGCCGCCTACATTGACTATACATCTGCCTGCTTCGGAATGGACCCTGGCTTGTTTATTGACAATGTCTCTGCTTGCCATCTGAACTATCAACCATGATTCTGCCTTTCCCCTGAACTGACCTTGGCCTGTTAATTGACCCCCCTTTTGCCTGCTGCTTGGCCTGATCTTTTGCCCTGTAACTGTAATAGTGGGATTCAAGATAACACAGGGGTCTCACGTATGTGAGGGTCTCTAGAGAAGTTTTTCTGAGTGGAGACAACTAAGATTTTGGTTTTCTCCAGGTTATGTAATTCTAGGATTAGGGTCTGCAGACTGGATGCTTCGAAGAAATTTGGGTAGGAAGAAGCCTCTACCCCTGTGCCCAGGTCCTACCTTACTGAGGCCTTAAACCTGATATTTCTGCCAGCTGCCGACTAGCCCTGGCCTGCTAATTGATCCTGCCTCTGCCTGAACTGACCATACCTCTGCCTGCTACCTGTACTGACTATGGACCATGTTCCTGCCTACTGCCAGTACCAATACTTTGGCTGTGCTGACCATTTCTCTGGCTGCTGCCTAGACAATTTGTTTGGCTGTTGCTGACTACATACCTGCCTGCTGTCTCCAGGAGTAAGTCATTGACAACTATGATTTTTTAAATTATTTGCTTTAAAGTAGAACTAAAGGCAAATCCTTTTTGAGCATACGCAAATATGTGGCCTCTCGGCAGCTTGGCCTTGATGCCAAGCGGCCACATATTTGCATACCACTATGGACCATGTTCCTGCCTACTGCCAGTACCAATACTTTGGCTGTGCTGACCATTTCTCTGGCTGCTGCCTAGACAATTTGTTTGGCTGTTGCTGACTACATACCTGCCTGCTGTCTCCAGGAGTAAGTCATTGACAACTATGATTTTTTAAATTATTTGCTTTAAAGTAGAAATAAAGGCAAATCCTTTTTGAGCATACGCAAATATGTGGCCTCTCGGCAGCTTGGCCTTGATGCCAAGCGGCCACATATTTGCATACCACTTGTAAACAATCATGTGCTGAGATCGTGCGCCCTGCACGCTCCAAGCGCATGTGTCAGTGTCCGACGGAAAGGTCCCAATCTCTCCTTGTGATCGGGACCTTTCCAATCATGTGACTGTCGTGAAAGCCAATCACGGTGGTCACATGACCCTAAGCCCCGCCCCGCATCCTGGCGTCAGAAACCTCTTAAAGGGCCGGGAGGCGCCGGCATGAAGGGGTAAACTTAGATAATGTAAAGGATGGTTATAACCTCTGTCAATTTTTTATGCCAACAGTGCCCCCAATGGGACAAATTCCCATCACTTTGTCTCCCACAGCTAAAACAGGAAGTGAGAGGAAATCCCTTAAAAGTGAGGGAGTCCCTGGTTGTCACCAGAACTAGTGTCCTCATTGAAAGACTTCCCTTCTATTCCTGTTCTGGTGATAACCCAAAAATTTGGGATTTTCTTTCACTTTCACTGTCAGTGATAGCATTCACCAGGACAAATAAAGAGGGCAAATCTCCCTAACGTGGTTTCAGACAGCACTAAAAACCTGGCAGATGTTTTAAACTCTGTCCACTATATAAAAAATGCCTTTAGGTATACTTTAAATAGGAATAACACTCTATGTTAGATTAATGGCCTGACAAATAAAATGAATTAGTCTGAAATGTATTGCACCTCGTGAGAGCCTCTGTGTTGAGGGTATCCCCAAGCCTCTCCTCGCACAACCAGTCCGTGGGCTTGCTTTTTGTATTTTACTAGGGTAAATCAACTTGGATGGGGAATAGGGATTATGGGATGCCCAGTTTGGCTTGAAACAATGGATGCAAATGGAGAAACAGAAAAAGGGCGCACCGACCTAGTGCATTATCATTTAAAATATTTATTGAATAAACAAAGTAAGTATCATACTCACAATAGACATAAAAACACAGGCCAAGGTTGGCTCTGAGGAAGAGGTTGTGTCCTCGAATCGCGTTAGCCAGTTGGTCATCCAGGGTTCCATCTTATAGACTCAGATGTTTGAATCATACATCTTGTTCAGTTTGACATGCCTGTGTTTTTATGTCTATTGTGAGTATGATACTTACTTTGTTTCTTCAATAAATATTTTAAACAATAATGCACTAGGTCGGTGCGCCCTTTTTCTGTTTCTCCATTTGCATCCAGTGTATTTGGACCACCCCGGTCTGTTGAGGGCAGCAAGCAGTGCATGTTCCAGAAAATTCCAGAACATTCCTATTGGGTCTACTGAGTCTTTTCCTAGTGCAGGAGAAAAGTGTTTGTTGTGTTGGATTGGCTTGAAACAATGGAAGGGGGACATTTCCCTCTTATGTACAAAAGGCAGATCCTGAACTGTTCTTTTCCTGAAAGCTGTTAGTCAGGATCAGTAGCAGCTGCCCTCTACAAGCGAGGAACTAGCAGCCCCTCAAAAATCAATTATTTCTTCTAGCTACATGCAGAAATGTCTTCTCTCCCCTTATAGAGCTGCTCCGAGCTCCACAGCATGCAAGCACTACCAGCCCTCGGAAGATCTCCCGGGACAAGGATAAAGGATTGAGCCCGAAAAGCTTAGAAAGTTTGCTACATTTGGCAGTCTTTCCCCTTGTAGATCCCAAAGTGTGCTGCTGTATTTACACTGGCCTCCTTGCTCCCTACTGATCCAGGCCTTGACCCCATCCACGCCTCTCTGCAGAATTTATCTGCCTGAGCCAGCCCGTGCCCAGCCTAGAGGCTGGCCCCCCCAGACCAAGGGGAGCCCTCCTAGGCACCAACAGTCTCCTCAGCACTCCATCTTCAACCTGACTCCTCTGTCAGCCTGACTATCCCATATTTATAGGACAGTCCACCATTCTACCAGGGCCTCGAAACCTGGGAATGGCCAGGACCCCCCCCCCCCCCCGAGATTATGCAGATTAGGCCTCCAACCCTCCCTTATTTCAGATTTCTGGAAGGTTCTATGGTCTTCCAGAGTCAGGAGAAGGTGATAGAGCCGCAACCTGTTGAGTCATCCAGCTGACCTGCAATAATCCAACCTCAATCACGTGACTCACAAAACTACCAGGAATCACATACAATGATTTTGCCTATAATACTCTACACTATTCTAGTAGCATACTACAAGATGCTACAGTATATATATATTTTTAACATTATTATTACATAACTATATGGTTACTATTAAAAAAAATATTAAAATGTTTAGAGGAACTGAACTAATAAATTAATTTGTCTTCCAGATTGTGTACAGCAGTAAGGCTCCATAGACTGTGAGGATGAAATTCACAAATCCATTGTATTAGCAACTAGCTGCCATTGCTGGCTTCTCATTCTTCAAATGCTAGTTCACTGGTATTGATGAGTGGAGTGATTTTTGCAAAGGTAAAAAACTCTCAGTTTTGCTTATCAAGCTCCTTGAAAGCAAGTCTACTTTTTTTTTCCTTATTAAGAGGGTGCTTTGTGTATTTGGGGTAATTTAGATTTTTTAATAAAATGTTCTTTGCATTTGTGTTTTGATGCTTTCTTTTTTGCACTCTGTTTTTACAATAATGAAGGGTTGTTTTACGGCTCAAGAACAGGTCCAGAATGGATGAAAAAATCTTCCATAACCACTGGTATCCATTTAAAGTTTACTGCCCACCTCCTTAATTTCACCTTCCCCTTTGGCTCTAATGCGTTTTGCCAAACAGACAACATTTCACTGAAATCTCCCAATGCTTGCTAATACTGCAGGAAAGTGCAAACTTTCAGTTTCATGTTGACCCTCTGGCTTTACAGGATTAGTTCGCCTTTACAAAAAACTGCCTATGCAGGTAAGGGCAGGGGTGGACTGACCATTTGGAAACTCAGGCACTGCCCGAGGGCCCGGGGTCAGTAGGGGGCCCCATGAGATGCCCCTGGTACCTTTTTCATAGGTTTTTTTGAGTTTGGGCAAGGACACAGGGGCCCCATGATCCCCTATTGCCGGGAGCCCCATGAGTTGTCAGTCCACCCCCGGGTAAGGGGTGCATTACCTGGTAGCCTTAATGGTTTCTCTCAGGTATAGTTTACTTTAAAACTTTCCAGTGTTGCCAATAAATGAATCTAACATGACCCTTTAAAAATATAGATGCTCAGACAGAGCTGGCACTAACCAACAGCAGAAAAATACATCTATCTTTCCCATGAGGAACTTATGTGTCCATCAATTACATACATTACTACTATTAGCTCCATCCATTGCTGCAACAATGTGCCACATATTCAATATTAATAATATCAACACAACTTCACAGGTTTCTGTGTGTTGTAAATGAGTGATAGAGCCTTTCACCACAAAGTAATCAACTGGATCAATTGGTGGGTTCAGGCTATCTGTGTGTGCTGTGCCTTGAAGTCTGTCACAGCCCCGCAGAGTATTCACTTCTACAATAGCTAGGAAGTATATTAGGTGGAGGAAAAAGTCGCTAGGACCAGCAGGGCACTGGCTGCTGAGATAAAAAAGAAAAACGGCTCTCCTCTATTCATAAAGTCATCCCTAAATCCAACTTCTATGGGTTTAGGGGTGTCTGTCTGCACCATAACAGCCAATGACATTTTGTACACAGGGCAATGTTACTGAGCTGCAGTAAGGATGCAGTGTCCTATATGGACACTCTGGTCTCAGGTTCCCCCTTCACTGAGTGCCATCTGAGGCAATTGCCTCACTTTGCCACAATCACAAAATGCAAAAATGTACCAGAAAGTGCTCTTGTACATTTGATTAGGCAAGAAGTGACTTACAGGACATTCAGAAGTACTCACTGTTTTGGGTTTTCGGTGATCTGTTTCAGCACTTGGCAGTAGACCTCATCTTTCAGCCCTGGCTTTTCTTTGCATAGCTGAAGAAAAACTTGTTAACAATATTGTCTAAATATATGTCTTCTCTACAGCATCTATTTGCTATGCTTACCAACAAGATATCATAGATACATTTGACATCATCCTGCTCTCGGTACTGCTGGTCTCCCATGAACCTCATCAGAGCTGGGCAAAAAAGAATATACAAATTAAAGCTAAACTTCATGCAGATGAAAAAGTGACTCACTTATGTACTCATTCATATTTTGTTAAGTCCCAGAAATAGATTGTATGATGTTTAACTGATTACATAGCAATTTTAATTTTCATAGGCTTACTTCAATTTTCCTGTCATAGCAGATGTACAGTGTTTCTACATATGACTGTGCAGTTCTATAGGCACTAGGGTTAGGGGCTCTACACTGAACACAGTGCGCTGCAATGCAGATGTATTATGCACATTTTTGTGCGTTGGGTTAGGCAGCCTAGGAAGCAGCATTTTCACTGTGAGAAAAAGGTACTTTAAGACAATTCCAAACAAAAAATCAGTCACAATTCACAACATGTGAGGGTACATAACTAGATAAAGATAAAAAGTGAGACAATGCTAGGCCCTGCCACTGTGTGACTACAGGGAAAAGCGACACAGGGTTCATACTAATGCAGACTGCTGGGCTCCAGAGTGTCCGCACTGAGCATAGAAAACTGGGTATTCTGCTTTTTATGGGTTTTGTTATCCCATATCAGGGTCCGGAGTCTTAAGGTTTCAAGGTGTCTTCGGTGGCACAAGACCTTCAATCTTGTGTTCAGGGCTTATTGGAGACCTGCAATTTGTGTGAGTGTGCAGGTGTGCATACTCATAAGCAAGGCTTGGGTAAATCTCAGGGCTCCAGCCAAGAGGGAGGTATGCTCCTGTTTGAAAACAGATGTATGTTCATGCTAGGTGACAAGAGTGATCTACTCAGGAGACAGTACTGCTTGTTGGAGAGATTCCATGTCCATCAGGCTGAGAGAGTTAAGGAAGGTAAGTGAGTCTGGGAGACAGAGAGAGTCTGGGAGACAGAGAGCATGGACAACTAGACAAGTCCAAGTGACTGAGGGAATCTGTAAGTCTTAAAGGAGTGAGAGAGCCTGGGGTGTTAGGAGAACCCCTAGTGAGAAGCCAGGAGGGGGCTCATACAGCAGGGAGCTGTAACTACAGGATGGGTGATTCAGGAAAGCCCAGAGAGCCTGCAGGCCTGGGTGGGACGGAATGAGGTACCAGTGACAAGAGCAGCAGTATTGCTGAAGAGAGAGAGACAGGTGGCTTGGCATTTTCTGTTATGTTTTGCTGTGTGAAGCTGAAACCCCTGCATGGTTTGACTTCTGTTTTAATAAACGTGGACTGCCACGCCCTACAACTACAGTACAGACAGATGTGAGCGCAGTAAAAATGCCTCTACCACTGAGCTAAACAACCCCCACATCACAAAATGAGAATTCAATTGGGCTTCGTAGCATGTAGCCCTGGCTGAAAGCCCCTTAAGACCACACCACAGCCAGTGCCTTTGTTTCCTGCTGCCCGATAGGGCAGTGTGGCTGTGACGAGTAAGCAGGAAGGAAGGAGGCATGCGCCCGGCGCATTCAGCGGCCAGAATTATCTCCACCAACCAGTACCAGGGAAGAGGAGGAAGTGTCCTCAGTGTAGGAGGGGTTGCAGCCTTTTTATTGGAAAGCAAGGGATCTGAGCAGGACAGGATTGGTTGCAAGTGCAGTCAGGCTTAGCTCCATGCACTGGACTCAGGGAAAAGGAGGAGGACAAAGTGTTCAAGAGGACTTTAAGCCTAGGAGCCAGGAACAGTCTACAAAGCTGTAGAGCAGGCTTTGCTGTACGGTGAACAGGGGAACCAGGGTTGTACATAGCATAGAGGCTGCGGAGGGCAGAGAAAATGAGGCTGCTGCAGTCTGTATGCACAGCAGGAACAGAATAGAGAGAGTCACCAGCCAGGGACACAAACTGGGAGCTCCAAAGAGGGAAAAAAAAACATCAAATGGTGGGTGTGGCCAAACTGAACAGTTGAAGGGGGTTAAATGGGCATTAAAGCGGAACTTCACTCTCTCAGTCAGCAGTGAATATTGTTATTCCTTATCCTGCTAGCATTAGTAAATGGATAAGGAAGTACATCATATTTACTTGTTTTAAACTTTTTTTAATGTCTCTTCAGTCACTTCCTGGTTTCCACGCCTAGGCAAATGATGGCATACATCCCAAGAGACTTCAGGAGGGAAGGAGGGGTTTTCTCAGCTAAGCACACCCTCCTGCCTGCATGCCTAAGCTGAGGGCAGATGGCAGGCAGTACATGCTACATGAATCATCTGCCCCTATTCAAGAAGGCACAGCCAGAAATGATAATGGGAGTTTTTCAAAGTTATTGCTTAAAAAAATAAAGTATAGAGACATAAATGGATGGGTGAGTTTGCTTTGAATCTTAAAAATTAATTACATTACATTTTTGGTTTGTGGTGCTCAGAGACAGTGTCTTTCCACTTTAAACACCAGGAGTGGGTTACATACAGAATGCAGGGTTCAGGAGTGTGTTACATACAGAATGCAGAGTTCAGGAGTGGACTATGTACAGAGTACAGGGTTCAGGAGTGCGCTATTTTAGAATGCAGAATCCAGTAGTGTGTTATGTACAGAGTTCAGGAGTGCGCTATGTACAGAGTGTAAAGTTCAGAAGTGTGCTACGTACAGAGTGCAGAGTTCAGGAGTGTTCTACGTACGGAGTACAGAGTTCATGAGTGTGCTACATACAGAGCGCAGGGTTCAAAAGTGTGCTACATACAAAATGCAGAGTTGAGGCATGAACTATGTACAGAGTGGTAGTTCAAGAGTGTGTTATGTACAGAGTACAGGGCTCAGCAGTGCACTACGTACAGAGTGCAGGGCTCAGGAGTGCACTACGTACAGAGTGCAAGGCTGAGGAGTGCACTACGTACAGAGTGCAGGGCTCAGGAGTGCACTACTTACAGAGTGCAGGGCTTAGGAGTACATTATGTACAGGGTTCAGGAGTTTGTTATGTACAGACTGCAGAGTTCAGGAGTATGCTATGTAAACTAGTTTATCTGCAAAGTATAATTTGTAATTCTGTTCAGCCTTTCTTGTGATCCAGAACCCTCCTAACAGACAGCTTTACAAGATGTTGGACCTCTCTGTAGACAGACAGGTAAAGGATTTTGGTCTACACAGGCAAAGATGGGGTAGTGTGACAAGAGGGGGGCTGTGGGAGAGAAGGAAACAGTGTGACAGGAGGGGGGCAGTGTAGTTTGCATGTTTATTTCAAGGGCCTGGGATCAGTAGGGGGCCTCATGAGATGCCCCTGGTACCTTTTTCATAGGCTTTTTTGAGTTTGGGCAAGGACACAGGGACCCCATGATCCCCTATTGCCCGGGGGCCCCATAAGTTGTCAGTCCGCCCCTGATCAGTCCCAAGACTGTGTTATATTTACCAGCTCCAAAACCTACAGATAATTCCTTGAAACAGTTTTTTCTGTAACTTAAATGAAAATACATACCCATGAAATTGTTTGTTGCCAGTTCATTGAGCTCTTTTTCATTGCATATTATTAAAGACTCCTGAATTGGTACCTGATAAGCATAAAATGAGATATTAGTTTATCTGAATGACCTTGAGAAGTACAGTTTGCAGAAATGATTGTGGGCACAATAACTAGAAAGATGGCTGCATGGTGATGTTGAGGAGATTGGCTGAGTAAGATTCTGGGTCTGTTTAGGAGCCTAACTGAGGTGTATGACTGTAGTGAGGATGATGATGATGAGATCAAGGAAGAGTTACAAGGCATGGTGGAGCAGATTTTGTGAAAATTATGGTGGTTTGTGTAGTATGACACACTTTGTAAAATGGTGCATTGATAGCCAAATGTGTTGTGATGGGTTTAACAATGTCCTACCTTTGTGTGCTGCACCAGCTCAATTGCTTTCTTCCCTTCAGCAGCCATTCCCTTCCACCCAAGCCTGCAAGACAACAGCTAATATGAATTTTACTTATTACAGGTTACAAATTAGAGTTAGTCAGATTAAAAAAGACACAAGTCCATCTATTTTAACCAATAGAAAAAAAATAGAATAAAGAAAAAACCTCAATATACTGTACATATACCCACAATTGATACGGAGGAAGGCAAAAAACTCTATAAAGTAAGATAATTTTGTAAAGCGCTGCACAAACTGTTGGCACTATATAAATCCTGTATAATACGAATAATAATCCCAATTTGCTCCAGCAGAGCAAAATAAACTCCATCCTAATCTCCCAGAAGGCAATCGGATATTCCCTGAATCAACAATCTTTGTTGTTATTGCCTATAAATGTTAATACTTGGTTATAATTTGTGCATTTAAGAATGTACCCAGCTCTCTTTTTAAACAATCTACTGAGCTAGCCAGAACCAGTTCTTGAGGGAGTCTATTCCACGTTTTTGCTGCTGTTATGGTGAAGAAGCCTTTCCATCTGTGGAGGTTAAATTTCTTTTCACACAAACAAGGATGCCCCTTGTCTCTTAGTTAAGACCAAGTTCACTATATGGACCGCTTATGTTAGATATTTATATAGTGACAACAATTTACACAGCACTGTAGTTACTACTACTATTGCACAGCACTATTACTTTACATTATACATTCACCTTAGTCCCTGCCCTCTATGAGCATTAGAATCTAAGGTCCCTACCTCACACATCCATACATACCAGGAGCCAGTTAACCTACCAGTATGTCTGGATTTTTGGGCAGAAACTGGAGTACCTAGAGAGAACCCACACAGGCACAGACAGTACATGTAAACTATGCAGGTAGTGGTTGGAATACGACCTGATGACCATATTGCTGGCAAGGCAGGATAGCTAACTACTAAACAACTGTGATGCTCATTTTATTTAATATATAAAGGGGTTGATTTACTAAAACTAGAGAGTGAAAAATCTGGTGCAGCTCTGCACAGAAACCAATCAGCTTCCAGGTTTTATTGTCAAAGCTTAAGTGTTACTAAATTCACCACAGTAAAATTAGTCTGTATATGCAGTAAAGCATGCTTACTGTAAAATTAAGGGGTTAATCCTCCATTGTGTAAAAAGGATGTTTGATCCTGTCTTCTCTGATTCTCCCCTTCTACTGTTCCCAATCCATCTTCTGATAGAACACAGCCTTGGGAGCAAGCTGCATGTGCTCAGTTTGGTGTGTATTGCTAGAGAGTTTTTTTTTTCTTGGGAGAGTGCATGTGATCAACACAGGGTCAATCAGCACTGTCCAGACAGAGGGTCAGGGGTCCTGCAGCCTCATCGGACAATCAGGAGAATGAAAACTCATCCTACAAGCTTTAACCAGTGCTCTGCTGGACACTGATAGAAGTCACAAGACTGCTCTAACTGCTGATGAGAAAAGGTATTTAGCAGTTTATATTTCCTAAAATAATTTCATTTTAATATTCTGTGTACTGGGGAGACCAGATACAGTGAATGCAGGGTCCGAGGTTTAATAACACTTTAAATGAACAAGCTAAAGTTAGAAGCTGATTGGCTGCTATGCACAGCTGCACCTGGTATTGCACTCTCCAGTTTTAGTAAATCAACCCCAAAGTGCTGATAGAAGTGGAACATCAAATTGTGAACCTTATGTGTGTCCTGTTAGGCTGGCCATAAACAGCTTGATAAAAGTAGGCACTGCTTCAGATTTCAAGGATATTTTCTGATTACTGTACTCTCTGAACATCAAGAGGACAATAGCAAATATTTAAAGTAAATATGTGGCCAGACTATAGATGTTAAAGTACTGACATATTTTAGGAAGCAGCAAGTAGGCATCAAAACAAGTCGTTGCCACTGTGAAACAATTCATCCTGCACAGAAAAAGCACTGAACGTGATCTAATCATTTTTTCTGCATCTCATCTTGTACTGTCCCATTTCCATAGCAGTGACTTGCCAGCCTTACAGTCTGCTGATAGACCATTTGAATAACCTAAATACGTTTCTTTTTGAGGATTTAAGAGGATGATGTGCTCCACAGTGTCTGCAACAAAATAGGTGGTTTTATTTTAATACTAATTTACTTACTGTTAAGAAAAAGTAAATAATTGAATGTCAATAGCCTGGCCAGGCAGTTGGGGGCATTTGGATGAAATCCAACCCAATAATACCCCCCCGAGACCAGGGCCAATCTTTTACTCTTCCATGGATGACAGTGAAATAGCAGAAATTTGCCATTGTACTGCCGTCTGCATCAGGATAGATCAGGATAAATCAGGCCTATGGCCAGCTGTAGTGTACTGTATGCTGGGTGTAATATTTTTACAAGTGATACAGTGATTAGATGCATTATACTGGCAGTATATTAGTATATATTGCATTTGTGTCATGGACTATCAATCATGTTTTCGGATGTATAGGTGAATAATATTAACTCTAATCATCATAACCATTTAGCTTTTTATTAAGATTGACGACAGAGCACTTGGGACTTTACTCACATGGTCTGTGCTTCCCGAAAATATTTCAGTGCGAACTCCACCATGGTGTAATGTGCTGCCTCAGTGGGTTGTGGTAAAGGACTTTGGAATGTGAGTTGTGGTGAAGGATTTTGTAATGACCTCTCGCTCCCTTTAGTACTCTGACAAAACAGATCACCGGATTACACATTTAGCTTCTTTAGGAAATAAACAGCCTACTTATCATTTCCACATTCTAAAAGTGTTATTAAACCTACAACAGTAAAATCAGCCTGTATATGCAGAAAAGCATGCTTGTTATATTCACTGTGGAACATCAGGTGTTAATCCTCTGCATTGTGTAAACGCTGTTTGATCCTGTCTTCTCTGATCCTCCCCTTCTTTTGCTGTCCCCAGTTTGTCTGCCATAGTTAGAGCAGCAGTGGCAAGTCTGCACATGCTCAGTCTAGTGTGTATTGCTAGATAATTTTTTTTTTTTGCATTGAGAGTGCCTATAATCAGCACAGGGCCAATCAGCACTGTCTAGACAGTGGGTCAGAGCTTATGCAACCTCATAGAACAGTCAGAGGAGAAAGAATACAAGATTAACCAGTGCTCAGCCAGACACTGATAGAAGTCACAATACTGATATATACTATTGATGAGAAACATTATTTTGCAGTTTATATTTACTAAAATAATTGCATTTCCATGTTCTGTGTATTGTCCAGATAAAGTGAATGCAGGGTCCTGGGTTTAGTAATACTTTAAAGTCTAATAAAAGCAATTCATAATGCTTTAAAATGAGAAATTTGATTCATGGTAAATGTGTCCATGTCCGTCAAGTCTACATGTTAAGAAAGTACTTTAAAAAAAGTAAACAAAACGCAAAGAAGAGCATTTTACAACACAATTCATTGGATAACAATTGGAAAAATTCCAAACATCTGATATTTTTAACTTCAATTTGATTCTGCAAAATTGATCGAAACCAATCGAAATGATGGTGAAAAATGATTGGTAATTGCTACAGTTGGTTATGATTGCAACTATCACAGCTGCATTCCACAACAATCGGGAAGCCCTGGGTACCTCCAGAGCGGCTTGATAGCGTGACCACAGCCTTCTCCATCCGGTGAACCAGGACTGTGATTGATAACAGACACCGATCTAGCGCTACAAACCTGTTCATTATCTCTTTGGCATCTACTTTGTGTTATTAAACCATTATTTTAAATCCTACACATAGATAGCGCTTCCCTTGATTGTTCTTTCAGAGTGATCTCCTGCTCCATGGAATAAGCTGCCATTGAGTGGACTAATTTATTATTAACCTATAGAATCTGTTTGGACTATATCATACAGTGTGCTTGACACCATCACTCCCCCTTATTGTGCCCATCTATTGTTTATTCATAATTATCTGCTAATTTTTCATTATTTCTATTTTTTACCACTGCAACTTTTTTTTTTTTTTTTTTTTTTTTAAGTGTTCCAAAAAACGTTGTGCTTTGCACAAGAAATTTCATTTTAGTGTAATTCGAAATATGAAGAATTATCGTATACTTTTGATCCACAGTAACATGGCTTAGTTTACAACTAATACTTCTTTTTGTCTATAGATATAGTTAAGTTATGACAGAGTTATCTCTGAGTGGAAAGGCCAGTTCTCTAGCTGTGCTGGGTATGTAGCCTCCTCTCCTCCAATGATCAGACTTATGCTGACAACCCCATACCTCCACCCCATTCCCCCCACACAGCCATTCACTGGGAAGTTCAGTGTGCTGAGGTTTCTCCTCTCTGAGATCCTTATGCAGCTGAGAACAGAGGGTAAAGTGATCACTTAAAAAAAAAGGGAAAAAAGGTATTTATAATGTGTTTTTATATGTATACACAAATGTTTTGCCTCTTCAGTACTGTCATTTTAGTGTCTTCTATACCACACTTGTGCTTCCCCTCCACCAATCACCAGATGTGCTCTCACCTGGAGCTTTTGACCATTCATAACATGCAAGGTCAAAAAGTGCTTGTGTTCGTTTAATTTGTCTTTATAGTTTCTCCTCCTGGGCACAGATCATCTCCTTCTCTTAGACACAGACAAAATCCTCCATTCACATTCTCTTTCTCCTTTCTCCTCCACTCAACATAAAAAGCAAATAGGCAAAAGATAGTGCTTTATGCCTAAAACACTTTATTTCCATAGTAAAATCAGTACAGAAAACCACTCACATGTTCCTGGTTCTCCATCACACCAGATATAACCAGCAATCAAAATACAGTATATACTGTGCACATATATAAGCATTCTTGTGTTTACCAGTCCGCTAATCTCTGTGAGCATCGTAACATGGGTTATGTGGCTTCCTCAGGGTGGTATGATTGGGTGTCACCACTCTCTGCCTATTGATAGGTTGTTACTCGCAGCCATTTTGTTGTAGTCCTCCCTAATTCACCATAATACATGTGTTACTTTCCTAAATGGACAACATTTTGTTGTGGATAAAATTCATCTAATATGACCACCATATGTTTGTAGTTCTAAATTACCTAACACCCTTCTCATATCGCCATTTCTTTGCAGCCTGCTGTTCATATATACGAAATTGCCACTTACTAGATGTTGTTTTTAATATGTATATACCTCTGTGATTAAAATATTTATATATTAAAATTTAACTTTCATATAATTCTATAAAACTAGACTATAAAATATAATCAATAAAAATATAATCCAAAACAAAAGAAATAAGAATCCAATTTAAAATATAATGTATACATATAACTCCCATTATAAATATCTCTATATAACACAGATGCAAATATATACCTTCTACATATCATTACTAAGTCTAAATCCTCCCTAACATCTACTGTATATACCATGTACCTTAGAGAGTATTATGTATACCATGTATTTTATGAAGAAACTGCCAGTAAACGATTCACTTAAAGGGCCCTATGTTAATAGAAACTACTAATATAAATTACTCAGGAAGCATGTTAAGTCAAAATTTGCATTGAGGCCTTTTGGAATATGGATCCTCAGCTCATGTATCATCCACGATTCTTTAATCATGTTATCACCCCTCCAATGTTTTTTATATATATCCACTCTCCAAAATTGTTGACTAGTATAATCCTGAAATGGCTGGATGAATGATACTTCTTGTATCCTATATTTATGTTGTATACATGTTTCTTAATTCTATTCTTTAATGCTCCTTTACTTCTAGCAACGTGCATGTACCCACAGGGGCACTTTAACCATTTCAATGCCCAGGCCATTTTTCAGGTTTCAGCGCTCTCACACTTTGAATGACAATTGCGCGGTCATGCCACATTGTACCCAAACTAAAATTTTATCATTTTCTTCACACAACTAGAGCTTTCTTTTGGTAGTATTTAATCACCGCTGGGGTTTTTATTTTTTGCTAAATTATCAAAAAAAGACAGAAAGTTTTGAAAAAAAACACGTTTTTCTTTGTTTCTGTTATAAAAGTTTGCAAATAAATTGTTCTTCATAAATTTAGGCCAAGATGTATTCTACTACATGTCTTTGGTGAAAATAACCCAAATTCGGATGTACTTTTTAGTTTGTAGGAAAGTTATAGAGTTCACAAACTATGGTATAGATCTGAATATTGATCAATCCTGATATACTGACAGCCAATCTAATTTGTTGAGGTCCAAGAATGTCAGAACAGTACAGATATCCCCTAAATGACCCCTTTTTGCAGAGTAGACAGTCCGACGTACTTCATAAGAGGCATGGCAAGTTTTTTGAAGTTGAATTCTTTTTGTCATTTTTCGGAAAATGAAAAATGCAAAAAATTATTTTCACTATTTTTTTTTTTTTTTTTTTACATACTGTCACCAGTGCAGTACAGTGTCTTCATATAACTGGCGTGGCGGTGATCAGGGACACTGACTGGTGACAGTATGGAAAAAAAAAAAAAATAAAAAAATATATATATATATATATATTTTTTTTTTCTTTTCAGATTTGTTTTTCATATTTCAGTATGTCCAAAGTAGTACAATGTTACCATAATAACATTGTACTATTTTGGGGAAGTGATCTGTATTTTTTTTTTTACACAATTTGCTTATATAAGCAAGCATTTACCTGAATGAGATCGATTCATTCAGGGTTTTTTTTGTGCTTAGCTGTGATTTGGCCACAGCTAATCACATGACATGTGCATGTGATTAGCTGTGACCATTCACAGCTAGACAGTAGTATACAATGGATGGCATGAATGAAGCCATCCATTGTATACAACTGTCATGTGACCTGCTGTGATTGGTCACAGCAGGTCACATGGTAACGGCAATGGGGCCGATACTCAGATCTGTCATCAGCCGTGTCTGAGGTACACGGCCGGTGACAGATCGCATCGCTGCGCGGCTATGCAAGCGATAAAAGTGCGCATGTGCGGGAGGACGCCATTTGGCGTCCAACTCGGAAATCCAATACATTTTGCCGGCCGCCTTTTGGCTATTGGCCGGGTGTGTATTGGTTAAAATGTATACCACTCCCTTACTATAGCATGATATAAAATCCATTTGTTTTATATATCTTTCCTGTGGAGAAACTAGTAAAACTTTTTCATCTTTTATTATTATTTACTTTGATACAACTATAGCAATTACCAGAAGCATAGAAGCCTTTGCCCTCAAAGAATGTAAAAGCTCTATGTTTTGGGGGGTCAATCGCATTTTGAACTAATTTATCCCTTAATGTTGGTGCTCTTTTATATATGAATCTGTTTTTTCTAATATATGATCTTTCAGATGTTTATCCTGTTGTAGGATTTGCCAGTGTTTGTGTATAATACGCTCTACTTGCTTATATATGTATTGTAATTCCACACCACTGCCATCCCTATGTCTTTCTTCCTATTGCTATTTTCTTTTAATAAATCCACCCTATCAATATTTCTGACCTGATGCCTTTCTTTCTCTATATATAGTTGTGGCCAAAATTATTGGCACCCCTGCATTTCTGTCAAATAATGCACCACTTTGCCCAGAAAATTGTTGCAATTACAAATGTTTAGGCATTCTCATGTTTATTTCTTTTGTTTGTGCTTTCAGTGTAATTAATTTTTAACATCACACCAAACACAAAAACAGACACACATTTGCCACATGAAAAAACAGGTGACAAATGCAGCAAAACGCGCAGTAAAAAATGTGTGAAACGCATCACGCCAAAATGTCCCATGACCTACTTTGTCATGTGTAGCGCATTGAAATTAACAGGCTACCCTATGTGTGTCAATGGAAAAACGAGCCAAAAAACATGCTCTCCCTCTACTCTGGGCGTGAATGGGGCCTGAAAGTGAAATTGGTGCATTTACACAGAACAATGAGGTTCCATTCACTTCTGTGGGTTTCCAAATGCATGGCAATCTGCACAGAAAGTGGACACTTTGCAATGCGTTTCAGAAACACGCTGTAAATGTACATCTTGTTTGTGTTGTCATTACATGTTAAAAGGCACCTCAAGTGTGGCAAACACATCAAAAACTATGGTAATGCACCATGCTCCACTCCCAAACACGTTCTGGAGCTTTTCTATGGAGATTGTTGTGTGCATGGCAGCCCATTCAACTGAGTGAGCTGTTCTATGCGTGACAAGTGAAAATGCTCCAAAACGCCCAAAACAAACACATGCAGGAATGTGAGTCATAACTACATGGAGATGTGAATGGGGCCTGACAACTCTGGGGCCTGAGTGTCTCTGTCCACTCCCTCCTATGTACTTGTATAAAGATGGCCATACACTATGCAATCTGATTGTACAATTTCCTTTAGATTTACCAAAACTATGGAATAGGAGGACACACCTGAACAATCCATTCAATTTTATCAAATCAGACAGGCCCTTGTACTACATAGCTGATGGGTGGAAGGTAGTATTGTAATGAGGGAGGTGTGGTACAGAGTGGTGAACACACCCTATCCCACCCTCTTCTGCAATGCAACAAGGAAGTGAAGGCTTCTGGTAGATGGACTACAGGAAGTGAATGCTCAAAGACCATCGACAAGAAATGATGCAATCTGAAAATCTGTTCCAAATCTCACAGAAACTGACAAAAATGTCCTGTGGATGCGGTAAGTGAGAGAAAAGCACATTGGGATGGCTGGGCCAGAAATGGTATTGGAAAATGCTTCTATTTATTATGAAAAGTGAAATTCTGCCCGAAAAGATGAACTTATCCTTTGAAGGTCTCAATTCTTTTTCTGAAAGCAGTAGAATGATGGACTTTACCAAAAAGCTGTAATTATGTTTCGTCTGTCCACAGCAAATTCTCGCAAAAGGATTTTGGTTTCCTCAGGTAAGTTCTGACAAACTCCAATCTGGCTTTTTTATGTTTCTGTGTTATCAGTGAGGTCCTCCTGGGTCTTCTACCATAGTGTCCCTTTTCATTCAAATGGTGACGTATAGTGCGAGCTGACACACCCTGTGCCTGAAGGTCAGCTTGAATTTGTCTGGAAGATGATAGAGTTTTTTTCTTTAGCCAGGATTCAAACAATCCTTCGTTACAATCTTTGATCAATTGTTCTCTTTCATCCACGACCAGGGAGATTAGTTACAGTGCCATGGGCTGTAAACTTCTTGACAATGTTTCACACAGTGGACACAGGAACACTGAGATCTCTGGAGATGGATTTGTAATCTTGAGATTGTCCATTGTTTTCCATAATTTTTGTTCTCAAATCCTCAGACGATTCTTTGCTGCTCTTTCTCTTTTTCATGCTCCATGTGGCACACAGAGACACACAACAGAAAGGCTGAGTCCATTTTTCACCATTTTAACTGGTTGCTGGTGTGGTTTCTATATTCTCAGCACCTATTAATTGATACAGGTGAGTTTAATTACAAATTACAGGAGCATCACAAACTTGGAATGCAATTATTTACAATTTAAAGAAGGTGCCAGTAATATTGTCCAGTCCATTTTTGGAGTTTTGTGTGGAATGTGTCAGATTTGGCTTTTTGTTTCTCCACCTTTTTGTGTCATACCGATACAAACAAAAGAAATATACATGAGAATGCCTAAACATTTGTAATAGCAACAATTTTCTGGACAAAATGGTGCATTATCTGACAGAAATGCAGTTGTGCTAATATTTTTGGCCACAACTGTATATAGAGAAAGAAAGGCATCAGGTCAGAAATATTGATAGGGTGGAATTATTAAAAGACAATAGAAATAGGAAGAAAGACATAGGGATGGCAGTGGTGTGGAATTACAATACAGCAAGTAGACCGTATTATACACAAACACTGGCCACGACTGTATTCTCTTTGATATCCTTTACTTACATATGAACTAATTTATCTGTCTGGAGCTCAAAATCCTTAGTATGGGTACAATTTCTCTTTATCCTCATAAATTGTCCTCTAGGAACATTAACTAAGCATGGTTTATAGTGACAAATATTACTTGGAATGCACGAGTTTCTATTTGTACTTTTGAAAAATGTTCTTGTAATAATATTTTTTTCAACCTTTAACCACTTGCCCTCTGCCCTATAGCAGAAGTACTGCTACTGGTGCTGCAGGACTGCACAAAATCACGTATATATTTATATGGGATTTGCATTTCTGGGTAGGGGGCGTGCGCCGCCCTACCAGCGTCGCTGTCAATCACCGGGTCCCACCCGGCAAATCCTGGCTGGCACTCGGCAATCATCAGGCAAAACTGACAGGGGAGAGACATACAAAACAGCATGTCTCCTTAGTAAAACACACACAGCACACAGTTAACCCTTTGATCACTGTATTCACTGGGATCACTGGGGATGTCAGTGGCAATTAGTCAGTTCCCACCCCGTGTCAGAATGCCCACCGCAGTCCCACTATAAGTCGCTGATCGACCACCATTACTAGTATAAAAAAAATAAAAATTCCAGTATGTATACACTGCCATTTGTAGACTCTATAACTTTCACGTAAACTAATTAATTTACACATATTGGGATTTTTTTTAGCAAAGATATGTAGCAGAATACATTTTGGCCTAAATTTATGAAGAAATTAGATTTTTTAAATTTTTTTTATCAGATATGTTTTTTAGCAAAAAGTAAAAAATATTGTTTATTTTTTCAAAATTGTTGGTCTTTTTTTGGTTATAGTGCAAAAAATAAAAAACGCACAGGTGATCAAATACCACCAAAAGAAAGCTCTATTTGTGGGAAAAAAAACCCCATAAATTTAATTTATGTACAGCATTGCATGACCGCGCAATTGTCAGTTAAATTAACGCAGCGCCATATCTCAAAAAATGGCCTGATCAGGAAGGGGGGGGGGGGGTAAATCCTCTGGAGGGCAAGTGGTTAAGTCCAGATCCAGAAAATGTATCTTGTCCCTACTACTCTCCTATGTGAGCCTGACATTCCTATTATTATTATACAGGATTTATATAGCGCCGACAGTTTGCTCAGCGCTTTACATTATGGTGGGAGACAGTACATGAGACAGTACAGTAACAATACAATTCAATACAAGAGGGGTTCGAGGGCCCTGCTCCTTGGAGCTTACAATCTAGGAGGGAGGGAAAAACTATCCATAAACATTTTAAGGTTTTCTTGTGTTCCTTCCCATAACAACATTAAGTATTTAATAAACCTTCTATATAATTTAACCTCTGGTATATTATTATGAAACACCTGTTCCTCTTCCCATTTCAAATCACGGCTTGATCTATCTTGCTTTGCATGTAATGAGTCTATCTCATATATTAGTTTCACCTTAAGCTTAAGCTGCGTTACTGAAATAAATGAACTTTTGCACGATATTCTAATTTTTGGAGCTTCACCTGTATACTCCCCCCAGGGAGGCTATACCATTAATGATCGGCCTTCCTGGTGGGTTAATACTATCTTTATGAATTTTGGTTATGCAGTATATCACCGGCATCTTACAAGTTAGTGGTAATAAATATGTTTCCTTTTGATTATTAACCGCTTACCTAAAGGGCACTTATACCCCCTTCCTGCCCAGGCCAATTTCCAGCTCTCAGCGCTGTCACAATTTGAATGACAATTGCGCGGTCATGCAACACTGTACCCATATGAAATTTTTATAATTTTTTTGTGACAGATAGAGCTTTATTTTGGTGGTATTTAATCACCTCGGGTTTTTTTTTATTTTTTCTTAAACACCACTAAAACCACTGAAAATGTTGAAAAAAAAAATGTTTTTTCTTAGTTTTTGTTATAAAATTTTGTAAATAAGTGATTTTTCTCCTTCACTGATGTTCGCTAATGAGGCTGTAGTGATGGGCACTGATAAGATGCACTCATAGACACTGATAGGTGGCACTGATGGACACTGATGAGGAGGCACTGGTAGGTGGCACTGATGGGCATTGACAGGCATCACTGATGGGCACTGAAAGGCAGCACTGATATATGGCACTGTTAGGTGGCACTGACTGGCACTGTTAGGTGGCACTGACTGGCACTGTTAGGTGGCACTGACTGGCACTGATAGGCGGCACTGATGCGCACTGATAGGCGGCACTGATGCGCACTGATAGACGTAACTGACTGGCACTGATAGGTGGCACTGATTGGCAGCACTGATAGGTGGCACTGATTGGCATTGATAGGTGACACTGAAGGGCAGCTCAGATGGGCACTGATATGTGGCATTGATGTGCACTGGTAGGCACTGATATGTGGCATTGATGTGGCACTGATGGGCACTGGCACATGGCACTGTTCAGCACTGACAGCTGGCACTGATGGACACTGACAGGTGGCACTTCTGGGGCCACACTGATCATCAGTGCCCTGATGATCAGTGTACATGTCCCCTCCGCGGAATGCCGATTACCGGCTCTCCTCTCAAGCTGTGAGCGTGACAGCTCGAAAGAAGAGAAATGCCGGTAACCGGCATCCCTGTTTACATGTGATCAGCTGTGATTGGACACAGCTGATCACATGACCGAACCGACATCTTCGGCTCTTTTCGTGGATCGGTGATCCGCTGTATCCAAGGGACACAGAGCACCGCCGATCGCCGCGCGCCCCCTGAGTCGCGCATGCACGGTGAGAATGGAAGGCCATCAAAAGACGACCTATCAGAACGAGAGAACCACCTTGCGCCCGTCATTGGACTATATGGCAGGCGGGAGGTGGTTAAAGTGGAGTTGCAGCCGTTTTTGTGTTTATTAAAAGTCAGCAGCAAAGACTGTAGCTGCTAACTTTTAATAAACATACAATTACCTGTCCCAGAGTCCAGCGATGTTCTCACCCACGCGGTCCCTTCTCCCCTTCTTTCCTCCATAGCGCTGGCATCTCAACTGTGGGCACCAGGCTGTGACAGCTTGCAGCTTCACAGCCTGGTGCCCACTGCGCATGCACGAGTCGCGCTGCACTTCCTACTTGGTCTGGCAATCTCCTAAGACCTGTGAAAGTTCCCAGGAGACTGCAGGAGGGAGGAGGGGCTGTGGCGAACTGAGTCGGAAGTGGGAGCGAGTACCTGTCAAAACCAGGTACCCGCTCCCCCCTTCCCCTCAAAAGGTGCCAAATATGGCTGTGGAGGGGGGGAGGAGACAAATAAGCGGAGCTTCCACTTTTGAGTGGAACTCTGCTTTAAGAATTCCTTTTTTACACCATATTTAATGATCTATTGTAACTCCCTCTTGTATTGTTTAGTAGGGTTGCTATTCAATACTTCATACAGTATGTATTGGTATCTCCTAATAGTTTTAATAGTTTCTTCATTTCATTTATGTACTGTTCCTTTGACCAGACAACAATGCAACCCCCACTTTTTTATCTCTTGCCCCTCATATTGTTTCTTTACTGGCAGTTTCTATAAATCGTCTGTCACTGTCTTCTTAATCATATTTATACAGTCAGGTCCATAAATATTGGGACATCGACACAATTCTAACATTTTTGTCTCTATACACCACCACAATGGATTTGAAATGAAGCAAACAAGATGTAATTTAACTGCGGACTGTCAGCTTTAATTTGAGGGTATTTACATCCAAATCAGGTGAACGGTGTAGGAATTACAACAGTTTGCATATGTGCCTCCCACTTGTTAAGGGACCAAAAGTAATAGGACAGAATAATAATCATAAATCAAACTTTCACTTTTTAATACTTGGTTGCAAATCCTTTGCAGTCAATTACAGCCTGAAGTCTGGAACGCATAGACATCACCAGACGCTGGGTTTCATCCCCGGCGATACTCTGCCAGGCCTCTACTGCAACTGTCTTCAGTTCCTGCTTGTTCTTGGGGCATTTTCCGTTCAGTTTTGTCTTCAGCAAGTGAAATGCATGCTCAATCGGATTCAGGTCAGGTGATTGACTTGGGCATTGCATAACATTCCACTTCTTTCCCTTAAAAAACTCTTTGGTTGCTTTTGCAGTATGCTTTGGGTCTTTGTTCATCTGCACTGTGAAGCGGCGTCCAATGAGTTCTGAAGCGTTTGGCTGAATATGAGCAGATAATATTGCCTGAAACACTTCAGAATTCATCCTGCTGCTTTTGTCAGCAGTCACATCATCAATAAATACAAGAGAACCAGTTCCAGCAGCCATACATGCCCACGCCATGACACTACCACCACCATGCTTCACTGATGAGGTGGTATGCTTAGGATCATGAGCAGTTCCTTTCCTTCTCCATACTCTTCTCTTCCCATCACTCTGGTACAAGTTGATCTTGGTCTCATCTGTCCATAGGATGTTGTTCCAGAACTGTGAAGGCTTTTTTAGATGTCGTTTGGCAAACTCTAATCTGGCCTTCCTGTTTTTGAGGCTCACCAATGGTTTACATCTTGTGGTGAACCCTCTGTATTCACTCTGGTGAAGTCTTCTCTTGATTGTTGACTTTGACACACATACACCTACCTCCTGGAGAGTGTTCTTGATTTGGCCAACTGTTGTGAAGGGTGTTTTCTTCACCAGGGAAAGAATTCTTTGGTCATCCACCACAGTTGTTTTCCGTGGTCTTCCGGGTCTTTTGGTGTTGCTGAGCTCACCGGTGCGTTCCTTCTTTTTAAGAAAAAACAAACAGTTGTTTTGGCCACGCCTAATGTTTTTGCTATCCCTCTGATGGGTTTGTTTTGTTTTTTTCAGCCTAATGACGGCTTGCTTCACTGATAGTGACAGCTCTTTGGATCTCATCTTGAGAGTTGACAGCAACAGATTCCAAATGCAAATAGCACACTTGAAATGAACTCTGGACCTTTTATCTGCTCATTGTAATTGGGATAATGAGGGAATAACACACACCTGGCCATGGAACAGCTGAGAAGCCAATTGTCCCATTACTTTTGGTCCCTTAACAAGTGGGAGGCACATATGCAAACTGTTGTAATTCCTACACCGTCCACCTGATTTGGATGTAAATACCCTCAAATTAAAGCTGACAGTCTACAGTTAAAGCACATCTTGTTAGTTTCATTTCAAATCCATTGTGGTGGTGTATAGAACCAAAAATGTTAGAATTGTGTCGATGTCCCAATATTTATGGACCTGACTGTATATCTATCCTCTGGATCAACTGTGGGTGTAGGATTATAACTTTTTTTTGTGGTTGAACTGGATGGACTTTTGTCTTTTTTCAGCCAGACTAACTAATTCTAATTTATTTTAGCATAACAAACTGACTGGTTTCTGAGATTAGAGAATGTACCTCCTCTCTGTTGGCTAATGAGTTCCACAGGATTTTGTGCATAATATTTCTTAATACTGTGGTTTATAACCAGCTTCTGAATAGTTATATAGGTCTAAAAAATGTATTAAGCCCCTTTTTTGGAGCAAATTTCAGCCCCTTACCTAATACCTCCAATTTTTCTTTCTTGAGGGAAATACCATTTAGATTAAAAATCCCCTCTCCTAATACTCTCTGCTTCTTTTCTGTTGTTGTTGGACCCTCCTCCCTGTTCTGCGACCTCTCTTTCTTCTTTCTCTGTACCTCCCTTGTGTATTGGGTCCCCATCCTGGGCCTAAAAAAGGCTTTGGTGAGTAAGGTCTTGGTGAATATTCTTCCTCCTCCTGTTTAAGTGGTGTTTATCTATTATACAAAGGTACCCGATTGTATGTATTGGAGGGTTTTCTAAATCTTGGTCTTCGTGGTTTGGGTGTATACTGATCATAAGTGTGTTCTTGTGGATATCTATTGGAAAAAATATTCCTATACTGGCTATTGGAAAAGCCATTTTAAAATTATTGTAGTATGGCTTTCCCCCATGAAGAAAAGGTTTTTTTTTTTGGGGGGGGGGGTTATCCTAAATTAAATGATAATAGATATATAGATATGTTTACGAAGCTAGAGACAGAAGAGTTAGAGAAACTGCCAGTAAAGAAACAATGTGAGAAACGAGATAAAAAAGGGTAACAAATCGCTGGAGAACCGAAAAGAAATCTGCCCAGGGGGTTTGATTGCATTGCTATCTGGTCAAAGGAACAGTACACAAATGAAATGGAGAAACATATGGAGTATTGATTAGCAACCCTACTAAACAATGAAGCGGGAGTTAGAAAAAAACATTAAATATGGTGCTAAAAGGGGCATTCATAATAAAGGTAGTATTAATCTACCAGGAAGGCAAATCATTAATGGTATAGACTCCCTTACCTCTAGGTTGGCGGAGTATATAGATTACTTTTTACAACCCTTGGTACAAAGCACCCAAGCTTTTTTAAAAGGTCCCAAACATATATTGCAATTATTATAATCTAATAATGGTTCTGAGCACACCATATTGGTAACATTGCTGTATACAAACAGACCATGAGGGGGCCATGGAGGCGGCAACATGGGTGCTGAATATGAATGAGAGATTAACTAGGAAACACAAAAAAATTATTTTAAAACGTCTGGCGTTTTGTCTTAATCATAGCCAATTTTGGTATAATAAGTACTATCTACAAAAAACTGGAGTAGCCATGGGCGCAAAATTTTCACCCAGTATAGCTAATGTATACAAGGCGAAATGGGAAAAGGAACAGGTGTTTCATAATAATATACCAGAGGTTAAATTATATAGAAGATTTATTGATGACTTAATGTTATTATGAGAAGGAACACAAGAAAACCCTACATTTTTAATGGATAGTCTGAATAATAATAATAATAATAATAGGAATGTCAAGCTCACATGGGAGAGTAATAGGGACAAGATACATTTTCTGGATCTGGGACCTAATAAAGTTTGAAAATAATATTATTACAAAAACGTACATTCTGAGTAATAGTTGTCACTATAAACCATGGTTAGTTAATGTCCCTAGAGGACAATTGAGAATATGAGGATAAAGAGAAATTGTACCCATACTAAGGATTTTGAGCTCCAGACAGATAAATTAGTTGATATGTTTACAGGTAAAGGATATCAAAAAGAATATATAGAGAAAGAAAGGCATCGGGTCAGAAACATTGATAGGGTAGAATTATTAAAAAATAATAGCAATAGGAAGAAAAATATAGGGATGGCTGTGGTGTTGAATTACAATACTCAATATAAGCAAGTAGAGCGTATTATACACAAACACTGGCAAATCCTATAACAGGATAAACATTTGAAAGATCATAAACTAGAAAAACCCAGATTCATATATAAAAGAGCACCAACATTAAGGGATAAATTAGTTCATAATGTGACTGACCCCCCAAAACATAGAGCTTTTACCTTCTTTGAGGGCAAAGGCTTCTATGCTTCTGGTAATTGCTAAAGCTGTATTAAGAGTAAATAATAATAAAAAATGAAAAGGTTTTACTAGTTCCTCCACAGGAAAAGTATATAATATAAAGGATTTTATATCATACAATACGGAGGGAGTAGTATACGTTTTAAAGTGCTCCTGTGAAGACATGTACATTGGCAGAATTAAAAGAGCATTAAAGGATATAATTAAGGAACAACATAAGTATAAGATACAAGAAGCATCATTTAGTTCAGCAAATTCAGATTAATACACAATAAGGATTATAGCAGTTAACAATTTTGGGGAGTGGAAACACATAAAACATTGGAGGGGTGAAAACATGATTAAAGAGCTTAGTAAAAGGAATCGTAGTGGATACATGAACTCAGGACCCTTATTCCAAGAGGCCTCAATGCAGTTTTTGACTTAACATGGTTCCTGAGTAATTTTTAGCATATTAGTAGTTTCAACATAGGGCCCTTTAGGCTCCGTTCACACCTATGCAGTTTGCTTTTTGTCTGTTTTGCACTGCTTTTCGCAGTTTGTTTTGCATTTTTCTACACACATTTTTTATGTGTTTTTGATGCATTTTTACCACATTTTGCATGTTGTTCAGCCCTTTTTTTAAAGTGGAATTTTTTCTTTTCTGGGAAGGATAAAAATGCAAAAACGCAAAACACAACAAAAACGTGGGAAAAACACATTACCATGCATTTCAGCAGATTCTCCATTGAACTCTGTTATAGCAAAAATGCTACTTTTTGCTTTTAAAAAAGTCCCTGACCCTTTCCAAAAACACAGCAGCTCAAATAAGCATAGATGTGAACATGCTCTATAGGAAACCATGCATTTCTGCAAAAAGCACTAAAAAATGCATTGGTGTAAACGGAGCCTTAAGTAAATAGTTTACTGGCAGCTTCTTCATAAAATACATGGTAAATATAATACTTTCTAAGGTACATGTTAGGGAGGATTTATACTTTGTAATTATATCTAGAAGGTATATATTTGCAGATATTTATAATGGGAGTTATATGTATACATTATAATACATTATATTTTAAATTGGACTCTTATTTCTTTTGTTTTTGGATTATATTTTTATTGATTATGTTTTATAGCCTATTTTTATATAATTTTATTAAAGTTAAGTTTTAATATATAAATATTTTAATCACAGAGGTATATACATATTAAAAACAACTAGTACATGGAGATTCCATATGTATGAACAGCAGGTTGCAAAGAGATGGTGATATGAGAAAGGTGTTAGGAGGTAATTTAGAACTACAAAAATATGGTGGTCCTATTAGCTGCATTTTATCCACAACAAAATGGCGTCCATTTAGGAAAGTAACACATGCATTATGGTGAATTAGGAAGGACTACAACAAAATGGCTGTGAGTAACAACCTTTGAATAGGCAGAGCGTGGTGATAGCCAATCATATCCCCCCTGAGGAAGCCCTGTGGCGTAATGCGTGGGGAAGGGGCTTGATAATGTGATAGTGGACTGGTAAACATGAGAATGCTGTTATATGTGCGCAGCATATACTGTATTTTGATTGCTGGTTATATCTGGTGTGATGGTTTTCTGTACTGATTTTAATAAAGTAAATAAAGTGTTTTAAGGATAAAGCACTATCTTCTGCCCATTTGCTTTTTATGTTGAGTGGAGGAGTAAGAAGGAGAATGTGAATGGAGGATTTGGTCTTTGTCTAAGAGAAGGAGTTTTTTTGACTTTTTGACCTAGCATTGTATGTATGGTCAAAATCACCATTTGAGAGCACATTTGGTGGTTGATGGAGGGGAAGCACAAGTATGATATAGAAGACACTAGGAGTACTGAAGAGAATATTTACATTTATATTTTTGCTTTTATGAACACTTGAGAAGCAAATAAGGGACTTTTTTTGGCTGATGGGACTCATTCAGGTTGGAAGAGCAACACTATTTTGGGGTTATATGGACACCCTACACATAAATATGAGTATGTGAAGGGTGCAGGTAGCTTTCATGTAAGATTAGGAGTGTATGTACTGCATTAGGAAGTTTTTTTTTTAGAGGTTTTCTTTAGAGGTCTTTAGTTATATTCCATAGAGCAGCTCACAAATTCATTTACATTAACACTTCCAGGATATCACCACAACATCCAGTCGAGCGGGGTCCAGACACGGCACTTCAAAATCTGGACAGAGGATGCTTGTACTAGATTGCTGCAATAAAAGGAACCGGGTCTGGAAGTGCAGAGCCGTGACTGAAGAAAATTGTTGAAGAGTAAGAAAAAAGATGCTACCAAAGGCAGGTTATTTTTTACACAGCAGAGAGGTCCTTCCTTCTAGGATGCTAGCAAAAAGCCAAGGTATGCTGATAGTAGGAGAGGTTATCCTGGGCTGGCATACAGGTTTTTTTTAATTTGCCAGTATCAAATCCTCCTGTAGGCAGCAGTATAACCAGGCCTGGACTGGCCATAGGCGACCGGGCGGCACATAGAGATCCATACATTTCTCGGTTCCTCTATGTGCTGCCCAGCTGCCTCTCCTATCAATCTTCTGCATGCGGTCAGCACCTGTGTATGCTCCCACTCCCTCATCTCCTCCAGCGCTGCGGGGGATCTGTCAGCATATTCGGTCCCCAGTGCTGACAGTCCCTGCTCCCCGCAGACGGGAGAGAAGAGAGAAAGCTCCCCCTCCTCCTCATGTGTCTGCCCTGCCCACACCCCCTGCCACTCTTGTGTTCTCTCTCTCTCTCTCCCTTTTTTCTCTCCTTTCTTTTTCTCTTTCTCTCTGACTCCTGTTTCTCTCCTTCCTTCTCTCTTTCTCTCCTTTTTCTTTCTTTCTCTTTCTTTCTTTCCCTTTCTTTCTTTCTTTCCCTTTCTTTCTTTCCCTTTCTTTCCCTCCTTCTTTCTTTCCCTCTTTCCTTTTTTTCCCTCTTTCCTTTTTTTCCCTCTTTCCTTTTTTTCCTCCTTCCTTCCTTCTTTCTCTTTTTCTTCTTTTTTATAAACGTCTCTCTTTCTTTCGCTCTCTCTCTCTGTCTCCTGTTTCTCTCCTTTCTTTATTTCTTTCCCTCCCTATTTCTTTCCCACCTTCTATATGTCTCTTTCTTTCTCTCCTTCCTTCCTACAAAAAAATTAAAAAAAATAATAACATATAAAATTGTAAAAAAATCCAATAAATATAAAAACCTACTGACACTACAAGGGTTGCAACAATTGCTTTTGCAACCGGGCCCTGGTGTTCCACCACCGGGCTCTGAGGAAAGGGTCCCCAGACTTTGGGCTGCTCAGTCCAAAGTGCCCGGGCCTATTTTTTGTCCCAGTATGTGCCTGTGTAACCTAAAGGCGAAAGGCATCCTGTGCTCATCAATGTTTTTACTATATACACACTTTAAATATACGCCAGGAAAGTCTAATTTTCATAAGGGCTAGGCTCTCTTTTTCTGTAAAATTTTGTGGTTTTGCTCTCTCACCTCTGTGCTGAAGGTTCTGCGGAGGCCCACAGGACGGGGCTTGCTGTATTGGCTTTTGTCCACTGTGGAGAAATATTCTGGGGCTGCAGCCGGCTGCACAAATCGGGATGGGAAAAGACCTGAGTGTTCTCCGAGAGAGCCAAACTGCCAGCCTGCAAGACAAAATTAAAGAAGTTAGAAATGAGGTAAAAACACTAAAAATGCAAGATTCTCTATAACGATCAGTCAGGCTGGATATTGTCAGGTGTCCTCCTGCCAGAAAATGATGCAGGCTCTATCTAACTTGCTGCAGCTTCTAATACACAATATGGGAAGCTTACAGTGTGCAGTTTTAGTATAGGAGAGGAGCCCATACATCTGTACAAGATGGAAGGCAAGGTGAGAATTGCTAAATCATTCTGATAGATGTAATAGTAAGGGGATTCAAAACCCATCTCTGAGCAAATATCCAGGATCTAGAAAAGAAGTGATGTCAATGTGAAGGGACCAGTCGGACGGGGATGTTGGCAGCTCTGGATTAGCAATCTCCTGCATCTGGAAACAGTCATGGTGAGGGACCTTAACAGTGGACTCAGGTGACTTTATAATGCTTCACAAGGTATAGGAAAAAAAATGGCAGTATAGGTTGTTGAAGGGATGAGAAGGGGGTTAAAATATGCCCAAAGATTGTCTTTGACAGTAGATGTAAACACAATATTTAAAGGTTTTCATAAGTGTTAACATGTTCATTTAAATAAGTAATCTTTAGGTATGTAGACCTGCAGCTCTCATCAAAGCAATAACTGATGATCCTGTCATTAAGGTAGCTGTTCAGTCCAATAGCAGCTTTGAAATTCGCCCACTGCCATCCACTGTCAATCACAGGCAAAACGGATCTGATGGGGAACTAGTCTCTCAGGGTTACCAATCAGGCTCTGTCCACTTGAAAACTCAAATTTATGGCTACTGTGCCTGTTTAGTGGGACGAGCCTAATGAGGAACTCTGAGACTAGATCCCCATCAGGTCCGGCTTGCCTATGAATGACAGCACATGGCAGTGAGCAGGTCAAAAGCTGCTATTGGAGTGAATAGCGGCTATTAATCTACTCATTGCCATGGGCTGTCAAACAATAGTAAAGCCCCTTGCACATTTGTGAGCTTTTGCTGTGCTTTTCCAGAGTGACAAAAGTGCATGAAAGGTATTCCTTATAAATCCTATATAGCTGTTCACACTGCAGATGTGCTGCACTTTAAATAGTCCTGCATGCTGCATCTTCAGTGCAGGTTTTCAAAAGCACACCAAAAAGGCATAAGAACGCATCAAATGTTCATCAGTGTGAATGGGCCATATAAGTGGACCTGATGGAGAACTAGTCTCTCAGTTCCCCATCAGGCTCATCCACATCTAGTACAAAACTTCTCAGCCATGCAGCTCTCAGTGTGACAGGTGTAGTGAC
This sequence comes from Staurois parvus, assembly GCF_062004578.1. Classification (NCBI taxonomy): domain Eukaryota; kingdom Metazoa; phylum Chordata; class Amphibia; order Anura; family Ranidae; genus Staurois; species Staurois parvus. Next base: position 2,519,685 of record NW_028318609.1, on the reverse strand, counting down.
CAGGGAGGGCAGGAGAGAGTACACTAAGGAAGGAGTGCCCAGTATGGACAAATCAACCTCAGTGCCACCAATGGCAGATTTATGTAACTGCCTATGACAGGTACAAGAACCGGCGCAAGCACCGTCTCTTTTGGTGCTACGCCTGGCAGAATTCTAAACAGTGTCTATGATACCCTTTTGAATTTTCCCCAGTGTGCAGTACATGGTGTAGTGTCCACCTGAGAGCAGATATCATTCAGTTAGGGTTAACATATACTTTAACTGCTCATTGACAGTTATATTATTGTCACTGATGTCAGTGTGCTGCTAATAAGATAACTGCTAACAAGCATCTAAATCTCTAAGCTCAGTAGGTTCTTGATAAGTAAATCATCTCTCATGTTGCTCAGAGTAATGGCAGACAGTGAGCAAAGCAGCCAGGAACCAATATTTTCAGAAGGGAAGGTCAGCAATGGTGGAAACCATGCATCTCCCATGGCAGGGTCCCTTCAAATATATTTTATGTCATTACAACTGAATCTCTGTAGACAAGTCTATTATAACATAACACTATCATCATTTCAGGCTTCTATAGCTGAAAGTGTGTGTCTAAGCAAAAATACAAAAACCGTTGTAGTACATTACTGCAAAACAAACACATTTCCCTGTGTTTAATCCTTTGTGAATGCTGCAAGCAAAGAACAATGCCAGAAAATCCTGCCAGAAATCCAGTTAGCTTAGGGTTGCCATCTGTCCCAGTTTCCTGGGCACAGGCCCTATTGTTTAGCCAGGCAATGTAAACATCGCTGTGCACATGCTCCAATTTGTCACACTGCTCAAGCATCAGTTAAAAAATGGTGCCATTAGAGCACTCTACATGTGAGCCGCCTATCATGCTGCCACACACACACACAGACAGCTTCAACCATGCTGTTTTGTACTGTGATGAGTTGCAGCCTGTGCACAGCTAATTTTACCCCAAACTACCTGACTCCCCAGAACAATGCTGGACCCAGGGATGGCAGAACAGTAACAATTTACAATTTGTGAGTAACTTGATGATTACCTAATCCTTGAACTCTAAACACTGACCTTTGAAATCTCTATATTACTTAATTCTGACTCCTGAACTTTGAGTGTTACTTAATCCTGACCTTGAAGTTCAGGGCTCAGAATTAGGTATCACACAGAGTCCAGAGTAAGGATTAAGTAAAGCACAGAATGTATGCTGTTACACAGTTAATATTTATGTTAATGTACATGAGAATTCATATAGTTTATTTTTTGTACCATTTCCTATGGACATTTCTATAGTTAGTTATGCTGCCATCCAGTGGCCTTATTTAGTAATGTATTTGTTTTATATTACCTCCCTGAGATCTATGACACAGTTCCTTTGTATATGAAGCTCCTCCCTTCTTCTTGAGTTCAGCGCTTCCTGTGTCATGGAGGCAGCTAACAGTCCACATGTAACAGGGACACATGTATTCTGCATAGTATGCTACAGAAATTATCATCTTTTGACCGCATAATACTGGAAACCATTCATTCTGCTGTATCCTGTTGTCACATGTACAGAATAAAGCAACTTCTGGATGAACACAGTATTGGTGAGTTCAGCTACCTGATAAGGATTGTCCACAGTGATTATATCTACTTATACAGGCTAAGCAGAGAGGTCTCACAAGGGATACATCGCTATCACAAAAATCTGAGTCAGAATAGAATGCTTTACTTAATCCTAATCCCTGAACTCTGTGCACTACTTAGTCCTGATGCCTGAACTCTGTGCGTTACATATTCCTGACCCCTGCACTTTATGCTTTTATACTCTGTTGACCCATAGCAGGATAGGTGCAGGTTATACTTAACCCTACCCTTTTATGTCCCGCCCATTATTAAGTTAATTTGGTCCCACCCACAGAATTTGCCACAAATTTCATTTTGAAAATCTGGTAATGTTAAAGCAGAACTAAATCCTCCTACCTTTTACAGCAAAGGAAGCTGCCATCTTGGCCTCTGTTTGATGTACAACTGCCATGGTGCTGCACATATGATCAGAGACACAGTGTTTCTCAACCTTTTTTGAGTCAAGGTGTCCTTTAAATGTATTCTCAGTCTTGAGGCACCCCAAACTAAGGCTGAGTTCACATTACAGCATGTCAAGGAATGCGTACAGAATCAAAAGCAATCTGAGCATGGATCACTTTTCAGAGGAGCAGGAGCCCTTGCTGCTACTGTGAACGAGCCCCAAAAAAGCAGTTATGATCATACAGGATTAGGGGTCAGGCTTAAAACTAACATACATACACACACACACGCGCGCACTTCTAAACATGCATACACGCAGTACTGTACCTGCACCTTTGGGGGAGGCAGAGAAGTCAAGATACAGGAAGCCACCTCTCCCTTCCACTGCTTTGCACATTACTGTCCTGATCGAGCTCCTGCTGTGCCAGTGTACAGTTTGGTGGAACAGATGGGGCTCAATCACAGACTCTTGACAGTTCGGTTTGGAACAGCACACCTGCAGTTCAGTTTACATTTCAGCACAGAGCCCAAGTGCCTGGTTGACTACATTCCTGCTCATGCGCAGGAGCTATGTGATCCTGTGCTTGCCAATGAAGACAGCCGCAGCCCGGTACCCAGCGATAGCCAGGTATAAGATGTTAATGAGGGACATTGGACCGATGAATGGAGGAAAGTATTGCGGTGTGGAGCTCCACTTTAAGTTAGCTCCTAACTTCTTGTTGTTGGCTGATTACTGCCTCTGCTGCACGGCAACCCCAAGTAGCTTAGTCTGTCCTTCCTGCTGGACTACAGAACTACACATATTCCTCACACTTCTCTGTCTCAGTTCACTTCCATACAGTACATTAAAGAAAAAGTGCAGGGTGTAAAAATACAATGTTCATGTATTTTTCTGCAACAACTACACCAGCAGTATTCAGTAAATGTATATTCCTCAACCAGTAGATGGCAATGTTTATACATTTTTAGCTTCATCTATGGCTCTTTTTTTCTATAATAAAGTTCCTGTTTCCTGTTAGCAGAGAAGCAGTAGATGAACACATGTGGACTGTGTTCTGTAGGGCTATATACAGAATCTCTAACAGGTTATTGACCCAGACAGCCAGTCATAGCCTGCTACATCGAACAAGTGCAAGATACAGGAACAGAAGACTGCAACAGAATAACAGAAAATGGCCAGTAACACAGCTGCAACAAAGCTTTCATTTGCAAATATGACAAACCAAAACGGTCAGTCTTGGAAATTCAAGATGAAATAAGAGAAGGTACATGGAAACGTATAAACTAAGTCTGGCTGGAAATCCATTCAGATGAGTGAATAGAGCAAGATCAGAAAGCTCACAGCACAATCTCTCTTAGCACAAAAGGTGATCAAATCATACATATATGCAAATGTGATACTGCTAAAGAAATGTGGGAAGCATTACAAAAGATGCAGAAAGAGCTAATCTCAGCAATAAACTGTATTTGATTAGAAGGCTATACCAAACCAAGCCAATAAAATGCCAGTATATGCAGGATTATTGGAAATTGTTGAATGCCTGAGAGGTATAGGAGAAGAAATAAAATATTTTCATGTCACAGCACTATTACTTAGTGGTTTACCAGAAAGTTATGAAACGCTTGTCACAGCACTTGATGCACGTCCAGATGATGAACTCACATTGGAATATGTTAAGGGCTAGTTTATGGATGAATATAAGTGTAAAACATATAGTATTAATAGTGACAGTGCTTCTATCGCAGAATCTGCTTTAAAGACAAAAAATAGAAATAAAATCTAACATTCAACAAAAAACACATGAATGCTTTGTGTTCAAGAAGCAAGGCCATTTATGAGCAGATTGTAGAATCTTGAAAGCTAGTATACAAAAAACAAACTAGAACTACAAAAGGCCAAAAGTGTGAAGGAAGAAATTGATTTTTCTTCAGATAATTAATATATTTTTCAGTCCAAAAGTTGCACCTCATCTTTGCAGGCATGGTATGTTGATTCAGGAGCTACGAGTCACATGATAAATGACAGAAATTTCTTTATTCACTGTGACCAGAGTAAAACAGAAAAAATCACCACAGCTAATAGGCAAATAATAGAATCAGAAGGAATGGGAGACAGTTTTCTTTACTGTCCTATTTCCCAGAGTGTCAGCAGAAAGATACCTGTGAAAAATGTCCTGTATGTCCCTGCTCTTGAAACAAATCTTTTGTCAGTGAAGAAGCTCACAAAACAAGGCAATGTAGTGGTCTTCTAAGAAGTTGTGCCATCACAAAAGGGAATATCTTATTTGAAAAGGCTAAAATTAAAGATGAACTATATCAGCTAAACTGCAATGAGGCGGTTAATACAGCCAAGGAGGAAAAACATGCAGTCTGCATAAACACATGGTGCAGATGACTTGGGCATAGAAGTCCTGACATAACAAAGAAATTAACTGAGAATGACTATGCAAGTAGAAAAAAATTAGTCCATGTAATCAAACAATGAAATGCAACATCTGTATAAAAGGAAAATTTACAACAAAAGCCTTTCCAAAGCAGAGTAACAGCAGAGCTAAAGAACCTCTGGACTTAAAGTGTTACTAAACCCACAACAGTAAAATCAGTCTGTATATGCAGTAAAGCATGCTTTTAATTCTCACTGTGGAACCTAAGGGGTTAATCATCTGCATTGTGAAAAAAGGCTGTTTGATCCTGACTTCTCTGATCCTCCCCTTCTTTCAGTGTGCCCCTTATCTCTTGATAAGACATATGGTGTGGAGACACTCTGCACATGCTCAGTTTGGTGTGTATTGCTAGAGAGGTTTTTTTTTTTCTTTGAGAGAGTGCATGTGATCAGCACAGGGCCAATCAGCACTGTCCTGACAGAGGTCAGGGGTTCTGCATCCTCCTAGAGCAGAAAGAAAACTCATCCTACAAGCTTTACCCAGTGCTCTGATAAACACTGATAGAAGTCACGAGACTGCTCCAACTACTGATGAGAAAAGGTATTTAGCAGTTTATATTTACTAAAATAATTGCATTTCCATGTTTTGTGTACTGTTTGAGACCAGATGTAGTGCATGCAGGGTCCTGGGTTTAGTAACACTTTAATTCATTCAGATCTTTGAGGTCCAATGGAGAAATTGACAGTAGGAAAGAAGAGGTATTTTCTCACTTTTATAGATGATTACTCCAGGTATACTACACTATGTCTGTTACACAACAAAAGTGAAGTATCAGAGAAACTTGAATAGTAATTGGCTCAAGTAAGCAACAAATTTGTAAAATGCCAGGTGTATTGTGCACCAAAAATGGAGCTGAATATGCAGATAACACACAGGCGATTCTCAGAAAGCATGGCTTAATATTTCAAACTACTGTACCATACAACCCAGAGCAAAATGGGGTTGCAGAAAGAATGAACCGTATTGTATGTGAGAGTGGAAGAACCATGCTGTTTGATACAGATATGCCAACCACATACTAGGGGGAGGCAATTATGCTCAAATGCTATCTCCAAAATCAACTGAGGAATATCATATGGAGAAAATGCCATAAGAACTGTGGAATGGAAAACTCCCAAACTTGAACCATCTAAAAAATTTTTAAAGCAAAGACTATGTGCACATCGCCCAAAAAAATGTACAAAAAAGGTGTACCGTGAATCTCAAAAGGGATACTGAATTCTACACCAAGATACAAGCAAGGTAATCATCAGTAGAAGTGTAATTGTCGATGAAACTTCAGTGTGTTCAAAATTTCATGAACACAAACACTTCAGACTAAGGGAAATTCCACATCAGTATCACGTGAAGATAAGCATCAAAGTGACACAAAAATATAATTAACGCAGACAATCCAAATATTGTAAAAGAAGAAACCAAGCCACAAGAGGCTTCAATCAGGAAATCCACCAGAAGCAATAAAGGCATCCCAGCCAAACTCCTGTCCTATGTTGCTCACATTGCATTAAAACCAGAGCAAGATTCATGGGCTAACATGCAAAAACTTCCAACCCACAAAAAACAACAGTGAATCAGATGCTTTGCTAAAACTGCTTACAAGAAACGGATTTAGAGAACTGAGATCAGAAATGGGACTAATATAAGGAGTAGTTGTTAAGTGTTGGAATACAATGTTTGTGTATTTTTGTGCAACAACCACACCAATAGTATTCAGTAGAGATATATTCTTCAACCAGTAGATTGCAGTGTTTATAAGTTTGTAGCTGCATCTATGATAAACTCTATGTCTTTTCACTATAATAAAGTTCCTTTTGCCTGTAAGCAGAGAAGCAGCAAACAGACACATGTGGACTGTTCACTGTCTGTTCTGTAGGGCTTTATACAGAACCTCTAACACATAATGTGGCTGCAGCATTTTTCCTGTGCTGCAACTGTCTTCTGCCAGATCTAAGACGAAGCACTGAGCAATCACATGACCGCTAATAGTCCAGCTTTACACTGCTCTCTGCTCTGCCTCCCAGTGCTCACTGGAGCACTGGGCTGTGGAGGGGGTGGGAGCAGCTTGCTCAGGCTGTCAATGGTACACTGAAAGGCTGATCCAGTTGCTGGTTAGGCATCTGGGTGGATCCCTACATTGTTGACAGGATACGTTCAGAGACTGGAACGGCTCTGTGATGAAAAAAATGCTGCTGCATTGACTCCCTAAAGCCTGCCAATTCTGTGTGTAGGGAAAAGGGATCTTCCCAGAAGCTCTCCCTGCAAGAATTTTGCAATCCTGCCAATGATGTGAGAACGAAAATTAAAAAATGTTTCTATAGCAACTAAGTACAATACAAGCAAATAGCTATTTTGCCTTATGTTGACACACCACTCCAAAAGCTGCTGTGATGTCCTTGTAAATATAGTATATCTAGTAAATTACATATATTTTTGAAATATTATTTCTCCATTTTGACATTTTATTATGGGCCTGAATTGTCTTTATTCATGAGAAACTTTGAATAATTAAACTAGAATGACTATAAATGTGTATTAGGGCATACTAATTTCACTAATCATTTTGCAACCCATTAAAGTATTCCCCTACAATGTGATACAGACAGATACTCTGAAAAAAAGGTTGACCACCATGTACCCATCTCTTTATTGCCATGCCCATCACACAAAACCAAGTTACTCCAATGATTGCTGTTAATACCTGGCTCCAATCCATCCATTGGCAGCACTTTGATGATATCACCCTTCTTGAACTGAAGTAGACTCTTATCATCAGTAATATGGCTACGGAGCGCAACCACGTGATTTGAGTCCTGTGAAAACACCAACAAAAGGACACTTTTATCAGGGCTTTTGTTTTCTACTACTAGACCAATTGCTAAAGTTTGATCTCCTCGATCACCTTCATCAGTTCCTGCAGAAACAGTTCCACCAAGCTTTTTAGTGATTGTGCTCTGTCAGAACGCAAACTCAGATCCTCAGTACGCAGACAAAAGCGCAATGTGCGTGAATCGGACATCTCCAAGGACAGGATATCTACATAACTGTGGGATAAGAAAATTTAAATGTTTAGGGAAAGATTCCTTCCAAGGTTTACTTGTTTTCCATTGGGCTGTGTTTTGTCCCACCTGTAGCTGCACAGAGTCTTCAGATATCTCTGTTGGATTCCTGTTGGATTTACATCTTTCAGAAGCCGGATTCCTCGGTGAGACACTCCCAAAAGCAGTTTTTCTACATCATCCTCCAGCTAAATTCAGGAAAAAGATGAAATTAGTAAGGGAACAAAGAATAATACATTGTAAAACAGGTGAAAACAAAACACAGCAAAGGCTTACCAAGTATAGCTTTGAGATATGTTACAGCTTCAACTGGAGCCTTGGTAATTTGTTAGCCAGTTAATCCCAGCTGTCATGCTGATAACCTAAAGTGGAATTAAACTCTTGTTGGTGTTACACTCTCTACTGTGCTGTCCTCCAGTGATGATGGGTCCAGGATCCTGTCACCACTTTGTTCTCCACCTCCGCTGTTTCTTTTAGCTCCCATAGCAATCTGCTTTGGCCATTAGATGTCAACTGGTGATGTAACTCCTGTGCATGTCCCAGCACCCAGTACACTGAGAATAGAGCTGGGATGTACATTGCAAGATGCATGTGCCATGCAGTTTACACATAAGAATAAAAAAATCACCAGAAGGTGGGGAAAAGCTTATTTTGGCAAAACAGACTTTGCGTGTCTTTTCTGCCAAAAATATCAACCTACTGGTTATTTTTTGTTGTGGGGCTTTAATTCTGCTTTAAAAATTGATAGGGAAATTACATATGTCATATTCCTTATTAATGTTGGCCTCACAAATATCTAATAAAGCCTCTAATATGCTGGTTATTCTGGTTACCTTAAATACCAACTCATACCAAAGGAATGTGACTATATGGACAAGCCAGACCACTCTCCTTTCAGGAATGCATGATTAGAAACTGACAAAGCCCTTAAGAGGTCATATTGTTGCTTAAGAAGGGAGTTGGTTGGGGGTTGTCCATATTCTACAGTGGATATACTGTAAAAAGTCTACACACCCCTGTTAAAATGTCAGGTTTCTGTGATGTAACAAAATGAGACAAAGATAAACCATTTCAGAACTTTTTCCACCTTTAATGTAACCTATAAACTGTGCAACTCAGTTGAACAACAAACTGAACTCTTTTAGGTAAAGGGAACTAAAAATAAAAAAACTAAAATAATATGGTTGCATAAGTGTGCACACTCTTAAACTAAAACTTTGTTGAAGCACCTTTTGATTTTATTCCAGCACTCAGTCTTTTTGGGTATGAGTCTATCAGCATGGCACATCTGGAATTGGCAATATTTGTCCACTCTTCCTTGCAAAAATGCTCCAATCTGTCAGATTGCGAGGGCATCTCCTGTGCACAGCCCTCTTCAGATCACCCCACAGATTTTTCGATCAGATATAGGTCTGTGCTCTGGCTGGGCCATTCCAAAACTTTAATCTTCTTCTCGTGAAGCCATTCCTTTATTGATTTAGATGTATCCTTTGGGTTGTTGTCATCATGAAAGATGAAGTTCCTCTTCATGTACAGCTTTCTAGCAGAAGCCTGAAAGTTTTGTGCCAATATTGACTGGTATTTGGAACTGTTCATAATTCCCTCTACCTTGCCTAAGGCCCCAGTTCCAACCAAAGAAAAACAACCCAAAAGCATGATGCTGCCACCACCATGCTTCACTGTGGGTATGGTGTTCTTTTGGTGATGTGCAGTGCTGTTTTTGCGCCAAACATATCTTTTGGAATTATGGCCAAAAAGTTCAACCTTGGTTTCATCAGACCATAACACATTCCCCCACATGCTTTAGGGAGACTTCAGATGTGTTTTTGCAAAATTCAGCCAGGCTTGGATATTTTACTTTGCAAGAAAAAGCTTCCGTCTTGCCACTCTACCCTATAACCCAGACATGTGAAGAATACGGGCCATTACTTGCCAGATATTCCTGCAGCTCCTTTAATGTTGCTGTAGGTCTCTTGGCAGCCTCCCACACCAGTTTTCTTCTCATCCTTTCATCAAGTTTGGAGGGACGTCCAGTTCTTGGTAATGTCACTGTTGCGCCATATTTTCTCCACTTCATGATGACTGTCTTCACTGTGTTCCATGGTATATCTAATGCCTTGGAAATTCTTTTGTACCCTTCTCCTGACTGATACCTTTTAACAATGAGATCCCTCTGATGCTTTGGAAGCTCTCTGCGGACCAAAGATTTTTCTGTAAGATGTGACTAAGAAAAGGTCAAGAAAGACCTACTAGAACAGCTGAACTTAGGGGTTAATCAGAAGCACTTTAAATGATGGCAGGTATGTACCGACTTCTATTTAACATGATTTTGAATGTGATTACTTAATTCTGAACACAGCTACATCCCAAATTAAAAATAGGGTGTGCACACTCTCATGCAACCACATTATTTTAGTTTTTTATGTTTACTCCCCCCCCCCAAAAAAAAAAAAGGTTTCAGTTGTTTTTCAATTGAGTTGTACAGTTTATAGGTCATATTAAAGGTGGAAAAAGTTCTAAAACTGTTTATCTTTGTCTCATTTTTTTACATCACAGAAACCCGCCATTTTAACAGGGGTGTGTAGACTTTTTATATCCACTGTTTATACTACAGTTGTAGCTTGAACCAGAGCTTGCAATCACGCATGCGCCTGTGATTACCTATGCCACGCTGCACACGCAGATGGGACTCCATGGTAAAACAGCTTCTTTAGTTAAGTATTCTTGTTATATTTTCTATATCTTTATCTGTATCTGTCATTACTTTTAATAAATGTTATACTTATAGGTATTTGTGTGATCTCTCTTTGCACATATCGAATACCACCCAAAAAACATAACAATACATATATGTTTTGTGCTATACTTACCTTGGTGTTCAAGATGATTAGTCGGAAAGATCCTGTTCTTCACTTTCCAATCAGCAGGCTGGGGGTGAGAAGATGACACTACTATATCTCTTATACAGTCTAAACTGTAGCAGATACAGCGGTGTTAACCTCCTGACTGTGCTGTGTGACAGGGCTGGATTGACAGCAATACATATCATTTGACAGGTGCATATCTTCGCATAGTTGTTGCCTGAAGGTCAGCTTCACTTTTCCTGACCAACCTGAGTCCCCCAAAACAAAATGAGCTCAATACGTATTGACCAGTTCTAGATTTCATTCTCATTTCCCTAAGTGCAATCAACTGAGCTCTTCCAACCAGCAGAGAGGCTCAATGCATGAGAGTCTTTGGAGTTTAGAGTCAGGAATTACATACCTAGCACTCTGATTCTGTGGCTCACATCTTGCTGCCTGTTTTTCAGTGCTTAAGTCACCTTTGCTTTATACTTAATATAGATAAACTTCAATTTCACATTGTGAAAAAGCACTACTAACAAATGAATCACAAATGTCAGATATATGGTGAACAAAATGAAAAAAAAAAATTGGACCTGTCATGGGAGAAAAATATGACAAGCAAATTTGGTTATTCTAAAATTATGGCTGCCTCTGACCTCAATACTTCCTGAGTTACTGACCTGCACCAAGTCAGAACTTTGCATACATTTTGTAATTCAAACATTAAAGCCATTTGATTAGAATGACAGTCAGAATAAGTAAAGGAGGTCACAGCAAATTTTTTTTTCAGTTACATAAATATAAAGTTACGTTTACTCACTGTGACAGGGAAGAGGCGGGAAAAATAATTTTCCCAGTTATCCCGAGCAGCTATAACAATACGTTTCTTAATAGACTCTTCTGTGATGGAGCTGGCATCACTTCCCACATGGTGGTCATCTGATCAACAGAAATCAGAAAAAGGTCATTTACACAAAAAATATTGTCTGCTACATACTGTATACTGCACGTCACTATCTGAATATCTTACTTCTGCTTGAAGGTAAACCTGGACAATCACTGTGCAATTATTTTTAATGTGTCTTTTTCTGAAGCGTGTATCACTTTTCTATTATGTTCCAATGTCAAAGTATATGTGAACCTTTATCGTACAAAACAACCCCTTCGATTTAAACACTTCAGCTCCAGAATGTTTTCCTCCCTTCCTGACCAGGCAATTTTTTCTATTCGGCACTGCGCTTTTTCAACTGGTAATTACTGGTCAATGCATTTAGGCATCTAGACATGATTAAGACGACTTGCCAAAGTTCAAACTGGACATATACATCCCACTCCCATCTTACTTTCCTCACCCTCCTGCTTCTCCTAACCTCTGGTGAGATCTACCCGAACTTTGGTCCTCTATTATCTCACCCCCACAACAGGCACCCTCCTTCCTCCAGGAATAGCCGCAATCCACTCAATTTAATCTCAATCCCCATGCTCCTAAAAACCACCCTCCCTTTTTCATGTGCGCTCTGGAATGCCCGCGCTGTCTGTAATAAGCTCACCTCTGTCCATGACCTTTTTGTCTCCCGCTGCCTTAACCTACTAGCAATTACAGAAACCTGGCTTCAAGCATCAGATTCTGCTTCTCCTGCAGCACTTTCCTATGGAGGCCTTCTCTGGACTCACTCACCCAGACCCAGTGGTCAGAAAGGAGGTGGAGTTGGTTTGCTGCTATCCCCACTGAGCACCTTTCAAGTCCTTTCACCCCTTCCTCTTTATCCTTTTCTTCTTTTGAGACTCACTGCATTTGGCTATTTTCTCCCATTCCTCTGAGGATTGCAGTGATCTATCAGCCTTCTGGACCGGTGTCGCTGTTTCTTGATGACTTCTCTGCTTGGCTACCCTACTTTCTCTCCTCTGAAATACCCACTATCATTCTTGAATATTTTAACATTCCCAGTAATGTGAACAACCCAGCCACATCCCAACTCTTCAACCTAAACTCATATGTTGCCTTAACACAATGGACACAGTCCTCCATTCATTCTGATGGGAATACATTAGACCTTGTTTTCTCCCACCTTTGCACTCCCTACAACCTCACAAACACCCCCTTTCCTCTCTCTGATCACAATCTCATCACCTTCATGGTGTCCTCATCTTCAAACACTGATCCCTCCAAGCAGCAAACAATTACCCACAGAAACCTTCACAACTTTAACCCTTCTCTTTTCCACTCTGCAACTCTATGACAGAATCTCATCTGGTATAGAGATGTGTGGGTCAGGTCTGGTTACGTGATCTCCCCTGTGTCATTCAGTGTGACTGCAGGGAAGAGGAGGGATCACTGGTAATAGATGAGCTATTGATGGGTGACATCACCGATTCCAGCCATTTCCAGCTGTTGTTGAGTGCTTTCTCCTTTCCCCTGCAGCCTGGCTGACACAGGCTGATCAAGTGACTGACCAGAGTGGGCTGAAAATAGGTAAGTATATACATCTTTCTTACACAGGTTAGTAAGCATAGGTGTTAGAATGGTGAGGGGACAGTTTTAAGAGTAGTGTAGCCAGGTGCTTGGCGAAGAATGAGAGTGAGAGAAACACTGACTGCAGCTGCTCTCTGTAACTGCTGCCCTGTGGTGCTGAACCGGTTAGCAGCTATATCATTAAGTGGAGGGAGCTGTTGAGCAGCAAGAATTCAATAGACTGAAGATAAATGGGAGAAAGCAAAAGAGCTGCATTTTCTCAGGCTGTACAGGACACAGCTTCCTCTTGCCATGAAGGGGACTGAATAGTGCACATCGCTGTCTAGTGTGCACTATCACTGCTGCATATTGGCAGCCTGATCAGGACCAGGAGTGCTGAGCTCAGGAGTGCTTAAAGACAGAGTCACCTGCATGCAGTACAGAAAGTGGATTAATCGCTGTGTGTGACGAAATGGTAAGCTGTAATATCCCTTTACATCATTTACTATCTGTTACTAGAGAAACTGACCCCTTTAGCAACTGACCATACAGCCATCCAGTAGTCTCATTATTAGGTTGGACTGTTTTGTTTTCACGTGAACCAACGGCACAACTGGCCGAAAAGTTAAGACTAAAGACTGCCCCTGTATATCTGCTACTCCCAGACCTTTATCTATCACTTATGCTAAGAAATACTTCTCAGTGGACAATATACCATATCCTAGCCATTCTCCTAGAGTGCATTCTGGGTTAGTAATAGTATTATTATTATTTACATTTCAGTTAATGATGATATGCACTGTTTATTGCTGACTTTTCTGATTTACAGTATGTGTTCCAGTCTATTGGTACAGAACTCTATTCCAAGTTACTTTGGCATAGTGAATATACGGTCAGTTTAATCAGGTTTACTATACATTCTCTTTTTTACTTACTTAAGAAGTCTTTCATCTTCTGTCTCTCCTCTTTAGACAGCTTGAAACCAGAGTCTGAGAATGTGTCACGAATTATCTATCACCACAAACAGGAACCTACATGATTATTGTGCACATCAAATTCTATATTAGTAATTAACAGCTACCCAGGTGCAAGTTACTAAGGACCTAACTACCACAAAACAACAAGATAGAATAGATTCAACAATGTTTGATATATGGGCCTTGGATACTATGAAGAGCAGTTTTGTTGGAAATACATACCAGTTTTCCAACATGGGAATAGTCAGTGATGGAGGGTCTGCTGATGCTGGGTGCTGGGGAAACTATTGCCATTGGAGGGGACCTATTTTTGCATGGAAGGAGATTTATTGTTGCTGGGAGCCAGTTGCTGCTGAGAGGGATCTACTTTTGAGGGAGAGGTATATTGTTGCTGGGAGATCTTTTATTGCTGCTGGGGTCTAATGTTGCTAAGGTGGTATTTTGTGGTGGGGGTCTATTGTAACTGCAGGGGTTTATTTTTGTGGGAGGATCTATTTTTGCTGGGGGGTGGGGTATGTGGTTGCTGATTGTAGAGGTATTTTTACTGCCTTTCTTGTTATCAATAACAAATTCCATACAAATTACTTAGCTCCACAAAATGATACTTGGTCCTGTATTCTCTCAAAGGGACGGTACTGGAAAGTGGGTAGGGAGTGGAACCAAGGGATGGCGCTCAGAGTTTGGTAGGGGGTAGAGACAAGGGGTGACTCAGAAGGGAGGAGTTCCTGCACCTATTCTCTGAGAAAAAAAAAACACTAAATACTAATATTCTTGTGATATTGGTGGAATAAAGTGTAGGCTCATTGTCCTGGCCGAATTCTACAAAATCTGTTACAGCAGACATTATTCTCATATTAGGACATAGCCTGCAGTGCCCGAGACAAACAGATCTAACACTACCAACAGCTGATCATTGTTCTTTTACCAGCTAGATTTTCCAAGACTTTCTATTAATGCATGGGTCCCCATATCTAGCTTCAAAAGCTGTACATATTTTAGGCTCAGCAAAAAACATATTTCCTAATTGCCATGTTTCCTAGCATACATGAAACAGATGTTATTTCATAAGCAGCCTATGAGCTTGGAATTTTTTTTTACATGATTGTATTTTTAAATAATTAGTTATATAGTTAGTATGTTTGAATAAAGACACCGGTCCATCCAGTTCAAGTGTGTATGTGTGTTTATTTCACTACCATTGTTCATATCCCTGTATTTTGCGTTAGCTAAGAAACACATTTAAAAGGTTTTTTGCACTCCCCACTGACACCACCAACTGTGGAAGGAAGTTCCACATCCTTATTGCTCTAATCCCTTATGCAGTTGCAGATTAAACTGCTTCTCATCCAACTTCAGCTTGTGGATGTGTGGCTTCTTTAGAGTCCTAGGATTAAATAGATTCCTTCAAACGCTAGAATCAGCATTTTGATATTTGTATTGTATATTGCTATCCGAATCCCTTTTAAGTGCCTCTTCTACAGGGAGAATACATTTAATGTTTGTAGTCATTCATCATAACTGAGGTCCTTCAGCCCCCTTGTTAGCTGTTGCTCTTTTCAAGACTCTCTCTAGTTCAAACACATCCTTCCTGAGGACTAGTGACCAGAACTGGATGCACACTCAAGACGTGGCCAATCCGGACTTTTGTAAAGTGGGAGAATTCTAGTTTTATCTCTTAACCACTTCCCGACCGGCCGTTGCATATAAACGGCCGGACGGTGGCAGTGCAGGGTCGGGTGGCCGTTTATAAACGGCCTCCCCGCACCCTGCTTGTGCGCGCTCCCTGGGAGTGCACAGCACCGCGATCCGGTGCCCGCTGTGTCCTCCGGACACAGTGAAACACAGATCGTCGGACGGGACCTCTGTACGAGGTCCCGATCATGTGATCACTGATTGGCCAATCAGTGATCACATGCAAAGTAGTAAGCAAGATGTCACTTGTGACATCATTGCTTACTACGTGTGAAATCTGTGAATGATCACAGAGGTCACATGGTACAAGCCTATTCACAACAGGCTTGTACCATGTGACAAGCTGTGACCAATCACAGCTCACTCAGTACTTCTCAATGAGTGCAAGAATGCACACAGAGAGAAAGAGAAATGATTGCTTTTACATCCTATATGGGTGTAAAAGCAATGTGTAAAAAAAAAAAAAAAAAATCTTCATCACCCCCCACAAGTAGTACAGTGTCACCATTGTGACACTGTACTGCTAGGGTGACAGTATGTAAAAAAAAAAAAAAAAAAAAAAAAAATAATATAAAAAAATAAAATAAAAATGTAAAAAAAAAGTTTAAAAATTATAATTTTTGGTTATAAACTAATTTGGATTTTTTTTTTACTAAAAAGATAAAGGAATACATTTTGGCAAAGATTTATGATGAAATATTATTTATTTGCAAAATTTTATAAAAAAACACTTTTTTTCAAAATTTTTGGACTTTTTCATTTACATAGCAAACAAAATAAAAATCCCAGCGGTGAATAAATACCACCAAAATAAAGCTTTATCTGTCTCAAAAAAATGGTAAAAAATTCATTTGGGTACAGTGTTGCATGACCGCGCAATTGTCATTCAAAGTGTGATAGCGCTGAAAGCTGAAAATTGCCCTGGACAGGAAGGGGGTAAAAGTGTCCGGTCTGGAAGTGGTTAAGTAAACACAATTTTCAGTGCATGCTAGTCTTACTTGATGCATAGTGGCATTGCATGTTATTGCTGAGCATGTGATCTACAAGCAGCCCTGGATCTTTTCCATCCTCATTTCCCCCAGAAGTTATTTAGCACGTAAATTGCATTTATATTTTTAGTTCCCAAGTGCATTATTTACATTCAATATTAAACCTCATCTGCCATATACCTGCCCACCCCTCAGTTTTAAATAGGTCTTCTTGTAAAGTTGCTATGTCCTGTTGTAAAGTTACTGTCCTGCTTAATTTTGTATCATCAACAAACACTGAGATTGAATTATTTATTCCAAATTCTAAATCGTTTATGAACAAGTTAAATATAAAACGGTACCAGGACAGAGGCCAGGAACACCCCACTCACAAAACTAGACCATTCAGAAAATATTTCATTAATCGCCATCGTCTGGATGTGCTCCTGCAACCATTTTCTATGCAGGTACATACACTACTGTCAATGCAAAAAGACCTAAATTTGTAAATTAAGCATTTATGGAGTACTGTGTCAAGTGCTTTAGCAAAATCTAGATATACTATGTCCACAGGCCTATCCAAATTACAGCACACTTCCTCACAGAATGTTATAAGGTTGGTCTGGAAAGAATGGTCTTTTATAAATCCATGTCAGTTAATGTTATGGATACAATTTTCTTCAGTGAACTCTGGGATATGGTCCATTATCATTCCTTCTAATAGTTTATAAACTATTGATGTTAGGCTGACTGATCTGTAATTTCCAGGTATATATCACTGTCCTTTTTTGCATTTCGGTACCACTTTAACTTTTTGGCAATCAGGTGGTACCATTCCAGTCAGCAAGATGTCCTTAAAACTAAGAATAATGGTCTGGTTATAACATAGCTATAGTTCTTTGAGAACTCTAGGGTGTAAGCCATCTGGTTCTGGTGACTTATTCAGATTGTTTTTTTTTCTTGAACATTGGTTTCTGTCAGCCTCATGGGTACATTCAATATAATATTATCATTTTGTAAAGTGCTGTGCAAATTGTTGGCACTATATATATACTGTATAATAATAATAAACATTACTGTCTTGTAAAAATAACAAAATTGCAATGTTTTATAACAGAATATGGTAAGTTTTGTTGTAGTTGAGCAGATGTGTGTCACATTTGTTCATCTGTTTATACGTAGACCCCAAAGTGTTGGTTGGGTGGTTGGTTGTATTTGACATTTCAGCTTCACCTGTTTGATGCCAAAATCTCTCTTGCAAATATGTTTTTCTCTGAAGCTTGATAATTGCAAATCTGGGTATTATATTCACACACTTGGAAAATATTTTAAAGAAAATACTACATATGGCACTATCATTCACCTGCTCACACAGAAGGTTCAAATAATATGGATGAGTGAATTTTTCTTTCGGATAGAAGATCTGCAAAGAAAATAGTACACAATTAGAAGACATCAATGCAACCATTACTTGGGAAGGTGTTCTTATATGCTATCCCAACATAACTAACTTTAGTATTGGTGACCACTGCTCCATTCTACCATTGCAGCACCTCAAACGTCATATGCACCCCTGCTTAACAATGTTTTATACCAGGTACCAGTGTGCACCCATAAGAACTCTGCTTTTCTTAGGGTTGCTTTTGTGAAGTAAGAAAGAAAAACATGCTAATGCTATACAGAAGGGGGGGAACTGGGGATTTATTGTCTTTGTGACAGATTTTTTAGTACTTTAACCGTTACTCTACCTGAGCAAGTTTTGGCCTAAAGATTACTTAAAGCTCTAGGCCAAAAACTCCAGAGTAAGCAAATATTGTATAAACAGAGGAGTCGTGAGGAATCTTTTTGTGCTTTGTGGCTTCCAGACCTGTCTAGTAATCCAGTGTAAAACGTTACATCTGTACGGGAGGTTCCTAAGTTTCATATGAATGAACCTTGGCCAGGTGCCTAGTGACAATCAGGTCTGAAATCTCACCTATGGTATAGTGATCACCTGCAAGCTGGAGCCTTCATTAAAAAAAAGAAAGTCCTGAGCTTGTAGATGAACTCTGTAACCTTCAGTGTGTAGTGCTCATCGGTAGTGCTATAGGTTTAATGCTCTAATTATTACAGTACTTAAAGTGGCATTAAATCAAAAGCAAACACATTATATTGCAGCATACCAGTTCTTAGATGTGATGGCTACATTACTTTTCTTTAAGGCTTTCTTTCTTTAATTTTCCCAGGAGATCCTGTTAGTAAGTCTGTTGTTTTTCAATAGAACAGGCTGTCTTGCAAATGTAGCAGTTACAGTGTTGAGACAAACCATTTACCCCTGATAGGGGTGTTTCCAATCATCAGCTTTTATTTATGTAAAACCTTTAAGTGTTACTAAACCCAGGACCCTGCATTTACTATATCTGGTTTCCCACAGTACACACAACATGGAAATGCAATTAATTTAGTAAATATAAACTGCTAAATACCTTTTCTCATCAGCAGTATATAGCAGTCTCCCGCTGAGCACTAGTTAATCTTTTAGGAGGAATATTAATTCTCCTCTGACTGTCTTATGAGGCTGCATGATCCCTGACCCCTGTCTGCACAGTGCTGATTGGCCCTGTACCGATCACAAGCGCCGTCCCAAAGAGAAAGAAAACTCTCAAGCTATACGTTCAAAACTGAGCAATAGCAGACTGCTCCCAAAAGCACTGTTCTATCAGCAGATGAATTGGAGACAGTAGGAGAAGGGGAGGAGCAGAGAAGACGGGAACAAACGGCCTTTTTACACAAATCAGTGCTCCCCTGATTTGTGTAAAGGATTAACTCCTTAGGTTGCACAGTGAGTATAACAAGCATGCTTTACTGCATATTCAGCCTGATTTTACTGTTGTGGGTCTAGTAACACTTAAAAAAACTGTTGCTGCAGTGGTTCGTGTAATTGCAGTGTGAGTTGGAGTTGGACTCCCCTCCTCCTCGAGACTGACAATGCTGCTGTCCAAAGTTGCCCCTGTGTTCCCTCATTCATAGTAGGGGCACTCTAATACAGGAGGTGTGTCACTGGCTAGATCACCAGGTAAAAACAGAGGAAAAAAGCAAAAAAAAAAAAAAGAAAATGAATGCAGCCACAACATGTATTGATTGATGAGCTGCCATATATTACATTTTTGGTTTTGGGTTTAATACCGCTTTAAGATAAAATAAATATAAACTAATTAAAACATAGAAAACACAATTTGGATTTTATGTTTTTATGCATTCTTAAGCCAATAAAACCAGCTACCAAATAAAATCCCTAAATAAAGTTATTAAAATTATCTAGGTATGCAAATTTGTCACAGTATCATTGTCACATAAACCACCTTATGCTGACACTACTAAATTTGATCTAGGCATCAATGATCTCTGATAAGGAAGGGGTCAGAGTGAGGTTGTAGTGAGTTATAACCTTGAAAAGTATCTCACTAAAAAATGAATTTTTTAAATATCCATTGACAAATGTTTTGTGTACAACTGCATAGGTAAAAACAAAAGTAAAATGCATGTATAGTATGTGTTCCATATGTTTTCTAGGTAGTACCATTTATCTCTAAGGTAGAGGTGCATGATTCATTGAGGAAGATGAAAATGTATAAATGAGAACCATGCTTTTGCATATAACTGTAAATAATTTTCCAAATGTTTAGGTACAGCGTTACAGTGTATAGGTTTTTAAAACATTTTTGTATGAAAATGCCATGACAAAAACTGTGCCACCCAATAAAACTGCACAGATTTCTTCAAGTATCTGAAAGTTGAACTGTCTAGCCCAGGGGCGGACTGACAGCTCAAGGGGCCCCCGGGCAATAGGGGATCATGGGGCCCCTGTGTCCTTGTTCAAACTCAAAAAAGCCTATGAAAAAGGTACCAGGGGCATCTCATGGGGCCCCCTACTGACCCCGGGCCCTCGGGCAGTGCCCGAGTTTCTAAATGGTCGGTCCGCCCCTGGTCTAGCCACATGAGAAGCCCAGATCACAAAGGCAAGGTAATATAGTATGCAACAAGCTTGAAGGAGTGATACATTGGATAAAAATGATCTGTACTTTATTTGGGCTGAATCTCTGCAATCCACGATCAAGGAGCCATAGGAAAATGAATTGCTGATTATTTTCTATGCTCAAAGTGCAGCTCCAATCAAATTTTTCTTTTGCTAGAGTGCGGACGGTTTATAACCCCAGTCAGTTTTTTTTTGCTGTCTGTGTCTATGTTCTCCCAAACAGGGACAAACACAACAATACAAACCTGACTGACCTGAAGTTCTTTACACTTTTACTCTTTGTATCCCCACAACAGGTATTTTGCTCACTGCCTGTCTTAGAGACAAAACAGGAAGTGAGGGAAAATCTCCATAATGCTCACAAAAACAGGATAAATCCTCCCAACCATTTTCCACTCTAAAACAGGGTTGTCACGGATCCACCCACACGCCATGCCCACAGCGACTAGCTAACGAAGACACGCACGTGCGACTGTGACTTGGGGTAAGAGGGAATAAAGGGGACTTAACTTTGAATATATAAAACCGTATATAAGATCAGCCGTGATATCCTTCCACAGCCCGCACTACCTTTTGGCCACCACCAGATGGAGACTCCATTTCAATCCAGCTGATCGACCACACACTGGCAGATACAAATCTTACATACAATCTAGTGCGCTGATTAGAGTTGAGGACCAGCTTAGTAATTACCCACCCTTCTAGAGTCCCGTCAGCTACCTTACAGCTTGAACCCCGGTGTTATTCACCCTTCCACTGTCTACACCCCCCCCCCGCACCAGACACTCATAAAAGGTAGCCTGCCACCACCCAACAGTTTATCCACAGAACGGTCTGCTGGGACACCCCACACACACAGATCTCCGTCTGGCCAATCTGTTACCTTTTACAATCTGCACGCAATCTGCCCACACACAGTGCAATTGCATACAGATTGGCAATGAGCTTAACCGAGCGTTTAAAGGCACTAAAATACGATACAATCTAATCCAATCTAATCTCTCCAATCTAATCTCTCCGAAGATATGAGCACGTGCTTAAATACACAGAAGTCACTAATTAATTTTAAGATTTAATTTCCCGAAAGTGGGCAGTGCATAAAATATGTACAAAATATAAAAAGTTACAGAAATACAAAAAATACAAGAAGACACACAAATGACTATTCACTATAAAATAAAAAGGGAATAAAACAGAATAAAACTTTTACCAAGATCTATCCTGCGACTGGAGCAAGCCAGAGCATCAGCAATCCTTCAGTCAAATCGAACTGGCTCTATACGAATCACAAAAGTCCCAAGTACTCCATTTATGGGGATATGGACATAGGCGGGACATTAATCCTCGGCCAATTGACTATGGGGGCTGCTCCTGTACCTGCCCACAGGTTGTTCTGGGTGCTGACCTGCCCAAGTTCAATTGGACTAAGACCAGCTTGAAACACCAAGTCGGGGATTGGATTTCCAACACCAGCGCATCAGCCCGTTCACAACAGTACCAAACACCATTCGACTGTCGCAATACAGCGCCACCTAACCATTTCCTGCATTTTCCTGGCCTTCTACCTAATCCACAAATATGATTTTTAGGTGTCGATATGGCGCACAGAATGCCCTAACAGAAGGGAGTATGTTCACCTCTCTGCAACTAATATTTTAGCTTTTATGAGATATGAAACATACCCCTTTTGATGTATGGATATACTTTTTAGCTCTCCCAGACAGATCGAGCCCCCTGCTGTCATGAAGCCGAAATGTCTCGAACCACTTCCTTTAAACCGGTTTCACCAGAAGGTGACAACCTTATTACCACAAAGGTGTCACATCCCGGAAGCCGGGCTTTTCAGCCGCTAATTGATGCCTCTGTGTCTGAGTACCTCTGACTGAATATACATCTTTAATGACAATGGAATGTCCCTACAGTTACGATTACATATGCTACTGATCACATCTTATCTACTCAAATCTGTACATTTATGTCACATGCATGTTACATCATGTCACACGTACGTTACAAGGGGTCTTTAAACTTTTTAAACAAAGGGTCAGTTTACTGTCCCCCAGACTTAACGAGGGCCAGACTGTGGCAATTGGAAGTAGAAAATGTCCTGGCATCAATGGGAGTAAACAATGCCCTATTTTTTCTCTGTTCATATTACCAGTGTATCGCCTTTCATTGAAAACTTTGGAGGCCCCATATCCAGTGGATATCCCCTTAACCCAGGGAGAATAGGGTTAACAGAGCAATTAGACCGAAGTTTAGTAGGTCTAATCATTGGGTGAGAGGCTGAAGGTGAAGGTCCCTCACTAGTGGTGATTTTGTTTTTCTGCTTCTCTTGAACACTTGGGACGGAAGGGAGCTCTTTTATACCCACTTATTGAGGCTTTCACTTGAATGTTTCACATGCTATTTTGATGAACAGTTACCTTATGATACATTTGGATTATTGACTCAGGGGGATTTTAACATTGTTGATGTACTGAGGATTTGTTACAGAGTTTATGTGGACTTTCAGCATTTATTGTCTGTATCGCTGTCCTGTTTATTTTATTGATATATATATATACACACACACACACAGTGCCTTGAAAAAGTATTCATACCCCTTGAAATTTTCCACATTTTGCCATGTTACAACCAAAAGCGTGAATGTATTTTTTTAATGGGACCTTATGTGATAGACCAACCACCTTTCGCTGCAATTACAGCTGCAAGTCTTTTTGGGGATGTTTCTACCAGTTCTAGAGAGACATTTTTGCCCATTCTTCTTTGCAAAATGTCAAGTTGGATGGAGAGCATCTGTGAACAGCAAATTTCAACTCTTGCCACAGATTCTCAATTGGATTTAGCTCTTTGACTGGGTCATTCTGACACGCGAATATGCTTTGATCTAAACCATTCCATTGTAGCTCTGGCTGTATGTTTAGGGTCATTGTCCTGCTGGAAGGTGAACCTCCGCCACAGTCTCAAATCTATTGCAGACTCTAACAGATTTTCTAAGATTGCCCTGTATTTGGCTCCATCCATCTTCCCATCAACTCTGACCAGCTTCCTTGTCCTTGCTGAAGAAAAGCATCCTGACACTGCCACCACCATGTTTCACGGTGGGGACGGTGTGTTCAGAGTGATGTGCAGTGTTAGTTTTCCACAACACCTAGTGTTTTGCTTTTAGGCCAAAAGGTTACATTTTGGTCTCATCTAACCAGTGCACCTTCTTCCACATGTTGCTGTGTCCCCCACATGGCTTCTCGCAAACTGCAAATGGGACTTCTTATGGCTTACTTTCAACAATGGCTTTCTTCTTGCCACTCCTCCATAAAGGCCAGATTTGTGGAGTGCCCGACTAATAGTTGTCCTGTGGACAGATTCTCCGACCTGAGCTGTGGATCTCTGCAGCTCCTCCAGAGTTGCCATGGGCCTCTTGGCTGCTTCTCTGATTAATGCTCTCCTTGCCCAGCCTGTCAGTTTAGGTGAATAGCCATGTCTTGGTAGGTTTGTAGTTGTGCCATACATTTTCCATTTTTGGATGAAGGATTGAACAGTGCTCCGTAAGAGTCCCCTGGACCCTGTTCCCTCACGATTATTGCAGCCTCCTTCCTGCTCTTTCCTAAATTCTCTAACCCACATCTTCAACCTCTCACTCTCCATAAGCACCTTTCCCTCCCCACTCAAACATGCACTGGCTATCCTCATACTCAAAAAACCCTTGCTGGACCCCACCTGTTTGAATAACTTAAGACCCATCTCCCTGCTCCCGTTTGCCTCCAATCTTCTTGAGCGCCTTGTTCACAACCATATGAACTGCTACCTCACCAACAACAACCTTCTTGATCCCCGACAATCTGGCTTCCGCCCACAACATTCCACTGAAACTACCCTACTAAAACTCACTAACGACCTACTATCTGCTCCTTGACCTTTCCGCTGCCTTTGACACAGTCGTCCACCTGCTCCTCCTCCACAGTAAACTCCACTCCATTGGCCTCCGTGACTCTGCTCTTTCCTGATTCTCCTCTTACCTTTCTCAGCACACTTTCAGCGTCACATACAACTCCTCCTCTCCCTCTTTCCGTTGGGATACCCCAAGGTTCTGTCCTTGGGCCACTCCTTTTCTCTCTCTACACCTCCACCCTGGGCCAATTGATAACCTTCCATAGCTTCCAATACCACCTCTATGCTGATGACACCCAGATCTATCTCTCCACTCCCCAGCTCACCCCCTCAATTTCCTTACATATCACAAATCTACTAAGCGACATATCAGCATGGATGTCACACCACTACCTTAAATTCAATCTTTCCAAAACCGAGCTTGTAATATTTAATTCTCCCTGATCCCCCACTCATGACTGTATCATTATGATCAACAGCACAACCATTGGTCCTTCCCATCAATGCCAAGGTACTAGGCGTAATCCTAGACTCTTATCTCTCCTTTGGGAACCACATCCTATCACTGGCTAAATCCTGCAGCCTCAACCTCCAGAACATTTGCAAAATCTGCCCCTTTCTGACCAATGACACCACAAAACAACTTATCCACGCCTTGGTTATATCCCACCTTGATTACTGCAACTCCCTCCTCACTGGTCTACCGTTACACAGGTTATCCCCCCTTTAGTCTATTATGAATGCTGCTGCTAGACTCATACACCTTACCAACCGATCAGTGACTACTGACCCTCTCTCTGAATCCCTTCATTGTCTTCCACTAACCCAACATATAAAATTCAAAATGCTAACCACAGCTTACAAAGCCATCCACAACACTGCCCCTAGCTACATCGCCAACCTCATCTGCAGATATCGCCCAAATCGCCCACTCCGCTCCTCCCAAGACATCTTCCTCTCTAGCTCCCTCATCACCTCTTCCCACGCTCGCCTCCAGGACTTCTCCACAGCCTCTCCCATCCTCTGCAACTCCCTACCACAGTATGTCCTGTCAGCCCCCACCCTGTCTGCCTTTAGGCGATCTTTGAAAACTCACTTACTCAGGGAAGCCTACCGCACCTCCACCTAGGAACTGTTCTTGAATCACCTCCACCAGATCATCCCCCACAGCTATCACCTTTTGTATCACCTCCCCCACCCTGTCTGCCTTTAGGCGATCTTTGAAAACTCGCTTTTTCAGGAAAGCCTACCTCACCTCCACCTAGGAACTGTTCTTGAATCACTTCCACCAGATCATCCCCCACAGCTATCACCTTTTGTATCACCTCCCCCTTCCTTTAGATTGTAAGCTCCATGAGCAGGGCCCTCATATTCCTTCTGTACTGAACTGTATTTTAATTGTACTGTCTTCCTTATATTGTAAAGCGCTGCACAAACTATTGGCGCTATATAAATCCTGTATTATAATAATAATAATAATAATGTACAAAGCTTGGGATATTTGTTTATAACCTAACCCTGCTTTAACTTCTCCACAACTTTATCCATAACCTGTTTGGTGTGTTCCTTGGCCTTCATGATACTGTTTCTTCACTAATGTTCTCTAACAAACCTCTGAGGGCTTCACAGAACAGCTGTATTTATACGAAGATTAAATTACACACAGGTGGACTCTATCTACTAATCAGGTGACTTCTGAAGGCAATTGGTTCCACTAGATTTTAGTTAGAGGTATCAGAGTAAAGGGGGCTGAATAGAAATGCATGCTACACTTTTCAGCTATTTATTTGTAAACAATTTTGAAAACCATTTATCATTTCCTTCCACTTCACAATTATGTACCACTTTGTGTTAGTCTATGACATAAAATTCCAATAAAATACATTTACGTTTTTGGTTGTAACATGACAAAATGTGGAAAATTTCAAGGGGTATGAATACTTTTTCAAAGCACTGTATACACACACACACTGTATATATCAGTGTGTCTTATTGTAAACTGTATGAATACATTGCACTGACACAACCCCATTGTAATGGGAGTGTGCTTAATTTTAAAAACTCTACCCATACTGACTTACTTCCTTCCGCACATATAGTCTCCAGTTTACATCACTGTAGGAGAAGTAGACACTGGCACTATGTTTGATGAGAGCTGACCTAGTGGTGTGGTCACCTTCAAGAGTTCGCCCTGAAAGCAAAGGAAATTCAATTGTTAAACTGAATAAAACAGAATGTGTTTGAAGAAGAAATTACAGGATGTTTAGAAAAAAAAAAGGTTATTAAAAAAATCTTGCTTTTTCTTTTTTACCTGTACCCCTTGGAGCCTGAACTGGGACTGGTGGTATTAAGCCAGATGAAAAGAGTCCTAAAAGTGGCTTTTGCTTCTCTCGAATAGAATTTGATGGCTCGCTCTTTTCTGCAGGAAAAAGTGGAGGAGGAAGAGGTGGTGCCTTTGAAGATCAAAAAAAAAAAAAAAAAAGAACAGTCATAATTTGTTTTTGTGCATTGCTGTTACAAATGCTTGGATTTCTAAACAAATTTTGTTCAGTGAGTTCACTTCAATGGAGCAACATTCAGAGCTGATGGGAGCAGGAGAGGTAAGTATTCACCTTTTTTTTTGCAGAGACAGAGTTTTCTGGCACTTTTAGCTACATGACACAGTTTCTTTAAATAAAAAAAATCTAAATTATTCAGAAGACAAAAGTGGGCACTGGAATAAATGAAAGTGCTACAAATAAAATGCAAAATGTAGCAACCAAGGCCAACTGTATAACCCCCCCCATCCTCACCGGGCCCAAAGTCTTTTGTTACCCCTCTTGCACTCTTAAATTGGCTAACCACAGTATCACACTTGAATTTGAAGATTTGTTTCTATGATCAACAGCTACTAATAGATTCAGGCTGGATATTGGAACTTCTGGAAAACTATCCAGTTGGCCAACAAGATTTGGCCTAATTCATAAAGTATACTGGTGTTCGTTCAGTGAGTTCACTTCAATGGAGCAACATTCAGAGCTGATGGGAGCAGGAGAGGTAAGTATTCACCTTTTTTTTTTGCAGAGACAGAGTTTTCTGGCACTTTTAGCTGCATGACACAGTTTCTTTAAATAAAAAAAATCTAAATTATTCAGAAGACAAAAGTGGGCACTGAAATAAATGAAAGTGTTACAAATAAAATGCAAAATGTAGTAACCAAGGCCAACTGTATAACCCCCCCATCCCTACCGGAATTTGAAGATTTGTTTCTATGATCAACAGCTACTAGTAGATTCAGGCTGGATATTGGAACTTCTGGAAAACTATCCAGTTGGCCAACAAGATTTGGCCTAATACATAAAGTATACTGGTATTCTCTTTGCAATGGTCTTGCAGTCAGTAGTGACAACCTGCCTTTGTTTCAGTTAGCACAGGGCTCAATGATTTAGGGCAGGTCAGTATTTTTTGGGGATTCCTTGCATAGTTATCAGGACAGTAGAAGTTCATCTGCTTTTGTAGCAGGCCTTTTGCTGTTGGAAAATGTTCCTTTTAAAGTGTATCTTTAGACAATACTTTTTGTTTTAGTTTTGGATGGCATGGGGAAGGGTTAGATTAGGGGTGCCCAAACCATGGCCTGCAGGCCAGACGTAGCACATGGTAAGCACATGCTCTGGGATGGTGGGTTGGCAAGGCCTGATCACAATCAATGGGTTGCCAACCCACCATCTTAGAACATCAGAGTGCATGGAGTCAGTGCAGGTGAATCCGGAGGGAGCAGGAGTCACATAAGCCAATTCTTCCTCTGTAGTGCTGGTTCCTTACCCAGGCGGAGTGATACCAAGTGTACTTTGCCTGGGACCTTCCAAGCAGCCTGGAGAGGGAAGCCAGCAGAAGCTGAAAGGGGAAAAGGTCAGTGTATTAAGTATCACAAACACTGCACATTTGCAATGGGGATATTATAAAAAAAAGATTATTAAGTTGCTTTTACACTGTTCCAGCGCAATGCACTTGTGGCTTTCCTGCACATTAGCTGCACTGAGCCACAGACTTCTATTATAACCTGCATGTTTGGTGCACTTTCTGGAAGCGCACCAATGCACCTGAAAGATGTAATAGAAGGGCTCAGTGCTCCTATTGTGCAGGTAAACACTAGCGCATCAGTGTGAAAGCAGCCTGTTAGGCTCCATTCACATCTTAGCATAGCGTTTTTGCATTTTTTCACGCATATCTTACCGCATTTTTGCGTGTTTTCATACAGCGTGTTTAGCCGTTTTTGAGATTTGGCATTTTTTTTATTAACCAATAGAGAAACTTATCATCTGGTGCATTTGTTGCTAGGTTTTTCTGCTTCAGCTTTTCCATCAGCTTTTCTTTCTTTTTTTAATTATTATTATGAATGTATTATTTTACTATTATGAATTTATTAATTATTTTATTAATTTATTATTTTTTGTTAGGGTAATAATAATAAATGAATACATAAATGTTAAATAAATGTTACATAAATACACAAGTAAATAAAAATAGTCATAAATAAATACTATGTAATAATAAATAAATAAATAAATATAATATAATATTGAGTAGGTTCCCTTTTGCAGCCAAAACAGCCCTTACCCAAAAATACATGGACACAACTAGACCTCTGAAGGTATGCTGTGGCATGTGGGACCAAGCTATCAGTAGCAGATCCTTTGAGGTACAAGGTGGGGCCTCTGAAGATTGGATTTGTTTCTCCAGCACATCCAACAGATGCTCAATTGGATTGAGATCTGGAGAATTTGGAGGCCAAGTTAACACATCAAACATTTTAGAACCATTTTTGCAGTTTGGCAGGGTGCATTATCCATCTGAAAGAGACCACTGCCATCAAGGAATACCATTTCAAAAAAGGGGTGTACTTTGTCAGCAACAATGTTTAGGTAGGTGGTACTTGTCAAGTAACATCCACATGAATGGCAGGACCCAGAAGAATATTGTCTCTGCTGGCTTGTCTTCTTTCCTCACTGCACCCTGGTGCCATCTATTACCAGGGTAAGCAATACACACACACCCAGCCATTCACATGACATAAAAAAAAACATGATTCATCAGACCTTCTTCCATTGCTCTGTGGTCCAGTTCTGATGCTCACATGACCATTGTATGTGTTTTTGGTAGCAGACACGGGTCAGCATGGACACCCTGACTGGTCTGTAGCTCTGCAGCTTCTGCTTTCAACACATCAACTTCAGGGACAACATGTTTACTTGCTGACTAATATATCCCACTGACTTTCAGATGCCTTTTTAATGTGATAATCAATATTGTTCACTTAACCTGTCAGTGATTGGTAAGGTTATGGCTGATCGGTGTATATTTCATGTGTCGTCATTGTGTAGATTTCCCACTCTGATTACTATTGTCACAGAAACAGAAAGTAGGGAAAATCCCAAACTTTAAAGTTGTCTTCAGAACAAAAGCTAAGGAACAAATTTTCAATGGGGACATGTGTTCCAGCAATAACTGTTTAAGAGGTAAATTCCTCCCACTTTGGGGAATTTCAATTAAACTTCCTGTTGTGTCTCTGAAACATTTTCTTTTGGCTTGCTAGTTCATTGGACCCCTTCTTACCAGTCATCCAGAATTCAGAAATGCCACAGCTTTGACTTACATCAGGATAGGAAACAGGAGTGTTGTGCCAAAGTGCCAAAGGAGACACAGGTACAGTGGCAGAGTTTCATATTCCACTGATCTCTGTGGTGCACATTGAAGATTGGTTGAAGGTTGAAGATCTGACAACATACAAACTCTACAGCTTTGCATTTTGCTTGTAAGGAGACAACCACATGCTGCATTGAGTGACTTGTGTGGTCTCTACCAATGGGGAGATAACCCTCCCTGACTCCTATGGCACTCTCCTCCTTATTGGTTGGTCAGGGCTGATTATGGGAGGATTATGAGGAGGATCCTGGGGAGGCCCAGGGAATATATACTGGAGACAACCCAGCATGTGTTGAGGGCTTGGAGGTGTGTGATGACTTGACATACCGTATTTTCCGGCGTATAAGACGACTGGGCGTATAAGATGACCCCCTACTTTTCCTGTTAAAATATAGGGTTTGAGCTATACTCGCCGTATAAGACTACCCCTCTTCCAACACACACCAAATAAAAATGAAAAAACATCAGATTTGATTTCAATATGGTATGGTATTTCAGTATGGTATTCCAATGATGGGGTGCTATTCCTCCCACTGACACCAATGATGGGGCATGATTCCTCCCACTGATACCAATGATGAGGCACTACTCCTCCCACTGACACCAATGATGGGGCACTATTTCATCCACTGACACCAATGATGGGGCACTATTCCTCCCACTGACTAATGATGGGGCACTATTCCTCCCACTGACACCAATGATGGTGCCCCATCATTTGTGTCAGTGTGTGAGGAATAGTGTCCCATCATTAGTGTCAGTGGGAGGAATAGTGCCCCATCATTGGTGTCAGTGGGAGGAATAGTGTCCCATCATTAGTGTCAGTGGGAGGAATAGTGCCCCATCATTAGTGTCAGTGGGAGGAATAGTGCTCCATCATTGGTGTCAGTGGGAGGAATAGCACCCCATCATTGGTGTCAGTGGGAGGAATAGCGCCCTATCAGTGGCAGGAATTGCGCCCCATCATTGGTGTCAGTGGGAGGAATTGCGCCCCATCATTGGTATCAGTGGAAGGAATAGTGCCCCATCATTGGTATCAGTGGAAGGAATAGTGTTCCATCATTGGTAT
The DNA here is from genome assembly GCF_062004578.1 of Staurois parvus. Taxonomy (NCBI): domain Eukaryota; kingdom Metazoa; phylum Chordata; class Amphibia; order Anura; family Ranidae; genus Staurois; species Staurois parvus. Next base: position 2,488,583 of record NW_028318609.1, on the reverse strand, counting down.
CAGTGGGGAGGAGGAATAGTGCCCCATCGTTAGTGTCAGTGGAGGAGGAATAGTGCCCCATCGTTAGTGTCAGTGGAGGAGGAATAGTGCCCCATCGTTAGTGTCAGTGGGGGAGGAATAGTGCCCCATCGTTAGTGTCAGTGGGGGAGGAATAGTGCCCCATCGTTGGTGTCAGTGTGGAGGAGGAAAAGTGTCCCATCGTTAGTGTCAGTCGGGGAAAGGAGCGGCTGTTCCTTCTTTCAGATTTTCGCGGGGCCGCTCGGCTCCACCTCCTGGCCGGTGATTGGTTGCCTGTGTGTCTTTCCAGTGCTGGCGTCCAATCACCGGTGAGGAGGCGAAGCCGAGCGGCCGCGCTACCATCAAGCGGCCGAACTGAAAGAAGGAGCAGCCGTGCTGCCTGGACCGGATCGTTGTGGGACCGGGACCAGAGCCAGGTAAGGTACAGCAGCCCCTCTGCCCACCTGTACTTAGTGTCCGTTGGAGGAGGAGGGGGGCGGCGCCGCGCCACCCCTCGAAAAAGTGCCGCCCTGACACCGGCTCGCCGTATACCGGCGTATAAGGCGACCCCCGACTTTTCAGAAGTTTTTCTTGGGTTGAAAAGTCGTCTTATACGCCGGAAAATACGGTACTCTATATTGACAAAAGTATTGGGACACCCCTCCAAATCATTGGGTTCAGGTGTTCCAATCACCTCCATGGCCACAGGTATAAAATATCAAGCACCTAGGCATGTAGACCGCTTCTACAAACATTTGTGAAAGGATGGGTAGCTCTCAGGTGTGTGGAGCAAGGAGGAGGAATTCAAGCATGGTACCGTGATAGATTGCCACCTGTGCAATAAGTCCATCCGTGAAATTTCCTTGCTACTAAATACTCCAAGGTCAACTCCAAGGTGTTAGTGGTATTGTAACAAAGTGGAAGCAACTGGGAACAACAGCAACTCAGCCACCAAGTGGTAGGCCAAGTAAAATGACAGAGCGGGGTCAGTGTATGTTAAATTGCACAGTGCGGAGAAGTCGCCAACTAATGCAGAGTCAATAGCTATAGACCTCCAAACTTTGTGTGGCCTTCAGATTAGCACAACAGTGCGTTGAGAGCTTCGTGGAATGGGTTTCCATGGCCGAGCAGCTGTATCCAAGTCTTACATCACCAAGTGCAATGCAAAGCGTTGGATGCAGTGGTGTAAAACACGCCGCCACTGGACTCTACAGCAGTGGAGACGTGTTCTCTGGAGTGACCAATCATGCTTCTGTCTGGCAATCCGATGGACGTGTCTGGGTTTAGAGGTTGCCAAGCTTCGTGGAAGGGGGTTTATGGTGTGGGGTGCCAGGGGTTGGGCTTGGCACCTTCAGGGGTTGGGCTTGGCACCTTAGTTACAGTGAAGGGAACTCTTAAGGTGTCAGCATGCCAAGACATTTTGGACAATTTCTTGCTCCCAATTTTGTGGGAACAGTTTGGGGATGGCCCCTTCCAGTCCCAACATGACTGCGCACCAGTGCAGAAAGCAAAGTCCATAAAGACATGGATAAGCAAGTTTGGGGTGGAGGTACTTGACTGGCCTGCACAGAGTCCTGACCTTAACCCATTAGATCACCTTTGGGATGAATTAGAGCAGAGATTGCGAGCCAGGTCTTCTCGTCTGACATCCGTGCCTGACCTCACAAATGCACTTCTGGAAGAATGGTCAAACATTCCCATAGACACAATCCTAAATCTTGTTGACAGCCTTCTCAGAAGAGTTGAAGCTGTTATAGCTGCAAAGGGTGGGCTAACTCGATATTTAACCCTACAGACTAAGACTGGGATGTCAAGTTCATGAACATGTAAAGGCAGGCGTTCCAATACTTTTTGCAATATATTGTATGTGGATGGATGTTAATATAGCGTCTTGTCCTAATGGTGGATTTTATGTCTTCCACATGTACCTTGGATTGGTTGATTTTGGCTTGTGTTTTTTTGTTGGTGTGAGACTAGGACATTCATTAATACCTTTCTTTTGTTTTGATTCCAGTGCTAATAAAATTCTCCTGTGACCGGATTTGAGGATGTATTGAATATGCCGTTCACCTGATGTATACCAGTTTGAAGTAGGAGTTGCCGTATATGATATCCTATGACTTTGACTTGCTTTCAACCCATACTTCTGAGGTTAGTATACACACCAGATTGCAGTGCTATTATATATATAGTTTTTATTAGGTGAGCTAAAACCTAGTACTCTATTTTAGCACAACACCATTTTACAGCTAATAGCGCTATAAGGCATCTGAGGTTGAAGTGTATACTGGTGTAAGACATCTGAAACTGGAGGCCAAACTTCTTTTTGCCCTTTACTTTGTATGCTGGTTCCTGAATGATTTGTCACTGTATACTCCAGACACTTGAATGATCTGATTGTTACTTTCAGTTGCTTTGTATACCTGGAGTCATCTGACTACTGTCTGTGGTATGGCACTTGGATTGTTCTCTGGTTGGTATTCCTCTTGGCCTCCCTACAGTCCTGGAGTCCATGATGCTGTTTCCCTGCCAGCTTTGGATGTTTTTGTAAGTTTTTGTGTTTTTCACCTGTTTTGTTCTATTTCTGTTCTTTTACATAATTAAAGTGTTACTAAACACAGGACCCTGAATTCACTATTCATCTGGTCTCCCACAGTACACATAACATGGAAATGCAATTATTTTAGTAAATATAAACTGCTAAATACCTTTTCTCATCAGCAATTAGAGCAGTCTTGTGAATCTATCAGTGTCCAGCTGAGCACATGTTAAAGCCTGCAGGAGGAGTTTTCTTCCTGCTCTAGGAGAATGCAGAACCACTGACTTCTGTCTGGACAGTGCTGATTGGCCCTGTGCCGATCATATGCACTCTCCCAAAAAAAAAAAAACCTTTCTAGCAATACACATCAAACTGAGCATGTGTGGAGTGTCTCCACACAATAAGTCTTATCAGGAGATAAGGGGGGGGGGGGGCGCACTGGAAGAAGGGAAGGATCACAGAAGTCAGGATCAACCAGCATTTTTACACAATGCAGAGGATTAACCCCTTAGGTTCCACAATAAGTATATCAAACATGCTTTACTGCAGACTGATCAGACTGATTTTACTGTTGTGGGTTTAGTAACTGTAACGGATTCAACCCACACGCCCACAGCGACTAGCTAACCGAGGCGTGCACGTGCGGCCGTGACTTGGGGTAAGAGGGAATAAGAGGGAATTAATCTGAATATATATAAATATATAAGACCGGCCATGATATACTTTCACAGCCCGCACTACCTCTGGCCACCACTAGAGAGAGACTTCACTCCAATCCAGCTGGCTGACCACACACACAGGCAGACACGAATCTTATATACAATCTGGTGCACCCTAAGGGTTGAGGAGCAGCCTAGCAATTGCACATCCTTCTAGGATTCCTCCAGCTATCCTACAAGCTAGAACCTCGATGTTAATCACTCTTCCACTGTCCACACTCCCCCCCCACCAGACACACCACAAACGGTAGCTTGCCACCACCCAACAGTTTTACTGGCCTTCTGGGCCACCACACACACAGATCTCCGTCTGGCAGACCTGTTACCTTTACAATCTGCATGCAATCTGCCAACACGCAGTGCAATTGCATACAGATTGGCAATGAACTTGACCGAGCATATAAAGACACTGCAATACAATGCAATACAATCTCTCTGGAGATATGAGCCAGAGCTTAAGTACCCAGAAGTCACTTATTCATTTTATGATTTAAAATCCCGAAAGTATAAAAAAGTATAAAAAGTTACAGGAAATACAAAAAATACAAGAAGACACACAATTGGCTATCGACTATAAAATAAAAGGGAAATAAAAACAGAAATAAAACTTTTACCAAGAGTTATCCTGCGACTGGAGCAAGGCAGAGAAAGTCCGTAATCCGTCAGTCAATAGAACTGGCTCCATACGAATCACAACGTCCATATCCCAGGACCTCAATTTATGAGAATATGGACGTAGGCTGGACATTAGCCCTTGACCAATCGACTCTGGGGGGGTGTTCCTGTACCAGCCCACAGGACGTTCTGGGTACTGAAATGCCCAAACTCGATTGGACCAGGAACGGTTTGAATCGCCAAGTCAGGGATTGAATTTCCGACACCAGCACAACAGTCCGATCGCGACAGTACCAATCACTGTTCAGCTGTCGCAATCAGGCACCATATAACCATTTTCTGCATTTCTTTGGGATCCTACATAGGCTACAAATACAGTTTTACATGCAGGTGTAGCCTGCAGTGTGTCCAATCAGAAGGAAGTATTTTCATCTCTCTGCAACTAATATTTTAGCTTTTATGAGAGAGGAAATATATTCCTTTGATCTGCTGATATACTTCAAAGCTCCCAGACACATCGAAGCCACCTCTGGTCTCCCGCTGTGTCATGAAGCCGAACTGTCTCCGGCCTTTTCCTTCCAGATTTCCCAGAAGGTGACAAATCTTATCCAGAGGATGCTCTGTCCCTTTCAGATGCTAATTGGTGACCATATGTCTCTGCCTTAATTCTGAACACATCTTATATTATTATAACATGAAATGAGCTAAATCTACAATGTCATATTTCTACAGGTTACATCTCAGCTACTCAAATCTTACATGTACGTTACAGTAACACTTTAAGTTAATACTTTTGTTTCCTCATATTCATTATATTAGAATGATTTGTTTTTGGAATTTGTTTCATATATTCGCATTCATTTTGTATATTCATTATTTTCAAATCGATTCGAATTAGAATTTCAGAAGATTCAGAATGTTATTCTATAAAGCAGCCTAAGTAGAAATCATCATCCTATTTCACTTTTAAATCCATGTTTCCATTTCGCATTCATTTTCAAAGTCAAATTAATTTTTTAATTCAAATTCATTTTTGAATTCAGTTAATTTGTCTTTGTGAAAACATATTTAAAATTTGTTAGGATTGAAATGCTATTTTGATTCAAAAATTTGGATACATCCGAATCTCCAAATAATGAAAATGTTGTCCGAATTTCAATTTGTAAAGAAACGAATTGCACATGTCTAGATGCCACTGAAATCTGAGGGGGCACAGCCCACCCCAGCATCCCCCTAGATCTGGTCATGGATTCAACACAAATCTTGGGAAATCTTTCTCTTTTACTTGGATGTGGTGAGGGCAGCCAGGATTTACATCTTTGACACTGCCTCTATTACACAGATGGATTCTCTGCTTGCTATTCCAGAAGATAAATCAAAGAACAACCTCCTGCGCTTGGTTATGGTGCTTAAGGACTTAGTACACTGTCTGCTTTCCCGGCTTCCCAATACGGCCCTGGCATGCCTTGCTGCCACCTTTCAGGACTTGTGGGTATCCTTCCATACAATACTACAACACAACACTACATACTCACAAATGCATGTAAATAGTAAATGTAGCATAAAATTCAGAAGAGACTGCCTCCAGCTCCGCACCACTCAACTGATAGCATGGGAAGACCTTTCAGTGTCTTATGCGGCTTACACGTTTCAAGGGACGAGGCCTCTTCTTCAGAGCCCTGGCTCTGAAATGAGTATATTGCTTGTTTCATTTAGTAATAAAATTGTTTGGAGGTAAAGCACAAGACTGATGCACCCTCTTTTTCTTGTTTTGTAATGTTATTCCAGAAGGCTTGCTTCCAGATCTGCTATTTCTAAGAAGATTCAGCAAGTTGTTTCCATTGTTCTACATGGGAGGCATTATTGGTTAGTGAATGCTCTTTCTGATTCTTGGATTGGCAAATGTGCAATGTTAGTGCATGTAATCATATAGATGATGATTTTGTTATAATGTCATGAAAATTAATGTTGATTGTTATTGACATTATGGATTATAGATTAACCTTCTTCTATTCTCCTAAAAAAGCTTCAGTGCAAAACATGTTGAGGTAAAATACCATTCCCCTTTATGTTTCTAAATATCAATTATCTTATTTTTAAATCATTAAATAAAACTTAATTTTACATATAAATATGTGAAGTTTATTGTTGTGCAGGCTTATGAATTGCAAAATGGTGCGACTTCTCTTTATTGAAAAATCCACTGCACTAGAGCTGTGAGTGCTTCTTGAGCTTTTCATCAACAGGTCTCTGTTTCTCAGATCTTAAAGGCTGTGTTCTGGTCTTCTGTACATATGTTTTCTAGGTTCTAAGGTGTGTGCTTTGGCAGATGCTAAATTTTGTTGCAAGGTTCCACATAAGCTTCTTAATGTGCTCGGTTTCCATTTTACTTTGTTTTTTGGGATAGTTTTCCTGCCTTATTGTGTTCCCCCTCCATTACATCCTTTGAGGGACACAGATCTTTTCTCTAATATGTTATTGCTTTCTTTTGGAATACCTTCAAGAAACTTAAAATGTGTGAGGTCAGAAGGGTTAAAGCCTCAAGGGGGCTGGTCTTCAATTTTCTATGAGCCCAGCATCCATTTTTCCCTTGGGCAGCAGATAACCCTAGGTTGATTATTATTGGGCTGTGTTCCTCAATGGACTCCTGGAAATGGATTACAGTTAGAAAATGGCTTTGTGTCACCTCTGCTGCTGTATGCCAAAGCCCAAATTTGCCACATTTTCCACCGTGAATATGATCAATATTGATTAAACTACCCAGTTTCTGATTGGGTAGCCACTTTATCAACATGGCTATTATATCAAACAATAATTTTGTTTTTTTATTGCCAGCATTAATGCATTTTCACATCCCAACTTCTCTTTACATTGTCTTATTGAATGATCCAGTATTTTTTACTGGCCTTACCCCATTTGAAGGAGGGGCAGAGTTCCGGAGTCTCTCCAGGGCCTCTTCTTTGGGGTCTTTCTTCTTTAGGAAGGTTTGGGTTGTTCTCCTGCAGTACAGTAAAAAAAAGGATCATTCAAACTATAATGGCACCAATTTCAAGAAAGCACAGACATAAATGATGTTTTGGAGTAAAGAAAATAACTGGTTTGGAGGTATGGAGGAGCAAGTAACCCCCCTATAGCTCATGTGACAACCTTGGTCCTTGATCTTTTTATTAAGTGCTGTCATATGGGGGCAGAAATACAGTATATGCTTAAACTAGAGAAACTCACAAGTTACACAGAGCAGCAAAGGTAATGTGTTATTGGGAAGGGGGCCTCAAAGTGAAGGTGGGCAATCACGGTTATTTTAAAGATGAATGTGAGGATGATTTTAAAATGAATCACGTTTTTTCATTAGAAAGTAACAAATATTTTTTTTATACATCTGAGTCTATCAGCCACCTGTAGCACAGCCCAGATTGGGAGAAGTGGTCCAACAGAGCCAATCAAGGCTCTGTTGCTTTGTGTGAACAAGCTTACAGGAGAGGAGAGCAGAGTGATGACCTAATTAACCATTTGTGCTCCAGAAGGATTTACCGCCTTCCTGACAAGGCCATTTTTTGCTATGTGGCACTGCGCTACTTTAACTGGCAATTGTGTGGTCATGCAACGCTGTACCCAAATGAAATTTATATCATTTTTTTCACACAAATAGAACTTTCTTTTGGTGGTATTTGATCTCCACTTTTTTTTTATTATATAAATGAAAAAAGACCAAACATTTTGAAAAATAAAACAATATTTTCTATTATAAAATATATCCAATACAAAATATAAAAAAAATAAAATGTCTTAATAAATTGAGGCCAAAGTCTGTAGGAAAGTTATAGTGAAAGTTATAGTGACTTGAAGTATTCACTCCCCTTGAAATTTTCCACATTGTGTTATGTCACAAACAAAAAACATAAATGTATTTTACTGGGATTTTATATAATAGACCAACACAAAGTGGCACATAATTGTGAAGTTTTTTTGCAAATAAATATGTAAAAAGTGTGGCGTACATTTGTATTCAGCCCCCCTGAGTCAATACTTTGTAGAACCACCTTTTGCTGCAATTACAGTTTGTCTGTGTGAATAATTTTTTCACTATTTTTTTTTACATACCACCATCGCAGTGCAGCATAATGATATGACTGGTGTGGCAGTGATCAGGGACACTGGCTGGTGACAGCATGTTAAAAAAAAAATTACATAAAAATAAATTTATGCAAAAAATAATTTTGTAGTCAATATTTTAAATGTTTTTTTTAACATTAGTTTTTATTTTTTTTTTTATGCTTTCATTAGAGTGGTTCAGCATTCCCCTGTGTCTGTACAGGCAAAATGATGTACATATACATACTTTTGCCTTTTTGTGTCGCCCACCTGCAGTACATGTACTGTGCGTAGTCGGCAAGTGATTTTAATGTCCTGTTGCTCCTTCATTGTCCAATAACAAGCTCGAATGGTTTTTAGACTTAGCTGCATTGCTAAACTGCAGTATAGTTAGCAGGGACAACACAGGAAATGCAGGACCTGGCTCTGCCACACGACAGGGGTGACTGAGTCTCAACACTGGCTGCCAGAATTATAAATCCTTTTGCAAATAAGACATATATTATTTACCAGTTTGTCTGGTGATTGACTTGAAATGATCTATTAAGAGATTTTTTTTTTTTTTAATCTCCATGCACACTAGGAGCTGAAAAAAAAGGTTGGAAAAACACAGAATAAGAAACGTTAATGTTAATGTTTTAACCACGTTTTTCTGTTTTTGTTTTAGCTTTTTGCTGGTTGGTAATGAGCGGACCAGCAAGCCGGTCGCCCTGTGTCCTTAGCAACCAATGACTCATCAGCTGATGACAGCTGAATGTAAACAAAGGGATTGACAGCAATTAAAATTAGAGGAAAAAAAACCCCAATCCTACCAGACCCTTCAGGTCTGGTATAGATTTTAAGGGGTACCCCATGACAAAAATAAAAAAAGGCATGGGAGTCCCCCCAAAAATCCATAAGAGACTCTTATCTGAGCATGCATCCTGGCAGGCCACATGAACCATGCCAGGCCACATGCCCTCAACATGGGGGGGAGGGCTGCTTTGGGGTAGGGCGGCCCCTCTCCCAAAGCACCTTGTCCTCATATTGTTGGGGACAAGGGCCTCTTCCCCACACAACTCTGGGCTGTGGGCTTAACAAGGGGGGCCTCCAGATCCCGCCCCATTCCCCTATGTGAATGACTATGGGATACATTGTACCCCTACTCATTCACCAAAAAAAAGTAAAATAAAAACACAGACAGTTTTTGAAAAGTAATTTATTAAAAAAACAAACAACAATGTACCCTGAAGTAAATCCAGCGTCAATCAGTGTCTGGTGTGCACCTATTTTTTTTTTTTTGGGTCGGTGGCGTTTGACATGATTAATGCTGGATTTACTTTGGGGGATTGTACCCCATACTCATTCACATAGAAGGGGACCATTATCTGGGGGCCCCCTTGTTAAAAGGGGCTTACAGATTCCAATAAGCCAGCAATTCCTTTATCTACCCTCAGCTGTCAGCGGGGAATCGTAGTTAAGGATATGGCTGTCGGCTTGCCAGCCCACTCCTTAACAACCAGCTATTCACTGAACAAACTGCTGGAACTAGGGTTTAGGAGCGTTTAGGAGCATTCAGCATTTTTTTCTGCTGGCAAATTGCTCCCATAAACGCAAAAAAACCCTTTTTTTTCTGCTTCTAGAAGCTGAAGCTTGAAAAACGCTTCTAGCCTACAATAGTAGTGTGCATGGATACATAGGATAACACAATTTGCTTCTGGGGGCAGAAAAAATGCTTATAATTAGCTGCTAGGAGCTCGAAAATAAGTTAGTGTGCATAGTGTGCATTGAGCCTTAAAGCAGAGCTCCAGGCTCCTCCAAAAAATGAAAAGTCAGCAGCTACAAATACTGTAAGTGCTGACTTTTAATACAATATAGGGACACTGGGACACTACCTGTTCAGGGATCCAGCAATGTCCTCACCCAAGAAGATTCTTCAATCGGCTTCGGGTGCAGGGGTCAGCATCTTAAGTGTGCGCCTTCACAGCTGGTTTCCTACGAAGCATGCTGCGCTTTGTGATTGGTCCCACAGTCTTCTGGGTCCTGTGAAGTGTCTCAGAAGGCTGCCGTGGCAAGATAGAGGTGGTCTGACCTGGAAGTGGGAGCGTGTACCTGCCAAAATCAGGTACCTGCTCCCTCCGAAAAGTGCCAAATGTGGCAGTGGAGGGGGGGGGGGGGGAGGATACAAACTGCTACAAATCTGCTTTAACTGGTGTCATACCTGACTGGTTCGTAGGGTTTCGGTTCTTCTTGGGGACGACTTTGATACATCTTTATTATCTCTCTTATTTCTCTGCTGGGTTGTCGTCTAGGCGCAGATTTCACTTCAGCGACCTTCTTTGTCTCTTTTACTGGAGCACCTTCTGATTTAGGTGGAGGAAGGGGTACAATGGGTGGTGCCTTTGGAGATGGTATTTCTGGGAAAACACCAAATAAACAGAATTGTATCAGAAGATGCAAAGGCATAATAGGCTAACTGATTCTAAAATCTCACAGTTGATCACCTGTAATAAGTTACTCAGCTGTGATATCTTACTCATGGAGTGGAATAAAAAGGTGCACTATTTGAAAAATATTGTATTCTGATGTTTCAGGTTAATACAGTTAGGACCATATATATTTGGACACAGGCACAATTTTAGTTTTTTTCAGGTATTTACCAAAACATATTCAAGTTATAGTTATATAATGGATATGGGCTGAAAGTGCACACTCTCAGGTTTAATTTGAGGGTATGTACATCAAATTGGAGGAAGGGTTTAGGAATTACAGCTCTTAAGAGTAACCAGCCCCCCTTTTTCAAGGGACCAAAAGTAATTAGACAATTCAATCAAAAGCTGTTTCATGGCCAGGTGTGGGCTACTACTTTGTTATTTCTTCTTCAATTAAGCAGGTAAAAGGTCTGGAGTTGATTCTAAGGCTCCATGTACACGAACCTACGCTTACCGCCGGCCGCGGAAAAACACGGTTTTGCCACGTTTTCCCACGGCCGGCGTTCAAAACGTTCCTATCCTGAATGTGATTCTTCTGCATTCAGGAGAAGGAGGTTTAACCTCACTTAACCGCGGTAGCTCCTAAACTCTGCTAAAATCCGTTGTGTACATGGACATATAGGCTTTTATGGAGTTGAGTTTAGGAGCTTTGGCAAAAAAATGCCAAAAGTTCCTAAACTCGAAATTAGCAGCTGCTCCTGTACATGAGCCCTTAGTGTGGTATTTGCATTTGAAATCTATTGCTGTGAACCTACATCATGCGTTCAAATGAGCTGTCCATGCAAGTGAAGCAGGCCATTGTAAGAAAGACTCACAAAGAACAGCTGAAGACAGCTGCAGATAGAGCCTGGCAAAGCATCAGAAAGGAGGAAACCCAGTCTATGGTAATGTCCATGAGTTCCAGACTTCAGGCAGTCATTGCCAGTAAAGGATTCTCAACACAATATTAAGAATGAACATTTTATTTCTGATTATATTAAGTTATCCAATTACATTTGAGCCCCTGAAAATGGAAGGACTGTGTATAAAAATGGTTGCAGTTCCCAAAATTTGTACTTGCTATTTACAGTATATTCAACCCCTTGAATTAAAGCTGAAAGTCTGCACTTCAAATTAATTTATATTGTTTTGTTTTAATTTATTCTGGTGGCATACAGAGCCAAAAGTATGAAAATTGTGCCTGTGTCCAAATATATATGGACCTAACTGTACCTGTAATGATGGTTCAGTATATGTATTCCATTTCCTTATTTCACATACCTTTTATTTTTATTTATATATATACAGTGGGGATCGAAAGTTTGGGCACCGCAGCTAAAAATTTGTATTAATGTGCATAAAGAAGCCATCGGACATTGGAGATTTTTCCATCTTTCCTTGGCTTCTTTATGCAGGCGTATTCCCCTCCCCCCTAAAGCATGCGCACATCACCCCCATACTCAAAAAGCCCTCCCTGGACCCCTCTGACCCAAACAACCTCAGACCCATCTCCCTGCTGCCACTCACTTCCAAACTCCTGGAGCGCTTAGTCTACAACCGCCTAAGCGCCCACCTAACTGACAACAACCTCCTTGATCCACTACAGTCCGGCTTCCGTCCCCTACACTCCACCGAAACCGCCCTCCTCAAAATCACCAACGACCTACTAACCGCCAAAGCCAAAGGCGACTACTCTGTCCTCCTCCTCCTGGACCTCTCCGCGGCCTTCGACACAGTTGACCACCCCCTCCTCCTTAATAAACTACTCTCCCTTGGCATCAGAGACACCGCTCTCTCCTGGTTCTCCTCGTACCTATCCCGACGCTCCTTCAGTGTCACCTACAATGGTGCCACCTCCCCCTCACTCCCCCTCTCTGTTGGGGTCCCCCAGGGCTCTGTCCTTGGACCCCTTCTCTTCTCCATCTACACCTCCTCCCTTGGCAAACTCATACACTCCCACGGCTTCAACTACCATCTCTATGCTGATGACACTCAAATTTACCTCTCCACCCCTCACCTCACCTCCACTTTCTCCGCCCGCATCACTCACCTCCTAAACGACATCTCTGACTGGATGTCGCTCCATTTCCTCAAACTCAACCTCTCCAAAACCGAGCTTCTCGTCTTCCCTCCTGCCCGCGCCCCCCCCCATCCTATCCATCACTACTAACATCACCACCATCAATCCCGCCCCGCAAGCCAAAGTCCTTGGAGTCATTCTGGACTCTAACCTCTCCTTCCAACCTCATGTCAAATCACTTACAAACACATGCAGACTCCACCTCCGCAATATCGCCAAAATACGCTCCTTCCTTACCCCAGACACCACTAAACTACTTGTGCACTCCCTGATTATCTCACGCCTTGACTACTGCAACTCCCTCCTCACCGGCCTACCCCAGTGCAGGCTCTCCCCCGCTTCAGACCATCCTCAACTCAGCGGCTAGACTCATCCACCTCACCACCCGCTCCACCTCTGCCACCCCCCTCTGCCTCTCCCTCCACTGGCTCCCTATCGCCCAACGCATCAAATTCAAACTACTCACTCTGACCTACAAAGCCATTCACAACACTGCCCCTAACTATCTCACCAACCTGATTCCCAAGTACCACCCTACCCGTACCCTTCGCTCTTCACAGGACCTCCTTCTATCTTGCTCCCTGGTCTCCTCCTCACACGCACGTCTGCAAGACTTCTCCAGGTCCTCCCCCATCCTCTGGAACTCACTACCCCAATCCATCAGACTGTCACCTTCCCTCCTCACCTTCAGGCGCTCCCTGAAAACCCACCTCTTCAGGGAAGCCTACCCCACCCTCACCTAACTGCTGCTCTCCTTCATTCCTCCTACCACTCCATCCCCCACAGCCACTTCCTCCTGTACCACTACCCCCTCCCTCCTAGATTGTAAGCTCGAAAGAGTAGGGCCCTATAACCCCTCGTGTGCTGTTTGTAGTTGCTGTAATGTTTCATGTATTGTCCCCCCCTCTATTGTACAGCGCTGAGCAAACCCTTTGGCGCTATATAAACTCAATGTAATGTAATAATGTAATGCACATTAATACAAATTTTTAGCTGGGGTGCCCAAACTTTCGATCCCCACTGTATACAGTTAAAGTGGTTGTAAACCCTTTCATATACCTAGTGAAGTAACTGGCCTCAAGTGATACACAGATGAAACCAGGGGCGGACTGACAACTCATGGGGCCCCCGGGTAATAGGGGACCATGGGGCCCCTGTGTCCTTGCCCACACTCAAAAAAGCCTATAAAAAAGGTACCAGGGGCATTTCATGGGGCCCCCTATTGACCCCGGGCCCTCGGGCAGTGCCCGAGTGCTCGAATGGTCAGTCCACCCCTGGATGAAACACATCCTCCTACTTAAGTTGTACGCGTTTATCTGCAATATTCTCTTCTCTACATCTGTTCAAAGTGCAGAATTTATAAAGCTTGTTTGAGAGTTCAGAAAAAAGGGGGCAGAGAGATGAAATTACACTCTTCAGAGCTCAGTAAGGAGAGCTCTGATAGATGATTGGAAGTAAGAGACACCCCCCCCCCCCCACGCAGCTCACGAGAACAGAGCTGAGGCTGTCAATTTGCTGGAGGTCCCTCCCCTTTCACCATTTTTTTCTTGGTGTCAGGAATACTTGTCAGAAGTGAGTGATGCTGATAGCAGAGAAACAAGGCAGCAGACAGAACTGACACTTAGTGCTTGTAATTGTGACAATTACACATGATAGAGGGATGTGCTTTATTTATATTTCATGGTTGAGGTTTATAACTACTTTAAGTGCAAGTCAAGCAGTCCAATTTGACAGTTACAGTGTAGGGACAAACAAGATATCATTGACAGGGGTGCTTCCAACAGTCAGATTTTATTCATACAATTTAAGCTTCTTTCCAAAAGAAAAAAAAAGTTTTATTTGCTTAACCATTTGAAGACTGGACTGTTTTACTCCATTCCGGTCCAAGCCATTTTCAGTTTTCAGTGCAGTCACAAATAAATAATCTTTCTTCATAAATATAGGCCAAAATATATTCTGCTACATTTCTTTGGTGAAATAAAACAAATCAGTAGATGTTATTTAGTCTGTGTAAAAGAGTCTGCAAACTATGATATACTGTATATATTTGAAAACTGACCAGTCCTGATATACTGACTGCCTATCACATTTTGTGAGAGAAGCCTAGGCTCATTTTTGCAGCTGCTTTTCTTCTGCCAGGAGAAAACCATTTAGAAGAGCCTCAGTGTGCATGATGCCTTAATATTTTTGCGACAAAATTTTAAAGACTGCGGAATGAATATGAAAATTAATTTCTTTTCACAAAGTGGTCAATTAATAAGATAAAATAAATTAATGCCAACACACAGCATTTGCATACTTAGAAATACACCCCACTACATATTCTGCCACACCTCCCAAGTATGGCGATACAACATACACAGCTTAGCCCCATAGAGAGGCCCAAAAGCATCTTCAGGCTTTCTAGGGGCATACAATTATGCATCTAATTTCCTGACTACCTATCATATTTTTGGACATATTGACTGATGTGATGGTGACCGGAGACACTGTGATTGACTGCACTATTAGGGCTTATTCACATGTGAGGTTGGGGGGCAGTAAAACTTTGCAGGTGAGCTATACGTCACCAACCCCAACTACTACCCTTTCAGCTGCAGAGGCAGCAGCCAGGGGTGTAACACATGCTGCGACTGTGATGCTTTGCAGACATGGCAGGCCCCCTGACATTTTCAGCAGGCATAGTGCCCACCGATTGTGAACTATTCACGTTGGGGAGCTTGTACGGGGTCCAGAGGGTTAATGCAAGCAGTGAGGAGGTGACACAAGGCATCCTCACTGCCTGTCAAATGCTCTTTGAAAAGCAATCGTGCACGGATCACTCTTCAAAGAACACCTCACATGTGTCGTAATGATTGAGGACATTTAGCTCCATTCACACAGCGGTATGCAGTATGATACTGCACACTGTTTTATAAAAAAGTTTTTTCAATTCACAAAAAATGCTATTGAAATACCACATAAGTTATTGTATGAAGTGATAGTATTTTAGTAGTGAAAACATGCAGCGTATTTAACAACGTAGTATTTATTACTGTTGTTAAGCATGCTGGCGGGAGGCAGCGGAGCTGTCATTCGGTGGGAGAGTTGAGGGCCTCTTTATTTATTTTCTTGTTTTTGAAAAAAGGACTTGTCAAAAACTGGGGGGGGGGGGGCGTGGAATCTGGGAGCCTCCTTGTTGAAGGGGGCTTCCAGATTCCAATAAGCCCACACCTGCAGACTCCCACAACCACTAGCCAGGATTGCGGGGAAAAGGCCCTTGTCCTCATCAACATGGGGACAAGGTGCTTATGGGGAGCCCCAAAGAACCCCCTATGTTGAGGGCATGCAGCCTGGCATGGTTTGGGGGGGGGGTGCTTGCTCGTCTCCCCTTTCCTGGCCTGCCATGCTGCATGCTGGGATAAGGGTCTAGTATGGATATGGGGGGGGGGGGGCACACCATTTAAAAATAAAAAAAATTTGGTGTAAGGTTGCCCTCAAATACCCTTAGCTTTGGTATGGATTTGGGAGGGGGACCCCCGCTTTTTTTTTAAATCCACCGGCTCCTTAACATCTATGACAGTTACTACTTCTTAACAACTAGTTAACTAGTTGCCGACCGCAGATAGCTGAATGACGGCTGCACTGCGGCCGGCCAGTTCTGGGTGGACGTCATATGACGTCCTCCCAGAACGCGCTCTCCTGCGCGCCCCAGGGGGCGCGCACCCGGCGATCTCCGTGATTGCTGTGTCCTACGGACACAGCTGATCACGTGATGTGGTAAAAGGCCAATCACAGCGGCCTTTTACCACGTGATCAGCGGTGCCCAATGACACGCTGATCAGAGGGAAATGCAAGTGCCGGTTCTCGGCTGCACTTTCCTCACGCTGTCAGATCGTGAGGAAAGTACTGCCGAGAACCGGCAGTTGTCAGAGCGGGGATCGGCACCGATCATCAGGGCACTGATGATCAGTGCCCTGATGATCGGTGCCCAGCAGTGCCGCCCGCAAGTTCCACCCACCTGTGCCCAGCAGTGCGCCCACTAGCTCCGCCCACCTGTGCCCAGCAGATCACCCACCTGTGCCCAGCAGTGCACCCACCTGTGCCACTCTGCAGTGTCACACACCTGTGCCCAGAAGTGCCACCTACCTGTGCCCAGCAGTGCCACCCACCTGTGCCCACCCACCTGTGCCCACCAGTGCCACCCACCTGTGCCCACCCACCTGTGCTGCCCACAAGTGCCACCCACCAGTGAAGCCCAGCAGTGCTGCCAGTCAGTGCCACCAGTCAGTGCCCAGGGGTTGTGCCAGTCAGTGCCGCCAGTCAGTGCCCAGCAGTGATGCCAGTCAGTGCCGTCTATCAGTACCCATCATCACTGTCACCTATCAGTGCCGCCTATCAGTGCTGCATATTAGTGCCGCCTATCCGTGACACCTATCCGTGCCACCTCATTAGTACTGCCTATCAGTGCCCTTTAGTGCTGCCTATCAGTGCCCATCAGTGCCGCCTATCAGGGCCCATCAGTGCCGCCTCATCAACGCACATCAGTGAAGGAGAAAATACCTGTTTGAAAAATTTTATAATAGAAACAAAGAAACTTTTTTTTTTTCTTCAAATTTTTTGCACTTTTTTTATTTATAGCGCAAAAAGTAAAGCTCCCAGTGGCAATTAAATACCACCAAAAGAAAGCTCTATTTGTGAGAAAAAAAACGATCAAAATTTCATATGGGTACAATGTTGCATGACCGCGCAATTGTCAATCAAAGTGCGGCAGCGCTGAGAGCTGAAAATTGGCCTGGTAAATAAGGGGGTATAAGTGCCTGGTAGGCAAGTGGTTAAAATAGAACATTTTTGTTAGCTGCAGCATACCTGGACCACCACTTAATTACCACATGCATTTAATTATTTATTTCCTTCTGTGAATTGACTTTAACCCCTTTTTATGCACTATTTACTGAGTGTTTTAACAGTTTCACAGTAAACACCACATAATGGTATAGTGGATTGACAGTTTCAGCATCACATGCAATATTTAACCACTTTCGGGCTGCCTACCTGCAATGTACTGCGGACTGACCTCTATTGCTCATGCAATGCAAAGTGTTAAAAAAAAAAAAATCCCTGATCACCCCGCCCCAGAATAATACAATGTACTATGGTAACATTGCAGAACTCTGATGAAAGTATTTGAAAAAATATTGTGAAAAAAAACTTAAAAAAAAAAGATTTAAAAAAATAATTGTGAAGTTTTTTTGAAAAAAAAATATTACTTTTTTTTATCTACTTGCCACCCGCCAACAATGTGCAAAGGGCAAAGCGACTTAATTGTACGTTGGTTTGAGTAAAAGCACTACATTTCACAGACCTAAGTTAGATTAGCACATTTAACCCTTTGATCGCCCCTATTAACCCTTTGATCACCCCGTCACCCAGCCAATGCCATTAGTACAGTGTTAGTGTATAGAATTTTTTACTGATCACTGTATTACTGCCACTAGTGACATCAGATAGCGTCAGGGTCAGTTAGCACCCCTCCCTGCCAGGGTCAGCTATCTTTAGATTGCCTGCACACTATCGCACTCATGCTATAGGTCGCAGATCACTGCCATTACTAGTATAGTGTTTGTACAGATCAAAATATTGATCATGAACAGAACTATACTAGTGCCTACTTTGTATAGTGTCCCAAATAATGCAGTGTTAGCAGGATCGGCCCTATTCGCTGCCAGCACTAGAGTTTAGCCCCTGTTTTTCACTGTAAATTTGTATCAATTGATTGTGGGCCAAAGCAATTTATATGCAATACATTGCCGCCCACCCAAATTCAGCTCTTGCCAGACAACTTGCATGGAAACCACACAAACACACACAATCGCAGTTTCTGAATGTAAAACCCTCAACATGGGCATTACAAAAAATAACAAATTGCGGTCATATTTGTCCACAGACCCGGTTCATCATATACCTATGCTCTCTGCTGTTATATATGCCCAACAAGAACCAGCAACATACTGGTACAGTGCTGGACTTTGAGTGGTTATACCAGGATGATGCCTGCAGCTACAGGAATCATCCTGGTATCGTTTTTTTTAGCTGGCAGTCGGCTTTCGTGTAAAAACAATCCTAGCCACTGGATCTTTGTTACAAGCAGCGGGAATGGATTCCCCTACCCCTCCGGCCTCCTTCCAAGGTTTTCTTGGGCTCTCCTGTTCCACCGGGGAAACCCAAAAATGTAGCCATCAGTTTCGCTGGCTGACAATAGAGCTGATCGGAGACTGGAATGCCTCCAATCATCTCTATGGTCAATTTTAAAGCATGTCATATTTGGTATTCATTTACTTGGTGTAACATCATCTCTTATATTTTATTAAACAATTGGGCAATATATTGTGTTTTTGTGCATTACAATTCTAAAACGTGCATTTTTTCCAAAAAAATTGCTTTTGAAAAATCGCTGCACAAATATGTGTGACAAAAAATTGCAGCACACACCATTTTATTTTTTAGGGCCTCTACTTTAAAAAAAATATATAATGTTTGGGGGGTTAATGTAATGTTCTAGCAAAAAAAAAAACAGTTTAAGTAAACAAAAAGTGTCAGAAGGGGCTTGGTCTTCAAGTGGTTAGAAAAGTGGGTGATATTTGGCATAAGCTGCTAATGTTGGTCCTGAAATGCCAGGATAGTAGAAGCCCCCCCCCCCCCCCACACACACACAATGATGCCTTTTTGGAAAGTAGACACTCCAAGATATTTGCTGAGAGGCATGGTGAGTATTTTGAAGATCTCATTTGTAGCCACATGTTTTTGGAAAATGAAGAAAGAAAACGAAAATGTATTTCTTCTTTTCTTTTTTTCAAAACCCTGTGACAAAAATGGGGTGTCTACTTTCCAAAAAGATGTAATTTGGGGGGGGGGGGGGTGTTGAGCAGATTAATGGTGGAGGATGTCTTTGCATCTTTGCACGGGAATTGATGACAGCTGCACATATTTTTTGTTATCCAAAGGAGGGTTCACTGAATGAACACTTTATTGAATAAACTTGATTCTTTTAATGACTTTTGTTTGATTCATACTTAAAAATATTCTTTATTTTTTATTTTTTGTGAGTTTTTTGTTTTTGATATACATATTGTTTATATGTATATATACATATATATATATATATATATATAATTTTTTTCTTCTAATATATATATATATATATATATTTTTTTTTTTACACTTTGTTTTTTGGTTATATAATGGATTGTGCCATTGTTTCATGTAGTGCAGCATTTTTTCACTTCACATTATGATTGTATAATTTGACCCACTGAGACATGGGTTGTGTGCACTTGCGGCTACAGCATTTAATTGTAATTTTTTGTTTTCATTACTGCTATGGCTATTGATCAGCACTGTCTCTGATTAATTGATAGAGCAGATGCTCAGATGGGAGATTGTTTTTTTACTTCCATCTTACCTTCATTTTTATTGCTTTCATCTGACAGCCAACAGTTGGCTTGCCAGATTTACACACACTGCTGGCAAGCTGCAGCCACCGGGAGTGTGTGGAGAAACCCCCTCTGACTTACTATGTATGTCAGTGGCAGTAAAAGAGGCACTGAAAATAAATTAAACTTTTAATAGTGTCATTTCATTGTAATCAGGCAATGGCACCAATAAAATACTTTAAAGGCACTAGAATACACTGGAAAACTTTCATTCCTATAGCATAATTTAAAAAAAATATTAAAAGTTTGCTGCTTACCCTTTCTTGTTCTATTCTAAAAACTCAAAAACTGAAGTTTTCTGCTGCTATGTTAAGGAGGGGACTGGTGAGTTATTGCTTACCATAATTAAATCTTTCTGTACTGTACTGGAAAGTCTCATTATCAGTTGGAAACTAGAGTTGAACACTGTCTGTCTTAACAATAGTTAAAGATCACAAAACAATAGTGCAGCGTTAAGATAAACTAAAATGTATGTGCAATGCAATAATGCAATGCAAATATATCAAACTTTTACAGCAGCTGTTTTTGGCTTTTGACATTTTTTTCTACAGCCAGTAAACCCCCCAGCATGTTATCCTATGTGTTCATATACACATAGACTGTAATCAACGTTTTTTGGCAGGGGTGTTTTTTGGCTGGAAAAAAAACCCAGGACTAGTGGGTTTCTAGAGGAGTTTTTTTTTAGCTGTAAAAACGCTCTAGCATTGAAAAACGTGATAAAACGTGGGAAACCACTGTAAACCACGGCAAACCAGCATTTTTGGACTTTTTCGACAAAACAAATGCTAAAAAATGCAAACGCGAAAAAACACGGCACAACGCAGCTAAACGCTAATGCTAAAAAAATGCTGAAAAACACCTTTTTTAACGTGACTTTACACAGCTAATGTTACCAGCGTTATTAAAACGCCCCATGTGCACAGAGCCTCATGTGTCACCACAAATTGAAAAAATAAAGGAATCCAAATGTGAAGCTAAACACTGTGAATTCAGTGGTTCTTCGATTATGAGGGAAATGACCGATACTAAACGCCACCAAAACTTCTTAATGATGAACCACACAGTACCTTGGTGTACAATAAAGAGAGGCTTACCAGAATCATATGACTCCCAATTAAAAGTGGTCAACTGGCACTTATGTATCAATCCAAGATATCCAGCTTTCCTCAAAACCACATGACAAACGATGGTACTGCTGCTTTATATCAGATCACTGTGCATATATACTCAGTTGAACATAGTATCATGAAAAAGAAAAAGGCACGCTCTCCATAGTGTATTCCCGAATAAAACACCAATTTAATGCACTTACAATGAAAAGATGACAATCAGGCACTTCATATCATATAAACAACTCGTATTTCAGAATGCAAGATGGCTGCAGCAGGATCACATATGCCTAGTGGTGTGTGTTCCGTCTCTGCGCCATAGCATGTTACTTTATCTTAGCGCTGCACTATTGTTTTGTGATGTTTATTATACTATCATGCTAGCTGCTATGCCCTAGGGCATTTTTTTTTTGTTCTCATTAATAGTTAAAGATGACAAGGCTTCAGTTCTGTATTGTATGTTCATGCACTTTCAACATTCTGTCGCCACTCTGTCCCTCCACTTTCACTTTGAAATTGTTCAGAATAGTTTACCATCTGTCCAAAGCCTGCCCCAAAGAAACAACTAAAAAGATATTAACACATAACAAACATATAGTGGGTTTTTCTTAAATTTGGCTGTGAAAGTGGAAATACACTTTAAGCTTTTTTGTCACTTGCTTAAAATACAGTTAAAACTACAAGTCCACTTAAAGTGGTTGTAAACTGCAATATGAAAAAAAAAATCCCCTGGTAGGCAATGGCATAATGTGCTAGAATACATCGCATATTAGCACATTATGAAATACTAACCTTAGAACAAAGCCCTCCAGTGGTACGCTGTCACCTGACAGGGCTTCCATCTTTTTTCCAGCAGCTTGAATGGCCAAGCCGCAAAGACGTCACTCCTGTGTATGCTCACGAGTCATGGGCCACGGTACAGTGCTCTGAAAGAGCAGCACGGGTATGCTGTTCCTTGAAAGCACATGCTCCAGTGATATCACCAGCTGCCGAAAGAGCAAATATCTCCTAAATGTGTACTTAATGATAAGCTTACCTGTAAGTAAAAATCACCAAGGAGACTTTACTACCACTTTAAGATTACTCTGTCCACAATGTGAAAAAGCTACCATGTGATTTCACTGCAGGATGAACAGTGTTGTATCCTTGTTAATGGAAAAATAACAGATCTGCTGGCAAAAGAGTTACTAGGGGGACTTAGAAAAACAAAAACTGCTGTGTTATTAGTGACAACCTATAGCATTTATGTCTTTTTTGTCCATATTTCCACATGAAATGAAATTATTAGTGACTTACCTGGCTGTGGCTCTGGTTCCGGTGGCTCTGGAGGTTCCTCATCGCTGTCATTGTCACTTTCTGGCTTTGTTACAGGAGCTGGTAGTAGAATTTTAGAAGGTGGTTTCAGCGATTTCACTCGAATCCCTTGAGCCTCTGTAACATAAATAAGTTAGGTGCAAATTCCTAACAATGTTTAGAATTGCTAAACTTTTATGTGTTATGTTACTTACCCATCTTTTGGAAGAAGTCTCTCTTCTGCTGGAATGTTTTCCTCTGATATAAATACTCAGAGCCATCCATTTCATCCCAGTATACCTTAGAAACATATGTCATTATTATACTATACTGCCTATATTTCATAGATTGTATCAACATTTTACCATTTAAAAGTGGTTGTAAAACCTTACATATACCCAGTGAAATGACCAGTTCATACACAGAGGTGAAACAAATCTTCTACGTACGTTGTACCTATCGGTAGCAATTTCTCCTGTAGAGTCTTCTAAAACACGCATATCAAAGTATTTTTCACAGCAACACAAAGCAGGGACTGGGATGTGACACACACACACACACACACACACACACACACACACACACACACACACACACACACACACACACACACACACACACACACACACACACACACACACACACACACACACACACACACACACACACACACACACACACACACACACACACACACACACACACACTGCAGAGCTAGGGAACAGAGCTGCTTGTAATTGGATAGCTGAGTGGTGGGAAGAGACACACCCCTGTACATAAGCTCAAAGAAAAACCTACAGAGCTGAGGCAGGGAGGATGATTTTCTAACGGCAAATATACTGTGTACTGCAAGTGCAGCCAGCAGTTGTGCTAGTTCTGAGGGGAAGCTCTGAAATGAGGTGAAGCTCTGTTGATTTCTATCATCCAATTATGTGCAAGCAAAAATCCATTTTTTTTAATATTCCTTGCATGTTCCTCTCAGATCTAGAGCAACTGCACTTATAGTGCACTTGCAGTGCACAGCCTATTTGCCTTTAGTAAATCAACCCCTATGAGTCACCTGTTGTGTGCTGAAAGAGGCAGGTTTTTCCCGACAGGATGTTGTGTTGGCTTAGAGTGACCATTTGTGGTCACAGTGGATCAGAGATCAAAGAGGAACCACACTCTGTGCTTGGATTCAGGCTAGTACACATTATAGGACAATGTTCTCATGTTTTTCACTTAGTGAATGGTGGAGTTGGTATATCTAGAGCTAATTGTTATTTTTGTAGAAAATAAATAAATTGTGCTTTAGTCACACTACTTGGTCTTCCTTTTGAGGCTTCTTCATCTCTGTATTTTTGTATGGCTGTTTTAGTTGCAGAGAGCAGCACCACATGTATTTTGGTGGTGAGTCGGTGAATCTGAGCTCATGTTGATGAGGGGTGGACCCTTCTTATCTTTTTGATTAAATCCCATGGTTTTATTTTATTAATAGTGCACACTATAGAAGGATGTAATTTGTTAATTTTTCATGTCTGAGGTTTACAACCACTTAAAACACAGAAAACTCTTTCTAAATGGTCCTCTGAATGTTCCTTTTTTATTGAGTGACATTATGAACCAGAACTTCACTGATGGCTGATGGTGTTGTCTTATTCAGCAGTAGTGACTTTGCTCCATGTCCTGTATGTCACGGTATGGAATATTAAAGAGATACTGCTTGAGAGGGTATGCCAGATTGGAGAATTTCCAGAATTGTTCAAGTGAGGAAAGAACTTACCCTATAATTAAAGTGTTACTAAACCCAGGAGCCTGCATTCAGTATATCTGGTCTCCCACAGTACACAGGACATGGAAGTGCAATTATTTTAGTAAATACTGTACCTTTTCACATTAGCAGTTATAGCAGTCTTGTGACTTCTATCAGTGTCCAGCAGAGCACTGGTTAAATCCTGTAGGAGGAGTTTTCATTTTGCTCTAGGTGAATGCAGAACCCCTGACCTATGTCTGAACAGTGCTGATTGGCCCTGTGCTAATCACATGCACTCTCCAAAGAAAAAAAAAACTATCTAGCAATACACAACAAACTGAGCATGTGCATATTGACTCCACAAGATGTCTTATCAGGAGATAAGTGGGGGACACTGGAAGAAGGGGAGGATCAGAGAAGTCAGGATCAAACAGCGTTTTTACACAATGCACAGGATTAATCACTTAGGTTCCACAGTGAGTATAACAAGCACGCTTTAGTGCATATACAGACTGATTTTACAGTTGTGTGTTTAGTAACACTTTAAGTTGTTCCCACAGTGACTTAGAATACTGCAAAATCTCACTCTCCTACACTATGCACTGCCCCCTGTCTCAATAACAGGCAGTGTGACCTGGCACCAAGAAAGGTCATAGCTTTCTGAATTACAGAGAAGTCAAGGTCCCATAAACCTAGGAAGTAGGTAACTGATTATAAAGTAAGCACAGGTACTTGCTTGTTCATTTACTGAAATGTTAGTTTATAAACTTTGGTAGGCTAGATTTGTTCACTTTAAATATGGGTCTGATTTAAGCCCCGATCTTCCAACTTACACATCATATTCAGCATTTTCCCTTTAAACACTGCTGGTTAATTTTATATTATTCATAAATTACCTCCCTGTGCCTTTCTGGATCATGATCCTTTGAAGTTTGGAGCAGAGGGGGTGTGGACGGTGTTGAAGAAGGTGGAGGTGCAGCAGGTGTAGCAGGCGGTGGAGGTGCCGCAGGAGCAGCAGGAGGTGGAGGTGCAGCAACAGGCAAAGGAGGTGGAGCAGCTGGAGGTGACTTAGGAGCTGTAGGTGGGATTGGTGTTGACTTTGACCCTTGAGGGGAAACTGGTGATGGTTTAGGAACGATCTTAGGAGGAGGTTTTGGAGTTGGAGGGGGAGAACGGTCTCTGTTTCTTTGTGGAGGATCCTGGCGAGCTTGCTGCTGCTGGGACAACATTGTGGCCTGAAGTGTCATTTGTTGGGCCTAGAGAGAAATGATAAAACAGTACTTGAAAGAAATACAGCATATTCTAGAACAAAGGCAACAAAATGGTAAACATTTTTTGAGGCCAGAAAAAGTGCAAAGAAGACATGACCCAGCAAAACAAGATACATACCAAAAGCAAGGCCTGCTGCTGAATAAATGCTTGTTGGGCAGCTACTTGCGCAGGGTCCACAGCAGGCATCATTGGCTGTCCCATGGGCAATGGCTGAGCCATCATTTGAGGCATCATTGCTTGAGGCATCATAGGCTGGGGCATCATACCTATAAGCAGTCAGAGCAAATAGTTATTTGTGGCAGAAATGCAAATATGTTTCAGTTTTGATACTAGTTCCTTAGGCCTAGAAAGTTAACTCTGCTTAACTGCATAACACAAAACACACCACTATTCATTTAATTTATTTAGAAGATTGGAATAAAAGAGTTACAATATGTTGAACAGGATTGCAGTGATGGGGGATATATTTCCCTATGATTTGGGTTGTTTTCCCTTTAGGGGAGAGCTCAAAAGACATTGTTAGTACTCAGCGGTTCTCACCCATCCAGGGAGAAAGGTTCTGGGGTAGTCTGCTTGGAGAGGAGAGGACTGATTTTCAGTACTTTCTGGACTGGCAAGTTCTCATTAGGGACCCAGGAATTTGAAGGTTTGGAGAGACCTTTGGACTGGAATGAACCTCCAAACCCTGATTACAGGGACTTTGGTAATGAAGGACCCACCTGTAAAGGAGGCTTGAAAGGCAGCAGGAAGGAAGCAATACCTGTTGGTGACGTAGAGTATGAGGCAGATCACAGCTGTGGGAAGTGTGGTCTGTCCAGTAGGTACTGAGGTAGTGTTTGCTGAGCTTCTGCGGCCCTGCAGCATCCCAAAACAGGCAGGAATTTTAAAACCCCAGTGTGAGATTGGAGTACTGGGGTGAGCTGTTCATTTTCATTACACTAGAATTATGCACCATTTTTGTTTGTTTTGCTAAAGGAAGCTATTTTAGTTTGGTTTTCCCTTGCTGAGGACAAAGCTGATTTCTGTTTGCCTGACTTTGAAAATAAAAGAACTATTTGCTTTTATCAATACAGCTGGCTGATGATCTTGGACTATCAAATACTGTATAACAACATATACTTACCGTCTGTCTGCTTGAAAAACACGTTTTTTAAGTCCGCAAACGTGCAAACTACAACGAAAAACCCGTAAGTGTTCACAAAAAAGTGCAAGTGCAAAACACCACACAAAAAGTGCACTTAGGGGTGTGCTTTGTCCTACCCCCGAAGGGGTTGGACCACTACCCTGATCCCCCGGGGCACGAAGCTCCTGACGGGGACAAGGTTCCCATTTGGTCCTCCTGGCCAAAAGGCCTGGTGGACCACCGTTCCTTGTGTCCAGCCGAAGCAGGACACCCAGTACTTGGTCAGGGGGCTCTTCCGAAGAGAAAACCCCCTAGGGACCACTAGAACAACTGAATATCCTATAAAAATACCTCCCCCCTCACCAAATAACAATGACCTGTCTAGGGAACTGGCTGCTTAGGTTTCAACACTGCTTTGTGAGAGGAAACAAAAGTTCTAGTTCCTGGGATTTTTCACCAGTGCTCTGCAAGGGGATAACAGGACAAACCTGAAAAATTAAAAGAAAGCTGTAGTTGTTTATTGAGTCCCTATGTAAAATCTTCTGTTCCATGTCACTACACACCTATGCTCTATGAATAATGCATTTAGTAGGGACACCGCTGAGCCTGTGCCCTCTCCACTAGTCCAACATGCCTCACTCCCAGTGACAAAATGGGGTCGCGTCATGCACTAACATGGACCTCATGTGTGCACATAATCAACTCTTTCTCTCTCCCGTACCATGTCATTAGATACATGAGGTCTCAGTATAGTGGGTTCAGTCAAAGTTACTTTTGGAGGGAACTGGCCGCTAGGGAGGGTGCCAGGATACCAACCTCTTGCTACCGGAGGACCTGTCACTTATGCCAGGTAATACTGCTTGTCCTCCATTAGGATGTGACTTGTTGACACTGTAGTGCCATGTACTTCATATCCCTCTAATGCTTAAACAGGTCCAGGTTATTTGTATACGATATCTACATTATGCACCCCTTTAGTAACTTTAGACCAGGCTTAGGGCAAGTTTAACAGTCTTTACTGAACTTAATTAACGACATGATGACAGTCACAAAGGAAGCTAATTCTGATATTCCCAAACTACTAAGGGCCTAAGGTATACAGTTGCAAGAAAAAGTATGTGAACCCCTTGGGATTACGTGGAGTTTTGCATGAATTGGGCATAAAATGTGCTCTGAACGTCATCTAAGTCACAACAATAGAAGAACAGTCTGCTGAACATAATACTACACAAACATTAGATGTTGCCATGGTTTAATTGCACATAACATGTAAACATTCACAGTCCAGGGAGGAAAAAGTATGTGAAGCCCTAGCTTATTGACTTCTCCCAGAGCTAATTGGAGCCAGGAGTGAGCCAACCTTGACTCCAATCAGTGTGATGATATTGGATGTGTTGCTGACAGCTGTCCTGCCCTTACAAAACACACATCTGTTATGGGTTTACTGGTTTCAAGAAGCACTGTCTGATGTGAACCATGCCTTGCAGAAAAGAGCTCTCAGAAGACTTACGATCAAGAATTGTTGACTTGCATGAAGCTGGAAAGGATTACAAAAGTATCTCCAAAAGCCTTGATGTTCATGTGTCCACGGTAAGACAGACTGTTTACAAATGGAGAAAGTTTAGCACTGTTGCTACTCTCCCTAGGCGTGGTCGTCCTGTAAAAATGACTGCAAGAGCACAGCGCAGAATGCTGCATGAGGTAAAGAAGAATCCCAGAGTGTCAGCTTAAGACCTACAGAAATCTCTGGCACATGCTAACATTTTTGTTGACACATCTACAATAAGGAAAACATTAAACAAGAATGGAGTACATGGGAGGACACCACGGAGGAAGCCATTGCTGTCCAAAAAGAATATTGCAGCACGTTTGAAGTTTGCAAAAGAGCACATGGATGTTCCACAGCACTACTGGCAAAATATACTGTGGAGAGATGAAACCAAGATTGAGTTGTTTGGGAAGAACACACAACACTATGTGTGGAGAAAAAAAGGCACAGCACACCAACATCAAAACCTCATCCACACTGTAAAACATGGCAGAGGGAGCATCATGGTTTGGGGCTGCTTTGCTGCCTCAAGGCCTGGACGGATTGTTGTCATTGATGAGAAAATGAATTCCAGAGTTTATCAAGACATTTTGCAGGAAAACGTATGACCATCTGTCCGCCAACTGAAGCTCCGCAGAGGATGGGTTATGCAAAAGGACAATGACCCAAAGCATACAAGTAATTCAACAAAAAAATGGCTGCAACAGCACAGAATACGCCTTCTGGAGTGGCCCAGTCAGAGTCCTGACCTCAACCCGATTGAAATGCTGTGGCATGACCTTAAGAGAGCGATTCACACCAGACATCCCAAGAATATTGATGCACTGAAACAATTTTGTGAAGAGGAGTGGTCCAAAATTACTCCAGATCGTTGTGCAGGTCTGATCTGCAACTACAGGAAATGTTTGGTTGAGGTTATTGCTGCCAAAGGAGGGTCAACCAGTTATTAAGTCCAAAGGTTCACATACTTTTTCCTCCGTGCACTGTGAATGTTTACATGTTATGTGCAATTAAACCATGGCAACATCTAATGTTTGTGTAGTATTATGTTCAGCAGACTGTGTTCTTCTATTGTTGTGACTTAGATGACGTTCAGAGCACATTTTATGCCCAATTCGTGCAAAACTCCACGTAATCCCAAGGGGTTCACATACTTTTTCTTGCAACTGTATACCTTCAGCAAAGTGAGTCCATTAATGGTTGGAAAGTCCAGGACGGGTAGCATGTTACATGGCTGGTGGCATCACCGGGATCCAACCTTCCCCCTAATTTATATCTGAGGTGCTCCGGCTGAAGCTTCAAAAAGCCTGCAAAACCGGTATACAAAACATCATTCCTACCCCACCCAGCCTGGGCCAGTATCTATGCAACTAAGCAGTTTTCAACCTGCTTACATATGCCCCCCTTTTTTCACAAGCTGTTCTGGCTGGGATCATAAGAAAAACAATTAAATAACATGAAATATCAACAGGCATATTAAACATTAACAAATAAAATCTACGTCAAACACCAACAGGTATGTGAACAGAATCCATAATAAAGCTCATCAAGTCTATGATTCGGAGGTAATAATTCCCCTGTAACTGGGTTGTTCCTAATAACTTGATGTACAGCCGGGTATGCATAGTCCGGTTTGACTAACCCAACCCGCTCAATGTATATGTGTCGCCAGATGTTCCATTCCCAGTAGATATGGTGGAACAGGGGACGTGACGTTACAGGGGACGTGACGTCACGCCGTCGGAGCATCGTGGAGCTCCGGCGGCCATCTTTTAATCTGGACGGTTAGTCCACTATTCATTTATACACACTGCTGTACACCATCGAGTAGCTTGATATGCCAATAAATTTTTCTATCACCTACTACACTATGGGTATGTCCTTGTCTTGACTCCCCTGGGGAGCATCAATTTTCAGCCACTCATCCATTTACTGGGCAAGGAGCGTGCTGTAAGGAGAAGTCCGCAAGCCACCTTTTGAGGGAACAGACAGGAGCACCCAGGAGCCCTGGAGGGAGGTTATCGCATCACAGACCTTTTCCTAACGATCCAGAGGGGAATATATGTTTAACAAACGCTCATTTATCTGTACGTTCTGGTGAGTGTGCATTTCTTCTGCACCATTTCGCACAACGCCTGAATATCAGGAAAATACGAATTAAAGGAGAGCACTTGAAGTCACTTTATATTATAAACTGCTACATGGACTAATTCCTTTACTTATTGTATTGATATATGTATCAGTTCCTCATTTACTCATAGCGCTGCATTTTTATGATATATTGGTCCTTTAGGGTGTTTGGTTACCTTATGTTCAGCTGCTATTTACTCCTTATAGGTGCGCTCGTTTATATCTCTTTTACTATCTGATATTTATTGTTCAAGAACTGGAAACTCTCTCAGATCTCCATGTGGCTTGCTAACATGTCTGCCGTTGGCACTTGAAATCTACCATGGAAGAGCCCGATTCCAGTTCTGGACAGTGGTCTTGTCTACTGGCTTATCGTGGGTCTAGCCATTGTAAAATTTGGGAGCTGGTTGACCTCCATGTTATCTGCCCAAACTTCCAAAGGAGGTCTGCTAACTTTTCTCCCTTAGCGAGATGCCACAAATGTGGATTAATGCTGTCCCAGTCCATGGAAGGATCCACAGAGCCAGCAAACTTAGCTGAGGATGGACTACCTCAATGTACCATAACTCTGGCTGCCACAGAACCACCTGTCCTCCCTGGAGGCCATCATTCTGCTACCGTGGGTCCTGGAGGAAATACCTGCGCCACACAGGCATGCAACTAGCCTCAGGGGAGACTGTACCAACCAAATGATTCCTAACTGTAAGAGGCCACAGTTCCCCTGGGCCACAAGCTCACGTCTAGCCAAACTACAAAGACTTTTTGATGATTGCCTTAAGTATTGGTATACTTTTCTCTTCATTCCAAAACAGCTATTCTGCTAACTGGAAGAGGAGAGGCTAAAGAGTTATATCCAGTTTGTTTGGAAGAAGCTAAGGGTACCGGAGCATCTCAGAGAGTTCTGGTACCAGAACAAATTCATTGAGGTCCAGTTCCACCATATCTACTGGGAATGGAACATCTGGCGACACATATACATTGAGCGGGTTGGGTTAGTCAAACCGGACTATGCATACCCGGCTGTACATCAAGTTATTAGGAACAACCCAGTTACAGGGGAATTATTACCTCCGAATCATAGACTTGATGAGCTTTATTATGGATTCTGTTCACATACCTGTTGGTGTTTGACGTAGATTTTATTTGTTAATGTTTAATATGCCTGTTGATATTTCATGTTATTTAATTGTTTTTCTTATGATCCCAGCCAGAACAGGAGGAGCCAAGAACGCCGTGACGTCACGCCGTCGGAGCATCGTGGAGCTCCGGCGGCCATCTTTTAATCTGGACGGTTAGTCCACTATTCATTTATACACACTGCTGTACACCATCGAGTAGCTTGATATGCCAATAAATTTTTCTATCACCTACTACACTATGGGTATGTCCTTGTCTTGACTCCCCTGGGGAGCATCAATTTTCAGCCACTCATCCATTTACTGGGCAAGGAGCGTGCTGTAAGGAGAAGTCCGCAAGCCACCTTTTGAGGGAACAGACAGGAGCACCCAGGAGCCCTGGAGGGAGGTTATCGCATCACAGACCTTTTCCTAACGATCCAGAGGGGAATATATGTTTAACAAACGCTCATTTATCTGTACGTTCTGGTGAGTGTGCATTTCTTCTGCACCATTTCGCACAACGCCTGAATATCAGGAAAATACGAATTAAAGGAGAGCACTTGAAGTCACTTTATATTATAAACTGCTACATGGACTAATTCCTTTACTTATTGTATTGATATATGTATCAGTTCCTCATTTACTCATAGCGCTGCATTTTTATGATATATTGAACAATAAATATGCCTCTTATCAGGAATCCATCAATGGGGTGCCACTTGACTGTATAAGGAGTAATCCGGAGCTTAAACAAGTTCTAACTAGCTAAAACATGGTATCTTTAGGGGTGGTCTTCAGGTGCTTAAGGTGGGCATAGCCTGCCGACTAAGCCAAACTGAAGGCAGGTGGTTGGAACTGTTACTCTGACTATGCCATTTTCTGGGCGGGGCCTAACACACCTGTGAACTAGGCCACTCATCAATGTCCTGGACCAGGTGGGAACTGTCATGATGTGCATAGTCTAATATTAAGGCTGTCTCTCAACTCAGAGATGAGCTGACACTGCAAGTAGTATAAAGCTGTATCTCTCTCTTCTAAGAGCTGTCCCATTGCTCTACTCCCAGTGTGTTACATGTGTTGCATTCTGGGTGGCAGGCCAAACCATGCCACTCCACCAGCCAGCATACCTCCGCTACCTTGCTCCCAGTAATGGAATGAAACCCCGCTGGACACTTAGCGCGGACCTCATACATGTCCTGTGTTAACTCCTCCTGTACCGTACTTTCTGCTTAGGATGGGAATCTCTGTAACTTTGGTCTACTCCTAGCTGCTATGGAAATGAGCCCTAGTGGTGCCTCCTTGTTACCAGAGGATATTCCACCTACTAGGGTGCCGCGCCTGGACTGGTTGCACATGGCTCTACTGAGTTGGTTGTCATTATAACAACCATCTTCTCCATTAGGATGTGACTTGTTGACACTGTAGTGCCGTGTACCCCTCTAGCGCTTTAACAGGCCCAGGTTCTTTATATACGCCATTCTCATTAGTAACGCACCGCTTTAGTAACTTCAAACCAGGTTTAGGGAACGTTTAACAATCTTTAATGAACGTAATTTATGATACGATGACAGTCACAAAGGAAGCAAATTCTGATATTCCCTAACTACTAAGTGGACCAGGCATACCTTCAGCAAAGAGAGTTCATTAGTGTTCCATGGTTGGTGGCTTCCCGGGAACTACTCGGAAATCAAGGTTCTTCAGGAGCGGATCAGAACTGACACACACAGGGAAGTGTGGGTATCCAGAACAGAGAAAACCCTAAGGCCCTGGGGGCTCCAGCCTTCCCCCTAATTTATACCACAGTTGGGCTGGCTGAAGCTCCAAACATCCTGCAAAACCGGTATACAGTACATTACCCTACCTCACCCAGCCTGAGACAGTAACTATCTAACTAAGCAGTTATCAGCCTGTTTACATACCCATCTAACCTACTCTAAACTAACCCCCCCCCCAACCAGGTGTCTGTCACGGACTTTGGGCAGCAGGAGAACCATTGCCCAGAGAACTCTGTGTGCATTTCTCTCTGAAATTCTGAGGAAAATGGGTTGTTCCAGACATTGTTCAGAAGAACAGCGTACCTTGATTAAAAAGTTGATTGGAGAGGGGAAAACATATAAAGAAGTGCAGAAAATGATAGGCTGCTCAGCTAAAATGATTGCAAATGCTTTAAAATGGCAACCAAAACCTGAAAGACGTGGAAGAAAGCGAAAAACTACCATTCGAATGGATAGAAGAATAGCCAAAATGGCAAGGACTCAGCCAACAATCAGCTCCAGGCAGATCAAAGAAGGACTAAAGTTACCTGTGAGTACTGTTACAATTAGAAGACGCCTATGTGAAGCCAAGCTATCTGCAAAAAGCCCCCGCAAAGTCCCACTGTTGAAAAAAAGACGTGCTGAAGAAGTTACAATTTGCCAAAGAGCACATTGACTGGCCTAAAGAGAAATGGCGCAACATTTTGTGGACTGATGAAAGTAAGTGTTCTTTTTGGGTCTAGTGGCCGGAGACAGTTTGTCAGACGACCCCCAAACACTGAATTCAAGCCACAGTACACTGTGAAGACAGTGAAGCATGGTTGCTCAAGCATCATGATATGGGGATGTTTCTCATACTACGGTGTTGGGCCTGTTTATCGCATACCAGGGATCATGGATCAGTTTGAATACATCAGAATACTTGAAGAGGTCATGCTACCTTATGCTGAAGAGGAAATGCCCTTGAAATTGGTGTTCCAACAAGACAACGACCCCAAACACACCAGTAAACGTGCAACATCTTGGTTCCAGACCAACAAAATTGACATTATGGAGTGGCCAGCCCAATCCCCAGATCTTAATCCAATAGAACACTTGTGGGGTGACATCAAAAATGCAGTTTCTGAGGCAAAACCAAGAAATAGAGAAGAACTGTGGAATGTAGTCCAATCATCCTGGGCTGGAATACCTGTTCACAGGTGCCAGAAGTTGGTTGACTCCATGCAACACAGATGTACAGCAGATCAGCCCATCTTGCACCAACAACCATGCCATGTTCAAAGTCACTTAAATTCCCTTTTCTTTCCCATTCTGATGCTTGGTTTGAACTTTAGCATATCATCTTCACCTCGTCTACTGTACATGCCTAAATGCATTGAGTTTCTGCCATGTGATTGGCTGATTAGCAATTTGTGTTACCAAGCAATTGAACAGGTGTACCTAATAAAGTGGCCATAGAGTGTATAGTTTACAATAAAGCAAAGATCAAGAACACAGAGAAATGACCTAAAACTAGCAGGGGGAATATTCAAAACTAATCTTAGAAAGTATTATTTTACTGAAAGAGTAGTTGATGTGTGAAATAGACTTCCAATAGACTTCAGTAGTAGTAGGTAGTGAGTCAGTCAACAGTAAGTGGCTCCAAATTCACTTGGGACAAACATAGATCTATACTATAGATCTAGAAAAAAAAAAAGACAACAATACTATACACTGTACATACATTAAAAAAAAATTGACTCAATGGATCACTTGTTTTTTTATCCTGCCATCACTCTTCCATGTTTACAATATCTATCTAGTTCTAACTAGTCTTAAAATGCCTCCTGCCTAAAATGACCCCTTCTTACAGGGCTACAGTACTTACTTGGCATGGGGGGCATCATTCCCATCGTAGGCATCATACCATTCATTGCTGGCATCGAATATGCAGGCATTGCGCCAACCCCGGGGTAACCTGAACACAATAGATA
This sequence comes from Staurois parvus, assembly GCF_062004578.1. Taxonomy (NCBI): domain Eukaryota; kingdom Metazoa; phylum Chordata; class Amphibia; order Anura; family Ranidae; genus Staurois; species Staurois parvus. The sequence goes on along the minus strand of NW_028318609.1, from coordinate 2,453,566 downwards.
CATTAAAATATACTCGGAAAAAAACTTTTCCCCAAAATATCAGTTTATCAGTTTAAAGACACCAGTCTAAGGTAGATTTAAATCTTTTCTGAATGGCATTTACAGTTGTGCTCAAACGTTTGCATAACCTTGGATAATTAGTAACCCTGTGCACCAAATAAAGTAAACAAATAAAATGACGCCTGTTCAAAAGTCTGCACACCCTTAGTTCTTAATACTGTATATTGCCCCCTTTAGGCCCTGAATCCTTGCAGATGGTACAGCTGCCCATTCATCTTGGCAAAATGCCTCCAGGTCATGCAAAGTCTTTGGTGGTGTTGCATGAACCACATGTTTGAGATCTCCTCAGAGTGGCTTGATGATATTAAGGTCAGGAGACTGTGATGGCCAGTCCAAAGCGTTCACATTTGCTGTAACCACTGAATGGTCAGCTTGGCCTTTTGCTTAGGGTCATTTTCATGCTGGAAATTCCAAGACTGTCCCTTGCGCAGCTTTGCATTCATCTTACCATCAATATTCACAAGATTCCCTGTGCATTCAAAGCTCACATACCCCCAAAACATCTGTAAGCCACTACCATGCTTCACAGTGGGGATGGTATTCTTGTTACTATAGGCCTTGCTGACCCCTTATATGTGACTATAAAGCTCTATTTTGGTCTTGTCACTCCAGATTACAGTGTGTCTGAAGCTATGAGATGTGTTAACTGGACAATGCAGCTCATTTTTGTTCAAGTATCATCATATTGTGCTACTTGAAACAGCCATACTATCTTTTTTTCTAGAGCAGCCTGTATTTCTCCTGAGTAGAGATGAGCGAATCGAACATGGCGAAGTGGAATTCGTTTCGAAGATTAGGAAAAATTCGATTCGCGCCGAATCCGAAAATTAGCAAACTTCGGATGCACGAATCAAATTTTCCCAAAAATGGCGGCGACATGTGTGGCGACGGAGCGGGGATCTCTGGGAAGGCGCGCAGACAAGGCGCGCTGACCCATAATGCATTCATTCATGACATGTGATCGCATTAGCCAATCAGCAGCCAGCCAGCCAGCACTGTGTAATGGTGGAGCTATAAATCACGGCCATCTTAGAATTCTCCATTAGCCTCCGGTCATTCAAGAGAGACAGACCTGTCTCTATTAGGGACAGAGTTAGGGCCACAGAGACTTTAGGGCCACAGAATCGTTACTCAGGGACACAGAATCGTTACTCAGGGACACAGAATCGTTACTCAGGGACACAGAATTGTTACTCAGGGACACAGAATTGTTACTCAGGGACACAGAATCGTTACTCAGGGACAGACACAGAATCGTTATTCAGGGACACAGAATCGTTACTCAGGGACACAGAATCGTTACTCAGGGACACAGAATCGTTACTCAGGGACACAGAATCGTTACTCAGGGACAGACACAGAATTGTTACTCAAGGACACAGAATCGTTACTCAGGGACACAGAATTGTTACTCAGGGACACAGAATCGTTACTCAGGGACACAGAATTGTTACTCAGGGACACAGAATCGTTACTCAGGGACACAGAATCGTTACTGAGGGACACAGAATCGTTACTGAGGGACACAGAATCGTTACTCAGGGACACAGAATCGTTACTCAGGGACACAGAATTGTTACTCAGGGACACAGAATTGTTACTCAGGGACAGACACAGAATCGTTACTCAGGGACACAGAATCGTTACTCAGGGACACAGAATTGTTACTCAGGGACACAGAATCGTTACTCAGGGACACAGAATTGTTACTCAGGGACACAGAATCGTTACTCAGGGACACAGAATCGTTACTCAGGGACACAGAATTGTTACTCGGGGACACAGAATCGTTACTCGGGGACACAGAATCGTTACTCAGGGACACAGAATCGTTACTCAGGGACACAGAATTGTTACTCGGGGACACAGAATTGTTACTCAGGGACACAGAATCGTTACTCAGGGACACAGAATCGTTACTCAGGGACACAGAATCGTTACTCAGGGACACAGAATCGTTACTCAGGGACACAGAATTGTTACTCGGGGACACAGAATCGTTACTCGGGGACACAGAATTGTTACTCGGGGACACAGAATCGTTACTCAGGGACACAGAATCGTTACTCGGGGACACAGAATTGTTACTCGGGGACACAGAATCGTTACTCGGGGACACAGAATTGTTACTCAGGGACACAGAATCGTTACTTTCTGCTTCACAACCACTATTGAATTAAAGAGTATGTCAGACAACTTGCAGAGGAGTGGCAGAGGAGGCAATGTTTCAGGAGCGAGCAGACGTGGCAGCAGAGGAAGGGGTCGAGGCAGCACTAGTCGCAGCCAGAGGCCAGTGCTCCCGGTGTCATCCAGCGGTCGTGTCTCCACCGACAACCCTGCCGTCATCGATTGGTTGACTCGGTCGTCTTCCTCTTCCCAGGTCACCTCTGACACCTACAGCCAACGGTCGGTGGGTACGTCAGACACAACCGTTAGTTGGCATGGCCCGGGAGCAAGCCCACTGAAATCACGTGTCCTCTACCTGCCGCTGTCCTTTGGTGTTCCCTCACCAAGCGAAGTATCGCATGCTGTGGGCTCAGCCCCACTGTACAGTGAGGAAGAGCTAACAGAGTGCGGTCAGGAACGGGGGGAGACATCCGCCTCTTCAGCAGCCAGGCGAAGAAGTACTGGCGAGGAGAGTGGCTCGGTAGCCGGTCTAGAGACAGGTCTGTCTCCTGACCCACACGCAGCCGAGGGGGCTAGTAGTGACGCGGAGACCCTAATTGATGATGATGAGGCTGATCGCACTTGGCAGCCTCGTCGTCATCAGGCTATTGCTTCCGCATCATCAGGAGAAGAGGGTGCTAGCTTGCCAGCGAGCAAAACAGTCGGTGGGTTGCCCAGGAGGCAGCAGGGTCGCAGCAGTGTCAGTGGAGGCAAACGGCCACGGAGTAGAGCACCAGCTCCACTGCAGCCTACCACCACGGCCAGTAGTGGTGCCGGTGTGCACGGAGGAAGTAGCAGTCAGCCAGTGAGGAGTAGCAGGGGCAAAGTTTCCTACTCGGCGGTGTGGCAATTTTTCGTCAAGCCGCCCGAGGAAGTAAACGTAGCCGTATGTCGACTATGTGGCCAGAAAGTCAAGCGTGGCCAGGGGGCCCATGTTGGGACTACAGCGTTGCATCAGCATATGCAGCGTCGCCATTCGGTGGCCTGGGAAAACCGTGATAAAGATACGGCGGTTCTGCCTGCCCCAGCCCCCGCTCCATCACCCGCTCCGTTACTTGCTCCGTCACCCGACGTCAATCGCCCTCTATCAGCCAGTCAAGGCTCCAACACCTCTGCTGAGGGGAGTTGTCGCTCGTTGGCATCTTCCGCTCGTTCAGATGCTCCTTCTCCTGCTACTCCTCTTCACGGATTCCGTCAGCAGTCTTTCTTGGAATCCGTTTCCAAGAGACAACAGTTTGCGAGCACGCACCCGACGGTGCAGAAGCTGAACGTCCTCCTGTCCAAGTTGCTGGTGCTGCAGTCCCTCCCTTTCCAAGTGGTGGACTCAGCACCTTTCCGAGAAATGATGGCTTGTGCCGAGCCACGGTGGAGAGTGCCAAGCCGGCATTTCTTCGCCAAAAAGGCAGTGCCAGCCCTGCATTCACATGTTGAAGAGATGGTGGGCCAGTCTTTGAGCATGTCGGTCTCTGCCAAAGTGCACGGCAGCGCCGACGTGTGGAGCTGTAACTACGGTCAGGGACAGTACATGTCATTTACGGCCCACTGGGTGAACGTGGTGCCGGCACAGCCGCACCAGCAACTTGGACAGGTCACGCCGCTTTTGCCTCCACGTTTGCACGTCCTTGGTCCAGCAAAGATGTCCGCCTCTACCACCTCTTCTTCCGCCGTGTCCTCAGCCGCCACCCCCGTGCCAAGTCCCATTACCCGACCGGCATATCACATGTGCAGGGCGCAACGGTGTCACGCTGTGCTGCACCTGGTATGCCTTGGCGAACGTAGTCACACAGGGGAGGAACTTCTGAGTGTAATGAACAGAGAAATCGACATATGGCTGTCTCCGTGCAAACTGAAAATCGGAACCATGTTGACCGACAACGGAAAGAACATGGTGTCTGCTCTGCGTCAAGGAAGGTTGTGCCATGCGCCATGCATGGCTCACGTGTTCAATCTGGTTGTCAAGCGGTTCCTAAAATCCACCATCCCACTGCAAGACATCCTTAAAATGTCACGTAAACTTTGCATGCATTTCAGCCATTCCTACACCGCAAAGCACACCCTCCTTGAGCTGCAGCAGCAGAACGGAATTCCACAGCATCGCCTGATTTGCGACGTTGCAACAAGGTGGAATTCAACCCTACATATGTTAGACCACCTTTACGAACAGCGAAAGGCCATCACCGATTTCCTGATGTTACAAGCGGATAAAGGTACTCCCCTGTGTAACTTAGATGTCAGCCATTGGCAGCTCATGCGTGACACCTGCCGCTTGCTCAGGCCCTTTGAGGAGGCCACGCTATTCGTGAGTCGGCAGGACTATGGGATGAACGACATCATTCCTCTGTTGCACGTCCTGGAACAAATGCTGTTAACAATGGCTGGTCAGGGTGCGGTGGACGTGGCGCACAGATCTCAACGCCACATTACCCCTGTGGGGGCAGGACAGGAAGAAGATGAGGAGGTAGAGGAGGACATTGGTGCTCAGGAATTATTGAGTGAAATGGGTGGTTTTTCCACTCAGCGGACAGGAGTGGAGGAGCAGGAGCATCTGGTAGAGGAGGAGGAGGAGGAGACAGAGGACCCAGACGCACCGTGGCAGTATGCTGTGGAGATGGAGGCAGGGAGTCCCTCGCATTCCTTGGCACAAATAGCCCATAGCATGCTCGGTTGCTTGCGTAGCGACAGCCGAATAATAACCATCAGACAGAGGGATGACTTTTGGCTGTCCACCTTGTTGGACCCTCGCTACCGTTCAAAAATGGTGGCCTTTTTCACACCTGCTGAGAGGGAGGCCAAAATAAAGTACTATAAAAACCACCTATGTAGTCAGTTGGTCTCTGCCTTTCTGTGCCAACGTCCATCCTCAGACACTGTGGGCCCTGTGCGCTCGCGTTCCGCTGCCATGGCAGCAGGGGAGGGGTGGGGTGGTAGGAGCAGTGGCAGCTCCACCAGCAGCGGCTGCCTCAGTCTGCAGTCGATGATGAGTAGCTTTCTTCACCAGCGCAGTGAGGAAACTACTAACCAGCCGCAGCAGCAGCAGCATCAGGTGGACCTGGAGCAGGACCTCAAACAACAGGCTCGGGCCTACTTGGACAGCACCCTGCCAACCGAGGTAGACAATCCCCTTGACTACTGGGCAACGAAACTTGACCTTTGGCCCCAACTAGCTGAATTTGCCCTTGAAAGGCTGTCATGCCCGGCCAGTAGCGTGGCATCGGAGCGCGTGTTTAGTGCGGCAGGAGGTATTGTAACTCCGCGGAGGACACGACTGTCCACCCAAAGTGTGGAGAGACTCACGTTTGTGAAAATGAATCAGGCGTGGATTAGTCTGGATTTCAAACCACCAGTTCCTGACACAACTGACTAAATCCGCCATGAATCATGCCCCAAACATGTTATTATTTTTAACATAGGCCTCTGTATGGCCTTCAATTTAAGCTGCTTACGCTTCGCCACTCTGCCATGGGCCCCTGTACCGCCTCCTCTTGCTGCTGCCAGGTCCAGAGTGTGTCATGGGTCCCTGTACGGCCTCCCATTGCTGCTGACTTCATCGCCAGACTCTGCCATGTGCCACTTTCAGGTCTCCTTACACTGTTGGTGGGTTCCATTTTGTGATAGGGTGCTGTATGGCCTTCCATTGCTGCTGCCTCCACCGCCACCCTGCGCCATGTGCCTCTGTCGTCTGCTCACGCTGCTGACGGCTTCCGCTTTTTAACCTAGGCCTGTGTATGGCTTCCGAATACTGCTGCCTCCACCGCCACCCTGCGCCATGTGTCTCTGTCGTCTGCTCACGCTGCTGACGGCTTCCGCTTTTTAACCTAGGCCTGTGTATGGCTTCCGAATACTGCTGCCTCCACTGCCACCCTGCGCCATGTGCCTCTGTCGTCTGCTCACGCTGCTGACGGCTTCCGCTTTTTAAACTAGTCCTGTGTATGTCTTCCGAATACTGCTGCCTCCACCGCCACCCTGTGCCATGTGCCACTTTCAGGTCTCCTTACTCTGTTGGTGGGTTCCATTTTGTGATAGGGTGCTGTATGGCCTTCCATTGCTGCTGCCTCCACCGCCACCCTGTGCCATGTGCCTCTGTCGTCTGCTCACGCTGCTGACGGCTTCCGCTTTTTAACCGAGGCCTGTGTTTGGCTTCTGAATACTGCTGCATCCACCGCCACCCTGCGCCATGTGTCTCTGTCGTCTGCTTACGCTGCTGACGGCTTCCGCTTTTTAACCTAGGCCTGTGTATGGCTTCCGAATACTGCTGCCTCCACCGCCACCCTGCGCCATGTGCCTCTGTCGTCTGCTCACGCTGCTGACGGCTTCCGCTTTTTAAACCAGTCCTGTGTATGTCTTCCGAATACTGCTGCCTCCACCGCCACCCTGCGCCATGTGCCACTTTCAGGTCTCCTTACACTGTTGGTGGGTTCCATTTTGTGATAGGGTGCTGTATGGCCTTCCATTGCTGCTGCCTCCACCGCCACCCTGCGCCATGTGCCTCTGTCGTCTGCTCACGCTGCTGACGGCTTCCGCTTTTTAACCGAGGCCTGTGTTTGGCTTCCGAATACTGCTGCATCCACCGCCACCCTGCGCCATGTGTCTCTGTCATCTGCTCACGCTGCTGACAGCTTCCGCTTTTTAACCGAGTCCTGTGTTTGGCTTCCGAATACTGCTGCATCCACCGCCCGCTCACTGCTGCTGCCAGGCCCGTAATCTGTCATGGGCCCCTGTACCGCCTCCTCATGCTGCTGCCAGGTCCAGAGTGTGTCATGGGTCCCTGTACGGCCTCCCATTGCTGCTGTCTCCATCGCCACACTCTGCCATGTGCCACTTTCAGGTCTCCTCACACTGCTGGTGGGTTCCATTTTGTCATAGGGTGCTGTATGGCTTCCCATTGCTGCTGCCTCCACCGCCACACTGTGGCTCCACACTCTGGTTTTGGCCCCGTGACTGCCCAAATGAGTGAAGTGTGCGGTGATTCTAAGATCGACGGCACTCATCTGCATGTCATACTGACTGACAGTATTAGTTCTCTTCCCCAGCAGACTCCAAGGGCATTTAAATTAAAGGTACAGTGTTCTGCACTAATATAAAGGCTCTCTGAAGCCTAGAAACACCCTTTTAAGTTAAATTCGCAGCGAATATATTCGCCTCAAATCAAATTTATTCCGCGAATTCGCCGAATCGAATTTTTGAATAATTCGCTCATCTCTACTCCTGAGGTTACCTGTGGGTTTTTCTTTGTATCAAGAACAATTCTTCTGGCAGTTGTGTACAATCTTTCTTGGTCTGATTTATTTTAGCGTGGGATAACATTTTCCACTTCTTAATAAGTTATTGAACAGTACTGACTGGCATATTCAAGGTTTTGGATATCTTTTTGTATCCTTTTCCATCTTCCATGAAGTTCCATTACCTTGTTATGCAGGTCTTTTGACAGTTCTTTTCTGCTCCTCATGGCTCAGTATATAGCTTGCTCATCCTGGCTGGGTCGTATTAACCTGATAAAAATGGTAATTCTCCCGAAGATACTGTATAAATTTCAGATGATTCCCATTAATCTTCCAGAGGTGTATTTTAGGACAATTAAGCGAATGGTAACTAAATATATATGGAAAAATAAAAAACCTAGGATATCATATGAAGTGCTAAGCAGAAATAAAGAAAAGGGGGGGTTGGGAGTACCGGACTTTAAAAGATACCACAGGGCAGTCATTTTAGCAAGAATTTTTGACTGGACATATAATTCAAAGAGTAAACATTGGGTCACAATTGAAAATACACTTAGTAGAAAGGAGTTGGGTAGGAGTGTATGGGTGCCACCACAGTTTAGAGAATTAGAGGAGAGCACGAGTATATACACGAGAATTGTAATAAGGGACTGGGATAAAATGCACAAACAGAGGAAATGGGATTTTAATTCATTATTAATGTCACTAAGAAACTCAGAGTTTTTCCCCCCAGGTAAAGAGGAAATTTCAGGTAGATGGATTATGAAGGAAGACGCTCAGTTGAGAGATGTAATGGAGGGGGTAAACTTAAGAACACTGGAGGATTTGAAAAGGGAAGAGGGAAGGATTTTCACTAGGATAGATATATGGAGATATAATCAATTGAAACAATTTGTGGAGAAATTGACGAAGCCCCTTAGAACTAGGAAAGAGTGGAATGAATTTGAGAAATACTTAGAAGACCGAGGTGATGGGAAACACAGCACTGCTAAAGCATATAAAGCTCTCACGGATTTAGATAGTAAGTTTAAATTAAAATATATAGAAAAATGGGAAAAGGATTTAGGATTGGAGTGGGAAGAGCACACACAGAGGAAAATATATAGAATGGTACACGAAAATATTAGCATGCGTGAGGTGGAAATGAATTTTAAATGTTTGACAAGGTGGTATTTTACAGCGGTGATAGAGCACAAGTTGAGTGAGGAGAACCAACCCTGGTGTTGGCGAGGGTGTGGAGGGTTGGGCACGATGTATCACATATGGTGGGAATGTTCAAAAATAAAGTATATTGGGAAAAAATTAGAAATCAAATCACGACTATCACTGGAATAGAGATAGGACTGGACCCTGAAACCTGTCTTTTTCATAACTCAATATTACCTGGAAATAAATATAAAGAACTGGGTATAATGTGCTACTTAAATGCAGCAAAAAGTCTGATTCCTAGGTTTTGGCGTAAAGTTGAGGTACCGAGGGAAGAGGATTGGATGAATAGAGTGGACCAGATTGCTAGAATGGAAAAACTTTATTATATGCAGGAAGATAGGATGGTGACATATCATATGAAATGGGGGAAATGGGAGGAGTTCAAAGTAAAGGTAAAGGAAGGTACTGAGTAAGTAAGCATAAAGAAAAGGGAAAGAGAGGATAAGAAGAAAGGAAGAGAAAAGAGGAAAGGCCAAGGAAAAGGAGAAAATATAGCAATTAGCCTGTCTTTCTTTCTTCTTCTTTTCCAAGCCTCGGTATCCAGAGGATGTGAGATACAAGTCGATCAGATAGATGTCAGGGGTATATTGAAGCGGGGTGGGAGGGTTGAAAGGAAGGGAGTTAGGGGGAGAAAATGATATGAAATTAGTGTTTTATGAGATTTTGTAATGTTATATTTTTACATTATGTAAATGTGTATTGTTTTATTTGAAAAATAAATAAATATTTAAAAAAAAAAAAAAAAGTATATAGCTTGCTCAGTGCATCCACGTGAGAGCTAACAATTTCATTGACTATACACAGGCACTAATTACAAATGAAAAATCCACAGATGTGGGAAATTAACCTTTAATTGCCATTTTAACCTGTGTGTCACCTTATGTGTTTGTACTAAGGCCAAACATTCCAGAGTGTGTCAACTTTTGGGTGATTTCTGTTATCATTATGATCTAAAAAGGTGCCAAACAACTATGTGATAATAAATGGCTTCACATGATCACTATCCTTAAATAAAAGACATGACCAGTCATACAGTATTTTCAATAATAATGACAAAAATATATTTTTTCTGCCAGGGTATGCAAACTTTTGAGCACAATTGTAGCTTGCTGAAGTACCAGGTATCAATAACAATTGACTTTTTCCCCCATAAGATACTGTTGTCTCCTATTTTTTCATCTGTTTTTTTTTTATCTCAGTTCTGTTGTTCACCTCCAGCCTTTTTTTCCAACCACTTCTTTGCACTAACTCCAACATAAGCTACACAACATTGCCTAGGGCTGGTTTCCAAGACCACACTTGCACAATGTGTTTTTGCCCAGCTGCTTGCCACTTGTGACCTCATATCCAGAGGTGCTTGCATAAGGACAGTTATTGTAGTAGCAATAAATAAAAACTGGATATTTAAACAGATTGAAAACAGCTTTTGAAATTGCATTAGTGTGTTAAAGCCCAACTGCAGGCTAGATTTTTGGTTTTAGCAATGCCCCCCAGCAGGTGTTCAAAATAAAATAGAAGCTATGACAGCAATATTCTCCTATAACCTAGAGCAGTGGTCGGCAAGCCGCGGGTCACGAGCCACATGCGGCTCTTTACACACTCTAATGCGGCTCTTCTGTGTGCCAGGCGCCCGCTCCCCTCCCTCCTCTCGGGCGTCCACCCCAAAAGTCAGGACTCTGCAGCTAGCCCAGCAATGGGCAAACTACGGCCCGGCGGACCTTTTAATCCGGCCCGCGGAGCGTGGCAAACATTGGCTGTCAGGATGTAGGCGGGGCAGCGTGACGAACTCCTCTCCTCTCACAGTCCGCCCTGAAGACCGGAACGGCGCGGGAACACGGCGAGAGGAACGCGCGGAGCAAAGGTAAGTGAATTGACACAATATGGGGAATGAATTACTATAGGGGGGATGAATTACTATATATGGGGGATTAATTACTATGGGGGATGAATTACTATATGGGGGATGAATTACTATATGGGGGATGAATTACTATATGGGGGATGAATTACTATGGGGGATGAATTACTATGGGGGATGAATTACTATATGGGGGATGAATTACTATGGGGGATGAATTACTATGGGGGATGAATTACTATATGGGGGATGTATTTTCAGTTTTAAAAATGTGGCTCTCAAAATAAATTTCAATCGTGGTTTTGGCGAGATTTGGCTCAGTTGAAAAAAAAGGTTGCCCACCACTGACCTAGAGAATCCCTCTGCAGTACCTCTTTTCCACCACAAAATGATCTCAGTCTTCTGGGGTGAATGATGCCAACTTTCACTCAACACAGTAGACTTAGAACATACTGTGAACGCAGGGCCCTCTTAAGGGGGCATGACCATGGCACCTTGCATTTAATACGTAATGCTGCAGGCAGCAGTGCAAATTTTAATTTTAAAGTGCAATATTGCCGTTCACAATTCCATGCCCTATTTGTGCTCAAAGTGTTACACTTTAAACAAAAAAGAAAGTTTTATGGCCATTTCTTTTATATGACTGGTTTATTTACTGGGCAGCACAGTGGCTAAATGGTTAGCACTTCCGCCTGGCAGTACTAAGGTCGTTGGTTCAAGTCCCAGCCACGGTACCACCTGCCTGGAGTTTGCATGTTCTCCCTGTGCCTGCGTGGGTTTCCTCTGGGTACTCGGGTTTCCTCCCACACTCCAAAGACATGCTGGTGGGTTAATTGGATCCTGTCTAAATTGGCCCTTGTATATGAATGTGAGTTAGGGACCTTAGATTGTACACCCCTTGAGGGTTAGGGACTGATGTGAATGTACAATAGATATGTAAAGCACTGCGTAAATTGACGTCGCTATATAAGTACCTGAAATAAATAAATAAAAATAAAATGTATTGATTCACGGATGTTTTTATTCATTTATTGACACTAGATATAGTGGCATAGTGAATAGAGAGATATGATATTTTTTAAGAATTGATTCATAGAGCATGGTACAGAGAACTTTAATAGTTGTATGTTTTATTGGAACACGTGGATTAATATATTATTATTTTTTCACTAGATTTATTTAGAGGTCTGTATGAATTGAGCAGGAGTGCTGATATTGGTTTAATTGTAATGATTGTTATCGTGTGGTCTGCTGTGTGTGATCTCCAATCAGTCTCTCTGCCCTGTTATCAAATAAATAAGAGGATGTGAGCCTCAAAAAAAAAAAAATAAGCGATTGCAGGGGGGAATTACAGAGCATCATTTAACTGACAGCAATAAATCTGCCCGGGGCTGCAGATTGATATCACATCCAAGATGGTGGCAGTCAGCAGTAGCCCCACGCCTGTTCAGTCCCGTAATGCCAGAGTGGGAGATTAAAGAGTATCTATGGTCAAAATGTAAAATCATATATTGATTTCCACATTGTATTTCAATTATTTTTAGCCTACTGCTTTTTATCTGAATGATCTTGAAGTTTGTAAACTTACCTCGTGTAGATCCCCACACTTTTACTCACTGAATTCTGTGACACATATTCACTATGCCCAACTTCCTGGATTCCCTGCATGCTTTGCAGCTTCTCCTCGGCCGGTTATTTTCAATTTCTAAAGACTACATATCCCATGGTACCTTGCTGACTGCAAGCATTGATTGTTGTACTGACTCCACCCCCTGAAACTCCTTCTCTCAGCACCACTGTAGTTCAGGAGGCTCTGGGAAATGTGTGACACAGCAGTGCCTATTTATAGAACAGTGAATACGTGTCACAAAATTCAAGTAAGTAAATGTTTGGTTCTTCACAAAGTAAGGTTGTACAGGGCCCCAAGGTTTCTAAAGATGGCCCTGCCACTACTCATTCTGCCTCCAGCAGTCTTCTGAAGCCAGCATGAAGAATTCCAGCAAGGAGGGAAGAAGGCTGCTCCACCTCCTGAGTTTGCTATACCATGGTCAGACTGCAATCTCCAGTGTTGACTGCAGAAGCTAGAGCCTGGTGAAATCTCACTACCACTCCTGCCCGAGGAGGTAAGTGTGAATGGATACCAGGATGAGCCTGCATGGAAGGCTGGGAGAGGAGGTGAGAGTGGGCAAGGAAGCTGGCTGAGTCTGCAGGAGGTGGTAGGCACTGGTGTGTGCTTCTGCATCTGGCTTCAACTGCTGCCTCTGTGAATGCTGCTACAGAGCTTGGGCCCAGCATCCATTAATTTACTTATACACCCCCCTCTCAGCTGACATATATCTCCCCAGCCAGTTCCCTATTCCACCCTCCACCCCTACAGGCCCTTTGCACACTAGGACGTTCAACTGCAGTGCATCCCTCTCAGGCGCACTAAAGCATCATCCAGCTCTGCTACAGGCAGCCTGTCAAAGTCTATGGCAAACTGCCACTGGATGTGTCTGAACACTGTGCTGAGTGGTATACTGGTATTTAGGGCACCATCTATTCAGGGGTGAGGAATGCAGGGCCAAAAACTGACACGCATCACCTATTTCATACCCACCACCACCCAGGCTGTCACTCCCCAGCCACTTTCCACCTCCACCCCAAACTGGCACAAATCCCTATCTGACCACTTCTCAGCCCCCAACTCCGACCAGCTTACATGACTCACAGGTAACTTAACACCTCCAGCTGACAGGCATCACTCCTTGGTGCCTCCTACTCCAGAGCTGACAGACATCATTCCATGGACAACCCAGCATTCCAAAATATCTCCCTGGTCACACCGCAGCCTTAAAGACACCCCTCCAATTGACTCACCCCCACCAACAGACATCCCTCCACACCCCCATCCCACTCCAACCAACATCATACTCCGGTAGCTCCCACCTTGGCCTGCTAATTTATGTCCCCTCCAGACCACCTCACACCCCCTGCTGACAGACATCCCTCCCCAACCTTCCTCCCCATAGATTTCCTTCCTCAAGTATCTTAACACCCCTCACTGTCCCCAGCGTAATCTCTCCACTATCACCACTGCACAGTCCTTGGGCAATCGGATTTTGCATATCCTCTGAATATTTCTCCTGCCCTCTGCCATATGCTTCACACTCCTTTTCTACACATACTGTTAAAAGATAATCTACCTGGGTGTCAACTATGCTAGGTACACCACTGCCACTGTATACTTGTTGGGCATGTTATGTTGCACAGGGCAAACTTCATTACTTCGTTACTACCAGTGTTTTGTTGTTTTTGTTTACTTTACCATTTGGTTAATATGTAAAACCACTCCCATTTTAAATCAATGCCCCACCCCTAATTAAAATACATTCTCTGCCCACAATGGCATTCTGGATGCACAGCAAAAAAAAAAGGTGTACCTGGAAATGTTTTTATTTTAAATGTTTGCAACTATGTAGGAATTGCCATTGCTGTCTTGTTTTAAGCCATAGAATGCAAGGCTGTCATCTTTATCCCAACATGTGCACAATTGCAGGTTCCAGGTCACTGACTCACTGAGTACTGATGTAAAACTCAGAATTCTAGGCCTACAGTTTGACTAGATCATAGGAGAGCCAATGAGAATCAGTAGGCAGAAATTGATTCTTTGAAAGTACAAGCAAAATGGAGATCAGAAGGCAGGAGAAAAGGGGGCTGCAAGGATAGCAGCGCGGCAACAGCAAGCAAGAACGGAAGCATGCTAGCAGGCATGGGCCAAAAAGGAGGGGATTGGAACGAGGAGGGGTCATTGGAATTAATTTAATAAAGGTGTTCTATTTGCAAGGGAAGTTGCGCTTTGCAAAGGCAGTTTTCCACAGAGCTTAGAGAATGTGTCGAAATTTCACTTTGCAAAGAACACCCAATCATGTGCAGGGAAAATAAACAGAATTTTCGCTTGCACACGATTGGAAGTCACCTCATTCTCTAAGTGCAAATTGCCTTGTAGTGAACAGACTAAAGTATATGCCTTTAGTAAATCAATACTATTTGATTAATACTTTTGTATCATATAAATGTCGCCTCGTTTTTACAATGCATCAGCATTAGTGTTCTCTTCTGCACTTACCTTGAGGGGCAAAAGAATTTTGTCTTGTAGGTCCAATGCCTCCACCTCCCTTCATCCGCCAGTTAAGATTGTCAGTCTGGTCTAAATCCTGCAAGGGTGAGATATAAAAGCTGAATTTTAATCTACTCATATTTTGCCCTCCCTGCGCTCCCCCCCCATCAACATGATAATGACATTTCTAAATATAATTGTACAGTTTCCAAGGTATACTTTATTTTAGACTCAGTGATATCACCACTGGGTCTCTGTGCTTCTCAATGCAGTGTTACAGATCTTGGCTGCTACAAGGGTCATCTTGACAGCTGTGATTCTGCCTAAACATGAGCTGTATGAGAGGCCCAGCAAGTCATTAGAGAGGTTAATTTGGTGAGCATTGTGGGGGTAATTATCATGATAGAAAGCATCATAGGTTTTAGTTAAAATGATAGGTAAGATAAGGTAGCTGATGAATTGCCCATGTGAAAAGAAAGGAAGTTTACAGGGAAAAGAGATCTTGTGGGGAGAGAGAGAAATCAACATATTTTTAAAGGCAGAAAGTTTTTACCTTAACACTGGGAATGCATTAAGGTGAATAAAACGTATGCCTTTACAACCACTTTAATTTGTTCCTCTCCCACAAGATCTCTATTCCTTTCAAACTTCTTTTCCTTTTACTTGGACACAGCCTCTGCATTCAGGTAAAACACCTTCTGTAATCAGGCTCCACCCCCCAGCCACCCATAATTATTTACCAATATCAACTCAGTGCTCTGCCCAAGAGCAGCAGCACCGCTCTCTCTTCCTCCTTACAGGACTCAGATGCAGCAGTAAGAGCCATTGACTCTTTCGGCTGTCAATCAAATCCTATGAGGAGGGAGCGGGGGGCAGGGCCAAGCTGCACTGTGTATGTCAATAGATACACACAGTCCGGCTCAGAATTGGCTATGGAGGCAATCGAAGAAGAAGAGGACCCAGGAGTGCTGGCAGAGGACCCCAGAAGTAAGAAAATTAAACTTTACAATCACTTTAAGGGCTTTTGATTTAAATGTATTCACCCCTAGTGCCAAGATTCAAGCAAACGGATCAAGGATATGAAGAAGGTTAGCTGTAGTGATGTGTGGGGATGTTATGAACAGAAAGACATCGTCAGCAAATAAACTAGGTTTATGATGATATCCTGCTTACAATGCCTTTGATGTGTTGGTTCATCTGAATTAAGAGGGCTAGAGGCTCACTAGCCAAGGCAAATAATATGGGTGAGATGGGAAAACCCTGTCTGGTACCTCTTGCTGTAGGCAAGTAGTCTAATTTGTATCCAGTATCTTTCAGGTATACATGTGGTTTGAAAAGTAAAGAGGAGGGATCCATTTTAAAAAATTGGGGCCATAGCAGAATCAAATGCCTTCTGAATATCTAGAGATAAAAGGTAGGCTGGTATATGTCTCTTCTGCATGGCATTCAATAGGATTGATACCCTACAGATACCATCCCTGTCAAGTTTCAGTAGTAGTGAGCCCTTGTAGATCACCAACTCTGGGTTTCCTAGGGCACAGAGTCCTAGCCTGTTTCTTCACAAGGGCCCCTGATGTTGGGGATGGACTTGCAGTAAACTGGGACCAGGACTCAGCCCCCAGGTATGCCCGGCTATTGATGCAGAGACCACTAGCATGTGCATAGTACAATGACAGGAGTCAGAAGGAAATCCAGAAATTGAAAGGGACTGATGGTTTAGGCAGCAGTGAGGGAAAGGGACTACAGGTGGACAGCACTGAAAGGGGGGCAGGAGTAAGCGTAGGCAGTGGAGCAGCTTTGTACTAAAACAATGGGCTGATAATGTTGAAGGAGGTAGAGGTGGTGCACTTAGCCCTGAGTACAGAGAAAGGTGGAAGCACCTTAGGGAGACAAGTCTGATGGCATTGCGTCCTACCCATGACAACACCTGACCTGAGTCCAATCTAGATAGGGTGAATGTTTTTGCAACCACAGAAGTCCAAGAATGATGGGACTAGAAGGATGGGAATTAGGAAGGATCAGGAAGGAGATTTCCTCACAATGAAGAACACTGACATGCATATTTATGGAGGTAGTTCTGAACTGTAGGGGTCCTAAGGCCAAGGCAGAGCCATCGACTGCAGATACCAAAAGAGGCGTCACCAAGGGTACGAGCAAAATGCCCAATTCAGAGGCCATGGACTGCTTGATAAAGTTCCCAGCTGTCCCAAAGTCCACATATGCAGATACCTGATATACGTACAGGGCCCAATGCATGGAGACAGGTAAGACAAATTAAGGGAAGGTGACTGAATTCAGGTTGTGGTCTAGATCACCTCTCTCCGTGTAACCTAGTCCTGAGAGTTTTCCTGGGCAGACAGGACTTTAATATGTGACCATCAGCTTCGCCGAAAAGGCATAGGCCAAGTTTCAGGCGACACGCTCACTCTTGTGGCGTAAGGCATGTCCGCCCTAATTGCATAGGTTCTTCAGATGCCAACATAGTTGCAGAGGAGGGTTGTTCAGGAGCTTCCTGGAAAACAGGTGCTAAAAGATCCACTGAGGGGTAAAGTGGACAAGCCCTTTCCAGACTTCACTCTTGGAAGCGGACTTAGATTTGGATGCTAAGGGCGATCAAGTCATCCAGGGTGGACGGTATGGTTCTGCCAGCTAGTTCATCCTTAATGCGATCCGCTAAACCCTGCCAAAAGGTTGCGGTAAAGGCCTCATTATTTCATGCTAGTTCCGAGGCCAAGGTGCGAAACTGAACTGCATATTGCCCAGCAGTCATACTTCCTTGTTGAAGCCAAAGAAGTGCTCCAGCAGAGGATGAGGTCTGTCTGGCACATTGAAGGTCTTACAGAAAGCTTGCTAAAAGGCAGTAAGACTGAAAATCGCAGGATCTCGAAGTTCCCACAGTGGCAAGGCCCAAGGCAGAGCATCACCGGAAAGTAGTGATATCATGTAAGCCACCTTGGAATGATCAGTAGGAAAATTGCCCTGACATGCTTTTGGATCACTAGAAAAGCGATGAGGCGGAGGTCACTGTTTCGAAGGACTGTCCGACACAGGAGATGCAATGAGAGCTGGGGCAGCAGGAACCAGAGCTGGAGTAGGAATGGAGGGAAAGGAAATGGACATAACCTGCAGCTGTTCCAACACAACTGCAACAAAACTTTCATTTGCAAATCTGATAATAATAAACCAGAACTACCAATCTTGGATATTCAAGATGAAAATGCTGCTAATAGGAGAAGGTATGTGGTAATGTATAAATGAAGTCAGGCCAGAACACCCTTCAGATGAGTGGATACCAAAAGACCAGAAAGCTCAGAGCATAATCTCTCTTAGCATAGAAGATGATCAAATCATACATACGTGTAAGTGTGAAACTCCTAAAGAAATGTGGGAAGAATTACAAAGGGTGCATGAAAAAAGTAATCTCAGCAATAAACTGTATTTGATTAGAAAGTTATACCAAACCAAGCTGATGAAAGGCCAGGTTATGCAAGATTACATAAGGCAAACCTTGGAAATGGTTGAACACCTGAGAGGAATAGGAGAAGAAGTAAAAGATTGTCATGTGGCAGCACTATTACTTAGTGGTTTACCAGAAAGTTATGAAACACTTTTAACAGCACTTGATGCACATCTAGATGATGAACTGTATCAGCTGAACTGCAATTAGGTGGTCAATACTGCCAAGGAGGAAAAACATTCAAACTGCATTTACACATGGCACAAATGACTTGGGCACAGAAGTCCTGACATAATAAAGAAATTAACTGAGAATGACTATGCAAGTGGAACACAAATTAGTCCTTGTGATCAAACAATGAAATGCACCAGCTGTATAAAAGGAAACAATACAAGAAAAGCCTTTCAAACACAGAGTAACAGCTGAGCTAAAATACCCCTTTAATTATTTCATTCAGATCTTTGCGGTCCAATGGAAAAATCAACTCCAGGAAAGAAGAGGTATTTCTCACTACTCCAGGTATACTACACTATATCTGTTACACAACAAAAGTGAAGTACCAGATAAACTTGAATGTATTTCGCTAAAGTAAGCAACAAATTTGGTAGAATGCTGAGTGTATTTGGCACAGACAATGGAAATGAATGAATGGAAATGAGGTGATAGCACAAAGACGATTCTCAGAAAGCATGGCATAATATTTCAAACTACTATACCACACAACCTAGAACAAAACTGGGTTGCAAAACTGGGTTGCAGAAAGAATGAACTGTACTATATGTGAGAGTGGAAGAACCATGCTGTTTGATGCAGATATGCCAACTGTACTTGGGGGAGGCAATTATGACCGCATGCTATCTCCAAAACCGACTACCAGGAAAACCCCATGAACTGTGAAATGGAAAAGCCCCAAATTTGAACCATCTAAAAACTTTTGGAAGCTACGTCTATGAGCACATCCCAAAATAAAAACATGCAAAATGGGATGCTTGTGCAAAGGAAAGTGCACTTGTGGAGTACAGTGAATATATATATACATGAAAACAAGCATCAAAGTGACACAGAAATGGAAATGTACACAAACAATTCAAATACTGAAAAAAAAGAAACTAGACCACAAGAGGCTTCACTCTTGCTCCCAAAGCAACATAATAGGGGCTGTAAAAGTCACTAGAAGAAAATTAAAAAGGGACTTTTCTTTTCCGGTCTCCCAGGGATAAGAAAGTAAGACACAGGTACCTGTTGGAGATCCGGGACAGGCGAGGGGTCTCTCGCTTTGGGGCTGGGGGTCTCAGGCAGGCTGGCTTGTGCGGTCTTCCCCCTTCGCTGGGGCCTCAGGCAGGCTGGCTTGTGCGATCTCCCCCCCTTTGGACTGGGGTCTCAGGCATCAGGCAATCTACCCCTGGGCTGGGGGTCTCCGGCAGGCTGGCAGGCAATCTCCCCCTAGGCTTGGGGGTCTCAGGCAGCTGGCAGGTAATCTCCCCTCAGCTGGGGTCTCAGGCAGGTAGCAGGTAATCTCCCCTTAGCTTGGGGTCTCAGGCAGGTGTGGGCGATCTCCCCCTAGCCTTTGGGGTCTCAGGCAGAGTCTGGTAATGAGGGTCCCACCGCAGCTGGGCTCCCTCCGTGACTGCACAGCAGAATGGATGATCGGAGAGCCTGCCATCAGCCTCTTAAGCTGATGCAGGACGCTCTCCGGTTGTCCTGGCAACTGGGGGCGGGCTGGGGGCGGTGTGCCTCGTCGCCCAGCAACGAGGCAAGCTCCCTGGACACGGGCCGCGCTTCTCGTGAGCGCGACCTTTGTCCAGGGACATCCGCAAGTGCGGGAACTTCCCGTGCCCGCGCTGTGGATGACAGGGATCGTGCGGCATCAGCTTGTTGCTGTGATTCCTCTCATCTCTGCAGAAGGCTCACACCTCTCCATAGAGAGGTGTGAACCTTGCTATCCCGTCTCCTCAGGCCTCCCCGGATGGGGACAAGATAGTGGCAGAGGTGAGAGGGGCCGCGCCTCTCGTCCTGCACGGCTTGGCTTCAAAGAGCCACGGCAGGACAGGAGACAGCAGGGGGGGAAGGTCATCCTGACGGGGGGAAGCAGGGGAAGTAGCTGTGACAAGCATAAAAAAAGATAGAACTGGGGAAAACAATAAAGATGGTGATGGAGGAGCTCCATAAGTTAGAACAGTTACATAAAAAGAAGATAGGTACAGATATACATCACAAGATAATTTTTAAAAGAGAACAATTAAAAGATCTTATGGAACAGGAGTTGAGAATGATACCTAAAAGGGTCTCAAAAGAAAGATATCAGTGGGGGAACAGACCATGAAAATACTTAATGAGGAGACTAAAGGAAAAGAAAGCTAAAACTTTTATAGAAAAAATTAAAGATGGAAAAGGAGAAATGGTGTACTCCACCACTGATATTGCTATTATGTTCCAAAAATATTATAGCAGGCTGTATGATGTGAGCGACAGAAATCAAAAAGAAATGGAGGATGAAAAAAAGAGAAAAAGGCAGAAATATTTAAATGAGGTGGGATGCCAAGAATATCAGAAGAAAAATTAGAGGTCCTAGAAAGAACTATCACCCCGGAAGAAATCACCTTGGCCCTAAAGAATACGGCTGCAGGAAAAAGTCCTGGCCCCGACGAATATACTGTGGGCTATTTTAAAAAAATTTAGAGATCTTCTGGTCCCTAAAATGTGTGGATATATGAATGCAGTAGGAGAGAGTTTGAAAATGGATGAATCACTGCAAGCATATACAGTATACCTATCATACTTAAAGAAGGGAAGGATAGCTCACAGTTTGCTAGTTATAGGCCCATATCCTCATTAAACATTAACATAAAATTGTACACTAAGGTATTGGCAACTAGACTGAAGGAGTTGATGCTGGAGTAGATACATCTGGATTAGGTGGGATTCATCCCTGGAAGAGAAGGGAGGGACAATGGCTTAAAATCATTGCTCCTTTTGCAAAGAGCAAAGACAGAGAAACAGCCAACAATATTCCTGTCCATCGACGCCGAAGATGCTTTTGACAGGGTCGACTTGGGATTCATGTTTGACAACTGTCTAAGAAGGAAATACCCCTATGTTTGTATTGATTTTCTCTCATGACTTTTTCAAGTTCCAAGACCGAAAGTGAAGTGAAATCACCCCAAAGTGGACAGTACCGGCACTAAAAATAAATTGACAGGGGTTTTATCCTGTCCCTTCAATATTCCAAACCTTTGCTATGTATACACTTTGGCATCCAATCCTGCTGGCTCAGTGCTCTCGGGAAGCACAGATGAAGTGTCCAACCCTACTGCCTGCAGCCTATCCAAGTCTATGGCAGGCTGAAATACACTGCGGCTGGACAGAGCTGAATGCATAGTACCATATGCATTTAGGGATGTAAGCCTGCAATACAGGTATACCACTCGGTACAGCGATCATCCTCGTCTGGCTGCAGTGTATTTCAGCCTGCCATAGACTTTGAAAGGCTACAGATAGTGGTGCTGGACACTGCACCTGTGCCTCCTGGGTGCACTAAACTAGACAGGCTAAACACCTTGTGTGCAAGGGTCCTTGAGGGTAAAGTAATTATGATGAAAGTGGTACTCACTGATGGTGATGATAGCACTGGATTGAAAAGCTGATCTACGTAGTTCTCCATTCTTTGGGGTCCTGTAAGAAGAGCAAATATGAGACAATGTTTTTTTCATAGTGTTGTTAATAAAACATTGCTGCCACTGATCCCAGGAGTCCTAGGATCCCTAAAAGTTTTCTGTCTATTGGTGGGTCCCCTCACCTTCTCAGTCCATGGTGTGCAGAAAGTGAGAAGATGATGTCCTATAACCTTCAGCAATCAATCAGTGAGAATTAATTAGGTACTGTAACCTCTAACAACCAATCTGTGAGCTGTAATGATGTGCTGTAATCTCTAGCAATAAGTGGTATTGATGCACAATAGCCAATATCAACCAATCAGTGAGCAGTAATAATATGCAGTAACCTCTAGCAACCAATCAGTGAGTAGTAATATGTGCAGTAACCTTTAGCAGCCAATCAGTGAACCGTGGTGATCTGCTGTAATCTCTAGCAACCAATCAGTGAGCAATAATGATTTGCGTATAACCTCTAGTAACCAATCAGTTAGCAGTAATGATGTACAGTAACTTCGAGCAACCAGTCAGTGAGCAGTAATGATATGCTGTAACCTCCGGCAGCCAATCGCAGTCGCTGCCTGATCTGCTGCAGTAAACTGATATTGAGTCTAGCTGCTATTTATTGTATGTCTCAGAACAAGAGCGAATGTGTGTGTGGGGGAAGGTGGGGGGAGAATGTTTGCCTAGGATCCAATCAATATTATAGACGGCCCTGCATATAGCACTGTATCCTATTGTTCAAGGAGCTGTAGAAGCTGATATCCAGTTTGCGCTTCAAGCTCCGCCCACAATGCTTCAAGGAGATGGATGTATGATTTACAGTGCTTGTGTCATCCTCCCTGCACTTCCCTGACACAAGGAACATTGTGTTAGGGGTGTCAGTTTAACACTGAATAAGGTTGCTTTCACACTGATCTAATTTTGGTGCGTTCGTCAGTTAAAAAAAGCAGAAGAAAAGCAGAAGAAAACTGCATCCATTTAAATCCTATGTAGCTCTCTTTACACTGGTCTGTTGTTCTTCAGCTTCAGTTTAAAAAATCCTGCTTGCTGCATTTTTGGTGCATGTTTAGTCCAGTAAAAAAATGCACCAAAAATGCAACCCTCCATTGAAATGAATAGAAACCGCATCATAAACACATCAAAAACATAACACACCTATGGGAAGTTCTTAAGCCCCGGTTTACAGAATCGCATGACAAGGAAAATCGCATTATATTTAATGGTGCCTTCTAATCCAATTAGCACAGTGTGATTATGGAAACGGTTCCTGGTGGACTTCAGTGCGATTTCAACCCCATAGACTTCTATGTTATCTCCCAGATGTCACATCAGCATACTGTATATAAGAAGCATTCCAGTGTGACTTTGAAGGATTCCGTGGGTTTTTTAACCCTCACCTCTCCTCCCTGGTCATCCATGGATTATGATACAGCTGTTATTCTGGACCCTTCCTTCGATTGATCTTTCCTTTAATCGACTGACCTTTCCTTTGACTGATCAACTGACCCTTCCTTTGACCAATCGACTGACCCTTCCTTTGACCAAGTGACTGACTCTTCCTTCCTCCTGACCGTCCCTTATTTTGATCAAAGGAAGGATCAATCGACCCCTTCTTTCGATCAATCAATTGAAGGATCGATCGATTGAATGAAAGATTGTTCGATAAAAGGAAGGATCGATCAATAAAAGGGAGGATGAAAACCATTTAAGTGTGAACCTAGGTTTTAGGCAGCAAGGATGAGGGAGCAGAGGTGAGGGTTAGAAAACAACCCACTGATCCATCAAAGTCGCATAGGAATGTTTCCTACCTATGCTGATGCTACTCTATGGGGCTGAAATCGCACTTAAGTCAGAATATAATGTGAATTCTCTTGTTCACTTGTTCTTGACATACAGTTCTGTGAAGTCTCATCAAATTTGCATGAACAGTTGCACAGAAAACTTATCCCCGGCCGGGGCCCCCTATAGTGGCAGAATGTCAGGGCCATGCGACCCTGGTAGTTCCACCAGTGGTGTCAGTAGTTTTTTATTTATATTTTATTTTTTTATTCTATTTTACAATTTTTTTTTTTTTAACAATTTCATTTTTACACATTTTTAGAAGCCCTGTTGGGGTGATATAACAGGAGTCTAAACAGACCTCTTATGTTTCACCTTTGAGACAGAGAAAAGACATTGAGGGCTGGTTCACACTATAGAAATGCAGTCCAGATGCATTCTGGATGCGTTTTTGCATGCGCATCTTTGACACATTTTTGGAGAGTTTTTGATGTGTTTTTGACGCGTAACAGTGTGTTTTTTATGCATTTCAGTTTTTTTATGTGTTTTACCGCGTTCCAATACAGTTCTGTGCAGGAAAAATGCAGCCTGCTCTTTTTTTTTTCTGCACCCGGAACGCACTGGCACTGCAAGCACTGATGTGAACTATGACATTGACAACCATATACCCTACTTTGTATGCATTTTGGATGCAGAAAAAACGCAACTGAAACGCATGTAGTGTGAACCAGGCCTGAGGACACAGCCCTCAGTAAATTTTATCTGCAGCCCCAGCTGCGCAGAATGAATGGACAGGAATAGCTCTGTGCAGAGCTTCCCGTTCATTCATAAACTGAAGCATAGTAAACGCAGTGATCGGTACAGATCTTTGACTCTATTCATTAGGACAAGGAAGGGGCTGGTAAATTACACATTTATTAGCCCCTTCCCCACTCTCCATCCTGAAGGCATCCCATGGAGCAGCCGGCAGAAGAGGCAAGGAGAGAATGGGGGAGTACACAGGAGCCCGATCCCAGGAGGTAGATAGGAAGCGTGGCATGTAGAGGAACCGATCCCCTCCATAGAAGATGGAGGACATCAGTTCCTCTATATGCCGCCCCTATTTCCCCTCCTATCCAGGTGTACAGGGGGCTGCACAGGCCCCCCTGGAGCTTGGGTCCATGTCGCAATAGATACCTCTGTCCATACGCCCCTGCTCGTAGGCCATGAATGGGCCTTTTGTTTATGCCTTTTGAGCCATCGGGTGCTACGTGCAGGCAGCACATTCAATTCTTTGGGGACAAAAAGCTGCATGGACACAGCCAGCCAGACGTGTGGGAGAGCGTCCCTAAATGCACACTGTTTGCGTTCAGGACTGCTCACCCCTATGTCTATCATATAGGAATCAACGACTGTGCCTGCACAGCTGCAGCATCTTCGTAGACTTGAATGGGTTGCCTGCAGCACCTGTCAGCTCAAGCTGCACAAACACATGCTGCATTCATGGACTATGGACCTCACTGCCTGTGTGAATGAGGCCCTAGAGAGCAATGGAAATCATACTTTGAGATTGAATAAGCAAAGCTAGAGACATTAGGATTGGCTTGTTTTAAAGATCCTTTACAGCTTTGTTAACAATAGGTAACATGTTCCCACTGCTGCACCCTCTCCCCAATCTACCACCTCTAGTGACAGTGGAATCTTCTCCCTGAACTTGCTGTCACAATTAAAAAATAAAATGCATCATTCATTCACAGACTTCTGTGAATAGGAAAACTACAAATACCGTCAGTCTTTGCAGCTGATGGCCTGTAAGTTTCAATGAACTACCAGAGCAATGGTGGATGCTCTAGGA
Source organism: Staurois parvus (assembly GCF_062004578.1). Taxonomy (NCBI): domain Eukaryota; kingdom Metazoa; phylum Chordata; class Amphibia; order Anura; family Ranidae; genus Staurois; species Staurois parvus. The sequence continues at coordinate 2,428,232 of NW_028318609.1, read as the reverse complement.
AGTTCAATGATGGTTCCTGTTGTGTATCTGCCTGCCTGTATGAGGTACGGGCAGACAGCTTACACTGACAGTCTGCGGGAGCTTTGCATTGCAACCGTGATTTGCTGATCGCGGGTGCAATGCATTACAGACACCTAATAAAAAAAATAATGCACACTCTTTTACCTGCAAAAAAGATGTGCATTTATTTATTTTTTTTAATGATGAGGAGATGGGAGGTGCCCCCCCTCACACAGTGACCTTAGCCCACAAGGTCCCTATGTCTGACCGGCAGCCATCTTTGGAATTTTATGTAAGTTGAATACTTGTTTTTATTACGCCTTTTGAAATAAAAATACTACACTATCAGATACCTCTCTCCTGGGCTTGTTTATGCTACGAGCCCCCCCAAGGTGATTCCTGACACATGAGAGTGTGCAACATCCCCCTGGTGGCTGATGACGGGAGGTGATTCCTGATATAAGAGAGAGTGTAACATCCCTCTGGTGGCTGATGACGGAATACCAGGAGATGACACAGAGTACCTGGAGGTTGCTGACCTGATGACCATTCATGTTGCAGTGTCTCAGATCCAGTAACCAGGAGTAGGTCTTATTTACTCCAATGGTTCTGGTTAGTGCAATCAACATTCATTCTCTATACCACAGATGTGATGGATTTCTCCTATTATTTTGCAAACTCCAATGGATAGATTGACTTTGGCACCATTGTCACCATATACACTTTGCTTTGTCTTCAGGATATCTAGCATATTTTCACATTATTGGTCTCTGCACCAAGCCTCTTATTGCTCATCTGCTTATGTATATCATGTATACTGTATTTTAGAATTTATTATCTAGCTTTTAGCGCTGCATATTTTATGTTTAAAGACTGTAAGGTAACCATTTTTTTTAATGAGAGGTGCTTTGATTTGTATCCAGAGTGCATTAAAAGTGTAAACAAGCCCTAAATGTATAATTTGGTCAAGTTATTTGAGAATCTGTAGTCTTACATAAGTTTTCTTTTGGATAAACACTAATTAAATGTACAGAATTATATCAGTATGCGCTAAGGTTTATAGTTTGTAATTTCAAATGTCATGTGAGGACTGCAAAAACAAATTAAGTTAAACTAAGTATTTTTTTTTAATCATACACATGGTTGGTGTAAATAATCTTAATGCTCGTTAATTTGTTTTTTAGGTTCTGTAAATAAGCATAAAACACAAAAGTGAGCGCTATAGGTGAGCTGCTGTAACACCACAAAAAGGTACCAAAAACCTGCTGAGACCAATAAGACGAAGTAAAGGTGCACTGCAAAGATCAATATTATTATTATACAGTATTTATATAGCGCCAAAAGGTTTGCTCAGCGCTGTACAATATAGTGGGGGACAGTACATGAGACAATACAGTAACAAAATACACGAGGGGTTCGAGGGCCCTGCTCCTTCGAGCTTACAATCTAGGAGGGAGGAACTCTAAAATACAATAAAGTGCAATGTATCCAAAACATATAAACCAGCAGGAAACAATGGTTATGTTACTCTTCAACTTTTGTCTTTAAAGTGAAGATAGTGCTAATGAAGGTGACAAGTAAATCAGTGCTGGCAGATATGTAAAGTGACACAGTGTAAATAATCCTCCTTAAAGTGATTAATAGTGCCGATAAAGTGACAGTGAAGTCCACATATATTAATAAACATGTTGTTCCAATATGAGATCTCAGATAAAGGTGATCCTCTTTCTATCTTCTGATGATATATAGAAATAATGGAATTGCGCACTCACCAGATGCGCAATAACATCACGCATTTGAGAACACAATTTCTCAGTAGGTCAGCTGGATCCTCTTATGGACATCTATACCCTGGTATGGACTCCCCTCTGGATCATCAGTGGAATGCAGCACCTCTCACCTCCTCCTTAGATGGCTCTGTGGGTGGTTAGGCTCCAAAAAAGGATGCCAGAATAGCGTGATACTGCTGTATAGTGTCACACGGAGTCGGTGACCCGGGACAGCGCAAGGCAAGGTGTGTTCTCTGCACATTGATTGATCCGCGGAGCTCAGGTAATCAGTGTGCAGAGAACACACCTTGCCTACGGAGGAGGTGAGAGGTGCTGCATTCCACTGATGATCCAGAGGGGAGTCCATACCAGGGTATAGATGTCCATAAGAGGATCCAGCTGATCTACTGAAAAATTGTGTTCTCAAATGCGTGATGTTATTGCGCATCTGGTGAGTGCGCAATTCTATTATTTTTATATATCACCAGAAGATAGAAAGAGGATCACCTTTATCTGAGATCTCATATTGGAACTTCACGTTTATTAATATATGTGGACTTCACTGTCACTATTAATCACTTTAAGGAGGATTATTTACACTGTGTCACTTTATATATCTGCCAGCACTGATTTACGTGTCACCTTAATTAGCACTATCTTTACTTTAAAGACAAAAGTTGAAGAGTAACATAACCATTGTTTCCTGCTGGTTTATAAGTTTTGGATACATTGCACTTTATTGTATTTTAGAGTTTATATTGATCTTAGCGCTGCACCTTTACTTGGTCTTATAGGTTCTGTAAATAGTTTATAGATGTGCATGGAGGTTTTCATATTTTCTACTTATATATAAAAGGTATCCTATCTGCATAGCAGTGCTGCACAGTGATTGTGCTTTACAGTTCATCTCAATATACTGGGCTTCTCAGTCTGTTAATACACTCTGACTTAATTGGCAATCAGTCAGCAGGGAAGATCATTGCATTTTTTGTCATATAGAAACCCACACATTTATATACGAAATGAAACCAAGTCTGTAAGAAACAGAAAGTACAAACAGAAAAGCAACATAAAAAGATACATTTTGGTAAATGGTATTCACTAAAATCACCATGCAATTCCCCTCATGCACATATGTGCGCATGTAGAAACATACCTCCAGTAATGTTCACTGAATACATCTCATCTACACCTGGCTCCATTGCTCCAGTTGGTAAAGGAGGGGCCAGCATTGTCGGAGCTGGGGGGATTGAAGGATCAGGTCTATAAATGAGAAAAAAAAAATTATAAATCATTTGGTAGGATCCATGTTTACATGCACAAGTTTCTTCTGTGAGTTAAGATTAGGATCTATCCTTTGTTTTTTCCCATTTTCCAATGCCATTTCCCTTGTTTTAGGTCAGTGAGTGTGAAGACAGCAAGGCAATCATTTTCACTACCTTACCTTTTATTATGGATATTTTAGAAAACGTAAACACAGCTAAACATGTTTTTAGTCCAGTCTTTATCTGCAAACAATCATACTAGCATGCATAAGCAGAGGTGACCTTCAGGCTTAAGGCTGGGTTCACACATATGCGGTATATCGCATGTGATCCGCACAGGATCCGTACCGCATGCATGTGCAAATCACATGCAAATTGTGTGCGGTGCGATTGCAGCCATACCAAAAAGGTACAGGACCCTTTTTTTGGTCCGCACTAGAATTGGATCGCATGGGTATTCACACCCATGCGATCTGATTCTGCACAGCGCACCAATTTTGGGGGTGTTGTTAACACACACACCCGCAGCGGTTCACATGAACAGGGTGCAATTATGATGCGGTGCGGAATTCGCACAGAAAACAGTGTGAACCCATTGCCAGTAAAAATGTCAATGTTCAGGAATATCCTCTATTTCTGTGTAAGAGCCGGTCCACACCTGAATCGCACAGGAACACGCTTTCCTTGTGGGATTCAGAACAGTATGATTTTGCAGCTTATTAATTTGAAATGGGTACTGTAGTACTATGCTATCTGGTGCAGGGAATTGCACTGTGTTTGGGGTGCCGTTAACAATGAATTGACACTTGCAGCACTAAATGAGCACGGAACACACCTTTCCTGCACAACATTCTGGTGTGAACCAGCATTCAGTTTAGTTTGGACCAGCTCCCTTCTACCTCCTAAACTTACTATAAGTTCTTTAACCACTTGCCTACTGGGCACTTTTACCCCCTTCGTGCCCAGGCCAATTTTCAGCTTTCATCGCTGTCACACTTTAACCACTTGCCTACCAGGCACTTATACCCCCTTATTTACCAGGCCAATTTTCAGCTTTCAGCGCTGCCGCATTTTGATTGACAATTGCGCGGTCATGCAACATTGTACCCATATGAAATTTTGATCATTTTTTTCTCACAAATAGAGCTTTCTTTTGGTGGTATTTAATCGCCACTGGGCGCTTTACTTTTTGCGCTATAAATACAAAAGGTGCAAAAAATTTGGAAAAAAAAAAAGTTTCTTTGTTTCTATTATAAAATTTTTCAAACAGGTAATTTTTCTCCTTCACTGATGTGCGTTGATGAGGCAGCACTGATGGGCACTGATAGGCGGCACTGATGGGCACTGATAGGCAGCACTAAAGGGCACTGATAGGCAGTACTAATGAGGTGGCACGGATAGGCGGCACTGATAGACAGCACTAATGAGGTGGCAAGGATAGGCGGCACTAATATGCAGCACTGATAGGCGGCACTGATAGGTGACACTGATGATGGGTACTGATAGACGGCACTGACTGGCATCACTGCTCGGCACTGACTGGCACAACTGCTGGGCACTGACTGGTGGCACTGACTGGCAGCACTGCTGGGCTGCACTGGTGGGTGGCACTGGTGGGCAGCACTGGTGGGTGGGCACAGGTGGGTGGCACTGGTGGGCACATGTGGGTGGCACTGGTGGGCACAGGTGGGTGGGCACAGGTGGGTGGCACTGCTGGGCACAGGTAGGTGGCACTTCTGGGCACAGGTGTGTGACACTGCAGAGTGGCACAGGTGGATGCACTGCTGGGCACAGGTGGGTGCACTGCTAGGCACAGGTGGGTGATCTGCTGGGCACAGGTGGGCGGAGTTAGTGGGTGCACTGCTGGGCACAGGTGGGCAGAACTTGCGGGTGGCATTGCTGGGCACCGATCATCAGGGCACTGATCATCAGTGCCCTGATGATCGGTGCCGATCCTCGCTCTGACAACTGCCGGTTCTCGGCAGTACTTTCCTCACGATCTGACAGCGTGAGGAAAGTGCAGCCGAGAACCGGCACTTGCATTTCCCTCTGATCAGCGTGTCATTGGACACCGCTGATCAGGTGGTAAAAGGCCGCTGTGATTGGCCTTTTACCACATCACGTGATCAGCTGTGTCCGTAGGACACAGCGATCACGGAGATCGCCGGGTGCGCGCCCCCTGGGGCGCGTAGGAGAGCGCGTTCTGGGGGGACGTCATATGACGTCCACTCAGAACTGGCCGGCCGCAGTGCAGCCGTTATTCGACTATCTGCGGTCGGCTACTAGTTAAATGACAATTGCGCAGTCATGCAACACTGTACCCAAATGAAAGTTTTATCATTTTTTCACACAAATAAAGCGTTCTTTTGGTGGTATTTAATGGCCACTCTGTGTGTTATTTTTTGCACTATAAGCAAAAATGAGCAAAAAATTAAAAAAAAAAAAGTTTTTCTTTGTTTATAAAATTTAGCGAACAGGCAATTTTTCTCCTTCACTGATGTGCATTGATGAGGCTGCGCTGATAGACAGCACTGATGAGCACTGATAGGCAGCACTGATGGGCACTGATAGACTGCACTGATAAGGCAGCACTGGTAGGCATTGATGAGAAGGCATTGATAATGCTGCACTGATATGCAGCACTGATGGGCACTGATAAGCGGCATTGATGGGCACTGATAAGTGGCACAGATGAGCACTAATGGGCGGCGCTAACTGCCGGCACTGATGGGTGGCACTGCTGGGCACTGATGGGCGAAACTGCTGGGCAGCACTGATGAGTGGCACTGATGGGGAGCACTGATAGGTGACACTGCTGGGCACTGGTGAGTGGCACTGCTGGGTGGAACTGCAGGGCACTGATTATCACTGTGACAGGGTGAGGAAAGTGCTGCGGATAACCGTAAACAGTATTTACTGGACACAGCTGATCATGTGGTAAAAGGACACAGCGATCATGGAGATCTCCAGGTGCACGCCACTGGGGGGCATGCGGGAGGGCGTGTTCTAGGATGACATCATATGACGCCCTCCCAGAACTGGACAACTACGCTGTAGCCGTCATTCGGCTATAGCGTGGTTGTAAAGTTGTTAATGTGATAGGTTTACCTAGTGACCAATCAGGAGGCTTGAGAAATGGGGTTAACCTCAACTACTCTCCACTGACCACCAATGTATTGGGGCACTTTTCCACTGCATACAGTGCCTTGCAAAAGTATTCATATCTCTTGAAATTTTCCACATTTTGTCATGTTACAACCAAAAACGTAAATGTATTTTATTGGGATTTGATCTGATAGACCAACACAAAGTGGCACATAATTGAAAGAGGAAGGAAAATGATAAATGGTTTTCAAAAATTTTTAACATATAAATATGTGAAAAGTGTAGCATGCATTTGTATTCAGCTCCCCCGAATCAATACTTTGTAGAACCATCTTTTGCTGCAATTACAGCTGCACATCTTTTTGGGGATGTCTCTACCAGCTTTGCACATCTAGAGAGGGACATTTTTGCCCATTCTTCTTTGCCAAATAGCTCAAGCTCTGTCTGATTGGATGGAGAGTGTCTGTGAATGACAATTTTCAAGTCTTGCCACAAATTCTCAATTGGATTTAGGTCTGAACTTTGACTGGGCCATTCTAACACATGAATATGCTTTGATCTAAACTATTCCATTGTAGATCTGGCTGTATGTTTAGGGTCGTTGTCCTGCTGGAAGGTGAACATCCATCCCAGTCTCAAGTCTTTTACAGACCCTAACAGGTTTTCTTCTAAGATTACCCTGTATTTGGCTTCATCCATCTTCCCATCAACTCTGACCAGCTTCCCTGTCCCTGCTGAAGAAAAGCATCCCTACAACATGATGCTGCCGCCACCATGTTCCACGGTGGGGATGGTGTGTTCAGGGTGATGTGCAGTGTTAGTTTACTGCCACACATAGCGTTTTCCTTTTAGACCAAAAATGTCATCTGACCAGAGCACCTTCTTTCACATGTTTGCTGTGTCCCCCACATCGCTTCTTGAAAACTGCAAACAGGACTTCTTATGGCTTTCTTTCAACAATAGCTTTCTTCTTGCCACTCTTCCATAAAGGCCAGACTTGCGGAGTGCACGACTAATAGTTGTCCTGTGAACAGATTCTCCCACCTGAGCTGTGGATCTCTGCAGCTCTTCCAGAGTTACAATGGGCCTCTTGGCTGCTTCTCTGATTAATGCTCTCCTTGCCCATCCTGTCAGTTTAGGTGGACGGCCATGTCTTGGTATGTATGTAGTTGTGCCATACTCTTTCCATTTTCAGATGATGGATTGAACAGTGCTCAGTGAAATGTTCAAAGCTTGGGATATTTTTTTTATAACCTAACCCGGCTTTAAACTTCTCCACAACTTTATCCCTGACCTGTCTGGTGTGTTCCTTGGCCTTCATGTTGCTGTTTGTTCACTAATGTTCTCTAAACAAACTACTGAGGGCTTCACATAACAGCTGTATTTATAGTGAGATTAAATTACACACAGTTGGACTCTATTTACTAATTAGGTGACTTCTGAAGGCAGTTGCACTAGATTTTAGTTAGGGGTATCAGAGTAAAAGGGGGCTGAATACAAATTCACGCCAAACTTTTCAAATATTTATTTGTAAAATATTTTGAAAACCATTTATCATTTTCCTTCCACTTCACAATTATGTGCCACTTTGTGTTGTTCTATCACATAAAATCCCAATAAAATACATTTATGTCTTTGATTTTACAATGACAAAATGTGGAAAATTTCGAGGGGTATGAATACTTTTTCAAGGCATTGTAATTACCAAGTATCCTGGATTTGCTGGGATAGTCACACTTCGTAACTACTTGTCCCGTGATGTCTGCATCCCTGGTTGTATCCCAGAAATGACAACTTGAGTAAGGCATCTCAGTTGACAAGTATAAATATGTATGATACCATGCTATAGGAAACAAACCAGCATGTAGGGTTGGGCTATAGGTGGCGCAGGTATCAGAGAATACTTGGTCAGAGGCTTTCCTGCTTACCGGATCTATCAGGTCACTTTGCACAGTGTATGGTATGGGTGCCACTCTCGATGCTACAGCCTTGCTATATGCCCAGCGATGGGTAACTGGTTTCTCCAACCTTGCCAGGCATATAGATGTCATTGCTTCTCACTGTGTTTCATGGTCCTCTGAGAGATGGTTGAGCTGGGAGGAGGGGTGTGGGGGGCACTGGGTGTGGGGATTGCAATGAGAATCATCACTGACAGTATGTGTGGTAGAAAGGGGGGATGAGGGTGCTGTAAGGTGTACTGGTGGAAGGGGGTAGGTGTAGCCCTTTCTGTGTCCGCACCACCTAGCTGAAAAACTGCTCTCAACTTCCTTTCTGCATTAAGAATGTGTTTTTGCTCAAGCAGTCTACTTCAAATACCCCCCCTTCCAACTCTTCACCCCCTGTTCCCCTCTTCACTCCCATCCTTCCCTTCACTGCCCTGTCCTCCTCCTCACCTTCCTGTTCGCTTCACCTTCCTATCCCCCTCATAACCCTATATATCCCCCTCCTCACCTTCCCTTCTTCCTTTAAACTTCCTCTCTCCTCTCTTTGCCTCCTTGTCCCCTTAATCACTCCCATGTCCCCCTATTTACCTCCCTTTTCCCTCTTCACCTTCCTATTTCCACTGCAAACATGACCAGTTTGGTGCAGTATGATTTTGAAAATGGTGCAGGTAAACGTTGTGTGCATTTCTTGCACACAGGACTGCCCATTAAAATTACTGAGCTGCCCTAAACGCAACATTCGGATAATTGCAAGAATGCGCAAAAAAGCATGCATTCTCAGTTTTACCTTCTGGTGTGAATGGGTCCTAAAAGTTGTGATTAGATAAAAGAATACATAAATCAGTTTACTAATGAACAATACCTTCTGTGCCTATTATGATACATTTTATTGTATGTGTATACAATATACTGTACATATACTGTTTTTTGCTTTATCCAGGAATATTTGCAATGTATAATATCCAAGCAAAAGATATAACACCAACATGTCACAAAAAATAAAAACCAGAATCACTTAGTTGGAAAAAGGATTACCTCCTTTCTACAAATGACTCAATCAGGTATAGCTAATCACCTTCTCAATAGCACACAAAGCCATTTGACTTTCAGATGTGATCGGCTGCAGTAATTTTGATTAGTTCAGCATGAAAAGAGTTTTCCTGGAGTACTTCAATCCCTGGTAGCGCAACTGAAGCAAACAATCAACTATTGGGGCCATCATATAGGAGGAGTTTCTGATTCACTGCCATCCTAACATCCAGAGAGGGAGCCTCTACTAGATACAGAGGACTGCACCCACCTATCCCATAAAAAGGGAACTCTGGATGACCTTGATACCAGTGAATCCACACCTCAGAATCCATCCACCCATAGAGGAAAGGCTTAGGATTCCTACCATCATCCCATGATGACCATTTGATGACATCAAAATTAATTACTAACACGCATTTACGTGCACTTTCTGGTAAGTGCGCATTGCTTATACACTTATATGCACATCCACCGGGTCCAGGAAGACGCATGATTAATGAGCACCATAGTCACCTGATAAACTCTTATATGATTTATCAACAATCAGTATTTTTTGTTTATATGCTAACTTATAGACATTGTTTTGATCTTAGCGCCGTACATCATTTTATTTTATTTTTTGAGGTTTTCTTGGTTACCTTGTGCTTGGCTGCTTTTAATTTAATTTATTCAGCTTCTTTTCTTATTTAGTTTCTTTGGGCGCTCACATCTACCTATTCTTTGCACCTTATACACTCACTGGCCACTTTATTAAGTAGACCTTGCTAGTACCGGGTTGGGCCCCCTTTTGCCTTCAGAACTGCCTTAATTCTTTGTGTCACACAAAGTGTTGGAAACATTCCTCAGAGATTTTGGTCCATATTGATATGATAGCATTTTTAGATTGTAAGCTCTAACGAGCAGGACCCTCTGATTCCTCCTGTATTCAATTGTATTGTAACTGTACTGTTTGCCCTCACATTGTAAAGCACTGAGCAAACTGTTGGCGCTATATAAATCCTCTATTATAATAATAATAATAATAATAAGAGCACGCCTTTCTATCATCTTGAACCAGTCTGTCTATTCTTCTCTGACCCCTAACATCAACAAGGCAATTTTGCCCACAATCACAGGAATTTTTCTCTTTTTCGGACCATTCTCTGTAAACCCTAGAGATGGTTGGGCTTGAAAATCCCAGCAGATCAGCAGTTTTCCAAATACTCAGACTAGCTCGTCTGGCACCAACAACCATGCCATGTTCAAAGTCACTTAAATCCCCTTTATTTCCCATTCTGATGCTCGGTTTGAACTTCAGCAAGTCATCTTCACCATGTCTACATGCCTAAATGTGTTGCTGCCATGTGATTGGCTGATTAGCAATTTGTGTTATCAAGCAATTGAACAGGTGTACCTAATAAAGTGCAGTGAGTGTACATTTCTGACTGACTATTGCCTTCTGCAATCTGTACCTCACATACTCCTGACTAATGTGGAACTTAGAGCTTGTCCTCCCTTCCTCAGTCTAAGTCAGAATGCTATTGTAGTGCAGATTACAGGAGGTTAATATCACTTTATTCAATGCCATCCTAACTGCACATACACGATGGACCAAATGCATATGTTTTTATCACTCAATAACTTTGCAAATATTTGGGTCTCATGGTACATCTTCCAGGGTACATCAGACATAGGTCTGGCTCATGTGAGAAAAAGACTAATGCACAGACGTCTCTGCGGTGATAATAACCCCATAGCAATGAATTCACTGGGGAAGTGTGGGCTGAGTACTGTGCACCTCAATATCAATCAAAGCCTCTTTCACTCTGAATACCATCAATACATATTATACTGTTGTCAGTGGCAGAGTCCATGACCTAGGTGCTGAAATCATACCAATAAAGCACAGGACATAATTTTTTTATCTGCTTAGAGATAAATCTAAAATGTCAGTATTAACGTCGTTTGAGTGCCATCACTTGATGCCATGCATTCATTTCATAAACACATTTAATCTTTTTAATCTTTTTAATTCCAGTCAATGAGTAGGTCCTATAAACTGCTTCTACTAATGATCATGGATAGTTTTAAAGCTATACACCAAGCTTATATTTACAGAACTTAGTGCCTGGTCATACCTGTGCGATTTAAGGTGTGATTTGCGAATTGAAATCACGTCTAATGAATGTGCAATTTGCTGCAGCGCAATTTCTAAAGTAGTTCTTACTACTTTGCATTACTTTTTCTTCAGCTTTGTTGCGATTTCACATACATAGAATACAATGGAAATTGCACTGCAAATTGCAAGAAATCGTTGAAAATCTTCAGAAGTAGCAATAAAGTGTTCATAAAACGCACCTGAAATCATGCAGAAATTGAACACAAAAAGTGTGATTTTACATCGCAGCAGTGTGACTTAATGTAGTTTTTTATGCATTAAACAGTAGGTGGATTTTTTACACGCAACCAGCATTGGCATCCAGCCCTGGCATTCATAAGAAGTCTAATTTCTGGTGTTGGAGGAGTGAGGGGAGTATGAGAAGTGTATATAAAGATATATAAGATGTCCTTGTACTAGCAGTGTATAAAATGTATTAATTGATTTTAACTAGTAACAACTTTGATAAGTAATCACTGACAGTAGGCAGAAAATGACTGCAGTAAGCATATTTTTCTATTAGAACATAAAGTTACCCACCTTCCAAAAGATGAAGGAAAGGGCGGAGGGAGAGGTGGAGCTCTTGGTGCCTGGAGAGAAGGAGGATCAGGAGGAAATCCAGGTGCTGGGAAAGATGGGTGTCCTGGTGGAAGCAGCGGAGCAAAGTCTGGAGGAGGTTCAGGGATGTCACCAAAATCTCCAAAAGGGTATTCAGGTGTTGCAAAAGGTTGGGAGGGAGCACCGTCTTCTATCTCAGCAATTACATCAAGCAAAAAGTCATCTCCTGATAGGTCAAACCACTGATCACCATCCAGAATGGAGACAGACCAGCCACGAGGATTCTCCCCAGCACCTCTTCGTTATAAAAAAAAAAACAAAAATGAAAAGGATAAAAGAAAATAAGTAAATAATCTCAGGAGCTAAAGTAGGTCTAACACCCCAGTCGGTTGCATATTTTATAAGTGTCAAAGGTAAGGCATAGAAAGACAACATAAACATACTATATACACATAAAAAAGATACCTGGATTGCAGCAGCCAGCCTGCTAGTTGTTCTCCGGTTGTCCATGAATCCACTTCTGCAGAATATTTTTCCTCTGTGATATTAAATATGGAGAAATAGAATTTAAATTATGATTCTTACTTTTCTTACATATGTTTCCAAAGTCCCCTTCAGTGTCTTAATACCCTAAGCCAAATAGTATGTCACCTTGGGCTATAAACAACTCTGGCTTTGATAGCTGCCAGCCATACTAGGGAGGAGTTTGTTGAAAACTGGCTGCTATAAGTGGATAACCCATTGGATAATAATGTTGACAAACAATAGATTAAAAGGCCTGTTCAGCAAATATTATGTCAGTTTTAAGGTTCTTGTGTCTCTTAGATTCCAGTGGTGTATTACTGCAACTTTTCCATGTCTGCTCATTTATTAAAGGTCCTTCCCTCCACTGATTATAAGGAGGTTCATACATTATTGTATGCAACGGAGATTGCAAAAAAGGAGTGGGAACACATTTGAACCACATACTGTAGCAGGAAGAGTAAGACTCTAAGATGGAAAGAAAGAAAATAGAATAAAAATCTAGTCCTGGATTGTAAGCTCTAACGAGCAGGGCTCTCTGTTTCCTCTTGTACCAAATTCTATTGCAACTGTAATGTCTACCTTCATTTTGTAAAGCGCTGCGAAAACTGTTGGCGCTATGTAAATCCTGTATAATAATAATAATAGTAGTCCTTGAGAGTCGTGAAACACTCCACCTTTCACTTTATTTGCTCTTGTTCTGCAGTAAGTGATGGTACATTAGGGAGCTAAGATGTATTACATGTAGAAGAGCCGAAGACGGAGCCACATGTTCCTATAGCTAATAACAATATAGTGTAGCTATCAAATCTGGTACAGGTGTTGTGAAGTCATTAACTGTTTTAGCAGCAACTATTTAGAGCACTATTGTATTATTTTAGGGTGTGTTGCGTTGACTGAATAGGGTTCAGACATGTTCCTAGAAGCACCTAAATTAGAAAGTAAGTACAAAGAAATTGTCATCTCACCATTAAATGTAAACACATCCACGACCATCTTCCCTTTTCTCTCAATGGCAGTCCATTCCAGAAAAGTAGGGGCATGTGAGCGAAAGACGCTAACGTTATTCTGCTTGGCACGAAGCATTTTGCTCTGGCATATAGCCCTATAACCTTCAAAGCCTTGATCAGAGACATACCTGTGCAGATATAAAAGTGTATTAAAGAATGTGGATGGATCACAGCCAGTACAATTTTTGTACACCACTCGATTAAATTACATACTTTAGCAGTGGCTTCTCTAAAGTGGGTGAAGGGATAATACAGCTCAGCAGACCAGAAAGAAGTAGCCATGACCTCTGGTTCTGTTCCTCATTGCTGTTCTGCACTGTCAGACTTGCTGCTTGACAAAGAAGTTCATCTTTCAGTGATGGCTGCCTCAGGCAGCGTTCCACAATATAGTTACCCATAATCCTTTGCTGCCAAGGGGGCATTGTGGTGTTTCCCATGAACCGCAGGGCCTTTAAAAAGAACAGGTAAATTTAGGTAACTTACCAGATATAACACCACAAAACAGAGTAATTAAATAGTCTCTCACCAATTTGTACAATTCCAAAGCAACTCCATGATCATTCTGTGTTAAACGAGTAAGGGGGTTTTGCAAGGGCTGCCCCAAGGGTGGAAGAACAGGATCCTATGAGAACATATATTTAAAACACAGGAGATTAATAGAAAACTATCATAACATACAATGTCAAAGCAGCAGTATATTGATGATATGTGTCAGCTGGCCACATAAACAGTGGTATCATTATGTAACACTAACTTCCCCCCCAAAAAAATGTATATGTGTGTGTGGACAGAAGGGAAATAACCCTAATATGCTTAACCAGCCAAGCTACTGGAAGGTCAACCACCCAGGGTTAACTATTACAGACCATGTCATAAACAATGAAAAAATGTTGGGCATTTAATGGATGACCTGGCAATATGGTACTCAAACTCCCATTCAAATTTTCATAAAAGTGGCAGATTTTTATTACAAACAGTTGTTAAAAACATCACAACTTATAGAAGTGGTGCTGAGTGATTACCTTCTTACTCTTTACCTTTGAAAGATTATAATGTTGTGCCATATCAATACTGGGTTTGACAATCATCTGGGTGTACTGCATCTTCCATTTGGTGTTCCTTTTTGGCCTCCCCACAGTCCAGCAGTCTATGACATCTTTTTCCTATCACCTTTGGATGTTTTTGTGGTATTTGTTGTGTTGATGTGTTTCCCCCCCCTTTTTTTTTCTTTTCTTTCTTTCTCTTTTTGTTGTGTTCCCTCTTCCCTTATGGGATAGCTTGATTAGTACTACTCGATGTTGTAAACCCACGTGAAATATACTTGTGGCAAATCTGCCTGTATGTTATACTATACTTATGCAGCAAGAAATTTGAAGTCCTGAAGATGCGGCAGTGACTGTGAAACTTATTGGCATTCGAGTACATGAAATTTGCCTTTACATCTTTTTATCCATTGTCACTATCTAATTGTGATGTTTTTAACAAATGCTTATAATAAAAACCTGTTACTTTTATGAAATTTGATTGCAGTTTTGAGTGCCATACTGCCAGGTCATCTGTTAAATGCCAGGCTCTTTTCTGTGGACAATGGTATTATTACTAACACAAAATAGTAAATTAACAAGTATAGAAAAAACATTATAAAATAGAACATACCTTAAAATAAGAACGAATAAAGATAGATAATGGATAGTTGTTTATATCAGGAGGAATCGCAAGGACAGTCTGAGCCTTGACCTGTGGTGGAGGCACCTCAGTGATTCCTATGCCTTGGGCATGGTACTTTACTGTGGCATAAAAAGCAGAGAACTCATAATGACACAGTCAAATGTTATAAAACACACACAAATACAAATAGACAGTACAAAACATATTTATCAAAAGCAAATGTATGGTCTTAAAAATAAATAAATAAAATTATATGCATAAGGCAGGGACATCCAGGAACAGGTCAAGCAGGTTTCTGGTTCACTATTGTTAAGCAAGTCCACAAATCTAACAGGAAACACTTTTACCTTTTATAGTGTTCTGTCAGCAGTCAGCCTCAGGCTCCTACAGAAAAAAGGGCTAGAGAGAGCTGTGAGCATCAGTCAGCTCGCATACAGTATATAGGGGCTTGTGGACAGCTGAGACTAACAATGAGGTTTGGCTAACAGGCTTTATCTTACCAAAAACTTTATCAAACCTCCAGGCTTCAAAACCCAGAAAATAACATAAGATTTTTAGAAAACAATGTATGTGGGAATCCTATATAATACATATACACTGTCCCCAATCCTGCCAGCCAGTGCCTCACATACCCTCCTCCTCTGACCCTCCAGGTTCTACATAACATTTAAAGTGGTTCTAAAGGCTTACGATTTTTTACCTTCATGTATTCTATGCATGAAGGTAAAAAAAACCTGTGTGCAGCATCCCCCCCAGCCCCCCCTAATACTCCCCTAAACCCCCTCTTGATCCAGCGATGTGCTCTAGGGTCTCGCTTATCTCAGGACTCCTTCTCATTGGCTGAGACAGAAGCCAGCCAGTGGCTCCCACTGCTGTCAATCACATCCACTGAGCCAATGAGAAGAGAGAGCGGACGAGGTCGAGCTGTGGCTCCATGTGTGAATGGACACATTGGAGCAGCAGGTGCCCCATAGCAAGCTGCTTGCTGTTGGGACACCCAACAGGAAGGAGGGGCCAGGAAAGCCTGCAGGGGACCCAAGAAGAGGATGATCCAGGCTGCTCTGCTCAAAACCACTGTACAGAGCAGGTAAGTATAGACATGTTTGTTATTTTTTCCTTAAAATTAAAGTCTTTCAGAGCCACAAACAATTTTGTGACCCTTGCTTTGTTCCCTTTGTTCCAAGCCATTTACTGTACTGAAAAATAGTTTTTAATCAATTGGAACAAAAGTTGGAACAAATTGTGTCCAAATATTAATGACTCAATGATTCTAGTGGCACTTTATGGCCAGAAACTCCCTTTCAACTACTGAAAAGTTCCCCTCTTCAAGAGTTAGCTTATGGCTAAATATGCTTCTGAATGTTCTTCCCCATCAAATTCTTGTAAAAAAATTGTTTCCAGGCCAATATTGGAGGCATCTATTTGTGCATAAAATACCAGTCAGCAGCAAACAGAATAGAGGATATCCTTTCTACTAGCAAAATTATGTAATATACAAGGTTGAATTACACAGTAATTAATATTGTACTATATATAATCAATGTGACTAAATTGGGATAAATAAAATTTGTGATTCAAAGTATACACCATATAAATAAAACTAAAACTCAAAACAAAAGTCCATAGAGAGTAAATTCTGATATGCACTACTCAAAAAAAAATAAAGGAATACTTTTTAATCAGAGTATAGCATCAAGTCAATTAAACTATTGGGATATTGATCTATTCAGTTGTGTAACAGAGGGGGCTGTTAATCAGTTTCAGCTGCTTTGGAGTTAATGACATGTGCATTAGATTGGCAACAATGAGACGACCCCCAGAACAGGAATGGTTTTACAGGTGGAGACCACTGACATTTTTTCCCTACTCATCTTTTCTGACTGTTTTTAACTAGTTTTGCATTTGGCTAGGGTCAGTGTCACTAGCATGAGGTGATACCTGGACCCTACAAAGGTTGCACAGGCAGTCCAACTCCTCCTGGATGGCACAGCAATACGTGTCATTGCTAGAAGGTTTGCTGTGTCTCACAGCACAGTCTCAAGAGCATGGAGGAGATTGCAGTAGACAGGCAGTTACTCTAGGAGAGCTGGACAGGGCCGTAGAAGGTCCTTAACCCACCAGCAGGACCGGCATCTGCTTCTTTGTGCAAGGAGGAACAGGATGAGCAGTGCCAGAGCCCTACAAAAAGACCTCCAGCAGGCCACTGGTGTGAATATCTCTGACCAAACAATCAGAAACAGACTTCATGAGGTTGGCCTGAGGGCCCAACGTCCTCTAGTGGGCCCTGTGCTCACTTCTCCGCACCATAGAGCTCAATTGGCATTTGCCATTGAACACCATTTAAATATATCAATGGAGAAAACAATAGTCCACAGTGAGTAAACTGAAAGAAATCAGCATTCAGTGTTTTCTTCTTCTACCAGCACCAGTGCTACCAATCATCACAGTGCAGATAAGATGCAGGCTTACTAGACTGAAAGACCCCCTTATTCAGAGTGGTCATTAAATGCTCCACCAAGGTGTAAGCTCTCCATACTAATACAAATAATATTCTATAATACCACTCCTCAGATGTATAGCAAATTCATAATAGATGGTATTTACATGCAAAACAAGCAAAGAGAATGCTCCCCAGACTGTAAAACCACATAAAAAGCCTTTGATAAGATATAAAAGTGCACTTACAAAGGATATATGTATGCAGATCAATAATCATCAAGCTGGCATAAACAGCAACAAGTTCCGGTTCTTTTGTGCTCGAAGATAACACGTGGGTAGCTCTGCCTGACATGTTTTGTCACAAGCAGACATCTTCCGGGGCTGAGCTTTTATATTCTATTAAAAGGCTTTTTAAGTGGTTTTACACTATGATGAGCATTCTATTTGCTTGTTTTACATGTACATATCATGTATTATGAATTTTCTATACACCTCAGGGGCGGTATTGTAGATTATCATTTGGATTAGTAAGGAGAGTTGATTCCTTGGTGGAACATATAGAGTGTTTAATGACCACTCTCAATAAGGGGTCTTTCAATCTGGTAAGCCCACATTGTATCTGCACTGTGGTGACGGGTAGTACTGGTGCTGGTGGAAAAAGAGGAGAACACTGAATGTTAATTTTTTTCAGTTTACTCAGTGTGGACTATTGTTTTTTCTACTGATATATTTCAAAATATCAGAATTCACACTCAATGGACTTTTGTTTTGAGTTTGTTTTATTTTATTTATATGATGTATACTTCGAATCAAGGATTTTATTTATCCCTATTTAGTCACAATAGTTATATATAGTGCAATATTAATTACTGTGGAGCACAACACTTATATTACATCATCTGTTTGTACTAGAAACTTTTGGTTGAATTTGGGGATGGTTGACACTGGACCCTGACATGATACTGTTTTCAGCTGTTGAGTCTACCTCCATTTCACCATGGTTGACTTGTTCCTTTTAGTAAGATCAGTAAGTGTCGCTACTATTGTAACAAAGTTAGGCTCAAACCTCTGGTAGTATCCCACAATACCTAGAAAGGCTCCAAACTGTTTTTTTTACATGGGCTGGAGCCAACTTTTAAGCAGCCTCGTACACAAACAGCCACGAAAACACTGAGAGTCATGATCTGGTATAAATTTAGCTAATCGAGATGGAGTAAAATACCATATCGAGATCACCGTATAGGAATTCTCTAATGCCGGTATATTACGAGAGCAGCAAGAAACTGCTTGCCACATAGGACCCCAAATCTCAGCAGAAATGTCCGTCTGAAGCTCCACACTCCATTGTACACAATAGGTAGGTAAAGGTTCATCCAAAGGATTCCGGCTTGATAAACAAACATGAGAGAGGGCACCTTTAGTGGAATCTGATGCCTTACAAAGTGATTCAAAACCTACGAATCAAAGGTGCAACAAAATGATGTATTTGCAAATAACAAAATATCTCCAAGGGAGGAATAGCAGGACTCTCTCGAAGCTGTACGTACGTACGCATACCTCGACCAGTGATCAATGAGTGAACAGTTGTAAAACCATGGGTTATCCACCAACAAAAGGCCATCTTATCAGAATCCCCTGGGGGAAAAAACAGACAGTTGAATAACTGTAAAAGAGGTAAATGCGGGAAGAGTAGACCCGCCGAATATTTAGATGAGTTCCAAATTTTCAAAGAATGAGCCAGGACAGGATTCAACAGTTTAGGCCGTGAAGACAGAGGAAGTCAGGGTAAAGCAAAAGGCAAAAGGGGATGTGTGTCCAAAGTGTCTATCAAAGCCCAGAAGGGCAAATCTCTAACAGAAAAAAGCTGCATAAGAGGAGTAACTTGGGCCGCAATATAGTAGTGATGACCGTTCGAGAGACCAGGATCACCCCAAATGCGTGGGCGGTAAAGCAACTGCTTAGACAAGCAGGGACGTACCGAAGCCCATACAAACTGCAAAATTTGTAAAATACGGAGTATATGAGGTGGAATCCGAACAGGGAGCACTCAAAAAGGATAAAGTAATTTGGGAAGGTAGGTCATTTTAATCGCTTGAGCCCTACCAAACCAGGATAAGGTCATGGATTGCCAAAAAGAGATCAACATGGTTAGCTGAGAAAGTAGGGGAGGAATATTTGCCTGATATAACAAATCATAACAAGGTGTAAGTTTAACTAAGGAAGAGAGGAAGTCCATTGAAATGGAAATTGGGATCGAAGATATGTCACAAGCGATTGGGGAAGGGTAATGTTCATAGCCACTAAGTAGGATTCACATATAAACCCGACAGATGAGCAAAATCAGTCAGAAGCGACTGGAGATTAGGGAGAGAAACAAATGGAGAAGAGAGATACATCAAGATATCGTCCGCAAAAAACGCAATCTTATGATGTAACCCCACCAACTCAAGATATGAAATGTCCGGATGAAGTCAAATACGAACTGCGAGCGGCTCTAGGGCCATGATAAAAAGAATAGGAGACAGGGGACAACCCTGACGCGTACCACCCCTAATTGGAAACCGAGAGGATTCAACCCCATGATAACAGAGCTGTCAGGGATCCCAGGCTTTACCGCGGAGCACGGACGCGCGCCTGGCACCAATGAGGGCGCAGGGCGCCCTATTTAAACAGGCTATGTCTGTACTCAAGTTGCCATATGGTCTTTACCTGTATTCTGCGTTTCCTGAAGTAGATTGCCTTCTTGCCGACCCTGCCTGACCCTGATTCGCCGACTGTCTCCTGCCCTGATCCCTGGCTTGTCTGACCATTCTCCTGTCTAATCCTGCAAGTTTGATCTCCTGTTACTGAACCCGGCCTGTGACCTGTTTAGCATTCTGCCTGCCGCTTGTACCGTACTGCCTCCACCGTTACCGACCCGGCCAGTCTGACTTCGCTCACTCTACCTCCTCACATCAGGCTCTGACCTGCGATATACCACTGGCAAGTGCTTCTACCACAACTGGTTGCACCCAGGGGCCGCGACCTGGTTTCAACCTGCTCCAAGTCCATCCCCACCATTAGGGGCCCTGGTGAACAAGTAGGTCGGGGCTTAGATTCTGCGCCTTGGGGAATCCCAGTTTGTGGAGCGCTAGAGGCTACCGCTGGCTGGTCCTTAACAAGACCGTAGCGGACGGAGTACTATAAAGTCTATAAATCCACTGAAGAAAATCATCTATACCCCATCTCTGCAAGGCCCTCTGTAAACAAGTCAAAGAAAGAGTATCAAAGGCTTTAGTCATATTCAAGGACAAAAACATAGGTTCCTGGGACCACATTTGAGCGAAGTGACTGATTAAAATAGAGCGGCGGATATTGTCAGCAGCTTGGAGTCGAGGCACAAAACCTACTTGATCTTTATCGAATAAGGTAGGGATTAACACATTCAATCTATTGGCCAGGGTTTTAGTCAGAATTTTCATGTCCACATTTAACAAAGAAATAGGGCGGTAATTTCGACCAAGATTGCTGATCTTTCCCTGGCTTAGGAATCATCACTATCTGAGCCTTCACCATTTCCAAAGTCAGCTGACCATCTCGCTTAAGCTTATTGAAATCCTGGATCAGAACAGGGACTACAACATCACTAAATTTTTATAAATAAGAGCCATGAAATTATCTGGGCTGGCACGCCTATGCACCTTCAAGAAATGAATCGTTTGCCAATGTTCGTCCTGCGTAATTCAGCGCCCAACATGTCCCTTTGAACGTCTGTTATACGAGGTAAAGGAGTCCCCTGAAGAAACATATCAATGACATCCGCCAGGGCATCCCCTGAACTGGCATAAAGTTTTGAAAGATGATGGGAAAACTCATCCACTATATGCCTAGGGTTAGAGGTTCTCAAACATTTCCTAGTTTTTAGGGTATAATGATGTTGTTGAGGGGCGAACGATCGTAACTTATTAGCTAACATAGTCCTAATATTGTTGCCATTTGCATAACATTTCTGATGAGACCAGCGCAAATGACGCTCAGCCTTGTCAGTCAAACAAAGGTTCAGATCCGTACGAAGACGATCCACCTTCCGTCTGAGCTCAGCTGTTGGAGAGCACTTAAAAAGCACCGTGACCCACTCAAGTTCACGTTTCAAAGCCTGACGATGGTGGTCCCGTTCTCTACGCCGCCTGGAAGACAGTTGTATGATATAGCCTCTAAAAACCACATTATACGCTTCCCAAAGAGTAGCAGACAAGGAAACCGTATCCAAATTATTCCAAAGGAATCCAAGGAATGGATCCGAACATCCTCAACTACAGAGGAAACGGAGAAGAAGGAATCATTAAGATACCAGATGGGAGCCCTTGGGCACTGAGAGGGAACTGAACACTGCGTAATGATAGGATCATGATCAGACTAAGGCATACTAATCTAAAGTAAATGTGGAAGGAAAGAAGGGGCCACAAAAACATGATCAATACAAGAATGGCTAGAATGAGGATTAGAGAAAAAGGTATAATCTCTAGAAGTGGGAAGAAATTCCTGCAAGGCATCGACCAGATTATGAGAATTGAGAGTATGCCCAAACTCCAGAGAGTGGAGAAGAGGCCGCTGAGCCTGTGGGAGATTTATCTAGTTTAGGATTAAGAACTAAATTAGAGTCGCCTGAAAGCATAAGATGGCCTTTCTGATGAGCCTAAAGAACCGACAAAAGATGTGCAAAAAAACAGGTTTGTCTCTGATTGGGTGCATAGCACGGACAGATTGTAACCTCTACATCCTGTAGTCCCTACAACTATCAAATAGCGGCCCTGGGGGTCCGCAACTACTTTGTGCTCCTGAAAAGGCAAGGAGTTGTGAATCGCCAAGAGGACCCCCCCCCCTTCTTGACCAGGGCCGAGGCGAAAAAAACCCGGGCATGACGACCGTCCAAAAATCGCAGGCCATAAGAGGAAATCAGGTGAGTCTCCTGTAGACAGGCAATATTGACTTTGGAGGAACAAAGATATTTATAAACTTTAGTTAGTTTCTGTGGTGAGTTCAAACCTTGAACATTAAGTGACAACCAAGTGAGAGTCATGACAATCACACAAAAATCACCCGGTCATGGGGGCACCCCAAAAGCGCATCCCCCACACCCCCAAAGGCAAACAGAAAAAGGAAAAAAAAAGAAACACACCCATGATATGGGAAAAAGCTGATCTTTGTCATTTTACATGTGAGTGGGCATTTTATTTATATTCATGTTATTATTAAAACTGGATCACACTATGGAGGATCTTCTTTGTTTTTAATGGTATCTTAAACGGTTTTGTGGAATCGAGTACCTAGGAGATAGCAGAAGATATTGGAGGGATCTATCCATACGTTCCATCCTTTGATGATACCTTATTGGGTGTATAAGGTCACCTACATAGCTGTTTGGCCCAGTGGGTCGCATCAAGGAGGTGAGGGGCCATCTTGGCCATCTGTGGATTGACTGCACACTGAGTGGCACTGTGATCACCTCACGGAGTTTTGCTGTGATTTTTCACCATCATTGGCATTTATGGACTGCTGCACATACTATTCATTTTATGAGCACCTAACACTGAATATTTATTGTGCATTCTATATGTGATATTTCCATTTATCTCATTTGTATTTTAGTATAGGTTGTTAGCGCTGCACTATTTTTTGTATTTTTATGTTCTTTCCTTGTGGTTGAGGCGAGTGTGTGCTGCTTATTAATAGGTGTTCCATTGAGCGCAGGAGTTTTTCTCATTATCTAGTGTTTAAGATCAAGCGGATTAAAGGCATCATATTTAGACCACTTATACATAAAGGAGAGTCCGAAGGGGAACCCGAAAGCGATAACGAATATGATTGTCCTGAAGAATTTGAAGATAGAGTTTCATAGAACTTCTCTTCAAGATGGTAGTTTGAGAGAGGTCAGAATAAATCTGATAAGGGTGACTCTGGAACGAGTCTAGCCATTCGCATCACCTGTTCCTTTGTTTTATAATAATGAAATTTCAATATGATGTCCCGAGGTGGGCCTTCAGGTGGTCTGTAGCCTAAGGCCCTATGTATCCTATCTATCTCCAAAACGATCCACCGGAACATAAGGGACCAGCTCTTGCAATAGAGATAACACAGAGCCATGGAGATCTGTAATAGTCTCAGGTAGGCCCCTGATACGAATATTACTGTGATGAGCTCTATTTTGCTGATTCTTAAGAGAATGTAATTCAGCCTGCAGATTTTCTATATCACCCTCATGGCCATCCAAAAATGTAGTAACATCATCCATTCTGTGTTATAAAAGAGCAGCCCTCTCACCCACATTTCTAAGTTCCTTGAGTAAATCAGCTGATAATTTACGAGAGATTTCGCCAAGTTCCTCATAAACAATCCCCCGAATCTTACCCAAAAGAACCGAATCCTGATCCATACAGGGTGGCTGCAAGGCAGAGGGGAACTACAAAGAGCTGTCAACAGAA
This sequence comes from Staurois parvus, assembly GCF_062004578.1. NCBI lineage: Eukaryota > Metazoa > Chordata > Amphibia > Anura > Ranidae > Staurois > Staurois parvus. The sequence continues at coordinate 2,404,323 of NW_028318609.1, read as the reverse complement.
TCCTCAGAGTCTCCTAATGAGTGCCGTGTGGTCTCATCAGCAGGGGGAGCCGACGCCATCTTGGATGGGAGCTTGCGCTGTGGCCTAGGATCAGCCTGCTGCCTTGGTTTGGCCCATTCCGGAGGGGCCATGGCCACAGATCGCTCCCCCGCACACTCCGACACCAGTGGAGACTAGCGGGGACTCGATGGGCTCTTGTTAGCCAGAGGGAAAGTAGGAGAAGTGTCCGGGGTGAGCGGAGCTAGCTTAGGTCATGGCCATCTTGGGCAGCCCCGTGCATGCGCCTCCCTACAGTCAGTTGTTTCAATTGCCGGGCAGTTAGATGGTTGGTCTCTTGCTGGTTAGCATTTGCCACTATGAACTACAGTTAGGTCCATATATATTTGGACACATTGGCACAATTTTCATACTTTTGGCTGTGTATGCCACCAGAATAAATTAAAATGAAACAAAAACAATGAATTTGAAGTGCAGACTTTCAGCTTTAATTCAATGGGTTGAACATACTGTAAATATTAAGTACAAATTTTAGGAACTGCAACCATTTTTATACACAGTCCCTCCATTTTCAGGGGCTCAGATGTAATTGGACAAATTAATATATTCATAAATAAAATGTTCATTTTTAATATTTTGTTGAGAATCTTTTACTGGCAATGACTGCCTGAAGTCTGGAACCCATGGACATAACCAAAGACTGGGTTTCCTTCTTTCTGATGCTTTGCCAGGCTCTAACTGCAGCTGTCTTCAGTTGTTCTTTGTCTGTGGGTCTTTCTACCTTTAGTTTTGCCTTCAGCAAGTGATGAGGTAATTGTAGCTGTATTAGTGCATTTGCTACAGGAACATTATCCAACAGTTTTATGACTATCAACTCAAACCAAGCAGCACTGCCTCTGCTAGCGTTGTCTATCCCCCCCCCCCCCCATCCAGACTTTGCTTTTGCTGTGTCTTATCTGTTTTTTTTTTCCCATCCCCTACATCTCTTCCATCATTCTGCTAAATCTTTCTTTCAGTACTTCTTAGACCTGAAGAAGGGGACATACCCCGAAAGCTTGTTCTCAAAATTGTATGTTAGTGCAAATAAAAAAAGTATCACGGACAGTCTCAATTGTTGCCTTCAGCAAGTGAAATGCATACTCACTTGGGCTGAGATCAGGTGATTGACTCAGCCATTGCAGAATATTCTACTTCTTTTCCTTCAAAAGCTCCTAGATCACGTTTACACTGTGTTTTGAATCATTGTCCATCTGTACTGTGATGAAGCGCCATCCAATCAACTTTGCTGCATTTGGCTGAATCTGGGCCGACAGTATATCTCTAAGCACTGCAGAATTCATGCGGCTGCTTCTGTCTTCTGTCACATCAATAAGCACCAATGACCCAGTGCCACTGGAAGCCATGCATGCCCATGCCATCACACTGCATCCACCATATTTACAGATGATGTTGTGTGCTTTGGATCATGAGCTGTCTCAAGCCTTCTCCAAGCTTTTTTTCTTCCTGTCATTCTGATACAGATTAATTTTAGTTTCATCCATACAAAGAATGCTTTTTCAGAACTGGTCTGGATTTTTTACAGTAGATGTTTTAAGTCTAATCTGGCTTTTCTATTCTTCAGGCTTATGAATGGTTTGCACCTTGTGGTGAACCCTCTGTATTTGCTCTCATGAAGTTTTCTCTTGATTGTAGACTTTGACAATGATACGCCCACCTCTTAGAGAGTATCCTTCACTTGTCTGGATGTTGTGAATGGGTTTTTCATTACCATAGAGAGCATCCCGCGATCATCCACCACTGTTGTCTTCTGTGGATGTCCATGCCTTTTTATGTTGCTGAGCTCACCAGTGCGTCTTTCTTTCCTCAGAATGTACCAAACTGTTGATTTGGCCATTCCTAATGTTGCTGCTATCTTTCTGATGGATTTGTTTCATTTTTGAAGCCTTACAATGGCCTGTTTCACTTGCATGGACAGATCCTTTGAATGCATGATTGTTCACAACAATAGATTCCAAATGCAAATGCCACACTTAGAATCAACTCCAGACCTTTATCCTGCCTAATTTATGAAGAAATAATGAAGGAGTAGCCCACACCTGGCCATGAAACAGCTTTTGATTCAATTGTCCAATTAATTTTGGTCCCTTGAAAAAGGGGGGATGGCTCCTCTTAGGAGCTGCAATTCCTAAACCCTTCCTCCAATTTGGATGTTCATACCCTCAAATTAAACCTGAGAGTGTGCACTTTCAGTCCATATCAATTATATAACTATAGCTTGAATATGTTTTGGTAAATACCTGAAAAATCTAAAATTGTGTCTGTTTCCAAACATATATGGACCTAACTGTATATTACAAGCTCCTTGATTCTGTTAAACAATAGATGTTTAAGGAACTGCCCATATCAGTACACCTAGTTGCAATGGGAGCAGTCTCAAATGATAATGGCAGCATTAAACTATGCACAAGACAGGGAAACCCAGGAATAGAGCAAGGAAGTTTGCACCTTTGTTTCAGCAAGGCCGTAAACAAACAAATTTTCAATTTTACAATGCAGGAGGGCTTTGTACAGCAAGTCCACGACATAAAGCAAACAAAAAGCCTGCTCAGTTGAGACATTAACTAAACTCAGATCAGTTCCTGACTCATAGGTACCCCTAATATGTTTCCTCAAGCAAACAGGCAGCATTTGTACCTTTTTTAGTTCCATCAGCCATAAGCCTTTTCACATAGTCACAGGTCCCAACAGCAGAGAGGGAGCTACAGAGAAAGCGAGCTGTGATCTTCAGTCAGCTCACATATACAAAGGCTTGTGGATAGGTAAAATTAATATTAAAGCAGAGCTTCACCCATTTTTACATATTCCTTGGATCACAATGCCCATTTGCAGTACAGTGCTACATGGATATTCTCAGTTGTTTTAATTATTTCTAAATACCTATTTTAATGTAATTTGGCAGCACTTCTGCATTCCGACCACCTAGGCGATTATGCTGTTTGGCGATTCCCTTGGACTCCCAGGAGTTTTCAGAAAACCTAATAATGTATTTTTGCTGTATTTGGAGACAGCACTTGCCTCTGCTCCTGCCTTCTGAATCCTTTGTTGTGAATAGGTTGCTCTAACTACATGGTGGGAACTTCCACTGCCATTACCATAGCATTCGGTCTACATCACTGTGCACCTGGTAATGTCACTAGAAAGAAAGCTTTGCTGATATGGGCTATTGTACTTGTACGTCAGCCTTCATCGATGGCTCCTGTGCGGCTCACAGAACACGCATCTGTGAGCCTGGTGATTGGTATATTGCTTGGACACAGAGGATCACATTACCGCTGTGTCCGGGCAATCACATGGTGTTTTACCATGTGATTGCTGTGTCCAATTACAACAATCACATAGTACACAAAGCAAAGTGAAACTAAAGATCACGTCTCTCTGCTCTTGAGAACAGAGAGAAGTGATCCTGCAGCCTGTGAGTGTACAACAGCCTGTTAAGTTGCTTGTACACTCACAGACTGCAGTGCAAGACACACCAGTGTCCCTGATCACTGCCCCAGTGTAGGGACTATAAACAATGCAGCCAGCCCTGTCATCTGACCCAGTGCACATAAAAACACCACCATACACCACACCAATGTCTTGATCACTGCCATAGCAGCGTCCTGATCACTGCCATAGCCCCACACCAGCACCCTGATCACCATCATACCCCATACCAACACCCTGATCACTGCCATACCCCATACAAGCATCCTGATCACCCCATATGCCATACAAGCATCCTGATCACCCCATACGCCATACAAGCATCCTGATCACCGCCATGCCGCATACCAGCAAATTGATAAAACCATGTGCCATATCAGCGTTCTGATCACCGCCATACCCCATACCAGCATTCTGATCACCGCCATACCCCATACCAGCATTCTGATCACTGCCATACCCTATACCAGTGTCCTGATGACCCCCATATCCCATACCAGTGTCCTGATCATTGTCATACAAGCATCCTTATCACTGCCATACCAGCGTCTTGATGACCCCCATACCAGCGCCCTGATCACCTCCATATCAGTATCCTGTTCACTCCATACCCTATGCTAATGTCCTGATCTCCACCATACCCCATACCAGCATCCTGATCACTGCCATACATCATACCAGCATCCAGCATTTTAGGGTCTCAACCGATCAATTTTCAGATATATATCCCATAGTTTTTACTCTATGGTTTTCATACAGACTAAATAATATACACTGTTGTGGGTTATTTTTAGCCCAGAAATGTAGCAGAATACATTTTGGCCTACATTTTTATGAAGAAAAATAATTTATTTGCAATTTATTTCTCACAATTTGTAATTTTTTATTTATATAGCAAAAAATAAAAACCCAGTAGTGATCAAATGCCACCAAAAGAAAGCTTTATCTGTCTAAAAAAAATTATAAAAATTTCATATGGGTACAGTGTTGCATGACTGAGTAATTGTCACTCAAAGTGCTGAAAGCTGAAAATTGGCCTGGGCTGGAAGGGGTGAATGTGTCTGCACTTGAAGTGGTTAGTATACACACACACTATAATGCCAAATGTATTAGGACACCCCTCCAAATAATTGGATTCAGGTGTTCCAATCACCTCCATGGTCACAGGTGTATAAAATCAAGCACCTAGGCATGCAGACTGCTTCTACAAACATTTGTGAAAGAACTGGTCGCTCCCAGGAGCTCAGTGAATTCAAGCGTGGTACCGTGATAGGTTGCCACCTATGCAAAAAGACCATTCGTGAAATGTCCTTGCTACTAAATATTCCACGATCAACTGTTTGTGGTAACAAAGTGGTATCAACTGGGAATAACAGCAATTCAGCCACAAAGTGGTAGGCCACGTAGAATGACAGAGCGTGGTCAGCGCATGCTGAAGCGCAGTGTGCAGAAGTCACCAACTGCCTGCAGAGTCAATAGCTAAAGACCTCCAAACTTCATGTGGCCTTCAGATTAGCACAACAACAGTGCATAGAGAAGTGGGTAATAAAGAAATATATAATAAACAATGTGCACAATAACTATACACTACTATAGTCCATTGCCACAGCGTGATTCTTTCATTTAAAAATGACTTGTGCTGTACAAATCTTCCTTTTATCATATACGGTGTACCTCCACCAACACTGACACCAGTTGTGCTCTCACCTGGAATTTACATGTTTAGGAGAACGTGGTCAATCCCCAGTCAGCAGGCCAGGCATGGTGGCCAAGGGCAACTCTTAAATATAACAGAGCCTGCGCAGCAGGGGAGTCGTGGAAGATGGACAAATAGATGGTGCAGGATAGTGGAGCCTGGAAGGAGGCCTACCTACAGGCTGCTTGCTGGAAAGAAGGATCTCCACTGTGCCAAGTGTCCTGGGGAGGATAATCCTGTCAGCAGGGAAGGAGCCAGCCCAGAGTAAGGCCTGAAAGCAGCTACAACCCACCAACCAAACAGGATAGGACAGTGAGAGTGCTTCTAAACCTCCTGGACCAGATAAAGGGAGAGGATGGTCAGGTGCAAGTCCCAAACTAGTTCTCAAATGGGCAGGGGTGGACTGACAACTCATGGGGCCCCCGGGCAATAGGGGATCATGGGGCCCCTGTGTCCTTGCCCAAACTCAAAAAAGCCTATGAAAAAGGTACCAGGGGCATCTCATGGGGCCCCCTACTGACCTCGAGCAGTGCCCGAGTTTCCAAATGGTCAGTCTGCATACGGGACTACATAATTGGCAGATCTTGGAATCCCTTGCCCAGGGATATTCTCAGTGCAGCCGGGTGAAGCAGGAAGGATTCATCTGGAGTCTGAGGAGGTACATCAAGGGGACTTCAGTGCTCTTTAAAGAGACAGTGCTATTTTTTATATCCATATTTTTGTACCGTGTACAGTTTGCTAAGATGTTTGTCTTCAAGTTTGTAGTTCCTTGGGCATCCAATATACCCCTTGGCCCCATCCAAGTTGTTAACCCCTCAATAAAAACTACAAAAAAACAGCTCAAGGACTGTTTTACTGACTCTCTGTGAGAAGATGTGGAAAATGTGTGTTGCCTGACCATGCAGAGCTTAGGAACACCCAATCAAACTCAGCGGCTCCTGTGGGGGTAGCTCTCTCTCTCTCTTTATATATATATCACATTATCTTAGTGCTAATATTATATAGTAGCTATGAATCCAGTTTATAGGACAGCTTAGGCTAGATCTGGTTTTGCTCAGCATGGGATCTGTCCGTTGATGCCCTGCTGAGCTGAGCGGCGTGGCCAAATGACAGGTCCGTGTCCTCTCTGGTTCTGTAGAGTGGACACGGACACAGCCTGCTCTGCTCTATGGGCAGTTGGATGCAAACAGACTGGCTGTCTGTTTACACCCGACTGCTCTCAGATCTGGCCAGGCAGAGGGGAATGGAATCCCTTTCTTTTGTTTTCTCTGTATCGGATCAGAGGTAGCCAGGTGTAAACGGATACAAGTCTGCTTACATCCGACTGCCCATAAAGGAGAATGGAGGGTTTGATTGGGTCCACCTGAAAAATAGTCAGGGGGATCTAATTAATCGCTTGTGTGAAAGGGGCCTTAGAACTATACAGATTCGAGACATATGAAACAAGGGTGCTGATAATCTCATCGGGGGAATTAACTAGTCTACCCTCTATGGTTATTAGAGCCCCTATAGCTTGGGAAATAGTATGAGATTAAGCCGTTTTGGAGAATAAGTGACTAGTTTTTTTTTCCCCTTTTTCGTAAAATGTTAGTTTATTAAAACAAGTTAGCATTCTCCCGAGGAGGTAACCATATGGTCCAAAGCCTCCTGAACTGACCTCCAAGCCCATCTATTCAGTTCTGAGGGATCAATAATGTAACTTTGTTCCAATTTGCATACCGTTTGATCAACCTGACTCAGCTGGTTGCTAGCATTATGTTTCACTCTGGAGATTTTAGCAATAAAAACGCCTTGCAGATACGCTTTTAAAGGTTTCCCAGTTTAGTTTGATGCCTAAATAAAATTCATGGAACCACAAAAGTTTGGAGATCTTATTTTCAATAGTCTCATGCGACAGGAATAAATGTAGCTAGAAATCATTTAGCTTCCATGATGCCTTAGGACTTAGGTTGTGTGGACAATGGCTTGGCAGTAAGCCAGGTTAGCAGGGGCATGTAAGCAAATAATGTAACTAATCCTTGTTGTTTTTTGTTTTACTTTATTACAAATGTATGTACATTGGATAGACATGTTTGCTTTTTATACATGATCTGCTTGGTCTGCAACCAGTTCACAAAAACGCTGATTGGATGCAGTTTGAACTGCATCCAATCCGCATAACATGTGAAATAACATTGCTTACTATGGTGCCTGTTTACTTACATCTGGTGCAGTGGCAGTGCGGATTGAAAAAGTCCTGTCTGATTTCTGAGCAGTGTGGTCTGGTTCAGGTGTGGATTACAGGCTCATTGACTGCTATGGGAACTGTTTCTGAGTCGCACATGTTGTGAGTTTGTGAACACCATTTCAGGTCAGTTTTCTCTCCTGATCCTGATGTAAACCTGACCTGATCCTGATCAAAACCTGACCTGTACCACCGAACAACTACTTTGCCAATTAGCTGGGGAAACGGAGCTTCAATTTGCATTGCACATGTGTGAATATATGCTCATTGGAAATACACTTTGACTTTCCCTTTAAACAGCTGTATGAATTTCAGAGCCCCACCATAGGGGATAAACACTGCTGTCTTAGGCTGAATTTTAGCTAATGGTCTATTGTTCCCACAACACAATAATGAAAGCAGGGTTGTCTTCAATTCATGTATGGTTTAAAAAATAACTTTTGTTACAAATGCAAGATGCAGTACTGCTTAAGGCTGGGTTCACACATATGATGTGCGGTATATCGCATGTGATGCGCACAGGAACCGCACTGAATTCCTGTGCAAATCACATGTGAATTGTGTGCGGTGCAATTGGAGTCATACATGTTGTATGGCTCAAATCGCACCGCATCCACACCAAAAAGGTGCAGGACCCTTTTTTTGGTCCGCACTAGAATGCAATCGCATGGGTATTCACACCTATGCAATCCGATTCTGCACATTGCACCATGTTTTGCAGACCAATTTTGGGTGTTCTTAACATAACATACACACCCGCAGCGGTTCACATGAACAGGGTGCGATTCTGAGGCAATGCGTAATTCGCACAGAAAATGCTGCAAATTCCGCACCGCATCAGTGTGAACCAGGGCTAAATGTTTTTTTTTTTTAGCAATTGTTTTCATAGAAAGGGAAAAGGTAAGAAAATGAAGCACAAATGAACAACAGAGAACGATTTGTTGCATTATCCTTTGTTATTCTGCCCTAAGCTCACTAATGTTTACCCATGAAAACCAGTCACACCTGGCCTACTTGAACTAGTAAAGTGAGCTGTAACATCTCATAGGCTTGGATAAAGAGAATAAACAGCCATTGCATAATATTCTAATTCTATCACTTCTATCATAGCAGAACTTCTTTTCGTCCAGCAAAATTCAATCATAATGCAAAAGTGGTTTGATACAGCTTAGAAAAATGGTCAGGAATAGAGTTAGAATATAGTCAGAAGGACCTGTGAAGGATATCATAGTGTAGAACCCAAGCTCATTAACAGTTAAAAAGTTCACCTTTTGCACCATGTTGCCTGTATTCAGGCTGTAATATGTAATATGATGCAAATGCCTTGCCTTCCACCCTCAAACTGCCCCTTCCTCGTGACAATGGGCAGGACTTCTTCTCCCCGCAGCTGCTGTCACATTCAAAATCGGCTGCAGCAGGCAGCCTCGTAATACTCGATTCTCAATGCGGTAATCAGCATACTCCTAGTCCACTGAATCTTTCTCCATCTCTCCAACTGACAACCTCTACAAGAGCTTGAGGAAGAGTTTACAGGAACCTGACATTGCATCAGCAATCTACTGCTTTGCAGGCTCGTGACAAAAAAAAAAAAAAAAAAAATGCACATTTTTCCCCTTTCATTTTTCTTTCAAACATCAATCTAGCCTTTAAACTGACAAAATTCCCAACAATAGAGAATGTTTCCCTTTCATTGCTTACCCTGTGCCGCATTCAAGAGAGCAGCTAATTCAGCTGGCACTTCCAGCACAGTCAGGTCCTAGGCAAGAAAATATATAAAGATATTAACACTGTCATATAAATGTGTACAGTAGTCCTTTTCCTTATAACACGCGACACATTTATTTTTGAACACTTTTTTTGTTCCTGAACATTTGCAGTACATTGGCTGTATGTATATCGGCCAATAATGTAAACCCAATAATCAGTTATTGTCCTACATATAAAGATGTGCTTTCACTACATAAGACATTGATATGAATTCAAACAGCAAATTCCTTTTTTACCTAATAAAGATGTAATTCTGTCTAGCCAGTCTTCTAGTTCTGACACCACTGCCGGGCAGCTGAGCCAGGCCCTGAATATGCTTCCCTGCAGACTACACAACATTTAGACAATTCAGCCTGACCTGGGACTGAACCCAGTTCAGGACTAGATAATGAAGGGAAATCAATGTGTTTTCTCTTTCTGCAAGTGTTACAGGATTAATGGTAATCTGAGTGCGAGGTATTTATTTATTTCAGGTACTTATATAGCGCTGTCAACTTACGCAGCGCTTTAGATATATATTGTACATTCACATCAGTCCCTAACTCTCAAGGGGTGTACAATCTAAGGTCCCTAACTTACATTCATACATACACATATTAGGGCCAATTTAGACAGGAACCAATTAACCTACCAGCATGTCTTTTGACGTGTGGGAGGAAACCGGGAGTACCTGGAGGAAACCCACACAGGCACAGAGAGAACATGCAAACTCCAGGCAGGTGGTGCCATGGCTGGGATTTGAACCAACGACCCTAGTACTGCCAGGCAGAAGTGCTAACCATTTAGCCACTGTGCTGCCCAGGTATGGCAAAGATGCAGCCTGCAGTATCTGTATTCAAAAAGGAGACAGAAAACACGTTGCTCACTTGCATTCTGAGTTTGAAGTGTTAACCGAGCTATAGCTGAATGACAGCTACAGCGGAGTTGTCCAGTTCTGGGAGGGCTTCATATGACGTCCTCCCAGAATGCGCCCCCAGCGGCGCGCATCCAGTGATCGCCGTGATCGCTGTGTCCTATGGACACAGCTGATCACGTGATGAGGTAAAAGGACAATCACATTGGCCTTTTACCACATGATCAGCTGTGTCCAGTGACAGCAGATCACGGAGTAAATACAGTTGCCGGTTATCAGCTGCACTTTCTTCACGCTGTCACAACCAGCACCTGTTGTAGAGCAAATCGGCACTGATCATCACGGCACTGATGATCAGTGCCCTGCAGTGCCACCCAGCAGTGTCCAGCAGTACATCCCAGCAGTGCCCAGCAATGCCACCCACCAGTGCCCAGCAGTACCTCCAACCAGTGCCCCCCATCAGTGCCACCCATCAGTGCTGCCCATCAGTGCCGCCCAAAAGTGCCCACCAGTGTTGTCAGTCAGTGATGTCAATTAGTGCCGTCAGTCAGCGCCGCCCGTCAGTGTCGCCTATCAGTGACCATCATTGCTGTGTATTAGTGCAGCATCATTAGTGTCTCCTCATCAATGCCCACCAGTGCCACCTCATCAGTGCAGACTATCAGTGCCCATCAGTGCTGCCTATCCGTGCCACCTCATCAGTGCAGCCTCATAAATGCACATCAGTGAATGAGAAAAATTACCTGTTTGCAAAATTTTATAATAGAAACAAATAAAAAAAATTTTTTCACACGTTTTGCTCTCTTTGTTTATAGTGCAAAAAATAAAACACCCAGTGGCGATTAAATACCACCAAAAGAAAGCTCTATTTGTGTGAAAAGATTGGGAAAGATTTTGTTTGTGGACAGTTATGCATGACCCCGCAATTGTCATTCAAAGTATGAAAGTGCTGAAAGATGGCCTGCTCAGGAAGGGGGTAAAAGTGCCCGGTAGGCAAGCGGTTAAGGACTATCTACCACAGTTTTACTACAGCAGAGCGACTCCACTGTGCCAGATCACGTAAATGTATGTGATCCAGCATTTCTGGCCAGGCAGACTACCCCTTCTGTGCTTGCACAAGCCGGGACCTGCTGATCGGCTTAGCGCATGACAGTTCAGAACCCTGATTATTAAAAACACAGGTCTCTGAACAGAAAGCAGAGATGTGGCTGTTTTTTTCTCCCTGCAAAGCAGAGAGATATAAGAGTCTCCCCTAGTGTATTTAAGCACACAGTTAACCCTTTGATTGCCCCAGATGTTAACCCCATCCCCAGCACCGATAGTGTCACTGGTGATGTCAGTGTCATTTCCCACCCAGCATCAGTTAATGTCAGACTACCCATCACACTATCACAGTCCCCCTATAAGTCACTGATCTCTACCATTACTAGTATAAAAAATAAATAAAAATCCCAGTATTTATACCATCATTTGTAGGCGCTATAACTTTCGCACAAACCAATTATTATACACTTATTGGGATTTTTGTTTTACCAAATTACCAAAGACATGTAGCAGGATACATTTACACTAGAAATTTGATTTTTAATCGGTTATGTTTTATAACAGAAAATAGAAAATATAGGTTTTTTTTATTTTTGGTCTTTATTGTTTATATAATACAAAATACAAAACCCAGTGGTGATCAAATACCAACAAAAAAAGCTCTATTTGTGTGAAAAAAAATTATTTAACTTTCATGCGGGTACAGTGTTGCATGATCGCACGATTGCCAGTTAAAGTAGTGCAGTGCCAAACAGCAAAAATTGCGCTGGTCATGAAGGGGGTAAAATCTTCAGGGCTGAAGTTGCTATACAGATAATTGATTTCTTTAGGCACATGGAAAAACGCATCAATTTCTATTAGAGAATTACCATTACTAACTTACTAAACAGAGAAAGTGAGTGTCAGAACAAACACAAAATTGAACAAAGATAGCATTAACAAAATTTAACTAACCTTTTTTTTTACTGTGTCTGGATGTCCCTGTCTGCAAAGTTTACCCATGCCAACTGAGCTCTAGAACTGATACCGTATAACAAAATATATTTAAAAAATATGATAATGCTTTAACAAAAATTAGTTGCATGGACGAGTTGCCACAAAAAAGCCCAGTTACAATATGCCTGACAACACTTTGACTTGCCTTTTTATGGCAGTGGTGCAGCAAAGGCTTCTTTCTGGCAGCTTATGCAACTCATTTTTGTTGAAGTATTGTCATATTGTGCTTCTTCAAAACAACCACACCAACGTTTTCTAGAGCAGCTTTTATTTATCTTCAGGTTACCTGTGGGTTTTTCTTTGTATCCCGAACAATTCTTCTGGCAGTTGTGGCTGCAATCTTTCTTGCTCTACCTGTACTTGGCTTGATATCAATAGACCTCTACATTTTCCACTTCTTATTAAGTGACTTACCAGTACTGATATGCATATTCAAGGCTTTGGACATCTTTTTATATCCTTTTCCATAATTATAAAGTTCCATTACCTTGCTACCCAGGTCTTTTAACAGTTCTTTTATACTCCCCATGGCTCAGTATCTAGCCTACTCAGTGCATCCATGTGAGAGCTAACAAAATCATTGACTATCTATACACAGACACTAATTGCAATTTAAAAAGACACAGATGTGGCAAGTTAACCATGAATTGCCAATTTAACCCGTGTGTGTCACCTTGTGTGTCTGTACCAAGGCCAAACATTCCAGGGTATGTAAACGTTTGATCTGGGCCATTTGGGTGATTTCAGTAATATTTTCAATATTAATGCCAAAATTACATGATTTCTGCCAGGGTGTGCAAACTTTTGAGCACAACTGTATGTATATATAATGATTACAATCCCCTGCAACCTCTGGGTGGGTTATTTAGTAATCTATACTATTTTGTAAAGTTGTTCCTGAAGGATTCCAGGAACTGAAATGTCTGGTATGTAGAGTCACAACAGGAGAGATATGCAAATTATGTCTTAAGAAGCAAAGCAATGAAAATACAGAACAGGTACCGAGACACACAAAGAGACTAATTGCATTTATCTTCATACACAAATTTCCATTGCACAGTCCTGGAAAGCCCCACGGTCCCATTTGAATTATTGAAAGGCAAGATGTCATGGATCATGATTAATGAATGCCTCTTGGCACTCCTAAATGACAAGTCGGGATCCTTGAATTAGATACCTTTCCACTCCCTCCTGAGAGAGAGTGATGTGATGTTATGGGATAGGGTGCACTCTTGGTCTCTCCTCTTCTCCCTTTAGGGATCTTTTACCCCCGTTTGTTCTATCCCTTCCTTTCTTTCCTGCTAATTGTCTTCTAAGTGTTCCTACAACGTGGCCACTTGGCCGACAATTACAGCTCACTGTGTAGTCTGATTGGAATGCCAGCACTAACACGGTGAGAGAACATTCTTGCCATGGTAATTCTGCAATACATCATTGTACCACTCCCACGTAATGTACATGCAAATAATCTTGGTTTATTGTTTTATATTACTATGTATACTTGTACGCATTCAAAGTGTTCCCTATGCCTAATGCATCTATGTTGGCTTTTGTACTTTTCTACTGAAAAGAAATAGATTGTAAGCTCCAAGGAGCAGGGCCCTCCTTTCCCTCTTGTATTGAACTGTATTGTTGCTGTATTGTCTCCCGTTATATTGTAAAGCGCTGAGAAAACTGTTGGCGCTTTATAAATCCTGTATAATAATAATAAAAAAAATATTGGCAAAGAAAATAAGGAACAGGAAGCTTGCACAAATCTCCCAAAATTCTTTTTTCAGGTGCATGTCACTAAAATAACTCAAAAGTTGTATCAACTAAGAAAACACTATACTTTTCCTTTACAGCGATGACCTTGCCATTAATGAACTGTACAGTGTTACGAGCTATACTGTAAACTATTTACAACTTTATGGCTTACCTAGTATATTTTAAGTTTGTAGACATGTTTCAGTAAAACACCACTAAAGAAGATTGACACAGATTGATATGTACGACAAGCATATTTTTTAATCCTATAGAGACAATGGGGTTAATTTACTAAAACCAGAGAGTGTAAAATCTGGTGCAGCTGTACCTAAATACAAGTCGGCATCCAGTTATTTTGTCAAAGCTTAATTGAACAAGTTAGAAGCTGATTGATTACCATGGACAGCTGTGCCAGATTTTGAACTTGCCAGTTTTAGTAAATTAACCCTATGCCTCTTCTATCTACCTATTTGAGAATTCTGGTCATAATAGGGACTTGCATGTGGAGCTCCACTAATACTGTACCTATGAGCATTTGACATTTATAGCAGCCATAAAAGTGGGATTGGTTAACTGCATGTATCTTAGGTCCAAGTTTATATGTACTTATGACAAATTTCACAACATTCTACATTCCAGGTCATCAAGAAAGACGAAGGGGTAGAAGCACAGGTTATAGACACATATGTAGTATAACTAATTTATGACCATAACTTATGTGATAAAATAAACATAGCAAAAACACAGAAAACTCATCATTACACAAAATATATGTATTTTATTTGCTCCCTATTTTACAGGATGAATAGTTCTTTATTGCCCTCATACCTGTTATACCAGGATCAAGTGAATATTTTGTTTCAATTTAACTCCTTTTAATCCTTTAACTTTCAATTAAGGGATTAAAGAATAGGCCACAAAACTGTAGAAGCCTTCCTCCTTCCCTGCACATTGTGTACAGTGGGAGGAGTGGGAAGGTGCCTGTATTCAAGTTTTTTCTGGCTGCTCCTCAGTGTTTTCAAGTTTTATTGCTGTCCATGTTCCAATTAGAAGTATTTTCCTTAAAGGATAAATTCACCTTTTAGAAAAAAATAATAAATGCACACTTTCTTGCAGATAAAAAAAATTGGGGATTGCATTTATTATTTTTGTCTGCAGGAACCTGGAAAGCATTGCACCAGAGATCAGTAGATCGCTTATAACATGTCAGAATATCTGCTTGCTATATGGGATGTATGAGCAAGTAGATATACTGACAGCTGCTAAGGTTGTCGGGACTTGTAGTCTTTCATTCACATATGACTGTGAATGAGTAATGCAGCTGCGTGGCTGGTGCCACACAGCCACGTTTTTTGTAAATTTGACAGCCAGCGAGGGGAAAGAAGATACCCCGCTAGCTGTGAAAGCAGGGATTGGGGGGGGGGGGTGGCAGTCTGAACATAACATGTTACACCCTGAATATGGGTGTAACATGCAATGAAAGGTGAACTTATCCTTTAAAGTGGTTGTAAAGGCTCAAGGTTTCTTTACCTTCATGCATTCTATGCATGTAGGCAAAAAACCCTTTTGTGTACAGCAGCTCCCCCAGCCCCCTCAATACCTACCTGAGCCCCATCGAGATCCAGCGATGTGCTGAGACAACAAGTGGGAGCCATTGGCTCCCACTGCTGTCAATCACAGCCAGTCAGCCAATGAGGAGAGAGAGGGGATGGCGTCAAGCCACGGCTCCGTGTGTGAATGGACACATGGAGCAGCGGATGCCCCCATAACAAGCTGCTTGCTATGGGGGCACCCAACAGAAAGGAGGAGCCAGTAGAGCCTGTGGGAGACCCAAGAAGAGGAGGATCTATGCAAAACCACTACACACAGCAGGTAAGTATAGACATGTTTGTTATTTTACAAAAAAATAAAATTAACCTTTATTATCGCTTTATTTTCCTGCTTGGTCACCTTTACAGGATTCAACTAGAAAAATCACCATTTTTTTTTTTAGCAGAGTGATGAAGGGCTAGAACTTATTTTTAGGGTTTTCTCTCATTTTGGCCCAACGTAGGATGTTCTCCAGACCTGCTCTGTGGCCAACAGTGAGGGGAAAATCTCTCCAACAGGGACAGAGACAGCAAAACAATCCAGACAGAGTTTTTAACTGTTCCCCAAACTGTTAAGCAAAATATATAAAAAACATATGTGGTTAGAGTTGGCTTTTAGAGAGAACCTATCACTTTGCCCATACTTTTCAGCAAACACCGTTGCCCACTGATAGTTACCATTCCTATGCTCCCCTGCTGTTTTGTTTCTCCAGGATCTTAAAGCCGGTTTAAGCTCTGTGTTCGAGTTTCCAGAAATTTAATGACCTGCTTTCCTCCCTCATGAGATCGTGTTTGAGGCTGGCAACTGGATTCACAACTCAAACTAAATCAAGGGAGAATGGGGAGAAGGTCACATGCACCCCATACCTTGTGGCTTTGATGAAGAGAGGTGGCAGAATAGGGCTAAAGTATGTATCAGAGGGTGAGGATGTGGGTCAACAACACAAACTATCACTGTCCTGAATAGGTAACCTAACAAATTCCATTTAACCACTTAACACTGCCCCATAGAGTCCCTTTAAGTGATCTTCAGTGCCCCAGAGGGAGCATGGCGTCTCATGAAACCACTGTGATTGGCTTTCACAATGGTCACATAATCAGGAGCCATTTTGCTGACTCTAGATTAGAAGCCTTAACCATTAGCTCTGAGTGAAAGCTTGATCAGAATGCTGGGAGTGTGCAGTGAGCATGCTCTAAGCACACAACCCTAGGCCACTGTAGACATATATGTGTGACGGCTGAGGGTTAAAATCCAGGTTAAGGAAACATGGTTGGCAGAAGGGCAGGGTGAGGGTTTATTCTTTATAGGTCCACTTTAAGGCACCTATTTAAAAATATTTTTACACAAGACTCACACATTTTTCCATTTGAATTCAATAGGAAAAATGTGTGAATACATTGCTAAATAGACTCCTAAGTATACAGAAATGTGGTCTGTAAAGCTATTACTTTTGCTACGTGTATTATATAATCTCTTAGCAAGTCCAACTCATTGGTTTAGCAAAAAAATATTCTGCCTTAAACTTAAAAAAAAGTGAACCTACCATACTGGACAGGGACTCTTGACTTGTTTCCTTCACCTTAATCAAATAAAAGCCATAATTAATGTGCTGATTATTGCTAGCAGGAAAATGACGCACTACATACATAAAAGCAGAAAGGTTTATATAAAAAAAAGGTACACACATAAAATGATCAAGCACTACCATATATATCAAGAAGACAAAGCTCCTTTAAAACATACAGGGTTTTTTTTTTTTTTCCTACTAAAGCTTGTTCACTCAGAATCTGGTGCACCTGTACATGGTAGCTTCTAACCTCAGCTTGTACAATTAAGCTTTACCAATAAAACCTGTAAGCTGATTGGTTTCTATGCAGAAGTTCATGAGATTCTGAGTGAGCCAGCTTTAGTAAATAAACCCCACAGGGTACATAAAAAATAACATGCAATCTGATACATGAAATAAGATGTACATTATAATATTATCAGGCAATATCTACATCACCAGACACAAATCCTCCTCCTTTCCACCAGTTCCACAGTTTATCTCATGCAATCACAACACACAGATAAAAGCCTGGTCATACATCCCTTAGAAATATACCTATCTGCAGTCTCTGATGAAGGAAGCCCCTCTGCAACCAGCGTCATGTATTGCTTGTGGCTGTGTGACACTAAGTGACACACCCAGAGGGCAGGAAAGGGTAAAGTCCAAATGGAGGAAAAAATCAGAGAGAGAGAGAGAGGATATGAAGGACTCAGGAGAAGCAGTAACTGCTTTAAGAGTATCTCATATGGACTTTGGTACATCATAGATCCCAGAGAAGGAAAAATAATGATTACACAAATGGGTGTATATTAAGAAGCACATAGAATACAGGGAAGAACTATGCTGCCATTACGTTGTGCATAAAGGATATGTTTTTATGGCAGGATAGTGACGTACTAGAAGGATAGGCGATGTCCCATGCAGATATAAGATAACCAATTGACTCACCTGGCAGATGCGCCTGTGTATGGAAGGGATTCTGGAGATTAACAGCACAGCCCCAAACTGGACTCTGTTGTATTTCAGTCTTCTGTAACGTCTCCTGCAATTGCGCACATTGCAATATTATGACTATCCATGACAAATTTGCTCCGTAACTCAATGTGATAAAATTTCTGTATTGCATACTGCTGTGTGCAGTTTGGAGTTAAATTGTATGTCGATCTAAAGGTGAGGATAAAATGAGGAAGGACTTGAACCTTTGTTGTATTTTAACTACTACAGTGCCTTGAAAAATTATTCGTACCCCTTTAAATTTTCCACATACAAATGCACACCACACTTTTCAGATATTTATTTGTAAATCATTTTGAAAACCATTTATAATTTTCCTTCCACTTCACAATTATGTGCCACTTTGTGTTGGTCTATCACATAAAATCCCAATAAAATACATTTACGTTTTTGGTTGTAACATGACAAAATGTGGACAATTTCAAGGGGTATGAATACTTTTTCAAGGCACTGCATCTGGAACACTGGTCAATTTCCCTTATCACTGTCCATGGAAGAGCGGTTTCAAAAAAGAAAATCTGCAACAACAACACAAACAGCAAAAAGCTGACAGGGTTTCTAGCTTTCCATTACTCTTAAAAAAAGACTGTACTTCTGTCTGTAGTGCTGTTGGAGATTTTCTCTTAATTGCTGTCTGGTAAAACTGTTGAAACCAAGGTATGAAGTAAAGGAAAATCCCCAAGAGGGGTTTTAATCTACCTTGGGCAAGACACAGACTTTATTTCATAACAAAGGAAAAACGTTTTTTAGTTTTTGAAAAAAGTGGCAAGAGTTTGGAACACCTGTCAGGTTTTTACTGTCTGTGTCTCTGAGGGAGATTCACCCTCTATATATGTCCTGGTGACTGTTTTCTCTGACAGTGAAATGGAAAGAAAATCACAAAGTTTAGGTTGTCACCAGAATAGAAATGGCGGGGGAATCTTCCAATGGGAACACTACTTCTGGTGACCCCTGTAATAATCAGGGATTCCCTCACTTTGGGGGGATTTTCTCTCATTTTCTATTTTGGTTATGGGACAGAAAGTGAAGAATAATTTCACCAATGGGACAGGGGTTATAACCCTTCTGTACTCTATTCAAAATGAAAGAAAAAAAGTTTTGTCTTTAGTTACACTTTAAGAAGAACTATTGCAAGATTTTTTTGCATCAAACATAACCCAAATGAATAAAGTATACAGTTAGGGCATGCCTGATTTACTTAAAAGTGCTGTCAATGCATCCGCACCATTTCTCCCAATGCAGCGTATCATAACTAGAGATGAGCGAATTATTCAAAAATTCGGTTCGGCTGATTCGCCAAATAAATTCGCTTCGAGCCGAATATATTCGCTGCGAATTTAACTTATAAAAAAGGTGTTTCTAGGCTTCAGAGAGCCTTTATATTAGTGCAGAACACTGTACCTTTAATTTAAATGCCCTTGGAGTCTGCTGGGGAAGAGAAATAATACTGTCAGTCAGTATGACATGCAGATGAGTGCCGTCAATCTTAGAATCACCGCACACTTCACTCATTTGGGCAGTCACGGGGCCAAAACCAGAGTGTGGAGCCACAGTGTGGCGGTGGAGGCAGCAGCAATGGGAGGCCATACAGCACCCTATGACAAAATGGAACCCACCAGCAGTGTGAGGAGACCTGAAAGTGGCACATGGCAGAGTGTGGCGATGGAGACAGCAGCAATGGGAGGCCGTACAGGGACCCATGACACACTCTGGACCTGGCAGCAGCATGAGGAGGCGGTACAGGGGCCCATGACAGATTACGGGCCTGGCAGCAGCATGAGGAGTCGGTACGGGGGCCCATGGCAGATTACGGGCCTGGCAGCAGCATGAGGAGGCGGTACAGGGGCCCATGGCAGAGTGGCGGAGCGTAAGCAGCTAAAATTGAAGGCCATACAGAGGCCTATGTTAAAAAGTCCCCCCAGCAGCAGCGTGGGGAGATGACTATCAAGAGTCCAATGGCAGAGTGGCGGAGCGGAAGCAGCTTCAATTGAAGGCCATACACAGGCCTAGGTTAAAAAGTCCCCCCAGCAGCAGTGTGGGGAGACGACTATCAAGAGTCCAATGGCTGAGTGGCGATCCGGGAAGTCAGCGTTGTGATTGCAGATGCAATGCAGAGATTCTATGAGGTGATGCCGTGGGTGCGAAGAAGATCATATACCTTCGTACTTCCATCCATAAGACGGAACAACCTGCGAACCGGGAGCTTTATTGCCCTGACCCGCTGAGCAGCTTCTGGGATACCCAAGAGTTTGGCTTCTGTGGGGAATATGGTTGAAAACTGAAACTTAAAGGCATGTTGACGGAAGGGCACCAGTGTCAGTGCTCCGGAGGGAATATAGCTTCAAAGCTGACACTTAAAGGTATATCGACGGTCAGAGACCACAGGAAGTGGAGCTTGCGTCTTAAATCGACTGAATGTGGCAGACGTGAAACGTCTACGGGCCGTATATGAAACGGGTTGTTCCTCTTTCTGGAATAAGTGTTGGAAATGGCCACTGTTTTTGGTGTGGCGTTTTGTCTATTTAATTCCGATAACGGACTCTACTCCTCCGTGCAATCTAGTTACGATTCCCTGGGCAGGTCTGGGTCCAATTTGTGGTAGAGACTGGTTTTGTTCAGCCATGCTTGAGCGAGTAATAACAGGTCTGTGCTGCCCTTTGGTGTCTGGCTTAATGCGCACAACACTGAACACTGTGTCCCTGAGTAACGATTCTGTGTCCCTGAGTAACGATTCTGTGTCCCTGAGTAACGATTCTGTGGCCCTAAAGTCTCTGTGGCCCTAACTCTGTCCCTTAATACACACAGGTCTGTCTCTCTTGAATGACCGGAGGCTAATGGAGAATTCTAAGATGGCCGCGATTTATAGCTCCACCATTACACAGTGCTGGCTGGCTGCTGATTGGCTAATGCGATCACATGTCATGAATGCATTATGGGTCAGCGCGCCTTGTCTGCGCACCTTCCCAGAGATCCCCGCCCCATCTTCTCTGTCCATTTTCTCCGTCGCCACACATGTCGTCGCCATTTTTGGGAAAATTCGATTCGTGCATCCGAAGTTTGCTAATCTTCGGATTCGTCGCGAATAGAATTTTTCCAAATCTTCGGAACGAATTCCACTTCGTCATGTTCGATTCGCTCATCTCTAATCATAACATACAGATTCTGTAGTTCACATCTATGCATTGTGGAGTGCTACATTGGCTTGTGTCGGGTCGCATTTAAAATTAAATTGACTGCCCTTAGTTCTGTGCATTAAGTTGCATTGTGGTAAAGAACATTAAATTGTGTTTTTTAGCACAATGTAGAGAAGTGAATAGACCCATACTAATTTTTAATAATTACTAATAATTTATTATGTCTTTTATAAAGTAATAATTTTACTCCACTCCAAAAACTGAACTTATCCTTAAAAAACTCTCCCACCCCTATGAGTGCAATCTTCCGCATTAAATAGTTTCTTCCAAAATTTACCAACACATGGTCTACATACTGTAGTTACAATATCCGAAATGTACAGTACATATGTAAAATTCACTTCTTTTGATTATATGTTTACATTACCGGATTTCTTCTCCTTTTCCTTTTTTCCTACCCACTTCCTCCTAATATCCATCCCCAACTTCCTCTTTCCTTCCCTCTCCTTCCTTTCCTCTTCCCCCCCCCCCCCTTTTTTTCCCTCTACTCCCTCCGTTTGGAGAACAATCTTTATAGCCATCCTTAGGCCTCATGCATTAACATGAGTATTTTGTTTTGAATCATTCATCTGATATCGTATACACCTTGTAACCTGGTATATACTGGTTCTCTAAGATGGACCTGCTAATTTGTTGACGACTGTTATAACCTTGTTCTATTTCTATGTATATGTTAAAAACTTATTTATGATTGAAACCCTAACTAGTTGCTCCCAATACCAGTAATGTTCACTATGGGCCACTGCCTGGAACTGTATGGTCTTTCTTCTGAAAATGACCTTGCTGACTCCTAACTGCTGGGAGGGGTAACAGGGAAAGGAGCTGGCTTATCCCCCTTGATGATGCCATGTGATCCGGTGGCGTAACACGTGGGGGAGGGGCTCTGACATCACAAAGCACTCAGGAATAAAGGAGAGTGTAGGAAGTGTGCAGAGCACACACAGAGCAGAGCTAAACCCATCAATTTAACTTTTATCCAAGACTATAGAAGCTTACTTGTGGGGACAAGTTTTTCTGTAACAGTAATAAAGGCCAGTACTATCCTATAGTCAAGAAAGAATATACAGTACAACAATCTTGTCAGGAACATCATAAGAATGTTTTTTTCTTTATTATTTATTGAAAGACACAGGAATTCTTAAACTGTTGAGTATGCTGCCATTAACAGGAGACACTGGCAAACTTCAAACAGTGCCAGCCCAGTATAACCCCTCCTACTTCTAACATGCCTTAGTTTTTTGCAATTGTCCAGGAGCATGGAAGCCTTTTTTCTGCTCTGCTGAGAAAAGTCTAACCTTTTTTTGCTAGCTGTTTTTTTCCTCATTCAGATGTAGCACTCTCCTAGATAGGCTGCTGCTTAGGTTAGGTAAATGTAGTTCTCTAATCAGTGGAGCAGCTTGTGATTACCTTGGGTTGTTCTGGGTCTTATTGTCTTGATTGCCCCCCCCCCCCCCGCCTTCTGAAGGATTCCTAGCAGGTGTCTGGGGAGTGCATACATAATCTGAAAGCTGGGCAGATCGGCTCTTGTCCAGGAGGAAAAGTTCCCAACCTGAAGGGCTACTGCCCTTCTGGGCAGTCCATCTGTGCTTTTGTATTTGCTCACCAGGGGTCACAGCTTGGCAAGAGCATGGGGCCCGCTCTAATGCTCATTGAGGTCCCAGTTGTTTTAGAGCTGGGAGGCCTATTCTACTGGACCTTGCTGGAACTGATTGAGGGATTTCACTGAGGTTCTGGTCTGGAGAGTTCACAGGAGAAATGTCTGGCTGATATTGGAAGGAGGCATCTAGGTATTCAGGGATACAGTTGCAAGAAAAAGTATGTGAACCCCTTGGGATTACGTGGAGTTTTGCATGAATTGGGCATAAAATGTGCTCTGAACGTCATCTAAGTCACAACAATAGAAGAACACAGTCTGCTGAACATAATACTACACATACATTAGATGTTGCCATGGTTTAATTGCACATAACATGTAAACATTCACAGTGCAGGGAGGAAAAAGTATGTGAGGCCCTAGCTTAATGACTTCTCCCAGAGCTAATTGGAGCCAGGAGTGAGCCAACCTTGACTCCAATCAGTGTGATGATATTGGATGTGTTGCTGACAGCTGTCCTGCCCTTAAAAAACACACACCTGTTTTGGGTTTACTGGTTTCAAGAAGCACTGTCTGATGTGAACCATGCCTCACAGAAAAGAGCTCTCAGAAGACCTACGATCAAGAATTGTTGACCTGCATGAAGCTGGAAAGGTTTACAAAAGTATCTCCAAAAGCCTTGATGTTCATGTGTCCACGGTAAGACAGACTGTCTACAAATGGAGAAAGTTTAGCACTGTTGCTACTCTCCCTAGGCGCGGTCGTCCTGTAAAAATGACTGCAAGAGCACAGCGCAGAATGCTGCATGAGGTAAAGAAGAATCCCAGAGTGTCAGCTAAAGACCTACAGAAATCTCTGGCACATGCTAACATTTTTGTTGACACATCTACAATAAGGAAAACATTAAACAAGAATGGAGTACATGGGAAGACACCACGGAGGAAGCCATTGCTGTCCAAAAAGAATATTGCAGCACGTTTGAAGTTTGCAAAAGAGCACCTGGATGTTCCACAGCATTACTGGCAAAATATACTGTGGACAGATGAAACCAAGACTGAGTTGTTTGGGAAGAACACACAACACTATGTGTGGAGAAAAAAAGGCACAGCACACCAACATCAAAACCTCATCCCCACTGTAAAACATGGCGGAGGGAGCATCATGGTTTGGGGCTGCTTTGCTGCCTCAGGGCCTGGACGGATTGTTGTCATTAATGGGAAAATGAATTTCAGAGTTTATCAAGACATTTTGCAGGAAAACGTACGACCATCTGTCTGCCGACTGAAGCTCCGCAGAGAATGGGTGATGCAACAGGACAATGACCCAAAGCATACAAGTAATTCAACAATGGCTGGAACAGCACAGAATACGCCTTCTGGAGTGGCCCAGCCAGAGTCCTGACCTCAGCCCGATTGAAATGCTGTGGCATGACCTTAAGAGAGCGATTCACACCAGACATCCCAAGAATATTGCTACACTGAAACAGTTTTGTGAAGAGGAGTGGTCCAAAATTACTCCAGATCGTTGTGCAGGTCTGATCTGCAACTACAGGAAACGTTTGGTTGAGGTTATTGCTGCCAAAGGAGGGTCAACCAGTTATTAAGTCCAAAGGATCACATACTTTTTCCTCCCTGCACTGTGAATGTTTACATGTTATGTGCAATTAAACCATGGCAACATCTGTTTGTGCAGTATTATGTTCAGCAGACTGTGTTCTTCTATTGTTGTGACTTAGATGACGTTCAGAGCACATTTTATGCCCAATTCATGCAAATTCCACGTAACCCCAAGGGGTTCACATACTTTTTCTTGCAACTGTATTTGTGAGTACAGACTTGTGTGTAAAATCATAGTGACTTGGTGACTCAGTGCTGCTGCTATCCCTACTATGCCAGATTTTGCTCAAGTTTGGACATTTCTTTTGGTGTTCTAGTGTAGCTCAGTCCCTTAGTTGATGCTGTAAGGACTGCACTAAGAAGCTTTAAGAAAGTGAGAGAAGTGTCCTCAGGTTTCTGCATTGTGTTACTGGAGTATCCCACAGCTTCCCTATGCCCTATGCAAGTTCCTCAGCAGTAGAAATCCCAAAAAGGATACCCCTAGACTGTTCATTGAGCCATAAGAGTGATTAAAGCTGTGTGCATGGCTGCTGTTTGGGAAAAGAACCTTGGGACTACTCAGCAGGCCTTTTCAGGGGTGAGCACTGCACAAGCATACCTTTTTTTTTCTATCAAGATTCCTCTACAAGATGCTTAAGTGAGCCTCTTTGCAGCTATTGGAATCTGTGTTTCCACAGCACTTGCTTTGGAGGCTGTACCCAGACCCTGTCAGATAGGATGAGTGAGGGGCTTGCTTGGAATGTGATATATTGGAACAGGCTCTGCATTATGGTGTTTTCCAGACCTCAGTGTTCTGTGTTTGATCATTTACTGGGTCGAGACAGTGGCACAGACCCAGCTGTGATCTGGTCTTCGAAGAGTCAATTTGTAAGTGTACCATGTAGGCTAAGCAGCAGGAGCACTGACATTCCCTGGTTGAAGTGTCACAAGCATTCCACACTATTTTTCCAACCATTAAGCACTGAGGAAACACCTTCCTGTTGCTGACCAGCCATTGATCCAGACCAGGCTAGATAAAAGACAGGATTTGTCCCCTGAAGTACATTCCTTGCCTTGCAGAAGGGGAAAAATGCTTTCAAGGTGCAATGATAGATTTTGCGAGAAGTCACCATTCTAGCTTTCAACTGAATCAGGTATGTCTTCATCGTTTAGAAGCTGGGCTGCAACAGCTAAATTGTTAACACCAGAAACCAAGAAGCAAGATGGTAAACTGGTCCATAAGATAGGAAATTGGATGATCTGGGTTGATTTACAGAGAGTCTGCCAGGAGTCTGATAAGGTCTGAGTACCACGTTCACCTTGGCCAAATCGGTGTGATGGGTTTCACCCGAATTCCCCCCCATTTCCATCCTGCAGAACAGTCAAGGAAGGCATTATCAGAGAAGGAAAGACACAGATCAGGTTTAGCTGAACTTATGTCACTAAAGCATAGAGGATAGATAGATCCCCGGAGAAAAACTTCGTTTTGAAGTCAGGAGGCCAGTTTACTGTGTCCCCCTGCTGTGACAGAGATCTTGAAACACCTTGGGGTAAAGAGACTGTTCTAGAGTCCAGAGGTTAATAAGTGAGGAAGTCTGCCTGCCAGTTTTCCACCCCTGGAATGTGTTTCCTCCTTGGTGACTGATCTAAGCCACTGCTGCAGCTTTGTCCAACAGATTCCTTGTTGAGTGACCTTGCAGTCAACGGGTTGGGATCTGTCATGAGAACTTTCTAGTTGAGGAAAAATAGCGCTAGACCTTAAGGGTTATCTTTTTGATACTGCTATTGGTAAATCTGTTTCCTGGATAGGTGACTTCTACACCCCATAGGATCTCCATGGTCTTCTTGGTTTGTAGTCTAACAAAAATGGAAATCGAAGCACCACACCACTATTAAGAATTCCAGATACAACGTTATTCCAATATAACTTAGGGGGGCAATTTGGAAAGTATCCCATGGGTTTCAGGGCTCCAAAAATGCCCCTTTTATCAGGGTTTGACAACCAAACCAGCTGTTAACAAGGCCTGTACTTGAAATCACCATGGAAGAAATAACATTAAAGGTCCAGTTCACTATTAGTCCATTCACATTGTGTTTTAGAGGCATTTTTGAATTCCTGAATCGTGTTTAATATCTTTTGGATTGTCCCCTTGAGTTTTATTAAAATAATGCCTTATCTGGACCTCTTGGCATTGGTGTGGGTCTTCCATTAGCGATGTGCACAACAACAAAATGTGTTTCAGAATCATTTGTTAAGTAAATAATTCTGTTTCATATATTCAGATTCTTTCATGTATTCGTTATTTCTGAATTGATTTATTATTTTTGGAAGTTATATTGGATTAATTCATTATTATGTTGTTATGACTTGCTTGCGACTTTGGCTAATCATAATACCAGAATGTAAGCAAACAAGGCATTAAAAAACAGAAAGGGGGTCCCCTACAGATCCATACAAGAACTTTCAAGTCTTGTATGTACCCCTACTCATTCACATGGGGGAGCAAGCTTTGGGAGCCCCCTTCTTAAAGGGGGGCTTTGAGATGTTAAGTCACTCCCTGCACCCCCACAACTCACCATGTTGAGGGCATGTGGCCTTGTATGATTCAGGAGCATCCCACCCCTCCTTTCCTGGCCTGCCAGGCTGCATGCTCAGATGAGGGTTTGGTATGTATTTTGTAGGGGACCACACGCCATTTTTAAAATAAAGTTGGTATGGAGTTCCCCTCAAATTCCATACCAGAACTGAAGGGCATGGTATGGATTGAGGGGGACCCTCACACTGGTTTTTTTAAACATTTTTTATGCCGGCTCTTCTTTTGTTTACATTCTGCTCTCAGCGGTGAAACTGCTTCATTCAGTCAATTCATTGAAATTCGTTGATGTTGTTCTTCAGCGATTCAGATACATCCAAATCTCCAAATAATGAACAATTTGTCTGAATTTTGATTAGTAACTAAACGAATCACACGTGTCTACCTTCCATTTTTTTTTTTGTGAGAACTTCTCCTATGGCCCCTTGAGAGGGGAGGTGATTCAGAGGAGAGTGGGGGTCGGCTAGTCTTTGTAGGGATGTTGGAAGGTTTGACAACATGAAGTGGGCCGGAGGTAGAGCTACCACAGTCTGATCCCTGAAGTATGAAATGTCCTAGAAGCAGGTGGCCACAAAGGCTGACAGACATCACCCACTCTGGCAAGTGGGGTAAATCGGTGACATCCTTGTTAACTGTCCATATGATGTACCTGTACCTTCCATAGGAGGAAATATAAACCAACAATCTATGGACTCCTGTGTCCCAAAGTGAACTACAAAAAATTGATTTTAGGGTACAAAAATCCAATTATTTTTTATTTTAGTGAATAACTATATTTAGCATATGTACTATGTGATCAGCATCAGCTACTCCAAGATCAGAGTTAGCTATTACATGATCCTGGGCTACTTACCTAGCCTGACGCCCCCTGACATGTGCCTGGACAACAGTGATCTTGCGCCGATATGCCTGAAAATTTTTGCGGTTAAGGAATCCTCGAAGATTTCTCTGTAGAGTGAGAGCTGCCAAGCTCTGGACGTCTTCCCATTTCTTCCTTAATATTTCCCTTCCTTGCTCCTTCAGAAACACCTGCACAATATACACTCTTTTAATCCTGGTCACTGTTTAGGCACACTGCACTTCAGATAAGTAGGGGTTCTGTAATAACTCTTGGAAAAGGAGGACATAGTGTCTGTATAGTCTGCCTTACTGTACAGGGCACAAAAAAACTCCTCAGGACCATTGATATGCAAGAGATCAGTATGATTTTCTATGGCAGTAGTTTAACAACTATATCTGCCCACATGCCTGCTATGGGGCCCTGGCAGGGGGGGAGAGTTACTGGGGTTGCAAGTAAAGACTGACTCACCATGCCCACAATTTCTGTCAGACTGGCCATTCTTCTATTAACCATGAATAAAGGTTGCATCATACCACGAACCACCAGTTTAATTGAGTACTCTTTCTCCCACTGATCACCAATGTAAACATGCATTCCTCTTTCACACTGACCATGAATGTGAGGGGATACATTTCTTACCTACTAACTGATAAACCAGAACAGTGTCCCCTAACTTTACTCAAAAGAACTATAGACCATTCTGAAACCAAAACGACATAGTTTTCTATTACCTTAGAGATGCCAATCTGATATAACGATGAGGAGTCACCAAATGTTTTGTTGAGAACAGCAGCACAGCATTCTCTGTCATCAGGAGAAGAGATGGCTTTCTCCACCAGATGACCATATCTGAAAGATAACATTCTAAACTCAGACAACATGATGTCATTAGCATAAGTCCAAAAGTCAGAATACCTGGCAAATAAAATAATAAGACATTAATTACAACAGTGAGCATTTCATACCTGTTCACAAATTCTTTAAAAGGGATGCGTATCGGATAGCCATCTTTCATTAACTGCACAGCTTCTAGCATGCCTGAGTTCCTCAGTTGGGAGCTTACAAACTCCACATCAAATATACCTGGAAGCTGAAACAACACGACATGCTATGAATGTGATAAATAATTGATCACCAGCACGCACCACACAATACAATTATATTAAATATGTAAATACAATATAACTTATTAAAATAAAATAATGCTATAATAGTCCCAGGGTATAGTGATAAAAGCATGCCTATAAATAGCATCCTTTGCCAAAGGTTAGGACTCTACAAACCTCATTACAGAGATTCTAAAGCCATTTTTCTTCTGAGTTTTGGATAGAATGGGGAGAAGTAGAATCTCTATAATGTTTTTATTGCAGTCTGTGTTCACACTCTGTATGTGTCCGGATGATCATTCTCACTGGGACTGAGGAAAAAGTCCAACATTGTAAGTTGTCCCTGGACCAGGAATAAAGGGGAAATCTTCCAAAAAAAAAAACTTGAAAAAGGGTGAGGCTATTCCCCCCGAAACACATTGGCTGTATTTGATGTTCTTAAAGGCTAAGTTTACCTTTTCGGACAGAATTTCCCTTTTCATAATAAATTGAAGCGTTTTCTATTGTTATTTCTGGCCCAGCCATTCCAATGTTTTTCTGTTTCAATGTTTTTATTAACATTTTTAAAGGGTCTAACAAGCCAAGGTTTGCCCTCACAGGAGCAACATCAAACAAGCTTACATGATACAGTGTGTTCATAAACATGTAACAAAATAATGAACCAGTATCAGAGCATAGGAGGGCCTGATGGAAGAAAAAAAATTCAAATTACACAAACAATACCGCATCATCCCCTAGAGGACAGCAGTCCGTAATAATAAACTCCATAACATGATGGAGGAGAGAGGGAATTTAAAGAAGGTGAAAAGGATAGAGAGGGAGAAGAAAAAGGAAGAAGCCCCAGAAAAGGGCAGGTGCCACGGACGAGGGACCTGTATAAGGTAGAATTATAATCGACCATAACAAGTCGGGGGCAGAGATGGGAAGGAGTAGCCTATACACGGTTCCCAGACTTTCAAACATTTTTCATGAGAATCCTTCAATATTGCTAGATATTTTCTCATTAACCATCAAGGTGGTTATCCTGGTTTTTACCCCCTGGAAAGCAACAGACGGGGTCTTCCAGGTGTGGGCAATAGTTTGCTTAGCTGATATAAAAAGATACAAGGCCAATTTCTGCTGAGGTGCGAAAAGGCCCGGTATGGGGCAATGTAGAAGGGCCTACCAGGCATCCTCGCGGAGGGTCACATGGAATAATGTCTGCAACAGGCCGAAGACCTTGGACCAGAAGCTGATCAAACACGGGCATGACCACCAAGTATGTAGGACATTCCCACACTGTCCACACCCCCCGAAGACATCAGTGAACATTTCGCTATCATTGTCTAGGCCTTGCTCCAGTCCTCCTCTTCAACACCAGATTCCGTTCCCATTGAGTCACAGAGGACAGAGCCGATAGAGACGATCTACTGTTAAGAGAGGCGTAAAGTGAGGAAATGAGACCAGGGGACCCCAGAGAGTGTTGGCAGACGTGCACAAAGGCTGTAGGTGAAGGTACACACTGGAGAGACAAGATCCAGTGTTTAGAGCCTCCCACAATGGGAATAAGCGTGTGGTTAAGAAATGGTGTACTCTCATGAAGCCATGCGAGGTCCACCAGGAGAAGGCCCCAGGTTGTCCCAACGCTTTTAGGAACAGAGGGTTATTAAGGATCGGTAGAAGAGGTAGAAAAGAGGACATTAGACAGCCATCCCAATGTTTTCATTCTCACTTAGCTCACTCACAGAAGATTTAAAATTTCATCTGTGTTTGAAATTTTTTTTTTTGCTTCCATTACTTTCTGTAGATCATTAGATGCCAGAATGCATTGCCTTTCTGCATCACAGAAAAGGGTGTGATAGGGAGTGTTCATCACTATGGACCACATCCCCTCATTGCTATACCACCTTTCACCCATTTTCTGTACAATCTGATTGTACAATCTCCTTTAGATCTACATCAGCTATGTAATACAGGGGCCTGTCTGATTTGATATATATTGAATAGGTTGTTCAGGTGTGTCCTCCTATTCCATAATTCTGGTAAATATAAAGGAAATTGTACAAATATTGTACAAACAGATTGCATAGTATATGGCTATCATTATACAAGTACATAGGACAGAGTGCATGTGCATTCAGCTGTCAGGCCCCGTTCACATCTTCGTGTAGCAAGAACTCACATTTGTAGCAAGAACTAACATGCGTTTTTTTTTTTTTAAATTTTGGAGCATTTTTACTCAGCACACATAGGGCAGCCAATTCACTTGATTGGGCTGCCCTTTGAGCAACAACATAGAAACTCCAGACTTTTTTTCTTTTTTTGAGCGTGATGCATTTTACCTTGCTTTTTGGTGCGGTTGCAGTGCGTTTCTGAAATGCAAGGCAAAGTGCACATTTTCTGTGCGGTTTGCCATGCGTTTGGAAATGCACAGATATAAATGGAGCTTCATTGTTCTGTAAACAAACCGATTTCACTTTCAGGCTTCATTCACACCTAGCGCAGTGGGAGTGCACATTTTTTTAGCTAGTTTTAACTGTGACACACATAGGCTAGCTGATGGGTGGATGGGAGAGAGGAGAGCGAACACACAATGCACTATTGCCCATCTTGTGCTATACCCGGAGGCAAAATGTATGATGTCATTTTCGGGTACCTATTGACAGTTCTTGGTTGGGAAAGAATGTAAATCAGTGCAATCTCCACTGTATTACCTTCAGTGGAGCACAGGAGAGACATGCAGGGTCTTTTAGACCCTGGATGTCTCATTAAAAAGAACCTGTCACAAAAAAAATATCACATAGGAAATTTTTTGTCCCTTATGTAATAAATAAAAAACATTAAGTAAAAAAAAAGTCTTTTTAATTGTAAAAAATTAAAGGTATACCCGAGCACATAAAATCCCACCCTCCCAAAAAATGTTGAGGCCCCCCCAGATATATGCACATACAGTTGCAAGAAAAAGTATGTGAACCCCTTGGGATTACGTAGAGTTTTGCATGAATTGGGCATAAAATGTGCTCTGAACGTCATCTAAGTCACAATAATAGAAGAACACAGTCTGCTGAACATAATACTACACAAACATTAGATGTTGCCATGGTTTAATTGCACATAACATGTAAACATTCACAGTGCAGGGAGGAAAAAGTATGTGAACCTTTGGACTTAATAACTGGTTGACCCTCCTTTGGCAGCAATAACCTCAACCAAACGTTTCCTGTAGTTGCAGATCAGACCTGCACAACGATCTGGAGTAATTTTGGACCACTCCTCTTCACAAAACTGTTTCAGTGTAGCAATATTCTTGGGATGTCTGGTGTGAATCGCTCTCTTAAGGTCATGCCACAGCATTTCAATCGGGTTGAGGTCAGGACTCTGACTGGGCCACTCCAGAAGGCGTATTCTGTGCTGTTGCAGCCATTGTTTTGTTGAATTACTTGTATGCTTTGGGTCATTGTCCTGTTGCATCACTCATCCTCTGCGGAGCTTCAGTTTGCGGACAGATGGTCATACGTTTTCCTGCAAAATGTCTTGATAAACTCTGGAATTCATTTTCCCATCAATGACAACAATCTGTCCAGGCCCTGAGGCAGCAAAGCAGCCCCAAACCATAATGCTCCCTCCGCCATGTTTTACAGTGGGGATGAGGTTTTGATGTTGGTGTGCTGTGCCTTTTTTTCTCCACACATAGTGTTGTGTGTTCTTCCCAAACAACTCAATCTTGGTTTCATCTGTCCACAGTATATTTTGCCAGTAGTGCTGTGGAACATCCAGGTGCTCTTTTGCAAACTTCAAACGTGCTGCAATATTCTTTTTGGACAGCAATGGCTTCCTCCGTGGTGTCCTCCCATGTACTCCATTCTTGTTTAATGTTTTCCTTATTGTAGATGTGTCAACAAAAATGTTAGCATGTGCCAGAGATTTCTGTAGGTCTTTAGCTGACACTCTGGGATTCTTCTTTACCTCATGCAGCATTCTGCGCTGTGCTCTTGCAGTCATTTTTACAGGACGACCACGCCTAGGGAGAGTAGCAACAGTGCTAAACTTTCTCCATTTGTAGACAGTCTGTCTTACCGTGGACACATGAACATCAAGGCTTTTGGAGATACTTTTGTAAACCTTTCCAGCTTCATACAAGTCAACAATTCTTGATCGTAGGTCTTCTGAGAGCTCTTTTCTGTGAGGCATGGTTCACATCAGACAGTGCTTCTTGAAACCAGTAAACCCAAAACAGGTGTGTGTTTTTTAAGGGCAGGACAGATGTCAGCAACATATCCAATATCATCACACTGATTGGAGTCAAGGTTGGCTCACTCCTGGCTCCAATTAGCTCTGCGAGAAGTCATTAAGCTAGGGCCTTACATACTTTTTCCTCTCTACACTGTGAATGTTTACATGTTATGTGCAATTAAACCATGGCAACATCTAATCTTTGAGTAGTATTATGTTTAGCAGACTGTGTTCTTCTATTGTTGTGACTTAGATGACGTTCAGAGCACATTTTATGCCCAATTCATGCAAAACTCCACGTAATCCCAAGGGGTTCACATACTTTTTCTTGCAACTGTACAAATGTAAATGCACGTGTTGAGGCACCTACGCATGAAACGTTGATTGTGATACACGTTACATACTGCCGTGCATGCCGGAATAAGAGCAATATTTCTAGCATCAGACCTCCATAACACTAAACGGATGACCTATAGGAGGCTTTTCAAGCGTCGCCTATAGAAAATATAGAGTATTGAAGTATGGCTCCTAACTTTTGTAGCTTGCTCCTAGATTCAAAGCAAATGTATGGTGAGCTTTACAGAACCCAGGACACACTTATCCTGTTTTCAAAACTACACCTATCCACATAGGCTGTTACCTGCCAAATGGATGATCTATGCAAGATGAAATTAAGGTAGGAAAAAAAATGTTTTGCCCGTTTGTTAAATGATAAGTTCAGCTTTGGGAACATGTTACGTTCCACCCGTTTTTATGGTGAAACATGTAACATGTTCCAGTCGCCGCCCGATCCAAGCCCCCCCCGTACCTGTGAGAGCAGTTCGGGGAGACATTCACCGTAATAGCTATCACTTTTTAAAAACAGCACGGCCACTTCATTCATTCACAGTGTTCTGTGAATGAATGGACTACAAGCCCCAACAGTCTTAGGGGCCGTCAGCATGTAGTTCTCAATACACTACCACGGCTCTATGAGCACTTTGGTAGTTCATTGACTCCTCCTGTCAGAAGTATTGGCTTGCCCGTACAGGATGTACGAGCAAGCAGATAAGCTGACAGGTCTGCAGGAGACCTGCATGGCATCAGCGATCTGCTGATAGCTGGTGCAATGCTTTACAGGCTGCTACTACAAAAAAAAATAATAAATGCAATTTTTTACCTGCAAAAAAATATGAATTTATAATTTTTTATAGAGAGGCGAACTTATCCTTTAATGCAGGCCATAGATGGGTCGAAAATCGTCTGACTTTCGCACCGTTAATGGCTTAATTGGTCGGCCGTTTTTCTGGATTTTGTCAGATTTTTTTGATCGGTAAAGTTAGAAAAAAATCGGCCGATTTTACAGATCGGCCAATTTTCACAGCAATGATGGGCAAATCAACCGATCTTTTTACCGATAAAAAATCTGTGCATGAGCCGTGACCTGCAAGAAGAAGAAGAAGGAGAAGAGGAAGAAGAAAGAGGAGAAGAGAAAGAAGAAGAAGGAGAAGAGGAAGAAGAAAGAGGAGAAGAGAAAGAAGAGAAAGGAGAAGAGGAATAAGAAAGAGAAGAAGAGAAAGAAGAAGAAGAAGGAGAAGAGAAAGGAGAAGAAGAAGGAGAAGAGAAAGAAGAAGAAGAAGAGAAAGAAGAAGAAGAAGAAGAAGAGAAGGAAGAAGAGGAAGAGGAAGAAGAAGAGAAGGAAGAGAAAGAAGAGGAAGAAGAAGAAGAGAAGGAAGAGAAAGAAGAGGAAGAAGAAGAAGAGAAGGAAGAAGAAGAAGAGAAGGAAGCAGGAGAAGGAAGAAGAAGAAGAAGAAGAGAAGGAAGAAGAAGAGGAAGAAGAGAAGGAAGAAGAAGAGGAAGAAGAAGAGAAAGAAGAGGAAGAAGAAGAAGAAGAAGAGAAAGAAGAAGAATTCCAGTCCGCTATTATATTTGACATTAAAAAGTATTGTGGTTGCAACAATGTATCTATTTGTATCCGGAAAAAAAAAAATCTGTATCCGAAATGGATACAAATAGATACAATGTTGCAACCGCAATAATTTTTAATGTCAAATATAATAGTGGGGCTCTCTGCAGGGACAGAAGTAATTAAATACCGGCCGTAAACGGGAAGAAAATCGGCCAATTTTTTTTTTTTTTAACTGTTGGTGGTAACGTCGGCTTATTGAACGACCGATTTTTCGTTTTTTTGTTAAAAAACTGGCAGGTTTTCTCCCCGTCTATGGCCTGCATAAGTGATCACTGACTAATTGCATTAGAAAACCATGCACCTGAGGAAGTGGCTGGGAAACATCTCCAGGAAGGGGAAGGTAGCTGCAGGGTGTGTGCTAATCAGGTCAGCTGGTGAAATCCTTCCTGTGTCTTAACAGTTTTCATGTCCTAAGGTCTGTCCAGGAAGTAATGGAAAACATTTTGTATACAACAAGCTGGACACTGAGATAAGGGCTGTGTAGGATAAATAGAAAGATTTTTCTTTTCTGCAA
The DNA here is from genome assembly GCF_062004578.1 of Staurois parvus. Classification (NCBI taxonomy): domain Eukaryota; kingdom Metazoa; phylum Chordata; class Amphibia; order Anura; family Ranidae; genus Staurois; species Staurois parvus. The sequence goes on along the minus strand of NW_028318609.1, from coordinate 2,368,763 downwards.
AAGAAGTACTGTACATTAATGCTACACTGGTTCATAGGGGAGCTGGAATTTAGAAAAAATGTGAACTTATCCTTTGACCATCAAATGTTTCAAAATGTGAGATGAACTATTGTACAAAAAGCTCCTCAGCACACATGCAAAAACAAAAAAACCCAAAACAGGAACATTGTTTGGGTGACAACTGTTTAGGAGAAGATTTTTTCCTTACTTTTGAAAGCTCTCCTCTTACTTTCTGTTGTGTTTTTAAAACAAAAAGTAAAGGAAAGAAATCGTCAGGGGTTTTAACCATTTACCCTATTGTATCCAAATCTAAAAATAAAAACTGTGTACATCACAGTCTGGACACTTAGGGGTGAGTTGACTGGCTTTCAATCAACCTGGAAGAGGACCAGTGACCATCAGTGGCGCAGACAGCACCAGAGAACATGTGAGTATTGCAGTGAAAACTACATTTTTTATTTGCAACACCTCAGACTAATTTGTTTTTTAATATTTATTTAGAAACAAATTAAATATATACTCGATACTTTCATATTTGCTTGGTTGCTCAAGACAGTTTTACTGTACTGTATATGTCAGTTACAAATTAATTAGCTGTTAATGTTTTACTTGACAGCACTGTAAGGAAATACATGTGTTTTAAAGTGATATTAACAGCTTTCCCGCCGACCTATAGCAGAAATACTGCTACAGGGTGGCAGGGCTGCGTAAAACCATGTGTGTGTGTGTGTGTGTGTGTATATATACATGAATTTGCATTCCTGGGTAGGGGGGAGTGTGCATGCCCTACCCATGCCACCATTGGCGGCCTCAGCTGTCGATTACTAGGTCCCGGCCAGTGATACCCGGCGATCGCCAAATATCACTGACGGGTTAGGGGTCTGTATGTAAACAATACAGATCTCTCCCCTGTCAGCTCCTGCACACTGCTTTGTATTGCTCTGCATAGCAGAGCAATACAAAGCAATGTGCTTACACAGTGAAACACACACAGTAAAACAGCACACAGTTAACCCTTTGATTGCCCCAGATGTTAACCCCTTCCAGCCCAGTGTCATTAGTACAGTGTCAGTGCTTTTTATTAGCACTGATCGCTGTATTAGTGTCACTGGAGATGTCAGTGACAGTCAGTTCCCCCCCAGTGAATGCCCACCACAGTCCCACAATAAGTCGCTGATCGCTGCCATTACTAGTATAAAAAAAAAATCCAGTATGTATACTGCCATTTGTAGACACCTTAACTTTCACGTAAAAAAAATGGTTTACATGTATTGGGATTTTTTTTTTTTTAGCAAAGACATGTAGCAGAATACATTTTGGCCTAAATTTATGATGAAATGTGACTTTTAAACATTTTTTACTGGACATGTTTAATAGCAAAAAGTAAAAAATTTTTTTTCTCAAAATTGTTGGACTTTTTCTGTAATAGTTCAAAAAATGCAGAGCCAATCAAAAACCACCAAAGGAAATCTCCATTTGTGGGAAAAAAGGACATAAATTTCCTTTGGTTGCAGTGTTGCATGACCGCGCAATTCTCAGTTAAAGTAACACAGTGCCGTATTGCAAAAAATGGCCTGGTAAGGAAGGGGGTATATCCTCTGGAGGGCAAGTGCTTAAAGGCTGATTTTTTTGCATAGAATGCATGAAGGTAAAAAATCTTGAGCCTTTACAACCATTTTAATATTGTTGGCATACTTAAAATACAACATTCACAGCACTGTTTCCACAGACTCTACTATCCCTTTTGATAACAGTGAATCAACATATGATGGAAATACAAAGTAAAACTGATATAAAAGAAAAAGGAAATCAACTCAGATAAATCAGACTATAATTACCTTTTTTGGATTGGGGGTGATGCAGCGAACAAACAATACATGACTCCTGTTAAAAATAAATGCATATAGGCATTGTAAAACTTTTGATACTATAAAAAAAATCATATGCACATGTGGAATAGATATTTGTAAAGCTGAACTCCAGGAATTCAGCCACTTTGTAAAATATGTAGGGATATAAGGAGTCAAATCCAGTGATGTGCATGATGCCTCCTGGACTTACCACTTTATTTACATCTGATAGTTTATTGCAGCTCCTGGCTCAAGGCTCTGAGAGGAGAGACACTGTGATTTCACTTCACAGAAGCCTTTGTATTTTGTGAATGAATTCACATAACACAAAGCTCTCTGTGATTGGGCAGGAAGAAGGGAAGGGCAGGCACAGCAGTTGCATGTAGATAAAGAAGAAAAAAGTGTAACATGTAGTACTATATATAGTATAATAATAATTGACCGTGCCTCCCATGGGTTTATGTGCAGAGCCCTGCGCAGGTTTGGTCTTGGGGAAATGTTCTGTTCGGTTGTGGATATGATGTACAACGGCATTTGTAGTTCCGTGCAGGTGAACGGCTGGAAGACTGACCCCTTCCCGGTCCTCTCCGGGGTCAGACTAGGCTGTCCTCTCTCACCTCTGCTTTTTGTTTGCTGTATAGAGCTCTTCGCCGAATGCATCAGACGGAATCCAGAGATCAGGGGAATCACCGCACCGGGACCAGACAGACGGGAAGTGAAGTGCTCGCTCTACATGGACGACGTGACGGTGTTCTGTGCCAACCAGCGCTCCATCGACCTGCTCGTCCAGACCTGCGAGGACTTCGGCCAAGCTTCGGGGGCAAAGGTCAACTGCGGGAAGTCGGAAGTCATGCTCTTCGGAAAGTGGTTCCTGCCTTCTTCTGCATCCATGCCCTTTGGCATCAAGACAGACTTCATGAAGATTTTGGGAGTTTGGTTTGGTGCCGAGGGCGCAGCCCTGAAGTCTTGGGAGGAGAGACTGGCCAAGATGCGTCAAAAGTTTGGACTCTGGAGCCTCAGAGACCTCACCATTGAAGGGAAGACACTGGTACTCCGCAGCGAGATTCTCCCTGTGTTGCAGTACCTCGCCCAGGCCTGGCCCCCTCGGGTCAACACCTGTAAGGCCATCACCAGGGCGGTGTTTCACTTCATCTGGGGCTCCAAGATGGACAGAGTGAAGCGGGCAGTCATGTTCAAGGAACCCCTCAAGGGCAGTAAGGGCGTGCCCGACATCGCCACCCAGCTGAGGGTGTTCTTTGCTTGCAACTGCGTCCGCAGAACTTTGCCCAGACGGATTATGGACTCTGGCGGGAACGCAATGTCTCGCTTCTTCCTGTTGCCTCTCTGGAGGTCCCTGGGGTGGGACACTTGGGATAGTTCCATCCCCTACAACTGGGACACTCCTTGGTACTACTTGGATACCTTCAAGTTCATCAGGGAGCAAGGGCTGCAGGGAGTCAAGCCTGACTTGTGGAAGCCAAAGACTATCTACAAGCTCATCCGAGCCAGCGACATTTTGGAGTCGGTTCCAGGCCTGCCTTCAGACACCTGCAAGGTGGTCTGGAGGAATGTTTCTTCCAACATTCTTACCAACAGGCACAAAGACCTGGCATGGATGGCAATCCAAGGGGGGTTGCCTCTCAGGACATTTATGCATGCCAGGAACCTGAGCAGATACAGACACTGCCCCTTCTGCATCATCCACGAGGAAACGTCTTACCACGTTTTCTGGGAGTGCTCATTTGCTCAGGCCCTGTTGGGGGCCCTGGAACCTGAACTCAAGGGCTTTGTACCACAGACAGCCATCACTCACTTTGGGGTGTTGAATGGACTGTTCTGTGGAACCTTTTCTCTGGAGGACATTGACGGCGCCTGGCGGGCGCTTTATGGTGCGCCAGAAAGCGCCTCATCCACCAGCGGGAGAGGATGTCCATTGAGGACTGCCGCAGACTGATCCTCAGTCTGCTCAGAGACTATTCCTTGATGGACTTTAAGGAGGAAGAGGATGTCTGAAGATTTCCCCCTTCCCCCTACTCCCCCTTGCGTGTCTTTGTCTTTTCAATAAAGCTTCGGGCCTGTGTTTCTTTCCCCCCCCCCCCCCTTCCCCTTCCCACACACACCCGATGCCTATTGTTGATCGCAATATCCGGTTTTCGTCTTTGCATGCACTAGTATTATTAGGAAACGTAATGTGTATTAGAATGTTACAGTTTTTGGGGTAAGCGGCGTTATGCATGACGTGGCGGTCGGGGGATTCATTCTCTGCACATCACGTCAGGCATCATACCACTGAGCGAATGTATTTATTTCTGAATGTATTTATTGTATGCTTGGAACTATATTGCTATGTGGTGCGCTGCGTCGCAGTATAGGGTGAGATGTACCCCGATTACACGTATCATGTTGTTTTTGATGCTTCTGTAATAAAAGTATCTTTTCAATCAAATTAGTAATAATAATAAGAATAGTAATAATATAGTATTGAGCAACATATTAAGAACCACTCACATGATGAAGGAAACAACAGGCTTAGCCATGTGTGATAAAACGAAGAAAAGGCAGCTTATGCCTGAGAAGGGAGCGCGCCTTTACCTTTCACTGGCCTTGAGCATGCTCCAAAACGCGTTGCATTGCATGCTGGACTTTCCCACATCATCACGTTGACGCCGATGCTCCACTCCAGGGTGGACTCCAGACTCCATCTTTGTCTTTCACACATGCTGGCCGGCTTTCAGTGACACTTCCCAAGTCTCCTTCAGGGCTGACCACGATGCGCATGTTGAGGACGCTGCCTTTTCTTCAGTTTATCACACGTGTCTAAGCCTGTTTCTTTCATCATATGAGTGGTTCTTAATATGTTGCTCAATAAATGTACTACATATTACACTTAGAGGTGCTTTTTCTTCTTTATTTTCATCCAGAGCCTGCTACAGCCACAAGAGTTTGCCTCAGTGTTTTATGGATTAATTGCATAAGTCTTGTTGGACTTTATTTACATTTTTTTTGGACTTTAAACACCTATTTACATCTATTATGTTTAGTATCCATTGTTATATAGGATTGGGGAATCTGTATGCACTGATCTTTTCATATTATACAGCAGTTGCATGTGACTCTGCAGCTGAAGGAGCTGGGACCAGATGGCCCAGCATCAGATCTCTGGATATGTAGCAATAGCTATCCTTCTGTAGCTCCATAAAACTGTCAGATGTAAGTTAAAAAGACAAATGTAAATCCAGCATTCAGCTTGTGGAGCTTAACTCTTAGTATTCCTCCACATTTTACAAAGTGGCTGAATTCCTGGAGTTCAGTTTTAAGTCTGCCTTGCTTTTCTATTTGGGGAAAAAAAAAATCATGAAATGCAAAATGCTGTAATAAAAACAATCAATCAGATTTCAGCATACTTCAGTTATACAAGCACATAAATTATTTTAAATTGCTTGAGATGGGTTACTGCTCTTTGCATGTCTTCATTGCTTTACACTGCTCTGTCAAATAACCCTATAAAAGTTATGTACTGTATAGATACAGAATAAAGCAAGGTGTGTTTGCCAGTACAACCGTATAACTTTAATACCATCTTTGCTTATACACTAAAGTTACAGCTTTGCCAGTACAAACATATAACTTTCATAATATCTTATTCACTAAAAAAATAAAGCAATGTCTTTAAACATGCGTTGTTTTGACTGTGTTATAATGTTATGGTGTGTTTTTAGCTTACCAAGACTACTATTTTTTTCCCTTGCTCCTAAGCTGGCCATACACATGGCAATTTGATAGAGCCATCGAACTTTCAATTTCATTTTTTCCAAAATTCCCAAAATATTGAACACATAAAATAGTGTTTTCAGTAGACTGTAAGGGGATGAGAAAATACTCCATGTAATCCGATTGAGTTTGATGAAGTTGCCATTATTTCACTTTTTAAATTTCAATTAACTGCAAAGTTTTATTAAACTGTGTCTAAACTGTCAATTAGTTGCTTCACAATTGACCAAATTCTAGTGATTGACCAAACTCCTGGGCGGTAGACTGCCTATTTTCTGGTAATTACTTGCCATCATTATTTAACCTCCCTGGCGGTATGATTATGTCAGGAATTTGGTACCAAAAGCGGTACCATTTTTTTGCATGGAAATTTGGTGTTATGTATTGTAGGCCTGCAATTCTTAGTAATTACTTAATAAATACTCATAAAAAATAATAATATAATAATAATAAGTTTAATTCAATAATATAATCAAACCAAAAACACTGAAACTTGAAATATAGCGCCAAGTTCGCACATCACTGAGCAACGTCACAAAATCGTTTTCAGTGTCTGATGACGAATTTCCCCCATGAATCATCACTCAATTCTGCAAGTAGTTCTGATTTACTATCGCTGTTCTCTAGCCAGTCTAAAACCGATTTTGACCTAAAGGGACGCTTTTTGGGCGCCGTGGACTGTTCTAAGTTTCCAGGCAGAAAGCACAGTCAAAATGCAGGCAGGGCACAGGACAAAGCAGTAGGGACAAAATGTATGTGAAATGCTTTGATACAGGAATGTTTTGCTATGAAATAATCGTTTTAAAAACAATTTAATTTTTTTTAAATTTTCAAATTTGCCGCCGTACGTCCCGACGTCACAGGGACCGGAACACGGAAGCCAGATGCCGGCATCGGCCGGAGGAGATGGCCGAGGACGCTGCAGGGGACGCATCGCGGGAGCGAAGGACAAGGTAAGCGCTGTAGGGAATCCCTGTGCAACGCTGCATGGTAAGCCCGAGTGTAGCTCGGGGTTACTGCTTTTGGTACTGAAACTTTACCCCAAGCTACACTCGGGAATACCGCCAAGGAGGTTAAAATCCCAGTGGCTTGAAAGTGGTTGAAATTTACTGCAAATTTACATGTGTATGGCCAGGTTAAGGTCTTAGCTAAAAAAAAAAGTACGAACCCCTGCACTGCTATAACCAATCTAAAACAATTAGCTGAGAGCTATCACCATAATGCACTTCACACACTAAGTAAATTAGGATAATCAATAAGTGTAGCGCTCTTCCTCCTATCTATTAATATACAAGTGTGATTCTCAAAGAAAGCAAAAATTGAGTCAGCAAAACTTTAAACAAAACCCTCTAATAACCTTTCCACTACCAAACTCCTGTACTCTGCTATATAGGCAACTAGAGAGGTTCAGGTAAATGTAGTCTTTTTGGCACTTCTGTAAACATTGGAGCAGCGTGTGATTATTTTGGCTGTTCTGAATCTCACAGGCTGCAGGATTAACTACTTTCCCCACCTTCTAGTAGGTTCTAAAATGTAGGCAGACCCTGGGCCTGAATATGTATGCGGTCTCAGCCAATCCATGGGTGAGAGTGCCCAGTAGTGGCTGAGAAGGAAGCAGATGGTCTGAGGCATGCAGCACAGGGTTCTTGTCCCAAAGAAGGAGATCCAAGTCTGAAGGGTTGCTGCCCTCCTGGGCAGGTTAGCTGAAGTCTGCAAAGAGCTTACCAAGGTCTCAGCTCAGTGGGAGCTGGGGGTCTGTTGCAGAGAATCCATTGAGGTCCCAGCTCAGGAGGAGCTGGAGGGCATATTGTTTCTGGAAGCAGCCAAGTCAAATGGACGAACTGAGGATCTGGCCTGGAGATTCACAGTACAATGTCTATCCAGTATTGGACTGGGAGTATCTAAGTATCTGGAGACACAGTGAGTAGAGGTCTAGAAGTGAGATCCTAGTGACTGTCTGCTTTTAGCCCTTTGTGTATACTATACTATACTATACTATACTATACTATGGGGTTTAATTTGCTAAAAGTAGAGAGTGCAAAATCTGGTTCAGCTGTACATGGTAGCAAATCAACTTCAGCTTGTTCACTTAAGCTTTGACAATAAATCTTGAAACCTGATTGGTTTCTATGCAGAGGTGCACCAGATTTTGCATTCTCCAGTTTTAGTAAATCAACCCCCATATAAACCAGGCCATATGGATGTGGATAACTTCAATACCATTCACTGTACATATTTCAGTGACTAGATGTTTATTTCAGGCTCGTAAGTTGATTGCACAGAGGTGGTTGGCACCTTCAGCACCAACATACAGGGAATGGGTAAAAGCAGTGAATGATATAAGAAAATAAAAATATGTGCATACGAAAAGGGGATGTGTAAACAAAGTCTGAGAGAAAAACAAAAGTTATGAGGCCCATGGATGGACACTACAAGGCTTCTCCCATTGGATATTGTAGTAAGCAGATAATTAATTAGGAAGGAAGATATATAGTGTAAGAATTCTTTTCTTTTTCTTTTGATAATATACAAAATATAGGTGGTACAAAAATAATATGTTTCATATATATTTCTGAGTAAAAGTAAGAATTTATTGGATAAAGTGGTTTAGGAAACAATTTGTATTGTTGGATATCGTATGTATGATTGGAAATATATTCATGGAAAAATGGAAAAACATTACTTGATTTAATAAAAAACCAAAAAAGAAAACCAAACCCTTGTGTGACTGTGTTAGTGCTGCTAAAGTTGGATTTGCCCTGCTGTGAATCCCAGAATTGCCTGTGTCTCTAGTTTTTGCCAAGAGGGGGGATGGTCCTGAAGAGAGTAGGCAGAATAGAGAGAGTCCTCCAAATATTTTGTGAACAAAATTCTGGAGTATCCCAAAGCTTCCATGCACTCTGTCCAAGTTTAACCAGCTAGAAAGTCTAAAAAGACATCAAATTCTTGGTTATTGTGGGAGAGACTGTTCAAGTGTTGGTGCCTGGCAACCCAGACTGGAAGGAGACCTGGGACAAATCAGTGAACCTGTCAGGGGCTGCACTACATACAAAAGCCTATTGGTAAATTCCATGTGCATACTTCCAATAATTAATAAATAGATTTAAAATGTGTATCATAATTCCACCAATCATAATAAAATGTGTCAGAACACATATATACTTGTGATATGTAACAAGCATAAGAAAAATATAGTCCCAAATATATAAAGTTTCAAAGGCAGAGCCGGATGGAGAGGCGATGCTGTGCATCTAGGCTGTACTAGATTTACTGTCAGACCAAGACACAGGATATGTTTAACACCAAGCTTTTTACTTTCTGACATGTGAGTGATTTTAATCTTTTTTGGCACCAAAAATACACAAACAGAGAGCACTATGGTCAACTCATTCCTTTTACATGAGTGGTGTTGAGATTTTATGCCCAGTCAGAAAGCTATTCAAGTAAGAAGGAAGTGAAGTGGCTACTAACAGGCTGGGCATGCTAGAATGACCTCCTATGAGGTTCATCTCATCAGAGCACATGGTGGAGTCAATGAGAAAACCTGGATTTCATAATACTCACTAGACATGTGCATTTCCTTTTGATTCGTTTTTTGGCATAAAATTTTCTTTTAGGAGAATTATTATATTATTATAATTATTGGAATTATACAAATCTTCGAATGGACACAATTAAAATGAAATTAACGGGTGAATTTGTTTCATTTGGATGACGGCACATGATGCTATAGTAGTTTGTGCCCATGGGGAAACTAATTCAGTGTTCAAATGTGTTAGATAATTTGGATTCGGATAATGAATGGATCCAAATTTTGTTCCATTCATTAATTCAAATGCACATGACACCAGTTGATATTGCCTAATGAGCTCATGCCATTTCTCTTGGTGGGTGGGACTAGCATCTGAAGATATCAAATCCTTCCGATTCAAATCTATCCAATTTTTTAATATTTAGCAATCTTGCAAAAAAAAACTGCAACATTTTTTGAATCTACTCGGACCAATGAATATAGGAAACGAATGCTAAAGATATGAAAATAATGCCGAAAACTAACCTGGTCAACAAAAGGAATATGACAAAACAAAATTCTTCAATGAACTAATGCATCTGAAACTAAACTGAAGAAAAATTTACGGCGTGCACTCTACTGAATATTGTTTTTTTGTTTTTGTTTTTTTTAACTCTTTACTATTTTTGCAACTTTACATACTTAGGACTTCTTTTCTTATACTTATATTTCACAAGTACTGTATAAATGTGTTCTGACATGTTTTATTATGATTGCTGGAATTTTATAATGCACGTTTAAATCTATACATTATTTAATGGATATATGCGCATTGAATTTACCAATAGGCTTTTGTAATGTCACTACAGGAGTTTGGTAGTGTACAGGTTAGAGGGTTTTGCGTAAAGTTTTTCTGAACCAATTTTTGTTTTCTATGAGAATCACATTTGTATACTAATAGGAGGGAGAGAGCTACACTCATTGATTATCTAGGGTTAAAGTCTTTATAACAAAAATATCTATAGGCTACACACCAAAATATATGAAAGTAAGAGCTATAGTTGCATATATTGATTTATGTGCTAGCCTCCTTTAGACTAAGGTCTTCAAAAACAACATTCTAGCACAGCACCTTTATGTGCACTGAAGACTTCTGATTGATTCTAGATGATGATATACATGTAGCACAATCCTCTTGACCCCACACTAAAAGCCCAACCCCTGCTGACACCACCTTACACTTCTGGCCAGAATAAACTCTCTCAATATTACCATAAAATAGACTTACACACAAATTAGAGTGAACTGATATTTTTTTCTATACTATGGCTGAATGTGAGCATGGTAAAGCAGCACAAAATAATAGCATATAAAAACAGTTATCACTCTTAGTAACTTTAAGAAAACGTCAACACATACAGCAAAAATCTCAGTCAGTCCAGCAATTCAGAACTTAACCAAGGGCCCAAACAATGAGATATTTCTGTCCCCAGTGAGGAAAGGAAAACTACAAAGAGTAAGGCTAGCTCACTTGGGCCCTCAAAAGCTGATGACAAAGTTTAAGTCTGAGGTAAGGAAAGAGCTCTTTAATTAGGAAGGCTATTGTCTCTTTAACTGCAGTGGAAAATCTGCGCACTTGTTAGGGCCCAGTTGATGCACTACAAGAATTCTGATCTCCTTGGTTGCATTCCGTAGAATCCCTCAAAAGGATTTATGCAAGCAAGAGCACTACCCCTTTAATACACAAGATGAAATGTAGATTTTAAGCATGAGGTTTAAGAGGTGGGCAAAAGCACTTATTGACAAGGGTTAATTCCTCTCTAGGCCGCAGTAGCAAATGGCAACTATGACAAGTATCCATTGATGAATATGAACCAATTACAGAGGAAACAGTGGTGTGACTTGGCCTGCAGAGGGCTGACACTGCAGTAGGCTCTGATGACTGGATTATGCTGGAGATGTGTGTATTAACAGGCCCGGTGAACTAGGCCTCAACTTGTGTAACTTCAGGAGAATGTCAGTGACAACATATTTGGCAGGAGAATGGGACTCTCTCACCCGATCAGTGGCATCATTCCAATTACTGGTGGTCTCCCTGTAGATGAGGGGGCCCCCAGCGGTTCCTCCTACAGGGTTGATTCATGACTCCAGCATCCTGGATCACCGGCCGACAGCTTTTTCTCCATTCTCTCACTCTGTGACCTGGTCCTCCGGCATTCTCCTCACAGCTTCCTTCCAGCTTACTTCCTGCCCCTGTTCCCGGGCTTCTACATTTATATGCCTCCGCCCACATGCCAGCTTTTTTGGGAAAAGTAGCCCCCTTTTAGCTGCCTTCTAACAAAGTCTTACAGTTCAGCCTACAAAATCCACAATGCTTTTCACCAGAGTCATTGAATTGCAGGACACCTTGCCACCTTGTGTCTCTTAACATTCTGCAGTCTGAATAATAGCAGGGTGTTACATACAGAACAGTGTAATAGGTTTCTGTGTTGTCATGTCACGTAACAATGGTGATTTTCTAATGGCCAGTGATAGCCTCTTAAATAAAGAGGATGGCTAGTGATGGCCTTTTTGATGCTGGGCATGGCCAATGATAACCATTTTGATGCTGAGGGTATTCAGTGATGGCCTGTTTGATGCAGAGGATGGCCAGCTATGGCCTCTTTGATAAAAAGGATGGCAAGTGAAGGCCTATACTGGCAGCTTCAATGTGAACAATGGCAATTGCATTTGGACCATTGCGGCAAAACAAAACCTTCCCCCAGCAGTGATTTGAGCAATTTGGCTCAGTATACACTATTAGCATTTGCAGGGAACTTGACAGGGTCAGAAATACCTGCAGAGCACCAAAAACTACCACAAATAGACCGTAGGGTGGACAAGCCCTTCAGAAAATGGTCAGCCAAAGCATTTATTGCCCCTTTAGTCATACCTTTTCAGGCGGCCAATGAGGTCCTGTAGACACAGTTGAAATCTCCCAATTAATGTAGATCTTGGGCTTTTGCCTTTAGACTTTCCTGTCTGAGCCTGATCTATGTTAGGAGATCTCTTGAAAAGATCTGAGAGAAGCTGAAGCAATAGATATAACAAGAGATACAAACTGAAATTACATTGGTGGTGTACAAATGACAACATGCTTTCATGCAAAAAGATCTTTAGGGAAATCAGCAATGCTTTAGTTTAAAAAGATACAGAGATAAACAACAGGGATGGGAGAATTGTAAAAGTATCACAGAAACAGGAACTGGAAACATGAGGCACAGCAGAATTGATGAAACAAAAGATCTTTATTACTCTCAACCGACTCTGGGCCAAGACATCTCTGGCAGCAGCTGGAAGTTTGTCTTGGTTTTTGCTCAAGAAATTATGAACCTATAACATAAAATTGCCATATTGGTGTGATTCTTGATTCTCCTCCTAGTCACACACAGTAAAGAGCACGGCACAGATCACCTGGTATGTGACAGGTCCAGCGTAATGTTGCACTGTGAACACTGGTAGAGGTAATTTGGGTTTGATGTAGATGCTGCTGTCTCCATGATGATAATGACACTTCTGTAGGAATGTGTGATCTGTAGCCTGCTCAGAAAAGAGAAATGGAAAAAGTACATTGTAATGTTTTGTATAGTATTTAATTTTTTTCCTTTAAACATACAGAAGAGATCAACTTGATATAAATAATTTTATCTATATATGTTAGGTCCCATTCACATGTCCCCATGTGATAACCTTTGGTTTCCTATACAATGTATGTTCTGTATGTTTCCTATGTAAGAGGCAGCAGAAAGAGCAACGCTGAGCGGCTTCCTGAAGGTAGCGTACCCTGACAAGGATTAGCTATCATCCCTTACAGTGGAGAGTGAAAGAAAGGAAAGGCAAACATCTATTTATAATTGCAGGCAAGTAAATAGAATAATTCTGATTTAATGCTATTCACTAATTCACTTTGCCACTCTTTATACTTTCTTACTAAATACGTATGTAAACGCTAGTTGCTCTTTTGGCAATACATATTATGCTTTTTTATTGAAGGAAGACTGGATATTGCTTTCTTTGCATACTTGCTTTGATTCTTTTATTTGGCTTTAAAATAGAATCCATGAAGGTAAAATGCCTTTAGTTTGCAGCCCCCCCATTCCCCAGTCCCACCTAATACTTATCTGAGCCCGATCTCAATCCTGCGACATGCACAAGAGCAGGTACCATATATACAAAACTTTGGTTTCTTATCCATGGAAAGGTGAATAGATTGTAAATGCGCATTGTGCTACAAAACAATGCGAAATGCAATGTCCTCATGACGATTAGTCCAAACTGCTAAAAGATTAAATATATTGCTCCAAAATAGCTACGTTGGAGCAATCTAATGCTGTTGGCTAGGGATTAGTGTGGAGATTTCGGTAAACTGGCTAAATCTGTACTCTCTTTGTGGCTCAAGGAGTAGCTTAGGTGATATTTGTGTGAGGACAAACTCCTTACCAACTATGTACAAAAATGCAGATAGCAACAGTCTTTTCTTAGGGAGCACTAAAGGCTCCTTGATGTACCTTCTCAGAACCCGGATGATTCTTCCTCTTCACCCAGCTGCCTGAGGGTATCCCTGAGCAAGGGGGCCTGAGAGCTGTTAATTTAGAACAGTCTCAGATGAGAAGCTAGTTAGGTCTTGTACCTGACTGCCCTCTCGCCTTATCACGTTCAGGTGGTGTAAGAGTACTCACAATGTCCTCTCCTATTAGCTTTGTGGATTCAGGCCTTAAGCTGGGTTGGCTCCTTCCCTGCTACACAGGTGGCCCTCCCTGGGAGACGTTGAGGCAGTGGAGATCCTCTTTTCCAGCGATCTGCCTGCAGGTGGGCTCCCCTCCCAGGCACCACACTCCAGCCTTCCTTAATTCATCTTCCACTCAACACTGCACACTCCCCCCTGGTTCTGCCCCATTCAAGGGTTGCCCTGGTTACCAAAGTCCTTCAAACATGCAGATATGGGTCTCCTCCCCTCCTCCACCCCGCTCATAGGCTTCTGGAGAGGTGGGAGAACTCCAGAAACCCTGACCTCTTAGAGCCTCCCAGCCTGTCCTGAGGTAACCTCACTACCTCACTCCCAGGCTGCTACTCACCCTCCGACTGCCAAAAAATACTACCTGCTAACCTAGGGGGTGTTACATTTGCTTTAAAAAAAAAAAAATCTTTTTTTTCCTTTTACTAGAAGGGCTGTTTGATAACAGAGGGTTGTGTTCAGGGAAGTTCAGTCTATTTAATTTAGTGTTCTTTGCATTTGTGATGTGTGTGTATATTTGATTGTTGTTTGTGTACTGCTGCTTAATACTTTTATTTAACTTTTTCCTGTCCTGCGTCTTTCTTTCTATGAACACATTGTAAAATAATTAGGCCAATAAGGGGTAATTTACTGGCACAAGAATGGACACTTGGTAGCTGAGAGGAATTTCAACACCATTTAGGAGCCATTTAATGCCTACTGAAACCTTAAAACCCAAAAAGCATTTGGCCAAAATGTGCAGATTTTTGCTGAAATTTAGTGCAAATTATACCTCCGAATTGGACTACGCTGGTCCACTGACTGGCAGCAGTCACAGTAAATAGATCAAGGTACTTTTAGCTAAGAGATTAACACCTTTGCTGGTGTTGTTCATGTGTCATTGTATGGCACAAACAAGAATATAGTGAGGGGAGAGGTGATGGACACAGTGTTGGTGGCCATAGGGCACCAGGTAATTGATCCGGAAATAAGAAGGCGGCAAGAGATGCAGCTGCTAGTGGTGGGCAGAAGGCAGGAGCTGTGCAGCTGCTGGTGAGTCAAGGGCAAGAAATACAGGGACAAATGTTGGAGGCACAATAGTTACTGGTGGACAAAGGACAATCATCAGCATTAGATGAGGCACAAAAATGTGAAAGAAACAACCACAAATGATGAGTGAAATTAAATGTGTGTGTAGGTGAGGAAAGGGGGTGAGGGGTTTACAAAGAAATATAATGATGTCAATATGAATCTGTCCCAACTACTTTGATTTTTTTTACTGTATGCATTTGTATTAGTGTTGGTCTGCATTTAAGACATTTTTAAGAGTCGTCACATTACAGAGTATTTTAAAGTCCAAAAATTGTATTGTCGCTCCATTATTCCCTCCTCTAGCCTATCCTCCCTCTATCACTCACATCTTCATGTCACCTGTCTATTCATTCATCCCTCCAGCTATCCATTCATTAATCCATTCACCAGTCCTGCCCTCCCAGATCCAATATAAAATAAAGGCTTTTATTGTAAAATGGATGTTTTATTTAAATCTAAAACATATCTGTATGAAGCAACATTTCATCACAGCCAATATTCTTTAACCACTAGCCTCCCTCCCACAGTACTTTTACTGTACGTCACCTAGCACATGTGCACTAGCGTGCCCCCTGAGGCAATCCTATGACCACTGTGTCCAGTGGACACAGCAGATTAAAGTGCTTGGTACCTGGCTGCTGTGAATGACCGGGTTATCATGTGATCGCCATGACCAATCATAGCAATCACATGACTGCAGTGGAAACAAAACAGTCAAGAATGGCTTTCCATTCATGACTACATGCTTATTGTTGTGAATCTGC
The DNA here is from genome assembly GCF_062004578.1 of Staurois parvus. Classification (NCBI taxonomy): domain Eukaryota; kingdom Metazoa; phylum Chordata; class Amphibia; order Anura; family Ranidae; genus Staurois; species Staurois parvus. Next base: position 2,353,022 of record NW_028318609.1, on the reverse strand, counting down.
AATTGGCTCACAGCTATCGCATGGTACCTGGCACCCTGTACCATGTGATTAGCTGTAGCCATTCACAGCATGTTAATAGTAAGCAAGCTGTCATGAATGGAAAGCCATTTATGACTGTTAACTATCGCTTATAACAATGATCATCACGGTTATAAACAACAGTGGTAAAAAAAATCCCTTATCACCCCCAGAGTAGTGCAGTATTACTATGGTGACACTAAACTACTCTGACAGTATGTAAAAAAAAAAAAAATGTACTTAAAAATTAATTCCTTTTTTTTTTTTTCACATACTGTCACCAGTCAATGTCCCTTATCACTGCCACACCAGTCATATGATGTATTTATGTTAATGTAATGCAGATATGTATAGAAATATTTTCCAAAAATTGTGACACAAAATTACTTAAAAAAACTTGCTGTACCTGTTACTAAATACCCTGAACTATCTATTTTCAATAAAGGGGTCATTTGGGTGGTATATGTACTGCCCTGGCATTTTAGGGTCTCAAGAAACAAGATCAAAAATGTTTTTTTTTCAAAATGTTCGCTAATTTTTTATTTATATAGCAAAAAATAAAAACCCCACTGGTGATCAAATACCAGCAAAAGAAAGCTCTATTTGTGTGAACAAATATTATAAATTTCATTTGGGTACAGTGTTGCATGACCAAGCAATTACCAGTTAAAGTAGCACAGTGCTGAATAGCCACAAATTGTCTGGTCATGAAGGGGTAAAACCTTTCAGAAGTCAAGTGGTTAAAGAAAAGCATGGGAGGCAAGTAAAGCAAGTCCCAAAGAGTAAAGATGGTGAATACTTGTTCTATGACATGATTTATGCATTTGACTGTTTTCGTATAGTGGGCTTTTAAATTAGGTTATTATTCCTTGATGCTCCTAAAGTGAAATAAACTTGGGTAGATGTATAAACCTTTTATTGCTCACTTTAAGGGCCTAAACAATTTGCTTCTTGCCCAACCATGACAAACCATTTTAATATCAACAGCATGGATTGCAAGGCTCAGATCAGTTCTCAGTTGGCTCGTTTTCATTTTTTCACAATTTTCAACATTGTTTTATTCTTTCAAAACACCAGAGGATCATCCCTGGTGGTTGACAACAGGGATGAGTCAAACGGCAGTTGTGTCAAAAATGCATCAAAATACAACAAAGCTGCACTACATAATCTCCTTGAAAATTGGGAAAAATTGCACTAGTGTGAACCTACCCTAAGGGCCAGTTCACACTATAGAAATGCAGTCCAGATGAGTTTCTGCATGTACTTTTTTGATGCGTTCCAGTTCATTTTCTTCCTCTCTTTTTTTCTTCAATTTAAATAGGTACATGTGCATTCCAGTGCATTTTTGGTGCATTTCGATGTGTTCCAGTGCATTTTTTATGCATTTTACCACATTCCAGTACAGTTCTGTGCAGGAAAAATGCAGCCTGTTCTACTTTTTTTTTTCTGCATCCAGAACACACTAAAACTGCAAGTACTGATGTGAAGTATGACATTGACAACCATATTATTATTATTATACAGTATTTATATAGTGCCAATAGTTTCCTCAGCGCTGTACATTATAATGGGAGACAGTGCACGAGACAGTACACTAACAATACAATACACAAGGGGTTCGAGGGCCCTGCTCCTTATACTGTAACCTACTTTCTGTGCATTTTGGATGCAGAAAAAAGCACACTGTGAACTGGCCCTAAATATATTTTTTAGAAGGAAGAAGATGAGGCTGGGCAGATATTAGCATATTTCCATGTATCTACAGTTGCTTTAATCCAAAACTGGTATAGAAGCACTCACGGGTCTGGCAGAGGAGATAGATCATATTAACAGCATTTGTATCATTGACGTTTCAATGAAGCTCAATCCATCTTTCTCAAGACACTACAAAATGGAAGTGAACAGACTAATAAACCCAAAGTCCCACCCACCAACATTTCCTAGTGAAGGCAACATATAGTGCAAGGGTAAAAAGAGACATATAGGTAGATGTAAAGGAAAGATCAAAAAAAGAGCAAATCACAACAGTCCATAAAAAAAAAAAAGAAGCAAAATATACTACATCCTAGCTTCAATAAAGTTATCTAGAAATAGCTCCTGCACAATAATGCAGAAAGAGTAGAAAACACAAAGCATATAATACAAACTCACAAGATGACCGCCATTGCACATGGCAGTCACCAAGCAGAAATGAACCACCCATAATTAATAGCATGACATACAAATAAAACAAGTGATATGCTAGGACAGCATAGCAACAAATAAAAATGTACCAAATAGCCTCTAAAAAAAATAGTAATAAAACACTACACAAGACCAAACACCCCACATGTGCCAAAAGTGAACAAATGTAAGGCTGGCCATACACTATACAATTTTCTTGAGAATTTTGCTTTGGATTTACCAAAAACCATATATTATGAGGTCAAACCTAAACAACACTTTCAATTGTATCCAATTAGGCAAGCCCTTGCACTACATAGTTGAAGGTAAATCTAAATTGGACAGAAAACTGTATAGTATATGGCCAGCCTAAGAGTGTGAAAAGCACCCCACACAAAGCAAAGACAACAAAACCACAAAAACACCCACAGCGAACAGAGATAGGAATACATACTAATGTAAGAAATGTTCAGTTGCTTTAATTGTAGGAAGAAGAGATGTTGTGAGCTGTGCTCCATGGTTATAAGTGAACAAAAAAGATTTTATATTGCCCCATTGTAGATTCTGTTTTTCTATAGTAGTCCGAAGTTTATTAATGCTAAGAGACCACCAATATTTAGCTTGGCTTAGAAGGGTGACATGATAATAGTGATAAAGACAGCAGATTTGTGTTTGGAAAGAACATAAAATCTACATTTTGGGTTTGCGATAATTCCATAAGTGGTGAATGAGGTGCTGTTGGGCCAGAAAGTTTCAATGGGGGTGAGTAGGGTGCAGAAAATATATGCATGTTTTAATAGCTTAAGCATTTTAATTGGTCAAGTTTGAAGCAAAATAAACTTTTAGCCTTTAACCACTTCAAGACGGGACACTTTCACATGCTTCCTTCCCAAGCTATTTTTCAGTTTTCAGTGCTGTCACACTTTGAATGACAATTACTCAGTCACACAACACTGTACTCAAATTACATTTTTATCATTTTTTGAGACAGAGCTTTCTTTTGCTAGTATTTAATCACCACTGTTTTTTTCTTATGTAAGCGAAAAAATACCAACAATGTTAAAAGAACAAAATATTTTCTTCGTTTCTGTTACACAGTTTTACAAATTAATAATATTTCTTCAGAAACTTGGGCCAAAATGTATTATGCTAGATTTCTTTGGTAAAATAACCCCAAATTAGTGTATATTTAGTCTTTGTGAAACTGGTGTCTTCTGGGATGTGCGTTCCACTCGCACCAGCAGGTGAACCAGGTCCTGACACAAGTGCTGACAGCAGTTAGTCATTTTCCATGATCACTGCCACAGCAGTATAATGTCACCATAGTGACACTGCACTTACTCTGGTGACCGTATATGAAAAAAAAGTATATATATATTTTTAACAATTATTCTTTTACATACTGTCACTAGAGTAGTGCAGTTTCAACATACTGACACTTTACTACTCTGGGGAGGTGATTTTCTTTACACTATGATTGCTGTATACACTGTATAATGGCATCCATTCATAATGCCATTGTTTAATAGTGTCATAGCTGTAATTGGCCACATCTATCACATGGTACCAGGCCGCTGTGATTGGCCCTGCATCATGTGATCAATCACAGAGCTCACAGTATTAAGCAATGGTTTCATGAATGGCAGCCATTAATTACTACTACTGGGCATGTGATTGATGTAATTGGTGATATGGTACCAGGGCAGAACATATGAGCCCTGCAGCATAAATGATTAGCTCCTTATGCTGCTGCACCCTGTCCCAGTCTGAGCACTGCTGCACTGCTGTGATACCAAGTGAAATTCAGGTACTTACACTGTTTTCATTTTTAAAACTACATTTAATTGCTTTTAGGAATACAGGGCTGCATTCATTTGTGTCTTTTATATCCTCATGGAGCTCAATTTTACATAATATTGCCTTACAAAATGGTAGTCTGAAAAAAGTACACATTTTTTACTTAAATTTATTTTAGGTTTAAATTTTATTTTAATTATTTTATTTATTTTAGGTTTTCTGGTCTCCCACAGTACACACAACATGGAAGTGCAATTATTTTAGTAAATATAAATACCTTTTCTCATCAGCAGTTAGAGCAGTCTTGTGACTTCTATCATTGTTCAGCAGAGCACTGGTTAAAGCTTGTAGGAGGAGTTTTCATTCTGCTCTGACTGTCCTATGAGGCTGCATGACCCCTAACCCTCTGTCTGGACAGTGCTGATTGGCCTTGTGTTGATCACATGCACTCTCCCAAGAAAAAATAAAACTCTCTAGCAGCACACAACAAAGTGAGCATGTGCAGAGTGACTCCTATGGCTCTGTACTATCAGCAGATGGATTTGGACAAAAGAAGAAGGGGAGGATCAGAGAAGACAGAATCAAACAGCCTTTTTACACAATGCAGGGGATTAACCCCTTAGGTTCCACAGTGAGTATAACCAGCATGCTTCACTGCATATACAGACTGATTTTGCTGTTGTGGGTTTAGTAACACTAAGTAATATTTTATCAATTTACAGCTTTGTTTTCTTTTAGCCCGGGTTCACACTGATGCGGAGCAGGAAACGCTGCAAATCCTGTGCATTTCCCGCACCACACTGCAGTCGCATGGTGTTCATGCAATCTACTGCGGGTGTCAATGTTAAATTAATGACATCCCAAAACAAATTTCAAAACGTGATGCGATTACCAGACATCGCATCACAAGGGTGAGAACACCCATGCGATGCGATTCAGATGTGGGGAAAAAAAAGGGTCCTGCATCTTTTTGGTGTGGATGTGATACGATTTGAGCCATACAAAATGTATGGCTAAAATCGCACCACACAGACATTGGATGTAATTCGCACAGGAATGCAGTGAGACTCCTGTGTGAATTACATGCGGTGTCCCGCACCACAGTAGTGTGAACCCAGTCTTAAGATCTTGTACACTCCATTCGTTTTTACAGCCATTTGCACCAAAAATGTACTTAAGAGTACTAGTACACTTTTTTTGTACATGTCAAACATTAAAACCCACGCAAATAACTTTATACCGATTTTATCAAAAGAATTTAGGATAAATCCAAGACATCATTATTAGACTGTAATAGTTTTAGACCAAATCTGAACAAAAAAGCCCCAGCAACTGGAAATCATCACAATGGTAACATATAAACAAAGTAGCTACAGTATGGTAATAGGAAATGCAGTATTGTGCAGCCAGTGTGACAGGTGAGTAACAAGATAACAGCATTCAGTAAGTTTTCTATATGCAGAAATTGGCGAGGACAAAGCTAGAAAAAACACAAAGTACAAAAATAACATTTTACCTAACTGTCCGTTGTAAAATCAATTATAGAACCGTACTTACCTTATGTCTGTATTGTATTAAAGCTGAATTCCAGGTCAATAGCCAAACACACATGTAAAATCAAAGTAGGAATCTGGGGTGCCCTGTGGGCAGGTTCGAAGAGCATCACAGATTCAATGAGCAGGGCAACACCAAACATGGCATTCCCAGCATTTTTGAGAGAAACACAACAAAGCTACAGATGGATTGAGAATGTGACCAATTAACCGCTTTCCTGCCGCCCTATAGCAGAAATACTGCTACAGGGTGGCAGGGGTGCCCAAAATCACGTATATATACATGATTTTGCATCTCCAGGTAGGGGGCGCGCGCAAGCCCTACCCGCGCCGCCATTAGCGGCCTCACCTATCAATCATTGGGTTCCAGCCAGTGATTCTCCGCCGGTACCCAATGATCACCATGTATCACCGAGGGGGGAGAGACCTACTGTATGTAAACAATACAGATCTCTGCCCTGTCAGCTCCTGCACACTGCTTTGTATTGCTCTAGAAAGCAGCGTACTTGCATAGTAAAACACACACACAGCACACAGTTAACCCTTTGATTGCCACAGATGTTAACCCCTTCTTCCCAGTGTCATTAGTACAGTGTCAGTGCTTTTTATTAGCACTGATCACTGTATTGGTGTCACTGGAGATGTCATTGACAGTCAGTCCCCCCCCCCCCCGTGTCAGAATGCCCGCCGCAGTCCCGCTATAAGTCGCTGATCGCTGCCATTACTAGAATTAAAAAAAATAAATTACAGTATCCATACCACCATTTGTAGATGCTATAACTTTCATGTAAACCAATTATTTAGCAAAGACATGGAGTAGAATACATTTTGGCCTAAATTTTATGCCGAAATTAGATTTTTAATTTTTTTTCACTGGACATGTTTTATAGCAAAAAGTGAAAAATATTGGTTTTTCTTAAAAATGTTCAGTCTTTTTTTATTTATAGCACACAAAATTAAAAATGCAGAGGCAATCAAATACCACCGAAAGAAAGCTCTATTTATGGGAAAAAAGAACACATTTCTTTTGGGTGCAGCGTTGCATGACCACGCAATTGTCAGTTAAAGTAACACAGCGCCATATCACAGAAAACGGCCTGGTCAGGAAGGGGGGTAAATCCTCTGGAGGGCAAATGGTTAATTAAATTCAACATTTAACCACTAGCCTACAGGGCACTTATACCCCCTTCCTGCCCAGGCCAATTTCCAGCTTTCAACGCTGTCACACTTTGACAATTGCGCGGTCATGCAACACTGTACCCATATGAAATTTTTATCATTTTTTTGTGACAGATAGAGCTTTATTTTAGTGGTATTTAATCACCTCTGGGTTTTTTATTTTTTCTTAAACAAACCAAAAACCACTGAAATGTTTTTTTAAAAAAATGTTTTTTTAGTTTTTGTTATAAAATTTTGTAAATAAGTGATTTTTCTCCTTCACTGATGTGCACTAATGAGGCTGCAGTGATGGGCACTGATAGGCTGCACTGATGGACACTGATAGGTGGCATTGATGAGGCACTGGTAGGTGACACTGATGGGCATTGACAGGCATCACTGATGGGCACTGACTGGCACTGATAAGTGACAATGATTGGCAGCACTGATAGGTGGCACTAACTGGCACTGATGGGTGACACTGAAAGGCAGCTCAGATGGGCACTGATATGTGGCATTGATGTGGCACTGAAATGTGGCACAGATGGGCACTGGCAGGTGGCATGGATGAGCACTGAGAGCTGGCACTGATGGACACTGACAGGTGGCACTGCTGGGGCTACACAGATCATCAGGGCACTCTGATGATCTGTGTACATGTCCCCTCCAAGGAATACTAATTACCGGCTCTCCTCTCCTCACGAGCTGTCAGCGTGACAGCTCATGGGGAGAGAAATGCTGATAACCGGCATTTCCCTTTTTACATGTGATCAGCTGTGATTGGACACAGCTGATCACATGACCGAGCCGACATCTTTGGCTCTTTCCGTGGATCGGTGATCCAATTGCCGCGCTGCACGCTCCGGGAGCCGCGCATGCGTGGTGAGAATAGGAGGACATCATATGACGTCCTCCCAGAACGAGAGAACCACCTTGCGTCCGTCATATTACTATATGGTGGGTGGGAGGCGGTTAATCATTAAAGTGTATTTTTTCCAAAAAATTGTGCATTCGAAAAAACTGCTGCACAAATACCATGTGGCATAAAAACCCATCATTTTATTCTCTAGAGCCTCTGTTAAAAAATATATAATTAGGGAAGAAATATATGTGAGCGCTTATAAGAAGTAGCTGCTAGCACCAAAAAAAGGTGACACACCTTATAAAATCATACAAGAAAAAGAATAGTGCAGCGCTAAATATATGTAACATGCAGAACATATATATTCTGAATGCTGAAATGCATTTTTTATATATTACAAAATATCTAAAAAATATTTTAAAAAAATATAAAAAATATATATTTTTAAAATATATTCTTCAGATTTTTTTTAACATATAAAAAAGTAATTTTAACATATATTTTTACATATATTTGTAAATGCATTCCAAAAATGTAGATTTGTATTTTTAAAAGACATACAGTATATTTGAAAATGTATTATAAAAAGTGAATACTTGTGAGCTATTATGAATGAGGTATTCAGTGAACTATTAAGAATTATCTACTAGTATAATGTGCTTGGTTCGCTGGCACTTACACAAACCCACTTAATTGTGTTCCTATTATCCAATTATATATATTTATAGTGCCGTGCTCCTATTTTGAAATCCTTAATCATGAATTATCTCACGCTTATAAATACATAAATTAATACCTTAATTGATACATAAAAATTTAAACCAAATTAATTACTGTGACTTATAAATAAATTAAAATTAAATATAATATAAATGAATCAAAACCATAATATGTGCTGATCCATATCATATGTGATCAATCAATCAATATTTGTGCAAATTCATTAATGGATGTGCAAATACAATCAATAAAGTGCATAAATAAAGTCTTTTATAAATATGTGCAATGTGCAGGTGAATTCCTTATTCCCTCTCTCCAGGTGCCGTGTGATCTCAATATGCGCTCACCTTAATATTTGCCTAAATATATTTAGGCAAATAAACTTTTAATCTTTCCAGGATTGATGGGATAATACTCATATGTAAGATGTTCCAAAAGAGAATGTAGATCTATTAGAATCCTCCTGTGCTCTCCTCTTTCTCCATGTGAACTGCTCATAAATGAGTATTAGCAAGATCTATAAGAATCTCCCATTTCCCCTCCTGGGGACACCTCTTCCTCGTATCCTCCTTTCACCAGTGTGGGGAGTATAGATCAAATGAAAAAAAGAAGAAAGACCATGGTGCCTTATCCTTTTGTATAATAGTAATTTATTGCTGCCAGATGCGGTAATAAACAGCAGTATGTGGCACTTTTATAATACAGATCAGCAGCGGGTATAATATACTCTGCCTCTGCCTCTCTGTCTGCCTCTGCTGGAATCGCCGAGCCTCTCCGATGCAACGTCGTGACGTCAGAGCCCCCCCCCCCCTACGCGTTGCATCACAGGGTCACGTGACTTCATCAGGGGGAAAATGATTGGACATCACAACTCGCCTATGTTATTATATATATCACGGCCGCCATTTTATTGAAGACCACATGGGCGCGGCCATTTTCTTAGTGATTTTTAGTATCTGTAATTAAACCCAGTGTTTACCCATGTGTATCCACGTAAGTATAAACTTTCTGTCTGTCAGACGTTGCTAATCGGATCAGCTGTATTCCATATCCTATATATCAACTTCGATATCCTTACACAGTACCACAAACCTATGTCATATATGTTACTGAATATATACCTTACTAGGCAAACTGCATTATAAACTTAATCAATCTTTATTACCCTATTTTGTCATTGTGAAATATATCTAAAAATATTAATATTATGAAAATGTATATTTAAAAATATTTTTCATATATTTTGTAATAAAAACGCATTTCAACATACAGTGCGTATAATATATATATATATATATATATATATATATATATATATATATTTTTTTAATTTTTTTTTTTTAATATTTTAAGAATATATTTCAAATATATTTTTCTTCCACGTGAGATATCTATTTTTCAACACTGCTTGATGATTTACTTTATGTAATTTCAGTTCATTTATGATATATGGATTGATGTTTATTTTGGACATCAATTATAGAACAGTAATTGGAGGTGATTTTCTGCACATATAATATTTGCACAAATTTTTTGTATTTTATGTTTTGATGATTTTTTACTCATAAGGTAATTTATATTTTGAGCTAGTGTTGTTTAGTGCTGCATTATTCTTTTCTCTTTTTCTTTCTTCTTTTACAAAAAAATGTATCATGTTTTGGGGGTTCTAAGTAATTTTCTAGCAAAAAAAAAAAGATTTTTACATGTAGGTGAGAAATGTTGAAGTTGACCCGGTAGGGAAGTAGTTAAATGGTAAAGTGATACGTTTTCGTATTTCAGTATTTGTAATCTTTAGAGGTAGTCATGGATGCAACATGCTGTGTACTTCCTCCTGAGCTTCTATTTATGTAGCTGTTATCTTGTGTGTTCAATTAGATGGATGAAAAACAAGGAAGTTTGCGAGCTGGCTGTTCTTTTCCTGAGATACCTGGTTGGAAAAAGCTTTCACCTGAAAATAATTTTTTTAATGCAAAATATATATAAATAAATATATCTATGTTATACTTATCCTACAACTCACAATAAAATAAAAAAAATAATACATAATGACTTGCTTGCTTTACAAAACATTACCAAATATATACATTTCTGTATAAAACATTACTTGGGACAGCAGCCGGTCTGTGGTTGGGACAGCGCATGCGTCTCTGTACACTTGGATGTGCGTATGTCTGTTTCTGCGCATTCCAGCCTGTCATTGATTTTTACAGGTTGCTGGCAGTGGGCTGTGAACTGCACCTCTGATTCCCAAGCAGAATGATACACCAAATGTACGCTGTGTGCCCATCTTGTGGTGGCGTGCGTGAAGCCCTAAGGCTTATTCAGACGTGCAGACAGGTGATGGTACAAATAGGCAGTTTGAGATATGGTTTTACCACCCCCTTAACCTAACAAAATGGCTGGAGGTGGTTTGTAAATATGATGCAGCAAAAATGATACCCCCCTCGCCACATTCAGCAGGCAGTACTTCAGCCAAATGTAACCTCAAGCAAATGAGGCCATTCCAGAACCTCCCTGCGTGGAATGCACATGACTGCAATGCGGCGATAAAGGGTTTTTAGGGTAAAGCAACCACACCCTGAAAAGCAATCTGCCACCTTTCAGAGGGGTGGCAAGGGCTGCTGCTAGTATAAATGAGTCGTCAATCAACTGCCACAGAAAAAGACTGTGGGGGCAATTCACTAATGATTATTGCATGGAATATTAATTTTTTAAATAGAAAAATTGCATGCAATAATAAAAGAGTCAATTCATCAAAGTAATAAACTTGAATTTGAGGTAAAAAAACATACATTTCATAAAAATGTAAGGTGAACACCAAAAATATGGAAAATATGTGGGATGAATACTGCAAATGTGGTAAATATGGCAGGTAAATACTGCAAATCTGCTACATGTGTGAGGTGAATCCCACAAATTTGGTAAATATGTGAGGTAAATACTGTAAACGTGGGGAATATGTGAGGTAAGTACTGTAAATCTGGTAAATATGTGAGGTAAGTACTGTCAATTTGGTAAATATGTGAGGTAAGTACTGTAAACGTGGGGAATATGTGAGGTAAGTACTGTAAATTTGGTAAATATGTGAGGTAAATACTGTAAACGTGGGGAATATGTGAGGTAAGTACTGTAAATTTGGTAAATACATGAGATAAATACAGCAAACTTGGTAAATATGTGAGGTAAATACAGCAATTTTAGAAAATCCGTGAGGTATATACCACACATTTAGTAAATGTGAGGTAAATACCACAAATTTAAAAAAGAAAACTGCAAAGGGGTTCCCTCACCTTAAAGGATTTTAGGTCTGAAATGGATTTGGGGGGGACCCCACGCAGTTTTTAAAAAAAAAAATTGGAGTGGGGTTCCCCCGTAAAATCCATACCAGACCCCTAGGGCCTGGTATCGTTTGGGGGAGGACCCCCATGCTGCATCTGAAAAATTACTGCATGTGATACCACCAGCAAAACCCTGGTGATAAATATCGCATTTTTTTAACTTTCTGTTCTGTTTGTGAATTGGACTTAACAGCTTACCGCACATTTTTTTGTGGTATTTACTGACACATTTTTAATTTTGCGTAAATACCTCAGAATTGTTACTTTTTTGTGAAATGGACATTTTTTACCGCATGCAATACTTTATGCAAGTCAGTCACATGACTGTTTCATCGCATGCGGTAACCTTTAGTGAATTGACCCCTATGTGAGGTAAATACAGCAACTTTGGTAAATATGTGAGGTAAATACCACGTTTTAGGTGTTTTACCACAGGCCTTTTTTTTTAACGCACTGCATCTAAAACATACAGGTGTGAATGGGGCCTTATGTCCTTAGCTGAGAAATATAAATCAGTTGTAACATTGTATAGAAGGAGATAGTTCTGTGCAGGTCTGCTGTTAGAAACCATGGGGACCCTCACAGCAAACCTGACAGCCCCCCCCCCCAAAAAAAAGACAGCTTACTATGCTTCAGTTATGAATGAACACAGTTGAGTAATTGGCAACGATCACTTATTGTGTTCATCATTCTGAAGGATCCTATTGTGTGTTTGCAGTTAGCGATGGGAGAGAGAGAAGGGCACCAAGGAGCACTGGTGGGCCTGGTCAACATGGGGTACTGTATGGTGCACAGGGAGGATGATGGGTTCAACAGAGGATTACTGGAATCCATCCCCTGTATGGTTCTGTCTGCAGCTGAATGCCAGCAGGGGGTAGAGGAGGAGAGGAGGAAGACAGTCTTCAGCTGCTGCAGAGAGGACCATACAGGCGATCGGTTCCAGGATGTGCACTCCCACCATGCCAATCACCCTCCCTATGCACATCTGATTTACCCAGCTGCCTGGGCCCTGTACAGGAGGACTGGTGGTACCCCCTTATCCACGGCCCTGCTTCTGTGCATAAAGGCACACTAGTATTTCATATTTCACAATTTGTGTGCCCTCATTCACAGAACAATCTCCCTCTGTGGCAAGGTAAGGCTGTGAAAAAACTAATTATAGATTATGGTATAAATAACACTTAGGCAGGTTGCGTTTTACCCGTTTCTGCTTTGCGTTTTGTGTTGCGTTTTTGTACCTGTGTTTTTGACATGTTTTGCGGGGCGTTTGTTCTATTTTTGAAAATTTTTCTTCTTGCTAGGCAGAATTAAAACACAAAACATATCAAAAATACAGCAACAACGCACTACACGCTTTTCTGCAGCATTTCCATTGAAGTCTACAATATCAAAAACGCAACTTTTTGCGGTCAAAAAAGTCCCTGACCCTTTCCAAAAAACGCATTGGATGAAGACACGAAGATGTGAACCTGTCCCATAGGAAATCATGTTAAAGGGTCTGTACTGTCTTTCTGCAAAATGCTGCGGAAAACGCTTAGGTGTGAACCTGGGGTAAACAAAAATATCTCAAAACAGAAATATTGAATGCCTTCGTTATATCAGGCACAATGTATAGAGAACTGACCAATTCTGAAATAAATACTGCAGGAGTTATAAGACGAACGTTCATGTGGTATTTATCTCTTAGCCCTGGTTCACATCGGTGCAACTTGTCGTGCGATTTGATAGTTCCGAATCGCACGGCAAGACGCAATCTATTTGTGACTATGGTACAGTTCAAATCGGTGCGATTCAGATTTTGCGGTGCGGCACCGATTTTGAAGAAAGGTTCCCGCGCTATTTTTGGCGTTATCGTGTGCGAATTGCATAGACAACGGTGCATGAAGATGTCAGGCAAGCATGAAATCACACTGACCAGCAGCTTTGAAATCACGCTACTTCAAGAGAAGTAGCGCAATTTCAAAGCCGCGTTCAGTGTGAACCAGGGCTAAGTGAACTGACCCCCCCCAGCGTCACTCAGCTCACCGCACCGCTGTTCCCGCTTCTAGAATGCTCTCCTGGGATTGGCTAAGAGGACAACTGCAGCTAGCTGCTCTCTTTTCAGAAGAATCAATTGCCAGACACAGAGACCTGGAGCTTTCCAGAATTTCCAGCCAACCCTGCTCTCTAAGACTAGGTTTACATATGTGCAGGTCATGCGGCTGCGGATCCGCACGAAAATCCGTGCAGCCACACCACTCGCACAGAGGAATGCGGACCTGAGGGCGGGTGCCATTATTTCTAATGGCATGCTGCCCGAACTGGAAAACGCAACTGTACTGGGAACCGAGGTTCCCGTGCGGGCTGTGTTTTCAGAAGAAGTTCAGAGACTTCTTCCCTGCGTGTCCTGGGGCACGAGAGTCCATTCAAATGAATGGGTTTTCGTGCCCGCGCAAAATGTGGCCTGCACGGGCGCATATATGTGAACCAGGGGTGAACAAATGTTTCTGTTCAGGACCGAGATAGATAGATAGATAGATAGATAGATAGTTATATCTAGGAGTTAAATGACAGACTGTAGTACTTAGGCCGGCCATTCATGGGTTGAAATTCGACCGATTTTTCGTCCAAAAATCGGACCTAAGAATAATTGGCCGATTTTCGCTCTGTTAGTGGGTCAATGGCACCGGACAATTTCTGTGGTTCCTTTCCTTTTCGGTGATTGGGCATGTTGGAAAATTCATGAAAAACTACCGATTTTCAACTCAATGATGGTCAAATCGTACGATCGTTTTTCCCAAAAAAATTTATGCGTATGAGCCGTGACCTGGAAGGAACAGAAGTTTCACCCATTATATGGGGTGAACTTTATGACTTGGTTGGCCGATTTTCGAAATCATTGATTGCACCATCGGATTACCGGGTGAACAAAGTTTTCGATTTTCGGACGAAAAATCGTTCGGGGCTTCGACCCATGTATGGCCTGCATTACACCCCTGCTCTGCCTGACTCTGACACACTCCTCCTCCACCCTCAGCTACGTATGGTATGTGGGTGTGGTCTCAAAGTCCTCATGTATAATACAGGAATATTAACCCTGCCATGTAGAATTAAATGGTGGCAGAAAATATACACTAAAATGAATTTGGTGAAAACACACAGCACCAGGGGCAGACTGACCATTTGGAAACTCGGGCACTGCCCTAGGGCCCGTGGTCAGTAGGGGGCCCCATGAGATGCCCCTGGTACCTTTTTCATACGCTTTTTTGAGTTTGGACAAGGACACAGGGACCCCATGATCCCCTATTGCCCGGGGGCCCCATGAGTTGTCAGTCCGCCCCTGCACAGCAAACAATATAATACCCAATGTATAGTCAAATATAAAAGATGCATTGAGTTAACAACTTGCCCTCCAGAGGATTTACCCCCCTTTGTGACCTACCCGGAAATGCAAATGCGCGTATATTTACATATTTTTGCACACCTGTGCCACCCTGTAGCAGTATTTCTGCTATAGGGCGGACGGGAATCAGTTAACAACCAGCTACCGTGTGATAAATTACCACTTGAAAATATGCAGTTATTACCACAATAAAGATATTTTACTGCATGACTTTTTACAGCAAAATTCATAATGAATTGCAAATTTGCAAAAGATTTACCACATGCGTTATTTTCCTGCATTTTTTCAGTCATTATTTAACTCTTAGTGAATTGACCCCATAGTTACCAAATTTGATGTATTTAGCTCACATACTTACCAAATTTACTGCACTTATCTCACGCATTTAACAGTACCTCACATAGTTACCAAAATTGCTGTATTTACCTCACGCATGTACCAAATTCACAGTATTTACCTCACATAATTATGAGTTAACCACTTGCCCTCCAGAGGATTTACCCCCCCCCCCCCCCCCCGATCAGGCCATTTTTTGCGATACGGCGCTGCATTACTTTAACTGACAACTGTGCGGTCATACAACGCTGCACCCAAATGAAATTTACATCCTTTTTTTTCCCACAAAGGGAGCTTTGTTTTGAGGGTATTTGATCTCCTGTGCATTTTTTATTTTTTGTGCTATAAACAAAAAAAGACCAACAATTTTGAAAACTAAATACAATATTTTTGACTTCTTGAAATAGTGTATATGGTAATTAGTTCTGTGCTACATAATCATAATCAGATGTGAAAAAAATCAATTCATACACCAAAATATGAATACAAATCAATTGGAATGAAATTTTTGCAAATCCAAATGGGCCCTTGTGATTTCTACTATCACAGAAAATATGGAAGCTACCACTACCATGACTAAAAATGCAAACTCATGGTAATCTTAGCCTCACCACAGAACTCCGACTCTCCAGAAATAGTTGAATAACAGACGGTGTGATGTGGTGAGATCTTCGAAACATTATATCAGGAGTATTGATTTTCAGACGCCCAGATCAACCCAGCATCCAGTATCCAGAGAGGGAGCCTCCTATACAACCTGTGAGCTGCACCCATCCATCCCTTAAGGGGAGCTCTGGCTGTCCAGGGATCACCATTTAAAGCCCCAGGATCCATCCACCCTTAGAGTGAAGTTAATCCTACACCTGGCCTTCTCCGGATGATCCCTTGATGACATCTGGATATTTATCTATATGCACATTTATACTGCGCGTCTGGTGAGTGCGCATTTCTTCCATAATTAAATGCACAAGCACCGACTTATCAAGGAAACTGGCATTTTTGGAGCACTGAAAGTCACCTTTGAACTGCTAACCATTTATACCTTTTATGTCATTTTTATTCATTATATGGACTTTATACTTTTATAATAGAATCTTATCATTATAGTATTTTTAACGCTGCACTCTCCTTTTACATTGTTTGATTATGGTTTTTATTTGGTTACCTTTTGTGCACAGCTGCTGTTCTCTTCCCAATTTTAGTGCGCTCACATACCCTTACCATTTGCAGTAAAAAAAAATCAAAAATTTAGACCGAAATGTATTCTGCTACATATCTTGGCTAAATGTTCTCCAAATGCCCTATGCGTGTTTTTGAGGCATTTGATAGGCGTTTGCAAAGCGTTAAAACCGCACCACAAACGCCTATAATGAAGTTTAATTCTATTACCGCTCCGCAAACACCTCGCAAACGCCTGCAAGACATTTGAGAAGGATCACCATAGACTTGAATGGGAGGCTTCAACTCCTCCTGACTCTACATGAGGCGTCAATTTTGCCGCAACGCGATGTTAATGCTTCAGTGTGAACAACACTGTGTCCTGCCATGTGCAGGATTTTAAAAACGCTTCCCAAACGCCTGTCTGATGCCTGCTGACAAAGCTAGTGTGAACGTAGCCTATGTCACACAGATCATGTCAAGCAGGCTTGCAGTGAAATGATATGCAAAAGCAAACTTGGTTCCCACAGAATTATTTACGTATTCATGAACCATACATAGAAACAAGGTTTTAAATACAGTAACACAAACTGGTAAGATCCTTTACTTTAGGTTGATGTTTTAAAAAGTCTTTAGTTCTCCATTAAGCAGAAGGCAGTTTTCAAGCATGGGTACAATGGTTATAGATGAATCTTCACCTAATTAACAGAATTCACAAAATGTTCTATTGCATTTCGGTCCTTTCACACAGGCGTTTAGTTTTTTTCATCAGTTCAGTGACTTTTTTCAAAATCGGAGCTAAACAGATCAAGACTTCACTTTTACCTCCATTTTCATATCTGTTTACATCCGTTTTTGATCTGTTTACATCAGGGGTGGACTGACAACTCATGGGGCCCCCGGGCAATAGGGGATCATGGGGCCCCTGTGTCCTTGCCCAAACTCAAAAAAGCCTATAAAAAAAAAAAGGTACCAGGGGCATCTCATGGGGCCCCCTACTGTCCCCGGGCCCTCGGGCAGTACCCGAGTTTCCAAATGGTCAGTCCGCCCCTGGTTTACATATATTTACATCCGTTCATTTTTTTTACGGAAGTAAAATAGGATTTTCTTCCGGTAAAAAAAATTATGTTAACAGATGTTGACATTAACGGATGTAAACGGATGATCATCCATTTACATCCGCTAGTCCATAGAAATACATGGGTGTCCCTTTTTCATCCGTAAATGGACAAATGAAAAAAGGGACAAATGGAACGCCCATGTGAAAGGACCCTAACAGTATGTAAGTTCTCCTATGTTCAAAGGATTTATTAAATACAGATCAGTGCACAACCACATATTTTGTTCCACAACCTACCTGTGTCAATTCAGTTTGTTCCTCCAAAATGTGAAAAATTCCATGGGGGCGATCGGTCAGGACCCCCAAACAGGAAGCATGTCCCTCTGCGGAGAGTGGGATCCAGCATAAGCCGTCTTTGGCATATTCAGCCTTCCATGGAAAACAGCATTAAAGGATCTGCACTGATATGAGCTTAATATTTACTGCATACCCATACTTGCCCCAAGTACCTGTTCCTGAGACAGCAGTCTCTCCATGCTGTGCCACTGGATTTGTTCATTGGCAAAGTTCCTGCACAGCTGCTCTAAACTGTTAACTCCCAGGTTCTGTAACATAAAATCATCAGAGCAAAGGGCATTACACTCTAGTTTTTTTTTGCTGTAGATAACAATCAGAGTTCTAAAGGATGGCAGCTTTAGCCCTGGTTCACACTGCTACTATTTTGGATGCAAACGTTGCAGGGCAATTGAACTCTTCATTTAACCACTTGCCTACCAGGCACTTTCACCCCCTTCCTGCCCAGGCCAATTTTCAGCTTTCAGCGCTGTCACACTTTGAATGACAATTGCGCGGTCATGCAACATTGTACCCATATGAAATTTTTTAAAAATTTGTGAGACAGAAAGAGCTTTCTTTTGGTGGTATTTAATCACTTCTGGTTTTTAATTTTTTGATAAACAAACCAAAAACAACTGAAAACTTTGGAAAAAAGATTTTTTTCTTAGTTCCTGTTATAAAATGTTGTAAATAAGTAATTTTTCTCCTTCACTGATGTGCGCTAATGAGGCTACACTAATGGGCACTGATAGGTGGCACTGGGCACTAATGAGGAGGCACTGGCAGGTTGCACTGATGGGCATTGGCAGGCATCACTGATGGGCACTGAAAAGCAGAACTCATATATGACACTGATAGGCGGCACTTATAGGCAGCACTGACTGGCACTGTTAGGCGGCACTGACTGGCACTGTTAAGCAGCACTGACAGGTGGCAATGATAGTTGGCACTGACTGGCACTGATAGTTGGGACCGGAAAGCAGCTCAGATGGGCACTGATATGTGGCATTCATGGGCACTGGCAGGTGGCATTGATGGACACTGACAGGTGGCATTGATGGACACTGACAGGTGGCACTGATGGGGCTACATTGATCATCAAAGCACTGATGATCAGAGCACTGATGATCAGTGTAGATGTCCCCTCTTAGGAATGCCGTTACCAGCTCTCCTGTCCTCACGAGCTGTCAGTGTGACAACTCTTGAGGAGAGGAATGCCGATAACCGGCACTGCCTTATTTACATGCGATCAGCTGTGATTGGACACAGCTGATCACATGACAGAGCCGACGTCATCGGCTCTTTTCGCTGATTGGTGATTCGCTGTGTCCTACCGATCGCCGTGCTGCTCTCCCCCGGGGGCGCGCACGTGCTGTTAGAGTGGGAGGACGTCATATGACGTCCTCCCAGAACAAGAGAACCACCGCCCGTCCATCATTTTCTTATATGGCAGGCGGGAGGCGGTTAAATTTTGTCGGTTCCAATCAATGTGACTCAAATTGCAGTGACTTTTAAAAAGATTCCTGCAATACTTTGATGCAAAATTGAGTGCCGCACACTCCCCAAGTCACATACAGGTCCCAAGCAAGTCACACTGAATAGGTGCACTGAAAATCGCACGACAAAGGGGTTGCAGCAGTGTGAACCGAGCCTTAAACGGTACCTATGACATATTTCAACAGTTGTTGGACGTGCTACACACAGACAGCAACTGAAGTACAGTTTTTATAAACTGTTTCAAAGATGATTCAGAGATACAATGTAACATTTTTGTTACTTTTGTTTTTCCTTTAGTTTAATTCATCTTCAGATCAAAAGGATGCACTTTGATCTGCATATATCTATTAAAACAATATTAGACCCAAAACCAAGAATGTAATATATTTCAGCTTGCCAATTGTTAGATGTGGTGGCTGCATTCATTTTTTTAGGCTTTTTCCCCCCTCTGTTTTCACCTGGTGATCTGGCCAGTAACACAACTCCTTTTATTAGGGCACCCTCACTCTGGATGAAGGAGCAACAGAAACACATTTGGACAGCAGCATTGTTAATCTGGGGAGTAGAGTGTTAGATATACTAACTAGAGATGAGCGAATTATTCAAAAATTCGGTTCGGCTGATTCGCCGAATTCGCGGAATAAATTCGCTTCGAGCCGAATATATTCGCTGCGAATTTAACTTATAAAAAGGGTGTTTCTAGGCTTCAGAGAGCCTTTATATTAGTGCAGAACACTGTACCTTTAATTTAAATGCCCTTGGAGTCTGCTGGGGAAGAGAAATAATACTGTCAGTCAGTATGACATGCAGATGAGTGCCGTCGATCTTAGAATCACCGCACACTTCACTCATTTGGGCAGTCACGGGGCCAAAACCAGAGTGTGGAGCCACAGTGTGGCGGTGGAGGCAGCAGCAATGGGAGGCCATCCAGCACCCTATGACAAAATGGAACCCACCAGCAGTGTGAGGAGACCTGAAAGTGGCACATGGCAGAGTGTGGCGATGGAGACAGCAGCAATGGGAGGCCGTACAGGGACCCATGACACACTCTGGACCTGGCAGCAGCATGAGGAGGCGGTACAGGGGCCCATGACAGATTATGGGCCTGGCAGCAGCATGAGGAGTCGGTACGGGGGCCCATGGCAGATTACGGGCCTGGCAGCAGCATGAGGAGGCCGTACAGGGGCCCATGGCAGAGTGGCGGAGCGTAAGCAGCTAAAATTGAAGGCCATACAGAGGCCTATGTTAAAAAGTCCCCCCAGCAGCAGCGTGGGGAGACGACTATCAAGAGTCCAATGGCAGAGTGGCGGAGCAGAAGCAGCTTCAATTGAAGGCCATACACAGGCCTAGGTTTAAAAGTCCCTCACAGTTAATTCCAATAACGAACTCTACTCCTCCGTGCAATCTACTTACGAGACCCTGGGCAGGTCTGGGTCCAATTTGTGGTAGAGACTGGTTTTGTTCAGCCATGCTTGAGCGAGTAATAACAGGTCTGTGCTGCCCTTTGGTGTCTGGCTTAATGCGCACAACACTGAACGTCCCAGCGTTTGTCAACGATTTGCCGTTAAGTGATGCAAACCCGCTGAACCACATTCATGAGGAGCCGGTACAGGGGGCCATGAATCAGTATGGACCTGGCAGCAGCGTGAGCAGACGACAGAGGCACATGGCGCAGGGTGGCGGTGTAGGCAGCATTATTCTGAAGCCATACACAGGCCTAGGTTAAAAAGCGGAAGCCGTCAGCAGCGTGAGCAGACGACAGAGACACATGGCGCAGGGTGGCGGTGGATGCAACAGTATTCGGAAGCCAAACACAGGCCTCGGTTAAAAAGCGGAAGCCGTCAGCAGCGTGAGCAGACGACAGAGGCACATGGCGCAGGGTGGCGGTGGAGGCAGCAGCAATGGAAGGCCATACAGCACCCTATCACAAAATGGAACCCACCAACAGTGTAAGGAGACCTGAAAGTGGCACATGGCAGAGTCTGGCGATGAAGTCAGCAGCAATGGGAGGCCGTACAGGGACCCATGACACACTCTGGACCTGGCAGCAGCAAGAGGAGGCGGTACAGGGGCCCATGGCAGAGTGGCGAAGCGTAAGCAGCTTCAATTGAAGGCCATACAGAGGCCTATGTTAAAAAGTCCCCCCAGCAGCAGCGTGGGGAGACGACTATCAAGAGTCCAATGGCAGAGTGGCGGAGCGGAAGCAGCTTCAATTGAAGGCCATACACAGGCCTAGGTTAAAAAGTCCCCCCAGCAGCAGTGTGGGGAGACGACTATCAAGAGTCCAGGGGCTGAGTGGCGATCCGGGAAGTCAGCGTTGTGATTGCAGATGCAATGCAGAGATTCTATGAGGTGATGCCGTGGGTGCGAAGAAGATCATATACCGTCGTACTTCCATCCATAAGACGGAACAACCTGCGAACCGGGAGCTTTATTGCCCTGACCCGCTGAGCAGCTTCTGGGATACCCAAGAGGCCCATGGCAGAGTGGCGGAGCGTAAGCAGCTTCAATTAAAGGCCATACAGAGGCCTATGTTAAAAAGTCCCCCCAGCAGCAGCGTGGGGAGACGACTATCAAGAGTCCAATGGCAGAGTGGCGGAGGGGAAGCAGCTTCAATTGAAGGCCATACACAGGCCTAGGTTAAAAAGTCCCCCCAGCAGCAGTGTGGGGAGACGACTATCAAGAGTCCAATGGCTGAGTGGCGATCCGGGAAGTCAGCGTTGTGATTGCAGATGCAATGCAGAAATTTTATGAGGTAATGCCGTGGGTGCGAAGAAGATCATATACCGTCGTACTTCCATCCATAAGACGGAACAACCTGCGAACCGGGAGCTTTATTGCCCTGACCCGCTGAGCAGCTTCTGGGATACCCAAGAGTTTGGCTTCTGTGGGGAATATGGTTGAAAACTGAAACTTAAAGGCATGTTGACGGAAGGGCACCAGTGTCAGTGCTCCGGAGGGAATATAGCTTCAAAGCTGACACTTAAAGGTATATCGACGGTCAGAGACCACAGGAAGTGGAGTTTGCGTCTTAAATCGACTGAATGTGGCAGACGTGAAACGTCTACGGGCCGTATATGAAACGGGTTGTTCCTCTTTCTGGAATAAGTGTTGGAAATGGCCACTCTTTTTGGTGTGGCGTTTTGTCTATTTAATTCCGATAACGGACTCTACTCCTCCGTGCAATCTAGTTACGAGACCCTGGGCAGGTCTGGGTCCAATTTGTGGTAGAGACTGGTTTTGTTCAGCCATGCTTGAGCGAGTAATAACAGGTCTGTGCTGCCCTTTGGTGTCTGGCTTAATGCGCACAACACTGAACACTGTGTCCCTGAGTAACGATTCTGTGTCCCTGAGTAACGATTCTGTGTCCCTGAGTAACGATTCTGTGGCCCTAAAGTCTCTGTGGCCCTAACTCTGTCCCTTAATACACACAGGTCTGTCTCTCTTGAATGACCGGAGGCTAATGGAGAATTCTAAGATGGCCGCGATTTATAGCTCCACCATTACAAAGTGCTGGCTGGCTGCTGATTGGCTAATGCGATCACATGTCATGAATGCATTATGGGTCAGCGCGCCTTGTCTGCGCGCCTTCCCAGAGATCCCCGCCCCATCTTCTCTGTCCATTTTCTCCGTCGCCACACATGTCGCCGCCATTTTTGGGAAAATTTGATTCGTGCATCCGAAGTTTGCTAATCTTCGGATTCGTCGCGAATAGAATTTTTCCAAATCTTCGGAACGAATTCCACTTCGTCATGTTCGATTCGCTCATCTCTAATACTAACATATTTCAGCACTACCACTAGGTGAACTAGGCAGATGCCTAGGGCGCACTGCCACCTAGGGCATAGCAATGGCCGTTGGTTTCCCTACTCTCCAACAAGACCAGATCTAAGGGGGTGCTGGGTTGGGCTACGCCCCACTTTATTTCAGTTGTGCCCCCCCCAGGGCGCTGTTTCCGTGGATGCTGTGCCTGGTCGCTGAGTGACTTCCTCCATCCCCACACTCACGGCTGGGACATAGGGAGACCAGCTTGGAGCAGTAAAGCTTGAAAAGGAGAAATGACAAGAGAGCCAGGAGGTTTGGGCTGTGCTCTCCTCTCCTGTCAGTGGAGTGATCCTCCATAAAGCAGATGACACAGGATCACCCTTACATTGTGAAGGTTAATGGGGATGGAGGTAAGGTGGGAGGATTTTATGCTCGGAAAAGTAATTTGGAGGGGTTTTAGCTAAAGGAGGGATTTGGGGGAATTTGTCCTACGTGGGGGCATTAAAGGAAGAGGATTGGTGCTGGGAGGTGGGATGGGGGGATTTGTGCTAAGAGAGGAGATGGGGGGATTTGTTAGGAGAGGGGTTTTGGGGGATTTGTGTTAATGTGGGGGATTTGTGTTAGGAGGGTGTATTGGGGGGGGGGATTGTACTAGGAGGGGGGATTAGGAGAGGTTGTGCTAGGAGGGGGGTTTTGGGTGGGGAGGAAGGATTTGTGCAGGGAAGTGTAATTTGGAGGGGGTTGTGCTAGGAGGAGGGATTTAGGGAGATTTGTGCTAGGAGGTAGGAGGTGGGATTTAGGGGGAGAGGATTTGTGCTAGGGTGGAACATTGGAGGAGAAAGAGGATATGGGCTAGGAAGGGTGAAGTAGAACTACAGATGAAGTTGCTTTATTTTCTTTTCTGGGGGGGGTGGGGGGTGCAAGTAGCTGGTCTTGCCTAGGGCGCAAAATAGTCTAGTACTGTGGGTGTGCGGGGGGGGGGGGGGGGGGGCACTGCTGCACATCTCTCCAACATTCCTGCCATTTAACAAACAGTATACTTTTGCTAGTTTGTGTTCCAATATACCGGTCATGCTACAGTATTGTTGATCAACGTTTTGCAAATGCTTGTTTCCTTTCTTTTTTGCTGACAAATATGTTGTGAACTGTTATTTACATTAAGACTAGCATATTCAGACACACACCTAAAAATGTCACTATACAGGTCAGTGGTGTATTTAGGTTTTGTGCTGCCCTAGGCAACACAAAAATTGGCACACCCAACCCCCCCGGCAGAAAGAGCTTGACATTGACCAAGAGCACCCTGCCCCCCACCTGAGCCTTCCACTACCACTGCTCCCCATACACCAGCCACCATCCCCCATGGCGAGAGAGAGAAAGACACTCACCTTCACAGCTCCAGACATCTCCAGGAATGAGAGTCGAGCTGTGCATACACCGTCATGAAACCCGCAGCCTCTCTCAGAGCCCATCAGGTCCCCATGCCGCGTGTGTCCCTTCTTCCAAGGGGCAGTGCTGCCCCCCCGAAACATGCCGCCCTAGGCAAATGCCTTGTTTGCCTTGTTGTAAATACACCCCTGATACAGGTACATAAAAGAAAATATGTAAAAAAACACTACTTATTCCCTGTACAGGAAAATGTGTCTGTGTAAAAAAAAAAAAAATATTATGTTGCTCTTGGATACTATTCCATGTGACCTCTATCATTAAAACTGTAAGCAAACTTGCAGAAGCATGCAGATCCAGAGGGATACCAGACATGTCTTTTTTGATGCAAGTCATCACCCAAAATGCCTTTGGAAGAGATGGCAGGCATACAGAGCATATACATACACTGCTCAAAAAAATTAAAGGAACACATTTTAATCAGTGTATAGCATCAAGCCAATTAAATTCCTGGGATATTGATCTGGTCAGTTAAGTAGCAGAGGGGGTTGTTAATCAGTTTCAGCTGCTTTGGTGGAATTAACAACAGGTGCACTAGATGTGCAATAATGAGATGACCCCTAAAACAGGAATGGTTTTACAGGTGGAGGTCACTGACATTTTTTTCCCTATTCATCTTTTCTGACTGTCACTAGTTTTGCATTTGGCTAGGGCCAATGTCACTACTGGTAGCATGAGGTGATACCTGGACCCTACAGAGGTTGCACAGGCAGTGCAGGCACCCTGGCTGTCAATCGGTATTGGGATGAAATCCTTAGACCCATTGTCAGACCCTACGCTGGTGCAGTGGGTCCTGGGTTGCTCCTGGTGCATGACAATGCCCGACCTCATGTGGCGAGAGTATGCAGGCAGTTCCTGGAGGATGAAGGAATTGATACCCTTGAATGGCCCCAAAGCTCATCTGACCTAAATCCAATAGAACACCTCTGGGATATCATGTTTCGGTCCATCTGACGCCACCAGGTTGCACCTCAGACTGTCCAGGAGCTCAGTGATGCCTTGGTCCAGATCTGGGAGGAAATACCCCAGGACACCATCCGTCGTCTCATTAGGAACATGCCCTGACATTGTCAGGAATGCATACAAGCACGTGGGGGCCATACAAACTACTGAGTACCATTTTGAGTTGCTGCAATGAAATTTCAGCAAAATGGACTAGCCTGCTGCATCAGTTTTTCACTTTGATTTTCAGGGTATCTTTGAATTCAGTCTTCTGTAGGTTGATAATTTTCATTTCCATCAAACGATGGGACGTCCTTACATTCCTAACAGTTTACCTAGTCCATATCAGCATAGATATCCAGCATGATATTTTTCCCATTGAGATCTGATGTGTCTTCAAAGTGTTCCTTTTTTTGAGCAGTCTGTATATGTAATCCTGGTGACCATTCTCATTGAGACAAAGAGTGAATTCAAAATTTTAGGTGTCGCCACACCAATGCATGAGGGGAAAATCTTCCCCTTGCCTGTTCCTATGGCAACGCTCTAAGACAGGAATCCAATTCACTTTAGAGAGATTTCCTTTCATTTCATTTCCTTCTTCATGACCTGAAGTGAAGAGAAAACCCCTCCAGCAAGACACAAAGAAAAGAAGAACCTGATAAGGTTTTCACTCCTCTACTATATCACTACAAATAAATATGGCTTTACATGCACTTTAATGATTTACAACGACAGCACTGTACCTCAAAGCCACAGATGTCAATAATACCAAAAGAGCTGTCAGTTTCCCGTGGTCTGAGCCAATCATTTCCCTTCTCCAGAAGCCAATCAAAGAGAAGAGCATAGAGTGACTGTGCAATTGCATCCCTAGGTTGACACAAATAATGATGAGTTAGATGTTAAACATTTTCCAATGAAAAAACACTAAAAATTCAAGCAGAACTTCACTTTTTTTTAAAATCTGCTTCTGGCCACCATGTTTTTTTGTGTACTCCATGCTCTGGGGCTGCCTTCCAAGTTCTTCTCTGACACTTCCAGGCTGAAAGACAACCAGCATCATTTGATCCCTCCTTGTGAACCCAGGCTGCCTTGGACACACCCCTAGGGGTGCATTATCAAATAGCCTGGGTCACAATGTACAGTCACATTTAACTGTTGCATACATTTCTATGTAAGTGCCATACTGTGCAGTGGTATGCACTACTAGACAAGAAATGGAAGTATTTGGCATTTGACTGTGTGGAATTTACATGAACTCCCAGATTTAGGGTGCTGTATTTACTCTGAATATTTTTTTAAAATTTGGTGGGGTGGGGTGGGGTGGGGTGGAGTTCAGGGAGGGGAGGGAAGAATTTTTCATACATGGAGTTGGGCATAGTGTTTCTCGGATTCCTTAAGGGCCCATTCAAAGTATGTTAAAAGGATGTTAGCACAATGGGTTATCTTGTATTAAATTACTGTATAATAAATCACTTTAAGGCTGCTTGTTCATTTTCAATGAGCTGGAAGCACACCTTAACATCCAAAAAACAAACCTGATCCAATGATTTATGGAGCACATCACAACATACAGCATGCAGTGTGCCTGCTACTGTAGTTGTTCATGGGGATGCCATTCTAAATGAATGGCAGCCCACCGATGATTGTGCACTGCCATACATTATGGGCACACCTGGTAAAATTGTTACCTCAGCACACAGGTCCTAATGAGCCCTTACTTTCTCTTGTTTCAGATTGTGGTAAAATATTTCTTGGGAAGTGTAATTTTTTTTATCTTTTATCACTTGATCTACATCACTGCATAATATTTTATACACAACAATACTATTTTCTGAGGATTGTCACTGATCTTACTTACCGAACATCAATAGAGGCTTCCACAGTGAGAGGAGAAAGAACCTGGTCATAAGAAGTCATCTGAGAAGAAAGGTAGATTCAGGAGGACTAACAGAATGCAATTATTTTATTCATACTAAATATACTGGATGGTAATATATTACAGCCTGTGCATTTTTTGCCAAAAACTGTACTGAAAAAGAAATTCTACTAAACATAATTTGCTTCTATGAATTATAGAGTTGTTCGACTGTCTGGCCATACATATCCTGTCACTCATACAAAAGTCCCCCCCCCAAAAAAAAAAAAAAAAAAACCACTGCATTTACTGTGGACAGATGAGGAAAGTGTAAACATAGTACTGGACACATGAGGTTCTTATTGGTATTGCTATCTTATATGTTCATATAAAAAAATCTGGTTTCCAGGCAAGTGGCTTCTACACCCCAGAGTATCCAAAGAGTTTCAGAAATCACACTAGAAGAAATACCATTAAAAATTCGGTTCACTTCTAGTCCATTCACATTGTTTTCAGTCAAGCCCTGATAAAGGGGGGATTTATGGACCCCCAAACTTATTGGCTACTCTTTTGATTGCCTCCCTGACATTTATTGTTATAACATTGTATCTGGACCTCTCTCAATTTCAATTTTTGTATTGTTGTCTAGCTAGACTCAAGATTTTTTTTTTGTAGAAACTTGGACCAAAAGTTTTATTTAATTTTAAATGTATTCTTCTTACAGTTTTTTTCTTACCTTATACTGACTGGCAAGATTGGGGAAATTCATCAACAGTGGCAATATTGCTATATAACCTCCTCATTAGAGTACATAAGGATGCAGCAAAGTGACATTACTGCAGGGAATACATCACAATGCATTTATGCAAAATAAAAGACCTTTGACTGCCAAGATCACCAAGGATTTTTAGAAAAGGGTTAAAATAAAATAGGAACTTTTTAACTGTTGTAAAATCCTTTTCTTGGAGTCAAATGCACGACACAGGAAGTCCTCCATCTTTGGGTTATACAGCCACCTAGAGGAAAATTGGACACTAGAAAACAACACAATCTGTTGGCTAGCGCAGGATAGCCCCAAGCACTACCTGCATGCTCCAACTTTGCAGCAAAGCAGTACTGAGAGCATAATCATTTACAGGGAGGGTGGGACCTCTGTCCCGCAAAAGACTACAAGAAAAGGATTTTACAGTGAGTATAAAAATCAGATAATTGGCGCTGAGAGAAGACAATAGACACCGTAACATAAGGTTGCAATATCAGAAAACATAATAAAAAGTCCATAGAGTCCATGGAGCCCAGGAACCGAGAGTCTGGTGTAAATGTGGGCTGTCAGTCGGGAACGCCGTTCTAACTGAGAAGGGGGCAACACAGCAAATGACCACTAACAGCCACAAGAAAAGCAGCAAATAACTGGGTACTGCTTTCAGCTAAAAGAGCCTCCTGAAGGACCTTATGCTTGTAGTCAGCTTTAGATGAGGCCACAAGGCTCACTTTCAAGAACTTAGTGATTGTGTGAACAGAAGACCAGATGGCATACTTGAAAAACTGAGAAACAGTTGCTTGATGCCAAAAAGTTAAAGAGGCATTCACTGATCTAGTAAAGTATGCCTTGACAGGAATTGTTAGAACCATCTGGGAAGACAAAGCAAATATGTCATTCTGAAACAGAAGTGGCTGAGAGAGACTCTCACAGCCCAAACAACATTCAATGGACAAAGGAGTGAAATTTCCATTAGGTGAACTTCAGCCAGATAGTTGGAAGAATAATATCCTGGCTGAGGTGAGTGGTAGGCTACTTAGGCAAGAAGGAATTACTGGGCCTTAACACCACCATTTCCCTATGCATAACCAGAAAAGGTATTTGTAAGGTAAGGCTGCCAGTTCAGACACTTGCCTCACAGAGGAGACACAGAGCACCAACAGGGTCTTGGATAATCAGGGTCACCCAGTGTCATTTTGCTGCTGACAATCCACAGGTTGGGGATCTCCCCTGAGCAGGCAGCTACTGGGGATTGAGTTCAGGTATGCAGAATGGAGTCTCTTGCTGCACTGGATCAGTGTTAAGTACAGTCCGAGACGGGCAGAGGTGTTGGAGACACCAAAACAAGGAGAGTTCTAGCTGCACTGGGTTGCTGAGGAAGTCACACTGAAATACTGGAAACTAGAGTTACATGGAAACAATGAATGCATGCTGGAGCACAAAGGGTACAGGAGCAGGATACACTGAAGTGTACCAGCGGACACAGGAGGCACAAACAGCACAGAAGAGCACTGGGAATCATTGTTGAAATGCTGGGGGGCACAAGGAAGCTGACAGTTGCACACGGAGGGAAAGAACCAGAACTGGAGGGTGGAACAGGTCCGTGTAATACCTGCAAAGTAAAGTCACAGCCAAGAAAGGGTGAAGAGCAAGAGCCGCCAGCAAGAACAGTGATCTAGAAATGGCTTCGAAGCAATTAATGCTTGGGTCCTGAAAGACAGTTGTATCCTCCACTGGTATGGTGGCAACTTTGTTAGGGTGGGACACATCAGATTCACAGTGGAGATAACCCACATTTGTACAAAATCCTCCATACATGGGTACAGCTTGTCAGGGTGTTTTCAATCTTCACAGAGAAAGTTGGGGCAGCAGGTACAATTTGCAACCTCGGGGACTCTAGAAAACCCAAGATTAGAGACAGCATTGGTAGAACCAATAGGCTGGTCCTCTAGTTTCAGAATGGTGTGCAATGCATCAATAAGAACCAAAATGGTCTCTTTTAATATGGGAGTAATAGCAGACATCTGCCACTCCCCCAATATAAACTCATTTGGCAAAGACTGGTACAAGTCAGAATCAGTCTTTGTGGCCAATAGCTTAAAAGCCACTAAGATAGTGAGTAAATCAGATAGATACAGACTCCGCAGCAGAAGTAGAAGGTATGACTATGGTGAAACTCTATGCCAAAAACATAGAGGAACCAGCTAAACCCAGCAGTAGATGTTCATCCTATCAGGATACACACTGCAGGTGGCTCCAAAGCCATTAGTAGAGTGTGAGCTTTGTACCACCAGCACAGCCTGGATGGCTACAATCAAAGAGGCTAGATCTTACAGTGATGTGGAGAAGAGCCTTGATTGAAGAAAAAAAACCCAAAAAACAATAGGGAAAAAATGGTGGCAGGAATAATAGGTTAGTCTTTTATGCAGCAAAGCTTAAGAAAAGATGTCCATCTGACCTAGGACATTAGCAAAAAACTGAGAAATACTTGCAGTCGGAGGGGTTAGGGGTTCTCCTGGGCTTGCCTACAGTTACCGTAATTGATTATTTAGATTCCCTTTTTATTTATGGGTATAGTCATACTTTAGGTGCATCTATACTATGTAATATGTACAGTGGGGATCGAAAGTTTGGACACCCCAGCTAAACATTTGTATTAATGTGCATAAAGAAGCCAAGGAAAGGTGGAAAAATCTCCAAAAGGCATCAAATTACAGATTAGACATTCTTATAATATGTCAACAAAAGTTAGATTTTATTTCCATCATTTACACTTTCAAAATAACAGAAAACAAAAAAATGGCGTCTGCAAAAGTTTGGGCACCCTGCAGAATTTATAGCATGCACTGCCCCCTTTGCCAAGCTGAGACCTGCCAGTGTCATGGATTGTTCTCAGTCATCGTCTGGGAAGACCAGGTGATGTCAAGCTCAAAGGTTTTAAATGCCCAGACTCATCTGATCTTGCCCCAACAATTAGCACCATGGGTTCTTCTAAGCAGTTGTCTAGAAAACTGAAACTGAAAATAGTTGACGCTCACAAAGCTGGAGAAGGCTATAAGAAGATAGCAAAGCGTTTTCAGATGTCAATATCCTCCGTTTGGAATGTAATTAAGAAATGGCAGTCATCAGGAACAGTGGAAGTTAAAGCAACATTTGGAAGACCAAGAAAAATATCAGACAGAACAGCTCGCAGAATTGTGAGAAAAACAATTCAAAACCCACATTTGACTGCACGATCCCTCCAGAAAGATCTGGCAGACACTGGAGTTGTGGTACACTATTCCACTATAAAGAGATACTTGTACAAATATGGTCTTCATGGAAGAGTCATCAGAAGAAAACCTCTTCTACGTCCTCACCACAAAAATCATTGTTTGAACTTTGTAAATGAACCTATAGACAAGCCTGATGGATTTTGGAAACAAGTTCTGTGGACCGATGAGGTTAAAATTTAACTTTTTGGCCGGAATGAGCAAAGGTACGTTTGGAGAAGAAGGGGCACAGAATTTAATGAAAAGAACCTCTGTCCAACTGTTAAGCATGGGGTTGGATCAATCATGCTTTGGGGTTGTGTTGCAGCCAGTGGCACAGGGAACATCTCACGAGTAGAAGGAAAAATGGATTCAATAAAATTTCAGCAAACTTTGGATGGTAACTTGATGCCATCTGTGAAAAAGCTGAAGTTAAAGAGAGGATGGCTTCTACAAATGGATAATGATCCTAAACACACCTCGAAATCCATGGGGGATTACATCAAGAGGCGTAAACTGAAGGTTTTGCCATGGCCTTCACAATCTCCTGACCTCAACATAATTGAAAATCTATGGATAGACCTTAAAAGAGCAGTGCGTGACAGACAGCCCAGAAATCTCAAAGAACTGGAAGACTTTTGTAAGGAAGAATGGGCAAAGATACCTCAAACAAGAATTGAAAGACTCTTGGCTGGCTACAAAAAGTGTTTACAAACTGTGATACTTGCCAAAGGGGGCAGTACAAGATATTAACTCTGCAGGGTGCCCAAACTTTTGCAGACGCCATTTTTTTGTTTTCTGTTATTTTGAAAGTGTAAATGATGGAAATAAAATCTAACTTTTGTTGACATATTATAAGATTGTCTAATCTGTAATTTAATGCCTTTTGGAGATTTTTCCATCTTTCCTTGGCTTCTTTATGCACATTAATACAAATTTTTAGCTGGGGTACCCAAACTTTCGATCCCCACTGTAAGTGCAACATAGGTATTTATTACCTCTCATAGAGATTATATTCCCCCCCCCCCCAATAATTTCTTTATTTTTTTTGACAATATCAATGTTCAGGTATCATCCAGGGTCAGCATTAACGTCCTGGATAAAGATGTTGAAACATTGCTGACACAATCATGCAAATGCCAGTGCTTTTATTGGCTGACCACAGTGATATTCTGCCATGTGCCACCATGCTTTATCTAGTTGTTTCCCACCTCCTTTGATGTCAATCAGAGAACCAGACAAATGATCTCACCCTGACTGACCCATTCCAATTTGGGCTCTGGAATATTGCCCTAGGACCTTGCTATCACCATTGAGAACACATATGCAGAGGACTCTCTGATTTTGCTACTAGAGCAAAATTCTTTAAATAACATTAGGAGATTGAATTTAGCAGTTTCCTGTGCTTACTTTTGAAATAATCATCTGTGCACTAATAGGGACATTGCAGTTGATTTGAAGGGATTATGTTTCACAGATTATCAGGAAAATGACTTACAGTAACTCTCTGTGTTATTGCTTTTTGAAGTTCTTCAGGAGAAATTTGTAGAAGACTTGCCACAATTCTGATCTCCGTTATCCTGAAACCAGCAGCTGCTCCAAAAGCATCCCTCTATGAATAAAAAAGATAATCATTTAGGGCTGGAAATGTCTTTGTTTCTGACTATGATCAGTCAGAAACAAAAGTGAAAAGTGCACTATGACCCAAATTGGTGATTCTAAGTATTCTAGCATCATATTTAATCTTCATGTGTAGCACCCTCCTAGTTCATTAGTGCAGGCTGTTAGGACAAGTTAGTACAGCTCCTTTGTAGTCAGTGGAGCTGGGGTTGAATATTCTGGTCTGCTCAGTGTCTTGCAGGCTGCTGCCCTGATTGCTTCCTCCTGTGTT
The DNA here is from genome assembly GCF_062004578.1 of Staurois parvus. NCBI lineage: Eukaryota > Metazoa > Chordata > Amphibia > Anura > Ranidae > Staurois > Staurois parvus. The sequence continues at coordinate 2,319,734 of NW_028318609.1, read as the reverse complement.
CTAGAGCACATGTCAAACACAAGGTTCAAGGGCCGAATCTGGCCCACCAGGCCATTTCGTGTGGTCCTCCCACCTCTCCTGTCATTTTGGCACCCCCCTTGTCTCTGACCCCACCTTACCTCTGCGGTCGGCAGCAGAAAAGAGGACAGAACTCCTCATACAGATTCTGTGCAACCACAGCACCCTCTCATCTTCACCTCCCCTGGCCTTGGCATTCAGCAGACTCTGGCAGCTGACTCCAGCCCTCCTTTGGTCTTCCTTCAGAGCCTGCACTTTCTGCTTCCCAGTTTTGCTCCCACATTTTTCCCAGCAGCAGCACAAGATAAGAAAGGTTGGGGAACTCTTGACCTTGATGGTGGGGAATGCTTGAATTCTAATGTAACGGGGGGTGCTCTGAACATATATTCTTACAGATACAACTGACCCTTTGAGAGCAACCATAATGATAATGGGGCCCTCAATTAAACTGAGTTTGACACCCCTGTTCTAGAGGATTCTAGAAATATAATAAGAGAAAAAATCAGAGAGGCAGCCTGATTATTTATCTGGGTCTAGCCAATCCCTGGAAAGGTGTGCCCAGTAGGTGGCTGGAAAGCCTATAAATGGAATGAGGCCTGAGGCAGGGGTGAAGATTTCCTGGGTCCAGTCCTGCTGGGGGAGACCTCAGGGCAGGGACTCTGCCTCTGGACAGAATCGCTGAAGGTGCCATTTAGAAGACATCTTCGAGTCAGTTTGGATCAGAAGAGAGCTCACTAGAGAGTACCAGGAGGAAGTTGGGGCAAAGAGTCCTATGGTAGTGTGAGTCTGTGTCTCCCTCACTGAAGAGTGCCCAGTGGATATTGGAAGGAGGCAACTGATGATTCTGTGACATTGTGAGTAAATGACCTGAGTGTGGGGCCTTAGTGACCATGTGTAGTTCTGGAAAGAACACATAGTCACCTGTAAGCAGGAGAGAGTCGTGTGGGACTTTTTGAACAGCTTAGAGAGAGAGACAAAAGTTCTCAAAGAGTTAAATTCTAAAGTTTTTGATATACATCCAAGTTCAACGTTCCAATAAAGAATCAAAAGACAGCCCTAGATTGTTCTATTCAAGCCCGTGAAAGTGGAGAAAAGTTTGTGTGGCTGACGGTGTGTGCACTAATCTGGAGGAAAAAGTATCAATTTCATCAGTGGCTCTTTAGGGGGTTGCTACACATGTTAAAGAGGAAACTGCTGACATTTATAAAACAAGAGTCCAATGTGGTCTTTCCTGCTGTTGATTCCTCTCTGAGCTTCTACTCTCTGGTGCCAAGATCTTGGATTTGGTGATTTCCTGATATCTCACAGCTGGCTCCCCGCTATGGGGGGGCAAGGCACAACAACAATGTAAGATTGGTCCTGCAGCCACCTGAGACGTGTGATCTGTCCCAAAAGGCTGCTGGTAGGAGGAAAGCAGGCAACATGGATGTCATTCTTACCTAGGAAAGTACTAAGCAAAGTACTATCAAAAAAAAGGTACCTGCGCCCCCCCCCCCCCCCCAAAAAAAAATAAAAATATTTGTTATTGTGTCAAGAGGACGAGAATGATTGGTTTTTCCATTTTTGAATGAAGGTCCACTTTAATTACATGTATGATAAATAATGTGTAAGTATAAAACTTTTATAGGCACTAGTGAGACTATAGGTCTAATGGCTCTGGTCTTGTTCCCTTCAGCTACTCTAAACTTTCAGTAATCTCTGAAAATCAACTGAGTTTTGGAGGTGTAAAAGGTTACATAATTTGATTTGGCAGGTACAGTTGTGTCCAAAATTATTCAACCCCCAATGCTGTAAAGGGGTTTAGGGACTATAGTGTACATTTGGAATTGTATTCAGAATCAAATCCTACAAGGACGTTGTAACTACCCAAATGCAACTAAAATGACATCAATTGTTTATGTAATACAGTAGTAAATGGTTCTTATGTGGTTTCTTCATTGCCACAATTATTCAACCCCTTAAAGACTACCACTCTGAAGAACAGAGGTTCATACAGGTGCTTTCCATCAGGTATTGAAAACACCTGTGGATGTCACCGAGCAGCAATCAAGCATAATAAGCACCAATTAGGCAGCTTTAAAATGACTGTGATACTCAGCTCCTTCTAGACATTTACTGGTGTGGTTACAAACATGGTGAAGGCAAGAGAATGGTCCAGGAAGACAAGAGAAGAGGTGATTTCTCTTCACAGGAAGGGCAATGGCTATAAGAAGATTGCAAAGATGTTAAACATACCAAGAGACACCTTAGGAAGCATCATTCGCAAATTCAAGGCAAAGGGCACTGTTGAAACGCTACCTGGTCGTGGCAGAAAGAAGATGCTGACTTCGACTGCTGTGCGCTACCTGAAGCGTAGAGTGGAGAGAAGTCCCCGTGTGACTGCTGAGGAACTGAGAAAAGATTTGTCAGATGTGGGTACAGAAGTTTCAGCCCAGACAATAAGACGCACACTGCGTAATGAAGGCCTCCGTGCCAGAACTCCCAGGCGTACCCCCTTGCTGTCTCCAAAGAATAAGAAGAGTCGACTGCAGTATGCCAAAAGCCATGTGGACAAACCACAAAAGTTGTGGGATAGTGTTCTGTGGACTGATGAAACAAAATTAGAACTGTTTGGGCCCATGGATCAACGCTATGTTTGGAGGAGGAAGAACAAGGCCTATGATGAAAAGAACACCTTGCCTACTGTGAAGCATGGTGGAGGGTCAATCATGCTTTGGGGCTGTTTTGCTTCTGCAGGTACAGGGAAGCTTCAGCGTGTGCAAGGTACCATGAATTCTCTTCAGTACCAGGAGATATTGGATGGAAACGTGATGCAGTCCGTCACACACCTGAGGCTTGGGAGACGTTGGACCTTTCAACAGGACAATGATCCCAAGCATACCTCCAAGTCCACTAGAGCATGGTTGCAGAGGAAAGGCTGGAACATTTTGGAGTGGCCATCGCAGTCACCAGACTTAAATCCGATTGAGAACCTCTGGTGGGACTTAAAGAAAGCAGTTGCAGTGCGCAAGCCTAAGAATGTGACTGAACTGGAGGCCTTTGCCCATGAAGAATGGGCGAAGATACCCGTAGATCGCTGCAAGACACTTGTGTCAAGCTATGCTTCACGTTTAAAAGCTGTTATAACTGTAAAAGGATGCTGTACTAAGTACTAAGATTGAATGTCACTTGGGGGTTGAATAAAACTGATAATGCTGTGAGCACAGAAAAGACATTTGTGGTTATTTCATTATAACTGTTATGTTATATTTGTCTGACCTACAAGTGCCTCTTTAATGTAAATGTAAGCAAGATGACTGAATGATCAAAAGCAATGTCAAACTGGCCAAAACACTCAATTTCAGTGGGGGTTGAATAATTTTGGACACAACTGTATTGATGAGGAATATGTCAAATGTTAATTATCTTCTTTTCACTGTACAAGCCAGTGATCCGAATTCTTCTACAACAAAATTTTGGTGTTTTTGTAGTTCTTGACTGCGTTCACAGACACGTGACACAGATCATCCCCTGCCACAGCTTTCACCTTGTGACTTGTTACAAAGTTACAATGTACAGCTTGATCATTGGGGGAAAGATAATTGAGCAAGCACTTCCTCCTGCCTGCCGCAGATTGATGACTTCATCTGAGTCTAGGCATTGTCACTTGTTTGGAGCTTAAGGGCTATTAAATGATAAAAGGTACAGCTTTTTTATAATTAGAATTCTACTGTGACCAGTTGGTATTTTATTGAAAAAGTAGCTGAAAGATCCACTTGACATATTTTTTTTTTGTGAACTTATTCTGCAAATCAGTTACAACATTCCAATGGTCCTAACGTTCTTATGAACAGGAGAAAAGAAGGAGAGGTTAGAGGGAAAAGGGAAGGGGGAGAGAATAAAAGAGTAGCCCCAACAATCCAATAATTGTGGTAATAACACTTACATGGAATGACGTAAAGCAGATGTTGCCCAGTTGTAGAATGGCGCTGAGAATAGCCCATATGGATGTCAGCTGACTATCAGTAAGGCCAATCCCACGAAGACATTTTCTAAGCAACTGGAAGTCTATCTTGTCATTTTTTCCTGGAAGATCACATGCTCGACCCTCAAAAATCACCAAAGTAACAATTTCACTAAAAGAAGTCAATTGCAATCTGTATTTCAACTGGATCAGATCATATGTTTGTTCTAATAATGTTCACTTTTTGACATACAAAACAGAATAAAAACTAAAACAAAAAAAAATTACAGAAGAAAATGTGTAAAAAATCTTTATTAAGTCTTTATTAAATTATATTTTATGTTGTGCTGTCCCACCTGATTAAGATAATAATATGTCTCTGGTTCTTGTAAATATAGTGATTGCTTTTCATTTTCAGGGAGCCCCTCAAGAAGTTCATAAAAGACATGGAATCCTCTCTCACTCAGAGCCTAAAAAGTTAGAGTAAATACCGATCAGCAAATACTGCAGTGTTGAACCATCAGCAAAAGTAGAAGTTCAGGTTTAGGGTGATGCCATTATTGGATAACTAAATAGATTGTAGCACAAGTTTTTAAGGTATGCTGGCCTGTTCATTGATTGTCTGAAGAAAGCATGCACTACAATCGGGGCGGACTGACAACTCATGGGGCCCCTGGGGAATAGGGGATCATGGGGCTCCTGTGTCCTTGCCCACACTCAAAGCACACCCAAAAAAGCCTATAAAAAAGGTACCAGGGGCATTTCATGGGGCCCCCTACTGATCCAGGGCCCTCGGGCAGTGCCCGAGTGTTCGAATGGTCAGTCCGCCCCTGACTACAATCTAGCTAATTACTAAATGGTATCACCATAAATCCAAACATCTATGATCAGCAAATTCTAAACAGAAAATACATCAAATACCGCCTGAGCCTTGAAACAATTTTCCCTCCATCTGACCATATTTCCACACTTGTTGAAAAACTGGTATCACAGAAAGGTATCAGAAGACTCTTTTGCTATAAGGTCTTGCTCATTATATTGCACAGTCATCTGGAGCTCAGAGTATAGTATATGCTTATTTCAGGTACTATAGTGCTGTGAATTTACACAGCGCTTTACATATATGTTGTACATTCACATCAGTCCTTGCCCTGAAGGAGCTTACAATACAAGGTCCCTAATTCACATTCATGCACAGTAGACACACTGGGGCCAATTTAGAAAGGAGCCAATTCACCTACCAACATGTCTTTGGAGTGTTGGAGGAAACCGAAGTACCTCGAGAAAACCCACACAGGCACAGGGAGAACATGCAAACTCCAGGCAGGTAGTGCAGTGGTTGGGATTCAAACAGACAACACTAGTGCTGCAAACCAGAAGTGCTAACCACTTAGCCACTGTGCTGCCCAGTGTAAGACCATTGATGAAATTTAATTTTGGCCTGATCAGCATCTAAATGCATGGAACCTTTGAAGTGTCAGCATGGCCTCTATTTAAAAAGAAGCACTTAACTAAAGTACAAGCTGTGACAATTTAATTCATGGAATGCCCGCAACGTAGCACTATGGAGGTGATGTCACACAACCATTCACACTCGAGCGTGTTCTGACATGTTCTAACTTTCACTCGCCTGGGTCGCAGACCAGTTGACTCAGTGTTTACAGAGTAGTTGAAGAAATAACATGTGTGTGCATTGCGCTGTTGGCGCAAAATGAGTGACAGGAATCTTGAGCAGTGGATTAACATCATATTTTGCGTGAAAATTGGCAAAAATGTGAGAGGTGACTGTAGCCGTATTAGTGCATTTGCTACAGAAACAATTGAGTACTGTCCGCGATACTTTTTTTATTTGCACTAACATACAATTTTGAGGACAACGTTCGGGGAATGTCCCCTTCTTCAGGTCCAAGCAGTACTGAACACAAAGGTTTAGCAGAATGTTAGAAGAGATGTAGGGGATGGAAAAAAAAAGAGAACAGAGATAAGACACAGCAAAAGCAAAGTCTGGGGGGGGGGGGAGACAACACTCACAGAGGCAGTCATGCTTGAGGTGATAGTCATAAAACTGTTGGATAATGAGTGAGGAATCCCATGTCCAAATTCAGGCCGTTATCTCTTGTGTCAAATAGAATTATCATTCTTAGTTCAAAAGTTTTTCTTTCTTGAATGGATTTGAAATTTCCTTTAAGAACTAAAATATTGAAGTCTCCCAACGTGTGGTCTGGTTGTGCGAAATGGTGTCCCACAGGTGTGCAGAGGTCATCTTCTTTATGTTCCTTGATGGTATGTCTCTGCAAATTCATCCTTGAATTCATCCAAAAATGTGAGAGAAACTTTAGCTCTGTTATAACAGGCTTATGGTGAAAATTCCATAAAGAAATCAAGTGTTTTTGAATGGCATTGGCGGTTTAAGGAGAGCGGGAAGATGTCCACGATGATGCAAGAATTGGGGAGCCCAAAACACAAAGGATGGATGCAAATGTGGACAGAGTGCGAACCCTCTACATTAAGATCGAAGCTTGAGTGTGCGAATTATGGTGGAAGATTTGAACATGAACAGAGAAACAGTGCGGCAGATTCTAACAGAAGATATGGGAATGAGAAAGATGGTGCCTCGAATCTTGGCAGATCAGAAAGAATGTAGTCTTCAAATTACATCCGATGTTTTGAAGACTGCAGAGGTGGTTTTTTTTTTCAGTGCAAAAACTTTCACACCTCACACATCTGTACCTACAATTTTCTGTTAGCACCCCCTGCAAAATTCCTACAAATACCTGTTGATCCAGTCAGTGAACTGCACTTCATGCATTTTTCTGTGTTGGAGTGACTATACCGCTGCGCTACTTATGATTTCAGACACCTCCTTGTATGCTGTGAGATTAGAGAATGTTGCAGGCTTGGCTATCAGCTTTGTCAAGGGTAATTCATAATCGATATTGATATTGGTCCACACCTGACCTTGCCCACTGCATTCTGGATTGACAGCACTGCCTCTGAGAGATGGGGGTTGTGAGACACAAATGAAGGAGGATGTGGTTTTATTGGGAGAGGTAAAGAAAGTTTTTTTTTTTTATTAGGCTTGTGGATCACATACTAACTTGATTTGGTACCTGTTTGACAGTCAGATAAGAGCCTTAATATCAGGTAAATCACCAACCTGGAACACAACACGGGACTTCTCCAGTAGATAATGAGACACTGAGCAGCCAACCACAAGACCTCTAAAACGCAAAGCAAAATAATGACGGCAGATACTGGCCAAATGGGGCAGAAGATGTCCTATTCTAATTTATAGTTGGTGATGACATATCTTAAATTCAACATTTCCATACAAGTATATAAATACAGTATTGAAGTTCATTTTAAAACTTCAAGTATAACTAGGCAAACATTTTTTTTAGTATTGGATAGAGTGGAAACCTATCAGGTTTTCATTGATACAGGTGTCCTTGTTAGGGAGATTAACCCTCTCTATCTGTCCTGGTGATAATTATCATAGTCATGTGCAGCATAGTGATTAAATATTGGAAATAGAAGAAATAGAAGTGCAATAAATTCCAACCACATTTAATAATAGGATAATACACTTACATGACAAGCAGCATAACAAGCAGTATGGCAAGTGAATCAAACAATCTCCAAGCACCGCTGTGGGATCAGTCACGTGTGCCTAATGACATCACAGAAACAGCTCCACCTGACACATTTCTCCTTTTTCTGATGACACCTGTTTAGGAGAAATGCATCGGCAGGGCTGTTTCTGTGAAATCATTATGCACGCATGCGGTGCTTGGAGATTGTTTGATACGCATGCCATCATACTGCTTGTTATGCTGCTTGTCATGTAAGTGTATCATCCCATTATTAATTTCATTCGGACTTTACTGCACTATGAGGCTTCTCCTATTTCTCATCTTTTAAACGCTATTTTGCACATGACCGAGATTGCTGTGTGAAATTGGAGTGTCCAGTCCTCTGTGCCTATGAGGTGGATGATGTCTGGACTTGGCTGATGGAGTTACAGTATGTAGTATGTATGGAGCCTTAAAACATTTTGTGTTTTATGTTACTTCGTTTTTTAAAGGTCTTTTTTTTTTTTTTTTTTACACTTCACAATATTGCTATCACACAGGTATTGAAGGGCTGGACACCCCCCCCATTCAGTTCACGGTCGAACATTCAAACCTGATGAAAGTTCGATTGCAAACTTCGGACGTAATGCAAATCTATGGGACTGGAACTTGTACCTTCAAAAGTGCCCATTTTGAAGGCTTGTATGAAAGTTATTTATTATAAGGTTAGGAGGGGACCCACTGTAAAAATTTTTTTTTAAAAAGTGCGTGGGGTTCCACCTAAAAGCCAAACCAGGCCCTTTAGGCCTGATAGGACTTTTAAGGGGAACCCCACCTCCCAAAAATGGGGGAAAAAAGTGAGTGGGGTCCCCCCTAAAATTCCTACCAGACCCTTGATCCAAGCACAGGCCTGGCAATCAGGAAAGGGGGGGATGAGCAAGCACCCCCAAAGCACCATGTCCCCATGTTGATGGGGACAAGGGCTGCCCCACAACTCTGGGCTGTGGTTGTGGGGACCTGCGGGGGGTGACTTATTGGAATCTGGCAGTCCCCTTTGACAAGGGGGCCCCAGATCCTGCCCACCCTTATGAATGAGTATGGGGTACATAGTACCCCTACCCATTCACCAAAAAAGTGTAAATTGTGAATAAAAAATACAACAGTATTGACAAGTCCTTTATTTAAAAAAAAAGCCAAAATAATTGTTCCATCGTTGTACCCATCGTCAATCATGGCATCCACCATTGTCATGATGACACCGACTCGCCGAAACCCCCCCTCCAAAAAAACTGATGTCCGCTGATCCCCCTACACCTGCTGAGCACTCGCCGCTATCTGACATTTGCGAGTCAGATGTAAACAATTGGATGGAGCTAGTGGTGACGTCACCATTGGCTCTGCCCAATTGTGCTGTAATTAGCCTGTGGTCAGGTGCATTGCTTTGGCCAATCAAAATGTACTGTCAGAGCACAGTGCATTGTGGGGCACAGCGGGCAAAGAGCCCGCCGAACGCCCTTGCCATTCGTGTGTTCACCGAACACACAAACAGCCGATTTTCGAATTCAACTTATGTTCAACTTGAACATCCAGGACAACATTACACACAGTAGGCCAACAGGATGTAAGAGTGGACATTCACCCATACAACCTCTACCAACTGTCCAAGATGTGACAGCGACATGGAAACTCTTATTCATATGATGTGGAGATGTTCAAAACCTTTTCGGTATCAAGAAGACATTTCAAATTATTAGCTCACTGTTATTCCTCTTCCTACCAGTTGACCCCAAAATAGGTATCTTGGGCATATTGCCTGAAAACATAGTCCGACAACAAATTCGACCATCCCTAACTAGTATATTATTTATAGCCTGGAAATTAATTGCCCGTTCTATATTAGTCAATTACTCCTCTGAGAATAAGTGTTGTTGTTGAAGGGTCAATACTTTCTTTTCATTAACATATTACAATATGTATGTTTCTCCTGATCCCGGAAGGACTTCTACCCACAACAATACAAATTAGAAACAAGGCTCTGGAGATAGTTGGTTTAATTTTCCCTGTTAGTTGCATTTTCATTGTTCTTCCTAAGCTGTTCCCTGCATTGATGCTACTGTGACCCCTGGCTCCATTGCATGTATCAGTGTCCGGAACATTTAACCAAATGGTTATTGTTAGACAAACAAAAAATACTCTATTTAAAAAACTGAAAACTGAGCCTTAAAATACATGCAAGAAACATATCCTACATAGGTTTCATACAGATATTGTTGTGTATCATGCTACTTATTTTCAATTTTAATAATCTGTTCACATGTGAACACTTTGTAATGATCTATTTGTAATATAGAGGTATTCACAAACACATCCACAATATACTAATTTCTGTCTCTCAAATATAGTTTAGTATATCAAAAGCTCATTATGTCATGCTATCAATCAAATTCAAACCTATCTTGAGTCTGATTGGTGAAACAATAAAGTGTTACTAAACCTATGTCTGTGCATTCACTATATCTGGTCTCCCACAGTACACAGAATATGGAAATGCAATTATTTCAGTAAATATATACTGCTACATACCTTTTCTCCTCAGCAGTATATATCAGTCTTATGACTTCTATCAGTGTCCGACTGAGCACTGGTTAATCTTGTAGGAGGAGTTTTCATTCTTCTCTGACTGTGCTATGAGGCTGTATGACCCCTGACCCTGCTTCTGGACAGTGGTGAATGGCCCTGTGCTGATTACATGCACCATCCCAAAAGAAAAAAAACAACTCTCTAGCAACACACACCAAACTTAGCATGTGCAGAGTGCCTCCTAGGGCTCTATACTGTCAGCAGATGGATTGGGGACTGTGGAAGAAGGGGAGGATCAGAGAAGACAGGATCAAACAGCCTTTTTACACAGTGCAGAGGATTAACACCTTAGGTTCCACAGTGAGCATAACAAGCATACTCTACTGCAAATACAGGCTGATTTTACTGTTGTGGGTTTAGTAACCCTTTAAGCAAACAAAGAGAAGCTGCAAAACACAGTTGTTATATTAAAGACCCACCTACAAACATGTCTATGAGTGGCTGTCTGCAATCTGTCTTCAGTGGATAGCAAAGTACTCTGTCTTTAGAATAGTTGCACAGTTTGCTAGAGGATATTAGCAATTCACCAGTAGGTGTGACTTGTGATTTTTTTTTAACTATCCAAAAAAGAAAAGTGCCTGCAATACCTAACACTTCTAAGTCCTTGTTTGGAAGTGTCATTGGTCTTTACCTTTGAAGAAACACCTGAAGAATTTGCCCGAATCGAGAGGAATTTCTATTCAACACAGTTTTGGCATGTCCAAAACTTTCCAAGACCTTATAAAAATCCAGAAGCTACGAAACAGAAAAAAAACCTATGTAGTACAAAAAAGGTACATTAAAAAAAGTCATAATGTAGATTATATATACAGTACCTTTATCAAAGAGTGAAATAAACCTACCAATAAGTCTGTCTTCTGCATTGTGAAGCTTGGAGTATGACTTACCTGTAAAATCCTGTCTCCTTGTCTTCTCTGGGGAGTAGAAAGATATTGGGACAACAGCTTGACAGCCTCTGTCTTACCAGAACCTGAATGTCCACTGTAAGCAAAGGGACACAAATGGAAATGTCAATGTGAAAAAAATATTTGCATGGAGTAATTTGTGCATGCATATTAGTTTCACCTCAATTACATAGTGGAGGTTAAAAAAATCAACTTTATTCTGAACACTAGGTAGATACTAGAGATGAGCGAAGAAATGAAAAATTCGATTCGACTGATTCGGCGAATTCGTGGACAATATTCGATTCGAGTCGAATAAATTCGCTGTGAATTTAACTTAAAAAAGGGTGTTTCTAGGCTTCAGAGAGACTTAATATTAGTGCAGAACACTGTACCTTTAATTTAAATGCCCTTGGAGTCTGCTGGGGAAGAGAAATAATACTGTCTGTCAGTATGACATGCAGATGAGTGCCGTCGATCTTAGAATCACTGCACACTTCACTCCTTTGGCCAGTCACGGGGCCAAAACCAGTGTTTGGAGCCACAGTGTGGCGGTGGAGGCAGCAGCAATGGGAGGCCATACAGCAACCTATGACAAAATGGAAACCAGCAGGAGCGTGAGGAGACCTGAAAGTGGCACATGGCAGAGTGGGAGCAATGGGAGGCGGTACAGGGACCCAGGTCACACTGTGGGCCCAGCAGCAGCGTGACCAGGCGGTACGGGGGCCCATGGCCGATATGGGGCTTGGTGGCACCTATGGAAGGCCTGTAATCTGCCAGCAACCTATGACAAAATGGACAACCGCAGGAGTGTGAGGAGATTTCAAAGTGGCACATGGCAGAGTGGAAGCAATGGGAGGCCGTACAGGGACCCAGGTCACACTGTGGGACCAGCATCAGCGTGAACAGGCGGTACGGGGGCCCATGGCCGATTTGACCTCATTCATCCCATAGTCCTGCCGACTCACGAATAGCGTGGCCTCCTCAAAGGGCCTGAGCAAGCGCAGGTGTCACACATGAGCTGACAATGGCTGACATCTAAGTTACACAGGGAGTACCTTTATCCGCTTTTAACATCAGGAAATCTGTGATGGCCTTTAGCTGTTCGTAAAGGCGGTCTAACATATGTAGGGTTGAATTACACCTTGTTGCAACGTCACAGCATGAGGAGTCGGTACGGGGGCCCATGGCAGATTACATGTCTGGCAGCAGCAATGGGAGGCCCGTAATCTGCCAGCACCCTATGTCAAAAAATTTAACACACCAGCAGTGTGAAGAGACCTGAAAGTGGCACATGGCAGCAGAGTGTGGCGATGGAGACAGCAGCAATGGGAGGCCGTACAGGGACCCATGAGAGACTCTGGACTTGGCAGCAGCATGAGGAGGCGGTATATAGGGGCCCATGGCAGATTAGGGGCCTGGCAGCAGCTATGTGAGGCCCGTAATCTGCCTGCACCCTATGTCAAAAAATTAAACACACCAGCAGTGTGAAGAGACCTGAAAGTGGCACATGGCAGAGTGTGGCGATGGAGACAGCAGCAATGGGAGGCCGTAAAGGGACCCATGACAGACTCTAGACTTGGCAGCAGCATGAGGAGGCGGTATATAGGGGCCCATGGCAGATTAGGGGCCTGGCAGCAGCTATGTGAGGCCCGTAATCTGCCTGCACCCTATGTCAAAAAATTTAACACACCAGCAGTGTGAAGAGACCTGAAAGTGGCACATGGCAGCAGAGTGTGGCGATGGAGACAGCAGCAATGGGAGGCCGTACAGGGACCCATGAGAGACTCTGGACTTGGCAGCAGCATGAGGAGGCGGTATATAGGGGCCCATGGCAGATTAGGGGCCTGGCAGCAGCTATGTGAGGCCCGTAATCTGCCTGCACCCTATGTCAAAAAATTTAACACACCAGCAGTGTGAAGAGACCTGAAAGTGGCACATGGCAGCAGAGTGTGGCGATGGAGACAGCAGCAATGGGAGGCCGTACAGGGACCCATGAGAGACTCTGGACTTGGCAGCAGCATGAGGAGGCGGTATATAGGGGCCCATGGCAGATTAGGGGCCTGGCAGCAGCTATGTGAGGCCCGTAATCTGCCTGCACCCTATGTCAAAAAATTTAACACACCAGCAGTGTGAAGAGACCTGAAAGTGGCACATGGCAGCAGAGTGTGGCGATGGAGACAGCAGCAATGGGAGGCCGTACAGGGACCCATGAGAGACTCTAGACTTGGCAGCAGCATGAGGAGGCGGTATATAGGGGCCCATGGCAGATTAGGGGCCTGGCAGCAGCTATGTGAGGCCCGTAATCTGCCTGCACCCTATGTCAAAAAATTTAACACACCAGCAGTGTGAAGAGACCTGAAAGTGGCACATGGCAGCAGAGTGTGGCGATGGAGACAGCAGCAATGGGAGGCCGTACAGGGACCCATGAGAGACTCTAGACTTGGCAGCAGCATGAGGAGGCGGTATATAGGGGCCCATGGCAGATTAGGGGCCTGGCAGCAGCTATGTGAGGCCCGTAATCTGCCTGCACCCTATGTCAAAAAATTTAACACACCAGCAGTGTGAAGAGACCTGAAAGTGGCACATGGCAGCAGAGTGTGGCGATGGAGACAGCAGCAATGGGAGGCCGTACAGGGACCCATGACAGACTCTAGACTTGGCAGCAGCATGAGGAGGCGGTATATAGGGGCCCATGGCAGATTAGGGGCCTGGCAGCAGCTATGTGAGGCCCGTAATCTGCCTGCACCCTATGTCAAAAAATTTAACACACCAGCAGTGTGAAGAGACCTGAAAGTGGCACATGGCAGCAGAGTGTGGCGATGGAGACAGCAGCAATGGGAGGCCGTACAGGGACCCATGACAGACTCTAGACTTGGCAGCAGCATGAGGAGGCGGTATATAGGGGCCCATGGCAGATTAGGGGCCTGGCAGCAGCTATGTGAGGCCCGTAATCTGCCTGCACCCTATGTCAAAAAATTTAACACACCAGCAGTGTGAAGAGACCTGAAAGTGGCACATGGCAGCAGAGTGTGGCGATGGAGACAGCAGCAATGGGAGGCCGTACAGGGACCCATGAGAGACTCTAGACTTGGCAGCAGCATGAGGAGGCGGTATATAGGGGCCCATGGCAGATTAGGGGCCTGGCAGCAGCTATGTGAGGCCCGTAATCTGCCTGCACCCTATGTCAAAAAATTTAACACACCAGCAGTGTGAAGAGACCTGAAAGTGGCACATGGCAGCAGAGTGTGGCGATGAAGACAGCAGCAATGGGAGGCCGTACAGGGACCCATGAGAGACTCTGGACTTGGCAGCAGCATGAGGAGGCGGTATATAGGGGCCTATGGCAGATTAGGGGCCTGGCAGCAGCTATGTGAGGCCCGTAATCTGCCTGCACCCTATGTCAAAAAATTTAACACACCAGCAGTGTGAAGAGACCTGAAAGTGGCACATGGCAGCAGAGTGTGGCGATGGAGACAGCAGCAATGGGAGGCCGTACAGGGACCCATGAGAGACTCTAGACTTGGCAGCAGCATGAGGAGGCGGTATATAGGGGCCCATGGCAGATTAGGGGCCTGGCAGCAGCTATGTGAGGCCCGTAATCTGCCTGCACCCTATGTCAAAAAATTTAACACACCAGCAGTGTGAAGAGACCTGAAAGTGGCACATGGCAGAGTGTGGCGATGGAGACAGCAGCAATGGGAGGCCGTACAGGGACCCATGACAGACTCTAGACTTGGCAGCAGCATGAGGAGGCGGTATATAGGGGCCCATGGCAGATTAGGGGCCTGGCAGCAGCTATGTGAGGCCCGTAATCTGCCTGCACCCTATGTCAAAAAATTTAACACACCAGCAGTGTGAAGAGACCTGAAAGTGGCACATGGCAGCAGAGTGTGGCGATGGAGACAGCAGCAATGGGAGGCCGTACAGGGACCCATGAGAGACTCTGGACTTGGCAGCAGCATGAGGAGGCGGTATATAGGGGCCCATGGCAGATTAGGGGCCTGGCAGCAGCTATGTGAGGCCCGTAATCTGCCTGCACCCTATGTCAAAAAATTTAACACACCAGCAGTGTGAAGAGACCTGAAAGTGGCACATGGCAGCAGAGTGTGGCGATGGAGACAGCAGCAATGGGAGGCCGTACAGGGACCCATGAGAGACTCTGGACTTGGCAGCAGCATGAGGAGGCGGTATATAGGGGCCCATGGCAGATTAGGGGCCTGGCAGCAGCTATGTGAGGCCCGTAATCTGCCTGCACCCTATGTCAAAAAATTTAACACACCAGCAGTGTGAAGAGACCTGAAAGTGGCACATGGCAGCAGAGTGTGGCGATGGAGACAGCAGCAATGGGAGGCCGTACAGGGACCCATGAGAGACTCTAGACTTGGCAGCAGCATGAGGAGGCGGTATATAGGGGCCCATGGCAGATTAGGGGCCTGGCAGCAGCTATGTGAGGCCCGTAATCTGCCTGCACCCTATGTCAAAAAATTTAACACACCAGCAGTGTGAAGAGACCTGAAAGTGGCACATGGCAGAGTGTGGCGATGGAGACAGCAGCAATGGGAGGCCGTACAGGGACCCATGACAGACTCTAGACTTGGCAGCAGCATGAGGAGGCGGTATATAGGGGCCCATGGCAGATTAGGGGCCTGGCAGCAGCTATGTGAGGCCCGTAATCTGCCTGCACCCTATGTCAAAAAATTTAACACACCAGCAGTGTGAAGAGACCTGAAAGTGGCACATGGCAGCAGAGTGTGGCGATGGAGACAGCAGCAATGGGAGGCCGTACAGGGACCCATGAGAGACTCTGGACTTGGCAGCAGCATGAGGAGGCGGTATATAGGGGCCCATGGCAGATTAGGGGCCTGGCAGCAGCTATGTGAGGCCCGTAATCTGCCTGCACCCTATGTCAAAAAATTAAACACACCAGCAGTGTGAAGAGACCTGAAAGTGGCACATGGCAGCAGAGTGTGGCGATGGAGACAGCAGCAATGGGAGGCCGTACAGGGACCCATGACAGACTCTAGACTTGGCAGCAGCATGAGGAGGCGGTATATAGGGGCCCATGGCAGATTAGGGGCCTGGCAGCAGCTATGTGAGGCCCGTAATCTGCCTGCACCCTATGTCAAAAAATTAAACACACCAGCAGTGTGAAGAGACCTGAAAGTGGCACATGGCAGCAGAGTGTGGCGATGGAGACAGCAGCAATGGGAGGCCGTACAGGGACCCATGAGAGACTCTGGACTTGGCAGCAGCATGAGGAGGCGGTATATAGGGGCCCATGGCAGATTAGGGGCCTGGCAGCAGCTATGTGAGGCCCGTAATCTGCCTGCACCCTATGTCAAAAAATTTAACACACCAGCAGTGTGAAGAGACCTGAAAGTGGCACATGGCAGAGTGTGGCGATGGAGACAGCAGCAATGGGAGGCCGTACAGGGACCCATGACAGACTCTAGACTTGGCAGCAGCATGAGGAGGCGGTATATAGGGGCCCATGGCAGATTAGGGGCCTGGCAGCAGCTATGTGAGGCCCGTAATCTGCCTGCACCCTATGTCAAAAAATTTAACACACCAGCAGTGTGAAGAGACCTGAAAGTGGCACATGGCAGCAGAGTGTGGCGATGGAGACAGCAGCAATGGGAGGCCGTACAGGGACCCATGAGAGACTCTGGACTTGGCAGCAGCATGAGGAGGCGGTATATAGGGGCCTATGGCAGATTAGGGGCCTGGCAGCAGCTATGTGAGGCCCGTAATCTGCCTGCACCCTATGTCAAAAAATTTAACACACCAGCAGTGTGAAGAGACCTGAAAGTGGCACATGGCAGCAGAGTGTGGCGATGGAGACAGCAGCAATGGGAGGCCGTACAGGGACCCATGAGAGACTCTAGACTTGGCAGCAGCATGAGGAGGCGGTATATAGGGGCCCATGGCAGATTAGGGGCCTGGCAGCAGCTATGTGAGGCCCGTAATCTGCCTGCACCCTATGTCAAAAAATTTAACACACCAGCAGTGTGAAGAGACCTGAAAGTGGCACATGGCAGAGTGTGGCGATGGAGACAGCAGCAATGGGAGGCCGTACAGGGACCCATGACAGACTCTAGACTTGGCAGCAGCATGAGGAGGCGGTATATAGGGGCCCATGGCAGATTAGGGGCCTGGCAGCAGCTATGTGAGGCCCGTAATCTGCCTGCACCCTATGTCAAAAAATTTAACACACCAGCAGTGTGAAGAGACCTGAAAGTGGCACATGGCAGCAGAGTGTGGCGATGGAGACAGCAGCAATGGGAGGCCGTACAGGGACCCATGAGAGACTCTGGACTTGGCAGCAGCATGAGGAGGCGGTATATAGGGGCCCATGGCAGATTAGGGGCCTGGCAGCAGCTATGTGAGGCCCGTAATCTGCCTGCACCCTATGTCAAAAAATTTAACACACCAGCAGTGTGAAGAGACCTGAAAGTGGCACATGGCAGCAGAGTGTGGCGATGGAGACAGCAGCAATGGGAGGCCGTACAGGGACCCATGAGAGACTCTGGACTTGGCAGCAGCATGAGGAGGCGGTATATAGGGGCCCATGGCAGATTAGGGGCCTGGCAGCAGCTATGTGAGGCCCGTAATCTGCCTGCACCCTATGTCAAAAAATTTAACACACCAGCAGTGTGAAGAGACCTGAAAGTGGCACATGGCAGCAGAGTGTGGCGATGGAGACAGCAGCAATGGGAGGCCGTACAGGGACCCATGAGAGACTCTAGACTTGGCAGCAGCATGAGGAGGCGGTATATAGGGGCCCATGGCAGATTAGGGGCCTGGCAGCAGCTATGTGAGGCCCGTAATCTGCCTGCACCCTATGTCAAAAAATTTAACACACCAGCAGTGTGAAGAGACCTGAAAGTGGCACATGGCAGCAGAGTGTGGCGATGGAGACAGCAGCAATGGGAGGCCGTACAGGGACCCATGACAGACTCTAGACTTGGCAGCAGCATGAGGAGGCGGTATATAGGGGCCCATGGCAGATTAGGGGCCTGGCAGCAGCTATGTGAGGCCCGTAATCTGCCTGCACCCTATGTCAAAAAATTTAACACACCAGCAGTGTGAAGAGACCTGAAAGTGGCACATGGCAGCAGAGTGTGGCGATGGAGACAGCAGCAATGGGAGGCCGTACAGGGACCCATGAGAGACTCTGGACTTGGCAGCAGCATGAGGAGGCGGTATATAGGGGCCCATGGCAGATTAGGGGCCTGGCAGCAGCTATGTGAGGCCCGTAATCTGCCTGCACCCTATGTCAAAAAATTAAACACACCAGCAGTGTGAAGAGACCTGAAAGTGGCACATGGCAGCAGAGTGTGGCGATGGAGACAGCAGCAATGGGAGGCCGTACAGGGACCCATGACAGACTCTAGACTTGGCAGCAGCATGAGGAGGCGGTATATAGGGGCCCATGGCAGATTAGGGGCCTGGCAGCAGCTATGTGAGGCCCGTAATCTGCCTGCACCCTATGTCAAAAAATTAAACACACCAGCAGTGTGAAGAGACCTGAAAGTGGCACATGGCAGCAGAGTGTGGCGATGGAGACAGCAGCAATAAGAGGCCGTACAGGGACCCATGAGAGACTCTGGACTTGGCAGCAGCATGAGGAGGCGGTATATAGGGGCCCATGGCAGATTAGGGGCCTGGCAGCAGCTATGTGAGGCCCGTAATCTGCCTGCACCCTATGTCAAAAAATTTAACACACCAGCAGTGTGAAGAGACCTGAAAGTGGCACATGGCAGAGTGTGGCGATGGAGACAGCAGCAATGGGAGGCCGTACAGGGACCCATGAGAGACTCTAGACTTGGCAGCAGCATGAGGAGGCGGTATATAGGGGCCCATGGCAGATTAGGGGCCTGGCAGCAGCTATGTGAGGCCCGTAATCTGCCTGCACCCTATGTCAAAAAATTTAACACACCAGCAGTGTGAAGAGACCTGAAAGTGGCACATGGCAGCAGAGTGTGGCGATGGAGACAGCAGCAATGGGAGGCCGTACAGGGACCCATGAGAGACTCTGGACTTGGCAGCAGCATGAGGAGGCGGTATATAGGGGCCTATGGCAGATTAGGGGCCTGGCAGCAGCTATGTGAGGCCCGTAATCTGCCTGCACCCTATGTCAAAAAATTTAACACACCAGCAGTGTGAAGAGACCTGAAAGTGGCACATGGCAGCAGAGTGTGGCGATGGAGACAGCAGCAATGGGAGGCCGTACAGGGACCCATGAGAGACTCTAGACTTGGCAGCAGCATGAGGAGGCGGTATATAGGGGCCCATGGCAGATTAGGGGCCTGGCAGCAGCTATGTGAGGCCCGTAATCTGCCTGCACCCTATGTCAAAAAATTTAACACACCAGCAGTGTGAAGAGACCTGAAAGTGGCACATGGCAGCAGAGTGTGGCGATGGAGACAGCAGCAATGGGAGGCCGTACAGGGACCCATGAGAGACTCTGGACTTGGCAGCAGCATGAGGAGGCGGTATATAGGGGCCCATGGCAGATTAGGGGCCTGGCAGCAGCTATGTGAGGCCCGTAATCTGCCTGCACCCTATGTCAAAAAATTTAACACACCAGCAGTGTGAAGAGACCTGAAAGTGGCACATGGCAGAGTGTGGCGATGGAGACAGCAGCAATGGGAGGCCGTACAGGGACCCATGACAGACTCTAGACTTGGCAGCAGCATGAGGAGGCGGTATATAGGGGCCCATGGCAGATTAGGGGCCTGGCAGCAGCTATGTGAGGCCCGTAATCTGCCTGCACCCTATGTCAAAAAATTTAACACACCAGCAGTGTGAAGAGACCTGAAAGTGGCACATGGCAGCAGAGTGTGGCGATGGAGACAGCAGCAATGGGAGGCCGTACAGGGACCCATGAGAGACTCTGGACTTGGCAGCAGCATGAGGAGGCGGTATATAGGGGCCCATGGCAGATTAGGGGCCTGGCAGCAGCTATGTGAGGCCCGTAATCTGCCTGCACCCTATGTCAAAAAATTTAACACACCAGCAGTGTGAAGAGACCTGAAAGTGGCACATGGCAGCAGAGTGTGGCGATGGAGACAGCAGCAATGGGAGGCCGTACAGGGACCCATGAGAGACTCTGGACTTGGCAGCAGCATGAGGAGGCGGTATATAGGGGCCCATGGCAGATTAGGGGCCTGGCAGCAGCTATGTGAGGCCCGTAATCTGCCTGCACCCTATGTCAAAAAATTTAACACACCAGCAGTGTGAAGAGACCTGAAAGTGGCACATGGCAGCAGAGTGTGGCGATGGAGACAGCAGCAATGGGAGGCCGTACAGGGACCCATGAGAGACTCTAGACTTGGCAGCAGCATGAGGAGGCGGTATATAGGGGCCCATGGCAGATTAGGGGCCTGGCAGCAGCTATGTGAGGCCCGTAATCTGCCTGCACCCTATGTCAAAAAATTTAACACACCAGCAGTGTGAAGAGACCTGAAAGTGGCACATGGCAGAGTGTGGCGATGGAGACAGCAGCAATGGGAGGCCGTACAGGGACCCATGACAGACTCTAGACTTGGCAGCAGCATGAGGAGGCAGTATATAGGGGCCCATGGCAGATTAGGGGCCTGGCAGCAGCTATGTGAGGCCCGTAATCTGCCTGCACCCTATGTCAAAAAATTTAACACACCAGCAGTGTGAAGAGACCTGAAAGTGGCACATGGCAGCAGAGTGTGGCGATGGAGACAGCAGCAATGGGAGGCCGTACAGGGACCCATGAGAGACTCTGGACTTGGCAGCAGCATGAGGAGGCGGTATATAGGGGCCCATGGCAGATTAGGGGCCTGGCAGCAGCTATGTGAGGCCCGTAATCTGCCTGCACCCTATGTCAAAAAATTTAACACACCAGCAGTGTGAGGAGACCTGAAAGTGGCACATGTTTGAGGCATGATTCATGGCGGATTTAGTCAGTTGTGTCAGGAACTGGTGGTTTGAAATCCAGACTAATCCACGCCTGATTCATTTTCACAAACGTGAGTCTCTCCACACTTTGGGTGGACAGTCGTGTCCTCCGCGGAGTTACAATACCTCCTGCCGCACTAAACACGCGCTCCGATGCCACGCTACTGGCCGGGCATGACAGCCTTTCAAGGGCAAATTCAGCTAGTTGGGGCCAAAGGTCAAGTTTCGTTGCCCAGTAGTCAAGGGGATTGTCTACCTCGGTTGGCAGGGTGCTGTCCAAGTAGGCCCAAGCCTGTTGTTTGAGCTCCTGCTCCAGGTCCACCTGATGCTGCTGCTGCTGCTGCGGCTGGTTAGTAGTTTCCTCACTGCGCTGGTGAAGAAAGCTACTCATCATCGACTGCAGACTGAGGCAGCCACTGCTGGTGGAGGTACCACTGCTCCTACCACCCCACCCCTCCCCTGCTGCCATGCCAGCGGAACGCGAGCGCACAGGGCCCACAGTGTCTGAGGATGGACGTTGGCGCACAAAGGCAGAGACCAACTGACTACATAGGTGGTTTTTATAGTACGTAATTTTGGCCTCCCTCTCAGCAGGTGTGAAAAAGGCCACCATTTTGGACTTGTAGCGAGGGTCCAACAAGGTGGACAGCCAAAAGTCATCCCTCTGTCTGATGGTTATTATTCGGCTGTCGCTACGCAAGCAACCGAGCATGCTATGGGCCATTTGTGCCAAGGAATGCGAGGGACTCCCTGCCTCCATCTCCACAGCATACTGCCACGGTGCGTCTGGGTCCTCTGTCTCCTCCTCCTCCTCCTCTACCAGATGCTCCTGCTCCTCCACTCCTGTCCGCTGAGTGGAAAAACCACCCATTTCACTCAATAATTCCTGAGCACAAATGTCCTCCTCTACCTCCTCCTCTTCTTCCTGTCCTGCCCCCACAGGGGTCATGTGGCGTTGAGATCTGTGCGCCACGTCTACCGCACCCTGACCAGCCATTGTTAACAGCATTTGTTCCAGGACGTGCAACAGAGGAATGACGTCGTTCATCCCATAGTCCTGCCGACTCACGAATAGCGTGGCCTCCTCAAAGGGCCTGAGCAAGCGGCAGGTGTCACGCATGAGCTGCCAATGGCTGACATCTAAGTTACACAGGGGAGTACCTTTATCCACTTGTAACATCAGGAAATCGGTGATGGCCTTTCGCTGCTCGTAAAGGCGGTCTAACATGTGTAGGGTTGAATTCCACCTTGTTGCAACGTCGCAGATCAGGCGATGCTGTGGAATTCCGTTCTGCCGCTGCAGCTCAATGAGGGTGTTCTTTGCGGTGTAGGAATGGCTGAAATGCATGCACAGTTTACGTGACATTTTAAGGATGTCTTGCAGTGGGATGGTGGATTTTAGGAACCGCTTGACAACCAGATTGAACACGTGAGCCATGCATGGCGCATGGCACAACCTTCCTTGACGCAGAGCAGACACCATGTTCTTTCCGTTGTCAGTCAACATGGTTCCGATTTTTAGTTTGCGCGGAGACAGCCATCTGTCGATTTCTCTGTTCATTACACTCAGCAGTTCCTCCCCTGTGTGACTATGTTCGCCAAGGCATACCAGGTGCAGCACAGCGTGACACCGTTGCGCCCTGCACATGTGATATGCCGGTCGGGTAATGGGACTTGGCACGGGGGTGGCGGCTGAGGACACGGCGGAAAAAGAGGTGGTAGAGGCGGACATGCTTGCTGGACCAAGGACGTGCAAACGTGGAGGCAAAAGCGTCGTGACCTGTCCAAGTTGCTGGTGCGGCTGTGCCGGCACCACGTTCACCCAGTGGGCCGTAAATGACATGTACTGTCCCTGACCGTAGTTACAGCTCCACACGTCGGCGCTGCCGTGCACTTTGGCAGAGACCGACATGCTCAAAGACTGGCCCACCATCTCTTCTACATGTGAATGCAGGGCTGGCACTGCCTTTTGGGCAAAGAAATGACGGCTTGGCACTCTCCACCGCGGCGCGGCACAAGCCATCATTTCTCGGAAAGGTGCTGAGTCCACCAGTTGGAAAGGGAGGGACTGCAGCACCAGCAACTTGGACAGGAGGACGTTCAGCTTTTGCACCGTCGGGTGCGTGCTCGCAAACTGTTGTCTCTTGGATACGGATTCCAAGAAAGACTGTTGACGGAATCCGAGAAGAGGAGTAGCAGGAGAAGGAGCATCTGAACGAGCGGAAGATGCCAATGAGCGACAACTCCCCTCAGCAGAGGTGTTGGAGCCTTGACTGGCTGATAGAGGGCGATTGACGACGTCGGGTGACGGAGCAAGTAACGGAGCGGGTGATGGAGCGGGGGCTGGGGCAGGCAGAACCGCCGTATGTTTATCACGGTTTTCCCAGGCCACCGAATGGTGACGCTGCATATGCTGACGCAACGCTGTAGTCCCAACATGGGCCC
The DNA here is from genome assembly GCF_062004578.1 of Staurois parvus. Classification (NCBI taxonomy): domain Eukaryota; kingdom Metazoa; phylum Chordata; class Amphibia; order Anura; family Ranidae; genus Staurois; species Staurois parvus. The sequence continues at coordinate 2,296,296 of NW_028318609.1, read as the reverse complement.
CCTGGCCACGCTTGCATTTCTGGCCACATAGTCGACATACGGCTACGTTTACTTCCTCGGGCGGCTTGAGGAAAAATTGCCACACCACCGAGTAGGAAACTTTGCCCCCGCTACTCTTCACTGGCTGACTGCTACTTCCTCCGTGCGCACCGGCACCACTACTGGCCGTGGTGGTAGGCTGCAGTGGAGCTGGTGCTCTACTCCGTGGACGTTTGGCTCCACTGACACTGATGCGACCCTGCTGCTGTCTCCTGGGCAACCCACCGACTGTTTTGCTCGCTGCCAAGCTGCCACCCTCTTCTCCTGATGATGCGGAAGAAATTGCCTGATGACGACGAGGCTGCCAAGTGCGATCAACCTCCTCATCATCAAGTAGGGTCTCCGCCTCACTACTAGCCCCCTCGGCTGCGTCTGGGTCAGGAGACAGACCTGTCTCTAGACCGGCTACCGAGCCACTCTCCTCGCCAGTACTTGTTCGCTTGGCTGCTGAAAAGGCCGATGTCTCCCCCCGTTCCTGACCGCCCTCTGTTAGCTCTTCCTCACTGTACAGTGGGGCTGAGCCCACAGCATGCGATACTTCGCTTGGTGAGGGAACAGCAAAGGACAGGGGCAGGTAGAGGACACGTGATTTCAGTGGGCTTGGTCCCGGGCCATGCCAACTAACGGTTGTGTCTGACGTACCCACCGACCGTTGGCTGTAGGTGTCAGAGGTGACCTGGGAAGAGGAAGACGACCGAGCCAACCAATCAATGACGGCAGGGTTGTCGGTGGAGACACGACCGCTGGATGACACCGGGAGCACTGGCCTCTGGCTGCGAATACTGCTGCCTCGACCCCTTCCTCTGCTGCCACGTCTGCTCGCTCCTAAAACATTGCCTCCTCTGCCACTCCTCTGCATGTTGTCTGACATACTATTTAATTCAACGATTAGGTGTCCCTGAGTAACAATTCTCTGGCACTCAGTAACAATTCTGTCTGTCCCTGAGTATGAATTCTGTGGCCCTGAGTAACAATTCTGTGTCTGTGCGAGTAACAATTCTGTGTCTGTGCGAGTAACAATTCTGTGTCTGTGCAAGTAACAATTTTGTGTCTGTGCGAGTAACAATTCTCTGGCACTCAGTAACAATTCTGTCTGTCCCTGAGTAACAATTCTCTGGCACTCAGTAACAATTCTGTCTGTCCCTGAGTAACAATTCTCTGGCACTCAGTAACAATTCTGTCTGTCCCTGAGTATGAATTCTGTGGCCCTGAGTAACAATTCTGTGTCTGTGCGAGTAACAATTCTGTGTCTGTGCAAGTAACAATTTTGTGTCTGTGCGAGTAACAATTCTCTGGCACTCAGTAACAATTCTGTCTGTCCCTGAGTAACAATTCTCTGGCACTCAGTAACAATTCTGTCTGTCCCTGAGTATGAATTCTGTGGCCCTGAGTAACAATTCTGTGTCTGTGCGAGTAACAATTCTGTGTCTGTGCAAGTAACAATTTTGTGTCTGTGCGAGTAACAATTCTCTGGCACTCAGTAACAATTCTGTCTGTCCCTGAGTAACAATTCTCTGGCACTCAGTAACAATTCTGTCTGTCCCTGAGTAACAATTCTCTGGCACTCAGTAACAATTCTGTCTGTCCCTGAGTAACAATTCTCTGGCACTCAGTAACAATTCTGTGTCTGTGCGAGTAACAATTCTGTGTCTGTGCAAGTAACAATTTTGTGTCTGTGCGAGTAACAATTCTCTGGCACTCAGTAACAATTCTGTCTGTCCCTGAGTAACAATTCTCTGGCACTCAGTAACAATTCTGTCTGTCCCTGAGTAACAATTCTCTGGCACTCAGTAACAATTCTGTCTGTCCCTGAGTATGAATTCTGTGGCCCTGAGTAACAATTCTGTGTCTGTGCGAGTAACAATTCTGTGTCTGTGCAAGTAACAATTTTGTGTCTGTGCGAGTAACAATTCTCTGGCACTCAGTAACAATTCTGTCTGTCCCTGAGTAACAATTCTCTGGCACTCAGTAACAATTCTGTCTGTCCCTGAGTAACAATTCTCTGGCACTCAGTAACAATTCTGTCTGTCCCTGAGTAACAATTCTCTGGCACTCAGTAACAATTCTGTCTGTCCCTGAGTATGAATTCTGTGGCCCTGAGTAACAATTCTGTGTCTGTGCGAGTAACAATTCTGTGTCTGTGCAAGTAACAATTTTGTGTCTGTGCGAGTAACAATTCTCTGGCACTCAGTAACAATTCTGTCTGTCCCTGAGTAACAATTCTCTGGCACTCAGTAACAATTCTGTCTGTCCCTAAGTAACAATTCTCTGGCACTCAGTAACAATTCTGTCTGTCCCTGAGTATGAATTCTGTGGCCCTGAGTAACAATTATGTGTCTGTGCGAGTAACAATTCTGTGTCTGTGCAAGTAACAATTTTGTGTCTGTGCGAGTAACAATTCTCTGGCACTCAGTAACAATTCTGTCTGTCCCTGAGTAACAATTCTCTGGCACTCAGTAACAATTCTGTCTGTCCCTGAGTATGAATTCTGTGGCCCTGAGTAACAATTCTGTGTCTGTGCGAGTAACAATTCTGTGTCTGTGCAAGTAACAATTTTGTGTCTGTGCAAGTAACAATTCTCTGGCACTCAGTAACAATTCTGTCTGTCCCTGAGTAACAATTCTCTGGCACTCAGTAACAATTCTGTCTGTCCCTGAGTAACAATTCTCTGGCACTCAGTAACAATTCTGTCTGTCCCTGAGTATGAATTCTGTGGCCCTGAGTAACAATTCTGTGTCTGTGCGAGTAACAATTCTGTGTCTGTGCAAGTAACAATTTTGTGTCTGTGCAAGTAACAATTCTCTGGCACTCAGTAACAATTCTGTCTGTCCCTGAGTAACAATTCTCTGGCACTCAGTAACAATTCTGTCTGTCCCTGAGTAACAATTCTCTGACACTCAGTAACAATTCTGTCTGTCCCTGAGTATGAATTCTGTGGCCCTGAGTAACAATTCTGTGTCTGTGCGAGTAACAATTCTGTGTCTGTGCAAGTAACAATTTTGTGTCTGTGCGAGTAACAATTCTCTGGCACTCAGTAACAATTCTGTCTGTCCCTGAGTAACAATTCTCTGGCACTCAGTAACAATTCTGTCTGTCCCTGAGTAACAATTCTCTGGCACTCAGTAACAATTCTGTCTGTCCCTGAGTAACAATTCTCTGGCACTCAGTAACAATTCTGTGTCTGTGCGAGTAACAATTCTGTGTCTGTGCAAGTAACAATTTTGTGTCTGTGCGAGTAACAATTCTCTGGCACTCAGTAACAATTCTGTCTGTCCCTGAGTAACAATTCTCTGGCACTCAGTAACAATTCTGTCTGTCCCTGAGTAACAATTCTCTGGCACTCAGTAACAATTCTGTCTGTCCCTGAGTAACAATTCTCTGGCACTCAGTAACAATTCTGTCTGTCCCTGAGTATGAATTCTGTGGCCCTGAGTAACAATTCTGTGTCTGTGCGAGTAACAATTCTGTGTCTGTGCAAGTAACAATTTTGTGTCTGTGCAAGTAACAATTCTCTGGCACTCAGTAACAATTCTGTCTGTCCCTGAGTAACAATTCTCTGGCACTCAGTAACAATTCTGTCTGTCCCTGAGTAACAATTCTCTGGCACTCAGTAACAATTCTGTCTGTCCCTGAGTATGAATTCTGTGGCCCTGAGTAACAATTCTGTGTCTGTGCGAGTAACAATTCTGTGTCTGTGCAAGTAACAATTTTGTGTCTGTGCGAGTAACAATTCTCTGGCACTCAGTAACAATTCTGTCTGTCCCTGAGTAACAATTCTCTGGCACTCAGTAACAATTCTGTCTGTCCCTGAGTAACAATTCTCTGGCACTCAGTAACAATTCTGTCTGTCCCTGAGTAACAATTCTCTGGCACTCAGTAACAATTCTGTCTGTCCCTGAGTATGAATTCTGTGGCCCTGAGTAACAATTCTGTGTCTGTGCGAGTAACAATTCTGTGTCTGTGCAAGTAACAATTTTGTGTCTGTGCAAGTAACAATTCTCTGGCACTCAGTAACAATTCTGTCTGTCCCTGAGTAACAATTCTCTGGCACTCAGTAACAATTCTGTCTGTCCCTGAGTAACAATTCTCTGGCACTCAGTAACAATTCTGTCTGTCCCTGAGTATGAATTCTGTGGCCCTGAGTAACAATTCTGTGTCTGTGCGAGTAACAATTCTGTGTCTGTGCAAGTAACAATTTTGTGTCTGTGCGAGTAACAATTCTCTGGCACTCAGTAACAATTCTGTCTGTCCCTGAGTAACAATTCTCTGGCACTCAGTAACAATTCTGTCTGTCCCTGAGTAACAATTCTCTGGCACTCAGTAACAATTCTGTCTGTCCCTGAGTAACAATTCTCTGGCACTCAGTAACAATTCTGTCTGTCCCTGAGTAACAATTCTCTGGCACTCAGTAACAATTCTGTCTGTCCCTGAGTAAAAATTCTGTGGCCCTAATAACGTTTCTGTGGCCCTAAGTAACAATTCTCTGGCACTGAGTGAAAATTCTGTCTGTCCCTGAGTATGAATTCTGTGGCCCTAACTAGCGTTTCTTTGTCCCTAAATAACGATTCTGTGGCCCTCATTAACAAGTCTGTGTCCCTGAGTAATGGTTCTCTGTCCCTAAGTAACTTCTCTCTGTCCCCAATTCTCGTTTCTGTGGCCCTAACTCTGTCCCTGTCCCTAGTACAGAGCGGTCTGCCTCTGTTCAATGACTGCAGGCAAATGAAGATTTCCAAAATGGCCGCTATATATACCTCGACCATTACACAGTGCTGGCTGGCTGGCTGCTGATTGGCTGATGCGATCACATGTCGTTGAGGAATGCATTATGGGGCAGCGCGCCTTGTCTGCGCGCCTTCCCCGACATCCCCGCTCCGTCGCCGCACATGTCAGCCGCCATTTTCGGAAAAATTTCGATTCGCGCGTCCGAATTAGGCTGTTTTTCGGATTCGGCACGAATCAAAATTTTTCCGATATTCGACTCGAATTCCACTTCGGATACTTCGATTCGCTCATCTCTAGTAGATACAAAAGACACATAAAAACGTGGCTCTGTAATCATTAATACATCAATAAAGGATAAGTTTACCTTAAAAAATAAACAATACACATTGTATATAACAAAGACGAGGGGCGACTGAAAAGTTCTCGGCCTACCCATGAAGCATTTGTCTTAGCCAAATTTTATTTTTGCTACTCATAGTACATATCTTTGCAAGGTGCTATACTAAATTTCTCACAAATAGCTTTTTCTTTGTTTCAGTTATTGAAGACTGAAGCGCAGGTCATCATTGTCTGAAAGATGGAGAAAGTGAGCAAACGTGCTGTTATCCAATACCTGCTGAAAGAGGGAATGAGCGGACAGGACATCCACAAGGATATGATGGAAACATTAGGAGGAGAATGCCCCTTCCTATTCCACCATTAAAAAGTGGGTGGTGGAATTCAAGTGGGGGAACCCCTCTGTCCAAGATGTCCCTCGCAGTGGAAGGCCAGCAACTGCCTGTAGGGAGGAAAATATCACAGCAATTCAGGATCTTGTAATGGTAGACAGGCGTGTGACAGAACGTTTCATCGCAGAGAAAGTGGGCATATCCCAGGAACGTGCTGGACACATTTTAACAGTAGTGCTGGACATGCACAAGGTGTCAAGTTGATGGGTGTCGAGAATGTTGACTGAAGCAAAGAAAAAGCTATTTGTGAGAAATTTGGTATGGAACCTTGCAAAGATATGTATTATGAGTAGCAAAAATAAAACTGGGCTAAGAGAAATGCTTCATGGGTAGGCTGAGAACTTTTCAGTCGCCCCTCGTATTTTGCAGGTAAAAAAATGTGCATTTTTTTATTTATTTTACTTGGAGCCTGTAAAGCATTGCCTTCTCGATCTGCAAATAAGTTCTTCAGACTTGTCAGTATATCTGTCTGCTCATACCTCGTACGGGCAGGCAGAGAGAATGAACTGATAGTTTATGGAGAACTACAAGCTGACAGCTGCAAAGGCTGTCAGAACTTGTAGTTTTCCAATTCACCTGTTTTCAGATTGCAACAGCTAGTTGGGGGAGAAGATCCCCCTGTTAGCTGCCACAATGGGGGATCGGGGGGGGGGGATGCAGGGGTCTGTGCAATCGTAACATATTACATGTTACACCCTGAATATGGATGTAACATGTTACAAAAGGTGAACATATCCTTAAAATTAATTTTTAAAGGCAAGCATTGTAAGTACCTGAATTTTATCTGGCTCAGGGGTCCACACTGACACAGTTATGGTGTAGTGTCTGCTTCTCATTACTATACATGGTGCATCATTCAGAAGTTGCTGCTGATTATTATGCTATGTCCTATGGGCCTACTCCACATTCAGCTGCCAGGACCCAACAAGGCTGCTGAGTGCTCCTTACAATTTTTTGGCAACCAGTCAACACCTTCCATACCACATGACTCTTGCAATGTGGAGCTATTTTACTGTATAAGGAGACGGAAAGAAAAAGCAGGGAATAGAGACTCAGGTCTGTGGGAACCATGGCTCTCTGGAGACCCAACCATGTGATGTGACCCCAAATAAATAGCGGCAGCACACCCAACAATGCCTGAGTCATTGCTTGCTGTGTATAGCTTGTTTTTTTTTTTTTTTTCACCAACACCCGGTCCCCCTTTTGCAGCAGTGGCAGATCAAGAGCAGCTTCCTTGGCCATGTCTACGTGGCGTTCACAAAAATTATCTGTTGGTCCTTCCTCAATCTTTCCTACTCTTCAGCACACACTCATTGGGCATGCTGGAAATAATACATTCTGAGATGTCCAAGAGTATGTCCATGGGCAACCTCCTGCTATGTCCAAACATTAGGAAGAACAGTGTGTGTCCTGTGGCTTGGTGTACCATGTTATTATAGGACCACACAATGTTCCCTTACTTGTTGAGACCCACAGTCCCGCTGCCCCTGTCCAAGAGTCTGCAGCATACTCCATAACATGCGAGTGAAGCATTCACTAACCCAATTGCCCTGAGGGTAATACAGAGTGGTGTGTGATTTACAGATCCCACTCAAGTGACACAGCTCAGAGAACACCTGGAATTCGAGATTAGAGCCTTGGTCTGTGGTAGAAGCCTTTTTTAATCTAATATCTGCTTATTATCATTACTAACATATGTATGAATGTGTTGGATCTTAATAGAATAATTGAGTTGTTACATTTCTATTTGTTCTAAATTGGGAAAAGTAAGATAAACAGACTTTTATAGTCTATGTGAATATACTGAATATGTATGTAAATCTATAGGCCTGGTTTATCGGTACACTCTAGCAACATGTTAGCTAGCTTTCATCCCCCCAGCTCTGTTAGTAGAGGGCTAAAGATTCCCTTTAGGATGGCTGAAGGAGTTTAAGTCTAAATTTGTTAAAGATGATGAGCTTTGGTGGTACATGCATAATGAATGGCTTAATATTACCCATTCATTATGCATGTACAACTGGAGAGGAAACTCTTTCTCTGGAAATCTTAGTCTCAGTAAGAGCTACAATCAATGAGTGATTTTAGAGTTAGGTTTTCCAAAGCATACAAAATGGTATTTGATTTAGAGGATGAGACCTCTGCTTGGTAAAAACTTGTTAAAAGTTTAAGTATCTAGATCCAGAATTTCATATTACTGCCTCTATTATAGATACAGTTAGAAGGCAAATTAAACTAACCAATCAGAAGATTGACATTGTAGCGGTTCAAAATGGAGACCAGAGAGAGGCCACGTGTATGGTCACACCCAATTATGGTGACAGGCAGGTCACAGGCAGAACGAGAGTTTCAGAGCAGACAGGAAATACCATTTGCTTCTGTTGTAAAAGGTTTGGTCATTTGAAGAGAATGTTTTCAATATTAATTTAATTTACAAAGATAAACTTTGCAATTAGAAAATGAAAAAACAACTTTTGAGCAATCCACTCTTCCATGTTCAAACAATAGTTTAATTGAGATGCCTTATGCCCCAGAGGTCAAAGAGATCTGTTCACTAACTGTTAACGACAACTTAAACAATATGGCAAACAGAGATGTTGACATTAACAGGAATGTTTTATTATGATTGACAAAATTAGAATCCAGATCAGATTGAGATTCATCTCCTTTACCATTAGAATATGTTACTCCAATTTTATTGGATGAAAGTGGAAGACCATATGTAAAGGGTTCATTGAATGGTAGAAAAATAACATTTTTATTAGATACGGGTGCTGAACTCAGTTTACCTAAACATAAGTTACCTGCAAATTGTGGAAAAGGTAGGTCAGTTGCTAAGAACGTTTCTAATGTGACATTTGAGATTCCAGGGTTCCTACAAATTGACATTGACATCTGGTTTTGTCATGGTACAGAGAATATTCTTGGTATTGATGTGATTAGTAAACTCAATTGGATAGTTGATTTATGTACTGCAACTATATGGAAAGATCCATCTAGGCCACAATCAATGTTAATTGATCCTTCCATGTGCAGTAATGTTGGAAGTATTTGTACAGAAATTTCTGACATGTCTTCAGATCATAAATGGCCACATACTTGAACCAATCTCGAATTGGAACAATTGGTTAGATCACATAAAAATCTTTGGAGTCAAAGCAAAAATAATGCAGGTTTGCTTAAAGATTTTGAAGTTGATATTGAAGGTAGGGACCCTAAGCCCCAACAAGTTGCCATTAGAATTAATTAGTCCTATTTCAGCTATTATATAGGAGTTTTTCCAGTAAGGAATTAAAAACAAAAGCACAATCAGTGGTGAATAACTGTATTTGGCCTGCCAAAAAAGCTGATAATTCATATTCTTTATCAGTTGATTTCAGGACACTGAATAAATGCATTACAAATAACAAACCTATTGTTCCTGAATTAAACATAATGTCATATCTGGAATGCAGTTTATTAACTGTTCTCCTTGTCAGCTCGGGCACACTGCTTTGGATGGCTGTGCACAGCACAGCCATCCTAAGTAGTGTGCTTACAGTGAAGTAAACAGACATCACCCCATAGTAAAACACACCCAGCACACAGTTGACCCTTTGATCGCACCTCATGTTAACCCCTTCCTGCCCGTGCCACTTTTATTTTAGCACTGATCACTGTATTGGTGTCACTGGGGATGTCAGTGACACCAAGTCAGTTCCCCCCAGTGTCAGAATGTCTGCCAAAGTCCCGTTATAAGTCGCTGATCGCCGCCATTACTAGTAAAAGAAAAAAAAAATTCCAGTATCTAAACCACCTTTTGTAAACACTATAACTTTCACGTAAGCCAATTAATTTACACATATTGGGATTTATTTTAGCAAAGTAAAAAAATGTAGCAGATTACATTTTGAACTAAATTTACTAATTGTTACTTTTTTTTTACTGGACATGTTTAATAGCAAAAAGTAAAAAATATTGTTTATTTTTTCAAAATTTTCGTTTTTTTTCTTTTATAGCGCAAAAAATAAAAACCGCACAGATGATCAAATACCACCGAAAGAAAGCTCAATTCGAGGGAAAATAAGGACATAAATTTAATTTGGGTGCAGCGTTGCATGGCTGCGCAATTGTCAGTTAAAATAACGCAGCGGCGTAACACAAAAAAATGGCCTGGTTAGGAAGGGGGTAAATCCTCTGGAAGGCAAGTGGTTAACATAGTTTTATGCGCTATTTACCAAGAAGTTTTGGTTTTTGAGGTAAATACTGCATAACTGGATTGTGAATTAACATTTTCAGCATCACGTGATATTTTGGGAAAATGTGGCAGACCACCTAAATACCACTTGCGATCTGCTTTAGTGAATTTAGCGTGTTTTTGCTGCCTTCATAGTTTGTCACAATGAGATTTATACATATACTGTATATGTAAATTGTAAGCAGGAAAACAATACTTTAAAAAAATCTGAAATAATAATGAAAATTTTGATCACAACCAAATAAAGGCCCCATGCACCTTGGACGTTTGGCCAACTTTCCTGGACGCCTTTCCTCCTGGCAGCAGTGTTTTGGGCTTCATGCCCTGTCTACAAGTGAAATGCGGTTAGGCACATCAAATGCTTGGGAGGCAATTAATTTAATTGGCCAGAATAATAATTTATAGGCTAAAATGCAGGGGCATCCAATGTGCATGAGGTCAAAACGTCTAAGCAATACAAGCAGCAACAAACAATCACCTGAGAAGGATGTTCGGTGGATGTTCAGAGCTCCGGGATAGTATAAAGGTTTCCTCTGCCACGGCAAAAATATGACTGAAAGGAAATTTAAACATAGTGAATCCTTCCAGTGACTATCCACAACATATTTCAGTGTGCATTACATAGAAATAAAATTCATATATGACACATCTATGGAAATAAAAAGGAGAAAGAAGAGGAGCAAAAAGTACAGCGTTTCACAGAACAAAAATGAATCTTCATGGAGGACCCAGGAAATGAAATGCCCCTCCGTTCCCCATCATATGCAGAATATGTTCGTTTTATCAAGAGCTAATTAAATACAGAGGATTATTTACCTTAATCCACAGTCCCACAGTCTTCCTCACCACCTGCTGCAGTTATATTAACTGGTCTTCAAACCCTCCTTTCTTGCTAGTCAGCACACTGGTTGTGATGCAACCTTCTCACTAATATCATATGTCCCACCAACATTCCAGCACATAGGAGCATTTTATTCTGCATATGCACATGTTTGATTTTGTGGACCAGCCTAGAGGTCCACTTGAAAACAGATGTATAGGCACATAGATAAATATATGATAAATACTTGAAAGCAATATGTGCAAAGGAGGTACCTACCAAAGGGTTGGTGATTCTTTTCAGTCATTCTTAAAATTCACTCAACCCTGCCAGACAGTATAACCAGGTGGCTCTACTTAAGCAGAAGGATCTACGCCAACTAGTGATTAATTTATGAGCTAGCAGCAATAGTCCGATTAGGTAACTCTTATGCTCTGTCCTTTTATTATCAGACTTTCTGAGTTAGACTAACAGCACTGTGAAAAACTAGACATGTAGTACTCTCCTTGATAGGTTGAAAGTTAGGTTAGGTAAATTTGGTTCTTTAGGCTCCCCTGTAATCAGTGGACCGTGGACCAGCTTGTGATTACTTTGGGCTCTTCTGGGTCTCACTGGTTACAGGTTTGACTACTCCCCTTGTATTCTGGAGGATTCTGGAATTCGTATGCTGGGAGAGTCAGAATTACCACATATATATATATATATATATATATATATATATATATATATATATATATAAATGGTACCAACCAATCCCTGGGGGAGGGCACCCAGTAGGTAACTAGGGAGTGCATAAATAGTCTGAGAGCTGGTGCAGCTGGATTCTTGTCCAGGGGCAGAAGCTCCCAGCTTGAAGGGCAGTTGCCAGCTGTGCTTTTGCTCACCATGGTCTCAGCTTGGCTAGAGCTGAGTGGCCTGTTCTAATGCTCATTGATGTCTCAGCTGTGTTAGAGCTGGGGGGCCTATGCTACTGGACATTGCTGGAATTGATTGAGGGATTTCACTGGGGATCCGCTCTGGAAAATTCACGTGAGAAATGTCTGCCTTGGAAGGAGGCATCCAACTATCCAGGGACGTTTTTAAGTACAGACCTGTGTGCTGCTGCTGTCCCTTGAGCATCAGTGCCAGATTCTGATAAAGTTTGGGTATTTCTTATGGTGTTTTAGTGTAGCTCAGTTCCTTAGTTGCTGCTTCAGGGACTGTTATAAGAATCTTTCAGAAAGTGAGACATGTCCTTGGGTTTCTGCATTGTTTTACTGTCTTCCACAGCTTCCCTATACCCTACCCAAGTTCAATAATAAAGTGTCAAAAAAGTATACCCCTAGACTGTTCATTGAGCCAGAAGAGTAAGAGAAGCAGTGTGCCTGGCTGCTGATACACTAGTTTGGGAAAGGAATCTTGGGACTACTTAGCAGGCCCTTTCGGGGGTGAGTGCTAAATGTACCCTTTCCTTCCCAATCTCACTCTACCAGAGATTACAGAAATCATATAGATTATTTGAAAATTAATACAAGGATTTAATTAAAAGCATCTAGAATAAAATTTAATATAAGTATCTAGAATAAAATTTGGGCCTTTTATATCTGTCTATAGTTTTGCTTTAAAAGGAATGTGAATGTTTTTGACATACCAAAAACGAAAACTGGACATAGTAATCAGTACTCATACTTACGGTGGTCTCTCCACAGTATCGATCTCCTGATAAATTTGAGCCATATCTAAGCTGTAAATGTTCAGAGTCTTAAAGGGGTTTACTGACAGCAGCATGTGACCAGCAGATGTCTGAAGGAAAGAAAATATGTGGTTTTGTCATAGTGGTTTTAGTTATATAAACTCTATTACAGATACCTCTTTTGTAATGGACAATATTCTATTGTAAAACCAAGTACTTCTGTCTTTTTTATCATAATAAATTCCATATTTTACATCTGATGTAGTAATATGTTTCAAAAATATACACTTTTTGAGTAGTACTTGGGTTGCTGATGTTGACCATAGTGGGTATCTGTAAATACACATGAATTCAGAGGGTATAGCAAGAGTGTCTCTTTTACCTACAGTTAGAAGGTAGTAGCTTAATACACACGGGCAGAATGGAACCAACATTCGGTCTGTGTTTATGGCGGCCGGTCTGACAGAAGCCAGCAATTCAGCCAGCTTCTATCGATTCTGCTGCTGAGTTCGGACCAGAGTGTTCTGGTAGGGGATCTCGCCCCTATCAGAACACAATAGCACAGCAGGGGAGATCCTTGTACTAACATTGGATAGTTAGTACAGCAGCTCCTTCTGAGCGGTCAGTTTTTCTTTCTTTCAGCCGCTGGGTTGAATGAAAAAAGTTAGTAATGTGTACTGGGCTTAAGAGGAGCATTTCTTGAAACCCTTTCTAACTGCACACCTTTGTTCTTAGTGATGAATGGGGAAAGCTCTACAGGTTGGACCGTACACCATGGGCTCTGCATGTGTTGAGCAAAAGACAACATAAGAAGACACCAGTAGAAATGTAAAGTGATACATCACTAGAAAGAAGTTGCCAGAGGACCCAATCCTGCCAAGCCAATTTGTTGAGACGTAGGGGAGAATAAGTAACTCTTCTGATACAAGTCATAGTTGCTTGGACTGTAGCAATACCCTTGTGAGGGATGCTGTAAGATGATGGTCCCCAAAGGTTGCCCTGACCTTGCGAGACTCCTGACACCTCTGACAACCTGGGTTCAGACATCATGCACAAGAAATGATGATTTCAAAGACACCAAATTGAAGTAAACAAGTGAATATTTACTAATGGTTCTTTAGTTGCAGAAAGTTAAAGCAAATACTTCTTAAGGTAGTCACTTGATTACCAATCTCAAAGTGAAACACAAATGTATCTGCAGTATTGAACACAATAAGTCAAACAGTATTTAAAATATACTCAAATGGAGCCTTTGACCCCAGGTAAGATAGGGAGAAGAAAGACTTTTCTCCAGTGTCAGTCTGCTCCCTTAGAATCCTGATGCCACAGGTACAAAAATAATAATAACACACTTTGGGAGAGCTAGAAAACGATGCTATAAACAAATTCTAAATAGAGTTACCCATTACTATGAGCATAGATGTGAGGCACAGAGTCCTTGCCTTGAAGAGTGGTGAAAGGGAGTCTTGATGAAAAGAACGTCCTGAATCTTCAGCTAGCTCAATAGGGCCCAAAGAGTCTGCTGTGCAATGGCGACCAACAATCCCTGATAATGTAGGTAAATGGCTCCTGGTAAAGATGGCCGATTTACTATCAGATGTGTAGTAAACGTGTCTGCATGCAGTGACCCTCAGTGAGTAGTGTACACAGTGTGAGCTTCAGCCCGCTAACCAATCCTGATGACACCGCAGCCCAAGGGATCCAGGATGTCCTGGAAGGCTCCTGCAGAATTTGCAACCAGTGTGTGGCACCCGACCTAGCAATTGGTGGCAGTGATGATGTGCACAACTCCAGTTAGTCACTCTGCCGAAAGGAAGCTCAGGATGGATGATCTGCTTCCAGGTCTGTAGCTCACCCACCAAAGATCCTCCACACCGTCCGGACCACGTGGCCTACTCCACTATTCACAGTAGCCAGGTTCCTTCTTACAGCTTCAGCCTGTAGTCCCAAGAGGAAGCCCTTCTCTCGGGGTCTGATTTTTTTGTCCTCTCCCAGAATTCCACCTCCATTTCCAGAGATCTAGAACTTCTGTTCACAACAGTATTGGTCCCTCTGCAAATCCGGCCTTCTGAACTACATATCCCACAATCCTCAATTCATCTGTAGAGTCCTTCCTTTTCTCTGTGCCTCTGAACAATATTTTGCGATCACAGCTGAACACTAGAGGGAGCGCTAGTTCAATGTGGTTCTTATTATGAATGTCTTGCAATGATACAAGTAAGTTAGCCAACACTGGACTACAGGACCTTCATCAGATATTAATGCATGTTAGGTATATCAGCAACACTTGGGCAACACTGAGTAGCAATGGGTGAATCTTCCCAGGTTCAATTCACCAAGGGTTTGACAAAACCTGTTCAAATTTATGCAAACCTGAACTTAGAGGCAAGTCCTATCGAAATCTGCTGGAGAAACCTTAGTAAATTCTGATCATAGTAGGGCTAGTAACCAATCTACTGTCAAAAGAGATGAGAAACTGCAATAGCAAAACTCAGAACAAATTTTCTAGAGACAAACAACACAGGCTTGGGACTGTGCTCAGAATTAAGCTATTGCATATGATACAACAGTGTAAAACAGTCAAGCAGTAGGGCAGATTTTATTAGAAATAACTGACTGGTGTATGCCCAACTTTTATTTTATCCACGAGGAGGGCGAGAGGGTATGGTGAATGTAAGTGATATAATGTGGGGTGGTTAGGATGTACACTATTGTTCTTTCAAATGATGCAGTAGTGGTTTGAAAATAAAAGGCAGCTCCAAAAACAGATGGTCAGTAACATGTTAGTGCTCCTCTTTGAAAACCCCAATCGAAAAAAAAAAAAAAATCAACATACAATAGAAAAATACACACATAAAAAATGAAAGCCCCAGGATACCACCCCAAAACAATAACCAACTTTTTAAATGTATAATACAGGCCCTAATAACATAAAATTTAAAAAAAATGTATCGCATTTAGTATTGATCTTCAATAAATTTTGACTTAGAGATGACCATCAGCTTCATTGCATGTCCTAATCACTCTTAAATGGGAATAAGATCCCCGGCATGTTCAATCTCAGGTGTGGTTCTTTACTCAGGGTGCACAAAAGACAGGAGCCAGTCACTTTAGAAAGTTTAAGGCTACATGTGTAGAGAATTACTGTTTTTATTTGAGAGTTTTTGAGCATTATTAGAAGTGCATTACACGTTTTTTAGAAACATATCACAAGTGTTTTACAGCTTCAGGTGTTTTTGTTTAGCCAGTATAAAGCAATAGGGGGAGAAGAAAGGAAGCAAATTAGGGGTGGACAGTTGCTGTTTGAGCAGAAAATGTGCTCGTAAAATGCTCAAGTCACACATTTTCAGGCATTTCTATTGAAGTCTATGGGGCCAAAACACTTGTATTCTGCCAAAAAGAAGCACTTTTTTGAGCGAAAGACATTTTGCTTCAGGTGACAGAACGCTCATATGTTAACAGGGGCCATTGAAATGAATAGGATTTGGCTTGTAGGGAGACATGGAGGGAGACTACCATAGTGTGAAATCTTTAAAACCTTTTATTTATTAAAAACCACCTGGAATGGGATGAGGACTTCCTGCTGTGCCTCTTAAGAACGTCAGGAGGACTAAACACCGCGTCCGGGCATAGCAAGAAGGGACGTCATCCCACAAAACGACACCGCAAGTGGTTAATATAGGTGAAGGTGGTGGTGAGAGAGCCTAGAGCCTGATCCGTGTTATCCCTATGCCTATGATGTAAAATGCGTATTTTTAGTTGGGGCAAAGCCTGAGCAGCTATGGAGGACCTCCAGATGTTGTGAGGGACTGAAAGAAGTTCAGGAGTGGAGTTTGGACCTCAATAGAGTAGGTGTTATTGGCTGATCTTTGCATACTCTACAGTCACAAGCTGCTATCGCAGATTTCCGGGTCAGTTTAAATGTTCTGCATGTGTGGTGATGGTGACTACTCATTTTTTTTTAAATTTTTGGAGTCTGCACATCTACTTGTTATGTGCCCTATCCATCTCTTCCTGGAGTTTTTTGTGTCAGCAATAAACTCCTCTTTTTTTTTCAGAAATGACTGGTGCCCATCTGTTCACCTGTCCCACCATGCCTAACAGACCTACCCCTGAGGTGAAATGTCAGCCCACCCTGACTCTGGAGATTCCACTGTTCCTTTAGGGGTCAGGGGGCAAGCTACAAGTGGCAGAGAAAGTACTGTCCATGCTTAGAGGTCACTTCTGTTAAACGGATAGCTAGGTGCTTTTTTGTGATTGCAGAATCAATTAGAAAACTATTAAAATATTAAATCCCTACACAAGTTATCCCTGAAATTATTAAAATCCTATAATACCACCCCCAGAAATTACAACCCATTTTTTTAAAGGGAAGCCTTTTAGCAGAAAAGAAGTACAATTTCATAACTGGCCATAATCTCCCTAGGCAGTTTATCAGCTTTTCCTACAACAGTGTCCAATTCACTGACACTATGGTGCCACTGTGCCACCCCCCTTTTATAGTGAGAGAGTTGCCTTAACCAAATGCTCAATTATTGCCACTTCTTAGCCTGATGACCGTAGTTCAAATGTTATGCAGTGCATTATGGTTTAAATTAGTTCTCCTAGGTGAATCTGCACATAAATTCACAGGGAGCTCAAGGCTCATTCGCCTCAAACATGTTAGCGACAAACGTGAACCCCATTCTGTTCTCTGAGCTTTTCGTCATCTGTTTGCATGGAAAGGGTGGTGTATACACTATGTCAATGTGTCTGGGCTAGAGAGCTGCAGATATAATCAGCTTGCCCAGAGGACAGGAAACCAAAAATAATAATGTAATGAAGTAAAGTAATGTTCCTACCCTGTCATATATGTTGAAAGCAGCATATATGGCAGGGAAGAACTCCAATAGTCCACCAAGGTTCCAGATTGAGTCAGTGTGTGCAGCGAATGTTCTGGGCACACAGTATGCCATCACCTGTCAGAATATCCCAGTTACAGACAGCTTTCAGCCAAAAATGTACCACTTTGCTTCAATAAAAGTTGATTGAAAATCACTATTGATGGTCTGGGTGTTGCTGACAGGGCCACCAATGGAGCAAATTGTGGCTGATTCAGCATGAAATGGCCACAATTTTATGTGGCGTATGGCCAGTGGCTGGAAACATAATAACGTAAGGCATTGTGTGCCTAATACAGACATCTGCTACAGTGGAATGCTACAGTGGATTGCCTTATGTTGTGTTTTCCTGAAAATAGGCTTGCTGATTAAAGTATGCTATCATAACCTTGTGTCCATATGGCAACCCTATGACTTTTTTGAGTTAAGAATACATACTTCAATTAGTTTAATTTTAGTGACAGCAGGTTTCCTTTCCAACCCCACCCTGTGAATGGACAGTGGAACGAAAAGCAGCACACTATTAAGCTAATTTCCCTTTCACTCTGCTCTCTACTCCTATCGGCCTGATCCTTGCACTGGAGTTCTTGCATTGTCTACTTGTGCTGCTTCTACTGTACTTACACTGAATGAAAAAAAAAAAACAAGATTTCTTTATTTATTGTAAAATCCTTTTCTTGAAATTCATTAAAGCGGAACTCCACCCAAAAGGTGTTCCGTTTTAAGCCTTTGTGACCCGCTCCAAATTAAGGATTGGCACCTTTGTAGAGCGAGGATCCAAATTTGACAGGTACCCGCTCCCACTTCCGCTGCAATCGCCTAGGCGATCAAAAGCGGAAGTTGTCCTCCCCCCTCCCTCCCCGTAGTCTTCTGGGACACATGGCAGGTCCCAGAAGACTACAGGGCCATTCATAAAGTGCAGTGCTTCTTGCGCATGTGCCGCAAGCTGTCACAGCCGGGTGCCCACACTGAAGATGCCAGCTGGACCGAGGGACAGGTAAGTGCCTGTATTTTAGTCAGCAGCTACAGTTTTTGTATTTTTTTTCAGCTGGAACTTCGCTTTAAGGAGCACAGGGTCAGAAGGAATTCCGGGATGGATAGGTTATACTACCACCTACAGAAGAATTGAACACTGGCAACAAAAAAACTGTTAGCCAGTAGTGATGGGCCAAACACCCCTCTGTTCGGTTCGTGGTCGAACATTCAAACATAACGAAAGTTCAACCGTGAACTTCAAACAGGGACAATTCACTAAGTGGTAAGATACTGCACAGCTACTGAAATACTGAGTTATAATATTAGATCATATGATATTTTAGTACTGAAAACATTCTTTCATGTTTCAGCTGTCAGCGGAGTTCCCTGCTGACAGCTGCATGTAAAATGAATGTCCAGCAATAAAATAAATTACATTTATTAACCATTTGCCACCCGCCCTATGGCCGAATGGCGGGCGGCAAATGTCATCAGCGTTCCGGGTGGACGCCATATGGCGTCCTCCCGCACATGCGCAGATTGCGCTCCTGCAGAGCGGCGCAGCGGCGCGATCTGTCACCGGCCGTGTACCTCGGACACGGCCGATGACAGATCTGAGTATCGGCCCCGTTGCCGGTACCATGTGACCAATCACAGCAGGTCACATGACAGTTGTATACAATGGATGGCTTCATTCATGCCATCCATTGTACACTACTGCCTAGCTGTGAATGGTCACAGCTAATCACATGCACATGTCATGTTATTAGCTGTGGCCAAATCACAGCTAAGCACAAAAAAACAAAAAACCCTGAATGAATTGATGTCATTCAGGTAAATGCTTGCTTATAGTAAAGTAATTCTTTGCTATAAGCAAATTGTGTAAAAAAAATACTGATCACTTCCCCAAAGTAGTACAATGTTACTATGGTAACATTGTACTACTTTGGTCATAGTGAAATATAAAAAAAAAATCTTAAAAAAAGAAAACAAAATTAATAAAAAATAAAAAAAAATAAAAAAAAATAAAATATATATTTTTTTTTCATACTGTCACCAGTCAGTGTTCCTGATCACCGCCATGCCAGTTATATGATGATGCTGTACTGCACTGGTGACAATATGTAAAAAAAAATAGTGAAACTATCAAAAAAATATGACAAAAAAAATACAACTTCAAAAAACTCGCCATGCCTCTTATGAAGTACGTCGGACTGTCTACTTTGCAAAAAGGGGTCGTTTGGGGGATATCTGTACTGTTCTGATATTCTTGGACCTCAAGAAACTAGATTGGCCGTCAGTACTTCAGGACTGATCAATATTCAGATCTATACCATAGTTTGTGAACTCTATAACTTTCCTACAAACTAAAAAATACATCCTAATTTGGGTTATTTTCACCAAAGACATGTAGTAGAATACATCTCGGCCTAAATTTATGAAGAACAATTATTTATTTGCAAACTTTTATAACAGAAACAAAGAAAAACTTTTTTTTTTCAAAATTTTTGGTCTTTTTTTGTTAATTTAGCAAAAAATAAAAACCCCAGTGGTGATTAAATACCACCAAAAGAAAGCTCTAGTTGTGTGAAGAAAATGATAAAATTTTAGTTTGGGTACAATGTTGTATGACCGTGCAATTGTCATTCAAAGTGTGAGAGCGCTGAAACCTGAAAACTGGCCTGGGCAGGAAGGTGTAAAATTGCCCGGTATTGAATTGGTTAATGAATAAATTTAATTTTAAAAAAATGGTGTGGTGTCACCCCCATCCATACCAAGCCCTTTGGGTCTACTATGGATTTTGAGGGGAACGTTGGGGGTCACCCCAAAATCCATACCACACCCTTATCTGAGAATGCAGCCCAGCAGGTCAGAAGAGGGGGGAGACGAGCATGCCCCCCTCCGAACCATACCAGGCTACATGCCTTCAACATGGGGGCGGTGTTCTGGGGCAGGGGGGCTCTCCCCCAAAGCACCTTGTCCCCATATTGATGAGGACCCCTGCATCCCATGGGGTATTTCTTGGGATGGAATTTTCTTGTCTCCCGCCATGCAAAATACACATGGAAAGTAGGTGTACCTCCCCCTGTTATTACACAGATGGATCTATAGAAGGCATCCACTTTTGAATACAGGCATACCTCGGTTTACGAATTTAATTAGTTCTGCGGGACCTTTTGTATTGCGAAACATTCATAAACCGAAACGCGGTTTCCCATAGGAATGCACTGAAAACCAATTAATCCGTTCCGAAGGTCAGAAAAAAGTAACAAAAAAGTCTTTTATCTGTTCAAAACTCTTTATAAAGTGCACTTTAAAGGCATAAATACTGTACAAGGACATAATTAAAAATTAATTTGTAAATGCATTGAAAACCAATTAATCTGTTCGTATTGCAAAAAAATTCGTAAACCAAGCCATTATTTTCAATGGATTTTCATTCATAAACCGAAAATTACGTTAACCGAGGTATGCCTGTACTGGAAAAAGGAATAGAAAAGTGGAGAAATCCAGTACTGCAGAGCACAGTATCTGAATGTTTGCAGGGCAATGGATCATATAGTAGCTAGTTTCTGCATATGACCAGCTAATGCAGCAAGTAAATTACCGTATTAAGGTAGTTGTAAAGGTTCACTTTTTTTCTTTTGCTAATATAATAAACATATTATACTTACTGGCCTTGTTCAAGGATATTGCACAGAGTGGCCCCAAAACTCTTCTGGGGCCCTCAACCGTTGCTCTCCACTCTGCTTCTTCTCTATCTGCCAGCTCAGGAAGCTGCTTCCTATGGTGGCACATGTGCTGGCGTGCTCCCAAAATGGGCTGTGTGCGTCCATAGACACGGCCACTCCCTCCTCACAGGATTTGACTGACAGCAGCAGGAACCAATGGCTCCTGCTGCTCTCAGCCAAGCCTGTGAGAAAAGACCTGCAGATGGTAACAGCACTGGATCAAGAATGGACTCAGGTAAGTATTTAGGGAAAGGGGGGGGGGGGCAGCTACTGAAAGGTTTTTTTAATATAAAAAGAAAAAAAGTTTGATATTAGAACCACTTTAAGTGAGACAGTAACATATAGTAATTAGCAAGTCGTTACTCAGATCAGTAATAAAAAAGACTTACATATATAGCATCCCGGTGAAATCTCTTCTTTAGGCATAGCAGGACAGCACTTTCACATACTTCCCTAGGAAACGTATAGGTATACATTATATAACAAAGTATTCAGTGCACTCTAAATGTTCTCTTACAAGTAAAACAATGAGTGAGCAGAATTAAAGTGTATGTAAACCCTAATAATACCCTTCTTTTGTTTGCTCCTCTTAGATCTGATAAATATGCCTCTGAAAGAACTTTGTTTATCTGTTTTACAAGTACAAAAAATACCTGTTAAAATATCTAATACAAGGTCTGTGCTGTGATAAAGGAGGCAGCTAGAAGAATGGTTGAGATACAAAAACACTACGGACCGTAAAGGTTCACCTGCAGCACCACAGAATCAGAGTGCAACAATCAATTAGTCAGATACCTATGTAAAGTTTAGAAAACATTAATATAAATACATCAATCCTAAAGTGCAGGATGATATCACAATAAAAATAAAGTATATACTGTATGTATAACAGTACATAAAGAGCTGATAAGTGGAAAAAAAGTCCTGTATAGTACAAAAAAAAAACACTTATTAAAATTCCTCCTCCAACAACTCAGATTGTTGCCAGACTCTTCTCTTTGTAAAGAAGCACCAGCCACCACCTCATGAAATGAGCACTCACCAGAAAATGTGCACAAAATGAGTAGCAAGCATGTCATCATAGGTAGGTGTCATCCAGAATAGCCTATACATCCATCCACAGTACTCTCCTCTCCAGTTCCCAGCACCAATCCAACATGATGATACATTACTAGCATTAAACTGGGCATGAGTAGAAGGGATGACATTCCATTTGCTTAGAAATTGTTTTTGAGGAAAGCCCTAGACTAGTGTCTATCCCATATTTATTTTTGGTATCCTGGCCAATTCAATCTACAGAAGAGGACAGTGGCCATGGGTGCCAAGTTTGCACCCATGGCCAAGTTTGTTGTGTTACAAGTAATTAACTCAGATATTTGGTATTTTTCTATTGTCCTTGTGAGAGACAAATTCATCTTGCTTTCTCTCATTACCCATAACCAACTTACAAGCTTTGCATCTTTGAAATTAAAAAAAAAACTTTTCCTCTTTGGAAAAAAAAGGATGTCTCACTGGGGGATCAAGTACTCGTTTGACTACTCAGTCCCCAAAATTAGGGTCTCTCTTATATACAGTGAAGGAAATATGTATTTGATCCCCTGCTGATTTTGAATGTTTGCCCACTCACAAAGAAATGATCAGTCTAAAAATCGAATGGTAGGTGTATTGTAACACTGAAAGACAGAATAGCAACTCAAATTTCAAAAGAAGTGCATGTCTAACAAATTATGCACTGGTTTGCATGTTCATGAGGGAAATAAGTATTTGATCCAATTCACAAAACATGACTTAGTACTTGGTGGCAAATCCCTTGCTGGCAATCACAGAGGTCAGACATTTCCTGTAGTTGGCCACCAGATTTGCACACATCTCAGAAGGGATTTTGGCCCACTCCTCTTGGCAGATCCTCTCCAAGTCATTAAGGTTTGGTGGCTGACGTTTGGCAACTTGAACTTTCAGCTCCCTCCACAGATTTTCAATTGGATTAAGGTTTGGAGACTGGCTAGGCCACTCCAAGACCTCAATGTGCTTCTTCTTGAGCCACTCCTTTGTTGCCTTGGCTCATTATCATGCTGGAACAACCATCCACAACCCATTTTCAATGCCCTGGCTGAGGGAAGAAGGTTCTCACCCAAGATGTGACGGTACATTGCCCCGTCCATCGTCCTTTGATGCAGTGCAGTTGTACTGTCCCCTTAGCAGAAAAATACCCCCAAAGCAGAATGTTTCCACTACCATGTTTGACAGTTGGGATGGTGTTCTTGGGGTCATAGGCAGCATTCCTCCTCCTCCAAACACGGTGAGTTGAGTTGATGCCAAAGAGCTCGATTTTGGTCTCATCTGACCACAACACTTTCAACCAGTCCTCCTCTGCATCATTCAGATGTTCAGTGGCAAACTCAGACGGGCCTGGACATGTGCTTTCTTGAGCAGAGGGACCTTGCGGGCACTGCAGGATTTCAATCCTTGTCGGCGTAGTGTGTTACCAATTGTTTTCTTGGTGACTGTGGTCCCAGCTGCTTGGAGATCATTGACAAGATCCTCACGTGTAGCTTTGGGATGATTCCTCACTGTTCTCATGATCATTGACACTCCATGAGGTGAGATCTTGCATGGTGCACCGGACCTAGGGAGACTGACAGTTGTTTTGTGTTTCTTCCATTTGCGAATGATTGCACCAACTGTTGTCACCTTCTCACCAAGCTGCTTAGCGATAGTTTGGTAGCCCAGTCCAGCCTTGTGTAGGTCTACAATCTTGTCCCTGACATCCTTGGACAGCTCTTTGATCTTTGCCATAGTGGAGAGTTTGGAATATGATTGTTTGATTGCTCCTGTGGACAGGTGTCTTTTATACAGGTACAAAATGAGATTAGCAACACCCCCTTTAAGAGACTGCTTCTAATCTCAGCTTGTTACCTGAATGAAAGACACCTGGTAGTCAGAAATCCTACTGAATGATAAGAGATCAAATACTTATTTCCCTCATGAACATGCAAATCAGTGCATAATTTGTTAGACATGCATTTCTTTTGAATTTTTAGTTGCTATTCTGTCTCTTAGAGTTACAATACACCTACCAATCGATTTTTAGACTGATCATTTCTTTGTGAGTGGGCAAACATTCAAAATCAGCAGGGGATTAAATCCTTATTCCCTTCTTCTGTAGGTAGAATTGACAAGATGCCAAAAATAATTATGGGACCAACAATAGTCTAAAGCTTTCCTTAAAAACATTTTTGAGCATATGGAATGTCAGTCCTTTTACTCAATATCCAATTTAATTCTTGTAATGTATCATCATGTTGAATTATGGTGTACAAGATGAAACATCAGCTGTCATCATAAAAATATCAGATTTATCATCCAAATCCACTTTTCTCAACAACTGCAGGAATTTTATTTTGTATCTCTCAAATAGTCATTGGTCTGTGTCACACTAGGCTGAAGGACTATCCTGATGCTCCCCTAGCCTGCTATGGGTGTCCCTTCTTTTCCTTTATCATGTGGTTGAAAAGCGATGTAAAAAGGGGAATGATTGGAAGCTTGCACATTAGAAAAGTGGTGGGTGCACCCACAATCATAAAAGCATTACACAGGGCAGCACAGTGGCTAAGTGGTTAGCACTTCTGCCCAGCAACACTAGGGTCATCAGTTTGAACCCCAACAATGGAACTACCTGTTTCGTGTGGATATTCCAGTTTCCTCTCGCACTCCAAAGACATACTGGTTATTTGTCTCTTGTCTAAATTGGCCCTGTGAGTATGTGAATTAGGGTAAGGTAAGCTCCTTGAGGGCAGGAACTAATGTGATTGTGTAATAAATATGTAAAGTGCTATGTAAATTAATGGCGCTATACAAGTACCTGTAATAAATAAATAATAATAATAAATAAATAAATATGCTGATCAGCAACATGAGAGGCATAAGAGTTTGGTGAGTGTCTAACATAAAAGGAGTGGTGGTTGGAGGATTTGCTGGGTTGACTTCAAGAAAAAAGTTTTTCAAGAAATTGACATCCACCTCAAATTGGGAAAGGAAAGGTCTGAAAGGAAACTTTCTGCTGAGTTCTTTTTAGAAAACCTATAGTATGTGTAAATCTTGTGACTTTTGTTTGTGTAAAAAATTATATTAAATAGAAAATGTATAAAATATAAAATTGTTTAAATATCCCAGAAACTAATTTTTTGGGTCAATTTTATTGGATGTTTTTAGATGCAATATATTTTCAAAGAATTCACAGACCGCTATAAGAACACAACAAACGTTGTCTCTCTGGCCCCAACAGAATGATCAGGGAGTCATTAATCTGATATACACAGTTTTGGGGGTAAACCTCCACTGGAACTACTGAGCTTTGTAAACAACTTTTTTTTCAGAAGAGCTGCAAGGGAGAGCCTGAAAAATGTGAAAGGGTCCAAGAATACCATCTACTGGTATAAGGTAAAAATATTCATATGCATTATTTTAGGAGGGCCTTAAAGTATATCCTGTATAACCCAGAGCCAAAAATGTAGTATACTCCTGTTTACCAGTCCTTACTGGCACTTACTCTAAAAATGATAAATCAGACAGCTCTTCCACTTCTGGGCACTGCTCCCCTGTCCGGGCCTATTTCACACAAACAAGAAGACAATGGTTACTTAAGTACTGTAGAACACCATTTCAACATATAGCTATCAAACACCATTTCACTTTTTCTAGTTCATTATTTAAAAAAAAAAAAAATTTTAAGGTATATGTCAGATTAACATTGAAATGTTGATAAAATACATCGAATACATACAAGTGTATGTAAAACCAAAACTTTTTTTCAGTTTTAGATAATGTAGGGAAGGGTTAGAGCACCTGTCAGGCTTTTATGGCTGTCTGTAACTTCTCTAGAGAGGTTCACCCTCTTTATTTGTATGGTGACCATTTAAACTGAGACTTAAAGTGAAGAAAATCCAAAAAATTGAGTTGTCACTAGGACAGAAATACATAGTGGGGAAATCTTCCAATGAGGACACTTGTTCTGGTGACAACTGTCCAGGAGGGCATTTCCCTCACTTTCACTAGAGTCTGCACAATTCAGACTATTTTTGGTCCCAATCACAGTAATATTGTACTACAAAGCTGGATGAAAATTTGATGCAAGCTAGGTGGAAATCAGGTGCAAAATTTGTGCAATATAGACACAAACCAGATGAAAAAATGGCATGTGAATTGACCCTGACTGATCCACCCTAAAATGCTCAATTACTTCAGATGCCACTGTCAGTTCTGGGAGTCACAGGATAGCGACACCTCTGAGAACCTTGGTGCTGCTGGACCTGCAGATAATTAAAAACTGACACATGCATCACCCTATTGATCATCATTGTACCCATACAGTTCACTGATCACCAGTGATCATTCTATCCACTATTATACTGATCAACACTGCACCTATTGAATTCACTGCTGACTGCAACTACAACTGTTGCACTTTACTGCTGAATACCATTGTAATCATGCATTTGTTTGCTGACCATCACTACAATCATGCACTTCATTGATGACCACCACTAGAGCCATGCTCTACACCACTGACTGCCTCTGCAAGTGTCTGCGCATAACTGAGCATAACTGCTTTTGCACACTTTGTCAGTAACCAACAATGATCACCTTCTGGTTGTACTGAGAAAAACTAGAACCTGAAATTGTTGACTGCTCATTCTTGTGTGGTGCCCTCCTAGTTAGCTAGGAAGAGCTAGAATTGTTAGAGAGAAGGGCTGAGTAGCAGCCTGGGTGTAATAGTCAGCAGGTCAAATTTGGGTCAGCAGCTGAGAGGCTCTGCAGACCAGCCCTCTGGAATTTTCCCTTGTTCTAGACCTTTGGAGAAAGGCCCAGAAGCAGTGGGCAGATCTGAGGAGTGGCCACCCTGAACTCTTGAAGGATCCTGGCCAATCCCCAACAGGAAGCTTGGAAAGGGGCCAGGACAGCCGTTAAGTGTTGCTGAGCCTGCTCAGCTGCAGGAAATTTTGAATGGAAGACAGTGAGGAAGATGTGAGGCTAAAGGCAGGAGCCAGGCAGGGGGCCTAGATTGAGAGGGGCTCGCCTACCAGCAGTGGAGCTGGAAAGAAGGAAAGCTCAGGACTTCACTGGCCCCCAGAGCGAGGACCTCCTGTACAGCAGGGAAGGAGCTAAAAGGCCTGGTAGCATCCCCCAACCCATCAGCGATACAGAAGAGGATCTGAGTGAGTACCCCTGCACCCCCTGGGGGGATAGGGGAAGGAGCACTCTGGTGGGAAACCAGATTTGCTACCTACTTGGGACTGTCCACTTCTTAAAGTAACAGACACCAGATCCCCTGTTCAGCCATACCTCCAGATTGCTGGATGAAGGAACTGGAGTTTATCTAGGATCTGGGGTGGCACATTCAGGAGATGCTGGATAGCTCTCCAACAAAGACTGTGTTGCAATGGAGGCTTGTAAATAGTTCCAGGAAGTTGTCCTCAGTTCATTAGTTGGGCATCTTGTACACCCCTAACCCTAGTTCAAATCCCCTAAATAAAATAACAAATCAAAAGCACTGATTTCTGACTTGGGATGCATGCCTATGTGGAAGTGCGAGTTGCCTGGCTATGCAGGTCTATTGGGGGACCCCAAATGTCGTTGCCACTCCTAAGGGGGTAGTGCTACACTTGCATGCTCACACATGGGGTTATTATGCACTAACTAAGGTAAAGGATCGGGAGGTGAGTGGTTCAGGTGGAGAGCCTTTTTACAGACCTGCCCAGAATGGGCAAAGTGACAGTGTCTATTTAACATTATAGGCTAACCAGGTGGTTGTCTTCACTGGTTTTAGATAGAGGGAGCAATCTCCAGTTTTGGGTCTAACTTCTTTCTTACTTGTTTTTGGTTAGGTAAGTATCAAATATTGCTTGTTAATTGTAGTGCTACACTTTGAGAGATTCTGGTTTTGGGTCCCCCTATTTTCCTGCACAGCCAAACAACACAAATTTTCCACCTTTGTATTCAAAGTCAGTGATCAGTCCATGAGCTTGTTTTTGTTGTTTTATTGAGGGATAAACTTGGATGAGGTCTAGTGGTATATGTGATGCCCAATGAAACTGAAACATTTTGGAGGACAAATTTCCTATGTACAAGAAGCAAGAATTCAATCCTGGACTTTCTACTCCCTCTGGAGTGGCTCTTGCCTCTCAACAGATCAGCACACAGTCCTTACTAGGAGTATTCAGACTCCTTAAATGAACCTCTTCAGATCCCAGATTAAAATATCCTCATCCACCTGGCTGTCACATAACTATACTGTCCCAGGGAGAACTAGTTGGATACGGCACCTGACTGCCCTTTCCCTTGTAGGCCCAGGGGATGTAGAGGTACTCACACTGTCCTGTTCCTGTAGCTTTACAGATGAACCTGCTTTTAGGCCTTACGCTGGGCTGGTTTCTTCCCCTACTGACAGGCTGTCCTTTCCTGAATATTATAAATAAATTGCCGCTCTCAAATGTCACAACTCAGAATCTGTCACAACCATATAAGTAATAACATAAACGAGTCCACATGTAGAAATTAATAGTCCCAGTGTTATGATCCATATAGTAGATCACTACATGTCTTTAATATAATATGTCACCAGACCTCAATATAGATTTAAAATGGCTGCACCGTTTGGCTAAACCAAGCCTTGGTCTAGATATCACAATGAATATAATTCCACCAAGCCTCAGTCTGGGGGTCACCAGACCTCGATGTGGATTTAAAATGGCTGCCGCTTGGCTAAACCAAGCCTTGGTCTGGAAGTCACAATGGATAAAATTCCACCAAGCCTCGGTCTAGGGATCAGACTCCAACATGACTGCCGTCATTAATTATCTTATGTGGCATGCATATTATATTATGTCTCTTCCACAGGGATTAATCAAATAATAAACCGCCTCACATGAACCTAAACAAATTGTAAATAGATTTATAATTAGTTAACTAAAAACATAATTATATTTTAGGTTTTAATTCAAAACCTCTATGGATGGATATAGCTGAATATACATGCTATATACAAATGGGTGATATACATTTACATAACTAAAGCATTACTAATAAAAGAATGAATGTCCCACTCAACATTCATGCCATAGGGGAAAAAAGATTTAAGTTCATAAATCCAATGTGTCTCTAATCCAGACACTCCCCTTTTAAAGGGGACTCCGGGACACGATGATTGACAGCCGAGGCCGCGAATGATGGCACGGGTAGGGTGCGCATGTGCCCCCTACCTGAAACTGCGAAATCACGTATATATACTTGATTTTGCGCACCCCTGCTCCCCTGTAGCAGTATTTCTGCTATAAGGCAGCAGGAAAGCGGTTAAGGTTGGCTGAACTGGATGGACTTTTTTCAACCAGATGTAGCACCCTCTAGTGTGCTACTAGAAT
The DNA here is from genome assembly GCF_062004578.1 of Staurois parvus. Lineage (NCBI taxonomy): Eukaryota > Metazoa > Chordata > Amphibia > Anura > Ranidae > Staurois > Staurois parvus. Next base: position 2,267,077 of record NW_028318609.1, on the reverse strand, counting down.
AGTGTAGTGTATTGTATTTAAAATCATTGTGTATGACTCATGGTAGCTGTGTGAGTCTGTGATTGAGGGCAGATTATTGCAGGTCACTTGAATGACTTAACAGGTTGTTGCTTTATCGCCTCCTCCTTACTCTGGAGGACTATAGAACCTTCCAGAAATCGGTAAGGAGGAAGGGGTGGAGGCCTAATCTGCATGTTTATGGGATTCCGGCCAATCCCAGGGTTGGAGGCCCTGGTAGAGTGGTGTACTGGTCCATAAAAATGGGAGAGTCAGACTGACAGGGGAGTCAGGTGGAAGATGGAGTGCTGAGGAGACTGTTGGTTCCTGGGAGGGGTCCCCTAGGTCTAGGGGGGGCCGGCCTCCAGACTGGACTTGGGCTGGCTCATTAGGATACATTTAGCAGTGAGGCGTGAATGGGATCGAGACCTGGAGCAGCAGGGAGCAAAGAGGACAGAGTGAGTACAGCAGCACTCTCTGGGGTCTACAAGGGGAAAGACTGCCACATGTAGCAAGCTTTCTAAGGACAGCGCAGGGCTCAATCCTTTATCCTTGTCCTGGAAGATCTTCTAAGCAGCCAGGAGGGCTGGTGGTGTTTGCAGGTTGTGAAGCAGGAGGCAGCTCTACAGGGGGAGAGAAGATATCTCTGCATGTAGTTACAAGAAGCTAAGCTGATTATTGAGGGGCTGCTAGTTCCTCGCCTGTAAAGGGCTGTTGCTACTGATCCGCGAAAGCTGATGGCTTTTATGGAACATAACAGTCCAGGATCTGTCTTTGTACATACGAAGGAAGTGTCCCCCCTTCATTGATTCAAGCCAAACTGGGCACCCCATAATACCTATTTCCCTATCTAAGTTATTTCCCCTAATAAAATAACAAAAACAAGCCCATGGACTGGTTACTGTCTCGTGGATGCAAGTCTGTGTGAGAAATACTTATTGTCTGGCTGAGCAGAGAGAGCTTAGGGGTACCCACAACCAGGGGCGGACTGACCATTCGAGCACTCGGGCACTGGTACCTTTTATAGGCTTTTTTGGGTGTGCTTTGAGTGTGGGCAAGGACACAGGGACCCCATGATCCCTTATTGCCCGGGAGCCCCATGAGTTGTCAGTCCGCCCCTGCCCACAACACAGGGGCCCTCACAAGGGTAGTTCTACACATATGAAATATGTAACTTTTAAGGGAAACAGGATGCAGTTAATCTGAGACATCGAAAAGCAGTCCAACTTAGGGGAGGGCAACAGAGAAAACAATCAAAACAGAATTGGGGGCAGCCTGCAGCTCAGTGAGCTGCCTGAAGAACTTTATGCCTGCAACTGGAATCAGAAAATCATTAAAAGTCTTTGCGTCCAGTGTGAAAAGCAGATCATGGTGCATTGCTTTTCATAGAGCAATTGACAGGCTGTTGGGAGGCATTATGTTGCTAACTCACTGCCTGTTTTAACCCTCAAAAGACTGAACCACCGCACTGCAACCACATGCATTGCATGTGAAAGCAGGGCAACTGGAAGCAGTCCCCACAGTCCTTTAACTTGAATGGATCGTATTCGGTGGTGGTACTGCAATGGAGTTTAATTTTTCAAGTGGCTGCAAAGCAAAGCATCATGGTTGTGGCATGCATATAATCCTGAGCAGCTAAATACCTTGTTCAGGTGGGCGGTCAAGTGTTGGTAAAACCATGGCTCAACTGCCTGCTTTTATCTCTCCTTGGCTACACATTTGAATCGAAGACCAAGTGAAAGCCTTGCAAATTTGGAAAACAGTTGTTTGTTGAATGAAAGCTTTGATGAAAAATAAAATGGAACTTTGTCCTTAAAGTTGATGGAAACTCGCACATCACCCTCAGGCTAACTGTATAAAATTGTTGTATCACCCTCTGATGCTCTTTTACATGAAATCTCTTAATACAGCTTCAAACTTTTTTGTTGTTTTAGATTTCAGTCACATGAAGCTATTCTATGCCTCTGCTCTGATCAGAGGTGAGAGCTTTCTCCTCATTATTGAAGTCAGGGCCAGATCAGAAGGGAGGGAGGGAGGAGTGGAAGCATCCAAAGTGGAGAGCCACTTTTGCATGTGTATTGAACAGTGTTGCTTATAATCCCTGACAATGCTAATGGTTTCATCCATTTTAATAGTGGCTGATGCCTTTCGGCATGGCTCAGAATGAAAGCGAATACTTGGGTCAAAAGCAGAATAAAACAGCAAAATAAATAAGTTAACTAAAGACATTCAATTAAAATATATTAGAACATATATATATATATATATATATATATATATATATCTATCTTCAGATGATCTGAAAGACACACTGTGGTATATGGCACAAGCTGTGGTATATGGCACAGACAAAGGTGATGGCTAAAACATCAGATGATAATAATAAAAATGTCCAGACAAGATGTCGCAGGATCCTGCGTAAAAGCTGAATATGCCAGGATCAAATAGTAAAATTGCGCACTCACCGGACGCACTATGGATATGCGCATTTGATATATAACCACCGGAAATCCCTCATCTAGTGGGGAAGATATCCATCTGGGCGCAGATGATCCTGATGCTCCCTCTTATTGGTATGCAGTAGGCAGTTTCCAGGTCCAGGAATCCCCTTAAGGCTGAATAAACTTTTCTTATGGGTATGATACTCCCTCCGGTGGCAATGGTGGGTAATAGGATATCCTGGAATTTATTAGCTCCAATAGGAGCCAAAAAAGTGCCTCATAGTGTAGTATGTAAAATCAAAGATTTATTTCAAGAAATATATAAATATATATAGCAGATAAACAGGGTGGAAACACTCAGACAATAAAAGTGTGACTGACCCAAAAGTAAGATGGCCGCCGGGCCTCCTCGTGGCTCCGGGCGGCTAAGACGTCACGCTCTGTTGGCTCCTCCTAAGGCCTTTTGTGCCAATGCATCTTTGATTTTACATACTACACTATGAGGCACTTTTTTGGCTCCTATTGGAGCTAATAAATTCCAGGATATCCTATTACCCACCATTGCCACCGGAGGGAGTATCATACCCATAAGAAAAGTTTATTCAGCCTTAAGGGGATTCCTGGACCTGGAAACTGCCTACTGCATACCAATAAGAGGGAGCATCAGGATCATCTGCGCCCAGATGGATATCTTCCCCACTAGATGAGGGATTTCCGGTGGTTATATATCAAATGCGCATATCCATAGCGCGTCCGGTGAGTGCGCAATTTTACTATTTGATCCTGGCATATTCAGCTTTTACGCAGGATCCTGCGACATCTTGTCTGGACATTTTTATTATTATCATCTGACGTTTTAGCCATCACCTTTGTCTGTGCCATATACCACAGCTTGTGCCATATACCACAGTGTGTCTTTCAGAGCATCTGAAGATATATATATATATATATATGTTCTTATATTTCTTATTCACTAGCGCCGCACTTTCTATTTATGTATACTTTTTGAAGGTTTGCTGAGATTACCTTGTGTGCATTGGCTGCTAATTAGAGAGCGCTCACTTTTTATTTTTATTTTCTCTTTTCCAATTAAAATATATTGTCAATCATTATATTTAGTCTTTCCAAAGAACCCTTTGTTAATGTTTGCCTGGAGAGACACTTTAAGGTCATAAACCAAGATCTCATTACTACTTTATTCTTGTGTGAAATCAAAAGAGGTTCTTTTCAGGATAAGGCCACCAGCTCAGACACACGTCTTGTAGAGGTCATAGGGACAAAGAACAGAACTTTGTGTGTGAGTGGACAGGGGAAAATCCCTAATACATTCCAAATGAGGTCTATGAGGAGCCATCAGAACCAAACTGTGATATAGGAGGTTGTACATGAGAGACTCTCTGTACAAAGGTTTGGACTAACGAATGGAAGGGTATCGGTCTTCAAAATCAGTTTCCAGATTTGGCACTTGAGGGTAATTGAGGGGGGTTGTCATTTTTGTTTAGCTCGCTGTAATTATATACATGATATATACATGATATTGACAGGCATATTGGCAAGCATTTATGCACAGCAGAAGCACCAAAAGCTGCTGTAGGTATCATCTCTAGCTGCCAATATTTCCAAGGAATGCAACCTGTACAGGGGACTTCATAAATGGGCAGCACAGTGGCTAAATGGTTAGCACTTCCGCCTGGCAGTACTCGGGTTGCTGGTTCAAATTCCAACCACAGCACCACCTGCCTGGAGTTTGTATGTTCTCCCTGTGCCTGCGTGGGTTTCCTCCGGGTATTCCGGTTTCCTCCCACACTCCAAAGACATGCTGGTAGGTAAATTAGACCCTGTCTAAATTGGCCCTAGTATGTGTTTGTATGAATGTGAGTTAGGGACCTTAGATTGTTTGCCCCTTCAGGGTTAGGGACTGAGGTGAATGTACAATATGTATGTAAAGCGCTGCGTAAACTGACGGCACTATATAAGTACCTTAAATAAAAAAAAATAAAAAAAATAAAATTTTCACATAAAAAGCTCTTTTAGTACTAATGTTGTGTACTTCTTGATCTCATTTTTGTTTGATGCACTTGCACGCCAAAGTCCTTAGCTACTGTTTGCTGTCTATTATTCTAAAAACTCAATAAAAATGTTTGTGAAACAAAAATAGCTTTTATCTCCATAACAAAAAACAGCAACATACAAACTGTAACGCACATCAAGCTTAAAACAGCTCTATACCAAGCAAATAAAGAGTTGGTTTGGACTTCACACATCATCATTATACTATGTTTTTTATGCTTTTTCATATGCCAATGAAATAGCTATATTTAAGTGCAGGATGCCTTCCTTAGAAACACTGTAAGCCTTTTGGATGCCTACAGGCTGGTGACCATTGTACAAGGCATTTTATTGGGCTGCTTGGTGTGAACTCTACATATTCAGAGGAATCATCTCAAGGTACCTGCACTTCAAACCTGTCAGTAGGAATGAGCATGGGTTTGGTCTGCACTTAGGTTCAGACCAAACCCAGAAGCAAATAGTTACTCCACCCAATCAGCCATGGCCAGGGCATTTTCCGTTCCCACAGCCGCATTAATCAAGGAAGTGAGGATGCCCTTGACATCCTTGTCCTAATATGGCCAAATATATGGTTAATGGCTGTCAAGGTCCTACCTTTTCCCAGAGGTTATGCTGCTCCATGTGCTGGCATCCATCTTGGGTTTCTGCAGAGCATGGTGGGAGTCTTTTATGCCTTCAGGTCTCTGCGGCCCATCCCCAGAGGGGTGTGGTTGATCACATATAAGCCTGTTGTCAGCACGTGCTCTTTGCATTTGTGTCTTGTATGTTCGTGTTGCAATAAGCTCTGCTTCTACTCTCGTTGCTCTCCTGGAAACTGACTCGGCTTTTGACTAGACTATTCTCTGCGTTATCCATTTATCTGACCTCCCATTGCTGAACCCGGCTTGTGACCTGTAATTCTTGTCTATCGTTCTGTACTGTCTGTCCCGTTGTTATCGACCCGGCCTGCCCGACTACGCTATTGTCTTATCTGGTTCCTACCAGCTACACGCCATTGGAGTCGGCCATTACCACAGCTAGGGTGTCTCGGGGGCCGCGACCTGGTCCCTGGCTGCGTCAAGTCCATCCCCACCATCAGGGGCCCTGGTGAAGGGCAGCGTGGGACTTAGACTCCGCGCCCTGAGGGACTCCGGTCTGTGGGTGGTGGTTGTCGTCAGTCGGTGCGTGACCCTGCCATTAGGCCTGCCTGTCCATTCCACAGCTCCTGCCCTGACATTGGCATTGTCTTTACTTTTGCCTTTACTTTATAAAACAAACAAACAAACAAACAACAAAAACTTTAAAATACTCAACATTTATAGCATGCAGCCACCCATTCATATGCAAAAATAAATACAGTACCTGCTTTTTGTTCATGGCCATTTGCAACATATCTTCTGTATAATCCTCAGCTTCCCATCTATCCTTTTGGGGTTGTATAGATTGTGCAGGTTTGGTAGGAGGAGTATCTTGGTACATTGTCCATTTACTAAGATTTTCTACTGTAAGGCGTGGCAGGAGAGTTTCTGAACTTAACCAGCCCGTGGGATCACTTCTTCCAGGTACACTGTGTGCCCAGTGAACGTGAGTTGTTGATTCATAAGAGGGACTTTGCTCTTCTTCCTCCTCCTCTGTCTGAATATCCTGGGTAGAGTCTACAACTGATGATCCCACCTGCGAATCAGTCAATGTTGTTCCATCTACTGGAGTGCTTTGAACTAAATGTTCTTCATTTTCTTTGCTTAGTTTAGGTTTTGAGAATGTTACTGAACTCTGTGACTCTTCATTAGCTTGTAAGTCTTGTCCTATACTGGATCTCGATTCCACTAGCTGCAAGGGTCGATATCGTTGTATGGTATCAGTCTGATTTTGAATGCCTTTCTTTGTGTCACTCATTAACCTCTCTGAGAGTCTGTTTGAAGAAGCAGGCTGTACAGACACAATTACTCTTTGTCCAGGGCTGGGTGTACACCTCTGGACAGCAGGAGAAATCTTTATTGTCTTTGCGAGATGGTGGATTCTTGGAAAAACTATAGCATATTTTGCATCTCCAGTACCAGTGGATTCTTCAGCTTCAGGGCTCTCACAAAATTTCTTAATACTTGATGCTGATTTGTCAATATGGTTCTCTAGCTTGCCACACTTCTTACTAGCACTTTTTATTCTACAGGTATCTATGCTTTCTTCAGAAGGTTTTTCCATGCTGCACTTTCTTACTGAAGTCTGGCTGAATTGATTCATGAGCTTTGAGGTGCTTAGTAACCTCATGGCTGTTCTTCTTTTAAGTTCACAATGTCTACGCTTTTTTTTCCTTCTGAATGTCCTGAACAACCAGTCTGTGATCCCAATGGCTCGTGCAACACTAGCTAAACGTTCCTTCAAGTTGGGTTTTTTAGGTGGAACTCTCTTCAACCATCCGGTTACCCTACGAAAGGCTGATATTGAACAGGCTGTTTTCCCATTTTTACTTACTCCAGGAAGACATTTTGGCATATTTTGACCATCATTATCCTTTTTTGCCATTTCTTGAGTGTTGGAGGTATCTTGGATATCTTGATGCTTTTTGTTTGCTACTGTGCTTAGTAGTTGCCCTATTTTATGTTCTCCCCCTTTTGTCTTTCCTTGAACATTTATCAACGTTCTGTTTTTGGAGTTATTGCTGAACGTAGCTGAATTATTGCACTGTTGCTCTTTCGAATCCTCATCATCCAAACAGCCCTCTTCTGTTTTTGCATTAGCTAAGGTGACTTGTTGATTTTCCCTCTCTTTAATTCTTAACTTTTCTCTGACTTCCTGTTGTCTCTTCCTTAGGTTTGCAATTATTTGCGTTTGTGCAATGAAATTGCGATTTGGTCTTGTAGCAAACTCTATTGTCTCCTCAATGTCTCTTTTAACCTTCAAGCAGTGAGATGGTTTCTGATCTTTTTTCTTCAAACTTTTTCCTGGCTTAACACATATAGGTTTTTCAGGCTCTGCTTTTATGTGATTGGAATGTTTAATTAGGTTCATAAAACCATCACTAGATGTTGGAATATTCTCCACATCTTTTGAAGCTGTGCCAGGCTTGACATGCAGAAGCTTAGATTTTAAACCCCTAGGCAGAGGTTTTCTTTTGCTCAAAAGCCCTTCCTTTTCTGCGACAATTGTTTCCTTTTCAGACTTTTTATCCATTCCAGTATCTGAAATAGAACACTCTTTTGCATTTTTACCCACACTCTTTGTCTCAGTGCCATCTGATCCATTCTTGTGACTTTTTGCTGGTCTTGCATCATCTTTATCTCCATTGTCATCTTCAGTTTCCTCCATCATCTTTTCCTCCTTTCCTTCAACAGTTTTGCCAATAAGGACATTGTCACTGTCTTCTTCTTCAGCTTGTTCAGTATTTTCCTGTTCACTTTCCCTTTCATTTTCTTTTTCAGACTGATTGTTTTCATCTTCGTCTGCAGTTTCATCACTGTCTGAGGTTTCACTTGAACTATTATTGTTATCTTCACTGCTTTTCTTTTCTGCCACCTGTTCTTTACTACTTTTGTGATTAGTGCTTTGCTTCTCTGTTGCACCTGCTGACTCGCTTGAATCAGATGAGCTACCTTCCCCAACCTCTTCACTCTCACTGTCATCGCTAGCTGAGCTCTCTTCCTCTGCTTGTTCTTTAGGCTTTACTACCTCTTCCTCTGAGCTGCTCTCTGATGAGGATGATGATGATGATGAGGTCTCCCCATCCATCACCTTAGTCTTTGAATTCTCTTTATTTGACTCATCATCTGTTACAAGGCTAGAAGAAGTGTTCCTCTTTTTTTTCTCTTGAACTAAAATAGTCTCTTGTGATTTACGTTGGCTAGATATTTCTCTTGCATTTACAGAATCCATTTTATTCTTTGCAGTCCCTCTTGTCTTTGATACCATTTGCTGTTGTTTCAAACGTATATTGTTTTCCTTATCTTTAGTTTCTTTAGTTTTTGTTGATGTTGAGATGTATTTTGAGCTTTTTGCAGTGGATGACAATTCTAGGTTTTCTTTACTGTTAGATGTGGTAACTAGCTCTGTCTTTTCAAGGGCTAAAAGTTGTCCTTCATCTTTTTCTGCAGCTTTAGTTAATTTTGTTGTGGGTTCTTTATTTTTCTTTTCACTGTTCAAACATCCTTCCTCTTCTTCCATGGCACTCAGTGGTTCCTGTTCTACTTCTTTATAGGATGACTGCATTCTCTCTTTCTTAATTTTTGATGGGTTTTCAGCTTTCATTTTCGTTTTGGATAAAGTTTTTTTCATATTTTTTCTCATGTCATCCTCCTCTGTTATGACTAATTCCTTTTCTTTAACATATTTGCTGCTGCCTGGCTGTACAATTTCTGTCTTGTTTGTGGATGAAGATGGTCTTTTTCCTCCTGATGCACATACTATTTTCTTATTTTTCTTGGATTCTTTTTCTACATTAGATGTTAAAATGGATGAACTATCTCTGTTAGTCTTGATGTCAGATGAAGTTCCCATGCCATCCACTAATCTGTCTGGTGAGGATTCACTTCTCTTGTGATCCGATAAATCCTTAACATTTCTTTTTGAGTCAGTTGGCACCTTTAACCTTACGTGCTTATTCCCTGCCATTTCTGTCTTTGCTTTTGTATTTGGTAAAACTTCAACCTGCTCTTTTTCATGAAGTTTGACGTCTTCAACTCTTTTGTTGTGGGATATTTTCTGTCTACCTTTGACTCTTGATGCAGTTTCCTCTTTTGCTTTAGGTTTAGATAGATCTTCTTCTCTGTCGTTCATATTAGATGACAATTTGTTATTTTGTTTTAAGTATATTGGGGCTTCTATGCTTAACATGGAGCTAGATGACCTATTTTCTGTATTGGATGAAACATTTGAATCAAGTTTAGACGTTATTGGAACTTTTGCTTTTGTTTTGGTAGTGGATGAAGAGGTTTCATCTGACGTAATAGTAGATGGATGGTCTCTGCCAGATTTGGAGGTGACATGTGGATATTCTCTTTCTAGTCTTGTGGTAACAGAAGGAGATTCTATTTCTTGCTTGGTGGTGGCTTGGAAATCTTTGTCTGACTTTTTGTGTGCAGGACATCCTCTAGCTGATTTGCTGATTGACACAGATTTTTTATCTTCTACACCCAATGTTTCTGTGTTTTTTGCAACAGTTTTTGAACTCTGTGGAGTTTTTGATAGACCTGCAGCCTTGACACTAACTCGGGGTGGTTGTTCCCCCATTTTCTGTTTGTCTATGGGCTTCTGCCTTTTGTGTTCTGTACATGATGAAGGCTGGTCATTATCAGAGGTGCTCAGTTTACTCCCCGAGGAAGACATGTTATCGTTTATGTGGACAGTCTCTGCAATTTCATCCTTATGTTCACATTTCTCTGGCCTTCCTCTTACGACTCTGCTTCTCTTTTTCAGCTGTCTCTCAAGTATTTTGTCTTCATCTTCCAATTGTTCATTACTGCTTTGCTCTGATAAGCTTTCTCTTCTACTGCTGCTGTCTTCTTTTGTTCTAATTTTTCTAATGTGTCGTCTTTTTCCATCTGATTTGAGATCATTTGCTGAGTTCTTCTTCCTTGTAGGATGTTTTTCATTTGCTTTGCTTTCTTTCTTTCTGCCTCTTTTCTTTAGACCAGTTTGTGAACGATGCATTTTAAATCAACTTTAGGCTCTTTTTGGAACTAATTCTGTAAGGAAACAGAAGAAATCAGGCCACAAATTGTGAAAACAAACAACTCTGAATCAGGATGTAGGCACCAAGACCTGGTCCACTGCTAAGTCCTATCCCATCCTCAGAGTGTTCAATATTGCTTCTGTGAACACCATTTTCACTGAAAAATCTATTTGTGGATGCCTGCAATATTGTATGATTTTCTCAGTGTGCACACCAACAGAAAAACTATAGTAATTATAGAAATCAAAATTACAGAATTATGTGAAAGTTTGACTGCTCATATGGATGCCAAAACAAAAGCATTGACTACATACATGAAAATCCAGAACCACAAATACATGCTTACTTAAGAAACTTTGTCCAACATGATTTCATAATTTTTATTAACATTATTAGTTTCTTATTAGAGTTAAAGCCCACTTTAGCCATTGTTTTGGACAGAATGAAGAACCTTTGCCAGATTTGTATTGGTATTGGTAATGATTTATTGGTTTCTCCTTCCTTCCTGTCAAGAAATCTCTCCAATGGGGTCATAAAGAAAAATATATTTCTAGTAGAGTAAAGAAAGTTTGGAACTTCGGGCAATGTTTTGTTAATCTTTCCCTTTCCCAGTGACAACAGCACTTCCTCTTTCTTGTAAGGGTGTCATTGGCACAGGAAGTAAGGAAAAAAGATGGGGGATACAGTTAAAAAATAAAAAACACTAATAGTAACTGTGGGATTTTTAACAGTGAGATCCATTTAATATTAAGATTTTCTGACTTGGGTAATCTGTATACAACATTAAGATATTGATAGTATTCCCATGCGTTATTTCAAAGACAACAAGGATATTATAGCACAAACATCACTAAATGGTGGACTGCAGTTCAGATGCATTGCAGTGTGTGTGGGGGGATGGTAAAATGTGAAGAGGGTCAGTGCTGTGGTGGGGTGAAGTAAAGCGAGAGGGCAGTGCTGTGTGTGTGTGTGTGTTGGGGGGTGATGTAGAGGGAGAGGGCAGAGCACACTACTCTGGTGGTGGTGGTGGGGTGGTGGTAATGTGAAAGGGGGACAATGATGTGCCTGGAACTTCATATGGGAATCACAATGATCTATTCTTTTTATTGTGGATATTGCATGTACATTCTTGGAGGTTGCTGCAATCTAGTGTAACAACCTGCCTATACTACTGGATGCAAAATGTTAATCCCTTCGTGCCTAAGGGTAAAAGAAATCTTAATGCCTAAGCACAATTTTGCAACTTTGAAATGTGTTAGCAAAACTGTACATATAATCACAACTACATTGTGCATCCAGGTGGATTATACCTTGTTTCTTTCAGGACAAATTGGGCTTTCATTTGGTTGCAAATTGTAATGGGCCTCCATCTACAGAGAGACTATATGCTACCTGACTGAGACCACGGATCGATTGAGAGAGTTCCATTCTCAAGTTATTTAAGTTGCAAATTACATAATTTAGCTACTTTCTATTCAGTTTGACTGATACTGTTTTCCCAAGTTTCCCAAATTACACGTGTTAAGGCCCAGTTCACACAGCCTGCTAGTTATTACAATCTCAGCATCCAATCTTTAGAGTTCAACTGCAGTGTCTGCCCTCTGCAGGTCAAGCTGTATTATTGCTTCCATCACAGTCGGCCCCCATTTTTCAAGGGGCTCATTCATTGCCGCAGTTGCCACTATGGTCCATAGAGGAACTAATCCCTACAGAAGTGTGTTTGCCCATTCGCTAATCTCTGCTTAATTCTACATCTTATTTTGTGGGTGTTAAAGGTATACTGTCCAAATTAAATACCACTTAAAGGTGCAGCTCCTTTTTCTTTGTGTTCACCCTCTATTAAGGAACTTCTACCTTTGCCTCAAGGAAGATCTGAATCCTTATGTGCACCAACTAGGGCCCCTTTGAGCGTGCACAAGATCAGATACTGCAGTTTAAAGGGACATTAGCCTATTTTAATTAAAGAGCTCTTCTTTTCTCAGAATTAAATCCAGTCACCAGTCCCTGAGAGGTCAAAGTGAGCTAACCTCTTTGTTTTCTAGTTTTTCTTGCTCACTGGGGAAGAAAAATCTCAGGACTGTGGCTACTGTTTAAATTCTGAATTGCAGGACATCTAGAACTAATTGAGATTGTGCTGCATTGCAACCCTTATTTGAAGTTATTAAGAGTGATAACTGTTATTTCATGCACATATTTATTTGTTGCCTTACTGTGCTTACTTTTGATCTTAATACAACCAAAATATCAGTTCACTCTAAACAGTGTGTGAGTCTGTTTTATGGTTGCAGCCAGAGGGTACCCCTGGCCAGAGCGTTGTCAGCAGGGGTTGGGCTTTCAGAGCGGGATCAGGCAAAATTACTCACCAGCCCCTGAGGGGGTAGTGCTACACTAGTATAAAATGATCACAATACATCTTTTCATCTTTAAGTGTCAATATTTTAATGAAAACACAGAGCAATGTATTCTAAATGTGGTGTTTCAAATCTAACTTGATAAATCTAAATTTGGTGTCTTGATAAAACTTTCTGATTACAAATCTCAATGTTTGAAAATTTTCATTTGAATGGATGAGAAGACCTCAACATGTATGGGTCTAAATCCCTCCAATAATATTCTGACAATTTCCATATCATTTTTCTTGTTGCTGTAAATGAGGTATAGAATATGTTAAGCCTATCATTTTAAGTGGTTATCCTTTTACTTTATTTGCAGTGGTCCAGGATTTTGCATCCCTTTTGTGTTTTTGTATTTAATATATATTTATAAAAAGATATTTTTTTTTTTGCTGGAGTTTCAGGAGGCTGTCTGGGGGCATGTTCTGCATCTTTGGGGGCAGGGCACTGATTTCAGCCACCGAAGCCTGGAAGAAAATAAGTCTCCCTGTCACGTACCTGACCGGAGGCTGCAATAGAGAGAGGGCTCCCCTTACGGCTAAGAGGGCAGTGCGCCTCTGGAGATGGAAACAGGAGGTGCAGTGCCCAAAGAAGCATGGGTTGCCAGTGGTGTTGCTGCTTGGAAATGCCTGATGAGTTGGAACCCGTGGGTGCTCCAGTTGCAGGATGCGTTTCTCCAGAGAACACGTGGATCGCGGAGAATGGGTAGAGTGGTCAGTAGCCAGAGCCAGGATCAATATGGAACAGCAGACAAGAGCAATGTCAGGATCAAGCTGGAGTCATACACAAAGTAGCAGCAGACAGGAGCAATGTCTCTCTCTCTCTGCTGTCTCTTCCTGAACTGTTAGACGACGCTCCCCCATCCACACCCAAAGGTGTCACAGACCTCACCTTACACTCCCCAGTTACCAGTCAGGTACTTGGCCATATACTAAAACCCACCTCTTCCTTTCTCTTTAACCCTTTCCTGTCTTTTTAACCCCCTCTTACCCTCATCATGTCTGCCCTGCGCTATTTTCTTTTCTTTCCCTACGGGCATCTCTGGAATGGGAGGGGCTGACGATAATCCAGAAATCACTGAGCAGAGCTGCAGTCCTTATAAAGGCCACTGAGTGTCAGCAAGTAGTGCACCCTGTGTGTGTCGGTGCGTTTTCGTGCACAGGAATGCATGATTACGTGTAGCCCACCTATGCGCATGCGCACTTCTTTGCATGAATTGGCATGGCCATATTGCACATTGGCGCATTTGCCCGGGCTTCCTCGTCTTTTCCTCTGACACTCCCATGTCTGTGAGAAATGTATTTGAGACTCTGAAGTGAGCTCTACAAATTTAGGGTGCAGGGGAGGCATACTGACTGAACTGGGGGGGGCTGTATTGTGTAGATTAAACTGGGGAGGTCAGTGCAGACTGAGCCTAGAAGGGGGGTTACATTGTGTGGACTGAGCTTGGGGGGGGGGTCTGTACAGACTGAGCTGTAGGGTGATTGTGCAGACTGAGCTGAGGGAAGAGGGAGAAGCTTTTCAGACCAGAGATGGGAGGGCTTGGAAAAAAATAAAAATTGTGAAGAAGACAGTTTTTTCAAATTTCTCTCCAAAGGCAATTTTTGTTTTTTCCCGGAAAAATTGAAGAAAAGGAGAAGTATGGAATATGTTTTTTTACAATATTAAATAATATATCTATGACATGGTATTCAAACTATAAAACAGATCTTAATGAAAGATATCTGAGACTTTATGTAAAGTCTAACATTTTTGCAAGTTCTCTCAGCTGAAGACAAGTAAATCCTGGAATACAATTCAAGTAACACTGTACTTCTTAATGCAGTTTACAAACAAGAGATATGTATTTCTGCCACTAGGGGCACTGCAGGGAAAGGCTCTAGTTTAGATTGCTTGTTGGCTCCATCTTGTACTGCCTACATTTTGGGTGATTGTTGACATACAGTAGATGATCCTCCTCTCAGCCCTTAATTGACAGGTAAATGGTTAAATTTTCCTGACAAATTAGTTTATTTTTATAAGCTTTAAATGATTCCTATTAATGTTCTTCGCCATAACAGCATAATGTTTACCTATAGGCTGGTCAGTAAATTGTTTTTTTCCTCATCTGAGACGAACATCTAGACTTTGGAAACATTTCCATAGTGCAATTTCTTCAGAGAGCAAAGCTGCAATGAGCAAATATTGTGAGAAGAAATATTCTTTTCCAAATGTTGCAAATATGACAAAACATATCCTGGCATGCCAGAGGTGTCCTAAAGACATTAAAAATACTTTATGGAATTAAATAATAAAAGCCATAATGAAAGTGCAAGTAACTTTTCCCTCCAGTTCTCATTCTAGAAGCACTATTTCTGCTGCTTCTGGATCACCAGCAGCTTCAAGGAAGTATTACAAACCACGGCCTCCCAAACATACACAATTCCTTCATTTATAGATAAAATGACACCTGAAAATCAGGAGAACATTCATGAAGCTCTTGCAAGAACAATATACAGTTGTTCTCAAAAGTTTGCATACCCTGGCAGAAATCATGAAATTTTGGCATTGATATTCAAAATATGACTTTTATTCAAGGATAGTGATCATATGAAGCCATTTATTATCACATAGTTGTCTGACTCCTTTTTAAATCATAATGATAACAGAAATCACCCAAATGGCCATCATCAAAAGTTTACATACCCTGGAATGTTTGGCCTTGGTAGAGACACACAAGGTGACACACACAGGTTATAATGGAAATTAAAGGTTAAATCTGTGTTTTTTAAAATCGCAATTAGTGTCTGTGTATAAATAGTTCCCACCCTTCCTGAGTACTGAGCCCTGTGATTCGCTGTGTCCGGTTGAGTGGGAGGATGCACTGTACCAGTACCTTAAAAATCATGTTCAATTTTTTTTATATCTGAGGTTTCATAAAAGATATCCTGGTGATCCTGCCATGATGTTCCCTTGTTCAGACACTTCCTATTATAGGGATGACAATCCTTTATCCCTATCCCCCAAATGTTCTCCTCTGATGTACACTGCATTACATTCAGTGGAGAACACAGGAGACATGCAGGGTCTTTTAGACCCTGAATGTCTCAATATAGAGAATCTGTTACGAAAATTAACAAAAATTTAAATTCCACCCAAGCACATAACCCCCCCCCCCCCATATATGCACATATGAATGTAAATGCATACGTCGGGGCGCCTATGAATGAAAACATCGATTGCGATACACGTGTTACATATTGCCACTCACGCCAGAATGAGAGTCATTTTTCTAGCACCAGACCTCCTCATTGGGGTGCAACCTATATGCTAGAGATGATTTGCACCTAAATGGAAAGGGGTCTGCTGTGCTGGGGGAGAGGTTTATGGGATGGCTGGAGGAGTATTTAAGCTAGGATCGAGGGGGAGGGAGAATTCGATCATAATGGGGCAGACAGATTAGACAGTCCTTATTGGTGGGTGGAATGGGGAAAGATGGGGGGGGGGCTATGGCAGGTGATAAGAAGGTTCCCATGTTACCAAAAACCATTGGAATTGGTACCATTTGTACGAAAATAACAAAAATATGCAAAATACGTGTGCACAAGGTGTCAATGAATTAAAGTGTTTGTTCACCAATGCCAGAAATCTGCCAAGCAAAATTAGTGAGTTGGACGCTTTGGTGTATGAACAGAACTATGATTTAATTAGTATTGCTAAATCTTGGCTGGGCCATTAATATTCCTGGCTATGTTCTCTTTCGGAGAGACATGGTAAAAAGGAAAGGTGGTGGTGTCTGTCTCTATGTGAGAAGTGATCTCAGAGTGAGTGTGAAAGAGGACCTAATTGATGGAGAGTGTGATGAGACTGAAGCATTATGGGTGGAACTGTACAGGGGGGTGCGTACTACAAAGGTAATCACTGGAGTTTGTTATAGACTACACAGGAGGTGGAGACTCAGCTCCTTGCACAGATCGAAAGGGCTGGAAGGGCTGGGACAGGGATAATAATGGGGGATTTTAACTACCCGGAAATTGACTGGAGTATTGGCACTGCAGGAACCGTTAAAGGGCAAACATTTATAAACCTATTACAGGACAATTTTATGGTACAGTTCATAGAGGCTCCAACTAGGAATGATGCTCTGCTGGACCTGGTAATTTCAAGCCTTGCAGAGCTTATTACTAATGTCCATATAAAAGAACATGAGTAGCAGTGACCATAACATTACATTACATTACATTACATCGAGTTTATATAGCGCCAAAGGGTTTGCTCAGCGCTGTACAATAGAGGGGGGGACAATTCATGAAACATTACAGCAACTACAAACAGCACACGAGGGGTTATAGGGCCCTACTCTTTCGAGCTTACAATCTAGGAGGGAGGGGGTAGTGGTACAGGAGGAAGTGGCTGTGGGGGATGGAGTGGTAGGAGGAATGAAGGAGAACAGCAGTTAGGTGAGGGTGGGGTAGGCTTCCCTGAAGAGGTGGGTTTTCAGGGAGCGCCTGAAGGTGAGGAGGGAAGGTGACAGTCTGATGGATTGGGGTAGTGAGTTCCAGAGGATGGGGGAGGACCTGGAGAAGTCTTGCAGACGTGCGTGTGAGGAGGAGACCAGGGAGCAAGATAGAAGGAGGTCCTGTGAAGAGCGAAGGGTACGGGTAGGGTGGTACTTGGGAATCAGGTTGGTTAGGTAGTCAGGGGCAGTGTTGTGAACGGCTTTGTAGGTCAGAGTGAGTAGTTTGAATTTGATGCGTTGGGCGATAGGGAGCCAGTGGAGGGATAGGCAGAGGGGGGTGGCAGAGGTGGAGCGGGTGGTGAGGTGGATGAGTCTAGCCGCTGAGTTCAGGATGGTCTGAAGCGGGGAGAGCCTGCACTGGGGTAGGCCGGTAAGGAGGGAGTTGCAGTAGTCAAGGCGTGAGATAATCAGGGAGTGTACGAGTAGTTTAGTGGTGTCTGGGGTGAGGAAGGTGCGTATTTTGGCGATGTTGCGGAGGTGGAGCCTGCATGTGTTTGTAAGTGATTTGACATGTGAAAGGATTAAGTGGAATATAGCTGAATCCATTTTGTATACACTAATACAAGATGCTAGTTTAATATATATATATGAGATGTGTGCACACTAACAAAACTGTCTATCTCAGCTTCATGTAGAAATGAGTGTTTTTGCAAACCCTTACAAAAAAGCAGATAAGGTTTACTCTCACTTCTGAAAAGTTTTAACCACAACTTGGGTGTTAGGTCAGATTAGAGCCATGG
The DNA here is from genome assembly GCF_062004578.1 of Staurois parvus. Lineage (NCBI taxonomy): Eukaryota > Metazoa > Chordata > Amphibia > Anura > Ranidae > Staurois > Staurois parvus. Next base: position 2,249,294 of record NW_028318609.1, on the reverse strand, counting down.
TCTGGGCGTTGGGTCAGATTACAGCCATGGCCTGGGCGATAGAGCAGATATGGTATGATAGATAAAGCAGAAGAGTGAAAATGCAAACCTCATACAAATAATTGTTGAGTTAAGGTAAAACAATGTACATGTATCTGATTGGATGGTCTGAGGGTGTGTCTGCCTAAAGACTACAGTATAATAACCCTGATGTTATGCCAATAAAACTGAAGTGTTTGCAATCGCAACTGAGGTGATTTGAGTGCATTCACTTTCCGAGATCTCGTAGCTGTGTCCAGGTGTGACCGTTGGTATCTTGAGGGGGCCCCACTGAACAGGAAAAAGACCACCTACCTACTTTCAGTGGTGTCAGAAAGTGGGATAATTGCCAAGGTAAGTGAGAGTTTTATTTTTTATTGCTTTCTTTACCGAGGTAATTATTCTGAACTTCAGGGAAATTTGGTGGTTGGAGTTTTAGGAGCGAGACTAAGGGATTCTCGGCTCGGGGAATAATACCAGGACACACCTGGCACAGCACTTTGTATTATTTGTAAAAAGTGTGTTATTGTTGTTTTTTTGTCTTGTTTGTTAGTTTACTAATTTACTGCTATGGGTAATTCCTCAGGTAAGGAGGAAGGACCTCGTCATGTGCCGCCACAAAAGTTGATTAAGTTGTTTAGAAAAACTAGAAAGCTGAGGGGAAAGAACACATCTACCTTAAATGAAACTTGTAAAGAATATGTAGCAAGGGTATCCCCTTATGATATTTATTATGTTAATCCCTGGGTGGATAATTTAGTGGGATGGTCAAAAAGACTGGGTGGAGCTAGTTTTCCTTGTGAAGGGGGAAATGACACTATGTGTATGGATATGATTAGAGGAATGTGTTTGCATGAACAGCCTCAGGTAGGTATCTGGGGGACTGGAAATCCAGATTGGGACAAGAATTATATGTATGAAGGGGGTAAGAATTGGTTGAAGTATGCACCAGGCTATAAGACTCTAATTGTAGCAAATGATTTCACACCACCACCGCCATACAAACACAGCGAGGCACATCCTGCCCCTACAGCTCCACATGCAGCCCCATTATACCCAGCACTCCCACAGGTAAAACAAGTAGATGAAGATGAAGAGGTTCTTATTGCTGCTTCCCAGATATATACAGGGGAGTCAGAAGAATCTAGCTCAGATGGGGAAACTGGGAGTGTTAGTCAAAGGGATACTGAGAGGGGTAAAGGGAAAGTAAAGAGGAAGACAAAGAAGGTAGAAAAGAGTGATAGAATTCTTAGGTCAGCAGAAAGTAACAAGGGGGAAGTTAAAGATGAGACAGCTGAGCTAGATATGATGAATTCAGCCTTTCCATTCATGATGATTGGGGAGCAGCTGATTTTAAAGGCAATAGATCCCAAGGAGCTGGATGCTATAGTACAGGGATGCCCTAATCCAAGGAAATCCCCGGGTGGGGCGGTATCCTGGCTAAAAAGGACATGTGTAGGAAGGAACTATACAATGGAAGATTGCAGGTTGATAATTGAGAAAGTATTGGGAGATATTACAGGAGAGTTTGAATGGGAAAATTGTAAAATTTTTAATAATGAAGATGGAGCTGGTTACAAAAAGTGGGACCGATCACAGGGAGTAGATCAGTATCCTTTACGTACTAGAGCACAATGGGATGCTGCATGGGAGGAGGTGACATGTGAATTGTTTAGGCTATACAAACAAAGGAAATCATTTGCTCCAATAGTAGCATGTCGACAAAATGTCACGGAGACTGCTACTGACTTTATTAAAAGGTTTAAGAAAGTCTGGTTGGAGGAAGGGGGAATGGATCTGATTGGTAGAGAGTGTGGATCACTTTTTATCCAATCTTGGATGAATGGGGCACTACCATATGTTAGTTTAGCAATTAGACAATTGTATGATGGTTGGGAAGATAAATCTGCACTAGATTTTGAAAAATGGATTCTTAGTAAAGATGCAGCAGGAATTTTTGAGAAGGGAACAAAGAAGCCCCAAGTACAGGCACTGGCACATAGGGATGACTGGGAGGACAGACCCAGGGAGCGGCGTCAGTACCAGCGCCGGCCCTTTAAACGGGTCCTATGATGTTACAATTGTGGGGAGGAGGGGCATTTCCGTCGGGAGTGTACTGCTCCAGGAGTACAGTTTTAGAGAAGGGAGCCCACGGATGAGGAGAGACAGTTTGATGAGGTGAGAAGGGAACAGGCAGCCGCCAATAGGCGAGGTCAACAACAGTATCCTCAGGGACAACGCCCCAGGTACAATGTGGACTGGACTAATAAAAATAAATAGGGAGGCCAGGGTCCGCTCGAGCATGCTTCTTCAACAGTGCCTTTGTTTCCATCTTTTAGTTGTTCCGATTCATTTTCGGAAAATCTCATGATTACACTTACAGTGGGTGAAGTCTTCTGCACTTTTTTAGTAGATACAGGGGCTACTGCCTCAACATTAAATAAGGAATTTTTAAAACAATGGCATTGTAAGTATGGGACCCCCCTGGATATTTACTCGAGTAACACTCGATCAATAGGGATCGAGGGAAAGGAAACCCCCACTTGCATTACACCTCCCCTCCCGGTACAAGCAAAAGATGGACAGGTCTGGTATCATAAATTTCATGTGCTCCCGCATTGTCCTGTGTCCCTATTGGGCCGAGATTTGTTAGCTGACCTTAAAGTCGTGATGTCTATCACGGAGGAAGGTATGCTATTGGACACACCTTTCTTAATCTGTCCAGCTATGGATCATGATTTAAATAAGCTCCCTGAAAACCTATGGACTAAGAACACAACGGATGCAGGCCTCATTGACTGCACACCGTATAAAGCCACCCTTAAAACCAGGAACCCTGTTTATCATAAACAATACCCACTGTCCAAAGAAAAAATAGACGGACTTAAACCTATTGTGGAGTATTTTAAAAGGAGGGGAATACTGAAGCTGGTAGTATCCCCCTACAATACTCCCATTAATCCGGTAAAAAAGCCCAATGGTGAGTGGAGAATAGTACAAGATCTCAGGGCGATTAACGATCTGGTCATTCCTATTGCCCCTGTAGTCCCAGATATAACAACTTTGGTAAATGCTATACCTGCCAGCGCCACACATTTTACAGTAATTGATCTGTCAAATGCATTTTTTAGTGTCCCAGTTGACCCGGAGACACAGGTATTGTTTACTTTTTGTTTTCAAGGGGAGAGGCTAACCTGGACCCGTCTCCCTCAGGGCTATGTAGACTCGCCGGCAGCATATACCATGGCCAGTAGATCCATGCTCAATGACTGGGTACCCACCCATGGTTCAGTACTTATCCAATACGTGGATGATTTACTGATTAGTTCTGTGAGCGAGAAGGCGTGTCAGGCTGATTCATTATCATTGTTACGGTTTCTGGCTGATCAGGGACAGAAAGTCTCTCGCAAAAAGATGCAGTTTGTGGCACCACAAGTTGAGTACCTAGGATTTGTATTGTCTGAGGGCCAGAGGGGGCTGAGCCCAAGGAGAGTGGCAGCAATATGTCAACAACCAAAACCAGAAACTAAGGTTCAGATGCAATCCTTCTTAGGTATGGTAAACTATTGTAGACAGTGGATTCCTGACTGTTCTTATTATGACAATGTATTACGCCAAGTGACACTGAAAGATCAGCCAGATCGTATTGAATGGACGCTGCCATTGGTGCAGGCATTTGAATATTTGAAGACAGCACTGGTCTCGTCTCCCGCATTAGGGTTACCGGATTATACTAAATCCTTTAATTTGTATTGTCAATCTGCATGTAAAACCATGGCTGCAGTACTAGCTCAAGAGCACGGAGGTGCCATGAGGCCGGTAGCATATTTATCAAAAACAATGCCCATCCCGGTCCAGGGCATGCCGGGGTGTCTCCAAGCTTTGTCTGTGTGTGCCTTGGCTGTGGAAATGGCATCTATCATAGTTTTGGGAAACCCATTGATATTACACACATCTCATCATGTCCTACATGTACTGAAAAACATTAACACTCAACACATGTCAGCACAACGCCTGGCGGGATGTGAAGTAATTTTGACATCCACCAATAATCTCACAGTTAAATACAGCCCATCTACATCAGGACCATCTCTTTTATTGTCCTCCCTGCTTAATCTTCACAACACAAGGTCACCAGAATTGCAGGAGGAACACAATTGCCTGGATGTTATCCAAGCTGACACTTCTCCGCGACTAGATATGTTGGAGACTCCGATTCCTGGAGCCCCTGATGTGTTTGTCGATGGATCTTGTACACGCCCTAGTGATGCTACATACATCACAGGCTATGCAGTAGTAGAACCACCTCTTATTATTGAAACAGGTTCCATCCCCTACCCCAGTGCACAAGCAGCTGAATTAGTGGCCCTAACACGAGCTTGCACTCTTTATCAAGATCGAGATGTTAACATATACACAGATTCTAGGTATGTCTTTGGGGTTGTACATGATTTTGGCCGTATTTGGCAACGCCGTGGTTTTACTACGGCCGATGGCAAGTCAATATCCCATCATTCTTTGATCCAGGATTTGCTTGCTGCACTCCAACTTCCAAGAAGGATAGCGGTCATTAAAGTGCGGGCACATACTAATGCCAAAGACCCAGTCACAAAAGGCAATGCTATGGCAGATGCAGCTGCAAAAACTGCAGGGCAACTGCATAATCGAGCAGATCTATCTATGGTAATGTTGTCCACTCCATCCCTACTGTCAAATGAGCTTTTAGGTACACTGCAGGCACAAGCCTCTGAGAGTGAAGTTGATTTTTGGGCTAGCAGAGGTTTGACACAAGACAAACATGGTCTTATGTCAAAAGAGGGGATTGTAGGACTTCCACAGGCAGCTGCTGTATTATTCATTCAAAATTTTCATGGTGTAGGTCATAAGGGAAAACAGTTAGTGGAGAAAGAAATGCGCAAACAGTTTTGTGTATGGTTTCTCCATGATTTGGTGGAGGAAACATTGGGAAAGTGCCTTACTTGTTTACAAAACAACCCTGGGCATGGCCAGCATGGGAAACATGAACATTTAACACCCCCTGAGGCACCATTCACACATCTACAGATAGATTTTACACATCTCCCTAAATCAAAAGAAGGAGATAAGTTGTTGGTGGTAGTAGACAGATTTTCAGGTTGGCCAGAAGCTTTCCCATGTAGGAATGAAACAGCAGAGACAGTGGTCAAGGTTTTGTGTAAGGAAATCATCCCTAGATGGGGTTGTCCTTTGTTCATAGAAAGCGATCAGGGACCAGCTTTTACTGCAGCAGTGACTCAGGGAGTCTCAAAGGCTTTGAGTATTCAATGGAAGCTCCATATTCCTTATCACCCTCAGAGTTCTGGAGTAGTGGAAAGAATGAATAGAACAATTAAGGATAAATTAGTGAAAGCCACAGGAGGGACTCTGAAGAATTGGCCAGCTGTGTTACCTGCTATACTAGCTGAAATAAGGATGACACCTCATAAACGGAGTAAGTTGTCTCCCTTTGAGATACTAATGGGCAGACCATTCCCTACCCCTTGGACTAGACAGCAACCTCCTCTGTGGCAGAAAGGAGATTTATAGGTGATACAGGCAGAATATGTAAAAGCATTGTGTGAAAAGCTGAATAGGGAATATTGTGATGTTGCCGCCTCTTTTCCTTTACCTGCAGATCAACCAACCCACCCCTTCGAGGTAGGTGATCAAGTGGTGATCCGAAGACTGGATCCAAGGGTGAGACCCCGGTTTGGAGAACCTACAGTGATCGTGGCCATTACAGGTACAGCTGTTCTTACTGAAGGATCAGGCACCTGGATCCATGCATCAAGAGTCAAAAGGATTTCCCAAGATGAGAGACACAAGCAAGCTGATCAACCAACAGAAGAAGGAGCCAAGAACTTTGCTACCCAACCTATTGGATCCCCATGAGGACTGGATGAACTTGATTATTATCTTATCAATAGTGACTATTATCATCGTCCCACTCTGGTTTCTATTGGAGAATTCATATGATAGAAAGGGGCCAGTGGTTCAAAAACCCTCTGGGAGTTCAGGATGGGTGGGGGATTGTACCTTATCACAACCAAATGAGAATAAGTCATGTACTACATTAATATGGAATAGCCCATCTGAATCACATATGGTAAAAGGAGCTAACCAAACATATACCCATCTGATACCTTTTAAAGGTCAATGTAAAATAGACATTAGTACTACACATAACTTTACATGTTGCATTATGGATGAGTGTAGTCAGGCACTAACTTGTAAATGGAATGAAGGTTTTCTGTTATATGTTCAGAAGGGAAGCAAAGTGGTTGCTAATTTTGGGTGTACCATGCCTGTAAAAAGACAGAAGAGGTCTACAACTGAAAATATGTCATTACTGAAGTTTAAATATAAGTATGCTAAATTCTCAGGGTTTAAAAGTTGTTGGGTTTGTAGCATGCTCCACCCTGAAACTATGAGCATACCCATATATGCAGTACCCCTAAATGTCACAACTATGTTGGAGGGTAACCTGAGTATTATATTAACTAATGTTACCACCCAACCTAAATTTGAGGTATTGGGGGTTGTTATGAAACCCAAATGGTGTTTTCATCTGGGTAAGGGGTCGAGAGAAGGGGAAGAGTTTTGCAGTAAATCTGAATTAAATATTACTGGGAAGGAACCTACAGGTGGTCATTTTATACAAATAAATACAACTGAGGGAGAATGGGAGAATTATATTAAAAAAATAATTGACCAAAAAGATCACCCAAAACATTACGGATTAGGACGAGTTTTTATTAATTTAGCCCTAGTGGGTTACCCTGACTCCAATGTAAGCAAAGGATGGAAAAGCCAATCAGTAGCTTTTACTCAGGGAGTCCAGGTGTGCTGTGGGAAAGTTTGTTACCCATGGATTCCCCGGGATCAGGAGGGTTGGTGCTATTTGGCCACTTTGGTACCAGTGATGGATGTTATAGGAGGAAAACATAGTGATGCCCTATTGGCCAGTAATCATCCCTGGTATCCTCTGAAACATAGATATAAGAGAGATTTGTTCAAGGTAGAAGACCAGGCTTGGTCATGGTTTCCTACATGGACTGGATGGGGAATAGAATTAATGAGGAGACTTAATAACTACTCACTTATTAAGGATCAAATAATAAATGAAACACAAGCTGAAATAAGTCTTATTAACGTAGAATTACGGGCCTTAAGAAAACAAGTGCTTATTAATGAGATGAAGGTAGAACAAATTGGTGCAGCACTGACTGGGCTTTGTGAATCCACCACTGATTATAAGTGCTGTACCTGGGTACACAATACAACCGCTGAAATACCAGATTACTATGAAATGATTAATAAGCATAGGGTAAAGGTGGAGGATCTCCAAGCTGAAGCTAGAGCTATAGCTGAGTGGGGTGGAATCCCTTTAAGGGCATAGGAGATGGTTCCTGGTTTAGGAACATATTCAGCAGCTTTAGAAAATTGATCTCCCTCATGATTATGTTTTTCTTATTGATTTTTATGGGATATCTGTTATACCGAATGATCATGTGTATCAAAATGAGAATTAATGAGAAGGAAAGGGAGGAAATGTTTTTGCTTCAACAATATGAGGAAATGCATGGGATTGAGACGATAGGGAGAGTAAGTCAATGAAAAGTGTTATCACTATGTGGTAAAAGAGGGGACTGAAAGGATTAAGTGGAATATAGCTGAATCCATTTTGTATACACTAATACAAGATGCTAGTTTAATATATATATATGAGATGTGTGCACACTAACAAAACTGTCTATCTCAGCTTCATGTAGAAATGAGTGTTTTTGCAAACCCTTACAAAAAAGCAGATAAGGTTTACTCTCACTTCTGAAAAGTTTTAACCACAACTTGGGTGTTAGGTCAGATTAGAGCCATGGTCTGGGCGTTGGGTCAGATTACAGCCATGGCCTGGGCGATAGAGCAGATATGGTATGATAGATAAAGCAGAAGAGTGAAAATGCAAACCTCATACAAATAATTGTTGAGTTAAGGTAAAATAATGTACATGTATTTGATTGGAAGGTCTGAGGGTGTGTTTGCCTAAAGACTACAGTATAATAACCCTGATGTTATGCCAATAAAACTGAAGTGTTTGCAATCGCAACTGAGGTGATTTGAGTGCATTCACTTTCCGAGATCTCGTAGCTGTGTCCAGGTGTGACCGTTGGTATCTTGAGGGGGCCCCCACGGAACAGGAAAAAGACCACCTACCTACTTTCAACATGAGGTTGGAAGGAGAGGTTAGAGTCCAGAATGACTCCAAGGACTTTGGCTTGCGGGGCGGGATTGATGGTGGTGATGTTAGTAGTGATGGATAGGATGGGGGGGGGGCGCGGGCAGGGGGGAAGACGAGAAGCTCGGTTTTGGAGAGGTTAAGCTTGAGGAAATGGAGCGACATCCAGTCAGAGATGTCGTTTAGGAGGTGAGTGATGCGGGCGGAGAAAGTGGGGGTGAGGTGGGGGGTGGAGAGGTAAATTTGAGTGTCATCAGCGTAGAGGTGGTAGTTGAAGCCGTGGGAGTGTATGAGTTTGCCAAGGGAGGAGGTGTAGATGGAGAAGAGAAGGGGTCCAAGGACAGAGCCCTGGGGGACCCCAACAGAGAGAGGGAGGGAAGGGGAGGTGGCACCATTGTAGGAAACGCTGAAGGAGCGTCGGGATAGGTAAGAGGAGAACCAGGAGAGAGCGGTGTCTCTGATGCCAAGGGAGAGTAGTTTATTAAGGAGGAGGGGGTGGTCAACTGTGTCGAAGGCTGCGGAGAGGTCCAGGAGGAGGAGGACAGAGTAGTCACCTTTGGCTTTGGCGGTTAGCAGGTCATTGGTGAGTTTGAGGAGGGCGGTTTCGGTGGAGTGTAGGGGACGGAAGCCAGACTGTAGTGGATCAAGGAGGTTGTTGTCAGTTAGGTGGGCGCTTAGGCGGTCGTAGACTAAGCGCACCAGGAGTTTGGAAGTGAGTGGCAGCAGGGAGATGGGTCTGAGGTTGTTTGGGTCAGTGGGGTCCAGGGAGGGCTTTTTGAGTATGGGGGTGATGTGAGCATGCTTTAGGGGGGAGGGGAATATGCCGGTAGAGAGGGAGAGATTGAAGATGTGGGTGAGGGAGCAGATGAGGGAAGAGGGGGGTGACCAGAGGAGTCGATAGGGGATAGGGTCCAGGGGGCAGGTAGTGAGGCGGGCTTCTGAGAAGACCCTGGTAACTTCCTCAGTGGTAGCGGGGCTGAAGGAGTGCAGAGCTGGGGGGGTTACGGTAAGCGGGGTCTTGGGTGTGCAGAGGGGCAGTGCGGTTGCGAGGTCAGAGGAGGGAAGAGATGAGGGGGAGATAGGGGGGGGAGGCTAGGTGGGGAGGTAGATTGCGAGTTGACTATTTCCTGACGGATTGCATCAATCTTGTTGTGGAAATGAGTGGCAATTTCACGGGCGGTGAGTGAGGTACTGAGTGGAGGAGGGGGGGGGGAGAGAGTAGGGAGTTGAAGGTGGAGAAGAGTCGGCGAGGGCAGGAGGAGAGGGTGTTGATCAGGTTTACGAAGTAAGCCTGCTTGGCGGCGTGGAGGGAGGAGGTGTAAGTGAGGAAGGCAGATTTGTAGAGGATTAACATGATTTCATTTATTGTTAGCTGTAAACAACAAACACATACGGGAAAAATAAAATGCTCAACTTTAAGAAAGCTAATTTTCCAAGGCTGAGAGCTGCTCTCTTAGACTTAGACTGGGAGGAAATATTGGCATCGATGAACACCACACAGAAATCTGAGTTCTTCAAAAAGGCTGTATGTGAACACACTGCAAAACATATTCCCATGGGCAACAAGTTTAAAGGCTACAAATCAAACTATGTGGCTTATGGCCAAAGTTAAAAAAGCTATAAATAATAAGAAAAGAGCTTTTATTAAATATAAAAATGAGGGTACACTATTATCATTTAAACATAACAAAGAATATAACAGAATATGTAAAAAGGAAACCAAGGCTGCAAAAACGAATGACAGATTGCATAAGATAGCAGGACTAACCCCCCAAAAAATTCTTCAAACATATTAATAGTAAAAAGGTCCGGTCTGAGCATGTAGGCACATTACAAAATAATCTAGAGTGGGTGACAAAGAGAAGACAAATTTATTAAATACCTTCTTCAGCTCTGTCTATACAAAGGAGCTCTTGTCCACAATGGGCACGTATTGACACAGCCCCAGATGATCCACATTGGCTCACAATTGCTATGATCCAAAATGTTTAGACAGAATAAAGGTGAGTAAAGCGCCTGGACCGGATGGCATACATCCACAGGTCGTTGAAGAATTGAGCTCTGTCATTCAAAGTCATTGTTTCTAATTTTTAGGGACTCTTTAATGACTGGCATAGTACCACTGGATTGGCATAAGGCCAATGTGGTGCCAATATTTAAAAAGGGATCAAAATCTTTAGCAAGTAATTATAGACCTGTTAGTTTAACATCTGTAGCTGGGAAGATACTGGAGAGTTTAATAAAAGACCACATAGATGAGTTCTTGCTGGAAAAAAAATATTTTAAGCGACAGACAGCATGGATTCATGAAAGACAGAAGTTGTCAAACAAATCTGATTTCTTTTTATGAGGAGGTGAGCAAAACCTTGGACAGAGGGGTGGCGGTGGACGTGGTATACTTGGACAGAGGAGTGGCGGTGGATGTGGTATACTTGGATTTTGCAAAAGCATTTGACACAGTTCCCCACACGCGGCTAATGTGTAAGGTAAAGCCTACAGGCTTGAAAAAATCCATATGTAAATGGATAGAAAACTGGCTAAAAGATCGTATTCAGAGAGTAGTGGTTAATGATTCATACTCTGAATGGTCTAGGGTTGTCAGTGGTGTACCCCAAGGTTCAGTGTTGGGACCCTTACTTTTTAATATATTTATAAACGATATAGGGTCTGGGATTAAAAATACAGTTGCAGTCTTTGCAGATGACACCACGCTTTGCAGTGGAATAACATCCTTACAGGATGTTTCCACTGTTTAATAGGGCAATTATGTGGCAAATGAGGTTTAATGTTGATAAATGTAAGGTTCTGCACTTGGGGGCTAAGAATATGCATGCGTCATACATACCAGGGGGGTACAACTGGGGGAATCAATGGTGAAGAAGGATCTGGGAGTTCTGGTAGATCACAAGCTTAATAATGGCATGCAATGCCAAGCTGCGGTTTCTAAAGCGAGCAAAATCCTCTCTTGTATTAAAAGAGGTATAGACTCCAGAGAGAGAGAGATATCATATTACCCCGGTACAAATCATTAGTAAGACCTCATTTGGAATATACAGTTCAGTTTTGGGCACCAATTCACAAAAAGAACATTGGGGAACTGGAGAAAGTACAGAGAAGGGCAACCAAACTGATAAGAGGCATGGAGGAGCTCAGCTATGAGGAAAGATTAGAGGAACTGAATTTATTCTCTCTTGAGAAGAGGAGGTTAAGGGGAAATATGATCAACATGTATAAATACATCAGTGGTTCATATAGTGAACTCAGTGTAGGAGTTATTCTGAATCATCACAGAGGACAAGGGGGCACTCTTTACATCTGGAGGAAAAGAGATTTAATCGCTAAATACAGAAACGTTTCTTCACTGTAAGAGCTGTGAAAATGTGGAATAGACTCCCTCAAGAGTTGGCCAGCTCAGTGGATTGCTTTAAAAAAGCCCTGGATTCTTATCTAGATACACATAATATAACTGGATACTAACATTTATGGGTAAAGTTGATCCAGGGAATATCCGAATGCCTTTCGGGGGATCAGGAAGGACTTTTTTCCTCTGCAAGAGCAAATTGGATCATGCTTTGCTGTTTTTTTTTTTTTTTTTTACTTTCTCTGGATCAACTGTGGGTGTAGATTTATAACTTGTTTTTTTTTTTCATAGTTGAACTGGATGGACTTTTGTCTTTTTTCAGCCAGGCTAACTATGTAACTATGACTTTATAGGTCCCAGAAGGCACAGGGGGTACCCACATACCTGGAGCTGGAAGCACACAGGAACTGGTTACCCCAGTAGGACTCTAAAGGTTCCAGCAGGCACAGGGAGGCACCCACATACGTGAAGTTAGGCGCACATATGAACTGGAGACTCCAGCAGGATTCTAGTTCCCAACAGGCACAAGGGGCTCACACATACCTGGAGTTGGGGGGGCACATGAACTGGATACTCCAGTGGGACTCTATAGGTCCCAGCAGACACAGGCTGCACCCACATACCTGGAGGAGTTGGGAGAACACATAAGCTGGAGATTCCAGCAGGACTCTATAGGTCCCAGCAGGACCAGCTGACACTTACATATGAGGAGAAAGCTCAGAAGAGATAAATGATAAAAACAGAAAGAGCATGTAAGTTCTGCATTAGCAACTCACTTAGAAAAAAATACTCTAATATCACTTTAGAATTTCTAATTCTTCCTTATAACAGAGCAAATCTTGACTTTCTCAGTTCAGGTCCACTTTAGGGAACATCCAGCATGCAAACCATACAGACATTACCCTAACTCAGATTCAATAGTCAGCTGATTTTGTATCCATATGATAGACATAACATGTGTCTGCATTTTTTGTTCTTTAAATAATGCTCCATTCTCTAATATGATAAAGCATTGGGCATACACATAGAAGAACTCACCTGTAGCCGTACCTGTTCAGCTTGCACTGGCACCTCCACCCTCTCCTACTCCACTGTACACATAGAGCACATGAATTATGGATATTCCCAAGAGGGTGGGGGGAAACAATGGCAGATACCTGCAGTCAGGAAAAGAGGAATGCTGCACACAACAATACTATGACGACTATACACTGAACTATCTTCTACCTGTAAATTCACTTGCAGCTCGGAAATCTCTCTATCGTAAAGAGAGACAAGATTTTACTTAGCAGCCCTTCTCGTTACACTTTTTCCCAACCAAATTACCAATCCTTGCAGCAATACATTACTACTATTCACAGTTTTATATATAAAGTATCAGTTTCCGAAATTTAGTCTGAAAAAAGAATCATATACCAAGGGGCAGTCAAGCACCACTTAAATAGTTTTCACCATAAGCTAAAGCTTAAATAACCTTTCCACAAATTTGGTGTTACCATACTGTATTTAACTGGTTTTTACCAGCCTGTAGTATTCCTTCATTACCAGGCCAAGTTTCAGTTATCAGTGCTGTGAGGCCACATCCACACTTAGCATTTGCAGAATGCACGACAAAGTGCCTTTTGCCACATGTTTGGAAACTCACTGCAAACATGCTTCATGCAGAGCCATTAATTGTTAATGACACCCCAAGCGCAGTTAGCAGCCGTGATTTACCATGTGGTGAACGCGTTGTGAATGCACCAAAATGCGTGCTGAAAAATTAGTTTTACAGGCCACTAGGGACAACAATATAGTTAATAAGTGTGTGCTGGGGGCAGAAAAGGGTGAAAAAAATTTTCAGCATAACTGCAACAGAATGAATGAATCAGCAGCTGCAGCCGCTGATCTGTTCATTCTGTACCCATTGAAAATAACTGATCTCTGCTCTTCCCCTGTTGAAGTGGTACCCATACCCTCGGATTGACTAGGTACAGTGTCTCTGTGTACCCAGTCATCTAATGACAGCTGGGTACACAGCAATTAACTGATGGATCAGCCGCCCGACAGATATGCTGTTCATAAACAGCCCCGGGTAATTAAAGGGCCACTAATTCTCTGTTGATAAACGTATAGTTGTACATAAGTGGTTAAAGTATAACTAAAGGCAAACAAGTTTTTAGCTTTGGATAGAATGAAAATGGATTACATAGTTACATAGTTTGTCTGGCTGAAAAAAGACAAAAGTCCATCCAGTTCAACCATTAAAAAAAAAAAAGTTATAATCCTATACATACAGTTGATCCAGAGGAAGGCAAAAACCCAGCAAAGTATGATCCAATTTGCTCCTACAGGGAAAAAAATATCTTCCTGATCCTCCGAGAGGCAATCGGATATTCCCTGGATCAACTTTACCTATAAATGTTGGTATCCCTTTATATTCTGTGTATCTAAGAAAGAATCCAGGCCTTTTTTAGAGCAATCCACTGAGCTGGCCGGAACTAACTCTTGAGGGAGTCTATTCCACATTTTCACAGCTCTCACTGTGAAGAAACCTTTCCGTGTTTGGAGATTAACTTTCTTTTCCTCCAGATGTAGAGTGCCCCCTTGTCCTCTATGATAACCTCTATAGCTATACACCGAGTTCACTATATGAACCACTGATGTCAGTATTGTCTGTGTCCCTGTTAGAGAGATTTGCCCTCTCTGCTTGTAGTTCCATTGACAGCCAAGGATTCTCTCATTTTAGAAGGACTTCCTCCCTTTTCCTGTTTTGGCTACTAAATGGAAAGTGAAGGGAAATCTCCCCACTTGGACACAGATGGCAAAAAAGAAAAAGACAGGGTTTATAATCTTCCTTTGCACTTTTTTATTATTATTATTATTATTATTAAGTGCCATCAACTGCAGTCTGAGTTCTAGCGACCTGATGAATAAGTGCTCTAAAAAGAAGTTGGTTTTATGATAGACTGGCGAGATCCCCGAAGTCATCCCCACAACTGCAGTCAATGTGTCCAACCACCTAGTAGTCTCCCTCTTTGCCTGGTTCATTAGATGTTCCCAAACATTATTTCCTTCTCCAGTGATCTCTTTCTTACTGTATAACAGTGTGACCAAAATAGGATAGTTGCAACTTCATCATTTGGGCTTCTAGTGACATAGCCGGTTTGATCTATTCCAAAATCAATCTATTAGTTCTATGGGCTGTACACAGCACACATAAAATCCTTCTCCAGCACCAAAACCCAAATGAGTCAATCTTCTTTCTATCCTGTTTAAGTAGTGTCCATCTTTCACAACCATATTCGACAACTGAGAAAATGAGAGCACAGACAAGTCAATCTTTGTTTTCAGTGCAATTACTTTTCATTTGAAATCTTTGTTGAGAGTCTACATTGTGCAGCTACCAAATGCAATTCTGTGGAATATATCCTCACTGCTGGTTGCTTCCTTGTTTATGCGAGAGCCCAGGAGATTAGAATGCTTTACAACTTCTATTCTGTCACTGTACAACTGAAAATTGTTGTCATTTTCTGTGTTTCTGATCTTCGTCTTGTTTGTTCTTGGTTCTAATCCCATGTTACAACTTTTCTCAGTAGATACATCATATCTTCTTTGCTGCTTGTGTCATCTGCATAACACAGATTGCTTATGTTTTGGCCACCAACTTTGATACTGACCAGGGGCGAACTGACAACACATGGGGCCCCCGGGCAATAGGGAATCATGGGGCCCCTGTGTCCTTGCCCAAACTCAAAAAAGCCTATGAAAAAGGTACCAGGGGCATCTCATGGGGCCCCCTACTGACCCCGGGTCCTCGGGCAGTGCCCGAGTTTCCAAATGGTCAGTCCGCCCCTGATACTGACAGACTCTTCTTCCAAATGTACTTTTCTGAAGATGGCCTCCCTGTAAAGATTGAACAGGTAAGGTGATAATATACATCCCTGCCTGACACCACATTTTATCTGAAACCAGTCAGTGTTGCTGTATTCAGTTCTCACTGCAGTTTAACTTTTGTAGAGGTTCTTTACTAGCTGTGTTATGTGTTTCAGTATTCCCAATTTCAACAACGTCCTCCAAAATTTATAATGATCCACACAAATGCTTTGCTGTAGTCAATGAAGCCAATGTATATGGTCTTTTTGTATTCTTTGCTCTTCTCTAATATCCCTCTAACATTGGCAGCAGGCAGTGACATGGGAAACCGAAGAGGAACACAGCCTACTGTATCGAGCATCAGGTGACCACAGATTTAGTATTAGGGTAGGTAGAGTGTTTTTATTTTTTTGTGGCAGCAATTATTTAGAGGAACTGTGTATCTATGGGGGCAAACCAGAGACTAGCTTTAAACCAACCTGTACTTTGCAGGGCAAAGCAACTGGTTTGCTTCAATGCCCCCTACGCAGTATATACCTCCATTTTATTTGCTCCCCTGCTGCTCTATTCAGTGTGCACCACAAAAAATATCTTGTACTTCCAAGTATGAAGCAAATGCTCCAAATGACAGTGCTCTCACATTGGGAGTCAATAGCCCAGTGTAAGTTTTGACTCTAGCAACTCTAGGATATTGCTGTGCTCCCAAACTAGCTGAATAAAGAAGCAGGGAGTGAAGGGAAACTTAGTACTCAGGCTCAGAGGCCTTACTAAACCAAGATGTGGGACCTGCTAGGTGAGGGTCAGGGGAGTCAAGCCCTCTCTGCTCCCCAAGTGTCTGGATGCCCAGGTGGTTTAACCCTGCAGAAGGCTCTCTCACTCACATTGTCAAGACACAGGCTGCATCATGCTGCTCCCCACCCACAGCTGGCATATAAAGGGGCCCTATCTCCACCCACTAAATCACTACAGAGGGCCAACAACTTGGTACTTCTGAAGAGGGAGAGGCATGTAACTCTTAATCCTTAAAAGCCAAACATAAATGTAGGTTTGGAAGGAATTGAGTCTTTAAAAACCACCTTTCAGACTCCAAAAGTTCATCATTGTGGTTCAGTGTGTTCACCACATCCATAGGACTACTGCCACTAAAGGCATCTATTTGCCCATTAAAAATGCATCTACTTAGCTGGAACATGTGATAAGACTTGTTGCTTTAGCAGATAGAAAAGAGAAATCTAGTTTGAATACAGTTGTGTTGCTTTACTAAAAAAGAAGACTGTTAAATTAGCAAAGTGAGTGTTTACTGGGCTTAGTAAATAGGATACATTTGTGCTCACCTAAACTGTTAGTTGCTAGCACAAATCCTGTTTTTTTATTATTTCCCTTACATTTTTTGAGTATTTAAAGTGAACATGGGTTCACCTTACTCTCATTCACTCTGCAAAGAAAGCAGCCTCTACTGCACTAATAAACCAAACCCAAAAAAAGAGGACCTTTGACTTTATCAAGGGTGAGATTAGACATTATCCTTAATCTTGCTTAAAGGAAACATATACTGAGAGAAATACAGGGGCTGCAACTGTACACTCTAAAAAGTACTAATAGCCTAGCCATTTATGGCTTCATTGCTTTCTAAGGCACTGAACTGGAACTAATATATGGGCATGAAAGGCCATAGTGAATTTAGAGCTTCTAATCAACATTAAATCTGCATGACAGCCAGGTTCATTTAGGTTGTACTGGGTTATAATGTTGCAGGTGCATCCAGCTCAGTGCTGGTTCTTTATCTAGGGCAGTGATCTCTAAACTGCAGCCCAGGGGCTGCCCTTTGCTTGCTTTAATCTGACCCTTGGGACACAATTTTCCACTTATACCAACAACGGGGCATAATTCCCAGCACTGACACCAATGAAGGAGCAGAATTCCACCCAATGAGACCAATGATGGAGCACAATTCCTCCCAATGACACCAAAGATGAGACATAATTTCTCCCAGTGACAACAACAATGGGGCCCAATGACAACAATGGTGGGGCACAATTCCTCCCTATGATACCAACAATGGGGCACAATTCCTCCCGTTGACACCAACAACAGTAGGCTATTCCTCCAACTGACAACACCGAAGATGGGGCATTGGTTATTCCCACTAACATCGGGAACGTTTTTTTCTCCCAATTGCTACAGTCTGTCCTCTCTTAAGTCTGAAGGACAGTAAACTGTCCCTTTGTTTATAAAGTTTGGAGACCCTTGATCTAGGGTATTAGTAAATAATTGGGTGCCAGTCCTTTTGTAGAAATAATCTGAAGAATTTATTTGCAGATTGCAGACATTGTAAGGAGGTTGAGGAACAATCGGAATGCCCCACATGACACAGTCTCAGAACTCAGGCTGACTTCTAATCTTCAATGCATTATGTATTGCCACAGACTTTGCTGACCTATAGCAACTCATGGATCTGCAGCTCATTAGAGATGCAGGTTTTAGTGGTTGCTTGACAGCCATTCTTAAGTTAGGAATGCTGAGCAGGTTCTTGTGTTTGTCTCCAAGTCACTCATTACCTCTACACAAGTGGACAGCTGCAAGTTTTTCCTCAAGGCTGAAACACTTCTTTCCATTTAGTAAGCCAACATATTATATAAATCTCCTAGAATGCGAGACTCCAACACACAACCCCTGGAGCCTCAAGAGAGTGCGCTCATCAAGCCATCTCTTTAAGAAGGAATCCAGGAACACTCTGGAAGGTCGTCCCAAATATTTACCAAGCTCATAGAATTAGGAAAAGCTCCTTAGCGATGGGCCAGACTGGTAAATACTCGTAAATCAGAAGTTAACCCGTCTAACACAGACATGCTGGAGAATGCTCAATAACAGTTGACAGAATCAATAGGACTTGGCCTTAGGAATACTTCAATCTTATAGGAACACTTGGAAGTGTAACTGCAGTGTAACACACAATATAATTACTGCACATAACAATGTCCTACATTAGCCTGAAAGTTGGATTATCTTAACTGATATAACACTTTTCTTTGCAGATAACTCTGCACCAAATGTTACTAGTTACCTACTTGCAAGTGCCTCCATTTTACAAAGGTGATTGCCATAGTTTGCAGATTGGAAGTATCCAAGTATACTTAACAGTATTTAATACTAGAACTACAGCTATATAAGAAAAGCCAGACTTTTTACCAGATCCATGCTTCTTGTTGGATGGACTTCAATGTCATCTGTTATTTTTATACCTTGTGATTTGTTTGATCTTGATACAGAAAGTGTTGGCTAAGACATTTAGAATATTATCCCAAAAATACATTAATGGTATGTCCAGCTTGAGATCGACCCATGTACCTCCTATATTATGAACCGGTGGGGGGGATAGGTAAACTGGCTGTAGGTTTGATACTTCCACTCAATGGTCCCATTCAGTTAGTGCCAGAGTTAGTGAAATTTCTGTGCCCAAGTGAGAACTCAAAATGACTTGCAGTCACTTTTCCTCATTCTTTTGGTTGGCATTTCCATTTGTTTGAGGCACTAGCTATATTTTTGCTATTGGCTACAGAACAAGATCTTACTCCTAAAAACAGAATTTTACCAATTTCTTGCCATAATGCAATATAGAAATATAGAAATGCAATATATATTAAATATAGAAATATTTCTATCATTGACATATTGTATACCAGACCATATTATAGGAGTAAAGTTACTGTAGTTCTGTTACATTATAATGATTTTTGTTTTCTTTTGTTTGCTGATATTAAACCTACATGCAAAATAGCGCAAGTAACCACTGATATGTAAAGTAAGAACCTCATCAGCAACCTAAAAAAATTGCTGTTAATTCACACTTTCATACATGAACTTTTAAGTTGCTGCTGGGGAAGCACTGAAGGGTAATACTACAGAGTGTCACTTAAAATGGCATCTCTAAATCTGCTGGTGCTTACAATGCATTCAAGATGGTACTGGTGTCACCCAGCAAGTCTTATGGCTTTTGGAAATCTACATAGGTGACATTTTTACAGCTAAATATTATGCTTAGAATGCACATAATTATATAGGAAGATTTTTGATAAAATTAATGGTCTGGCAGCAGGGTCTCCAGATCTGTTAGGACATTATGGGGTACTTAAAGCATATCCAAACCCCCCATTTTCATCAAGTACAGAAAATAACTGTTGATTTGGCCACAGTCCTAGTGACTTCTTGTGAGCTCAAAAGAAAGCTTAAACATCCCTATCTTTAGTGTGTAAACGAATAGTCCCATTTGTCCACAATGTAATAGACATGAACAAAGGCAGACATGTTTGAGGTCCATGTACCTTTGCTATAACTCCATCCAGCATCAGACACACATACAGTACATTTCCTTCATAGTCTGGAGTGCATGGTCCATGGTGACACTGTCAACAACTATTCAATAAAGATGCCTGCCCTCAGCCAACACACCTGAGAGTCAATAACAATTACCACCAAAGTTTCATTGCGACAAAGGACTCCTTTCTCAAGGTGACAGAAACAAACAAATGTGAGGATCATAGATGGCCACATAAACACAAAAAAGTAATTTGTTTAGACTCAAAGGGGTTTATTTACTAAAGCTGGAGATTGTGAAATTAGGTGCATGTCTGCATAGAAACCAATCAACCTCCAGGCTTTATTGCCAAAGCTTAATTGAAGGAGCTAAGGTTAGAAGCTGATTGGCTACCATGTACAGTTGCACCAGATTCTGAGTGAACCAGCTTTAGTGAATCTTGCCCAAAGGGACAGGGAATGTGTTATTTGAAGGATCACCATGTGGGAATAAAGGAAAAAAGCCTGAAAAAAGAAAAACAAAACCACCAATACATCTAAGGCTTGGTAATCTGCAATAAATTACATTTTTGTTTTTAGTTTTAGATATGCTTTAAGTATCTTATAATGCCCTAACAGTGCCTCCATGGGTGCTCCTCAAAAAAAGTTATTCGTGGTCATGCTGTGGCCTTTGGTCTTCAGTCACCAAGAACTGCATAGTGGGGCATGTGGTGGTGGTACAGCTTTTTCAATACAAAGAAATTTTGCTTTTTTTTAAGAAGAAGCCAGGGCATATTTGGGAGTCATGGAAGCACCGCGAAGGCAAAACCGTATACCAGAGCAAGGATAACATGGATGTGTTTATACCTTATGTAACCGACTTGTTTGCAGGTTTACATCTTATAATGTTTAATAATAACTAGGTATTCTAAACTTTAGAGAAGAAATTAATTAAAAAAACATCCATGCTAGCAATCACATGGCATGTTGTAGCCAGGGCTCACTTATTTCTCCACAATGGAAAGGTGAGCTGTCTAGATAATTCAGCTTAACAAAATGACAAGCATTGCAAACATTGCTCATAAATTAATGATGACCTTTTTGTCCTGTAAACGACCATCGCTATCTCAAGTTCCCACACTAATTAACCAAGGCAGGAGTCAGTGTAAGGGCCATATAAACCCTTAATAACCATTCACGTATAGGTCAAGTTCAGTAAGCATGACAAAATCATTTTCCAGAGGCAAGATAATAGGTGATTATTACTTATCTTCATCTTTAAATTGTAGAATGTAAAAAAACAGTTTAGAATTCATTTTATTAACAAAAATTGCACTGACAGGACTGAGAATAAAGTGTTATGATATTGAGGTCTGATGAACCCCTGATGAACCCCAAACTGAGTAAAGAGATGGGGAATCATACTTAACGCAGGATCATTATTTTTGCAAAATTAGTTTAGGATATAGTAGGGGAGGGTTAAATCGCCTCTCAGGTTTGTTTTTTCTGTCTGATTCCCATTGGAGAGATTTTTCCTTCAGCTCCTGGCTCACAGACACAAAAGGGTGTGAAAGGAAATGTTTACAAAATGAGGGGGAATCCCCCTTTAGACAGTTGTCATTGGAACAGATGACCCCATCAGAAGATTTACCCTAGTCTCTTGTTCTTGCAACAAACATTACATTTTGGATCTTCCATCACTTTGTGTCCCAGTGACAATGGCCACCAAACAGTGAATCCTTCAACAAGGGACCCAAATGACAATAAAAAACAGACAGGGTGTTTTAACCCTTTCTCACTCCTTCCAAAAGTAAAATAAAAATGTTTGTCTGTAGACAGCTTTTAAACCAAACCCAAATGGAAATGTAAAATTTTGTGCAATGAAAAGGAAAATGAAAGCGAATGTTGCCCATAATAATCTTTAGTGTAAATTAAAACTAATGTTGGTTGCTATAGGCCACAACTGAACTCAAGTTGCTCCAGTTTTCATAGCTGAGCCCATATTGACACAAACTATAGCAATAGATAGATAGATAGATAGATAGATAGATAGATAGATAGTAGAGA
The DNA here is from genome assembly GCF_062004578.1 of Staurois parvus. Lineage (NCBI taxonomy): Eukaryota > Metazoa > Chordata > Amphibia > Anura > Ranidae > Staurois > Staurois parvus. Next base: position 2,227,449 of record NW_028318609.1, on the reverse strand, counting down.
TGAGCGAATTATTCAAAAATTCGATTCGGCTGATTCGCCGAATTTGCGGGAGAAATTTCGATTCGATGCGAATTTATTCGCCGCGAATTTAACTTATTTAAAGGGTTTCTAGGCTTCAGAGAGCCTTTATATTAGTGCAGAACACTGTACCTTTAATTTAAATGCCCTTGGAGTCTGCTGGGGAAGAGAAATAATACTGTCAGTCAGTATGACATGCAGATGAGTGCCGTCGATCTTAGAATCACCGCACACTTCAATCATTTGGGCAGTCACGGGGCACGACGAAGAAGAAGAAGAAGAATGAAAAGAAGAAGAAGAAGAATGAAAAGAAGAAGAAGAAGAATGAAAAGAAGAAGAAGAAGAATGAAAAGAAGAATGAAAAGAAGAAGAATGAAAAGAAGAAGAAGAAGAATGAAAAGAAGAATGAGAAGAATGAAAAGAAGAAGAAGAATGAAAAGAAGAATGAAAAGAAGAAGAAGAATGAAAAGAAGAAGAAGAAGAATGAAAAGAAGAATGAAAAGAAGAATGAGAAGAATGAAAAGAAGAATGAAAAGAAGAAGAATGAAAAGAAAAATGAGAAGAAGAATGAAAAGAAGAATGAGAAGAAGAATGAGAAGAATGAAAAGAAGAATGAGAAGAATGAAAAGAAGAATGAAAAGAAGAAGAAGAAGAATGAAAAGAAGAAGAAGAATGAAAAGAAGAATGAAAAGAAGAAGAAGAAGAATGAAAAGAAGAAGAAGAAGAATGAAAAAAAAGAATGAAAAGAAGAAGAAGAATGAAAAGAAGAATGAAAAGAAGAAGAAGAATGAAAAGAAGAAGAAGAAGAATGAAAAGAAGAATGAAAAGTAGAATGAACTATATTACTATATCAGTCTCTAATGGATGCTGGAGAGTTAAACCCCCTAACACCTGCTGTGCCCATTATGAGGGGTTCCCACCATCCCTGTGCTGAGGTTCTGGGTATGCACACCTGCTGTGCCCATTATGAGGGGTTCCCACCATCCCTGTGCTGAGGTTCCAGGTCTGCACACCTGCTGCGCCCATTATGAGAAGTTCCCACCATCCCTGTGCTGAGTTCCTGGGTCTGTACACCTGCTCTGCCCATTAGGAGGAGTTCCCACCATCCCTGTGCTAAATTCCTGGGTCTGTACACCTGCTGTTCCCATTATGAGGGGTTTCTACCATCCCTGTGCTGAGGTCCCAGGTCTGCACACCTGCTGCGCCCATTACTAGGGGTTCCCACCATCCCTGTGCTGAGGTTCTGGGTATGCACACCTGCTGTGCCCATTATGAGGGGTTCCCACCATCCCTGTGCTGAGGTTCCAGGTCTGCACACCTGCTGCGCCCATTATGAGAAGTTCCCACCATCCCTGTGCTGAGTTCCTGGGTCTGTACACCTGCTCTGCCCATTAGGAGGAGTTCCCACCATCCCTGTGCTAAATTCCTGGGTCTGTACACCTGCTGTTCCCATTATGAGGGGTTTCTACCATCCCTGTGCTGAGGTCCCAGGTCTGCACACCTGCTGCTCCCATTACTAGGGGTTCCCACCATCCCTGTGCTGAGGTTCTGGGTATGCACACCTGCTGTGCCCATTATGAGGGGTTCCCACCATCCCTATGCTGAATTCCTGGGTCTGTATGTACACCTGCTGTGTCCATTGTGAGGGATTCCCACCATTCCTGCACTGAGTACCTGAGTCTGTACACCTGCCAAAAGAAAGTTTCAGGATTTTGAAGGAGCAAAATACAGTAATACTGGAACAAAAATGAGCTGCGTGGTGGAGTTGCCAGAAGAAGAAGAAGGAGAAAAGAAGAAGAAGAAGAATGAAAAGAAGAATGAAAAGAAGAAGAAGAAGAATGAAAAGAAGAAGAATGAAAAGAAGAATGAAAAGAAGAAGAAGAAGAATGAAAAGAAGAATGAAAAGAAGAAGAAGAAGAATGAAAAGAAGAAGAAGAAGAATTAAAGAGAAGAAGAAGAAGAATGAAAAGAAGAAGAAGAAGAAGAAGAAGAATGAAAAGAAGAAGAAGAAGAATGAAAAGAAAAATGAAAAGAAGAAGAAGAAGAATGAAAAGAAGAAGAAGAATGAAAAGAAGAATGAAAAGAAGAAGAAGAAGAATGAAAAGAAGAAGAAGAAGAATGAAAAGAAGAATGAAAAGAAGAAGAAGAATGAAAAGAAGAAGAAGAAGAATGAAAAGAAGAATGAAAAGAAGAAGAAGAAGAATGAAAAGAAGAAGAAGAATGAAAAGAAGAAGAAGAAGAATGAAAAGAAGAAGAAGAAGAATGAAAAGAAGAATGAAAAGAAGAAGAAGAAGAATGAAAAGAAGAAGAAGAAGAATGAAAAGAAGAATGAAAAGAAGAAGAATGAAAAGAAGAAGAAGAATGAAAAGAAGAAGTATTCCAGTACAGCAAAAAGTGTATCTGCAGAGAGCTCCGCTATTTCTGACAGTTCTCTGACAGTTCCTTCACATTTACAGCGGTTGAAACATTGTATCTATTTATTTCCGAATAAAAACATCTGTATCCTAAATGGAAACAAATAGATACAATGTTTCAACCGCTGTAAATGAACTGTCAGAACTGTCAGAAATAGCGGAGCTCTCTGCAGTGACACTTTTGCTGGCTGATCGGGAAAAATTCGATTCGTGCACCCGAAGTTGGCTAAAATTCTGATTCGATGCGAATCGAATTTTTCCCGATATTCGAAACGAATTTCACTTCGCCTGGTTCGATTCGCTCATCTCTAAAAGATAGATAGATAGACGTACGTCTGAGGAATAGTTAAGTAAAGTAAGTCATTTATCCCAAGTTTCCTACAGGGTTACACTTGTGGCAGAGTGCTTAATTACTCACCATACACAGATGCTGGAGTAGGCTCCTTTAACCACTTCAGCTCCAAAAGGTTTTACCCCCTTCATGACCAGGCCACTTTTTGCTATTTGGCACTGTGCTAATTTAAATAGTAATTGCGTGGTCATGCAATGCTGTCCCCAAACAAAATTTATATGTTTTTTTCCCACACAAATAGAGCTTTCTTTTGGTAGTATTTGATCACTGCTCAGTTTTTTATTTTTTTATTATATGAATGAAAAAGCCCAAAAAAAAAGACGGTATGGTTTTACTTTTAGCTATTAAGCATATTTAAGAAAAAGATAAGAAAACAAAATCTAATTTCTTCATAAATTTTTGCCAAAATGTATTCTGCTACATGTCATTGAAAAAAAAAAAAATCCCAATAAGTGTATATTGACTGATTTGCATGAAAGTTATACCGTCTACAAACTATGGTATATACTGTGTATTGGAATTTTGTTTTATACTACTAATGGTGGTGATCAGTGACTTATAATGGCAATGCAATAGTGTGGAAGACAATCTGACACTAACTGATGTTGGGGGGGGGGGAACTGACTAACTGCCACTCATATCACTAGTGACACTAATACAGTGATTAGAGATGAGCAAAGTATTCAAAAATTCGATTCGACTGATTCGGCGAATTCGTGGAAAAATTTTGATTCGAGTCGAATATATTCGCTGCGAATTTAACTTATAAAAGGGTGTTTCTAGGCTTCAGAGAGCCTTTATATTAGTGCAGAACACTGTACCTTTAATTTAAATGCCCTTGGAGTCTGCTGGGGAAGAGAAATAATACTGACAGTCAGTATGACATGCAGATGAGTGCCGTCGATCTTAGAATCACCGCACACTTCACTCATTTGGGCAGTCACGGGGCCAAAACCAGAGTGTGGAGCCACAGTGTGGCGGTGGAGGCAGCAGCAATGGGAGGCCATACAGCACCCTATGACAAAAATGGAAACCACCAGCAGTGTGAGGAGACCTGAAAGTGGCACATGGCAGAGTGTGGCGATGGAGACAGCAGCAATGGGAGGCCGTACAGAGACCCATGACACACTCTGGACCTGGCAGCAGCATGAGGAGGCGGTACAGGGGCCCATGACAGATTACGGGCCTGGCAGCAGCATGAGGAGTTGGTACGGGGGCCCATGGCAGATTACGGGCCTGGCAGCAGCAATGGGAGGCCGTACAGGGACCCATGACACACTCTGGACCTGGCAGCAGCATGGGGAGGCGGTACAGGGGCCCATGACAGATTACGGGCCTGGCAGCAGCATGAGGAGTCGGTACGGGGGCCCATGACACACTCTGGACCTGGCAGCAGCATGAGGAGGCGGTACAGGGGCGCATGACAGATTACGAGCCTGGCAGCAGCAACTTGGACAGGAGGACGTTCAGCTTCTGCACCGTCGGGTGCGTGCTCGCAAACTGTTGTCTCTTGGAAACGGATTCCAAGAAAGACTGCTGACGGAATCCGTGAAGAGGAGTAGCAGGAGAAGGAGCATCTGAACGAGCGGAATATGCCAAAAAGCGACAACAGGGGCCCATGACAGATTACGGGCCTGGCAGCAGCATGAGGAGTCGGTACGGGGGCCCATGGCAGATTAGGGGCCTGGCAGCAGCTATGGGAGGCCCGTAATCTGCCAGCACCCTATGACAAAAAATGGAACCCACCAGCAGTGTGAGGAGACCTGAAAGTGGCACATGGCAGAGTGTGGCGATGGAGACAGCAGCAATGGGAGGCCGTACAGGGACCCATGAGAGACTCTGGACTTGGCAGCAGCATGAGGAGGCGGTATAGGGGCCCATGGCAGATTAGGGGCCTGGCAGCAGCTATGGGAGGCCCGTAATCTGCCAGCACCCTATGACAAAAAATGGAACACACCAGCAGTGTGAGGAGACCTGAAAGTGGCACATGGCAGGGGCATGATTCATGGCGGATTTAGTCAGTTGTGTCAGGAACTGGTGGTTTGAAATCCAGACTAATCCACGCCTGATTCATTTTCACAAACGTGAGTCTCTCCACACTTTGGGTGGACAGTCGTGTCCTCCGCGGAGTTGCAATACCTCCTGGCGCACTAAACACGCGCTCCGATGCCACGCTACTGGCCGGGCATGACAGCCTTTCAAGGGCAAATTCAGCTAGTTGGGGCCAAAGGTCAAGTTTCGTTGCCCAGTAGTCAAGGGAATTGTCTACCTCGGTTGGCAGGGTGCTGTCCAAGTAGGCCTAAGCCTGTTGTTTGAGGTCCTGCTCCAGGTCCACCTGATGCTGCTGCTGCTGCTGCTGCTGCTGCGGCTGGTTAGTAGTTTCCTCACTGCGCTGGTGAAGAAACCTACTCATCATCGACTGCAGACTGAGGCAGCTGCTGCTGGTGGAGCTGCCACTGCTCCTACCACCCCACCCCTCCCCTGCTGCCATGGCAGCGGAACGCGAGCGCACAGGGCCCACAGTGTCTGAGGATGGACGTTGGCGCAGACAGGCAGAGACCAGCTGACTACATAGGTGGCTTTTATAGTACGTTATTTTGGCCTCCCTCTCAGCAGGTGTGAAAAAGGCCACCATTTTTGAACGGTAGCGAGGGTCCAACAAGGTGGACAGCCAAAAGTCATCCCTCTGTCTGATGGTTATTATTCGGCTGTCGCTACGCAAGCAAGCGAGCATGCTATGGGCCATTTGTGCCAAGGAATGCGAGGGACTCCCTGCCTCCATCTCCACAGCATACTGCCACGGTGCATCTGGGTCCTCTGTCTCCTCTTCCTCCTCCTCTACCAGATGCTCCTGCTCCTCCACTCCTGTCCGCTGAGTGGAAAAACCACCCATTTCACTCAATAATTCCTGAGCACCAATGTCCTCCTCTACCTCCTCCTCTTCTTCCTGTCCTGCCCCCACAGGGGTCATGTGGCGTTGAGATCTGTGCGCCACGTCTACCGCACCCTGACCAGCCATTGTTAACAGCATTTGTTCCAGGACGTGCAACAGAGGAATGACGTCGTTCATCCCATAGTCCTGCCGACTCACGAATAGCGTGGCCTCCTCAAAGGGCCTGAGCAAGCGCAGGTGTCACGCATGAGCTGCCAATGGCTGACATTTAAGTTACACAGGGAGTACCTTTATCCGCTTTTAACATCAGGAAATCTGTGATGGCCTTTTGCTGTTCGTAAAGGCGGTCTAACATATGTAGGGTTGAATTCCACCTTGTTGCAACGTCACAGCATGAGGAGTCGGTACGGGGGCCCATGGCAGATTACGGGTCTGGCAGCAGCAATGGGAGGCCCGTAATCTGCCAGCACCCTATGTCAAAAAATTCAACACACCAGCAGTGTGTGAGGAGACCTGAAAGTGGCACATGGCAGAGTGTGGCGATGGAGACAGCAGCAATGGGAGGCCGTACAGGGACCCATGAGAGACTCTGGACCTGGCAGCAGCATGAGGAGGCGGTATAGGGGCCCATGGCAGATTAGGGGCCTGGCAGCAGCTATAGGAGGCCCGTAATCTGCCAGCACCCTATGTCAAAAAGTTGAACACACCAGCAGTGTGAGGAGACCTGAAAGTGGCACATGGCATGAGACACTGTGGACCTGGCAGCAGCATGAGGAGGCGGTACAGAGGCCCATGGCAGATTAGGGGCCTGGCAGCAGCTATAGGAGGCCCGTAATCTGCCAGCACCCTATGACAAAAAATGGAACACACCAGCAGTGTGAGGAGACCTGAAAGTGGCACATGGCAGAGTGTGGCGATGGAGACAGCAGCAATGGGAGGCCGTACAGGGACCCATGACAGACTCTGGACTTGGCAGCAGCATGAGGAGGCGGTATAGGGGCCCATGGCAGATTAGGGGCCTGGCAGCAGCTATGGGAGGCCCGTAATCTGCCAGCACCCTATGACAAAAAATTCAACACACCAGCAGTGTGAGGAGACCTGAAAGTGGCACATGGCAGAGTGTGGCGATGAAGACAGCAGCAATGGGAGGCCGTACAGGGACCCATGAGACACTCTGGACCTGGCAGCAGCATGAGGAGGCGGTACAGGGGCCCATGGCAGATTAGGGGCCTGGCAGCAGCTATGGGAGGCCCGTAATCTGCCAGCACCCTATGTCAAAAATTTGAACACACCAGCAGTGTGAGGAGACCTGAAAGTGACACATGGCATGAGACACTGTGGACCTGGCAGCAGCATGAGGAGGCGGTACAGGGGCCCATGGCAGATTAGGGGCCTGGCAGCAGCTATGGGAGGCCCGTAATCTGCCAGCACCCTATGTCAAAAAATTGAACACACCAGCAGTGTGTGAGGAGACCTGAAAGTGGCACATGGCAGAGTGTAGCGATGGAGACAGCAGCAATGGGAGGCCGTACAGGGACCCATGAGAGACTCTGGACCTGGCAGCAGCATGAGGAGGCGGTATAGGGGCCCATGGCAGATTAGGGGCCTGGCAGCAGCTATAGGAGGCCCGTAATCTGCCAGCACCCTATGTCAAAAAATTGAACACACCAGCAGTGTGAGGAGACCTGAAAGTGGCACATGGCATGAGACACTGTGGACCTGGCAGCAGCATGAGGAGGCGGTACAGAGGCCCATGGCAGATTAGGGGCCTGGCAGCAGCTATAGGAGGCCCGTAATCTGCCAGCACCCTATGACAAAAAATGGAACACACCAGCAGTGTGAGGAGACCTGAAAGTGGCACATGGCAGAGTGTGGCGATGGAGACAGCAGCAATGGGAGGCCGTACCGGGACCCATGAGACACTGTGGACCTGGCAGCAGCATGAGGAGGCGGTACAGGGGCCCATGGCAGATTAGGGGCCTGGCAGCAGCTATGGGAGGCCCGTAATCTGCCAGCACCCTATGTCAAAAAATTCAACACACCAGCAGTGTGAGGAGACCTGAAAGTGGCACATGGCATGAGACACTGTGGACCTGGCAGCAGCATGAGGAGGCGGTACAGGGGCCCATGGCAGATTAGGGGCCTGGCAGCAGCTATGGGAGGCCCGTAATCTGCCAGCACCCTATGACAAAAAATGGAACACACCAGCAGTGTGAGGAGACCTGAAAGTGGCACATGGCAGAGTGTGGCGATGGAGACAGCAGCAATGGGAGGCCGTACAGGGACCCATGAGAAACTCTGGACCTGGCAGCAGCATGAGGAGGCGGTATAGGGGCCCATGGCAGATTAGGGGCCTGGCAGCAGCTATGGGAGGCCCGTAATCTGCCAGCACCCTATGACAAAAAATGGAACACACCAGCAGTGTGAGGAGACCTGAAAGTGGCACATGGCAGAGTGTGGCGATGGAGACAGCAGCAATGGGAGGCCGTACAGGGACCCATGAGAGACTCTGGACCTGGCAGCAGCATGAGGAGGCGGTATAGGGGCCCATGGCAGATTAGGGGCCTGGCAGCAGCTATAGGAGGCCCGTAATCTGCCAGCACCCTATGTCAAAAAGTTGAACACACCAGCAGTGTGAGGAGACCTGAAAGTGGCACATGGCATGAGACACTGTGGACCTGGCAGCAGCATGAGGAGGCGGTACAGAGGCCCATGGCAGATTAGGGGCCTGGCAGCAGCTATAGGAGGCCCGTAATCTGCCAGCACCCTATGACAAAAAATGGAACACACCAGCAGTGTGAGGAGACCTGAAAGTGGCACATGGCAGAGTGTGGCGATGGAGACAGCAGCAATGGGAGGCCGTACAGGGACCCATGAGACACTGTGGACCTGGCAGCAGCATGAGGAGGCGGTACAGGGGCCCATGGCAGATTAGGGGCCTGGCAGCAGCTATGGGAGGCCCGTAATCTGCCAGCACCCTATGTCAAAAAATTCAACACACCAGCAGTGTGAGGAGACCTGAAAGTGGCACATGGCATGAGACACTGTGGACCTGGCAGCAGCATGAGGAGGCGGTACAGGGGCCCATGGCAGATTAGGGGCCTGGCAGCAGCTATGGGAGGCCCCTAATCTGCCAGCACCCTATGACAAAAAATGGAACACACCAGCAGTGTGAGGAGACCTGAAAGTGGCACATGGCAGAGTGTGGCGATGGAGACAGCAGCAATGGGAGGCCGTACAGGGACCCATGAGAGACTCTGGACCTGGCAGCAGCATGAGGAGGCGGTATAGGGGCCCATGGCAGATTAGGGGCCTGGCAGCAGCTATAGGAGGCCCGTAATCTGCCAGCACCCTATGTCAAAAAATTGAACACACCAGCAGTGTGAGGAGACCTGAAAGTGGCACATGGCATGAGACACTGTGGACCTGGCAGCAGCATGAGGAGGCGGTACAGGGGCCCATGGCAGATTAGGGGCCTGGCAGCAGCTATAGGAGGCCCGTAATCAGCCAGCACCCTATGACAAAAAATGGAACACACCAGCAGTGTGAGGAGACCTGAAAGTGGCACATGGCAGAGTGTGGCGATGGAGACAGCAGCAATGGGAGGCCGTACAGGGACCCATGAGACACTGTGGACCTGGCAGCAGCATGAGGAGGCGGTACAGGGGCCCATGGCAGATTAGGGGCCTGGCAGCAGCAATGGGAGGCCCGTAATCTGCCAGCACCCTATGACAAAAAATGAAACACACCAGCAGTGTGTGAGGAGACCTGAAAGTGGCACATGGCAGAGTGTGGCGATGGACACAGCAGCAATGGGAGGCCGTACAGGGACCCATGAGACACTCTGGACCTGGCAGCAGCATGAGGAGGCGGTACAGGGGCCCATGGCAGATTAGGGGCCTGGCAGCAGCTATGGGAGGCCCGTAATCTGCCAGCACCCTATGTCAAAAAATTCAACACACCAGCAGTGTAAGGAGACCTGAAAGTGGCACATGGCATGAGACACTGTGGACCTGGCAGCAGCATGAGGAGGCGGTACAGGGGCCCATGGCAGATTAGGGGCCTCGCAGCAGCTATGGGAGGCCCCTAATCTGACAGCACCCTATGACAAAAAATGGAACACACCAGCAGTGTGAGGAGACCTGAAAGTGGCACATGGCAGAGTGTGGCGATGGAGACAGCAGCAATGGGAGGCCGTACAGGGACCCATGAGAGACTCTGGACCTGGCAGCAGCATGAGGAGGCGGTATAGGGGCCCATGGCAGATTAGGGGCCTGGCAGCAGCTATGGGAGGCGCGTAATCTGCCAGCACCCTATGACAAAAAATGGAACACACCAGCAGTGTGAGAAGACCTGAAAGTGGCACATGGCAGAGTGTGGCGATGGAGACAGCAGCAATGGGAGGCCGTACAGGGACCCATGAGAGACTCTGGACCTGGCAGCAGCATGAGGAGGCGGTACAGGGGCCCATGGCAGATTAGGGGCCTGGCAGCAGCTATGGGAGGCCCGTAATCTGCCAGCACCCTATGACAAAAAATTGAACACACCAGCAGTGTGAGGAGACCTGAAAGTGGCACATGGCAGGGGCATGATTCATGGCGGATTTAGTCAGTTGTGTCAGGAACTGGTGGTTTGAAATCCAGACTAATCCACGCCTGATTCATTTTCACAAACGTGAGTCTCTCCACACTTTGGGTGGACAGTCGTGTCCTCCGCGGAGTTACAATACCTCCTGCCGCACTAAACACGCGCTCCGATGCCACGCTACTGGCCGGGCATGACAGCCTTTCAAGGGCAAATTCAGCTAGTTGGGGCCAAAGGTCAAGTTTCGTTGCCCAGTAGTCAAGGGGATTGTCTACCTCGGTTGGCAGGGTGCTGTCCAAGTAGGCCCAAGCCTGTTGTTTGAGGTCCTGCTCCAGGTCCACCTGATGCTGCTGCTGCTGCGGCTGGTTAGTCGTTTCCTCACTGCGCTGGTGAAGAAAGCTACTCATCATCGACTGCAGACTGAGTCAGCCGCTGCTGGTGGAGCTGCCACTGCTCCTACCACCCCACCCCTCCTTTGCTGCCATGGCAGCGGAACGCGAGCGCACAGGGCCCACAGTGTCTGAGGATGGACGTTGGCGCACAAAGGCCGAGACCAACTGACTACATAGGTGGTTTTTATAGTACGTTATTTTGGCCTCCCTCTCAGCAGGTGTGAAAAAGGCCACCATTTTTGAACGGTAGCGAGGGTCCAACAAGGTGGACAGCCAAAAGTCATCCCTCTGTCTGATGGTTCTTATTCGGCTGTCGCTACGCAAGCAAGCGAGCATGCTATGGGCCATTTGTGCCAAGGAATGCGAGGGACTCCCTGACTCCATCTCCACAGCATACTGCCACGGTGCGTCTGGGTCCTCTGTCTCCTCCTCCTCTACCAGATGCTCCTGCTCCTCCACTCCTGTCCGCTGAGTGGAAAAACCACCCATTTCACTCAATAATTCCTGAGCACAAATGTCCTCCTCTACCTCCTCCTCTTCTTCCTGTCCTGCCCCCACAGGGGTCATGTGGCGTTGAGATCTGTGCGCCACGTCTACCGCACCCTGACCAGCCATTGTTAACAGCATTTGTTCCAGGACGTGCAACAGAGGAATGACGTCGTTCATCCCATAGTCCTGCCGACTCACGAATAGCGTGGCCTCCTCAAAGGGCCTGAGCAAGCGGCAGGTGTCACGCATGAGCTGCCAATGGCTGACATCGAAGTTACACAGGGGAGTACCTTTATCCGCTTGTAACATCATGAAATCGGTGATGGCCTTTCGCTGTTCGTAAAGGCGGTCTACCATGTGTAGGGTTGAATTCCACCTTGTTGCAACGTCGCTGATCAGGCGATGCTGTGGAATTCCGTTCTGCCGCTGCAGCTCAAGGAGGATGTGCTTTGCGGTGTAGGAATGGCTGAAATGCATGCAAGGTTTACGTGACAATTTAAGGATGACTTGCAGTGGGATGGTGGATTTTAGGAACCGCTTGACAACCAGATTGAACACGTGAGCCATGCATGGCGCATGGCACAACCTTCCTTGACGCAGAGCAGACACCATGTTCTTTCCGTTGTCGGTCAACATGGCTCCGATTTTCAGTTTGCGCGGAGACAGCCATCTGTCGATTTCTCTGTTCATTACACTGAGAAGTTCCTCCCCTGTGTGACTACGTTCGCCTGGACCTGGCAGCAGCATGAGGAGGCGGTATAGGGGCCCATGGCAGATTAGGGGCCTGGCAGCAGCTATGGGAGGCCCGTAATCTGCCAGCACCCTATGTCAAAAAATTGAACACACCAGCAGTGTGTGAGGAGACCTGAAAGTGGCACATGGCAGAGTGTGGCGATGGAGACAGCAGCAATGGGAGGCCGTACAGGGACCCATGAGAGACTCTGGACTTCGCAGCAGCATGAGGAGGCGGTATAGGGGCCCATGGCAGATTAGGGGCCTGGCAGCAGCTATGGGAGGCCCGTAATCTGCCAGCACCCTATGTCAAAAAATTGAACACACCAGCAGTGTGTGAGGAGACCTGAAAGTGGCACATGGCAGAGTGTGGCGATGGAGACAGCAGCAATGGGAGGCCGTACAGGGACCCATGAGAGACTCTGGACTTCGCAGCAGCATGAGGAGGCGGTATAGGGGCCCATGGCAGATTAGGGGCCTGGCAGCAGCTATGGGAGGCCCGTAATCTGCCAGCACCCTATGACAAAAAATGGACACACCAGCAGTGTGAGGAGACCTGAAAGTGGCACATGGCATGAGACACTGTGGACCTGGCAGCAGCATGAGGAGGCGGTACAGGGGCCCATGGCAGATTAGGGGCCTGGCAGCAGCTATGGGAGGCCCGTAATCTGCCAGCACCCTATGACAAAAAATGGAACACACCAGCAGTGTGAGGAGACCTGAAAGTGGCACATGGCAGAGTGTGGCGATGGAGACAGCAGCAATGGGAGGCCGTACAGGGACCCATGACACACTCTGGACCTGGTAGCAGCATGAGGAGGCGCTATAGGGGCCCATGGCAGATTAGGGGCCTGGCAGCAGCTATGGGAGGCCCGTAATCTGCCAGCACCCTATGTCAAAAAATTTAACACACCAGCAGTGTGTGAGGAGACCTGAAAGTGGCACATGGCAGAGTGTGGCGATGGAGACAGCAGCAATGGGAGGCCGTACAGGGACCCATGAGAGACTCTGGACCTGGCAGCAGCATGAGGAGGCGGTATAGGGGCCCATGGCAGATTAGGGGCCTGGCAGCAGCTATAGGAGGCCCATAATCTGCCAGCACCCTATGTCAAAAAATTGAACACACCAGCAGTGTGAGGAGACCTGAAAGTGGCACATGGCATGAGACACTGTGGACCTGACAGCAGCATGAGGAGGCGGTACAGGGGCCCATGGCAGATTAGGGGCCTGGCAGCAGCTATGGGAGGCCCGTAATCTGCCAGCACCCTATGACAAAAAATGGAACACACCAGCAGTGTGAGGAGACCTGAAAGTGGCACATGGCAGAGTGTGGCGATGGAGACAGCAGCAATGGGAGGCCGTACAGGGACCCATGAGACACTCTGGACCTGGCAGCAGCATGAGGAGGCGGTATAGGGGCCCATGGCAGATTAGGGGCCTGGCAGCAGCTATGGGAGGCCCGTAATCTGCCGGCACCCTATGACAAAAAATGGAACACACCAGCAGTGTGAGGAGACCTGAAAGTGGCACATGGCAGAGTGTGGCGATGGAGACAGCAGCAATGGGAGGCCGTACAGGGACCCATGAGACACTCTGGACCTGGCAGCAGCATGAGGAGGCGCTATAGGGGCCCATGGCAGATTAGGGGCCTGGCAGCAGCTATGGGAGGCCCGTAATCTGCCAGCACCCTATGTCAAAAAATTGAACACACCAGCAGTGTGTGAGGAGACCTGAAAGTGGCACATGGCAGAGTGTAGCGATGGAGACAGCAGCAATGGGAGGCCGTACAGGGACCCATGAGAGACTCTGGACCTGGCAGCAGCATGAGGAGGCGGTATAGGGGCCCATGGCAGATTAGGGGCCTGGCAGCAGCTATAGGAGGCCCGTAATCTGCCAGCACCCTATGTCAAAAAATTGAACACACCAGCAGTGTGAGGAGACCTGAAAGTGGCACATGGCATGAGACACTGTGGACCTGGCAGCAGCATGAGGAGGCGGTACAGGGGCCCATGGCAGATTAGGGGCCTGGCAGCAGCTATAGGAGGCCCGTAATCTGCCAGCACCCTATGACATAAAATGGAACACACCAGCAGTGTGAGGAGACCTGAAAGTGGCACATGGCAGAGTGTGGCGATGGAGACAGCAGCAATGGGAGGCCGTACAGGGACCCATGAGACACTGTGGACCTGGCAGCAGCATGAGGAGGCGGTACAGGGGCCCATGGCAGATTAGGGGCCTGGCAGCAGCAATGGGAGGCCCGTAATCTGCCAGCACCTTATGACAAAAAATGGAACACACCAGCAGTGTGTGAGGAGACCTGAAAGTGGCACATGGCAGAGTGTGGCGATGGAGACAGCAGCAATGGGAGGCCGTACAGGGACCCATGAGAGACTCTGGACCTGGCAGCAGCATGAGGAGGCGGTACAGGGGCCCATGGCAGATTAGGGGCCTGGCAGCAGCTATGGGAGGCCCGTAATCTGCCAGCACCCTATGACAAAAAATGGAACACACCAGCAGTGTGAGGAGACCTGAAAGTGGCACATGGCAGAGTGTGGCGATGGAGACAGCAGCAATGGGAGGCCGTACAGGGACCCATGAGAGACTCTGGACCTGGCAGCAGCATGAGGAGGTGGTACAGGGGCCCATGGCAGATTAGGGGCCTGGCAGCAGCTATGGGAGGCCCGTATTCTGCCAGCACCCTATGACAAAAAATGGAACACACCAGCAGTGTGAGGAGACCTGAAAGTGGCACATGGCAGAGTGTGGCGATGGAGACAGCAGCAATGGGAGGCCGAATAGGGACCCATGAGACACTCTGGACCTGGCAGCAGCATGAGGAGGCGCTATAGGGGCCCATGGCAGATTAGGGGCCTGGCAGCAGCTATGGGAGGCCCGTAATCTGCCAGCACCCTATGTCAAAAAATTGAACACACCAGCAGTGTGTGAGGAGACCTGAAAGTGGCACATGGCAGAGTGTGGCGATGGAGACAGCAGCAATGGGAGGCCGTACAGGGACCCATGAGAGACTCTGGACTTCGCAGCAGCATGAGGAGGCGATATAGGGGCCCATGGCAGATTAGGGGCCTGGCAGCAGCTATGGGAGGCCCGTAATCTGCCAGCACCCTATGTCAAAAAAATTGAACACACCAGCAGTGTGTGAGGAGACCTGAAAGTGGCACATGGCAGAGTGTGGCGATGGAGACAGCAGCAATGGGAGGCCGTACAGGGACCCATGAGAGACTCTGGACTTCGCAGCAGCATGAGGAGGCGGTATAGGGGCCCATGGCAGATTAGGGGCCTGGCAGCAGCTATGGGAGGCCCGTAATCTGCCAGCACCCTATGACAAAAAATGGAACACACCAGCAGTGTGAGGAGACCTGAAAGTGGCACATGGCATGAGACACTGTGGACCTGGCAGCAGCATGAGGAGGCGGTACAGGGGCCCATGGCAGATTAGGGGCCTGGCAGAAGCTATGGGAGGCCCGTAATCTGCCAGCACCCTATGACAAAAAATGGAACACACCAGCAGTGTGTGAGGAGACCTGAAAGTGGCACATGGCAGAGTGTGGCGATGGAGACAACCCACCGACTGTTTTGCTCGCTGCCAAGCTGCCACCCTCTTCTCCTGATGATGCGGAAGCAATAGCCTGATGACGACGAGGCTGCCAAGTGCGATCAGCCTCATCATCATCAATTAGGGTCTCCGCCTCACTACTAGCCCCCTCGGCTGCGTGTGGGTCAGGAGACAGACCTGTCTCTAGACCGGCTACCGAGCCACTCTCCTCGCCACTGCTTCTTCGCCTGGCTGCTGAAGAGGCGGATGTCTCCCCCCGTTCCTGACCGCCGTCTGTTAGCTCTTCCTCACTGTACTGGATGACACCGGGAGCACTGGCCTCTGGCTGCGAATAGTGCTGCCTCGACCCCTTCCTCTGCTGCCACGTCTGCTCGCTCCTAAAACATTGCCTCCTCTGCCACTCCTCTGCATGTTGTCTGACATACTCTTTAATTCAACGATTCTGTGTCCCTGAGTAACAATTCTGTGTCTGTCCCTGAGTAACAATTCTGTGTCCCTGAGTAACGTTTCTGTGGCCCTAAGTAACAGTTCTGTGGCCCTCAGTAACAATTCTGTGTCCCTCAGTAACAATTCTGTGTCCCTCAGTAACAATTCTGTGTCCCTCAGTAACAATTCTGTGTCTGTCCCTGAGTAAGAATTCTGTGTCTGTCCCTGAGTAACAATTCTGTGTCCCTAAGTAACGTTTCTGTTGCCCTAAGTAACGTTTCTGTGGCCCTAAGTAACGTTTCTGTGGCCCTAAGTAACGATTCTGTGGCCCTCAGTAACAATTCTGTGTCCCTGAGTAACAATTCTGTGTCTGTCCCTGAGTAAGAATTCTGTGTCTGTCCCTGATTAACAATTCTGTGTCCCTGAGTAACGTTTCTGTGGCCCTAAGTAACAGTTCTGTGTCCCTCAGTAACAATTCTGTGTCCCTCAGTAACAATTCTGTGTCTGTCCCTGAGTAACAATTCTGTGTTTGTCCCTGAGTAACAATTCTGTGTCCCTGAGTAATGTTTCTGTGGCCCTAGGTAACAGTTCTGTGGCCCTCAGTAACAATTCTGTGTCCCTCAGTAACAATTCTGTGTCTGTCCCTGAGTAACAATTCTGTGTCTGTCCCTGAGTAACAATTCTGTGTCCCTCAGTAACAATTCTGTGTCCCTCAGTAACAATTCTGTGTCCCTCAGTAACAATTCTGTGTCCCTGAGTAACAATTCTGTGTCCCTCAGTAACAATTCTGTGTCCCTGAGTAAGAATTCTGTGTCTGTCCCTGAGTAAGAATTCTGTGTCTGTCCCTGAGTAACAATTCTGTGGCCCTAAGTAACGTTTCTGTGGCCCTAAGTAACGTTTCTGTGGCCCTAAGTAATGGTTCTGTGTCCCTCAGTAACAATTCTGTATCCCTCAGTAACAATTCTGTGTCTGTCCCTAAGTAACAATTCTGTGGCCCTAAGTAAAGTTTCTGTGGCCCTAAATAACATTTCTGTGTCCCTAAGTAACGATTCTGTGGCCCTAAGTAACGATTCTGTAGCCCTAAGTAACGTTTCTGTAGCCCTAAGTAACGTTTCTGTGGCCCTAAGTAACGGTTCTGTGGCCCTCAGTAACAATTCTGTGGCCCTCAGTAACAATTCTGTGTCTGTCCCTAAGTAACAATTCTGTGGCCCTAAGTAACGTTTCTGTGGCCCTAAGTAACGTTTCTGTGGCCCTAAGTAACGATTCTGTGGCCCTCAGTATGTTTCTGTGGCCCTCAGTAACAAATCTGTGTCCCTCAGTAACAATTCTGTGTCTGTCCCTAAGTAACGTTTCTGTGGCCCTAAGTAACGGTTCTGTGGCCCTAAGTAACGGTTCTGTGGCCCTCAGTAACAATTCTGTGTCCCTCAATAACAATTCTGTGTCTGTCCCTAAGTAACAATTCTGTGGCCCTATGTAACGTTTCTGTGGCCCTAAGTAACGATTCTGTGGCCCTAAGTAACGTTTCTGTGGCCCTAAGTAACGTTTCTGTGGCCCTCAGTAACAATTCTGTGTCCCTCAATAACAATTCTGTGTCTGTCCCTAAGTAACAATTCTGTGGCCCTAAGTAACGTTTCTGTGGCCCTAAGTAACGATTCTGTGGCCCTCAGTAACAAATCTGTGTCCCTCAGTAACAATTCTGTGTCTGTCCCTAAGTAACAATTCTGTGGCCCTAAGTAACGTTTCTGTGGCCCTAAGTAACGATTCTGTGGCCCTCAGTAACAATTCTGTATCCCTCAGTAACAATTCTGTCTGTCCCTGAGTAACAATTCTGTGTCCCTAAGTAACGTTTCTGTGGCCCTAAGTAACGTTTCTGTGGCCCTAAGTAACGATTCTGTGGCCCTAAGTAACGTTTCTGTGGCTCTAAGTAACGTTTCTGTGGCCCTCAGTAACAATTCTGTGTCCCTCAATAACAATTCTGTGTCTGTCCCTAAGTAACAATTCTGTGGCCCTAAGTAACGATTCTGTGGCCCTCAGTAACAAATCTGTGGCCCTAAGTAACGATTCTGTGGCCCTCAGTAACAAATCTGTGTCCCTCAGTAACAATTCTGTGTCTGTCCCTAAGTAACAATTCTGTGGCCCTAAGTGGTACCACAGAACATTGAGCAGGGATGTGAAAGGGAACCCCAATTGGAACCTTTATTGCTACTATGGTCACAATTCCCTCCAGATTCTCGCATGAGGTATCCTGATTTGAGGATTCGGGATTGAAAATCAGCAAAGTGGATTAGTCCCCAACGTTTGAAAAAGCACTTTATATTGAAAAGCACTGTATATGGACTTTTATGTGGACATTTGCTGACATATGTTTTTGCACTGTTGGGGGTGGTAGAGGGTGCATCGAGAAGATATTATTTATATTTTGTTTACACTTTCAGGGGTGAGAGTGATACTTTTAGAGGTAGAGGGTGCATCGAAAAGATTTTATTTACAACCTGCATGACTGTTGCCCCTAGCAACTGGGAACCAACGAGCCAGCAAAAGTGTTGTTTGCTGCTGAAAGAGTCATGGAGCCAGGCGATAAAGTTGGGTTGTGCTGTGCTGCTGGAATTGTGACTGTTGCTGTCATTAAAGTGCCTTTGCTGATGCAAATCATGCCAAGCCTGTCTACAAGTCATACTGCTGCTCTACAGGTGGCTGATGTGAAAGACTATGCTCAATTTTTATCTACCAAAGCCAGTCCATTACTGTCCTGCTTTCTGTTGCTAGGAGCAAATGAAGCGTCCCATCAGCATCTACAAGTTTTTTTGCTGCTGTACAGGTGGCTACCACAAAAGACTATTCATGATGTGCCTGCTTGCTGTACTACTAGTATGCTCATCATTATCCATAGCAACCACGAACAGCTATGGCATCTTAGGATTGCAAATGCCATGTCGCCCACCAGCAGCTGAGGCCTACGTTCTACTACTACTATTAAAGCCTGTAAAAGTCAGTGCTTGCCATTTGTTTTTGTTTGTTGTTGCCTGGAGCAACCAGAACGGTTTGCTACCCAGTGGACTACAAATGTCCAGTTGCCCCAAAGTGGCTGGAATTATTGACTCTATCTGCTTAAGTCACCCAACCATGGCTAGAGTCAAGTGTTCTGCTCTCATCAGTGAACTGCATCTGTGTTACTGCCCGGATTCAGTGCCTCAAAAGCCTGCAAGCTAGTCAGCACACTCCCGCTTCGAGAAGCAAGGGTTAACACAAGCATGGGAAAGATCCTGCATGGCAGTCTTGATGGTGCCAAAATGTCAGAGGGAGGAGTGCGGCCACACCCTCAAGACTGCCCAGTACACCCAGCATGCTGAGAGAGAGTGTGAGAGGAGAAAGATGGTGGGTGTGCTGCAGATATTTCTGAGAATTTATTTTGGCTGGTGATCACCTTGGTGGACACGGGAGTCTGCCTGGAGCATTGCGGAGGATCATTGGAATGGAAAGACTGGACTGTGTTTGGTATGCCCTGAATGCAGGAAGCCAACTGCCTTCGTATGTGCCTGGATCAAGTGTGGGCACTGTGGGGAGCCGCCTAACAAGCTGAAGCCCAGTGACCTGGTGCCTCATACTTACAGAGTGGATCTGCACTCAGGCTTGAGTATGGAGATGGCGGAAAGTCGGAGAGTCGGAGGGGTTGTTTCTCTAGTATTGTCACAGTAGTTCATTTGCTGTTGTGTTGTGTCAGGATTAACAGTTTTTTGCTTTTGAATTGTCATGTCAGCGCTAATTGTTTAGATCGCTATAACTGAATATAACTAAATTCTCTGCAGGCCTACCACTATCAAACCCTGCTCCTAATATTTTTTCCTGCCTCTTGTGCCACTACTATCCTCAGAGTCATACCACTATTGCCCCCCTTTGCTTGCAACCAGGCTCATAGCTCTCTAAAAATTCCCTGTTGTCACAGGTCGAATCTCTCCAGTTTGATAAATGTTATAATTGCTACAAAACATTAGCATGGATGATAAATCCATCACTTGAAATGTTTATTAGTTAACACGCTACCACCAGTAGAATATATACAGCGCTATGTACACCCCGCAAAAAAAATGATATTAATAAAATCTGCTTTTAATGTCCACATATGATAATGTTCTCATTTTTAAGTGATCCTATGCTACAGTACTCCACACATGGCCTCAGTAAATTGCTTCAATAAAGTGTCTGTGCAGTTATTTTCATGCAAATAATTCCATGTGCAACCATCAAACAAAACCAGTGTGCTCTTAACGATGTAATCCAATGATCCTCCAACACCAACACAGAGAACACACCAAATGTAGTATGACCACCCACTACAGGTAAGTCATACAGTGTTTATGTTACTGGGAATAGACACCTTCCGCTTTCCACCAGGGTCAATCTCTTTACTCTCCTTGTGCTTGCATCAGGTCAGGTAAGCTCATATCACATGAGGAAGGAGTAAAGGGAAACTGCCATTGTGTAAAACCTTAAAAACTTTATTGCTCATAAAAACTCTAATTTTACTCATATTAAATAGTGCTTTGCCTTACACTAAGGTATGTGTGTTCCCTTCTTGCTCCTTCCCAGGCATCTTGACAACATCAGGACCACAAAACACCATGTGTGGGCAGGCCAGGAAGTGATGTCAGCCCGGATAATACACCTTGAAGTGATGGTGGATACACCTGAGAAGGGGCAGGAATGGACCGCTCGGTTGCGCATGAGTATAGTTTACGAGTATAGTTTTTCTTGGGGGTGTACATAGCGTTGCACATTATATATTCTATTGGTGGTAATGCTGAATGCCCATAAGGCATTTTGAATACAGCAGCTATGAGTGTTTTTATATTTTCTTTTTATACATTTTTTCTGTATACACACTTCCTACAATCCTAGCCCTGGTATATAGTAGTATAGTATTGGTTATTGCTTTAAGGTATAAACCTTCTGAATGCAACTCTGCTCCCACTTATACTTACATGAGCCTGTTCTCGATCCAGCGATGTGCATGAGAGCAGCAGCTCTCTCGGCTCTCTCCCTCCTCATAGGCTTAAGACAGCCTTTGGCTCCTGCTGCTGAAAATCACAGCTAGGGAGGAGGTAGCTGTGCTCTGTTTGTCTATGGACACACAGAGCCGGCTCAGGATTGAGCCTGTAAGACTGCCCCGATAGCAAGCAGCTATGGTGACTCTCAGCGGGGGAAGTAGCCAGGCGCGCCAGCAAAAGACGTAAGAAGAGGAGGATCAGGGCTGCTCTTGGCAAAACCATTGCTTTGAGCAGGTAAGTATGACCTGTTACTTTTAAAAAATAAAAGTTGATCCTTTACTATCTTTTTAAGAGTTTCAAATACAGCCAATGCATTTGAAGGGAAGGGCCCCCTCTTAGTCAGGGCTAACATGCAAATGAACAATATAAAAAGAAACATACAATAAATATCTCATATAAACAATTTAGTAAAGCTTCCTTAAGATTCACATAATCATATGGTATGAAAAATGGCCATAAATATGCTGTAATCCATTTATTTCTGAATTTATTTGATGTTTTTTTTAAAACAAATCTTTACATGTGTTTTTAACAGCATACTGTATTTATTTAAAAGTAGAGTGGGGTAGGGTGTAGCCCATACTTTTCAAGAAAATAATCAAGGTTGGGTGCACCCAGGAGTACACCGAGACATCAGATCTGTTACATTGATTCTACAAGGTACTGGGAAGAAACAGAATATGCTCACTAAATGCATTTCCTCAAGTAGAAAAAAACACAATAAATTGGTATTACAGATTTGCATGTATGAAACTGTGGGAAACAAATGAAATAAATAATGTAAAATAGCTGTGTCCCCAAGAAAGATTATTTGTACACAATTGTTTGAAGTACTACGATAGTCTAATGTAAATTAAAACCTCAAGACCTCTTTGTGTCACATATCCCAAGAGATTCATATATACAGTAAATAATTTTTGAGAAGACATCTCTTTATTTTCTTTTTTTTCATAAAATTTTGCTACATTTAATATATCTGCAACATTGATGTATTTACCTATGCATGTAGGTTAAATAAGACTTGCTGGCTGTTAACCTTTTTAGATAGTCTGGCTGAAAAAAGAAAAAAAGTCCATCCAGTTCAATCATTAAAATAAAAAAAAAGTTATAATCCTACACCCCCAGTTGATCCAGAGGAAGGCAAAAAAAAGCCCAGCAAAGCATGCTGCAATTTTCTCCTGTAGGGGAAAGAAGTCCTTCCTGATCGATCCCCCAAGAGGCATTCCGATATTCCTTGGATCAACTTTACCCATAAGTGTTAGTATCCAGTTATATTATGTGTATCTAGGTAAGAATCCAGGGCTTTTTTAAAGCAATCCACTGAGCTGGCCAACTCTTGAGGGAGTCTATTCCACATTTTCACAGCTCTTACTGTGAAGAAACCTTTACGTATTTGGAGATTAAATTTATTTTCCTCCAGACGTAAAGAGTGCCCCCTTATCCTCTGTGATGACCTCAGGGTGAATAACTCTACACCGAGTTAACTATAAGAACCACTGATGTATTTATACATGTCGATCATATCTCCTCTTCTAAAGAGAGAATAAATTCAGTTCCTCTAATCTTTCCTCATAGCCGAGCTCCTCCATGCCTCGTATCAGTTTGGTTGCCCTTCTCTGTACTTTCTCTAGTTCCCCAATGTTCTTTTTGTGCCCAAAACTGAACTGCATATTCCAGATGAGGTCTTACTAATGATTTGTACAGGGGTAAAATGATCTCTCTCTGGAGTCTATACCTCTTTTAATACAAGAGAGGATTTTGCTCGCTTTAGAAACCGCAGCTTGGCATTGCATGCCATTATTAAGCTTGTGATCTACCAGAACTCCCAGTTCCTTCTCCACCATTGATTCCCCAAGTTGTACCCCCCCAGTATGTATGATGATTTGGCTACTAGAACCTTGTAAGATTTGTATGCAGCAAACAATTCGTTTTCCCAATGTAGCACCCTCCTAGTGTAATGTAGGCTGCTAAGAAAATTTAGCTTCCTTCTCTATAATAAGTGGAGCAGGGGTTGATTGGTAAGGTTTGCTCAGTGTTTCACATGCTGCTGCTTTGTTTCTTCCCCCTGTCTTCTAGAACAGGGGTCTCCAAACTTTCTGAACAAAGGACCAGTTTACAGTCTTTCAGACCTTGAGGGGGCTGGACTGTGGCCAGTGTGAATGGAAAATGCCCTGAGTCAATAGGAGTAAACAATGCCCTATCATTGGTATCAGTGGGAGTAATACTGCCCCATTGTTGGTATTAGGGGAAGAAATAATGCCCCATCATTGGTGTCAGTGGAAGGAGTCATGCCCCATTGTTGGTATCAGGAAATGGAATAGTGTCCTATCATTGGTGTCAATGGGAAGAATAGTGCTTTGTCATTGGTGTCAGTGGTAGGAATAGTGCCCTATTGTTGCTATTATCAGTGACAGGAATTATGCCCCATTGTTGGTGTCAGTAGGAGGCATAGTGACTTGTATCAGTGGGAAGAACAGTGCCCCAAAGGCCTGATAAAGGCAAAAAAAGGGCCACATCTGACCCCCAAGCCACAGTTTGGAGATCACTGTTCTAAAGGATTCTAGAACTATAGAGGGAGGAGGAACCTGGTAGATCTGGGATTCTACAGACTGATATCTTTGTTACAAAGTGATGTATAAACTCTGGTGAAAGTTTTGGCCTTAAGACTGAATGAGGTTATATTGTCTGTTGTGCATCAGGATCAGGCTGGTTTCATGCTATAAAAATTGACAGCGGTTAATCTGAGAAGGCTCTTCATTACCATACAAACTCTGGTGGACAACATGGGCTGTAGTGCATTGTTGTCCCTTGATGTCAATAAGGCCTTTGACAGCACAGACTAGGAGTATTTGTTGGAGGTGTTAGCCAAATTTGGGCTTGGGACACAATTAATTTATTCAGTGCGTCTCCTTTCCCATGATCCATGAGCTTCTATCTGCTTGTCAGGAAGGACTTCTGAGATGTTCATTCTTGATATAGGTACCATACAGGGCTGTCCCCTGCCATCCCTACTTTTCACTCTTGCCATGGAGCCACTAGCCACTTTAATTAGGTTCAACCCCCTTATTAAGTGATTCAGGTATGGAGATACTCATGAGAATATTATGTTGTATGTGGATGATATGTTTTTGATGTTGGGAAAAACAACCTCCTCACTGTAGGCAGTTATGACACTATTTCTGATTTTGGCCAATACTCAGGGTTAACAAATAACTGGACAAAATCCACACTGCTCCTACTGGATGGGGATGATACACAGCCGATCACCCCCTCTTGCTGTACATCTATCACATCCAAATTTAAATATTTGGGAATCTATATTACTTCCTCTCCCCTAGATTATGGGCCATTGAATATATTCCCTCTGCTAGATAGATTTCGAGGTAAAATGCAAATCTGGACTAAATTTATGCTGTTAGGAGTAGGTAAGGTGAACCTGATTAAGATGATACTGATGCCACAACTACCTTACTTACTGCATAATTTGCCAACTGTGATTCCTCTGAAAACCTTTTAAGTGGTGAATTCCATTTCTCACTCTTTGCTTTGGGACAATCGTCCACCTAGAATTAAGTTAGAGCATTTACAGCACCCCAAAGACAGGGAGGATGGGCCCTATGTAGTAGCCCATAGTTTGGATCTTTATCTGTTCTTTTGAATTTACTCATAGTGCAAACTCCATCCACGACCAGTATTTTACTTTCCCATACTCAGAGGGAGTCTGTATCGGAGGGCCTTGAAGCCTCAGTATTTGAAAAACCTAATAAGCACTATCTCATGTATAACCTCATTCAGAAGGTATCGAATAAGACTAAAGAGTTACAATGAGTTATGGGGTTTACTAACTATAATTCAATATGGCATAATGGTAACTATATGGGGTTTGCAAAATTACAACACAGTGTCAGTTGGAAGGCCTATGGGATTCAGTATATGTTACAAATTTTTAAAGATGGCTTACTGCAAGCATTTACGTCCCCACAGGATACTTACTCTCTTCCTTCCCATATGCATTTTTATTATATCTATGGAAATCTCCTGATCTCCCAAAGTATAGGTCTTGGGTATTGCACTTATTCTGGAATGCCATATTTATCAGAGCAGGTGCTGCCCCAGTAAATTGGAAAGACTCTGGGGTCCATGCCTCGACCCCTGTGGTCTCAGCCTGAGTGAAATCAAAGAATCTTCCAATGCCCGGTAAGCCATAGGGGCATACTTTCTTTGTCAGCTTCATTGACCTTTGTCATGTCTGCCCTTATTTTTTGGATGTTTCTGTAGTTTTAGTGCTGCTAAAATTTGCTGGAGGAGTGCTAGATGGTACTGTATGTAATCTTTTCAAAAGTACTGGTACATGCTCAATGTCACTTGTCTGTAATGTCCTAGAATGCCACATTGTTTATTTTTATTAAACATTTATTTGATTAAACACTTTTCTACCATCCTATAGCAGAACTACTGCTACAGGGCGGCAGGGCTGTGCAAAATCACGTATATATACACGTGATTTTGCATTTCCAGGTAGGGGGTGCGCGCAATCGCTGACTATCACTGACAGGGGAGAGGGTGAACAACACAGATCTCTTTTCTGTCAGCAGTAACATACTTCTGTGTATTTCTCTGCACAGTAGAGAAATACACAGCAGTATGCTTTCCTAGTTAAACACACACAGTACACTTAATAAAACAGCACACAGTTAACCCTTTGATCACCCCATATGTTAACTCCTTCCTACCTTCATTAGTACAGTGTCAGTGCTTTTTATTAGCACTGATCACTGTATTAGTGTCACTGGGATGTCAGTGGCAATTAGTCAGTTCCCCCCCCAGTGTCAGAATTCCCACTGTATAGTGGCTGATCGCCGCTATTACTAGTAGAAAAAAAAATTCCATTATCTATAACGCCATTTGTAAATGCTATAACTTTCACGTAAATCAATTAATTTACATGTATTGGGATTTTTTTTAGCAAAGCCGTAGCAGAATCCAAAATTAGGTTTTTACATTTCTTTTACTGGATATATTTTATAGCAAAAAGTCAAAAATATAGTTTTTTTACAAAATTGTCAGTCTTTTTTTGTTTATAGTGCAAAAAAATAAAAAACGCAGAGGTGATCAAATACCACCGAAAGAAAGTTCCATTTGTGGGAAAAAAGGATATAAATGTAATTTATGTACAGCGTTATATGACCGCGCAATTGTCAGTGAAAGTAATGCAGCGCCGTATTGCACAAAATTGCCTAGTTAGGAAAGGGGGGTTGTAAATCCTCTGGAGGGCAAGTGGTTAAAAAAAACATATATCCTTTTTAATCATAAAAATCAACTATCAGAAGGAACATCATATATATTTCATGTATGTGGGTTTGTACTCCTCCAAGTCATGTGTCAGAATGAAAGATGGCTGTGAGGTAACCACCAAATAAAAGTAAAAAGGAAAGGCAGGAGATTCCTTGTAGTGTAGTATTTCTACAGTGGTTGTATTAATATTCGGGAGAAAAGGAGTATGTGATTTACATTTGGTTAGGCCATGAATCCCCTAATGAAATGGTGAACGCAACCTTTCTAGTAGTGTGGAAAATAGTCCTGTCTCCATGCTGTTTGCTCTTGATGTCTTGGAAAAACAGGTCCCAGGTCTTCAAATAAAACGGAAGGAATAGGTGGGTGATATTTATTAATGCAAACATCCCTAACTTAACTGAAAAATATCATACAAGATCCCCATGGGACTTTTAAGGCGGATAAGACAATTGTGTATATTTCAATAAAAGTCTAATACGCCAAATGTATTGCAAAAGATCCACAAAGTACACAATAACATTACATACACAAAAATATTATATATGTGTTATTACATAAAAACAGCTAAAAATTATTTAAAGCTCCATGTCTCCATAGTATATAAAAAAATTGTAGTATTTCTATTGTGGCTTAAATTTTAGTGAAAACAAAACCCAACACATTTCTGAAAAACTCTTTCTTGGGGGGATAAAACATGAGGTATTCTGTGTTTAGCAATTACATTATTAAGTTTAGCATTCACTTAAAATAAAACCAATATAATATCAACACATTGTCATTTTGCAGAGTATGTACTATATGTACATACTAGATCAACAACAACATATAAATGATGAATGTTGAATACAGATGGATACGGGATTAGGGCTGTCAACACACTGCTCGTCCACTCCGGACCCGGATGGGGAAACATCCCAGGGGCCAACGGACATCCATAGGGGCCACCTGGTGTATGACAGAGAGGGTGAGCCAACAGGGATCTCCACCAGTCACATGGATGAAACATGAAAGTGCTTGGGGTGAAAAAAACAGATGTGAAAGATCCATTTACCCAGAAAAAGGAGAAATCCCATAAGACATCCGATAAGAAATACATGGTAGGAAATAAAGTATAAATCCCTTGTAAAAGGGACAGGCAAGTGGTTACCATGATTCTAAACATGACTGTATGGGTGCCCCCATAAGCAGAAAAAGAAAGAGTGATGGTAAAGTAGGGAACAATGTAAAATCCCCTACAGTATCCAATTAAATGAAATCTCAGATGAGCGAACAGAAAGAAAGTGGTCTGGAAGTAGAGGAAATAATAATCCTTCATACTATGTGCATCTTGATGTCAGTTGAAAGTGAACCCAGCCTTACCTATCATATATATGGGTGTGCTCATTAGACTCATAAGCAGGGGCGGACTGACAACTCATGGGGCCCCCGGGCAATAGGGGATCATGGGGCCCCTGTGTCCTTGCCCAAACTCAAAAAAGCCTATGAAAAAAGGTACCAGGGGCATCTCATGGGGCCCCCTACTGACCCCAGGCCCTCGGGCAGTGCCCGAGTTTCCAAATGGTCAGTCCACCCCTGCTCATAAGTGACATCTGCTCAGGGCCAGCGCCAGCTTAAGCAGCATGGGGGGGGGGGGAACTGACAGTGATCAGTGCTAATAAAAAGTGCTAAAACTTTACTAATGACACTGGGCAGGAAGGGGTTAACACCTGGGCAAGTGTGAACTGTGTGCTGTGTGTGTTTTACTAGGGAAACAAGCTGCTTTGTATTGCTCTGCTATGCAGAGCAATACAAAGCATCCTGTTCCTGCTGACAGGGGAGAGATCTGTATTTTTTACATACAGATCTCTCCCCTGTCAGCCCGCCGATGATCACCGAGTCCCGGCCGAGAATCGGCGATTGACATCCCAAGGAGCCAATGGTGGAGCAGTACCCAGAACTACAGAATCATGTATATACTGTATATATATATATATGTGATTTTGTGCATCCCTGCCACCCTGTAGTAGTACTGCTATAGGGCAGTGGGAAATTGGTTACATAAATGAATATTTATTTACATAAGTCACTTTCAAACACCATAAATAATAGTCAGATTGTGATCTGCATAGACACAAAGATATTTGCGTAAAAATTCTAAAATTGTCTGTAACAGTGTAGATATATAATAAATTAAATAATTAATTTCTCTCCATAGACAAAATAACCAATTCTAACTAATTATCAGACAATTTTAAAGAAATCAACTGTGTCCCTGCAGAAGGAATAGGCGCCAAACTACCTAAAACTGTATGCCAATAAGGCCCCAAAACAGAAAAATTATTAAAAAAAAAACCAAATAAAGCAAATTGTTAAGTTAGGTAGTTGTGTTATTGCATAGTTGCCAACATTTAAAAACATTTTTTAGAGACACTTTTTTTTCTTGCATGACCAGAAAGACAGTGTAGGTGGAGCAGTATATGGATTAGGGGTGGGGCATTCATTTGTGGGTGTGGCCTAGGAAAAAAAGTGTGGCTTTGTGTGCCCTGCCAGAAATGGGTGTGGTTTAAATTATGCTAAATATTGGGCTTGGTTTAAAGGTGGTGTGGTTAAACAGAGTTTGAGACTCTCTTGGGCTCCGCCCCCTTGAAATTTTGCTCTCCACCCCAAGATCCCAAAAAAACAAAAAATAAATAAGCACAATCATAGACTTATCTCAAAAAACTTAATGTAAACATAAAGAACTGGTTTACATTCACTGATTTGGTTGCTAGAGGTTACAGCACATCATTACCGCTCACTGAGTAGTTTCTAGAGGTTACTGCAGTTAGTACAGAACTATGATCTGAGACTGCAGGCATAGTACAGGAGTTGGTCAGGGAGTGCAGGCGTAGTACAGGAGTTGGTCAGGGAG
Source organism: Staurois parvus (assembly GCF_062004578.1). Taxonomy (NCBI): domain Eukaryota; kingdom Metazoa; phylum Chordata; class Amphibia; order Anura; family Ranidae; genus Staurois; species Staurois parvus. The sequence continues at coordinate 2,198,345 of NW_028318609.1, read as the reverse complement.
TGCAGGCGTAGTACAGGAGCTGGTCAGGGACTGCAGGTGTAGTACAGGAGTTGGTCAGGGACTGCAGGCCTAGTATAGAACTATAGTCTGAGACTGCAGGTGTAGTACAGGAGTTGGTCAGGGACAGCAGGCATAGTACGAGAGTTGGTCAGGGACTGCAGGCGTAGTACAGGAGTTGGTCAGAGACTGCAGGCATAGTAAAGGAGATGGTCAGAGACTGCGTACCTGACACAAGAAATGATCAGAGACTGCATACATGGCATATGGGATGGCCAGAGACTGCAGACATGGCACAAGAGATGGTCAGAGACTGTGTACATGGCGCAAGGCGTGGTCAGAGACTGTAGACACAGTGCAAGGGATGGACAGAGACTACGGACACGACACAAGGGATGGACAGAGACTGCGGACACTGTGCAAGGGATGGACAGAGACTACAGACACGACACAAGGGATGGACAGAGACTGCGAACACAGCGCAAGGGATGGACAGAAACTGCGGACACTACACAAGGGATAGACAGAGACTGCAGACACGGTGCAAGGGATGGACAGAGACTGTGGACACAGCGCAAGGGATGGACATCAACTGCACACATGGATCAAGGGATAGACAGAAACTGCGGACACTGCGCAAGGGATAGACAGAGACTGCAGACACGGTGCAAGGGATGGACAGAAACTGCGGACACTGCGCAAGGGATAGACAGAGACTGCGGACACGGTGCAAGGGATGGACAGAGACTGCGGACACGGCGCAAGGGATAGACAGCAACTGCGTACAGGGCGCAAGGGATGGACAGAGACTGCGGACATAACACCTGAAATTTACAAACTGTCCCTAAACATACAAATGGTTGGCAACCTTGCATAGACACTTACTACATACACACTTACTACATTCACATATACTACATACACATACACTACATTCACACAGCTACACACACATGCTACATAAACATATACTACAAACGTTCCACCACCATAGCACTTACCTTCATTGCTCATGCTGCCCTAGGTAAAAGGAGGGGCTGGGCGTGATTATCTGTGAGGCTGGCCACACCCCCTCCCACCCACTCACGTTGCCAAGACTCTCCGGGAGTCCTAAATCAGAGCGCCTGGACAGAGCTGCTGGGGGAGGAGCGAGAAGGGAGGAGGAGTGATCTGTCCTCACGTCTGTTCAGAAGCACAAGAATTGGCACAATGGACACACTATCCAGGAATAGTTCCTATTTTCGGGGCGAAGACGGGCTGTGACAGGGCTTTAAAATCCAGGGCCATCCCAGGCAATCCATGACCATTGGCAACTATGTAATTGGCCTATTAAGCTAATCAAGCAAAAGCAATAGAAGATATATTACAATTACTCTCCAAATATCAGGTAACCTGTTAGATGACTGAAGATCTGACCCAAAGATAGCTGCCTATTAACCACTTGCCTACCAGGCACTTATACCCCCTTATTTACCAGGCCAATTTTCAGCTTTCAGCGCTGCCGCACTTTGATTGACAATTGCGCGGTCATGCAACATTGTACCCATATGAAATTTTGATCATTTTTTTCTCACAAATAGAGCTTTCTTTTGGTGGTATTTAATTGCCACTGGGCGCTTTACTTTTTGCGCTATAAATAAAAAATTGCCAAAAATTTGAAAAAAAAAAAAGTGTTTCTTTGTTTCTATTATAAAATTTTTCAAACAGGTAATTTTTCTCCTTCGCTGATGTGCGTTGATGAGGCAGCACTGATGGGCACTGATAGGCGGCACTGATGGGCACTGATAGGCAGCACTAAAGGGCACTGATAGGCAGTACTAATGAGGTGGCACGGATAGGCGGCACTGATAGACAGCACTAATGAGGTGTCACAGATAGGCGGCACTAATATGCAGCACTGATAGGCGGCACTGATAGGTGACACTGATGATGGGTACTGATAGACGGCACTGACTGGCATCACTGCTGGGCACTGACTGGCGGCACTGACTGGCACAACCGCTGGGCACTGACTGGTGGCACTGACTGGCAGCACTGCTGGGCTGCACTGGTGGGTGGCACTGGTGGGCAGCACTGGTGGGTGGGCACAGGTGGGTGGCACTGGTGGGCACAGGTGGGTGGCACTGCTGGGCACAGGTAGGTGGCACTTCTGGGCACAGGTGTGTGAAATTGCAGAGTGGCACAGGTGGGTGCACTGCTGGGCACAGGTGGGTGCACTGCTGGGCACAGGTGGGCGGAGCTAGTGGGCGCACTGCAGGGCACAGGTGGGCGGAACTTGTGGGTGGCACTGCTGGGCACCGATCATCAGGGCACTGATCATCAGTGCCCTGATGATCGGTGCCGATCCCCGCTCTGACAACTGCCGGTTCTCGGCAGTACTTTCCTCACGATCTGACAGCGTGAGGAAAGTGCAGCCGAGAACCGGCACTTGCATTTCCCTCTGATCAGCGTGTCATTGGACACAGCTGATCAGGTGGTAAAAGGCCGCTGTGATTGGCCTTTTACCACATCACGTGATCAGCTGTGTCCGTAGGACACAGCGATCACTGAGATCGCCGGGTGCGCGCCCCCTGGGGCGCGCAGGAGAGCGCGTTCTGGGGGGACGTCATATGACGTCCACTCAGAACTGGCCGGCCGCAGTGCAGCCGTCATTCGGCTATCTGTGGTCGGCAACAAGTTAATGGGTGGAGTTGGTCTTCCCCAAAATGACATCTAGGTCATACGATCATTAACAGCAAATGTGGTATCAATTGATGTGTATCAGATTTTTCTGGTGGGTCTCCTCCCGTAGGTGCAGATGATCTCCCTGTGCCCTTGCCATCCTATTGAGTTGCAAAACTATACCCTTATAAAATTTTAATAAACATGACCCCAAAGTCGGAACCTTCTCTATGATTGGTGAATTTGTTTAATAACTAAACCCATGTTTATCCCTTAGGTTGGGATTTGCTTTTTTCTGTCAGTAATGGTTAGCACGGCAACGGTTAACAAGTGATTAGGCAGCCAACTACAGGTGTACCTCGGTTTACGCATTTAATGCTTTCTCCAGGACGATTCGTACTGCAAAAAATTCATAAACCGAAACGCGGTTTCCCATCAGAAGAAGTCCGGAATTGACGAAACGCGCCAGTGGACGTGACGTCTGACGTATTACGCTAAACCGGAAGTGTCGGCGTGGCCATTTTGGAATCTGAAAAACGTGGTTTCTGAACTTAGGAAGCTACTGAGGCTGGTTTGTTGGCACAAAGCTGATTATTATCTACCCCAATGTAAGATGCTATATTAAAATGTCTTTATACTTTAAATATATACTATATAAGTCTCCTTTCTACTTTATGAGGAATATGGAGGATTGATAGTTACTACTACTATATCTTAAGTGAATGAAAGCCTGGAAGTGATTGCTATATACATCTAGAACATCCAGATAAGCTTGATATTACTCCCTGAGGGTAATTGCATTCAATCTCACTATTTAGAGGTGGTCACGGAGTGTTCACTGCACTAATTGATTTGTCTCACTTTACTTATTTGGTTGATTTATTTATTTTATCTTTTTTTTTTTTTTGTGTTGTTGTTGTTTGGAGTGTACTGTACACTATTTTTCACTTATTGTTGGAGTGTGCACGGAATGATTTTTGCATGATTCACGTGTCACCCACAGTTGAATCTGAATATATATTTTTGTGTACATATTTATATATACTGTTTGCACTGATTTAGTATATACTTATATGTTTAAGGTATATACATTTATGTGATATTTACAAGATAATACACTATTATAGTTTATTTTTTCGAGGTATCACGAGGCTAGGAATAGAAAATTTAAAGTTCAACACACTGGGTTGAGATACTTTGGTGGACTATTTATTTATTTGATTTTATTTTATTTTATTCAGATATTACTTTGGACAATTTTTGTATTATTTTGAAGTATTTTATTTATTTTTGGATATCATTTTAGTTTTTGGATTAAGTGATATATTTATATTATTTATTTTTGTATTGTTATACATGGGTTTTGAGTATAAGTGAAGGAAAAGGTTCATTATTATTATTTTCAATGGATTTTCATTCGTAAACCGAACATTACGTTAACCAAGGCGTTCGTAAACCGAGGTATGCCTGAACTAAAATTAATTCCCTCATTTTGCTTGTTGATTATTATTTTTGTATTATCTCCCTTGGCCACCAGGTGACACTCTATGACACTTTTTGTCTATACTAAAATTATATCGTGGAAACGTATTTTATAAAATAATCTGTTATAGCTCCAATTAAGATTTTACTATAACAAGTGGGACCTAGTGATATTATCTAAAATATATAGAATACTTAGGAGATCTGGTAATTGCCAGTGTATGATCATTACCTTTCTGGTGTAGCAATATTTTAAATGTAACACCTTAACTATAAAGATGTGTAGTTTCATCTGTAACGATCCAAATATTAGTTATACACATATAGGACAGAAAAATAACTATATATCTAATAATTTGCATACTCAACTACTTATTGATTATAGATGCCCTATAACATACATTTGTTTCCAGCAATGGGGGGTTACACATAAACAACCCGTATTATTATGATGTGAATATAAATATGCTAATACCATTACTCCCAAAAGTATATATCACACAAATATATCAAAAGAGAAAAAAAAATTCAAAATGTAACAGTCCAAAATTAGATAAGAAATAAAATTAAATAAATAATGTTTATAAAAAGTCACTCTGTGCCAACTTCAATCATCAATCTTCATATTCAGCCTTTCAATGGCTCAAAGAAACCTCAACATAAAAAGAAAAATCACATAGTGCATTATCTTAAATAAATTATAAATGAAACAGATGTGATAAACGCAAACAACCATGGGTGATCACAAATAGTGAAAAAAGTGAAAGTGTCAAAATAGTGCCAGTGAATCAATCGAGTGAAAAATATGCATCCAAAAACAACATGTGAAACACTGTGTCCACTTCTACAGTGTAAGGAGTGAATACCCTTACCAAAAATATGTAAATGATATGCCTTTACACCTCCCGACGAGGGTATTATCACAAATTCTGCTTCAACCAAAGGATCATCACAGCCTCATAGATCAGATCAAGATGTCATCCAGATATAGCAGCTTTCAAGTATAACCATGAGTCTCCACCAATCCACCAATGCCAACCATATATAGAATAAATCATAGCATAAACCCGCATATACAATTTAAAATACTTTATTGAATATGCTTACATCGTGATTCCTCTTTAAATTAGCCTTTATCAGAATATCCAAACCTTTCAGAGTTCCCTGGTTCCTCCACATGGACTTCTGTGAGGTTTTACCAGATTCTAAAATATTGGTATTAGCATATTTATATTCACAGTTTTTACACTTTTTGGGGAAAAGTGTATCTTTATGCTATTTATAGCCTTATTGTACTGAATTATTCAAGGGATACCGTAAAATTCACATATATTATAACCCGTGTTATTATTCAGAAATCCTTTCTAGCAATGGGATATTGTGTCAGGATAAAATATTTTATAGATATCTTACAACATTGAGTAACAATATAAAATCATATGATACTTATAGTAATTTTGTCCGTAACAAAAATTTATAACCCATTGGCTTGTAAGAAATACTGTATGTATATACACTATATTGCCAAAAGTATTGGGGTGCCTGCCTTTATATGCACATGAACTTTAATGGCATCCTAGTCATAGTTCATAGGATTCAATATTGAGTTGGCCCGCCCTTTGCAGCTATAACAGCTTCAACTCTCCTGGGAAGGCTGTCCACAAGGGTTAGGAGTGTGTCTATGGGAAGGTTTGACCATTCTTCCAGAAGTGCATTTGTGAGGTCAGGCACTGATGTCAGAGGAGAAGGCCTGGCTTGCAGCCTCCACTCCTAAATAATCCTAAAGGTGTTCTATCGGGTTGAGGTCAGGACTCTGTGCAGGCCAGTCAAGTGTAAGCCGTGTACCATGGTGGGCTCCCCAGGATACAGTGAAGTCACGAACGAGGAAAGCAACCCCAACACCAGCTTTTGCCACAACAGAATTTTACTTAGATGTGGCAAATAAACACAACCACAAATGCTGGAAACATACAATAAATGTACATACACCCAGCCCAAAGGCTGAGACCCTTGTGCTGCACAAGGCGCCTTCTGATGGATGTAGGTAGAAAGTGAAGTATATTTACCTACTGGAGTGCACAACTAAGCTACCACACCTTACCTGTTATTACCCTAAGAGAGCAGGAATCAGTGTATGGGTGTACGGTATGGGCTAGCCTGCGATGCAGCACAACAGCTTACAATCTTACACAAATCTACAGTATTCCCCCTCCCATAACTAGTCCTGTAGCACGTGCCTGAGTATTCCTTCTGAGCAAAACGCCAGTCTGGCTTGAGTTTGTAGGATTTTATCAGCTCTCCAATGTGAAATGTCACTTTAAGTTGTGGAGTCCTTCCAATGATCAGTAACAACACTTGTGGCCTGACACAAACAGAGACCCTAACTAACTAACTATAGGCCTGGCCTCTGTCTCTGGAGGCGCCAACACTGAAATGAGGTGCGTGCACGATCTTACCGACCCGGGTCTGCCTTGCATCCGCTGGTGACTGTGAACAGAACAAATGTCTCTCCAACAAGCATGCGATCTCATCAGCCTTCCTGGCAGCAATCTTCCTTTCTCAGAACAGGATTAGCGTCTTGAACACCATCAGCTTCACTTAGCTGCTGTTTTCACACCTGTTGTTTCCAGTTGCTTCCACTTTGTTATAATAACACTAACAGTTGACCGTGGAATATTTAGTAGCAAGGAAATTTCACGGATGGACTTATTGCACAGGTGGCAACCTATCATGGTACCAATATAGCAATATAGTGTACATATTACACAGGGTCATATCCTATGACTTGCAGTATAGAGTTTATGAACTGACTTATATTATATAAATGCTTTGAGCTAGTGAAACAAACAGTTAATTTCTTTGAGAGGGGTCTCTTCTTGTGTTTGTCTTTCTCAAAGTCGAGACAATGGTTAGTCACTGGCTAACCAGTCTTGTTAATTTGCTGTGTCCAAAATCTACATTTATGGGACCTGGAGATCCTTGTAAATATTGGTCAGTCTGTCTTCGGTTCCAGATGTTGTGAGTATACCAGAAACCCCAGCAATTCCAGTTGAGGAAAACAGAATGTCTTATGGTGGGAAGGTCAAACTTAAATGAAGATATTGGAATCTTATTTGTAATCAGTCTTTTATCCAGAATTGAAAATGATAAATAAATCTTCATTTTCCATAAAAAAATTCTGACAAATCCCTTTCTGAAATTCTTTGAATGCTACTCTTGTTTGGAATAATTACAAATGCAAAAATTTTGATGAAACAGGGCTTACCAGGTTCTGGACTGCTACTAGGGCATCCTCCATTTGAGTGATGTTCTATGTAGGCTCCTGGTGTACCAATCCTTGGTCTTCGGTGCTTGGATACCTGCAGGTTTCTGTGGTTTGTTCAGAAGGATAACGGGTCAATGCTGAAGTACACATACAAAGTTGGTCCTCCGTTTGTCGGTGTGGAATGGATGACTCTGGGCACCTTTGGTCCTGGTTGTCCTTGTAGACTGGCCATCAGGAGTATCCCTGGATTTTCCACTCAGTCCCTTTTCTGGACATCTCGGACATGTCTCTCTCTTGGGTTACCGACCAGCTCATGGACTCCTAACTCCCTGTAAAGTAAATGGACTCCATGAGAAATGACAAGTATGTATTTCATTAACATAAACTGTGGTTTATTATGTAAAAGAACTGCGCCACAACACATTTTTGATATAGCAACTCCTACAAACCCTATGAGCCTTATTCCAATATCCAAAAATGTATTATGTAAGCACTGTCTCCTGAGTGAAGGACAAAATGTGATTTATCTGTGAAAAATCTCAATAAGTGTGTTGGTATTTAAATTAATGCTGCTGACGCCCTATTGGGGTAAGCCCAACAGAATATCTAATTTACAATCAAAGGGTGGCGCTGCACTAACCTTGTTACGGTTTTAATAAGTACCTAGTTACCATATATTAATCCACTAAAAATTATCATAATCTGTGTTGCAGTGTACATCCAACCTTGCTGTATCAATAAAAAAAAAAGATGAAAAGTAAAATATTCAAAACCATGCACCTTCCCACTTGCAATACAAAACAATTATGTGCTATAAGCCAATTCAACCACTATAAATCAATGACATTTAACACATATATTGATATATATACTATCCCATGTGATAGACTGAATAGGAAAATTGCTTTCTTATTTCTTATTCTATCTTCTTTCTTCCAGCAAACATCACTGTGAATCCACCACTGCAAAATACTAAATAAACTCACCAAAGGTACATGCTGCTGTGTGAAACAGCCAGCTTGCAGCGCATTCCCCTTTGGGAGTAATAATCTGCAGATCCAATGAATCCTCAATAGCTTTCGATCGCCAATGATATCCTGATCATCAATCATAGGGAAGAAGAAGAGAAAAGAACTCGCACAGCATAAAATCCTTAAAATGTGATCTTTATTTTTTAAAAATATGTGCACTCACATTTTCGAATGTCTCCACTGAAGTTACACAGCATTGACTTAAAACCAGAGCTCACTCTGACCACAATCTATGGCCATGAGCAGATAAACCTGAGAGCGTAGTGACATCATGTCCAAAGCCCCACCCTATGCGTTTCATCACTTGACATCCTCCAGGGGCGGAAGGGCGCACATCACCAACCACGCCAATATTTATACACATTAAGAATGTAAGTCAATAAAATCTACATGCAATCCCTAATAAATCATTCTTATAGATGGAGCTGATATATTATGGTAACATAAATCTTTATCTCAAATAAGTTCTCACCCCATCAAAGCAAGTCATAATAAAAACACTCCTAATAAAAAATGTGAAATAAAAATGTATAATAAAAAAGGGGCAAACTGTTCCCACAAAGTTGGGAGCATGAAATTGTCCAAAATTTCTTGGTATGTTGACACCTTAAGAGTTCACTTCACTGGAACTAAGGGGCCAAGCCCAACCCTGAAAAGACAAACCCACACCACACTGTTGTTGTGCTAATCTGAAGGGCACATGAAGTTTGGAGGTCTTTAGCTATTGACTCTGCAGACAGTTGGCGACTTCTGAGCACTGTGCGCTTCAGCATGCGCTAACCACGCTCTGTCATTTTACGTGGCCTACTACTTTGTGGCTGAGTTGCTGTTGTTCCCAGTTGCTTCCACTTTGTTATAATACCATTAACAGTTGACCGTGGAATATTTAGTAGCAAGGACATTTCACGGATGGACTTATTGCACAGGTGACAACCTATTACGGTACCACGCTTGAATTCACTGAGCTCCTGAGAGCGATTCATTCTTTCACAAATATTTGTAGAAGCAGTCTGCATGGCTAGGTGTACCTGAGTCCAATGATTTGGAGGGGTGTCCCAATACTTTTGGCAATATAGTGTATCTATCTTTTATCTTAAAATCTAACACTAACCCCATCTTTGTGGTGACTTGTGGTATTGACATGTAGAACTTATTGCCTGTAGGCTTTACATATGTATTGTACATTCACATCAGTAATGGATGAATTATTTCTAAAAAAAATGTATTTTGTTCCTGTAGAAATATTTATAAAAGTATAACTTTACATCAGTAATTTTATCTATTTATGGATCTGATTAGGAGATTATGTTGTAAGATAGTTTATTTGCTGTTAATGATTGTATGACCTAGATGTCATTTTGGGGAAAACCAACTTCACCCATTAGTTGGCAGCCATCTTTGGGTCAGATCTTCAGTCATCTAATAGGTTACCTGATATTTGGAGAGTAATTGTAATATATCTTCTATTGCTTTTGCTTGATTAGCTTAATGGGCCAATTACATAGTTGCCAATGGTCACGGATTGCCCGGGATGGTCCTGGATTTTAAAGCCCTGTCACAGCCTGTCTTCTTCCCAAAAATAGGAAATATTCCTGGATAGTGTGTCCCCTGTGCCAGGCTGCCGGCGCCACAATTTTTGTGCTTCTGAACAGACGTGAGGACAGATCACTCCTCCTCCCTTCTCGCTCCTCCCCCAGCAGCTCTGTTCAGGAGCTCTGATTGAGGACTCCCTGTGAGTCTTGGCAACGTGAGTAGGTGGGAGGGGGTGTGGCCAGCCTCACAGATAATCACGCATATAAGAAAGCAGAAATGGAAGCTCAGGCCGCACATCAGAAAGCAGAAAGAGAGGCTCAGGCCGCAGAAATAGAGGCTCAGGCTGCATATAAGAAAGCAGAAATAGAGGCTCAGGCCGCATATAAGAAAGCAGAAAGAGAGGCTCAGGCCGCAGAAATAGAGGCTCAAGCCGCATATAAGAAAGCAGAAATGGAGGTTCAGGCCGCACATCAGAAAGCAGAGAAAGAAGCTGAAGCCACACGCCAAAAGGCAGAAATTGAAGTTTTGGAAAAACAATGTGAGCATGCCACAGCCTTGGCAAGGTTAAGGGTCTTAGAACAAGCCACTAGTGAAAACGAAAGACAACAGTTCCAGACACTCAGTTGTATCTTATGTCTCAGATTCTTCACACACCTCTCCAGAACGTCAACTCCCTGTCACAACAGCCAAAGTACTCAATCAAAGTCTCTTCTCTGCACATACTGTACCTTAAGACCATTTGCCCTTATATCCTCCAATATATCAGACTGCAGCATCTCAGCTAGCCGCAGACACTAGTGTGTATTTAACAGACCATCCATCATACTTTGGCACCAACAGAGTACCTCCTAGCAAGCGCAGTACTCTACAAACCAACATGCCAATGGACTCTAAGCCAGCTCCGGCATTGAATGCCTTAGCAGCAACATATGTTCCCAAATCACTCCATGTAAGTCCACCAACCATCACAATCAACTCTGTTCCACCTGCAGTCATGCACCCAAAGTACGAAAACACGGACATGTGACAGTTTGCTAAATACATGCTCCGCAGAGAGCTTGTTAAGACAGGCCTCACCAAGTTTGATGACAAGCCTGAAAATTACAGAGGCTGGAAATCCACTTTTAAGGCCACAATGAGTGACCTAGACATCAATGCCACAGAGGAATTAGATCTACTCATCAGATGGCTAGGTCCCCAATCTACTGAACACATCAAGAGACTCAAAGCAGTTCATATTGACAACCCTGCTGCAAGCCTTAATGCTGCTTGGGGCAGACTTGAACATACCTTTGGCAGCCCAGAGGCCATTGAAGATGCTCTATTCAAAAGGTTGCAAAGCTTTGCAAGGATTTCTGCTAGCGACAATCTAAAGTTTCAAGAACTGAGTGATTTTATATTTGAGCTTCAACTTGCTAAGGCTGACATCAACTTACCTGGTCTCAGTTACCTTGACACCTCTCATGGCATCAAATCTATTGTTCTCAAGCTACCATATGGAATTCAAGAAAGATGGGCAGTGCTTGGATCAAAGTATAAGGAAGAACATAGAATTGCCTTTCCTCCTTTTTCCTACTTCTGCGAGTTCATCAAAAGAATTGCAGACACTAAGAATGACCCAAGTTTCTCATATGGGGACTGTAACCTTCTCAGTACACTCTCTCCAAGACCTACGAACACACGCATGTTGCACAAAGACCGTAGAGGTCCAGCATTAGTGAAAAGGACTAATGTTCTACCTGCACCTGCTACAGTTCTTGAAAAGACTGATCAAAACAAGAGAATTGAGGACCCAAATCGCCAATGTCCAATACATAACAAACCACATCCATTTAAGAAATGTATCGACTTCAGAAAGAAAACCCTCCAAGAACGTAAGGAACTTTTGAAGAAATTTGGGGTTTGCTACAAATGCTGTGCCTCCACAGAACACTTTGCAAAGGACTGTAAAGCGATCATCAAATGTGTAGCGTGTGACAGTGATGACCATGTGCAAGCTCTTCATCAATATTCGCACAACTCTACTACGCTCACAAACAATCTTCCTGAGGCAAAGCAAAGCGGGGAGGGCCCAGATCAAGCAGCACCTACCACCCCAGTGTTCTCTACATGTACAGAGGTCTGTTGCAGGGGCGGACTGACCATTTGGAAACTCAGGCACTGCCCGAGGGCCCGGGGTCAGTAGGGGGCCCCATGAGATGCCCCTGGTACCTTTTTCATAGGCTTTTTTGAGTTTGGGCAAGGACATAGGGGCCCAATGATCCCCTATTGCCCGGGGGCCCCATGAGTTGTCAGTCCGCCCCTGGTCTGTGGAGAAGGATTCTGCGACAAATCCTGTGCAAAGATATGCTTGGTCTGTGTATACCCCAAAGGTCAACCTGAAAAGGCCATAAGACTGTATACTATTCTGGATGATCAGAGTAACAGATCTCTTGCAAGAACACAGTTTTTTGAACTGTTGAACATAACTTGAGATGCTCTGCCTTATACTCTAAGCACTTGTTCCGGCACTACAGAAGTCTTAGGTAGAAGAGCCAGCGGTCTTGTAGTTGCTCCTCTGAATGACAATGTGAAAATATCTTTACCCACTATCACTGAGTGCAACCAGATTCCAAGCATCAAAGAGGAGATCATACTCCTGAAGCTGCTTTTCACCATTCTCACTTAAAGCACATAGCCAACCAAATACCAGCCCTCAACGAAAGTGCCGATATCCTGCTGTTACTTGGTCGAGACATCCTAAGGGTGCACAAAGTTCGTCATCAAATCAATGGTCCACACAATACACCATATGCTCATTGTTTGGATCTAGAATGGGTCATCATAGGCAATGTCTGCCTAGACAAGGACAGGAGGTCCTACTCAGTCTCTTCCTTTAAAACACATTTCCTGTCAAAAGGACAGACAACTTGTTCTGCACAATGACCACATAAATATATTGTGAAAGAAAGACTGTTTGAAAAAGGTGCACAACAGCACATCATACAAGACAATAAGAAAGCTCTTAATCTCTGGGATGACAACATCGGCAACACAGTGTTCGAGGTAACCACTAAAGACAATGAGTTGGCAGCTACCATAGAAGACAAAGAATTCTTGAAAACCATAAGTAAAGAGTTCTACCAAGATGATTCCAACAGTTGGGTAGCACCTCTACCATTTCATATCCAAAGAAAGAGACTACCAAACAACAGGGTACATGCAGAATCTTGGTTTGTTTCTTTAAATCGCAGTTTGAACCAGAAGCCTGAGATGAAAAAGTACTTTGTGGACCTCATGTAGAAGGTATTTGAGAGAGATCATGCTGAGCCTGCACCTCCTCTTACGGAAGGAGAAGAATGTTGGTACTTACCATGCTTTGGTGTCTACCATCCTTGCAAGCCTGATCATATTAGGGTGGTCTTTGACTCAAGTGCTCGTCATGAAGGCGTCTCAATCATTGACAATGTTCTCACTGGGCCTATTCTGAACAACAATCTCATAGGAGTTTTACTTCACTTCAGACAAGAGCCAGTTGCAGCAGATGGTCCACTGTTTCATCATCCGTGAAGACTACACAAACTTCCTCAGGTCCCGATGGTACCGCAATAATGATGTCAACGATGAAGTCATAGACTATCGAATGAAGGTACATGTTTTCGGTAACAGTCCTTCTCCTGCAGTAGCAATTTATGGACTGAGGAGAACAGCTCAAGAGGGTGAGAAAGAATTTGGAACTCATGCAAGACAGTTTGTCGAAAGGAAACACATTGACACTGACACTAACAGACACTGATACTAAGTTAAAAATAGCTTAAAAAAAATCTTACCCAAAATATACTGACCCTGACCTTTGAACACAACATTTGACCCTGACCTTTGATCCTAACACAAACCCTGACACTGACCTAGATTAAACCCTGATTTAGCTATTTTTTCTTTATTTTTGGACTCTTTTATTATTATTATTTGCACACCTTTTTTCACATCTTTATCTCCTGCAAGGACGGAAAGATACAATGTAGATTCCTCTCCATTCATAAGAAAAAGAAAACACTTGGGTGGGCTGCACAGTGACTGATCAGTTGGCCCTGATCGTTAGTTTGAGGGGAATACTCCATGCAGCATGCTCCCAGCACAAAGAGAGGTAGGCATATTTGTGTCTTCACGGATAAAGACCCACTTCCGTAAAGCTGCATATCTGCGTACACATAAGTTAAAATGTATTTTTTATTTTGGCATTCCTCATAATTTATTAAAATAACTAAGAAAGCAAAATCCACAGATATTACTTGAGGATCATGGGTGTAGGGGATACCCTCTAAAAAAACATCAACAACGTTATTATTAGGATGTATCTCCTATACCAGGAGTAGGAAACGTAGGCACTCCAGCTATGGAGAAACAAATCGCATGGGTCACTGTAAGAATGTGACAGCCACAGGCAGAGGCTTGATGGGATTTGTAATTTTAACACAGCTGATTTCCTATCTTTGTTCTAAACCCTGCTCCTCTCCCCCTGTTGCCAATATTACCAGAAATTTTATGAACCCCTCTGGCTATATAAAACATAGCAAGTCCAAGCTGTAATTTTGGCACAGCAGGAGAGGCTCCTGAAATGTGTAAAATTACACTTGCAGATAGTGTCTTTTAAGTGTAATGCCTTCCAGGCTTAGTTAGTTAGGCTGTTTGTTTTTTTTCTTTTTAGGCAGAGGCTGAGTAGCAGCCTGGGATGAGTCTGCCTGTGAGTGAGGCAGGAGTTCACCTCAGGACAGGCTAAGGAAGTTCTGGAGGTCAGGGCCTCTGGAGCTCTCCCACCTCTCCAGAAACCTGAGAGCTTTCTGGAAGAGGGGTGGAGGAGGGGAAGAATCTCGGATCTATACACTTGAGGGACCTTGGTTAATCCCCTGGCAGGAGGCTGGGCATAGTGACCAAGGTAAACTTTAAGTATCCCAGAGCTTGGCAGCAGAGTCAATTAATGTCCGGTGATAGATGGAGTGAGGAGCTGGAGTGTGGATCTTGGGAGGGGGGCCCAAGGAGGGGAGCCAACCTTCAGGCAAGATTCTGGAAGGGAGGCTCTCCTCTATCCCGTCATCTCCTTGGGAGGATGATCTGTGAAGCAGTGGAGGAGCCAGCCCAGCATAAGGCCTGATCGAAGGCACAAACCCACCAAGCAAACAGGGAAAGACAGAGTGAGTACGCCTACACCCCCTGGACCAGATAGGGGAAGAGGGCAGTCAGGTGCAATGCCCATCTTCATCCTGGACTGTGCTAAATGTACAGCTCTTGGACCCCCTTGCCCAGGGATACCCTCAGGACAGCTGGGTGAAGAGGAGGAATCATCCAGGACCTGAGGAAGTACACCAGAGAGCCTTTTATGTACTCAAAGGAAGAGACTGTTAGTATCCACATTTTTGTACAGTTGTTAAGGAGTATGTCCTCGGTTTGTGCAGTCTCTTGGGCATTACATATACCTTTAGACCCCTTCCAAGTTCTAAACCTCTCAATAAAATCACAAAAAAATCACAAAACCAAACTCAAGGACAGTTTAATAATTCCTGTGTGCAAAGTGTGTGCAAAGTGTGGAAAAAAATGTGTGTTGCCTGACTGTGCAGAGCTTTAGGGGGACCCAAAACTCAGCGAGGGTAGTGCTACATAAGTAATATTTTTCTGCTGATTTTTTATATCTATTTTTTGCTATTAAAGCTGTAGTAAAAATTTTTTCATTTTCACTGGGCTCCCTGTAGCTTTATGTCATATTGTGCTAGTATGCAGTGCACATTATGACAAACTTACCAGTCAAAGGAAGACCTCCAGAGCAGCAATGTCAGTGGGGTACTTCCATCTTCCTTCCAGGTTTGCTCTGTTTGGCTGCTTAAATAGCCAGGCCACAGTAATGTCACTCCCACATATGTGCATGGCACAGCATAGATTAGCTGGTTAGCATAGCTCTGAGGAAGAATGTATGTTTCTGAAACGCGTCAGTTTACCAGTCCAGCCGGGTCACATGGACACAAGGGAGTCCCTATGCTGTGGCATCTTGTGATGTTTATGAGATTTTACTTTCTGCTTCTGTGAGTATCCATTTGGCAACTATGGTTTGTGAACAATAAATTGTTGGTAACACATGAATGAGACTTTCGCACCCTCCTGTTTTTTCTTTTTGTAGGGTGCCATAATGTACACTGAGCTGAGTGTGCACCTCAGAGTACATTATGGCACCCTACAAAAAGAACAATCAGGAGGGTGCAAATGCCTTGTGCATTACCAAAAATGTATTGTTCAATTCATTGCTCAATGTATTGTTAACACTGGTAGGCAGGAAGAAGTGATTATGGCAGAAGAGACCATCAGGGTGTTATCTGTCATAAACAAAACCCTGCCTGTCAGTGGTATTTTTAATACAGCTTTAACATAACCTGTTTTTTTTTTTTATTTTCATCCATTGTTCATCTCACTTAGGGTCACAAAAATGTGCAAACATTTCAAACAGTGCGTTTTATTACTAGATTTTCCAGATTTGGACCACAAACTAATTTTAGTGTCATAAAATGCATACCACTGCCTATTTCAAAACTAACACTTGAAATAAAAAAAAAACATTTATTTTGAAATGATCTTATGTATTTTGGGCTATAGATTGCATAGAAAATAATATAGTTTTTGCAAGACAGTGTTGTAAAAAAAAAAATCCTTGCTAGTTACAAAAAAAAACTATTTATGTAATACATCATTATATTAAATTATGACAAGTTATTGACCAGTATATAGGCCCATAGTGGAAATGTAAAAACTGATCTAGTACATAAGAAATTATTGTTTAAGGCTACTTTCATTCTGCTCCATTGCAAAATATGGTAAAAATGCATATGCGTTTTTGTCATGTTTTTGCTGCGTTTTTACTGCCTTTTTGCTGTGTTTCTGTTGCATTTTGCACCTGTGAAAAAAAGGACGTGACTCAAAATACGCACAAAACACACAACTGCACCAAAAATGCAGCTTGCAGGACTAGAAAAATGCAATGGACCCGTAACTGACCAGTGTGAAGAGTTCAATAAGATTTAATGGTCATGCGTTTTTCTTCCACTTTTATTTAACCACTTGCCCTCCAGAGGATTTACCCCCCTTCCTGACCAGGCCATTTCTTCTGATACAGTGGTACTTTAATTGCACAGTTTTGCAATGCAATGCTGCACCCAAATGAAATTTATGTTTTTTTCCCACAAATGGAGCTTTCATTTGGTGGTATTTGATCGACTCTGCTCCTTTTATTTTTTGCGCTATAAAGAAAAAAAAAATACTGACAAATTTGATAAAAAAAAATATTTTTGACTTTTTGCTATAAAACATGTCCAGTAAAAAAATTTAAAAAATCTAATTTTATCAATAATTTAGGCCAAAATATATTCTGCTACATGTCTTAGCTAAAACAAATCCCAATACGTGTAAATTAATTGGTTTCTGTGAAAATTATAACGTCTACAAATTGGCGCCGACAGCTGTAGCCGCCAATGAAATACAAAATCACGTATATACACGTGATTTTGGGCAGCCCTGCTGTCCTGTAGCAGTGGTTCTGCTATAAGGCGGTCGAAAAATGGTTAATGGAAAAACAGATCAGTGTGAAAGCAGCCTCAATGTAATTACAGGCGTTTATGGCTCTGAATCAGCCCTCTTGCCTGCTATAGTAAATTGCCTAATGAATCAGCAATTAGAAACTACTGACAATATAGGCAGCTGCATGATTTAAAAGGGACTTTTCAGGTGTGGTGCTAGCTCTGTCCAGAAAACTCAAATAATGGTGGTGGCAGTGAAAGCGGCTGTGCTCTGTGTGGTTTTACTGTGCTTGTACTGCAGTAATGTGGTAGGGTTATTTTTTTTTTGCTCATGGTGTGTCTGGAGTTTGAATGGTTGAACTATGGGTAACACTCATGTCTTTGCTTTCCAAACCCAATGATATACTAGTTGTGGAATGTGAGAACAGCTTGCTAATTCTGTTGCATGGCCTACTAGAAAGATGGCAGCCATTGGTATGTATATGAATAAACTGAATTGTATCATTGTACTGATGGGCTATGTGTACGGCCTTCTGTGCTACTAATAATTGCAGAACGACATCCACAAACTACTAGTCTGCCCCAGGCTGGATTCTAATAAAATACTGCTTGCTTGGCTTCAAATTGCAAATATGCTGTGTTATAGGCAGGGGTGGACTGATAACTCATGAGGCCCCTGGGCAATAGGGGATCATGGGGCCCCTGTATCCTTGCCCACACTCAAAGCACACCCAAAAAAAGCCTATAAAAATGTACCAGGGGCATTTATTGGGGCCCCCTACTGACCCAGTGCCCGAGTGCTCAAATGGTCAGTCCGTCCCTGGTTATAGGATTGGTGGTGCAGTGTAATATGGTAATGGCCAGGACCCATGGATAATGGTGTTAATAGGTGTGTGTATATGGGCATTTATAGAATGTGGGAGTGCATGTGTTGTCCCCTTCTCTCCCCCACCCTCCCCCCTTTTTTTTTTTTTTTTTTTTTTTTTTTTTTTTTTTTTCTTAAAAGCATCCTTAACATGCATTCTTTGCACCTCTGAAATGACCGTCTCCATGATGCTCTAATGACACTCTTTAATGTTGTATGTTGAACTTTTTGTGCTTGCTTTTGGAAAGTTGTAATTCCAAAAAATGTCTTACCAGCAGGGGGCGCAATGTAACATGACTGGCGTGTGGGTGAATACATTGGGATCAGTGCTCACACTTTATGCGGATGGTTCTGATCTTGGTGGCTCTCTGTACTCTTCTGTGACACTCCATCCAGAAACTGCAGGTGACGTGATGACTGGGAAGCTGATTGGAATTGTTGGGAAAGGGAAAGAGCCAACATTTAGCATGTCTATAAGCTGGAAAGGAGGAGGTGAGTGAATCGTGTTTCATGCGGTTAGCTGAAAATGTGTGTCCCTAGTGGAAAATTGCTGGATACAAGGCTTTGCTTAAACGAGACTAACTGAACATAATGCAGTCTAAAGACAAAATTATTTTTTACCAGAGTATGAAACTGCAACAAATTGCTCCAGAAACCCACCAGTGTGACCAAGCCATCTTTGACATACTGAAGTTATATAAAGTAGGTAGAAAAAGGGGTGGTTATGGGTTAAGGTCCTAGCAAGACTCAAGATAGTTGGCTAAATATGCAGCCAGATACACCTGTAATCTGCCAAAGGGTTTTCAACTTATCAACTTGTCTTGCGATCCTGGACTTTGAGTTGACTCATGGTTGGATGTTTATTATATATATATATATTTTTTTTTCTTTTTTTTCCTTTTTCCTATATTAGATGGTGCCTTTGTTCAGTACACACCATAGCACTTGATTTTTCTCTGGCTTAATTTATTTTGCAAATGTCTTTGCAGAAACCATCACTGCATGGGTTGGCCAGTGTTTCCTAAAAGGTCATTGCCCTTTCCTGCGCTCCATGTGGCTCCTAATATCACAAAGTACAGAGAAAGAAAACTGGAAAGCAACCAGGTAATGGCACTGCTGAAATATGAATTGGGCAGCCTTGTCAGCTGTTTTACAGCATGGGGTAAGGCCTGGCTATACATGGACCCCTATATCTCTGGATGTGTTTAGGCTGGGGGGTGGTCAACAAAGATGCCAAACATTGGGCATTTTATTATGAGTTTCTGGGGTTGATCTGAAAGGAGCTGAGCCACTGGTTTCATTCCTGACACAATAGCACAGGTTAGTCTAGCCCAGTGGTCGGCAAGCCGCGGCTCTTTACAAAATTAAATGCGGCTCTTCTGTGCGCCGGGCACCCGCTCCCCTCCCTCCTCTCAGGCGGCCGCCCCAAAAGTCAGGACTCTGCAGCTGTCAGGATGTAGGCGGGGCAGCGTGACGAACTCCTCTCCTCTCACAGTCCGCCCTGAAGACCAGAACGGCGTGGGAACACGGCGAGAAGAATGCGCGGAGCAAAGGTAAGTGAATTGACACAATATGGGGAATGAATTACTATAGGGGGGAATGAATTACTATAGGGGGGACGAATTACTATATGGGGGATGTATTTTCAGTTTTAAAAATGTGGCTCTCAAAATAAATTTCAATTGTGGTTTTGGCGAGATTTGGCTCAGTTGAAAAAAAAAGGTTGCCCACCACTGGTCTAGCCCAACTCCTGCAAGTGTTTTCTGTATTTTATTTACCCCTCCCACTAGAGCTGGCCATAGATGGAGTAGAATTTAGAACAGATTCTTGGGAATATTTTCTAAAATTTTGGAGTGTGGGTTTTTGTAAATAAAAGCAAGTAATCTAGAGACTGTCCAGTTAAGTTTGTGCTCCTATTAGAAGCATTTTTGGAGACTTGTCTCTTACCATATGACAAGAGTTTAGACTTCCCCAATGGTACAGACACGATAATTACACCTGATTGGAACCAGAAACATAGATATGCATGGAGTATATCACTACTTGAAATATGGGGGTAGTGGCTGGTACCTTTGCAAACTAATAAACCTACTGCATATCCTGTGGTTGTGAGGTACCGGAATGTCAATGTAATAGGCTCTACATGGGTTGACCATACCTGAGCACCATGAGTTACCTGGTCCCCGTGTTCATGGGGATAGCCCCTCCCCGAAGCATACCAGGCCATATGCCCTCAACATGTGACATCACCCATGTGACCCCGCCCCATGTGACATCATCAATCGGGCATGATGGTTACTGAAGTCACGCGGGGCGACATATGTGATGGCCCCACCTCTTATTTAAGAACTGTCAAACCAGCTTCTGAGCAGATGGCCGGGGGCCAGCTTTGGTAGTGTGGTTTTTTTTTTTTTTTTTTTTTTTTGTTATGGGTACCGCTGTACCATGCACCCCATACTCATTCATGTGGGTGGGGCCAGGATCTGGGGGCCCCTTGATAAAAGGGGCTTCCAAATTCCAATAAACCCCCCCCACCTGGGCTGTGGGGGAAGAGGCCCTTGTCCCCATCAAAGCCCCCCCCTCGCCCTATGTTGAGGGCATGTGGTATGGTTTGGGGGGGAGCTTTAGCTTGCCCCCCACTTTCCTGACCTGCCAGGCTGCATGCTCGGATAAGGGTCTGGTATGGATTTGGGGGGGGGGACCCCACTTCAAAATATATATATTTTTATTATTTATTTTGGTGTGGGGCTTCCTTTCCAGATTCGTAGGGCTTGGTATGGACAGGAGGGGGGGCATGCAGTGTACATGAGCCCTTAGGTGTGTGTGTGTGTGTGTGTGTGTGTGTGTGTGTGTGTGTGTGTGTGTATTTTTGAGTTTGCTGCGGATACTCTTAAATGTTTTCTCATTAAGTCTGTGAACCATATACAGTAAATGTTGTTTGTTTTTTCTCCCCAGGATTGGTGAAGACCTCTTTCATCCTAAGAATTGTGATGTAGATGAACTTTCATAAAATAAATTTTAAATTTTGTGATGAGATGGCATTTTGTATTCATTTCTTGCTTTAAAAGAATTTCTATTACAAAGTAGTACTTGTGTGCTGTACACACATCCAGGTCAATTCTGCCAGCTGATATGTGCTGGCCTTTGTTGGGCTGTCCTCTTCCTTTTTTTTTTTTTTTTTTTTTTTTTTTTTTACATTTTGCAAACCTGCTAAAAATCACAAATTTCATTTCTTGGACTTTGTTGGTGAGATCTCTGCCCTTGAATGTCTGGGTCTGAAAGCTTGCTAATTTCCATAAGGCTTTTTTTTGAATGTTTTGACGAGTGCAATAGTGGATGCTGAACAACATAAAGGTGGCTAGAACACCCAAAACCGCTTATGAAGGTGCAGGTTTACAGTCTGCCATTCTCTACTATAATGGAAATGGCACTTTTTGGGCAGGCATGCCTTTAGAAGTGGCTGCAGCTGTAACTAAAACTTTAGCATGCACAGTCATCACTTGGCAAGAATGAGTGCAGTTTTGTAGAAAAAAGTGAACACTCTGAACAGTTTACTACAGATGCAGAAAACAAATGTAGGTTAATTGGGCCTGTGCTGACAGGGTAACTTTAACACGGACACATGACCGGGTGCAAAAATGTCTGCTCTGCGGAGTAGAAAATGGAATTGAGAAAATGCATTTTTGTACCACTAACTGGAGTGCGTTCACCCTGAGCACATGTGACAGACATGGAAGGGTCTGGAGAAGCTGTGAAGAACGTTATGCTGCCTGTAACATTGTTCAGCATGACTGTATTGGTAGTGGGTCAGTGATGGTCTGGAGAGGCATATCCATGGAGGGATGCACAGACCTCTACAGGCTAGACAATGGCACCCTGACTGCCATTAGGTATCAGGATGAAATCCTTGGACCCATTGTCATTGCTCTTGTCCTGGGTTCCTCCTGGTGCATGACAATGCCTGGCCTCGTGTGGTGAGAGTATGCAGGCAGTTCCTGGAGGATGAATGCATTGATGCCATTGAATGGGCCCCAATGCTCGCCTGACCTAAAGTCAATAGCACACCTCTGGGATATCATGTTGATTTAACTAACACCACAGCAGCTGAAACTGATTAACCTCTTGGCGCCGGCCAACCGCAAATGTGCGGCCACACATTTGCGTTCTGTTAAAAAAAAAAAAAAAACGTGCTGAGAGTGCACTCCTAGCACACACATTTGGTACTCATGGAAAGGTCCCAATCTCTTTTGATCGGGACCTTTCCTGATCATGTGACAATGAATCACAGCGGTCACATGACCCTAAAACCACACCCCGCTCACGGCTGTATGTACGTGTGTATGCACGTACATGTGCATTTCTGTGTATGTACATCTATCTGTGTGTATTTGTGTCTGTACCTGCCTGTGTGTATACATTTTGTGTGTGTGTGTGTGTGTGTTGGTGGCGAGTAATTAAGGCCTGGCTAGTAGCTCAGGACTTGACATTTTAAGCCCTGTACTATACCACATACTGTGCGTGACACTTTTTCACAGTCTTCCCGAAACAGAAGAGCCCAAAATTCGAGGAGTACATTTAGGCCTTTATATGGGAATAAATTACACATCTCATTTCCAGCGTACATTTCGTATTTGTGGTGGCCCTGGAACACCAGGACAGTAGAAATGCCCACAAAAAATTCAAACGACCTGGATATGTTCTAAGAGGCATATACCCATGGCAACGACTCTCTCCCTTACTGATGCAGAGTCTACCTCCCATAGTAGACTTGCGTCATACCCCATATGTGCTTTAATTGACCCAAATGCTTGTGATTGCCATTGACCTTCCTGCACCCCTTTGTAGGTCAGGCGAGTTTGCTGGCCAATCAAGCACAGTAATTCCACGGTCATTGAACCAGGTTTTGGTGCTTTTGGCAGTGTGGGCAGGTGCCAAGTCCTGCTGGAAAATGAAGTCAGCATCCCCATAAAGCTTGTCTGCGGAAGGAAGCATGAAGTGCTCCAAAACCTCCTGGTAGACTGCTGCATTGACCCTGGACTTAATGAAGCACAGTGGACCAACACCAGCAGATGACATGGCTCCCCAAATCACCTCTGCAGCCAGCACCCACTCCTTTGGAGCTCTTTCCTCTGCTGTCAGCCCCTTCCTTCACAGATCTCAGCTCTGCAGCCAGCCCTTTCCTACACAACTTGCACCTCTGCAGTCAGTGATAGGCTTCCACTCAAATGATAGGGCATAAAAGGAACTGGGATCACTGGCAATGAACTGTTGGGCATACAGAATATATTGCTCCACAATTAAATTTAATAATTATTTTTGGTGAAAAATATGTCCTCTGGGACACTAGTTTGGGTTGTAATTCTTCAAAGCTGATGTAACACCTTACGACTTGTGCTTGTCACTTCACCAAGATGTACCACACTGCTAGTGTTTACCACTTTACCAGCATTGTACTTCACTCCTGTTGCTTGCCTGCTGTAATTCAGTGGGATGTTCAAGATGCCTGACTCTTTTGGCAGGGCCCTTGCATCCTCTGAATCAGAGCTGGTAGGTAATGAATTGCTGCTTTGCACAGGTTTATACTCTGAATCAGAACCTGACTCTGAGGTCTCCTCCCTCCTGCTCTCATCAGTCATACTTATAGTTTGAAAGGCCTCCTCACTTCTACCCTTTTTTTGAACATTTTTGGCAGTGGCTGTACTGGTAGTTGGTAAGGTTCCTGTTGGCAGTTTACTTTTACTGTATATGCTAACTGTTTTGACATTGTACTGTTATGGCAGCAATCAGGACACTATTGCTGGCTTCACTGGCTCTACTGATGTTGGCACTGGTGTGGTTAGCAATCAGAACTGTGTTTTTGGCTTCACTGGTTCAGGTGATACTGACACTGATGTGATGGTGATCAGAACACTGGTGCTAGCTTATGCTGGCACTGGTGTGGCTAGTGTAACACCCTGCTATTATTCAGACTGCAGGATGTTAAAAAAGACACAAGATGGCAGTGTCCTGCAACTCGGTGGCACTCATCCTGGTGAAAAGCTTTATGAATTTTGTAGGCTGAACTGCAGGAAGTGAGCTGGGGGAGAGGGGGAGAGAGAGACATCTCCAGCATAATCCAGTCATTAGACCCTGCTGCAGTGTCCACTCTCTGTGGGCCAAACCACACCACTGTGTTCTCTGCAATTGGCTTACATCCATTGAAGGACACTTGCCATTTGCTACTGCAGCCTAGAGAAGAACTAACCCATTGTTAACAATTGCCTCTATCCACCCCTTAAACCTCTTTCTTTAAACTTGCATTTCATCTTGTGCCTTAAAGGGGTATTGTCCAAGTAAAATAACACTTAAAAGGATAGTACCTGGCTTACGCAGACCCTTCTAAGCCGTACAAACTCCATGTGGATGCCAGTTGAAAAGGACTTAGGGCAGTTGTAACGGAACCGACCCAGTCTGCGCTGAGTACTTCCGTTATAATACCGCTTCCCCCGTCTGAACACCGACCACAGACACCACAGATTTGAAGTAAGCCAGAAAATAGACTACTTTATTTTAACACATATACAAGATATATACATTCAAGGGAACAACCCCCTCCCCTGCATAATGATACAGGGCGGGGCAATCTACCTTTAGTAACAAGAGACACAGCAGCAGACAGTCCCATCAGGAGGGAGCCTGCCGGAACCACCCCCCACCAAGCCCATACAGGACCACATATATCCCATAATCGTTTGCTCCCAAACAAGACACACAATAGAATAATGCCATGTGGTTGCATCCCATTGAACAATCAACAACCCCCCACCCCAATATTAAGACAGCTCACCCTGTACCTCTAACAGGCACAGGGTGACTTACACATAATAGGGATATGGGGAGCTGAGACAGGGTTCTCCCCACCTCTGCAAAGTGAACTGTGTTCCATGGGCCCCCACACCCAAAATGACTCCCGTCACATATCTCCCCTTTCGACAGGAGACTAACGCAGGAGGAAACCCCAGACGGGTGGTCTCCGAAGTTAGTCTGTACTTCCAGTCCCTCAATGCCAGCACCCACACAGTTCCCCAAACAAATTGTCCCAAACATAGCATTACTCACCCAGCCAACCTCTGCCTCTCTCGTAGAACATACTCGCCGCTGAGGAGAAGTACGGGCTGATCCTTCTCCCTGATGTCCTCTCAGCCGCTGGAGAGAAGACAGGGTGGCTGTGCCGACTCCATCATGCTGTTAGGGATCTGGGCCGACTGCCCAGCATCCCTGGGGTATCCAGGTGGTGACTGTGGTTGCTAGTCAGAGGCCAGCGGCGCTCTGTCCTGTTGCCAGCACTTCTGCTGGGGACCCCACATCTGCTTCGGCTAACCATAGAGGAGGGAGGCTGACTTCCTCCACTCTCAGACTGTGGATCTGCTGCTGGGATGACATTCCTCTGTCACTGTCCCCCTGGTGCACAGTTTCCAGCTTGGGAGGCTCAGGATCAAGATCCACTCTTTCGATTAAAAAAAAGAGAACTCATGGAAGAGCAGCATGACCTACTTTGGGTGGAAGATCCTCCGGATGCCAAGTTTATCTATAGGGAGTAAGATAGACTGGAACTTAGGAACGTGGTGGTCTATCGAAGGGGCCACTTGGACTGAAATGATGATCTATGGCAACTCTTCTTGCCAACCCAATTCAGAAGAGTGATGTTAAGGTCGTTCCATGACAAACATGGGCACTTAGGTCAGGAGAGGACTTTCCTGTTGGTGAGAGATGGTTTTTACTGGTTACGGATGAGGTCAGAAGTGGAATAATACCTGCCTAAGCTGTATACAGACAAAAACTCTACTCAAACAAGCTGCTTCCTTTGGCCACCTTCTGAGCTAGGAACCAATGGAGCTGGTGTGTATTGATTTCCTGTATCTGGAACCAGACTCTAGTGGACAGGGAAATGTGTTATTGGTAACATACCATTTCACCAGATAAGTTCAGGCATTTCCAAAAAAGAACCAGCAGGCCTCAACAGTAGCCAAAGTCTTAGTGGAAAAATTCTTTGTACATTATTGTTTCTCACAGAGAATTCACTTGTATCAAGGCACAGACTTCGAGAACAAGCACATCAGCGAACTGCTGACTCTCTTAGGAATTAAGAAGTCCAGAACCACCCCTTATCAGCCTCAAGGTGACCCTCAACTTGAATAGTTCAATAGAAAACTCTTGATTATGCTCTGCCCTTGGAGAAGAAGCAATGTTGAAGCCAGTATATTACCGCAGTGGTGCATGCTTACAACAGCACTGCGAATGATGCCACAGGCTTCTCACTCTATCATCTAATGTTTGGATGGGAGACTAAGTTGCCTGTGGACCTAGCTTTTGGCACATCTTCCGATCACATAACCCCCTCATTACATCAGGGGTATGTAGAGAGACTAAAGCACAAACTAGAAACTGCATAAGAGAAAGCGAAATAGGTTTCCCAGTTGGCAGGACAGAGGAAGAAGGGACTCTATGATTCCAAGGTGAAACTGCTAGTTTTGCAGTTCTGAGCCCAGAATCTTGGGGTTCCAGGGAAGCACAAAATTGCAGTCCGCTGTAAGCACCAACCATATGTTATCTGTCGGAAGTTGCCAGACTCGCCAGTCTATCAAGTCCAAGGGAAGGAAGGCCCAGTAAAATCTTGGCGCCGGAATCATCTCTTGTCCGATGCTGTGCGAGTCCCAGTGTTGGCAAACAGTCCACTAGATGTGGGGACTCGACCATGTGGGCCTCCCTCATCTTTTCTACAAATTAATAGCAACCATTCCAACCTATAACTAGCCTTAGCAGTAAGGTGCACATGGAAGGGAAATGCACATCACAAACAAACAATTTTCCAGCAACACTTGCCAGCCTGCAAAAAACAACCAATTTGGTCCTGTCTAACAGTTTGCGTTAAAACAGAGGGTTTTGTTTGCACACATTTGCAAATAAGCGTAAGCCACAGTCTCGTGTCAAGGGTCCTCTGTATACTGTGGATCTAACTAAACTTTCCAAAGCCTCCATAGTAGGAGCACATGTATAAATGGATAGGTTAAGGGCAGGAGTGCCTGGAGAAGTCCATCTCTCCTTAAAGGTACAGCAACACACGTGACGCCCAGCTATATCAAAATGACAGCAAAGGCATCCAGTGCATCTATATTAGCTATCTTCTCCACCTGATCATGTGAACAGATACCATAGAAAACAATTGATTGTTTAAGTTTGAGCGTTTTTGGAGCTTCAAGCTACAAATCGCTCAAGTGTGAATGTAGCCTTAGTATAGACCTTCTCCCTCAGTACAGACCCTCCTCCACTAATTACAGACCCACCTCCTCTAAGTACAGACGCCCTCCCTCAGTATAGACCTCCCCCTCCACTAAGTGCAGATCCCCTCCCTCAGTGCAGACCCCCTTCCTCAGTACAGATCACCCTTCCTCAGTACAGACCCCCCTCCTTTAGTACAGACCTCCATCCAGTAAGTACAGATGCCCTCCCTCAGTATAACTGGGCCTCAGCAAGCACGCAGAAGATCTTTCACTGCAGTCAAAGGGCCTACTTAGCCTTCCTTGTTTAAAGAGCTCTTTCTTCATCTCAGAATTGAACCTTGTCATCAGCTTCTAAAGGCCCGAAGTGAGCCAGCCTTTTTCCTTAGCAGTACAGGCCCCCATTCCTCAGTACAGACCCACTCCCTCAGTATATACCCCCCCTTCCTCAGTAGAGACCACCTCCCTTAGTACAGACCCCCCTCCACTAAGTACAGACCCCCTCCACTAAGTGCAGATGCCCTCCCTTAGTACAGACCCCCCTCCCCCAGTATAACTGGGCCTCAACAAGTGCACAGATGATCTTTCACTGCAGTTAAAGGGACTTTACAGACCCCCCTCCACTAGGTGCAGACCCCCCTCCCTCAGTATAGACCCCCCCTTCCTCAGTACAAACCCCCCCCCTTCCTCAGTACAAACCCCCTTCCCTTAGTACATACCCCCCCTTCCTCAGTACAGACCCCCTTCCCTCAGTACAGACCTCCCACTTCCCTCAGTACAGACCCCCCTCTCCATTTGTGCTAGTAGGGAGGTGGGGGGGGGTCGGATATGTGCTGGAGGAGCACTTTGGGAGGTGTGAGAGCTTGTGCTCTTGTGGGGAAGGGAGGGTGGATTTCAAATCCAACCCCCACTTCTGGCATAGGTCCTTTCCCCTCCCAAGGTGCCCCCCTAGCACAGATCCTCTTAACCCCCCCCCATCCACAATCACTCACATCTTTTTTAAATTCCCACCTTCCTGGTCAGTCTGTCTCTCTCCTCTGTCCATCTGCAATATGTGTGTGTGTGTGTGTGTGTGTGTGTGTGTGTGTGTGTGTGTATATATATATATATATATATATATATATATATACACACACACACAGTTGTGTTCAAAATAATAGCAGTGTGTTGAAAAAAGTGAATAAAGCTGAAAATCCTTCTAATAGCTTTAATTTCCATACACACAAATGCATTGGGAACACTACACATTCTATTCCAGATCAAAACATGAAGAAAAATATATCAAATTTGTGTTGTTCCTCTAAAAAAAAATTGAAGAAAAGTGAATATTAGACTGTTCAAAAAAATAGCAGTGTTTGTATTCTTCTTTAAAAACTCAAACATTCACTATATAAGCTGAAAAATGTTTGAAGATTTTGCTTTCCTATGAATCATTTAATTAATATTTAGTTGTATAAGCACTGTTTCTGAGAACTGCTGTACATCTGTGTTGCATGGAGTCAACCAACTTCTGGCACCTGTGAACAGGTATTCAAGCCCAGGATGATTGGACTACATTTCACAGTTCTTCTCTATTTCTTGGTTTTGCCTCAGAAACTGCATTTTTGATGTCACCCCACAAGTTTTCTATTGGATTAAGATCCGAGGATTGGGCTGGCCACTCCATAACGTCAATCTTGTTGGTCTGGAACCAAGATGTTGCATGTTTACTGGTGTGTTTGGGATCGTTGTCTTGTTGGAACACCCATTTCAAGGGCATTTCCTCTTCAGCATAAGGCAGCATGACCTCTTCAAGTATTCTGATGTATTCAAACTGATCCATTGTGAGATGGGGAAACAGCTCTCATTGTTTGAACACTGATTGTGTGGAAGTAAATTAATGTTTTGACTGACATTCTGCGGTTTAGCCACAAGATGTCACTGTTTTTCTGACACAGCCTCAGACTGCATAGATATTTGTATATTCATGAAGAGGTGGAGTTTTCACACAGAGCTGGAGTGAACAGGAAGAGGAGACTGCAGCCATGTTTTGAATGATGCTGAATGAAAGGGCCATGTGAACTGAGAATCCGATTGACATCCAGGTGTGGGAGCTTCCCTCGGTAACCAGAGCTGAAGCTAAGTGAAGCTGATCGTGTCCAAGACCCTAATCCTGTTCAGAGAAGGGAAGATTGCTGCCAGTAATGCTGATGAGAGCAGAGGAACAAAGCAGCATACACTGCAATATCGCAAGCTTGTTGGAGAGACATTTGTTCTGTTCAGAGTCACCAGCGATTACAAAGCAGACCCGGGTCGGTAGGATCATGCACGCACCTCATTTCAGTGTTGGCACCTTGAAACTGAGTCCAGGCCTATAGTTAGTTAGTTAGGGTCTCTGTTTGTGTCAGGCCACAAATGTTGTTACTGATTATTGGAAGGACTCCACAACTTAAAGTGACATTTCACATTGGAGAGCTGATAAAATCCCACAAACTCAAGCCAGACTGGCATTTTGCTCAGAAGGAATACTCAGGCACGTGCTACAGGACCAGTTATGGGAGGGGAAATACTGTAGATTTGTGTAAGATTGTAAGCTGTTGTGCTGCACCGCAGGCTAGCCCATACCATACACCCATACACTGATTCCTGCTCTTTTAGGGTAATAACGGGTAAGGTGTGGCAGCTTACTTGTGCCTGCCAGTAGGTAAATTACTACACTTTCTACCTTCATCCATCAGGAGGCGCCGTGCTGTTCAGCACAAGGGTCTCAGCCTTTAGGCTGGGTGTATGTAAATTTATTGTATGTTCCCAGCATTTGTGGTTGTGTTTACTTGCCACATCTAAGTAAAATTCTGTTGTGGCAAAAGCTGGTGTTGGGGTTGCTTTCCTCGTTCGTGACTTCACCGTATCCTGGGGAGCCCACCCCGGTACACGGCTTACACCATGATCCCTGGTATGCGATAAATAGGCCCAACACCATAGTATGAGAAACATCCCCATATCATGATGCTTGCGCAACCATGCTTCACTGTCTTCACAGTGTACTGTGGCTTGAATTCAGTGTTTGGGGGTCGTCTGACAAACTGTCTCCGGCCACTAGACCCAAAAAGAACAATCTTACTTTCATCAGTCCACAAAATGTTGCGCCATTTCTCTTTAGGCCAGTCAATGTGCTCTTTGGCAAATTGTAACCTCTTCAGCACGTCTTTTTTTCAACAGTGGGACTTTGCGGGGGCTTCCTGCAGATAGCTTGGCTTCACATAGGCATCTTCTAATTGTAACAGTCCTTGCCATTTTGGCTATTCTTCTATCCATTCGAATGGTAGTTTTTTTTCGCTTTCTTCCACATCTTTCAGGTTTTGGTTGCCATTTTAAAGCATTTGCGATCATTTTAGCTGAGCAGTCTATCATTTTCTGCACTTCTTTATATGTTTTCCCCTCTCCAATCAACTTTTTAATCAAGGTACGCTGTTCTGAACAATATCTGGAACGACCCATTTTCCTCAGAATTTCAGAGAGAAATGCACTGTAACCAGCATGTTCAACATTTGCTGCCTTCCTTGCTTAAATAAGGGCAATAATTTCCACCTGTTTTTCAAAGAATGAATGACCTCACTAATAGAAATCCACACTGCAAATTTTTTGAACATGCCCCTTTCAATTAGTGATTCAATTACACAGAATCAGCAGCATGCATGTCATGACTGTTGGGTCTGTTGGATTTCTATTACTCTACTACACCTGCTAGTAAATTATTTGCCATGTAGAAATATAATTTCTACCAAAAACAGTGATTGATCAGGTTAGTGATGTCTGACTGCTATTATTTTGAACACAACTGTATATATACAGGTGAAACTCGAAAAATTAGAATATCGTGCAAAAGTTCATTTATTTCAGTAATGCAACTTAAAAGGTGAAACTAATATATGAGATAGACTCATTACATGCAAAGCAAGATAGTTCAAGCCGTGATTTGTCACAATTGTGATGTTTATGGCTTACAGCTCATGAAAACCCCAAATCCACAATCTCAGAAAATTAGAATATTACATGCAATCAATAAAACAAGGATTGTACATAGAACAATATCAGACCTCTGAAAAGTATAAGCATGCATATGTACTCAGTACTTGGTTTGGGCCCCTTTTGCAGCAATTACTGCCTCAATGCGGTGTGGCAGGGAAGTTATCAGCCTGTGGCATTGCTGAGGTGTTATGGAAGACCAGGATGCTTCAATAGCGTCCTTCAGCTCTTCTGTATTGTTCGGTCTCATGTCTCTCATCTTTCTCTTGGCAATGCCCCATAGATTCTCTATGGGGTTCAGGTCAGGCGAGTCTGCTGGCTAATCAAGCACAGTAATCCCACGGTCATTGAACCAGGTTTTGGTGCTTTTGGCAGTGTGGGCAGGTGCCAAGTCCTATTGGAAAATGAAGTCAGCATCCCCAAAAAGCTAGTCTGCGGAAGGAAGCATGAAGTGCTCCAAAATCTCCTGGTAGAAACGCTGCGTTGACCCTGGACTTAATGAAGCACAGTGGTCCAACACCAGCAGATGACATGGCTCCCCAAATCAACACAGACTGTGGAAACTTCACACTAGACTTCAAACATCTTGCAGTGTGTGCCACTCCATTCTTCCTCCATACTCTGGGTCCTTGGTTTCCAAATGAGATGCAAAAGTTGCTCTTATCAGAAAAGAGGACTTTGGACCACTGAGCAAAAGACCAGGTCTGTTTTTCTTTAGCCCAGGTAAGACGCTTCTGACGTTGTTTGTTGTTCAGGATCGGCTTGACAAGAGGAATACGACATTTGAAGCCCATGTCCAGGATCCGTCTGTGTGTGGTGGCTCTTGATGCACTGACTCCAGCCTCAGTCCACTCCTTGTGAAAGTCCCCAACACTTTTGAATGGCCTTTTCCTGACAATCCACTCCAGACTGCAGTCATCCCTGCTGCTTGTGCACCTTTTTCTTCCCCCCTTTACCTTCCACATAACTTTCTATTAATGTGCTTTGATACAGCACTTTGGGAACATCCAACGTCTTTTGCAATTACCTTTTGAGGCTTTCCCTCTTTATGGAGGGTGTCAATGATGGTTTTCTGCACAACTGTCAGGTCAGCAGTCTTTCCCATGATTGTGATTCCTACTGAACCAGACTGAGAGACCATTTAAAGGCTCAGGAACCCTTTGTAGGTGTTATGGCTTAATTAGCTGATTAGAGTGGGACACTTTGAGCCTAGAATATTGCACCTTTTCACAATATTCTAATTTTCTGAGATTGTGAATTTGGGGTTTTCATGAGCTGTAAGCCATAATCATCATAATTATGACAAATCATGGCTTGAACTATCTTCCTTTGCATGTAATGAGTCTAGGTAGGTTGCTGTCATATGCCCTCTTAAGCATCTCTCTTCTAAGGAAAAAAAATGTAATGTTTATAATTGTTCCTTTATAACTGAGGTCCTCCAGCCCCTTTATTAGTCTCGTTGCCCTTCTCTGGACTCTCTCCAATTTCAGCACATCCTTCCTAAGGACTGGTGACCAGAACTGAATGGCATACTCCAGCTGTGGACAAACCAGAGTTTTGTAAAGTGGTAGAATTATAGTTTTACCTCTTGAGTAAATACCCTTTTTAATGCATGCTAATACTCTACAGGCCTTGCTTGTTGCAGCTTGGCACTGCATGCTATTGCTGAGTCTGTCATCAACTAGGACTCCCAGATCTTTTTCCATCCTTGATTCCCCAAGAGGTTCTCCCCCTAGTGTGTAGCGTGCATTCATATTTTTATCCCCCAAGTGAATTACTTTACATTTCCCTACATTGAACCTCATTTGTCATGTGTTTGCCAAGCCCTCTATTTTTATCAAGGTCTTCCTATAGGTTGCTTTATCCTGTTCTGAAGTTATTGCCCTGCCTAGCTTAGTAACGTCAGCAAACACTGAGACTGAACTATTTATCCCAACCTCTACATCATTTATGAATAAGTTAAACAAGATTGGTCCCTGGAGAGAGCCTTGGGTTACCCCGCTTTTAACTCCAGACCATTCTGAAGATACACTATTTATCACCACCCTCTGGACCCGCCCTTGTAACCAGTTTTATATCCAGGTACATATACTATCTTCAACACCAAAAGACCTGAATTTGTGGATTAAGCATTTATGGGGGACCATGTCAAATTCTTTGGCAAAGTCTAGATCCACTGGCTGTCCTTTATCCAGATTACAGCTCACTTCCTCATGAAATGTTAATAGGTTGGTCTGGCAAGAACAATCTTTCATAAATCCATGCTGGTTACTACTAATGATACCATTCTTATCAGCAAATTTTTTGATATGGTCCCTTATCATTCCATCCAATAGTGTACTGATTGTATTGATGTCAGCCTGACTGGCTTGTAATTTACAAGTATGTATCTTGACCCATTCCTTATATGATGCCCTTTACAGAATCTCTGGCAGCAATGACCAGTAAATGCCCTTATATAATGCCCTTGATAGAATCTCTGGCAGCAATGACCAGTGATGTGACACCAATGATCTTCTGATACATCTGGTTTTGGGCACTGACTGGGAAGATCATACCAAAGCCTGGACCAAATGTTTTTGGTTTTATGGCTGACAAAATTGCTTCTGAGGTAGTGAACGCAGTCTCTTTTTCCTGGGGAAGAAGTATGGAAGAGTGTTGTTTAATGTAACTCATCCGCACCTATTTGTTGTGAAGTCTAACAACATATTATGTTGTAGGGTTGGTGGGACAATAGAGACATACTACAATGACAGGCGTATATGTTTATAATGTCTGTGTTTTACGTAATCAGGTTTTTAACAACAAAAGTCCTAAAACAAGTCCCAATTTTTTGGTGACATTTTGGGTTGCATTGTAGGGATTTGTTGGCATTCTCATTTGGATGAATCATCCCCATACTTTCTGCAGGCCATTGTCCTTGAAGAGGGTCTGGTATGAATTAAAAAATACATATATATGATGTGGTGTCCTCCTAAAAATCCATACTGGACCCTTTGGAAAAGTTCTTTATTAAAAAGCACATCCCATGGTGTAAAAGGCTTATACTCTAATCCGTTTTTGCTAGCAACAAGCACATGGATTGTGCAGGTGTGTGCAGGGTTTATGTAAGGATGATGACTGGAGTTCAGGGCTCCTCCCTCCCCAAGGAGTCCATGTGGCTGCAAGGGAGCAGCTACAGTCAGTGCACAGTGGTTGAGAGGAAAGTCTGTGGAGAAACAAACAGGTTCCTTTGACTGGGTGCTAGAATAGCTTTGCTGTGTGAGTAAACTTCTAAGAGGCTAAAGGAAGGATTGATTGTTGGCATAGAAATGATGAATAACCTCTGTGAGAGTGATTCCTTGTAATTTGTGCAACTTTATTTAGATAAAAGTAGGCAGGAAAGCCCAAAAATTAAGATGTTGTTATCTGTTCTGGGCTTATAGCCCATGGTCCCTGGGGCTGGGTCATCAATTGTTTACTGGGTAACCTGACTATGGGTCTATGATGAGCTATTATTGTATATGACTGAGGTAGCCATGAAATATGTTTCTGGCACATTCTGAAAGAATGTACAGTTGCAAGAAAAAGTATGTGAACCCCTTGGGATTACGTGGAGTTTTGCATGAATTGGGCATAAAATGTGCTCTGAACGTCATCTAAGTCACAACAATAGAAGAACACAGTCTGCTGAACATAATACTACACAAACATTAGATGTTGCCACGGTTTATTGCACATAACATGTAAACATTCACAGTGCAGGGAGGAAAAAGTATGTGAGGCCCTAACTTAATGACTTCTCCCAGAGCTAATTGGAGCCAGGAGTGAGCCAACCTTGA
The DNA here is from genome assembly GCF_062004578.1 of Staurois parvus. NCBI lineage: Eukaryota > Metazoa > Chordata > Amphibia > Anura > Ranidae > Staurois > Staurois parvus. The sequence goes on along the minus strand of NW_028318609.1, from coordinate 2,162,893 downwards.
CTCCAATCAGTGTGATGATATTGGATGTGTTGCTGACAGCTGTCCTGCCCTTAAAAAACACACACTTGTTTTGGGTTTACTGGTTTCAAGAAGCAGTGTCTGATGTGAACCATGCCTCGCAGAAAAGAGCTCTCAGAAGACCTACGATCAAGAATTGTTGACTTGCATGAAACTGGAAAGGGTTACAAAAGTATCTCCAAAAGCCTTGATGTTCATGTGTCCACGGTAAGACAGACTGTCTACAAATGGAGAAACTTTAGCACTGTTGCTACTCTCCCTAGGCGTGGTCGTCCTGTAAAAATGACTGCAAGAGCACAGTGCAGAATGCTGCATGAGGTAAAGAAGAATCCCAGAGTGTCAGCTAAAGACCTGCAGAAATCTCTGGCACATGCTAACATTTTTGTTGACACATCTACAATAAGGAAAACATTAAACAAGAATGGAGTACATGGGAGGACACCACGGAGGAAGCCATTGCTGTCTAAAAAGAATATTGCAGCACGTTTGAAGTTTGCAATAGAGCAACTGGATATTCCACAGCACTACTGGCAAAATATACGGTGGACAGATGAAACCAAGATTGAGTTGTTTGGGAAGAACACACAACACTATGTGTGGAGAAAAAAAGGCACAGCACACCATCAAAACCTCATCCCCACTGTAAAACATGGCAGAGGGAGCATCATGGTTTGGGGCTGCTTTGCTGCCTCAGGGCCTGGACGGATTGTTGCCATTGATGGGAAAATGAATTCCAGAGTTTATCAAGACATTTTGCAGGAAAACGTACGACCATCTGTCCACCAACTGAAGCTCCGCAGAGGATGGGTGATGCAACAGGACAATGACCCAAAGCATACAAGTAATTCAACAAAACAATGGCTGCAACAGCACAGAATACGCCTTCTGGAGTGGCCCAATCAGAGCCCTGATCTCAACCCGATTGAAATGCTGTGGCATGACCTTAAGAGAGCGATTCACACCAGACATCCCAAGAATATTGCTACACTGAAACAGTTTTGTGAAGAGGAGTGGTCCAAAATTACTCCAGATCGTTGTGCAGGTCTGATCTGCAACTACAGGAAACGTTTAGTTGAGGTTATTGCTGCCAAAGGAGGGTCAACCAGTTATTAAGTCCAAAGGTTCACATACTTTTTCCTCCCTGCACTGTGAAAGTTTACATGTTATGTGCAATTAAACCATGGCAACATCTAATGTTTGTGTAGTATTATGTTCAGCAGACTGTGTTCTTCTATTGTTGTGACTTAGATGACGTTCAGAGCACATTTTATGCCCAATTCATGCAAAACTCCACGTAATCCCAAGGGGTTCACATACTTTTTCTTGCAACTGTATAACAGCAGAGCAAATATAGTTTGACATGTAACACTTCCAAGGTAACTGAGTTATCTCCTCACAGCCACCTGTCAAAACAAGCTGACCACAAAAACGCTAAGATGGTAAAAGACAACAATACTGATCCATACACAGAAGTTAATACTCTTCAGCACAGTAGAACAAATACAAACGCCTACAGCAATACCAGTACAGCTTATGTAAATACATAAGGCCCTACCTAGTTATTTAGCAGCCACCGGAACTGCCAGGCAAGGTTCTTTCATTCACACTGTTTAACATAGATCGGGGAATCGATTGCTTTCTCTCATTTAACCTCAATTTAATCTTTCTAAAACTGAGCTTGTAATATTCCTCCTTCCCGATTCCCCCACTCATGGTTTTACCATTAAGACCAACAGCAGAACCATTGGTCTCTCCCCGCATGCCAGGATGCTAAGTGTAATCTTAGACTCTGACCTCTACTTCAGGCTCCACATCCAATAACTTGCTAAATCCTGCCGCCTCAACCTCCGCAACATTTCCAGAATTTGCCCCTTCCCGACTAATGACACCACAAAACAACTTATCCATGTCTTGGTTATATCCCGCTTTGATTACTGCATGTAATCAAAGCCTTTACACAGGCTATCCCCCCTTAAGTCTATTATGAATGCTGCTGCAAGACTTATACACCTTACCAACCAATCAGTGACTGCTGCCCCTCTCTGCCAATCCCTTCATTGGCTTTTACTTGACGAATGTATAAAATTCAAAATACTAACCACAATTTACAAAGACATCGACAACACTGCCCCTAGCTACATCACCAACCTCATCCACAGATATCTTCCAAATCATTCCCTCCGCTAGTCCCAAGACATCTTGCTCTCTATCTCCCTTGTCACCTCCTCCCACGCCTGACTCCGGGACTTCTCCAGAACCTCTCCCATCCTCTGGAGCTCCCTAACCCAGAATGTCCAGTCAGCCCCACCCTGTCTGCCTTTAGGCGATCTTGGAAAACCCACTTATTCAGGGAAGCCTACCCCACCTCCACCTAAGAATACTAGAGTAATAATAGAGTACTTGAATCACCTCCACCAGATCATCCCCCACATCTATCACCTTTTGTATCACCTCCCCTTCCTTTAGATTGTAAGCTCCATGAGCAGGGCTCTCCTATTTCTTCTTAATTTAACTGTATTGTAATTGTACTGTCCCCCTTTATATTGTAAAGCGCTGCACAAACTGTTGGCGCTATATAAATCCTGTATAACAATAATAATTCAACCTCCGCATCTAGGAATAATATCAAGAACAAAAGGAATTACATTAGCTGCTTAATTTACTTATCATTTTTGCCATAAATTCTTACATGTGACGCCAAGTGCATTTGTATTGGCACATGAAGTCACATGTAGGTACATATGACAAAAATGGAATGCAAATGAATGCGTTTTATTTGACAGTTTTCAAAAAATTTTATTCTTAGATACTTTCTTTCAGAATATCTGCAAAACGCATCAAGGACCTACCACCATCCACTTGCAAGCATTGGAACAACTTACAAATGTGATGACAGTTATTTGATGATTGAACAGTTCAACAGAGTGATTGGTTTTGTTTCCACCTTAGATTAATGGCTTTTTATGGTTGCAATTTCTTCTTCAACCACTTCTTAGAAGACATCTCTGGGTGGGTGTACCACCATCTAAGTGGTCTCTGCCACCTCTAAGCTAAAAGCAACACTGAAATCCTCTTATTTCAAGTAGACGTTAGCTTGATGTACACTATATTGACAAAAGCATTGTGACTCCCCTCCAAATCTTTGTATTCAGGTGCTCCAATCACCTCCATGGTCACAGGTGTATAAAATCAAGCACCTTGGCATGCAGACTGCTTCTACAAACATTTGTGAAAGAATAGGTCACTCTCAACTCAGCCATGAAGTGGTAGGCAATGTAAAATGACAGAGCGGGGTCAACACATGCTGAAGAACACAGTGAGCAGAAGCCGCTGTCTGCAGAGGCAATAGCTAAAGACCTCCAATCTTTCTGTGGCCTTCAGATTAGCACAACAACAGTGTGTAGAGAGCTTCATGGAATGGGTTTTCATGGCCGAGCAGCTTCATCCAAGCCTTACATCACCAAGTGCAATGCAGTGGTGTAAAGCACGTTGCCATTGGACTCTAGAGAAGTGGAAATGTGTTCACTGGAGTGACAAATCACGCTTCTCTGTCTGGCAATCCAATAGACGTGTCTGGGTTTGGCGTTTGCCAGAAGGATGGTACTTGCCTGACTGCATTGTGCCAAGTGTAAAGTTTGGTGGAGGGGGGATTATGGTGTGGGATTGTTTTTCAAGGGTTGGTCTTGGCCCCTTAGTTCCAGTGAAGGGAACTCTGAAGGCGTCAGTATACCAAGACATTTTGGACAATTTCATGTTCCCAACTTTGTGGGAACAGTTTAGGGATGGCCTCTTCCTGTTCCAACACGACTGCACACCAGGGCGAAAAGCAAGGTCCATAAAGACATGGATTAGCGAGTTTGGGGTGAAAGAATTGACTGGCCTGCACCTCAACCTGATAGAACACCTTTGGGATGAATTAGAGTGGAGACTGCGGGCCAGGCCTTCTCGTCCGACATCAGTGCCTGACCTCACAAATGTGCTTCTAGAAGAATGGTCAAACATTCCCATAGACACACTACTATAAACCTTGTAGACCTCCTCCTTCCCAGAAGAGTTGAAGCTGTTATAGCTGCAAAGGGTGGTCCAACTCAATATTGAACCCTACGGACTAAGACTGGGATACCATTAAAGTTCACGTTTGTTGAAAGGCAGGCATCCTAATACTTTTGGCAATATAGTGTAGTTCTCATCTACTGAACTTGTTTCTTTGGAAAACCAATGTATTACATAGCTACACGGTTAGTCTGATTGAGGAAAATAACTATGTACATTAAATTATAAGTTTGGTTGTGCAACTTTAGAATTGCTAGGACAGCACTGAAAACACCTGTCACAAAATCTCTGCTTGGGAGAGACTTTACTGATTCACTATGGTGAACGATCTGAAGGTTGCTCCACCACATCTATTGTATCATGATCTATCTTTTTTGTACAGTTGTTCTGTCCTACTTTTACTCCCTGCACACGGCTGCTTTTGTTTCAGGTATTCAGTTTGGGTTAACTTACACAGGATGTCAATGCTATATCATACTGTCAGGTGGCAAACTGCTTTATTTTAAATGCTGTTTGATTGTTATATGTTTAAAAATACTTGGTGATGCTGCCAGTGCCAGGCACTCAATAATGTAACACTGCAGATACCTCTGCAGAGTAATTAGACCAATATATTCACCCGACTATCTGGAATTAAATTACTCATGGGCTGTTTTGTGGGAATCACAACTCATAAATCAGTGTTAGTGAGCTTTGCATCAATCTCCCTATGCACAGAACCCACTAAGCCCCAAAACATACCTTTTATTCATACACTGCTAGAAATAACTTTTTTTTTTGCAAACATTTAAAAATCATGAACCTGCAGGTGGATGCAGGGAGTAAAAAAATCTGGGTGTGTGAGCACATTGATGTAATGGCAAGACGGTATCACTGCACATTAGTGCATGCTGAGTGTTTATACATAATAGGCAATATGTTTCTTTACACGGGTTGTCGCCAATATATAACACATGAACTGATGAACTGCATTAGCACCTTATAGGATCAATAGAACATAAGGTGTAGCACTGTTCCTCATATATAGTGAAGTATATCAATGTGCTATGTGGTAAGTACTAGTGGCGTGATCCATCCGTGCTATACAACACCTCCCCCCTGTTTATTCCCATGAAGATGGATAAATGTAAAAGGATGGATATGAGGATCCCTCCTTCCTATCAGCCACCTACTTACTCAGATTGACCAAGTGTATCACACTAAATATGCAAGCTGTGCAAAATGAAAGGGTGGTCTACAAACCATCTCCCTCATATACACCAAATATTAAAAATTCAAAACCATGAATAATATATCTGAGTAGTACCTAGGATTTGGCAATACAATACAAGCTGTGCAAAATGAAAGGATGGATCTACAAACCACCTCCCTCTTATACATCAAATATTAAAAATGCAAAACCGTGAATAATATATGTGAGTAGTACCTAGGAATTTGGCAATACAATGCAAATCGTGCTAAATGAAAGGGTGGATCTACAAACCACCTCCCTCTTATACAACAAATATTATAAAATCCAAAACTGTGAAGAATCTTTACCAATGGGATATGTGAGTAGTGGGTCTCACACACTTGTTGTAGCTCTCTTGATCACTGGGCATGAACTGTGCATTAGCCCTCAATTCCAAACATATTGGTGTTTCATAGACCGGATCATAGGAAAAAGAAACCCAGGGAATCATTTTGATCTTCCAGATACCGGACCATAAAGAAAGGAGGAAAGCTTCTATCGTGTAAAACCTTTATTTAAAAAAAAAAAGTTCCAAAAACACACATACATGGTAAACAGGTAAAATAAGCATTAAAAACTGAATGCCTTGTGTTCCACATCCAAACCTGGAAACCGGGTGTAATGTAAGTTAGTCCCACCCAACGCGTTTCGTCATTGTGATATCATGTGAAGTCACGTAGGTGTTAGCAGCAGTCTCATACCGTTGTGCAGAACCTGTTCCATTTTGTCATACTCTATAGGATCATTTTGGGTTTTTTTTTGGCACTTTAAAGGATAAGTTCACTTTTATTAAAAAAAATATTTTTGCAGGTAAAAAATTGTGCATTTGCTATTTTTTTATTATGAGCCTGCAAAGCATTGCATCCACACATCAGCAGATTGCAGGTGCAATGTAGTGTTCTTGCAGACTTGTCAGTGTACCTGTCTGCTAGTACCTCATATGGGCAGGCAGTTACACTCTGACAGGAAGACTCAGTGAACTACTAGAGTACTCAACAGCTCTGTGCATGAACTCTGTAAATTAATTTTGTAGCCGGGCAGAGCTCCGCATGGATGAGTTTATAAAAATTGTGACAGTGAGCAGGGGAAGAAGATCCCCCCGCTCACTATCAAAACGGGGGATCGGGGGCTCGTGCATCTGTAACATGTTGCATGTTACACTCTGAATATGGGTGTAACATGTAACATAAGGTAAACTTATCCTTTAATATTGTATATTTTAGGTGATATATGAGTATGGTATATAAACAGATGTACTACACCAACACGTTTGACTTGAGCATTTGCACTGTAATAGTGTTCATTTATTTGCTATATGAGCACTGTTTATTTGTTTTACTATTCATTCAGATACTTTGGTTGAGATATATATATATATATATATATATATATATATATATATATATATATATATATATATATATATCTTTAAGTGATTTATTTATATGTGATTGGATGTGGAGTTACACTAGTAGAGCACATTTAACGCCTTCCAGGTTAGCCAGATCGCTGTCTCTTGTTTCTATTTAGGCAGAGGCTGAGAAGCAATCTGGGATGAGTCAGCCTGTGAGTGAGGCAGGAGTTCGCAGGACAGGCTGGGAGAATCTAACAGGCCAGGGCTGCTGGAGCCCTCTCATCTTTCCAGAAACGTAGAGAACTTTCTGGAAGAGGGGTGGAGGAGGCCCAGATCTGCATGTTTGAGGGACCTTGGCCAATCCGCTGCCAGGAGGCTGGGCATGGAGTCCAGGGTAACCCACAAAAGTGGCAGATCCTGTGCAGCAGAGTGAGTGTCAGGTGGAAGATAGACTGAGAGGAAGGCTAGAGCAAGGAGCCTGGGAGGGGGCCCCAAAGGGGGGGGGGGTGCACACAGCCAGGCAGGATTCTGGAAGGAAGTATCTTCTCTGTCACATCGTCTCATTGGGAGGAAGGCCTGTGAAGCAGAGAAGGATTCACCCCTGCATAAAGCCAGCAACCGCCCAAGAAAGCAGGGAAAAACAGAATGAGTACTCCTACCCTCCCTGGGTCAGATAAGGGGAGAGGGCAATCAGGTGCAATAACCAACTAGTATTCATCCGGGACTGTTCTAAATCTACAGCTCTTGGGCCCCCTTGCCCAGGGAATACCCTCAGGCAGCTGGGTGAAGAAGAGGATTCATCTGGGGTCTGAGGAGGTACACCAAAGAGCTTTGGATGCTCTTAGAGGAGAGACTATTTTTGTCTACATTTCTTGTACATAGTTGTTCTAAGTTTTCCTCAAGTTTACAGTTTCCTTGGGCATCCCATATACCCCATTAACCCCATCCAAGGTATTAAACCCCTTAATAAAATCACAAAACCAAGCTCAAGGACTGTTTACTGACTCCAGTGAGCAAAGTGTGGAAGAAAATGCATGTTGTCTGGCTGTGCAGAGCTTTAGGGGGGACCCAAAACTTAGTTACTAATAAGGGGGTAGTGCTACACACAGTAACCCTGTTGAGGGGTGTGCTGTCACCCAGGCAAAGGAGAAAGGCCCTCGGCGTTGTCACCACTTAGAAACCTCCTTCTTAAGACCAACAGTGGTTCCTCCTACATCATCCCAAGGTGCTGTGATTGATAGTATATGACTGTCCACATCTCCTGAGGAGAAGGTCTGTGGACATAATGCTCTGCAGCCTCTTCCATTACTCCTCCTAGCTGAATGGTAAGAATAGTGCTGTAGACCCTGTGATGATATCTCTAGAGGTATAAAGAGGTTCTCCAGCTTCTCTGGATAAAGAAAATGAAAAAAAAATCAGCAACCATCAAAAGGAAAGGAGAGCTCAAGATTAAAATTTTTAAAAACTAGAATTATTGAAGCTTAAAAGTACAACTTTTATTCTGCAATGTATCCTTTTTAAAGCTACATAAAATTATGTTTTTGGTACAAAGCATGGCAAAGATATTTATATATTACATCAGGGCCTTTTTCTATATATATTTTTAATCACTTGCCGCCCAGCCACTGTAGATATACGGCGGCAGGGTAGCACTCGCAGGCAAAACCACGTTTTAAAACGTGTGTTTTGTAAACAAATAGGGGGCGCGCGAGGCGCGCCGCCGCCCTATCTGTCCCGCCCCGCCGATCACCACCGCAGATGTGAGTCGCCGGGTCACAGCCGGTCCTTAGCGGCTGTTTCCCGACGATTGGCGGCAAACAGTGACAGACAGCACAGCTGAAGTAGCTGTGCTGTCTGTCACTTCCCTGTCAGCTCGAGGATGAGCTGATCGAGAAAGAACAGTTTCTCTTTCTCGATCAGCCTTTTCCCGCCCAGTACACACCCCCGCCCCCTAGTAAAACACTCTCCTCACTCCTATAACCCTTCCCTGCAAAATAAAGTTAACCCCTTCCTCCCCATTGCCATTAGTACAGTGTCAGTGGTTTTTTTTTTGCACTGATCACTGTATTAGTGTTTTTGGGGATGTCAGTGACCCCAAGTCAGTACCCCCCAATGTCAGAATGTCCGCCACAGTCCCTCAGTCCCGCCATAAGTCGCTGGTTGCTGCCATAAGTCCCTGATCGCCGCCATTATTAGTATAAAAAAAACCCTAAAATCCCAGTATCTTTCCCGCCATTTGTAAACGCTATAACTTTCACGTAAGCCAATTAATTTACACGTATTGGGTTTTTTTTTAGCAAAGACATGTCGCAGAATGCATTTTGGCAGAAATTTATGACTAAATTTGATTTTTGCATTTTTTTTTTTACTGGACATGTTTTATAGCAAAAAGTCCAAAATATTGGTTTTTTTTCCTCAAAATTGTCAGCCTTTTTTTTATAGCGCAAAAAATTAAAACCGCACAGGCGATCAAATACCACCGAAAGAAAGCTCAATTTGTGGGGAAAAAAAGGATGTAAATTTCATTTATGTACCGTATTGCATGACCACGCAATTGTCTGTTAAACTAGCGCAGCGCTGTATAGCAGAAAAATGGCGTAAATTGCAGTATTTATACCATAGTTTGTAGACGCTATAACTTCCACACAAAGCAATCAATATACACTTATTGGGATTTTTTTTACCAAAAACATGTAGCAGAATACATTTTGGCCTAAATTTATAACCAACTTTGAGTTTACTATATATTTTTTATAGCTGAAAGTAAAAAATATTGTTTTTTTTCAAAATTTTTGGCCTTTTTTTGTTTATAGCATGAAAAATAAAAAGCGCACAGGTGATCAAATACCACCAAAAGAAAGCTCTATTTGTGTGAAAAAAAGGACGTAAATTTTGTTTGGGTGCAGCATTGTATGACCACGCAATTATCAGTTGAATTAGTGCAGCGCCGAGTAGCAAAAAGTGGCCTGGTCATTAAGGGGGGTAAATCCTCTGGAGCTCAAGTGGTTAAGCAACAATATATTAATGAATGAAAAAAAGGCTTGCTTAAATTAGCTATACCTTGAAGTAACACCACTTTTGATGAGAAAAGCAATTTTATCTGGGTGATCAATGTACATTGTAAGGATTTTAGCAAACATTGTTAATGATTCTTATCTGTTTCTGCTCTGAAGGATCAGCTTTTTGTTAGATGATCTCTTATACAGGACTGATTCTGAATATAAGTGACTCATTCATTACAAGCAGCTGATGCACTTTCAGGGTTCTGAAGAAAAGTTGCATTGCACATCCACACAGTATTGTATATACAGTTATAGCCAAAAATATTGGTACCCCTGCATTTCTGTCAGATAATGCACCACTTCACCCAGACAATTGTTGCAATTACAAATGTTTAGGCATTCTTATGTGTATATCTTTTGTTTGTATTGGTATGACACAAAAACGTGGAGAAAGAAAAAGCAGAATTTGACATTCCACACAAATTAATGGACTGGACAAAATTATTGGCACCTTCCTAAAATTGTAAGAAATAATTTCATTCCAAGTTTATGATGCTTCTGTAATTTGTCATTAAACTCACCTGTATCACCTGTATCAATTAACAGATCTTAATGTTTCCATGTCCACTGTGCACAACATTATCAAGAAGTTTACAGCCTATGGCACTGTAGCTAATCTCCCTGGATGAAAAAGAAAAACTTGATCAAAAATTGAAATAAATGATTGTTCGAATGGTGGATAAAGAACCTCCATCAACTTCCAGACAAATTCAAGCTGACTTTCAGGCACAGGGTACAACTCTGTCAGCTTGCACTATATGTCACCATCTGAATGAAAAGGGAAGCTATGGTAGGAGACTAGGGAGGACCCCACTACTGATACAGGAACAAAAAAGTCGGATTGGAGTTTGCCAACACTTACCTGAGGAAGCCAAAATCCTTTTTGGGAAAATGACAAAACAAAATTACAACTTTTTGGTAAAGCCCATCATTCTACTGTTTTCAGAAAAAGAAATGAGACCTTTAAAGAAAAGAATACAGTTCCTACAGTCAAACATAGTGGAGGGTCACTGATGTTTTGGGGTTGCTTTGCTGCTTCAGGCACTGGATGTCTTGACCGTGTCCATGGCATTATGAAATCTGAAGACTACCAAAGAATTCTGGGGTGCAATTTGGAGCCCAGTGTCAAAAGTTTGGTCTCCATCAGACGTCATGGATCCTACAGCAGGACAATGACCTAAAGCACATATCAAAAAGCACCCAGATATGGTTTAAGACAAAGCACTGGAGAGTACTGAACTAGCCAGATCTAAATCTCATAGAGCACCTGTGGAGAGATCTTAAAACAGCAGTTGGGAAAAAGAACCCTTCCAATCTGAGAGACCTGGAGTAGTTGGCTAAAGAAGAGTGGTCTATAATTCCAGTAGAGAGGTATAAAATTCATTGATGGTTACAGGAAGCAATTGATTTCAGTTATTTTTTCCAAGTGGTGTTTTACCAAATTAAATTGAGGGTGCCCATAATTTTGTCCAGTCCAGTTTTGGGGGTTTGCATGGAATGTGTCAAATTTGTCTTTTAGTTTCTGCACTTCTTTGTGTCATACCAATACAAACAAGATAAATAAACATTAGAATGCCTAAACATTTGTAATTGCAACAATTTTCTGGGCAAAGTGGTGCATTATCTGACAGAAATGCAGGGGTGCCAATATTTTTGACTGAAACTTCGAGCCATGAGAGTTTCCGAGCCTCCTTCTGTGAGTTTCATCCGGGTATGTACAGTATTTACCTGTGCATAATTTATATGGCTTTTACGCTTTTTTCCATAACAGTTTATAGTTGACTTCAAGTTGACTTCAAACTCAAATTCCACGCAGCCTTAAATATAAGCAAACAATGTCTGCTTATATTTAAAAATAGGATAAGAACAAGGGTAACAGGTTGCACAACCAGCAGTCTGCATCCAAAGACAACAATTTTTGGATCTGTGTTAATCGGTAGATGTCAACAACCTGTTCTTTGGACTTGAAATAAAAATGGGATTTGGATATAACATTCTGATTTACTTTTAAAAACACATATACGTCAGGTGGATTTTGTAACATAATTGCACCACACCTTTGCCTCAAGCACTGTTACCTGGCAGGACATTTACAGTGATCATCAGAAGCTTTGAATATTTATAGTTCTCCTCCTCCTTTCTCTCTGAGGATTCTCATCCCACTGCCTTGTGTCACTAAAAATGTTTGGATATGTCTTAGCTGCTCAAATGTACTAAGGTTCTGGTATTGAAAGCCACATAATACGGTGATTAAATATTTAAAAAAAACAACAGAGCAAGTTAGGACAGGAGAAGGGAGCTTTATCTACCAACTGAGGAGCAACCCAAGAAAAGGATTTGACATATATATAGGAACTGAATGTGTTCTGTCTATACCTTGAATGTTGTAGAAGATGCGCAGTGGTCATTTGTGTTGAAGCAGACTGTACCCGCACATGAAGAGTAACACATTTGAAGTTGCAATGGAGGATAATCCAGATTTGAACACAACTGATAAACTACCAGAGGACAAGTCAACTGTCAAAGAGGAGGAAGAGCAGAATAGCTGGAAAAAAGGAAGTAGGCTACTCTCTGGATTGGTGGGCTCTAATATCTTGCTCTTCAGCTGTGCTTTGCTAACCTGTGTGTTCACTGAGCATGTTGACGTCTTTGAGAAAGACTTTCTTATATTTCTTACTATCATGATGGCCATCTGTATTTCATGGATGCTTTTCCAAATGCACTTCACTTGGAGGAACAAAGATGCAGTTTTGTTTAAAGATTGCCAGGCAGGTCCAATATGGATGAAAGGTCAGTTAATTCCTCATGCTAGTCAACATTTGTAATTGCTGTTATTGCTCCTTTGCTTTCCTTTAATCATTTCTAAAGTTTTCACTCCTGTGTTCAAATACTTCATCTATCATTTGTAACTTAACCTTTTTAAAATATATTTATTTCTGTTATCCTATGTACTACAGTCAATAGGTATCCTTTAGATGTAGAGGTGTAATTCATAGAATTATGGAAATTTGATATGTAAACATTGCTTAGTCCATGTTCATTCAGTTCAATTAGCTTATTATAAAAATGTAACGAACACCATTTTGGTAAAATACGGAAAAGGATAGAACCCCTGTCAAGTTTTATTATTGCCACTGGGGAGATGCATACTCTTTGTCTTGATTTTTACGAGGGCTGAAAAATTTGTTGTAATTAGAACAGGAATAGCCAGAAATGTTTTCAATGGGGACAATTGTTCTAGAGAGGATTTCCCTTCCTTTGGAGAGATCTCCGTTCACTTGCTATTTTGTCATGAGACAGAAAGGGGGAGATTTACTAAAGCTGGTTCACTCAGAATCTCATGCGCCTGTGCACGGTTGCCAATCAGCTTCTAACATCAGCTTGTTCAATTAAGCTTTAGCAATGAAACCTGGAAGCTGATTGCTTTCCATGCAGAAGTGCATAGGATTCTGAGTGAACCAATTCTAGTAAATAAACCCCAAAATATCTAACAAAAACCTTAACAAGGAGTTTATCCCTTCCCATTAGATCCAGAACTAAACTTTATATAGTAAAGGCTAAGTTTCCCTTTTAGGAAAAAAAATTAAATCCACTTCTTTTTGTGGAAAAATGTGCATTTATTATTTTTTCCTGCAAACCATTGTATCTACGATAAGTGGATTGCGGACGCAGTTTAGGCTCCTGCACTTTTCCTCCACCTTTCTTACTTATACATGTGTACGGTCTTTCTGTTTGAAAACTGGAGGAAGTGTCAGTGGACTTTGAGGGTACTCATCAGTGCCCTTTCAGTCATTGAGAACTACAAGCCATCTGCCATGGTGGAAGATGGGACTTGTCGTTTCTTCATTTAAAATGTGTCGTGAATAAATGAGGTGGCTGTGCAGATGGAGCCCCACACAGCTACGCCATTTTGAAAATGTGACAGTGACTGCAGGGGCGAGGATCCCTGTTGCTGTAACAGGGAAAGGGGTGAAGTGGGTGAGCAGGGCATGAGCTGGAACATTTTGCATGTTACATCCTAAATACGGGTGCAGCGGCAGACTGACAACTCATGGGGCCCCCGAGCAATAGGGGATCATGGGGCCCCTGCGTCCTCGCCCACACCCAAAAAAGCCTATGAAAAAGCCAATGAAAGGTACCAGGGACATCTCATGGGGCCTCCTACTGACCCCGGGTCCTTGGGCAGTGCCTGAGTGCTTGAATGGTCAGTCCGCTCCTGTACAGGTGTTAAATGTAACATGTTCCAATAGGTAGCCTTTAAACCAGCCTTCCTTAACATTTTTCCCCATAGGAACTGTTGCATTATTTATTTATTTATTTCAGGTACTTTTATAGCGCTGTCAATTTACACAGCGCTTTACATATATATTGTACATTCACATCAGTCCCTAACCCTCAAGGGGCGTACAATCTAAGGTTCCTAACTCACATTCATACATACACATACCTAGGGCCAATTTAGACAGTAGCCAATTTAGATAGGGAGTACCCGGAGGAAACCCACGCATGCACAGGGAGAACATGCAAACTCCAGGCAGGTGGTGCCGTGGCTGGGATTATATACATTATATTTCATGTCTTAGGGAACCCCAATTAAGTTTAGTTTATTGGGAAAATGCCGATTACATTGGAGGTGGTCAGTGGGAAGAATGCTGCCCTTACAGTGGTGGTCATAATGGTCATAATACCACCCCTGCAGACATGCAACTATCTCTGCCAAGTGGTGTTGAACCTAGAACTGTGCAGGCATCATCACATGGGAGATCAGTTAGCCACAGCTCAAGGAACCCCTAGACCACTCTGGAGGAACCCTGGTCAAGAATGGCTGCTTGAGACACTAATTGCCACTTTGCCTTAACTGAGAATGTTAAGCTTTACCACCATAATGGTAAACTATTGCTGGACTAGCCCAACTGTACATTGAGCAAACAGAGAACAAAGGTTTAGGACAGCTTCCATCTACCTTTTTGTTGTTAGGATTTCTAACTACAGATGTGCTTCCATAGACAGAGTCCCTACTTCCCCTTCCTTCCTTGTGTGTATAGTGATATTTTGAAAGCAAACTGGTATACATCTGTCCTTCAAAGAAAAACTGTATGCTCTGGTCTTTAAAGGAAAATAATGTAAGCTGGCTTGTTAATGGAAAATTGTTCTCTATTCTAATTTTAAAATAAAATTGGAGCGTAAACAATAACTGTCACTATGTATAGCAGAACCTAATAAATAAAGCCCAATTACAGGCAAAACTTATTTTTAGAATTCTGAGTTGTCATTAGCACAGGAAGTGAAAACTCCCCAACAGAGTCACAAAATGCAATAAAAGGTTTTAACCCTTGCTCGCTTTGACTGGAGTTGGGCTAAAAAGGTTTTGTTTTAAAGCCCAGTTTAACCACTTGCCATCCTGAGGATTTGCCCACCTTAATGACCAGGCCTCTTTTTGCTATTCAGCACTGCACTACTTCAACTCATAATTGTGCGGTCATGCAATGCTGTACCCAAACAAAATTTACATCCTCTTTTTCACACTAATAGAGCTTTCTTTCAGTGGTATTTGATGACCTGTGCACTTTTTATTTTTCACGCTATAAACAAAAAAAAGACAAAAAATTCTGAAGAAAAACAATATTTTTTTACTTTCGGCTATAAAAAATATATAAGGAACTTCAAAGTTATCTATGAATTTTGGCCAAAATGTATTCCGCTGCATGTTTTTGGTAAAACAGTCCCAATAAGTGTATATTGATTGCTTTGTGTGAAAGTTATGTCATAAATTTAGGCAAAAATGTATTCTGCTACATTTTTGATTTTTTGATTAAAAAATCCCAATAAGTGTACAGAGAAGGAAATAAGTATTTGATCCCCTGCTGATTTTGAATGTTTGCCCACTCACAAAGAAATGATCAGTCTAAAAATTGAATGGTAGGTGTATTGTAACACTGAGAGACAGACATGCATTTCTTTTTGAATTTTTTGTTGCTATTCTAACAAATTATGCACTGATTTGCATGTTTATGAGGGAAATAAGTATTTGATCCCCTATCATTCAGCAGGATTTCTGGCTACCAAGTGTCTTTCATACAGGTAACAAGCTGAGATTAGAAACAGTCTCTTAAAGGGAATGATGCTAATCTCATTTTGTTACCTGTATAAAAGACACCTGTCCACAGGAGCAATCAAGCAATCAGATTCCAAACTCTCCACCATGGCAAAGGCCAAAGAGCTGTCCAAGGATGTCAGGGACAAAATTGTAGACCTACACTAGGCTGGACTGGGCTACAAAACTTTCGCTCAGCAGCTTGGTGAGAAGGTGACAACAGTTAGTGCAATCATTCGCAAATGGAAGAAACACAAAACAACTGTCAGTCTCCCTAGGTCTGGTGCACCATGCAAGATCTCACCTCGTGGAGTGTCAATGATCATGAGAACAGTGAGTAATCATCTCAGAACTACACGAGAGGATCTTGTCAATGATCTCCAGGCAGCTGGAGCCACAGTCACCAAGAAAACAATTGGTAACACACTACGCCAACAAGGATTGAAATCCTGCAGTGCCCTCTGCTGAAGAAAGCACATGTCAGGCGCGTCTGAAGTTTGTTACTGAACATCTGAATGATGCAGAGGAGGACTGGTTGAAAGTGTTGTGGTCAGATGACACCAAAATCGAGCTCTTTGGCATCAACTCAACTTGCCGTGTTTGGAGGAGGAGTAATGCTGCCTATGGCTCCAAGAACACCATCCCAATTGTCAAACATGGTGGTGGAAACATTCTGCTTTGGAGGTGTTTTTCTGCTAAGGGGACAGGACAACTGCACCACATAAAAGGGGAGATGGACAGGGCAATGTACCATCAAATCTTGGGTGAGAACCTTCTTCCCTCAGCCAGGGCATTGAAAATGGGTCGTGGATGGGTGTTCCAGCATGACAATGACCCATAACACACGGCCAATGCAACAAAGGAGTGGCTCAAGAAGAAGCACATTAAGGTCCTGGAGTGGCCTAGCCAGTCTCCAGACCTTATTCCGATTGAAAATCTGTGGAGGGAGCTGAAAGTTCGAGTTGCCAAACATCGGCCACCAAGCCTTAATGACTTGGAGAGGATCTGCCAAGAGGAGTGGGCCAAAAACCCTCCTGAGATGTGTGCAAACTTGGTGGCCAACTACAGGAAATGTCTGACCTCTGTGATTGCCAACAAGGGATTTGCCGCTAAGTACTAAGTCATGTTTTGTGAAGGGGAATGAAATACTTATTTCCCTCATGAACATGCAAATCAGTGCATAATTTATTAGACATGCATTTCTTTTGAATATTTTGTTGCTATTCTGTCTCTCAGTGTTACAATACACCTACTGATCATTTCTTTGTGAGTATGCAAACATTCAAAATCAGCAGGGGATCAAATGCTTATTTCCTTTACTGTATATTGTTTGCTTTGTATGAAAGTTATAGCATCTACAAACTATGGTATACATAATGGAATATACACATCTTTTACATTCTGACTTCCCATCACATTTCTTGAGGTGCTAAAATACTAGGACAGTACAAACACCCCCAAATGACCACTTTTCGGAAAGTAGACAACCTAAGCTATCTGCTGAGAGGCATATTGAGTCCATGGAAGATTTATGTTTTTTCCACAAGTTTTTGGAAAATTACAAAAACATTTTTTTTTTTTTACACAAAGTTGTCATTTAAATTATATATCTCTCACACAAGCCATGGGTATATCTGGAATGACACCCCAAACTACATTCTGCTACTTCTACCAAGTATGGGAATACCACATGTGTGAGACTTTTTGGGAGCCTAGCCACATACAGGAGCCTGAAAACCAATGACCACTTTGAAAGCCTGAAGGTGCATAACTTCTCGTTTTACTTCCTCACTACCTATCAGAGTTTTGGAGGCCCTGAAATGCTAGGATAGCACCAACCCCCCCGCCCCCTCCAAATGACCCCTTTTTGGAAAGTAGACACCCCAAGGAATTTAAAAAAGAGGCATGTTGAGTATTTTCCAGATCTCATTTTTTCTCAAAAGGTTTTGAAATATAAAAAAAAAATAAAAAAATATGTTTTTGTTTTCTTTCTTCACATTCCAAAAACTTGTGGCAACAAACGAGATATGCAAAATACTCACCATGCTTCTTATCAAATTCCTTTGGGTGTCTACGTTCATTAAAGGGGTCATTTGGGGGGGTTTGGTGCTATCCTGGCATTTCAGGGTCTCCGAAACTGTGATAGGTAGTCAGGAAGTGTAATGAGGAAATAAGTCCTTTAAAAGCCTGAAGGTGCTTATTGGATTTTGGGGTCCTGATCCTGGCTAGACTGCCAAAAATTCTCTCACATGTGGTACTCCCATACTTGGGAGAAGTAGTAGAATGTATTTTGGGGAGTGATTCCACATATACCCATGGCATGTGTGAGCAATAAATCATTTTTGTCATTTTCCAAAAACTTGTGGTAAAAAAATAAATTCTTCTATTGACTCAACATGCCTCTTTAGTTTGGGGTGTCTACTTTCCAAAAAGGGGTCGTTTTGGGGGTGGGGGAATTTTATGCCGAGCATAAGATGTTTATGCCACACATCATTCCCTAATCACCTGAAGACCAAGACTTTTCTGACACTTCTTGTTCACGTGAAAAAAAAAATCAGCATTTTTTGCTAGGAAATTACTTTGAACCCCAAAACATTATATATTTTTGTAAAGCAGACACCCTAGTGAATAAAATGGTGGGTGTTGCAATTTTTTATGTCACATAGTACTCACGCAGCGATTTTTCAAATGCAAATGTTTTGAAAAAAATACACTTTTTTTACTTTCTTTTTTTTTTTTTTTTGGGTCACTTTTAATGCTATCACAGGAAATGCAAATATCCCCTATAATGTCAATGGGCATTGTAATATATTCTTTTTTGAGAAATCTGGGGTCTATCAGACTCTAGATATCTCCTCTGCCCTTACATTATCTAATCTCACCAAGATCAGTGTGATCAGATGCTTTCCCAATTTACAAATGAAGCTGTTTATATCCTGCAAAACTGAAGGTTTGACATGCTCGTAGCTTCCGATTTCTTAGACTATAGAGAGGACTGGCACCATTCCAGTCTCCAATCAGCTCTATGGTCAGCTGTTAGAAACACCGGCTGCATTCTCAGGTTCTCCCGATGCCACGGGACTGCCCAAGAAAGCTGTGGAAGGCAGCAGGGGAGGGGGGGCATCATCTCCTGCTGCTTGTAAAAGAAATTCTGCAGCTAATTAGCCACTAGGATTGCTTTTACATGAAAGCCAATTGCTGTCTGAAAAAAATGATACCAGGATGATGCCTGCAGCTGTAGGCATCATCCTGGTGTAACCATTCAAAGTCCAGTGATGTACCAGTACGTCTCTGGTCCTTGTTGGGTATATATGCTATGTTCTTTTTTTTTTTTTTTGTATGCAGCCTGTGGGCTGAATGAAAAAAAGAGAAAAAATCTCTGCTAGAAAAAGTGTGTGGTATGCCCACCATTAGAATATACCGCCCTGCATCCACCCACTTCTAATGGTGGGCACACATTAGATCGCATGGTGCCACATGTGCCAATTCCAAAATTTTACAAATGCCTAAATAGTGGCACACTTGAATAAAAATTGTCCATGTATAAGTGGTACCCCATATGGAAAAAGGATAACACCAAGTTCCAAACTATCTTGCCACTACTCCCCATGTAGTCTGGGCATTCGGGGGGCTCCACGTGACTATCTTTCCCACGTAAATCCGAAACTTATATGTATAGCCTGTTGCCCTCTCACAGGTCTTATACATCTTGACCCCATATCTGGCACGCTTGCTGGGGAGAAATTGTTTGAATGCAAGGCAGCCAGAAAAATTAATGAAGGACTCGTCAAGGCAGATTTTTTGCTGGGGAGTATAGATATCTGCAAATTTTTGGTTAAGTTGATTTAAAGGGGCCAAATTTTGTGGAGCAGGTCAAATTAAGGTCAACCTGAGGACGACAGAGTAAAAGTACTGTGGGCGGTCCCTAAGTGGTTATGGATGCTGCAAGCAGCCTCTCCCTAGCTTCACACAGCTGTTTATGGAAAACAAGGGGATACAATTATCTGCAATTTTTTTAGATCTAAAAATGTTAGGGAGTTTCCATATAATCATATAGATGATGGAAGACTATTTTTATCCATACACAAACCTTTTTCCCTATGCTGAGCAAATTACCTTGCAGGATTTGTAAAGTGCACAGTTTTCCTCAATACAGACACAATAGATCTGCAGTAATATATTCATGAGAATCAAACACGTGATGCATTAGCAATTCTTCTTATTTTATCCCCAGCCAGCAGTAGCAGATACTATATATTCTGATGAAATTATGGTACCTGGTGCTTTAGCAAACTAAATGTTATTCAGTTAATGTTTGCATCTAGTTGAATGACAACTATGATGGACAGTTTTTTTATCCCATCTTAAACCCTGCCGAATTCTATTCCTGAACTCATCGATAAAGAAAGGGGATTCTAAGGATACCATTAAGGGTCTCACATTGTTCAAAGCGCTGACACTGATGGCTATGCTAGTGAGTACTACTGTATAATGAAAAATTAGATGACCCCCAATACTAATTTATATATATAATGTTCTGAGGTAAGTGATCAATTCCCAAAGGAAATTTTGGCAGTTAATAATGTCTTGATATTAAAACCTGGAAATAACCCCGAGGAGGTGGCCGACTACTGTCCTTGCTCACTTCTGAATATGGACTTGAAAATATTGACACTGATTATAGCATGAAGATTTAAGTGGGTGGTCAGAAATATAGTCCATAAAGACCACTCAAACTTTATGTCTTGTTGGTGAATATATTAGTAAATAGAAACCTTGTGCTAATAGTACCAACAAATGTAAATAAATGAAAATAAAAAATGAATCACCCCCATCTGTTGAATGTTTTCGGGGTTGTGCGATGGTAGGAACTTATTTTCATGTCTGGTGGACCTGACTGGCAACCCAAGCCTTTTGGGCCGAGGTTTTTAATATGTTATCCCTGCTCTTTACAAAGTCAATACTGCCGGACCCAATTGTAGCCCTCTTAAATCTGCACCCTCCCGTCATCTCCAAATCCCAATTTAAACTCCTCTTGCAAGTTACCACTGCAGCTAAACAGATTGTGGCCAAATCGTGGAAGTCTCTATCTCTGTGTATTCTGGCAGTCAGGGAACAGGGTACACAAGCTATGATTCATTCCAAAGTGGAAGCTGCCATCCTAGATTCTGTTCCTAAGTTTCTTTCGATCTGGACCCCATGGGTGGAACCTCCCACCAAACTTTGATGATTCATTGCTCCTTCCTTGACATCCCCTAATCCCACATTGTGGCAGTCCTATATAGCAAGTTATAATTTGGTATGGTCCCGAGATTATATATTCCCTCCTGGAAGTCACACGTCCTTTCTTTCTCTCCTCTATTCCTTCTTTCAGTCTCTTTGATTTTTCCCCCCTCTTTTCTACTCACTTCTGTCTCTCTCTCTTTGCCTCACGTGGAACCTTCATATGGTTTCCTATAGCAGAACTACTGTTACAGGGCAGCAGGGCTGCACAAAATCACGTATATAGACGTGATTTTGTATTTCCAGGTAGGGGGCGCACACGTGCGTCGCCATTGATGGCTACAGCTGCCATTCACCGGGTCCTGGCCAAAGATTTCCCACCAGCACCCGGCGATTGCCGAGAAACACTGACAGAGGAGAGGTCTCTATGGAAACAATGCAGATCTCTCCTCTGTCAGCACCAGCACGCTGCTTTGTATTCCTCTGTATAGCACAGTAAGCACACAGCAAACAATTAACCCTTTGATCGCCCCAGATGTTAACCCCTTCCTGCCCAGTGTCATTAGTACAGTGTCAGTGCTTTTTATTAGCACAGATCACATTATTAGTGTCAGTGGGGATGTCAGTGGCAACTAGTCAGTTCCCCCCCCAGTGTCAGAATGCCCGCCGCAGTCCCGCTGATCGCCACCATTACTAGTAGAAAAAAAAATAACAGTATATATACCTCCATTTGCAGATGCTATAACGTTCATGTAACTCAATTAATTTGCACATATTGGGAATTTTTTTTTGGCAAAGACATGTAGTAGAATACATTTTGGCCTAAATTTATGATGAAATGTGATTTATTTTTTAAAAAATTCTATGTTTTATAGCAAAAAAGTCAAAAATATATATATTTTTTCAAAACTGTCAGTCTTTTTTGTTTATAGAGCAAAAAATAAAAACTGCAGAGGTGATCTAATGCCACCAAAAGATAGCTCCATTGGTGGGAAAAAAAGGACAAAAATGTAATTTGGGTGCAGCGTTACATGACTGCGCAATTGTTAGTTAAATTAATGCAGCGCCGTACAAAAATGGCCTGGTCAGGAAGGGGGGTAAATCTTCTGGAGGGGAAGTGTTTAAATTAAAAGTGTTGCACTATCATAAATATACAAATAGTCCCAATTCACGTGCATGAAACAAAGTGACCATAAATAACAAGAAAAAAGTCTTTAAGTGCATATAACGAATATTAAAGTGAATCTAAAGTCTTGTGCTTTTGTTTTGTTTTTTAAATAACAAACATTTTATAATTACCTGCTCTGTGCAGTGGCTTTGCACAGAGCAGTCCAGATCCTCCTCGTCTTGGGACTGCAACTGGCGCTCCTGGCCTCTCCTTCCTGTTGGGTACCCCAACAGCAAGCAGCTTGCTATGGGGGCACCCAGGTAGGCACACTCCTGAGCTGGAGCTCTGCGTTTCCATTCACACACACAGCCATGGCTTGGCCCTGCCCCCTCCATTGCCTGATTGGCTCATAGGCTGTGATTGACAGCAGCGGAAGAAAATGGCTCCCAGTGCTGCCTCAGCTATTCAGGCGTGAGAGTCTCCGGAGAACCAAGGCTCTCGTGGACATGGCTGGATCAGGTTGGGGCTCAGGTAAGTGTTAGGGGGGCTGCTACACACAGAAGGTCTTTGAATGCATGAAGGTAAAAAACCTTGAGCCTTTAGAACCACTTTAAACTCATAAATTCATCAGTCCCAAGTTTAATAGTGTCAATTTGCCCGACCAAACCCTCTGTGATGTAATATGTGTGTCGCCATAATATAAATCCACCTATAATTGCAATGTTGAAAACTTCCAGCCATAAGTGACACAGCTGCTGCTTACCAGAGAATTAGACTTCAAAATACTGGGAGGTCAAGTATTAAACACCAGAATGGATGGAACTGGCAATTACGTCACTAAGCTCCACCCCACATGTTACGCCACCAACCACGTGGCTTCATCGGGGAACTGACATGGTTGTTGGCGTAACACATGGGGCGGAGCCTAGTGACGTCATTGCCGGTACACTTGAGGCCCGGAAGTTTCTATGTCAAAATCGATCTGTA
This sequence comes from Staurois parvus, assembly GCF_062004578.1. Taxonomy (NCBI): domain Eukaryota; kingdom Metazoa; phylum Chordata; class Amphibia; order Anura; family Ranidae; genus Staurois; species Staurois parvus. The sequence goes on along the minus strand of NW_028318609.1, from coordinate 2,139,763 downwards.
TTCAATACCATGTGAGTGTTACTCTGGATTTTTATTTAAAATAAACAGTATTATGCTATGGGAGTTGTTCCTTTCTTCCTACATGTGGAGTGTAAACCTGAGAAGATTTCCATATATAGTGTCATCTGGAGTTGTGCCTGTTATCAGCTCTTTGCTGCTACCTTGAGCCTCTTTGATGGAACTACTAAGCTTGGTTTACCTATATTAATTTATAGGTCCACTATATGAGGCGAGTGGCCATCCGTACCTGTAGGTGGAGGTGCACTAAAGTCATATTAAAAATAGTCCTTTATTTTGGAGATATAGTAAAGGCTTGGGAATATTTATGGAGAAGGTGAAGTAATTGTTTTAAACATTTTGATTATCTCCCTTGGACAGGATGCTCCAGGTTTGAGCCAGGCATAACTTACAAGGTTAAAAAGATTGGAAAGATAGGTCTTCCCAAAGATTGACTTTTGTGGCAAAAAATGGAAAGCTGATTTGCTATAATAAATTGAAAGACTTTTTTTGCCAGACAAATTTGTTCTTTCTTAAGGCAGATTTAGGATTATGTTAAGAAAAACAGGCAACTGGGAGTGAAACTTGGTCATTCTTAATCCAATCCTGAAACTGGAACTTCCCTAAGAAGAACAGAATAATTAGTAAATTACCATTAAGATGCATCTATGGAATTTTTGGAGTCAGAAGTTAAGGTGGTGGATGATTGCTTTGGAGCTAAATGGAGAAAGTTCGTCCCCCATGTAAAAGCAATAGAAGATTTATGCGCAGCTGCACCAGATTCTGAGTGCTGCAGTTTTAGTAAATCTCCCTATTAGTGTCTATGAATTTGTAAGATCACAATTAGCAGTAATCTGAGAGAGTTGTTTTTGAAAATTATGATCAGGGCATATGTTTCTATTGATAGATATATTACAATGTTTATTAAGGAAGATACAGTTTTAGATGTTTGAAAAGTGGTTTGGTATATCCTGATTTAAATAATATCCTATATGAATGCCATAAGCATTTTGGAGCACATTGCATATAATAAGCACCTTTTCAAGCACCATTGTCTGATTGGACTCACATTCATTTTAAGGACTTTTTTGGTTATTAATTTCATACGTTATTATATTTATGAGTTAGCGCAACACTGTTGTTTTATTTATATGATTTGAGTGTGGGATCACTTTTAAGTGCTATTGCAGCAGCTCAAATTATTTAAATAATATCCTATATGAATGCCATAAGATAAGGTAATTTAGGAATAAATAAAGGCTTGGAAAATTAACCGAACAATGGGATGTACTCCACTTTGTTTTTGGACCTAGGAAAAAAAAGAAAAAAATGTGTATGTAACCCCAAAATAAAGCTTTTGTACATTTGGAATCATGTCTCATTGTAAATAAGGTCCTAAAGTTGGTCTCCAAACTTCATTAAAACACCTGTGATCTACTTAGCAAACAGCACCTGTTAAGAAAATAAATACCATGTCACATACAGCACAGTGTACCTAGTAAAAAGAGACACAAGGGGGGGCGGCAGACTAAGTGTAGCAGTATGAGTACAGAGTTTATTAAAGAGCCAATTGACTACTCACATAACATGGAAGAAAACAGGAATATATATATATATGCTGTGGGATTGGCTGATGTTCCCAAAGTCATCTGTTGTCTCTCAGCATATTTAAAGCTGCTGCCACTTGTAGGTGAGAGGATAGATGGCAGAGCACTGATGGAGAGTGGCAATAACCAGCGTGGAATGCGGAATCCGCCAGACGGTAAGTGACATCAGCAGGAAGTCAGGAGAGCTGCTGGCCAATAGGGCGATGCATTTCAAAGCATTTATTTCTACAAGCATTCTATAAGCAGCATATGCTAAGAGACAAGCAGATGACTTCGGAAACATCAGCTAGCACGGCCTCTTGTATATACAGATATGCCTGTATTCTCCTATTTTTTTAAGTAGCCAATTGTCTGTTGAATAACCCCAGTACTCATACTTCTATACTTAGTCTGGTGCCCGCTTGTATCTTTTTTTATGTCCTACATGGTTTGCTTTACTTTAAGGGGAGCTGCAGCTAGATTTAGATCACCTGTTGAAGGCTATATATATATACATTTATGGACTTAATGGACTTTTTAATATAATGACTATTAATACCTACAAGCCATTAACTGTCCACCAGCACAATCCAATTTCTTTACAGCGTATATAGTGTAGCTGTTAAGATAATGTATTATAGTTCATTTTATATTGCTAGACAGTGGAAGGGAAAAATGCCCCAACATTGGTGGTCAGTGGGAGAAAAAAGGTTCCTTGTGTGAATGGTCAATACAAGAAAAATGAAATATCCCATTGTTGGTAGACAGTGATAGAAAAAATGCCTGGTGTCATGGGTTGGTATGAGAAAAAGTATGAGAAAAAGCTCTGAAATTGGTTGAAGGGGAAAAAAAAATCACTGCTCTCTCCTTAACATTCAGACCCCAATTCACCTCTCCTTAACATTAAGACCCCATATCGGCTCCCCTTTCTAATTCAGTCTTCAGCCCCCCCAAACTATCTTCCAGTCCTCAGAAAAGCCCTCATTAACACCCCTTCAGACCCCCATCTCAGCCCCCCAAACCCTCCTTTAGACCTCAGATCAGTCCACCTTAATCTCCACTGGCTAACTCCTCTTCAGACCTCAGACCAGCACCAGTTCTAATATTGTCACCAGGACATAGTGAGAGAGAATCACCCAAATAAAGACAGAAAAAAGGGGGTTCAAACCAAACTGGATTCTAATTAAAACTAAACGAAAAGTTTTAACTAGAGATACATTTTAAAACATTTAATATACCTCTATTACCTTTAGGGTTCATTGTTAAGATCTTCCCTCAGGATTCTTTGCTCTGCACATTAACTGCAGCAATTAGAAAAGGTTCACTCTCCTCTTGAATTTTTAAATAGAATGCAACAGCAGGAATAGGAGTAAAGCTACATTTTGTAGTGGAAAAGAGACTCCAAAGTAGGTCAGCATGGATGCGGGAACAATGCAAAGCAGATCTCACTGCTTAAATTCCTAGAACAAAATACAGTTGCTACTATTGCAATTAACGTTGGCTACTGCCAGTGGTTGTTGTGGCAAGCTTATTCTGGTAGGGAATAGTGATGAGCTAAACATACCTGGGTTCAGTCGGGGCAGATTTGCCAAACATTAATGAAGTTTTTAATCCTGACCCTCCTGACCCTATTGAAGGCAATTAGAGATGAGCGAATCGAACATGGCGAAGTGGAATTTGTTTCGAATATTGGGAAATATTCGATTCGCGCCGAATCCGAAAATTAGCCAACTTCGGGTGCACGAATCGAATTTTCCCAAAAATGGCGGCGACATGTGTGGCGACGGAGCGGGGATCTCTGGGAAGGCGCGCAGACAAGGCGCGCTGACCCATAATGCATTCATTCATGACATGTGATCGCATTAGCCAATCAGCAGACATCCAGCCAGCACTGTGTAATGGTGGAGCTATAAATTGCGGCCATCTTACAATTCTCCATTAGCCTCCGGTCATTCAAGAGAGACAGACCTGTCTGTATTAGGGACAGAGTTAGGGCCAGAGAGACTTTAGGGCCACAGAATCGTTACTTAGGGACACAGAATCGTTACTCAGGGACACAGAATTGTTACTCAGGGACACAGAATTGTTACTCAGGGACAGACACAGAATTGTTACTGAGGGACACAGAATTGTTACTGAGGGACACAGAATTGTTACTCAGGGACACAGAATTGTTACTCAGGGACACAGAATTGTTACTCAGGGACAGACACAGAATTGTTACTGAGGGACACAGAATTGTTACTGAGGGACACAGAATTGTTACTCAGGGAAACAGAATTGTTACTGAGGGACACAGAATTGTTACTCAGGGACACAGAATTGTTACTCAGGAACACAGAATTGTTACTCAGGGACAGACACAGAATTGTTACTCAGGGACACAGAATTGTTACTCAGGGACACAGAATTGTTACTGAGGGACACAGAATTGTTACTGAGGGACACAGAATTGTTACTCAGGGACACAGAATTGTTACTCAGGGACAGACACAAAATTGTTACTCAGGGACACAGAATTGTTACTCAGGGACACAGAATTGTTACTCAGGGACACAGAATTGTTACTCAGGGACAGACACAGAATTGTTACTCAGGGACACAGAATTGTTACTCAGGGACACAGAATTGTTACTGAGGGACACAGAATTGTTACTCAGGGACACAGAATTGTTACTCAGGGACACAGAATTGTTACTCAGGGACAGACACAGAATTGTTACTCAGGGACACAGAATTGTTACTCAGGGACACAGAATTGTTACTGAGGGACACAGAATTGTTACTCAGGGACAGACACAGAATTGTTACTGAGGGACACAGAATTGTTACTCAGGGACACAGAATTGTTACTGAGGGACACAGAATTTTTACTCAGGGACACAGAATTGTTACTCAGGGACAGACACAGAATTGTTACTCAGGGACACAGAATTGTTACTCAGGGACAGACACAGAATTGTTACTCAGGGACACAGAATTGTTACTCAGGGACAGACACAGAATTGTTACTCAGGGACACAGAATTGTTACTCAGGGACACAGAATTGTTACTGAGGGACACAGAATTGTTACTGAGGGACACAGAATTGTTACTCAGGGACACAGAATTGTTACTCAGGGACAGACACAAAATTGTTACTCAGGGACACAGAATTGTTACTCAGGGACACAGAATTGTTACTCAGGGACACAGAATTGTTACTCAGGGACAGACACAGAATTGTTACTCAGGGACACAGAATTGTTACTCAGGGACACAGAATTGTTACTGAGGGACACAGAATTGTTACTCAGGGACACAGAATTGTTACTCAGGGACACAGAATTGTTACTCAGGGACAGACACAGAATTGTTACTCAGGGACACAGAATTGTTACTCAGGGACACAGAATTGTTACTGAGGGACACAGAATTGTTACTCAGGGACAGACACAGAATTGTTACTGAGGGACACAGAATTGTTACTCAGGGACACAGAATTGTTACTGAGGGACACAGAATTTTTACTCAGGGACACAGAATTGTTACTCAGGGACAGACACAGAATTGTTACTCAGGGACACAGAATTGTTACTCAGGGACAGACACAGAATTGTTACTCAGGGACACAGAATTGTTACTCAGGGACAGACACAGAATTGTTACTCAGGGACACAGAATTGTTACTCAGGGACACAGAATTGTTACTGAGGGACACAGAATCGTTACTGAGGGACACAGAATTGTTACTCAGGGACACAGAATTGTTACTCAGGGACACAGAATTGTTACTGAGGGACACAGAATCGTTACTGAGGGACACAGAATTGTTACTCAGGGACACAGAATTGTTACTCAGGGACACAGAATCGTTGAATTAAAGAGTATGTCAGACAACACGCAGAGGAGTGGCAGAGGAGGCAATGTTTCAGGAGCGAGCAGACGTGGCAGCTGAGGAAGGGGTCGAGGCAGCACTAGTCGCAGCCAGAGGCCAGTGCTACCGGTGTCATCCAGCGGTCGTGTCTCCACCGACAACCCTGCCGTCATCGATTGGTTGGCTCGGTCGTCTTCCTCTTCCCAGTTCACCTCTGACACCTACAGCCAACGGTCGGTGGGTACGTCAGACACAACCGTTAGTTGGCATGGCCCGGGAGCAAGCCCACTGAAATCACGTGTCCTCTACCTGCCCCTGTCCTTTGGTGTTCCCTCACCAAGCGAAGAATCGCATGCTGTGGGCTCAGCCCCACTGTACAGTGAGGAAGAGCTAACAGAGGGCGGTCAGGAACGGGGGGAGACATCCGCCTCTTCAGCAGCCAGGCGAAGAAGTACTGGCGAGGAGAGTGGCTCGGTAGCCGGTCTAGAGACAGGTCTGTCTCCTGACCCACACGCAGCCGAGGGGGCTAGTAGTGAGGCGGAGACCCTAATTGATGATGATGAGGCTGATCGCACTTGGCAGCCTCGTCGTCATCTGCCAGGCCCGTAATCTGCCATGGGCCCCCGTACCGACTCCTCATGCTGCTGCCAGGCCCGTAATCTGTCATGGGCCCCTGTACTGCCTCCTCATGCTGCTGCCAGGTCCAGAGTGTGTCATGGGTCCCTGTACGGCCTCCCATTGCTGCTGTCTCCATCGCCACACTCTGCCATGTGCCACTTTCAGGTCTCCTCACACTGCTGGTGGGTTCCATTTTGTCATAGGGTGCTGGCAGATTACGGGCCTCCCATTGCTGCTGCCAGGCCCCTAATCTGTCATGGGCCCCTGTACCGCCTTCTCATGCTGCTGCCAGGTCCAGAGTGTGTCATGGGTCCCTGTACGGCCTCCCATTGCTGCTGTCTCCATCGCCACACTCTGCCATGTGCCACTTTCAGGTCTCCTCACACTGCTGGTGGGTTCCATTTTGTCATAGGGTGCTGGCAGATTACGGGCCTCCCATTGCTGCTGCCAGGCCCGTAATCTGTCATGGGCCCCTGTACCGCCTCCTCATGCTGCTGCCAGGTCCAGAGTGTGTCATGGGTCCCTGTACGGCCTCCCATTGCTGCTGTCTCCATCGCCACACTCTGCCATGTGCCACTTTCAGGTCTCCTCACACTGCTGGTGGGTTCCATTTTGTCATAGGGTGCTGGCAGATTACGGGCCTCCCATTGCTGCTGCCAGGCCCGTAATCTGTCATGGGCCCCTGTACCGCCTCCTCATGCTGCTGCCAGGTCCAGAGTGTGTCATGGGTCCCTGTACGGCCTCCCATTGCTGCTGTCTCCATTGCCACACTCTGCCATGTGCCACTTTCAGGTCTCCTCACACTGCTGGTGGGTTCCATTTTGTCATAGGGTGCTGGCAGATTACGGGCCTCCCATTGCTGCTGCCAGGCCCGTAATCTGCCATGGGCCCCCGTACCGCCTCCTCATGCTGCTGCCAGGTCCAGAGTGTCTCATGGGTCCCTGTACGGCCTCCCATTGCTGCTGTCTCCATCGCCACACTCTGCCATGTGCCACTTTCAGGTCTCCTCACACTGCTGGTGGGTTCCATTTTGTCATAGGGTGCTGGCAGATTACGGGCCTCCCATTGCTGCTGCCAGGCCTGTAATCTGCCATGGGCCCCCGTACCGACTCCTCATGCTGCTGCCAGGTCCAGAGTGTCTCATGGGTCCCTGTACGGCCTCCCATTGCTGCTGTCTCCATCGCCACACTCTGCCATGTGCCACTTTCAGGTCTCCTCACACTGCTGGTGGGTTCCATTTTGTCATAGGGTGCTGGCAGATTACGGGCCTCCCATTGCTGCTGCCAGGCCTGTAATCTGCCATGGGCCCCCGTACCGACTCCTCATGCTGTGACGTTGCAACAAGGTGGAATTCAACCCTACATATGTTAGACCGCCTTTACGAACAGCGAAAGGCCATCACCGATTTCCTGATGTTACAAGCGGATAAAGGTACTCCCCTGTGTAACTTAGATGTCAGCCATTGGCAGCTCATGCGTGACACCTGCCGCTTGCTCAGGCCCTTTGAGGAGGCCACGCTATTCGTGAGTCGGCAGGACTATGGGATGAACGACGTTATTCCTCTGTTGCACGTCCTGGAACAAATGCTGTTAACAATGGCTGGTCAGGGTGCGGTAGACGTGGCGCACAGATCTCAACGCCACATGACCCCTGTGGGGGCAGGACAGGAAGAAGAGGAGGAGGTAGAGGAGGACATTGGTGCTCAGGAATTATTGAGTGAAATGGGTGGTTTTTCCACTCAGCGGACAGGAGTGGAGGAGCAGGAGCATCTGGTAGAGGAGGAGGAGGAGACAGAGGACCCAGACGCACCGTGGCAGTATGCTGTGGAGATGGAGGCAGGGAGTCCCTCGCATTCCTTGGCACAAATGGCCCATAGCATGCTCGGTTGCTTGCGTAGCGACAGCCGAATAATAACCATCAGACAGAGGGATGACTTTTGGCTGTCCACCTTGTTGGACCCTCGCTACCGTTCAAAAATGGTGGCCTTTTTCACACCTGCTGAGAGGGAGGCCAAAATAACGTACTATAAAAACCACCTATGTAGTCAGTTGGTCTCTGCCTTTCTGCGCCAACGTCCATCCTCAGACACTGTGGGCCTTGTGCGCTCGCGTTCCGCTGCCATGGCAGCAGGGGAGGGGTGGGGTGGTAGGAGCAGTGGCAGCTCCACCAGCAGCGGCTGCCTCAGTCTGCAGTCGATGATGAGTAGCTTTCTTCACCAGCGCAGTGAGGAAACTACTAATCAGCCGCAGCAGCAGCAGCAGCAGCATCAGGTGGACCTGGAGCAGGACCTCAAACAACAGGCTTGGGCCTACTTGGACAGCACCCTGCCAACCGAGGTAGACAATCCCCTTGACTACTGGGCAACGAAACTTGACCTTTGGCCCCAACTAGCTGAATTTGCCCTTGAAAGGCTGTCATGCCCGGCCAGTAGCGTGGCATCGGAGCGCGTGTTTAGTGCGGCAGGAGGTATTGTAACTCCGCGGAGGACACGACTGTCCACCCAAAGTGTGGAGAGACTCACGTTTGTGAAAATGAATCAGGCGTGGATTAGTCTGGATTTCAAACCACCAGTTCCTGACACAACTGACTAAATCCGCCATGAATCATGCCCCAAACATGTTATTATTTTTAACATAGGCCTCTGTATGGCCTTCAATTTAAGCTGCTTACGCTTCGCCACTCTGCCATGGGCCCCCGTACCGCCTCCTCATGCTGCTGCCAGGCCCGTAATCTGTCATGGGCCCCTGTACCGCCTCCTCATGCTGCTGCCAGGTCCAGAGTGTCTCATGGGTCCCTGTACGGCCTCCCATTGCTGCTGTCTCCATCGCCACACTCTGCCATGTGCCACTTTCAGGTCTCCTCACACTGCTGGTGGGTTCCATTTTGTCATAGGGTGCTGGCAGATTACGGGCCTCCCATTGCTGCTGCCAGGCCCGTAATCTGCCATGGGCCCCCGTACCGCCTCCTCATGCTGCTGCCAGGTCCAGAGTGCCTCATGGGTCCCTGTACGGCCTCCCATTGCTGCTGTCTCCATCGCCACACTCTGCCATGTGCCACTTTCAGGTCTCCTCACACTGCTGGTGGGTTCCATTTTGTCATAGGGTGCTGGCAGATTACGGGCCTCCCATTGCTGCTGCCAGACCCGTAATCTGCCATGGGCCCCCGTACCGACTCCTCATGCTGCTGCCAGGTCCAGAGTGTCTCATGGGTCCCTGTACGGCCTCCCATTGCTGCTGTCTCCATCGCCACTCTCTGCCATGTGCCACTTTCAGGTCTCCTCACACTGCTGGTGGGTTCCATTTTGTCATAGGGTGCTGTATGGCCTCCCATTGCTGCTGCCTCCACCGCCACACTGTGGCTCCACACTCTGGTTTTGGCCCCGTGACTGCCCAAATGAGTGAAGTGTGCGGTGATTCTAAGATCGACGGCACTCATCTGCATGTCATACTGACTGACAGTATTATTTCTCTTCCCCAGCAGACTCCAAGGGCATTTAAATTAAAGGTACAGTGTTCTGCACTAATATAAAGGCTCTCTGAAGCCTAGAAACACCCTTTTTATAAGTTAAATTCGCAGCGAATATATTCGACTCGAATCTAATTTATTCCGCGAATTCGCCGAATCAGCCGAATCGAATTTTTGAATACTTCGCTCATCTCTAAAGGCAATAAGAGACAAATCTTAGACAAATTAGTAATGGCCGTTTTTGAGGCTAATAGGTTAGGCATGTCAAAAAAATGTAAAGAAAACAAAACCTCAGCGCCCAGGACTCTCTTATTACACACACAATTCCCCGTGAGATGCTGCTGTACACAGGTACAAAAACCAAAAAAACTTATATCAATAAAAACCAGCGCAAACCCACATAATCAATTGCATTACTCAACTTATTAAACAAACTTAAAGACCGTGACACAAAACCACTTTTGTGCTAGTAAAAAAATATATAAAATAAAAAATAAATTATATATAAATAAATTTATAAATAAAAAACATTAAATTCATAAGTCCAGTGACAAAAAAATCAATTAATTAATTAATTTTTTGGGATTTTTTTGTCACTGGACTTATGAATTTAATTAAGTTTTTATTAAGTTTGTTTAATAAGTTGAGTAATGCAATTGATTATGTGGGTTTGCGCTGGTTTTTATTGATATATGTCAAAAAAATGGTATGATAGATGGGCCACTACCCTCTGGAACTTAATATATACAGTCTGGAGGAAAGAAGGAAAGGGGATGCACGATTGAAACCTTTAAATACATCAAGGGTGTGAATAAGGTTCAGGAGGTCAGTATTATCAATATGAAACCAAGACCAAGAACACGGTGACATGACCTCAAACCGGCAGGAGGATAGTTCAAAACTAATGTTTTGAAATTATTATTTTACTGAAAGAGTAATAAAGTCTTGGAATAGACTTCTAGCAGAGAGTCAATCAAAAGTAAGTGGCTTAAAAAAGATGAGTGGGACAAACATAGATCTACATTGCTCAGCATAAATGAGTAAATTCCAATAGATTTGTCAGAAAACCTTTACTTTCCTTTCAGAATCAGCATTTGCTATGGGACACTATACTACAAAATACTCCCACAAATACAGGCCATTGTTTGCAAACAAGATTTGTTAATTTGCACACACAAAAAATTATTTTTCCTAACAAATTCATTCAAGACCATGTGGCATAAATGAATACACCCCAATGAAAGTCTTAGGAGCAAAGCTACATTTTAGACAACAAAATCCTAAATAACAAGAATTCAACTATAGGTGAGTCTAATTATTAATTAAATAGGTTTCCATCAGACAGTTGATTATAAAAGTGTGTTACTTAAGAAAGAAAACCCCTTCCCATGTCATGCTGTCAGCAATGACAGCACATGGAAGAGAAAAGTCACAAGGCCTGAGAAAGAAAATAATTTCTTTACACAAGAAGGGCTACAAGAAGATCAGCAAAGCTTTATTTATCAGTCAGAATACTGTAGGAAAAGTGACACAAAAATTTAGCAAAGATGGAACTGCAACCATCTCACAGAGACGTCCAGGCTGTCTACAGAAATTAACACCTCAACAGGAGCATCTTCTGATGAGAAGGGTGAGGAAAATTGCCATGCAAGTTCACTGCATTGGGCTACAGAAGTGACAATACGGCATACACTGCAGAGGAATGGCATGCATGGGTGTAGTCCACAAAGGAAGCCTCTTCTAAAGCCCATGCACAAAAAAGCCCACCTAGAATTTGCCAAGGCCCATGCTGAAAAAAGAAGAAAACTACTGTGACTACTACTGTTCTCTGGAGTGATGAGACCAAGATAAATGTTTTTGGAACTGATGGCTTCAAAACTGTATGCCATTGAGGAGTACAAAGAAAAATGTATGATGCCTACAGTGAAACATGGTGTTGGCAGTGTCCTTCTGTGGTGCTGAATGAGTGCTGCTGGTGCCGGGGAGCTGCATTTCATTGATGGTATCATGAATTCACAGATGTACTGTTCTATATTGAAAGTGAAGATGCTACCATCACTCCATGCCCTTGGTCGTTGTGCACTTTTCCAATATGGCAATGATCCAAAACACACACCTAAGGCCACTGTTGCATTTCTGTTGAAGAACAAGGTGGAAGAGGTTCAGTGGCCAAGTATGTCATAATCAAACATCTATATGAAATTCTGAAGAGACAAGTTGAGCATCACTCTCCATCCAGCATCCAGGCTCTAAAAGAGGTCGTTCTTGAAGAATGGAAAAAGATTTATGTTGCAATATGTTGCCAACCTGTTCATTCCATGCCTAGAAGACTTGGTGCTGTCCTTACAAATCATGGAGGTCATACAAAATACTACATGTAGTAGGTTTTGTTGTGCGGTGTATTCATTTTTGCATCAACTAATTTGAGTAAAACTGAAGATTTTGTAATCTAAGTTATATTATTAACCTCACTTTCATATAATGAGCTAAACAAATGTTCTATAAAACTGAGTTTTGTAAACATTTTGGAAATGGTCTTTGTGTTCATTGAGATATTGATTAAAATCTTACTTTTAAAACAGGGTGTACTCATTTATGCTGAACACTGTATATTAAACAAAAAAAAACAAGATCTCCAAAAAAACAAACAAAAAGACCCCCAAAACAGAGTTCCTCTTGGTGAGGAACATTGATTTCAGTAATGCTTTAAGTGAAATAATAAAAATGTTAAATTCCTTTCAGTAACTTGCCCTAGGGAACGCACTTAACTTACCTGTGAAGTGGCATATCTGTACAATGTATATAATCTACTACATCAAAAATAACATTTACAAAGAAAACAATTCTGTTTAATTGCTGGTAAATGACAGCTCCCAGCGGCTTCATTCTGTTTGTAAACAAATTGGCTGGGGATTCCCTTTCATCTATACCAGACCCTTTTACTAAAAGAGGATTTGGTTGGGATGTTAGTGGGGGACCTTACACAAAAAATTAGCTTAGGACCTCCCCAAATCCCATACTACAAATTTAAAATCTGGAAACCCCTTACAAAAAAAGAAGAAAAATAAGCATAAGGTCTCCCCTCCCCAAAAATCTATACCAGAGCCTTATCAGAGCATGCAGCCTAGGTGACCAGGAAAGATGGGACATACTTGCCCTCAAACTAGTGAAGGTACCTTGCCATTTTTGTGAAGATAAGAGCCCTACCTGGCCCAGTGGTTGTGGTGGGGTTGCAGGCGGAGGACTAATTTTAATCTGGAAAGCCCCCTTTAAAAATAAGGGGACCCCCTGAAAATACCCCCATGTGAATGAATCAAGTGTACATAATACCAATACTCATTTGCAAAAAACATGTAAATAGTAAATATAGACACACACTTTTTGATAGATACTTTATTTTAAAAAAAATTTTGTAAATCCATTTTAAATCACTTCTTTTATTGAAGTAGATCCAGGTCAATCGCGGTAAACGTCATTCGTCAATCTGTGCGCACCTGTTGACTAATACAAGCTAATTACAGCCCCTGAACCTTCACTTGGAAAGTAAACAAAGGGGAGGGGATAGTGGCTGACATCACTGGCTAAACATTCCTGTCTGTTTTCTTGGCCCATAATTAATGGTCAGCAATTTAATTGGGTCAGGTGACATCACTGGTTGCTACAGACATGGTGGGTGCCGGTACCCATTGCTTCCTTAACTGGTAGGCAAAGAAGAAAGATGTCATACATAGTAGTAGAACAACAAAAACACTAGTGGTAACAAGCAAAGTATGGTCTGAACCTGTGTTTGGACCAAATTAGGAGCTCACCCTAGTAGGGAATAATGAACATTAAGGAAAATACACAGACATTTATAAATTAATTAGACAAATTCTAATACGATTGTGACAATAAAACCTGCTCCTACTCATTTCCTAAACAGTTGTGGACTTTGCATGTAAAATGTATGCCCAAAAAAGCACTTAACTGAATTAGACAGGCATGCAAGCAAGCACACCTTATCATTCTCTCCTGCTGGTGCTTCCTCTTGTCACACCCTCTCACAGCAACTTCTGTGTAACACAGAGTTTCAGAACACTGTTCAGAATCTTACAAAATCTACAATTCAGCAACATAAAAGTCTTTAGCTAAAATGAAAAACATAAAAAATCAGTACAAGGGACATAATGCATCTTCTTTTAAGAGAAATCTTCTTGTGTCCTACCCGCAAAACCCCATTGCCATAAAAGAATCTATGAATGGAGGGGGCAGAGCTATCAATCATCTGCCCATTCTCTAGTCATAGATCCTGTGTCATTCAAAGAAGCTCTAGTATGACCTATGAATGTTGGATGGGGCAGCAAAGGATGGACATACTTGAGTTCTCTTGATAAGAACTCCAGACTGCCCTTTTAGTTTAAACCCTGCTGCACTAAAGATTATAGGGGAAGGGGAGGGATAGGACAGAAGAAAAAAAGCAGCATAAGGGACACATCATACTAACAGTAAGTTAAAACCCTTGCGCTGATTTTTATGTTTTTTTATTTTAGCTAAAAGCATGTTACTGTCACATAACCAACTGTGGAGCCTGGGATGACAAGGTTGGCCTCTTGCGCAATTCCCATCCAAGCACCCCTGGTAGTGGAGACAGGGACTGGCTAGGGCAGTGGAAGGGCACAGGAAGCTGCTGTAGTGGACTGAAGCTTGGCAGCACGGGAATCCTTCCAGTGGTAGTATGGAGGCTGGTCACAAGCCTTGTTCAGCAGCAGCTCTGCAGACAGGGGCAGGTCAGGATCAAAGTCAAGGTCAGAAACAGGCAGAATTGGTAATATGACCAGAATTGGTATTTATTGACCATGCCCACTTTTAAACCACATCCACAATATCGTCCCTCTGCTTATCTGTAGCCATACCCATAAGATCACACCCCATTTTGGAACAGTAGGCAAGACTTTCTAGGTATAAAGATAAAAGGATTTGGACACCATGAACAGAGGAATGATGTGAAGCATGTAACACGCCCCATTTAATTGTGAGTGTGGCCAACTGCAGGGCTTAAAGTGGTATGGTATAGTTAACTAAAACCTGAACCTAAGCTGTTATGGGTCAGGAGTATATAACACACAGAATGCATGGAGAGTAGAGGTTAGGGGAGAAAATAAAGCAGACGGTGTGGAGCTCAGGTCAGGAGTAAGTAACGCACAGAGTGCAGAGGTCATAAGTAAGTGTCACATAGAGTGCAGAGATCAGGAGCATGTAATGCAGAGAGCAGGGTTCAGAAGTTCGTAATGTACAGAGTGCAGAGTTCAGGTAAGGAGCATGTACAGTAATGCACTGATTGCAGGGAAACCCAAAACCAAAAATGTATTATTTTGCAGATTAACAATCATTAGATGCAGTATCTGAGTCAGTTTTCTATTTCTTTTTTCTTTCTGTTTTCACCTGGTGATCTGGCCAGTAACACATGTCATGTATTAGGGAGATACAACTCTGGACGAATGAGCACAGGAGTCAGCAGCACTGTCAATCTAGGGTGGGGTGGGATTTTTAAATGTATTAGCAGATTTGAATGCAAATAGCAAATTGAAGCCAAACTCCAGCTCCTCCTTTATAATTAGTTACAGCAAACATTTTTTTTATCCTTTTAGGATAAAGGTTTTACATGAATAAATAAAAGCTGATCATTTTAATCACCTCTGTCAGTATTAAATGGATGGCTTCATCCATGTTAGCTGATACATTCTGCTGGAATTTCTGAAAAACAGCCAGAGTTGCTGGTTGACTCACCAGATAAAAATAGAAGAAAGAAAACCTAAAAAAGGAAGCTAATGCAGCCCTCACATCTAAAAGTTGGTAGATCGCAATATAATAAAAGTTCCTGCCGAAGGTATGTACAGGTGAAACTCAAAAAATTAGAATATCGTGCAAAAGTTCATTTATTTCAGTAATGCAACTTAAAAGGTGAAACTAATATATGAGATAGACTCATTACATGCAAAGCAAGATAGTTCAAGCCGTGATTTGTCATAATTGTGATGATTATGGCTTACAGCTCATGAAAACCCCAAATCCACAATCTCAGAAAATTCGAATATTACATGCAATCAATAAAACAAGGATTGTACATAGAACAATATCGGACCTCTGAAAAGTATAAGCATGCATATGTACTCAGTACTTGGTTTGGGCCCCTTTTGCAGCAATTACTGTCTCAATGCGGCGTGGCATGAAAGCTATCAGCTTGTGGCACTGCTGAGGTGTTATGCTTCAATAGCAGCCTTCAGCTCTTCTGCATTGTTCGGTCTCATGTCTCTCATCTTTTTCTTGGCAATGCCAAGAAATGCCAATGTAAGGTCAGGCGAGTTTGCTGGCCAATCAAGCACAGTAATCCCACGGTCATTGAACCAGGTTTTGGTGCTTTTGGCAGTGTGGGCAGGTGTCAAGTCCTGCTGGAAAATGAAGTCAGCATCTCCATAAAGCTCGTCTGCGGAAGGAAGCATGAAGTGCTTCAAAATCTCCTGGTAGACAGCTGCGTTGACCCTGGACTTAATGAAGCACAGTGGACCAACACCAGCAGATGACATGGCTCCCCAAATCAACACAGACTGTGGAAACTTCACACTGGACTTCAAGCATCTTGCTGTGTGTGCCTGTCCATTCTTCCTCCATACTCTGGGTCCTTGGTTTCCAAATGAGATGCAAAAGTTGCTCTCATCAGAAAAGAGGACTTTGGACCACTGAGCAACAGACCAGGTCTGTTTTTCTTTAAGTGAAAAAGTAAAAAGTAGGGCTATCCAGTTCAACTTGCCAGCCTACCCCAGTCTAATAATGGCTATTGTCGGCAAGGAACATGGATAGGTATAATTTATCAACGGAGGGGGATAAGAAAAGCCAGTTCAATCTGCCAGCCAGTTAGCCAACTATCAAAAACCAAATTAGCCTATCTAAAAACATCAACGGAGGGGGATAAGAAAAGCCAGTTCAATCTGCCAGCCAGTTAGCCAACTATCAAAAACCAAATTAGCCTATCTAAAAACATGCGTTTAAAAACAGGGGTTTAGTTAGCACACATTTGCAAATACATACGTAAGCCACAGAGCCACGTCACGGCACCCTGAGTATCTGTGGTCCTAACTCTATAAATCTAGAGAGTCCTCTTTTTTTTTTTTTCTTTTTTTCCCCTGTTTTTCTTTAGCCCTGGTAAGACGCTTCTGACGTTGTTTATTGTTCAGGAGTGGCTTGACAAGAGGAATACGACATTTGAAGCCCATGTCCAGGATCCGTCTGTGTGTGGTGGCTCTTGATGCACTGACTTCCAGCCTCATTCCACTCCATGTGAAGTTCCCCAACACTTTTGAATGGCCTTTTCCTGACAATCCTCTCCAGGCTGCGGTCATCCCTGCTGCTTGTGCACCTTTTTCTTCCACACTTTTCCCTTCCACATAACTTTCTAGTAATGTGCTTTGATACAGCACTTTGGGAACATCCAACTTCTTTTGCAATTACCCTTTGAGGCTTTCCCTCCTTATGGAGGGTGTCAATGATGGTTTTCTGCACAACTGTCAGGTCAGCAGTCTTTCCCATGATTGTGATTCCTACTGAACCAGACTGAGAGACCATTTAAAGGCTCAGAAACCCTTTGCAGGTGTTATGGCTTAATTAGCTGATTAGAGTGGGACACTTTGAGCCGAGAATATTGCACCTTTTCACAATATTCTTATTTTCTGAGATTGTGGATTTGGGGTTTTCATGAGCTGTAAGCCATAATCATCACAATTATGACAAATCACTGCTTGAACTATCTTGCTTTGCATGTAATGAGCCTATCTCATATATTAGTTTCACCTTTTAAGTTGCATTACTGAAATAAATTAACTTTTGCACGATATTCAAATTTTTCGAGTTTCACCTGTATATATGTAATCTCTCGGTGGGTGAGCTTTAACACTGAGAGGCCGGGTATATGAGTCCCTATGTAAACATATTTTTGTGCTGAGAGCACGCTCACTGCACAATTACTGGCGGGTACTGGAAAGCTGCCAATCACAGTGGTCACATGATCAGAATGCCACTCTCTGTCTCCCGGCATTTAGAACCTCTCAAAACGCTGGGAGGCAGTGGAGGAAGGGGTTAATACTGCTTTAATATATACTATACAGTATATTGTTTTGTCCTTTGGCTTGGTGAATTAATGGTTTTCCTATGGGAATGTCCAGTTTTCATCTATCACCTTCCCAGTTCATATTGTGGCCACCCCCAGGAGTACCACATTTCATAAGGGAGGGGGCACTGAGTGATTGTAATTGACACCTTTGTGTCCTTATGGCCTATGACCTGAAAAAAAAAAACGAAATCTAAATATGGGAAGCAATGTATGGTTTATATCATTCATGAAAAAATATCCTTTATAATTAAAATGGCAAAAAAGTGGCATAATTACCACTTTTGGCGAGTAGCTGTAACAGGTACAGCCACTGCTATGAACCCTCAGAGGGTGCACCGGCCTAGTGCATTACCTTAAAAAAAATGTATTAAAACAATAAAAATAGGTATTGTAGTCACAAATGACAACAATGTCAAAGGCACATCATGAAAGAACAGCACTGTCCAATCCACCCTACGTGACTGTCCGCAATGGGAACCCTGGTCTTCCAACACAACAGGTTAACATGTTTCAAGGACTTGCCTCTTCCTCAGAGCCAAGGTTACCTCTGAGGAAGAAGCAAGTCCTTGAAATATCTAAACCTGTTGTTAGTCCAGGGTTCCCATTGTGGACAGTCACGTAGGGTGGATTGGACAGTGCTGTTCTTTCATGATGTGCCTTTGACATTGTTGTCATTTGTGAGTACAATATCTATTTTTATTGTTTTAATAAATGTTTTTTAAAGTAATGCACTAGGCCGGTGTGCCCTTTGCTTGTTTTCTTTATATCCCAGTACATTTGGACTTCCCCGGCCCTTTGAGGGCAGCAAGGAGTGCACATCCCAGGACATATGTGATGTGGTTATAACCTATGTTGAGTCCATCCCCAAGCGCAGGAATATTTGGGTTTACTGATATGAACCCTGCAGCAATGGAAGATCACAGCTGTGGGGGTATCTGGGGACAGAGGACTTCAGATTTTAACGTACCACAACAGCCACTAGCCAACAGTACACTGTTTATTTATAGTACGTTCTGTCCCTGATGCTGTTTTTTATTTCAAATCACCAAACGTTAGCTTGCAAAGCTTGAAATTATGAAGTAATGTTTTAGATTTAATGACACTTCAACTATTCAAATCTCCTACACACCGTAAACACTGTCATTGGCAGTTTAATGGCTGACGACTTAAACAGGAATCCACTAATTTCACCCTCAATTTACACTTACAAAACTATTTCACTGACAATACAGGTTCTGTAAACTGGATACGCACCCTCTCGGATGCTCATAAAGCGGTCATATGAGGACACTATATTTCTTCAGCTTTTAAAGGACAGCCATCTCCTAAGACAGTCTAACCTTAGAAAACTTGTATCTAAATTTGCATCATCACCCTTGGTTCAAATTTTATGGAAAATGGTTATTATATGACACCAAATTAAATGTTTGGCTTTGGGGAAAGTTGAGGTCAACTGAGACGTTATCATCTATATAGCACGCACAGTATGCCATACATAACATAAATAGATCCCTATAATCTGTATAATCTGCTAAACAATGCAGACATTTTCATAGACTATTTCACCTTCTCTATGGAGTATGATGTCCAGGCCCAGGATCTGAGCATTCTCCCTGACTGAATAATGGCATACCGTTCCTTGACTGGGGTATTGCCTATAGCTCAGCTGCTACGACATGAACCACCACTTCTAAAAACCACCTCCCACACCTACCGTTAACATAATAATAAAACACAAAACACTTAATTTTGGAATTTAAATGGCCATAACAGCCAGTTTATTTAAATAACATCAATACCAAATACATACATACATTTTTATCGTATGTAAAACCATAGCAAACATTACCACAAATGATAGGTTTTTGAAGGCACTGAAAACTAACACCCGGCTGTATCTGACACCATCTTACAAATTAAGGCCCCCAGACGCACATACACTGACTCGGGGACAACTCCTTACTAAATAACCATCCGATACAGCCCCACCAATCCAAGAACCCATTCCTGCTGCGCTTAGTAGGGAAGGTACACCCATACCTAAGACGGGCCCAACCCTATTCATTTTAAACTGTTTACCATCCCCCCTTCAAAAACCTTGATTCCTCTGCCCCCTGCTATGACAATACCCAAAAAAAACCCCAAAGGAATGCACCAATCTCAGCATCCTGAACTGCCACCCAACGCTACCCCAAAACCAACGCAACCCAAAAAAAACCAGAGCAGCAGTAACTGCCCAATGAAAACCAGAAAAAAGGGGAGGGTGGGTGGGAGAAGCTCCTCCAACGGTTTTTTATGCTGGGAATGGTGATACAAGAAAGACCACCTCCCACAAAACCCCTCTCCAGCCTGGTTTGACCCCTCCCCACCACACCCCATGATTCTCCAATAAGGTAAGGCTGTCAATATTTAAACAAGACCCCACTTAACCCTTTCTCTCCCACAGCCCTGCATCAGCAAACCCAGTCAGGCAGGCCTTTCACTAATGCTGCGCATAAGTTACAGGCCTTATGCTAGAACTCTCTTCTACTGACATCACCTTTCTTAGCAATCTCTTCATCTCAGTAGTCAAAGTGATAAAATCATTACCAAACAACAAAGCTCCAGGCTCAGACAGCCTCTCCTATCTCTATTACAAGATATTCCTCCCTACACTTTTACTATCCCTGTTCAGTAGCTCCCTCAAACTCAACCCTATTTCCTCTCAATGCTACATTCTATGAGGCACTGGCTGGAATGGTTGGGGACTGTTCATACACTGTAGCTTCTCACACATGGAGAAGACCTCCAGAGTTTGTGACTGATGTGGAGAAAACAGACCTTTCGTTTTCTCAGAATCTTATTGCAGACTTTAACCCTTATTTTGCAAATTTCCGAATGTTATTTATTCTCAGAATTAACTTTTTTCTTAAATCTTTTTGTTAAATGCCTATGTTGTTGCTGTCACTCCTGTACTCACCTAATCTGTGCCCACAGATTCCTGGGATATTAAAATATTAAAATCATATTTCTCAGAAGTCTTAGGCTGCATTCACACCGGTGTGTTTTGTAGCTTGAAGCTCGAAGCTCCAAAAACATTCAAACCTAAAAAATCAATTAATAAAATATAGTGCTGTTGCTCTTAGGAATAGATATTCATGCAACTTTGATAAGTATATGCTGCAGTCCTAATTTGTGAACCAATAACACAAAAACAAAATACCATGTGGACCGCGCATAAATTAAGTGCATTAAATTTGACAATACATGAGTAATATTGCTTCACATATACAAAGTGAATAATTGTAACATTCAGTCCCAGTATGGAAAAATAAAGTACCCAGGTCCTGAATACTAATTGGTGAACTTCGTACAAAAAAATGACAGGTGCTCCTCTGCTCAATTGGTGCCCCATGGGTGGGCACTCACCGTTAGCCGTGGACCACCTAGCTCTAGGTTGGTTTTAGTGCATTGTTTGGGACTAGCCCAATGCGTCATGGTAAGAATGGCACCAATATTCATTCCTGCGAATCATGCGATCTGGCTGATAGTAACCAATAGGATGATGACCAGCGTGGATATAAATGACAGCGTAGTTTCAAAAGAGCCTTTTTAAACTTGCTCCTCTCCTCCTAGGCAGTAAACCAAGTTTCAGCATGTAAAGAGAAACAAAAGCAAGCATCCTATAGTGTAAAACCATAAAAAACTTCAATAATGGGGAGAAATGATAACAATAACATTCAGCCTTGCATAGAAAAACATGTAGCCATTACATATTACGACTCTAGCAAGTCGTCAGGCTTGATATACAGAATGTTCCAAGTAATTCGCATAAACAGTACAATGGGTGAATAAACAACTTGTATGTAATGTTTTAAGATTCTCTCTCCTATGCGTTTCGCAGGACAAAAACCTGCTTCCTACAGAAGGTTTTACACCCAAAGTGTCCCTCATTCGAGAGCTAGGAACAAGCTGAACAGTTAGATATTTATTAGTTCCCATTAGATTAAAAAAAATATCCATTCTTGTCCTTCAATTATTTTTTTCACATTCTGAGGGAAACCAATTGTTGAATTGTCCCCTTTAATTCTTAGTTAATCGAGTGAACTTTCTGCAAACAACTATTTTCTAACAAGACTCTACAGGAAAGGCCAGCTGAATTATGAGCATTTGTTCAGTCATGCATCAGTGATATTGTTTATCCGACGAGCAAAATACCAACAATGTCTTCTATGAACAACGCGACAGTAAAGTAAAATAGATCTGTTATCTTATTTTACAAAATATATTGGCTGTTGGAGATTTCTGCTATAGAAAGAAATGTGCACTAATTATATTTATAGTATCTGATAAAATTTAATTTTGTAACATTTTGTAAAATGTAATTTTTGTAATTAATCGTTGAACTGGATGGACTTTGGTCTTTGTTCAGCCAAACTAACTATGTAACTATGTAATACTTCCCATGTACCTTGACACTTATTTGTTAACTATCACTCATTATTTATTGTCTTTGCAGTGGGGATTATTCTCTTTGGCATCGGTGCTCTTATTATGATCTCTTTTAAGATTGCATACACAGCTAAATACAAGGCCTGTGTAACACCCACGAAAATGATGCAACCTGTCATACAGGCTCTCTTCACCATTGTTCAGGTATGAGAAAATCTTAAACTGTCAGTCTTCATTTTGCAGTATAGACTCAATAACACAAAAAAACATATTGAGGGCAAAAATTTTATTGCCATTAGGGAGAAACTTTGGGTCTGAATCAATCTTGAGTTCTACCCAAACCAACGCTGTTCACGGAATGGGTGAACTAAATGGCCAGATATGGCTAGTTCAACAGCAAGCCTGAAACCTCCAGTTGCTGCTGCCAGAAGTCATTAATTTAGTGGTGGTACCATTACCTAAAAGACAGCTTTACCGTTACCTAAAAGAAAACTTCCAGCTGGCTGGCTTGTTTCACATTGGCGGCAGGGCTGGCAACAGCATAGGGCAGCTTAGGCAAGTGCCTTAGGGTGCCAGCATGGGTAAAATCAGGATCCCCAGCCACTCACTGGGGATTCAAATTTTTAAAATACCTGCCCCGCCAGCAAGAAAACTAAAACTCCCAGTAGGAGAGAGGGTGCAGCATGGAAGTTTTACTTTGTCTACTGTTTAGTAGGCTGCTGTCAGAGTGAGATAGCTGGAGAGAGCAGTAGGCAGGGGAAGGATGAGTGTGTACTGCTGTCAGAGCAGATCCAATGAGGCAGAGGAGGGTGGAGCAGTGGGTGAATCCCCATGTGTGATGGTGACCAGCTCTTTGCTGCAGATGCTGCCTCCACCAGAGATATGGGTGGATATCTTCTCATGCCTGCCCCAGTGACAGCTAACCCTCTTGGCCTGTGTGTGGCACACATTCCTCCACTGACATCATCTTAAGGAGGAGCCACAGGACTGGGATGAGCTGCAGGACTGGTGAGATCTGAGGTATTAGTAAACCTAAAGTTTGTGTGATTGGGGAGAGGGTATCTGAGTGGTGTGTTAGGGGAAAGGTATGTGGGGGTGTGATCTGACTCTGGGTGTGATTAGAGTGGGGTGGTGTCTGAGGGAGTAATCAGGGTGGGAGTATCTGGGGTGTTATCAGGATGGGGGGTGTCTGGGGGTGTCATTGGGGTGGGGGGTATCTGGGTGCGGAGTAACTGGAGGTATGATCAGGGTGGGGAGGTGTCTGGGTTTGTGATCAGGGTGGGGGGTGTCTGGGTGTTTGATTATGTTGGGAGATATCTGGGTGGGGGGTGTCATAAGGCTGTCTGGGAGTGTGATCAGGGTGGGGCTCTCTGGGGGTGTGATTATGTTGGGAGGTATCTGGGTGGGGAGAGTCATAAGGGTGTCTGGGGGTGTAATCAGGGTGGGGGGTGTCTGGGGGTGTGATCAGGGTGGGGGGTATCTGGGAGGTGTGATCAGGGTGGGGGGTTATCTGGGGGTGTGTGCTCTGAGAGTTTGTTTATGGGAGGAACCCAGCTATTGGAAGTTTTAGTTTGCCTCACATGCCAGTTGCTCAGCACAGCTCAATTTTCAATGGTGTGTGACGTCCTTCTTGCTGTGTCCCATCACATTATGGGTGCAACGTGAAGTAGGTAGTGAGGGGATGTGGTGGAGGAGAGGGGATGGTAGGAGGATGATGTCATGATGTCAAGCAGGGGGGGGCAGCAAATTGCATTTTTTCTTGTGTAGACAAAATCCCTTGCACCAGCCCTGATTGGCGGGGATCCTGAGAATGTAATTGATTACATATGGTCAGATCCCCATCTCAGTGGATGTGGGGTCTGTTGAGGTGGGGATTTCTCAGAATCAGGATGCCCCACGTAAATTTAGGAGGCCCCCAGATATCCTTTCTCCCCCATGTGAATGAATACAGGGTACATATTACCACTCCTGCACTGTAGTAAGTCCTTTATTTGAAAAAAAGTCCCTTGATGTAAATCCAACATCAATCATGTCATCCAATAGTGTACAGTTGCAAGAAAAAGTATGTGAACCCCTTGGGATTACGTGGAGTTTTGCATGAATTGGGCATAAAATGTGCTCTGAACGTCATCTAAGTCACAGCAATAGAACACAGTCTGCTGAACATAATACTACACAAACATTAGATGTTGCCATGGTTTAATTGCACATAACATGTAAACATTCACAGTGCAGGGAGGAAAAAGTATGTGAGGCCCTAGCTTAATTACTTCTCCCAGAGCTAATTGGAGCCAGGAGTGAGTCAACCTTGACTCCAATCAGTATGATGATATTGGATGTGTTGCTGACAGCTGCCCTGCCCTTAAAAAACATACACCTGTTTTGGGTTTACTGGTTTTAAGAAGCACTGTCTGATGTGAACCATGCCTCGCAGAAAAGAGCTCTGAGAAGACCTACGATCAAGAATTGTTGACTTGCATGAAGCTGGAAAGGGTTACAAAAGTATCTTCAAAAGCCTTGATGTTCATGTGTCCACGGTAAGACAGACTGTCTACAAATGGAGAAAGTTTAGCACTGTTGCTACTCTCCCTAGGCGTGGTCGTCCTGTAAAAATGACTGCAAGAGCACAGCGCTGAATGCTGCATGAGGTAAAGAAGAATCCCAGAGTGTCAGCTAAAGACCTACAGAAATCTCTGGCACATGCTAACATTTTTGTTGACACATCTACAATAAAGAAAACATTAAACAAGAATGGAGTACATGGGAGGACACCATGGAGGAAGCCATTGCTGTCCAAAAAGAATATTGCAGCACGTTTGAAGTTTGCAAAAGAGCACCTGGATGTTCCACAGCACTACTGGCAAAATATACTGTGGACAGATGAAACCAAGATTGAGTTGTTTGGGAAGAACACACAACACTATGTGTGGAGAAAAAAAGGCACAGCATACCAACATCAAAACCTCATCCCCACTGTAAAACATGGCGGAGGGAGCATCATGGTTTGGGGCTGCTTTGCTGCCTCAGGGTCTGGACGGATTGTTGTCATTGATGGGAAAATGAATTCCAGAGTTTATCAAGACATTTTGCAGGAAAACATACGATCGTCTGTCCGCCAACTGAAGCACCGCAGATGATGGGTGATGCAACAGGACAATGACCCAAAGCATACAAGTAATTCAACAAAACAATGGCTGCAACAGCACAGAGTACGCCTTCTGGAGTGGCCCAGTCAGAGTCCTGACCTCAACCCAATTGAAATGCTGTGTCATGACCAAGAGAGCGATTCACACCAGACATCCCAAGAATATTGCTACACTGAAATAGTTTTGTGAAGAGGAGTGGTCCAAAATTACTCCAGATCGTTGTGCAGGTCTGATCTGCAACTACAGGAAACGTTTGGTTGAGGTTATTGCTGCCAAAGGAGGGTCAACCAGTTATTAAGTCCAAAGGTTCACATACTTTTTCCTCCCTGCACTGTGAATGTTTACATGTTATGTGCAATTAAACCATGGCAACATCTAATGTTTGTGTAGTATTATGTTCAGCAGACTGTGTTCTTCTATTGTTGTGACTTAGATGACGTTCAGAGCACATTTTATGCCCAATTCATGCAAAACTTCACATAATCCCAGGGGGTTCACATACTTTTTCTTGCAACTGTATATCCAACATTATGATTGACCCACTTCCAGGACAATCTGTGCCTTGATGATCTTCTCATGTCACGTTCCCTTCACAAATGTCAGCTCCTTGGCCGTCTGCTGAATGTCAACAAACAGGCTGGAAATGTTGGCTTACATCATTGACCATATAAGCACATTATTTTTGAAAGGAATGTTTGTCCTTTAGATCGCAATAAAAGATACACTCCCTGTTGAAATTTTTTTCCCCCCAATTTTTGCATTTTCATGTTTCCCAAGGTAGTGCCGAGTTACCTATGCCCTTTTTTAACGAAAACATAAAATTAACTTAAAAAAAAATTACAAAATTTGGTTCCCATAGATTTTTGTGAGGTTTGGTTATTATGATCAAGTTTGTGAATTTTTTTTATGTTTGGCAAAAGTTCAGCAAACCAGTTTTGCCCAGTTCGCTCACCACTAATTGCCATGTCTTTCTTTTTTTGAATACTTAAAAGCATTAGAATTAGAGATGAGAGAATCGAACTTGGCGAAGTGGAATTCGTTTCGAAGATTAGGAAAAATCCGAAAATTAGCAGACTTCGGATGCGCGAATCGAAATTTTCCAAAAATGGCGGCGACATGTGTGGTGACGGAGCGGGGATCTCTGGGAAGGCGCGCAGACCCATAATGCATTCATTCATGACATGTGATCGCATTAGCCAATCAGCAGCCAGCCAGCCAGCACTGTGTAATGGTCGAGCTATAAATTGCGGCCATCTTAGAATTCTCCATTAGCCTCCGGTCATTCAAGAGAGACAGACCTCTCTGTATTAGGGACAGAGTTAGGGCCAAAGAGACTTTAGGGCCACAGAATCGTTACTTAGGGACACAGAATTGTTACTCAGGGACACAGAATTGTTACTCAGGGACAGACACAGAATTGTTACTGAGGGACACAGAATTGTTACTGAGGGACACAGAATTGTTACTGAGGGACACAGAATTGTTAGGGACACAGAATTGTTACTCAGGGACACAGAATTGTTACTCAGGGACACAGAACTGTTACTCAGGGACACAGAATTGTTACTCAGGGACACAGAACTGTTACTCAGGGACACATAATTGTTACTCAGGGACAGACACAGAATTGTTACTGAGGGACACAGAATTGTTACTGAGGGACACAGAATTGTTACTCAGGGACAGACACAGAATTGTTACTGAGGGACACAGAATTGTTACTGAGGGACACAGAATTGTTACTGAGGGACACAGAATTGTTACTCAGGGACACAGAATTGTTACTCAAGGACACAGAACTGTTACTCAGGGACACAGAATTGTTACTCAGGGACACAGAACTGTTACTCAGGGACACAGAATTGTTACTCAGGGACAGACACAGAATTGTTACTGAGGGACACAGAATTGTTACTGAGGGACACAGAATTGTTACTGAGGGACACAGAATTGTTACTCAGGGACAGACACAGAATAGTTACTGAGGGACACAGAATTGTTACTCAGGGACAGACACAGAATTGTTACTGAGGGACACAGAATTGTTACTCAGGGACACAGAATTGTTACTCAGGGACACAGAACTGTTACTCAGGGACACAGAATTGTTACTCAGGGACACAGAACTGTTACTCAGGGACACAGAATTGTTACTCAGGGACAGACACAGAATTGTTACTGAGGGACACAGAATTGTTACTGAGGGACACAGAATTGTTACTCAGGGACAGGCACAGAATTGTTACTCAGGGACACAGAATTGTTACTCAGGGACACAGAACTGTTACTCAGGGACACAGAATTGTTACTGAGGGACACAGAATTGTTACTCAGGGACACAGAACTGTTACTCAGGGACACAGAACTGTTACTCAGGGACACAGAATTGTTACTCAGGGACAGACACAGAATTGTTACTGAGGGACACAGAATTGTTACTCAGGGAAAGACACAGAATTGTTACTGAGGGACACAGAATTGTTACTGAGGGACACAGAATTGTTACTGAGGGACACAGAATTGTTACTCAGGGACACAGAACTGTTACTCAGGGACACAGAATTGTTACTCAGGGACACAGAACTGTTACTCAGGGACAGACACAGAATTGTTACTGAGGGACACAGAATTGTTACTGAGGGACACAGAATTGTTACTCAGGGACACAGAACTGTTACTCAGGGACACAGAACTGTTACTCAGGGACACAGAATTGTTACTCAGGGACAGACACAGAATTGTTACTGAGGGACACAGAATTGTTACTCAGGGAAAGACACAGAATTGTTACTGAGGGACACAGAATTGTTACTGAGGGACACAGAATTGTTACTGAGGGACACAGAATTGTTACTCAGGGACACAGAACTGTTACTCAGGGACACAGAATTGTTACTCAGGGACACAGAACTGTTACTCAGGGACACAGAACTGTTACTCAGGGACACAGAATTGTTACTGAGGGACACAGAATTGTTACTGAGGGACACAGAATTGTTACTCAGGGACAGACACAGAATTGTTACTGAGGGACACAGAATTGTTACTGAGGGACACAGAATTGTTACTCAGGGACAGACACAGAATTGTTACTCAGGGACACAGAATCGTTACTCAGGGACACAGAATCGTTGAATTAAAGAGTATGTCAGACAACACGCAGAGGAGTGGCAGAGGAGGCAATGTTTCAGGAGCGAGCAGACGTGGCAGCAGAGGAAGGGGTCGAGGCAGCACTAGTCGCAGCCAGAGGCCAGTGCTCCCGGTGTCATCCAGCGGTCGTGTCTCCACCGACAACCCTGCCGTCATCGATTGGTTGGCTCGGTCGTCTTCCTCTTCCCAGGTCACCTCTGACACCTACAGCCAACGGTCGGTGGGTACGTCAGACACAACCGTTAGTTGGCATGGCACGGGAGCAAGCCCACTGAAATCACGTGTCCTCTACCTGCCCTTGTCCTTTGGTGTTCCCTCACCAAGCGAAGTATCGCATGCTGTGGGCTCAGCCCCACTGTACAGTGAGGAAGAGCTAACAGAGGGCGGTCAGGAACGGGGGGAGACATCCGCCTCTTCAGCAGCTAGGCGAAGAAGTACTGGCGAGGAGAGTGGCTCGGTAGCCGGTCTAGAGACAGGTCTGTCTCCTGACCCACACGCAGCCGAGGGGGCTAGTAGTGAGGTGGAGACCCTAATTGATGATGATGAGGCTGATCGCACTTGGCAGCCTCGTCGTCATCAGGCTATTGCTTCCGCATCATCAGGAGAAGAGGGTGCCAGCTTGGCAGCGAGCAAAACAGTCGGTGGGTTGCCCAGGAGGCAGCAGGGTCGCAGCAGTGTCAGTGGAGGCAAACGGCCACGGAGTAGAGCACCAGCTCCACTGCAGCCTACCACCACGGCCAGTAGTGGTGCCGGTGTGCACGGAGGAAGTAGCAGTCAGCCAGTGAGGAGTAGCGGGGGCAAAGTTTCCTACTCTGCGGTGTGGCAATTTTTCGTCAAGCCGCCCGAGGAAGTAAACGTAGCCGTATGTCGACTGTGTGGCCAGAAAGTCAAGCGTGGCCAGGGGGCCCATGTCTCCATCGCCACACTCTGCCATGTACCACTTTCAGGTCTCCTCACACTGCTGGTGGGTTCCATTTTGTCATAGGGTGCTGGCAGATTACGGGCCTCCCATTGCTGCTGCCAGGCCCGTAATCTGTCATGGGCCCCTGTACCGCCTCCTCATGCTGCTGCCAGGCCCGTAATCTGTCATGGGTCCCTGTACGGCCTCCCATTGCTGCTGTCTCCATCGCCACACTCTGCCATGTGCCACTTTCAGGTCTCCTCTCACTGCTGGTGGGTTCCATTTTGTCATAGGGTGCTGGCAGATTATGGGCCTCCCATTGCTGCTGCCAGGCCCGTAATCTGTCATGGGCCCCTGTACCGCCTCCTCATGCTGCTGCCAGGCCCGTAATCTGTCATGGGTCCCTGTACGGCCTCCCATTGCTGCTGTCTCCATCGCCACACTCTGCCATGTGCCACTTTCAGGTCTCCTCACACTGCTGGTGGGTTCCATTTTGTCATAGGGTGCTGGCAGATTACGGGCTTCCCATTGCTGCTGCCAGGCCTGTAATCTGTCATGGGCCCCTGTACCGCCTCCTCATGCTGCTGCCAGGCCCGTAATCTGTCATGGGTCCCTGTACGGCCTCCCATTGCTGCTGTCTCCATCGCCACACTCTGCCATGTGCCACTTTCAGGTCTCCTCACACTGCTGGTGGGTTCCATTTTGTCATAGGGTGCTGGCAGATTACGGGCCTCCCATTGCTGCTGCCAGGCCCGTAATCTGCCATGGGCCCCTGTACCGCCTCCTCATGCTGCTGCCAGGCCCGTAATCTGTCATGGGTCCCTGTACGGCCTCCCATTGCTGCTGTCTCCATCGCCACACTCTGCCATGTGCCACTTTCAGGTCTCCTCACACTGCTGGTGGGTTCCATTTTGTCATAGGGTGCTGGCAGATTATGGGCCTCCCATTGCTGCTGCCAGGCCCGTAATCTGTCATGGGCCCCTGTACCGCCTCCTCATGCTGCTGCCAGGCCCGTAATCTGTCATGGGTCCCTGTACGGCCTCCCATTGCTGCTGTCTCCATCGCCACACTCTGCCATGTGCCACTTTCAGGTCTCCTCACACTGCTGGTGGGTTCCATTTTGTCATAGGGTGCTGGCAGATTACGGGCCTCCCATTGCTGCTGCCAGGCCTGTAATCTGTCATGGGCCCCTGTACCGCCTCCTCATGCTGCTGCCAGGCCCGTAATCTGTCATGGGTCCCTGTACGGCCTCCCATTGCTGCTGTCTCCATCGCCACACTCTGCCATGTGCCACTTTCAGGTCTCCTCACACTGCTGGTGGGTTCCATTTTGTCCTAGGGTGCTGGCAGATTACGGGCCTCCCATTGCTGCTGCCAGGCCCGTAATCTGCCATGGGCCCCTGTACCGCCTCCTCATGCTGCTGCCAGGTCCAGAGTGTCTCATGGGTCCCTGTACGGCCTCCCATTGCTGCTGTCTCCATCGCCACACTCTGCCATGTGCCACTTTCAGGTCTCCTCACACTGCTGGTGGGTTCCATTTTGTCATAGGGTGCTGGCAGATTACGGGCCTCCCATTGCTGCTTCCAGGCCCGTAATCTGTCATGGGCCCCTGTACCGCCTCCTCATGCTGCTGCCAGGCCCGTAATCTGTCATGGGTCCCTGTACGGCCTCCCATTGCTGCTGTCTCCATCACCACACTCTGCCATGTGCCACTTTCAGGTCTCCTCACACTGCTGGTGGGTTCCATTTTGTCATAGGGTGCTGGCAGATTACGGGCCTCCCATTGCTGCTGCCAGGCCCGTAATCTGCCATGGGCCCCTGTACCACCTCCTCATGCTGCTGCCAGGTCCAGAGTGTGTCATGGGTCCCTGTACGGCCTCCCATTGCTGCTGTCTCCATCGCCACACTCTGCCATGTGCCACTTTCAGGTCTCCTCACACTGCTGGTGGGTTCCATTTTGTCATAGGGTGCTGGCAGATTACGGGCCTCCCATTGCTGCTGCCAGGCCCGTAATCTGTCATGGGCCCCTGTACCGCCTCCTCATGCTGCTGCCAGGCCCGTAATCTGTCATGGGTCCCTGTACGGCCTCCCATTGCTGCTGTCTCCAGCGCCACACTCTGCCATGTGCCACTTTCAGGTCTCCTCACACTGCTGGTGGGTTCCATTTTGTCATAGGGTGCTGGCAGATTACGGGCCTCCCATTGCTGCTGCCAGGCCCGTAATCTGCCATGGGCCCCCGTACCGACTCCTCATGCTGTGACGTTGCAACAAGGTGGAATTCAACCCTACATATGTTAGACCGCCTTTACGAACAGCGAAAGGCCATCACCGATTTCCTGATGTTACAAGCGGATAAAGGTACTCCCCTGTGTAACTTAGATGTCAGCCATTGGCAGCTCATGCGTGACACCTGCCGCTTGCTCAGGCTCTTTGAGGAGGCCACGCTATTCGTGAGTCGGCAGGACTATGGGATGAACGACGTCATTCCTCTGTTGCACGTCCTGGAACAAATGCTGTTAACAATGGCTGGTCAGGGTGCGGTAGACGTGGCGCACACATCTCAACGCCACATGACCCCTGTGGGGGCAGGACAGGAAGAAGAGGAGGAGGTAGAGGAGGACATTGGTGCTCAGGAATTATTGAGTGAAATGGGTGGTTTTTCCACTCAGCGGACAGGAGTGGAGGAGCAGGAGCATCTGGTAGAGGAGGAGGAGGAGACAGAGGACCCAGACGCACCGTGGCAGTATGCTGTGGAGATGGAGGCAGGGAGTCCCTCGCATTCCTTGGCACAAATGGCCCATAGCATGCTCGGTTGCTTGCGTAGCGACAGCCGAATAATAACCATCAGACAGAGGGATGACTTTTGGCTGTCCACCTTGTTGGACCCTCGCTACCGTTCAAAAATGGTGGCCTTTTTCACACCTGCTGAGAGGGAGGCCAAAATAAAGTACTATAAAAACTACCTATGTAGTCAGTTGGTCTCTGCCTTTCTGCGCCAACGTCCATCCTCAGACACCGTGGGCCCTGTGCGCTCGCGTTCCGCTGCCATGGCAGCAGGGGAGGGGTGGGGTGGTAGGAGCAGTGGCAGCTCCACCAGCAGCGGCTGCCTCAGTCTGCAGTCGATGATGAGTAGCTTTCTTCACCAGCGCAGTGAGGAAACTACTAACCAGCCGCTGCAGCAGCAGCATCAGGTGGACCTGGAGCAGGACCTCAAACAACAGGCTTGGGCCTACTTGGACAGCACCCTGCCAACCGAGGTAGACAATCCCCTTGACTACTGGGCAACGAAACTTAACCTTTGGCCCCAACTAGCTGAATTTGCCCTTGAAAGGCTGTCATGCCCGGCCAGTAGCCTGGCATCGGAGCGCGTGTTTAGTGCGGCAGGAGGTATTGTAACTCCGCGGAGGACACGACTGTCCACCCAAAGTGTGGAGAGACTCAAGTTTGTGAAAATGAATCAGGCGTGGATTAGTCTGGATTTCAAACCACCAGTTCCTGACACAACTGACTAACTCCGCCATGAATCATGCCCCAAACATGTTATTATTTTTAACATAGGCCTTTGTATGGCCTTCAATTTAAGCTGCTTACGCTTCGCCACTCTGCCATGGGCCCCTGTACCGCCTCCTCTTGCTGCTGCCAGGTCCAGAGTGTCTCATGGGTCCCTGTACGGCCTCCCATTGCTGCTGTCTCCATCGCCACACTCTGCCATGTGCCACTTTCAGGTCTCCTCACACTGCTGGTGGGTTCCATTTTGTCATAGGGTGCTGGCAGATTACGGGCCTCCCATTGCTGCTGCCAGGCCCGTAATCTGCCATGGGCCCCCGTACCGACTCCTCATGCTGCTGCCAGGCCCGTAATCTGTCATGGACCCCTGTACCACCTCCTCATGCTGCTGCCAGGTCCAGAGTGTGTCATGGGTCCCTGTACGGCCTCCCATTGCTGCTGTCTCCATCGCCACACTCTGCCATGTGCCACTTTCAGGTTTCCTCACACTGCTGGTGGGTTCCATTTTGTCATAGGGTGCTGGCAGATTACGGGCCTCCCATTGCTGCTGCCAGGCGCGTAATCTGCCATGGGCCCCGTACCGACTCCTCATGCTGCTGCCAGGTCCAGAGTGTCTCATGGGTCCCTGTACGGCCTCCCATTGCTGCTGTCTCCATCGCCACACTCTACCATGTGCCACTTTCAGGTCTCCTCACACTGCTGGTGGGTTCCATTTTGTCATAGGGTGCTGGCAGATTACGGGCCTCCCATTGCTGCTGCCAGGCCCGTAATCTGCCATGGGCCCCCGTACCGCCTCCTCATGCTGCTGCCAGGTCCAGAGTGTCTCATGGGTCCCTGTACGGCCTCCCATTGCTGCTGTCTCCATCGCCACACTCTGCCATGTGCCACTTTCAGGTCTCCTCACACTGCTGGTGGGTTCCATTTTGTCATAGGGTGCTGGCAGATTACGGGCCTCCCATTGCTGCTGCCAGGCCCGTAATCTGCCATGGGCCCCCGTACTGCCTCCTCATGCTGCTGCCAGGTCCAGAGTGTCTCATGGGTCCCTGTACGGCCTCCCATTGCTGCTGTCTCCATCGCCACACTCTGCCATGTGCCACTTTCAGGTCTCCTCACACTGCTGGTGGGTTCCATTTTGTCATAGGGTGCTGGCAGATTACGGGCCTCCCATTGCTGCTGCCAGGCCCGTAATCTGCCATGGGCCCCCGTACCGACTCCTCATGCTGCTGCCAGGTCCAGAGTGTGTCATGGGTCCCTGTACGGCCTCCCATTGTTGCTGTCTCCATCGCCACACTCTGCCATGTGCCACTTTCAGGTCTCCTCACACTGCTGGTGGGTTCCATTTTGTCATAGGGTGCTGGCAGATTACGGGCCTCCCATTGCTGCTGCCAGGCCCGTAATCTGCCATGGGCCCCCGTACCAACTCCTCATGCTGCTGCCAGGTCCAGAGTGTCTCATGGGTCCCTGTACGGCCTCCAATTGCTGCTGTCTCCATCGCCACACTCTGCCATGTGCCACTTTCAGGTCTCCTCACACTGCTGGTGGGTTCCATTTTGTCATAGGGTGCTGGCAGATTACGGGCCTCCCATTGCTGCTGCCAGGCCCGTAATCTGCCATGGGCCCCCGTACCGCCTCCTCATGCTGCTGCCAGGTCCAGAGTGTCTCATGGGTCCCTGTACGGCCTCCCATTGCTGCTGTCTCCATCGCCACACTCTGCCATGTGCCACTTTCAGGTCTCCTCACACTGCTGGTGGGTTCCATTTTGTCATAGGGTGCTGGCAGATTACGGTCCTCCCATTGCTGCTGCCAGGCCCGTAATCTGCCATGGGCCCCCGTACCGACTCCTCATGCTGCTGCCAGGCCCGTAATCTGTCATGGGCCCCCGTACCGCCTCCTCATGCTGCTGCCAGGTCCAGAGTGTCTCATGGGTCCCTGTACGGCCTCCCATTGCTGCTGTCTCCATCGCCACACTCTGCCATGTGCCACTTTCAGGTCTCCTCACACTGCTGGTGGGTTCCATTTTGTCATAGGGTGCTGTATGGCCTCCCATGGCTGCTGCCTCCACCGCCACACTGTGGCTCCACACTCTGGTTTTGGCCCCGTGACTGCCCAAATGAGTGAAGTGTGCGGTGATTCTAAGATCGACGGCACTCATCTGCATGTCATACTGACTGACAGTATTATTTCTCTTCCCCAGCAGACTCCAAGGGCATTTAAATTAAAGGTACAGTGTTCTGCACTAATATAAAGGCTCTCTGAAGCCTAGAAACACCCTTTTTATAAGTTAAATTCGCAGCGAATATATTCGCCTCAAATCGAATTTATTCCTCGAATTCGCCGAATCAGCCGAATCGAATTTTTGAATACTTCGCTCATCTCTAATTAGAATGTATCTATAACCTAAAACTTTTATTTTTTTATTGGATAGAGTAGGGAATGGTCAGAATCCAGGTTTACATTTTTAATGTCCATGCTTAATTTTCTTTCACTTGATGGCACAACAGAATGTTTGTGGAATTCTCTAAAAAAAATTCTTGATAACGTGAGATGAATCTTGATTCATATTATCAGATATTCGTTTCTAGCAAAGTGCACTTTAAAAAAAGTTCAATTATCCTTTTCATCCCTCCCTCTGACCTAAAATCCCCCCCTCCCATCATACATCCCTACCTGCATCCCATGGCTGAGGAATCCCACAATGTATATATCCTTGTTGCACCGCACATACACAGTAGATTTCTATAAACTTTGCACGTGTAGGCAACCTTTGAGAGGTGGAGATCTACCTGAACATGGAAAAGATCTTTTTTACTTTTAAAGAAATTAACTAGCAAGGCCCCCATAAAAAGGATTGCATGAAGAAAACCTTTAAAAACATAAATAAACAAACATCACTGTGTAAAAAAAAAAGAAGAAAAGATGTATATATTTACCTATTTTCAGCCTGCCCTGATCATGTGATCTACAGTAGCTACAGGCATCATTATTATTATTATTATTATTATACAGTATTTATAAAGCGCCAATAGTTCGCTCAGCGCTGTACATTACAAAGGGAGACAGAACATGTGACAGAACAATACCAATACAATGCAAAACATGAGGGGATCGAGGGCCCTGCTCTTTCGAGCTTACAATCTAGGAGGGAGGGGGTGGTGGCACAGGAGGAGATAGCTGTGGGGGATGGAGTGGTAGGAAGAGTGGAGGAGGGAGGCAAGTTAGCAGGGGGTGGGGTAGGCTTCCCTGAAGAGATGGGTTTTCAGGGTGCGCCTAAAGGAGAGGAGAGTAGGTGATAATCTGATGGGTTGGGGCAGGGAGTTCCAGAGGATGGGTGACACCCTGGAGAAGTCCTGGAGGCGGGCATGGGAGGAGGAGACCAGGGAACTAGAGAGAAGGAGGTCTTGTGAGGAGCGGAGTGTGCGTGCTGGGCGGTACTTGGATATTAGGTCAGTGATGTAGTTCGGGGCAGTATGGTGGACAGCTTTGTACGTCAGCGTTAGGATTTTGAATTTGATCCGTTGCGCAATCGGAAGCCAGTGGAGGGATTGGCAGAGGGGGGTGGCGGAGACAGAGCGGTTGGAAAGGTGAATGAGTCTGGCAGCCGTGTTCAGGATGGACTGAAGAGGGGATAGCCAGCGGCGAGGCAGGCCAGTGAGGAGGGAGTTGCAGTAGTTGAGTCGTGATATGATGAGGGAGTGGATGAGCTGTTTAGTGGTTTCTGGGGTTAGGAACGTGCGGATTTTGGCGATGTTGCGGAGGTGGAGTCTGCACGAGTTTGTTAAAGATTGGACTTGGGGCTGGAAGGATAGGTTGGAGTCCAGAATGACACCCAGTACTCTGGCCTGCAGGGCGGGTTTGATGGTAGCGTTGTTGGATGTGACGGAGAAATCAATGGGGGGTGGTGTCCGGGCTGGGGGGAAGACAAGAAACTCGGTTTTGGAGAGGTTCAATTTAAGGAAGTGGAGCGACATCCAGTCTGATATGTCGCTCAGTAGGTGTGTGATTCGGGCTGAGACCAAGGGGGTGAGGTGGGGGGTTGAGAGATAGATTTGTGTGTCGTCGGCATAGAGGTGGTAGTTGAAGCCGTGAGAGTGTATGAGTTGGCCAAGGGAGGAGGTATAGATGGAGAAGAGAAGGGGCCCGAGGACAGAGCCTTGAGGGACCCCAACAGAGAGGGGGAGTGAGGGGGAGGTGGTAGCATTATAGGTAACGCTGAAAGAGCGTTGTGACAGGTAGGATGAGATCCAGGAGAGAGCAGAATCTCTGAGGCCGAGGGAGTGTAGTTTTTTGAGGAGGAGGGGGTGGTCGACTGTGTCGAAGGCCGCAGAGAGGTCAAGGAGTAGGAGCACTGAATAGTGTCCATTAGCTTTGGCGGTTAGCAGGTCGTTGGAGAGTTTGAGTAAGGCAGTTTCGGTGGAGTGTAGGGGACGGAAGCCGGACTGTAGGGGATCGAGGAGGTTGTTGTCGTTGAGGTGAGAGCATAGGCGGGTGTAGACTAGGCGCTCGAGGAGTTTAGATGTAAATGGGAGCAGGGAGATGGGTCTGAGGTTGTTCGGGTCATTGGGGTCCAGGGAGGGCTTTTTAAGTATGGGGGTGATGTGTGCATGTTTCAGAGGGGAGGGGAAAGTGCCTGAGGAGAGGGAGAGATTGAAGATGTGGGTGAGGGAGCGTAGGATGGAGGAGGAGGAAGGTCGTAGGAGTTGTGAGGGGATAGGGTCGAGGGGGCAGGTGGTGAGGTGGGCATCAGAGAGGGTCTTGGAGACTTCCTCGATGGTAGTAAGGTCAAAGGTGTGGAGTGTTGGGGGAGCTTCAGTATGAGGAATGTAGGGTGGGGTGGAAGAGGAGGTCAGAGCAGTGGTGGGGCCGTGGGAGAGGGGTGATGAGGGGGTAGCTGAGTGAGGGTGAAGGGGGTTGGAGAGAGTTTGAGCAGCGACGAAGTCCCTGCGGGTTATGTCGAGGGGGAGGGGGGATAAGGGGGTAGCTGTGTGAGAGGGGACAGGTTGAGAGGGCGTGTGAGTTGCGGCAATGTCCTTGCGAATTGTGTCAATTTTGTTTTTGAAGTGATTGGCAATCTCAAGGGCAGTGAGTGAGGTGCTGGGTGGAGGTGGGGGTGGAGAGAGTAGAGAGTTGAAGGCAGAGAAGAGTCGGCGAGGATTGGAGGAGAGGGCCTTGATGAGGGTCAAGAAGTAGGCCTGTTTGGCAGCATGGAGGGAGGAGGTGTAGGTGCGGAAGGCAGATTTGTAGCGGGTGAAGGCTTGTTTGGATTTGGTTTTGCGCCATAGTCGCTCCAGGGCACGACTTTGTCGTTTGAGGGTTTTGGTGTGATCAGTCTGCCAGGGCTGGAGCGGTCGGGGTCTGGTGTTGCGTGTGGTTAAAGGCGCTAGTGAGTCAAGGGCTGTTGAGAGCGCATTGTTGTAGGCGGTCAAAGCCAAGTCGGGGCAGGACAGGGGGAGGATGCGGTCGTGGAGTTGATCAGCTGCAGAGTGGAGGGAGGCAGGGTTAAGGTTGCGGAGGTTACGGCTGGTAGTAGTGTGACATTTGGAGGGGTAGGCGTTGGAGGACGAGGAGATAGAGAAGGTGATCAGGTTGTGGTCAGAGAGAGGGAAGGGGGTGTTAGTGAGGTTGTGGGGAGCACATCGGTTGGAGAAGACAAGATCAAGGATATTTCCATTGGAGTGGGTGGTGGATTGTATGCACTGTGCAAGTGCAAAGGAGGAGGTTAGGTGGAGGAGACGGGCTGTGTCCGGGTTGTCGAGGTTGACAGGGATGTTAAAATCCCCAAGAATTATGGTGGGTAGCTCAGAGGAGAGGAAGAAGGGCAGCCAGGAGGAGAAGTCATCCAGGAAGCGGGGTATGGATCCAGGAGGCCGGTATATCACAGCAATCTTCAGGGGGGTTGGGGAGAATAGTCGGAGGCAGTGGGCCTCGAAGGAGGAGAAGGATAGGGAGGGGGGGTTTGGGAGGACTCGGAAGGTGCTCTGCGGTGACAGGAGCAGACCAACCCCACCACCTTTACGACCGTTAGGCCTGGGTGAGTGGGTCCAGGTGAGACCTCCATAGGAGAGTGCAGCAGGGGAGGTAGAGTCAGTGGGCTGGATCCAGGTTTCCGTGATCGCCAGGAGGTTGAGGGAGCGGGAAACAAAGAGGTCGTGGATGGCGGTAAGCTTGTTGCACACCGAACGGGCGTTCAGGAGTGCACATGAAAATGGGGGAGAGATTTTAGGGAGCAGGGAGACAGATACTAAGTTGCGGGGGTTGCAGTAGGACGTGGAAGTGGGAGGGTGTTGAGCGGGTGAGGGAGGTGGAGGGCCAGGATTTGGGGAGATGTCCCCCGCGGCTAGGAGGAGAAGGGTGAGAAAGGTGGCATGGGAGCGGGATGTGCAGGAGCGTGAGAAACTCCTAGTGGAGGTGTTGGGGTCAGTGGGAGAGTGGAATAATAGGAGGAGGTGGTGGGTGCCATAGAGGGGTGAGGGAAGCAGTGAGGACACGATATACAAATGTTTGGGAGGGGCAGAGGGATATAGTGAATGGAATTTGGGAACGGAGGAGAGGAAAATGAGAAGGAGGAGTGGAAGAGACATTTTGGGGAGGTGAAGAGAGCAGTAGTAGGGAGATGATAGCAGTGAGGGGGAGATGTACAGGTTGTGGGGTGGAGCAGAGGGGTAAAGAAATGAGATTTGGGAACAGAGGGTAGTAATATGATGAGAAGAGGGGCGTATTATATAAAGGCACACAGAGTGGGTCTCAGGCATGTAAGAGGTTTCCCAGGGTGTTTGCTTGCAGTCTTCCAGCATGCAGTAGAGCTTCTAACTGTTGTTGTGTCTTCCTGCTGCTTGGGTTTTCCTGCTTTAGTTCAACTGCTGCGTTTAACTGCTTCATCTATGCACTCGTTCGAAGCCGCACTCAATCTGAAGCAGCACCCCCATCAGAGACTGTGCCCCCCATCAGAGATCTCCCCCATGAGCTGATCTAAATTTATAGGGAGATGCTCAAATGAGCATTCAACTCCACCCCAATTAGAAGCTGATAAAGATCACATGAGGAGTGGGGGATGATTCTCTCAGGAAACAGACACCGATCGTAAAACGGGTGCAGCTAAAGGTGAGAACTGGTCAACATATACAAAAATATAAATACACCATTTGTTCTGAATATAGCAGGAGTCAATGCGTTTTGGAGTTAAGAGTGGAGGTAGGTGAAAGGAGCATTTACCCAGGAGGAAGGCAGCAGGAGTCAATGCGTTTTGGAGTTAAGAGTGGAGGTAGGTGAAAGGAGCATTTACCCAGGAGGAAGGCAGCAGGAGTCAATGCGTTTTGGAGTTAAGAGTGGAGGTAGGTGAAAGGAGCATTTACCCAGGAGGAAGGCAGCAGGAGTCAATGCGTTTTGGAGTTAAGAGTGGAGGTAGGTGAAAGGAGCATTTACCCAGGAGGAAGGCAGCAGGAGTCAATGCGTTTTGGAGTTAAGAGTGGAGGTAGGTGAAAGGAGCATTTACCTGTGAAAGTAGAGAAGGCATAATTAGATTGCTGCGTTTAACTGCTTCATCTATGCACTCGTTCGAAGCCGCACTCAATCTGAAGCAGCACCCCCATCAGAGACTGTGCCCCCCATCAGAGATCTCCCCCATGAGCTGATCTAAATTTATAGGGAGATGCTCAAATGAGCATTCAACTCCACCCCAATTAGAAGCTGATAAAGATCACATGAGGAGTGGGGGATGATTCTCTCAGGAAACAGACACCGATCGTAAAACGGGTGCAGCTAAAGGTGAGAACTGGTCAACATATACAAAAATATAAATACACCATTTGTTCTGAATATAGCAGGAGTCAATGCGTTTTGGAGTTAAGAGTGGAGGTAGGTGAAAGGAGCATTTACCCAGGAGGAAGGCAGCAGGAGTCAATGCGTTTTGGAGTTAAGAGTGGAGGTAGGTGAAAGGAGCATTTACCCAGGAGGAAGGCAGCAGGAGTCAATGCGTTTTGGAGTTAAGAGTGGAGGTAGGTGAAAGGAGCATTTACCCAGGAGGAAGGCAGCAGGAGTCAATGCGTTTTGGAGTTAAGAGTGGAGGTAGGTGAAAGGAGCATTTACCCAGGAGGAAGGCAGCAGGAGTCAATGCGTTTTGGAGTTAAGAGTGGAGGTAGGTGAAAGGAGCATTTACCTGTGAAAGTAGAGAAGGCATAATTAGATTGCTGCGTTTAACTGCTTCATCTATGCACTCGTTCGAAGCCGCACTCAATCTGAAGCAGCACCCCCATCAGAGACTGTGCCCCCCATCAGAGATCTCCCCCATGAGCTGATCTAAATTTATAGGGAGATGCTCAAATGAGCATTCAACTCCACCCCAATTAGAAGCTGATAAAGATCACATGAGGAGTGGGGGATGATTCTCTCAGGAAACAGACACCGATCGTAAAACGGGTGCAGCTAAAGGTGAGAACTGGTCAACATATACAAAAATATAAATACACCATTTGTTCTGAATATAGCAGGAGTCAATGCGTTTTGGAGTTAAGAGTGGAGGTAGGTGAAAGGAGCATTTACCCAGGAGGAAGGCAGCAGGAGTCAATGCGTTTTGGAGTTAAGAGTGGAGGTAGGTGAAAGGAGCATTTACCCAGGAGGAAGGCAGCAGGAGTCAATGCGTTTTGGAGTTAAGAGTGGAGGTAGGTGAAAGGAGCATTTACCCAGGAGGAAGGCAGCAGGAGTCAATGCGTTTTGGAGTTAAGAGTGGAGGTAGGTGAAAGGAGCATTTACCCAGGAGGAAGGCAGCAGGAGTCAATGCGTTTTGGAGTTAAGAGTGGAGGTAGGTGAAAGGAGCATTTACCCAGGAGGAAGGCAGCAGGAGTCAATGCGTTTTGGAGTTAAGAGTGGAGGTAGGTGAAAGGAGCATTTACCCAGGAGGAAGGCAGCAGGAGTCAATGCGTTTTGGAGTTAAGAGTGGAGGTAGGTGAAAGGAGCATTTACCCAGGAGGAAGGCAGCAGGAGTCAATGCGTTTTGGAGTTAAGAGTGGAGGTAGGTGAAAGGAGCATTTACCCAGGAGGAAGGCAGCAGGAGTCAATGCGTTTTGGAGTTAAGAGTGGAGGTAGGTGAAAGGAGCATTTACCTGTGAAAGTAGAGAAGGCATAATTAGATTGCTGCGTTTAACTGCTTCATCTATGCACTCGTTCGAAGCCGCACTCAATCTGAAGCAGCACCCCCATCAGAGACTGTGCCCCCCATCAGAGATCTCCCCCATGAGCTGATCTAAATTTATAGGGAGATGCTCAAATGAGCATTCAACTCCACCCCAATTAGAAGCTGATAAAGATCACATGAGGAGTGGGGGATGATTCTCTCAGGAAACAGACACCGATCGTAAAACGGGTGCAGCTAAAGGTGAGAACTGGTCAACATATACAAAAATATAAATACACCATTTGTTCTGAATATAGCAGGAGTCAATGCGTTTTGGAGTTAAGAGTGGAGGTAGGTGAAAGGAGCATTTACCCAGGAGGAAGGCAGCAGGAGTCAATGCGTTTTGGAGTTAAGAGTGGAGGTAGGTGAAAGGAGCATTTACCCAGGAGGAAGGCAGCAGGAGTCAATGCGTTTTGGAGTTAAGAGTGGAGGTAGGTGAAAGGAGCATTTACCCAGGAGGAAGGCAGCAGGAGTCAATGCGTTTTGGAGTTAAGAGTGGAGGTAGGTGAAAGGAGCATTTACCCAGGAGGAAGGCAGCAGGAGTCAATGCGTTTTGGAGTTAAGAGTGGAGGTAGGTGAAAGGAGCATTTACCTGTGAAAGTAGAGAAGGCATAATTAGATTGCTGCGTTTAACTGCTTCATCTATGCACTCGTTCGAAGCCGCACTCAATCTGAAGCAGCACCCCCATCAGAGACTGTGCCCCCCATCAGAGATCTCCCCCATGAGCTGATCTAAATTTATAGGGAGATGCTCAAATGAGCATTCAACTCCACCCCAATTAGAAGCTGATAAAGATCACATGAGGAGTGGGGGATGATTCTCTCAGGAAACAGACACCGATCGTAA
This sequence comes from Staurois parvus, assembly GCF_062004578.1. NCBI lineage: Eukaryota > Metazoa > Chordata > Amphibia > Anura > Ranidae > Staurois > Staurois parvus. Next base: position 2,096,950 of record NW_028318609.1, on the reverse strand, counting down.
AACGGGTGCAGCTAAAGGTGAGAACTGGTCAACATATACAAAAATATAAATACACCATTTGTTCTGAATATAGCAGGAGTCAATGCGTTTTGGAGTTAAGAGTGGAGGTAGGTGAAAGGAGCATTTACCCAGGAGGAAGGCAGCAGGAGTCAATGCGTTTTGGAGTTAAGAGTGGAGGTAGGTGAAAGGAGCATTTACCCAGGAGGAAGGCAGCAGGAGTCAATGCGTTTTGGAGTTAAGAGTGGAGGTAGGTGAAAGGAGCATTTACCCAGGAGGAAGGCAGCAGGAGTCAATGCGTTTTGGAGTTAAGAGTGGAGGTAGGTGAAAGGAGCATTTACCCAGGAGGAAGGCAGCAGGAGTCAATGCGTTTTGGAGTTAAGAGTGGAGGTAGGTGAAAGGAGCATTTACCCAGGAGGAAGGCAGCAGGAGTCAATGCGTTTTGGAGTTAAGAGTGGAGGTAGGTGAAAGGAGCATTTACCCAGGAGGAAGGCAGCAGGAGTCAATGCGTTTTGGAGTTAAGAGTGGAGGTAGGTGAAAGGAGCATTTACCCAGGAGGAAGGCAGCAGGAGTCAATGCGTTTTGGAGTTAAGAGTGGAGGTAGGTGAAAGGAGCATTTACCCAGGAGGAAGGCAGCAGGAGTCAATGCGTTTTGGAGTTAAGAGTGGAGGTAGGTGAAAGGAGCATTTACCTGTGAAAGTAGAGAAGGCATAATTAGATTGCTGCGTTTAACTGCTTCATCTATGCACTCGTTCGAAGCCGCACTCAATCTGAAGCAGCACCCCCATCAGAGACTGTGCCCCCCATCAGAGATCTCCCCCATGAGCTGATCTAAATTTATAGGGAGATGCTCAAATGAGCATTCAACTCCACCCCAATTAGAAGCTGATAAAGATCACATGAGGAGTGGGGGATGATTCTCTCAGGAAACAGACACCGATCGTAAAACGGGTGCAGCTAAAGGTGAGAACTGGTCAACATATACAAAAATATAAATACACCATTTGTTCTGAATATAGCAGGAGTCAATGCGTTTTGGAGTTAAGAGTGGAGGTAGGTGAAAGGAGCATTTACCCAGGAGGAAGGCAGCAGGAGTCAATGCGTTTTGGAGTTAAGAGTGGAGGTAGGTGAAAGGAGCATTTACCCAGGAGGAAGGCAGCAGGAGTCAATGCGTTTTGGAGTTAAGAGTGGAGGTAGGTGAAAGGAGCATTTACCCAGGAGGAAGGCAGCAGGAGTCAATGCGTTTTGGAGTTAAGAGTGGAGGTAGGTGAAAGGAGCATTTACCCAGGAGGAAGGCAGCAGGAGTCAATGCGTTTTGGAGTTAAGAGTGGAGGTAGGTGAAAGGAGCATTTACCTGTGAAAGTAGAGAAGGCATAATTAGATTGCTGCGTTTAACTGCTTCATCTATGCACTCGTTCGAAGCCGCACTCAATCTGAAGCAGCACCCCCATCAGAGACTGTGCCCCCCATCAGAGATCTCCCCCATGAGCTGATCTAAATTTATAGGGAGATGCTCAAATGAGCATTCAACTCCACCCCAATTAGAAGCTGATAAAGATCACATGAGGAGTGGGGGATGATTCTCTCAGGAAACAGACACCGATCGTAAAACGGGTGCAGCTAAAGGTGAGAACTGGTCAACATATACAAAAATATAAATACACCATTTGTTCTGAATATAGCAGGAGTCAATGCGTTTTGGAGTTAAGAGTGGAGGTAGGTGAAAGGAGCATTTACCCAGGAGGAAGGCAGCAGGAGTCAATGCGTTTTGGAGTTAAGAGTGGAGGTAGGTGAAAGGAGCATTTACCCAGGAGGAAGGCAGCAGGAGTCAATGCGTTTTGGAGTTAAGAGTGGAGGTAGGTGAAAGGAGCATTTACCCAGGAGGAAGGCAGCAGGAGTCAATGCGTTTTGGAGTTAAGAGTGGAGGTAGGTGAAAGGAGCATTTACCCAGGAGGAAGGCAGCAGGAGTCAATGCGTTTTGGAGTTAAGAGTGGAGGTAGGTGAAAGGAGCATTTACCCAGGAGGAAGGCAGCAGGAGTCAATGCGTTTTGGAGTTAAGAGTGGAGGTAGGTGAAAGGAGCATTTACCCAGGAGGAAGGCAGCAGGAGTCAATGCGTTTTGGAGTTAAGAGTGGAGGTAGGTGAAAGGAGCATTTACCCAGGAGGAAGGCAGCAGGAGTCAATGCGTTTTGGAGTTAAGAGTGGAGGTAGGTGAAAGGAGCATTTACCCAGGAGGAAGGCAGCAGGAGTCAATGCGTTTTGGAGTTAAGAGTGGAGGTAGGTGAAAGGAGCATTTACCTGTGAAAGTAGAGAAGGCATAATTAGATTGCTGCGTTTAACTGCTTCATCTATGCACTCGTTCGAAGCCGCACTCAATCTGAAGCAGCACCCCCATCAGAGACTGTGCCCCCCATCAGAGATCTCCCCCATGAGCTGATCTAAATTTATAGGGAGATGCTCAAATGAGCATTCAACTCCACCCCAATTAGAAGCTGATAAAGATCACATGAGGAGTGGGGGATGATTCTCTCAGGAAACAGACACCGATCGTAAAACGGGTGCAGCTAAAGGTGAGAACTGGTCAACATATACAAAAATATAAATACACCATTTGTTCTGAATATAGCAGGAGTCAATGCGTTTTGGAGTTAAGAGTGGAGGTAGGTGAAAGGAGCATTTACCCAGGAGGAAGGCAGCAGGAGTCAATGCGTTTTGGAGTTAAGAGTGGAGGTAGGTGAAAGGAGCATTTACCCAGGAGGAAGGCAGCAGGAGTCAATGCGTTTTGGAGTTAAGAGTGGAGGTAGGTGAAAGGAGCATTTACCCAGGAGGAAGGCAGCAGGAGTCAATGCGTTTTGGAGTTAAGAGTGGAGGTAGGTGAAAGGAGCATTTACCCAGGAGGAAGGCAGCAGGAGTCAATGCGTTTTGGAGTTAAGAGTGGAGGTAGGTGAAAGGAGCATTTACCTGTGAAAGTAGAGAAGGCATAATTAGATTGCTGCGTTTAACTGCTTCATCTATGCACTCGTTCGAAGCCGCACTCAATCTGAAGCAGCACCCCCATCAGAGACTGTGCCCCCCATCAGAGATCTCCCCCATGAGCTGATCTAAATTTATAGGGAGATGCTCAAATGAGCATTCAACTCCACCCCAATTAGAAGCTGATAAAGATCACATGAGGAGTGGGGGATGATTCTCTCAGGAAACAGACACCGATCGTAAAACGGGTGCAGCTAAAGGTGAGAACTGGTCAACATATACAAAAATATAAATACACCATTTGTTCTGAATATAGCAGGAGTCAATGCGTTTTGGAGTTAAGAGTGGAGGTAGGTGAAAGGAGCATTTACCCAGGAGGAAGGCAGCAGGAGTCAATGCGTTTTGGAGTTAAGAGTGGAGGTAGGTGAAAGGAGCATTTACCCAGGAGGAAGGCAGCAGGAGTCAATGCGTTTTGGAGTTAAGAGTGGAGGTAGGTGAAAGGAGCATTTACCCAGGAGGAAGGCAGCAGGAGTCAATGCGTTTTGGAGTTAAGAGTGGAGGTAGGTGAAAGGAGCATTTACCCAGGAGGAAGGCAGCAGGAGTCAATGCGTTTTGGAGTTAAGAGTGGAGGTAGGTGAAAGGAGCATTTACCCAGGAGGAAGGCAGCAGGAGTCAATGCGTTTTGGAGTTAAGAGTGGAGGTAGGTGAAAGGAGCATTTACCTGTGAAAGTAGAGAAGGCATAATTAGATTGCTGCGTTTAACTGCTTCATCTATGCACTCGTTCGAAGCCGCACTCAATCTGAAGCAGCACCCCCATCAGAGACTGTGCCCCCCATCAGAGATCTCCCCCATGAGCTGATCTAAATTTATAGGGAGATGCTCAAATGAGCATTCAACTCCACCCCAATTAGAAGCTGATAAAGATCACATGAGGAGTGGGGGATGATTCTCTCAGGAAACAGACACCGATCGTAAAACGGGTGCAGCTAAAGGTGAGAACTGGTCAACATATACAAAAATATAAATACACCATTTGTTCTGAATATAGCAGGAGTCAATGCGTTTTGGAGTTAAGAGTGGAGGTAGGTGAAAGGAGCATTTACCCAGGAGGAAGGCAGCAGGAGTCAATGCGTTTTGGAGTTAAGAGTGGAGGTAGGTGAAAGGAGCATTTACCCAGGAGGAAGGCAGCAGGAGTCAATGCGTTTTGGAGTTAAGAGTGGAGGTAGGTGAAAGGAGCATTTACCCAGGAGGAAGGCAGCAGGAGTCAATGCGTTTTGGAGTTAAGAGTGGAGGTAGGTGAAAGGAGCATTTACCCAGGAGGAAGGCAGCAGGAGTCAATGCGTTTTGGAGTTAAGAGTGGAGGTAGGTGAAAGGAGCATTTACCCAGGAGGAAGGCAGCAGGAGTCAATGCGTTTTGGAGTTAAGAGTGGAGGTAGGTGAAAGGAGCATTTACCTGTGAAAGTAGAGAAGGCATAATTAGATTGCTGCGTTTAACTGCTTCATCTATGCACTCGTTCGAAGCCGCACTCAATCTGAAGCAGCACCCCCATCAGAGACTGTGCCCCCCATCAGAGATCTCCCCCATGAGCTGATCTAAATTTATAGGGAGATGCTCAAATGAGCATTCAACTCCACCCCAATTAGAAGCTGATAAAGATCACATGAGGAGTGGGGGATGATTCTCTCAGGAAACAGACACCGATCGTAAAACGGGTGCAGCTAAAGGTGAGAACTGGTCAACATATACAAAAATATAAATACACCATTTGTTCTGAATATAGCAGGAGTCAATGCGTTTTGGAGTTAAGAGTGGAGGTAGGTGAAAGGAGCATTTACCCAGGAGGAAGGCAGCAGGAGTCAATGCGTTTTGGAGTTAAGAGTGGAGGTAGGTGAAAGGAGCATTTACCCAGGAGGAAGGCAGCAGGAGTCAATGCGTTTTGGAGTTAAGAGTGGAGGTAGGTGAAAGGAGCATTTACCCAGGAGGAAGGCAGCAGGAGTCAATGCGTTTTGGAGTTAAGAGTGGAGGTAGGTGAAAGGAGCATTTACCCAGGAGGAAGGCAGCAGGAGTCAATGCGTTTTGGAGTTAAGAGTGGAGGTAGGTGAAAGGAGCATTTACCTGTGAAAGTAGAGAAGGCATAATTAGATTGCTGCGTTTAACTGCTTCATCTATGCACTCGTTCGAAGCCGCACTCAATCTGAAGCAGCACCCCCATCAGAGACTGTGCCCCCCATCAGAGATCTCCCCCATGAGCTGATCTAAATTTATAGGGAGATGCTCAAATGAGCATTCAACTCCACCCCAATTAGAAGCTGATAAAGATCACATGAGGAGTGGGGGATGATTCTCTCAGGAAACAGACACCGATCGTAAAACGGGTGCAGCTAAAGGTGAGAACTGGTCAACATATACAAAAATATAAATACACCATTTGTTCTGAATATAGCAGGAGTCAATGCGTTTTGGAGTTAAGAGTGGAGGTAGGTGAAAGGAGCATTTACCCAGGAGGAAGGCAGCAGGAGTCAATGCGTTTTGGAGTTAAGAGTGGAGGTAGGTGAAAGGAGCATTTACCCAGGAGGAAGGCAGCAGGAGTCAATGCGTTTTGGAGTTAAGAGTGGAGGTAGGTGAAAGGAGCATTTACCCAGGAGGAAGGCAGCAGGAGTCAATGCGTTTTGGAGTTAAGAGTGGAGGTAGGTGAAAGGAGCATTTACCCAGGAGGAAGGCAGCAGGAGTCAATGCGTTTTGGAGTTAAGAGTGGAGGTAGGTGAAAGGAGCATTTACCCAGGAGGAAGGCAGCAGGAGTCAATGCGTTTTGGAGTTAAGAGTGGAGGTAGGTGAAAGGAGCATTTACCTGTGAAAGTAGAGAAGGCATAATTAGATTGCTGCGTTTAACTGCTTCATCTATGCACTCGTTCGAAGCCGCACTCAATCTGAAGCAGCACCCCCATCAGAGACTGTGCCCCCCATCAGAGATCTCCCCCATGAGCTGATCTAAATTTATAGGGAGATGCTCAAATGAGCATTCAACTCCACCCCAATTAGAAGCTGATAAAGATCACATGAGGAGTGGGGGATGATTCTCTCAGGAAACAGACACCGATCGTAAAACGGGTGCAGCTAAAGGTGAGAACTGGTCAACATATACAAAAATATAAATACACCATTTGTTCTGAATATAGCAGGAGTCAATGCGTTTTGGAGTTAAGAGTGGAGGTAGGTGAAAGGAGCATTTACCCAGGAGGAAGGCAGCAGGAGTCAATGCGTTTTGGAGTTAAGAGTGGAGGTAGGTGAAAGGAGCATTTACCCAGGAGGAAGGCAGCAGGAGTCAATGCGTTTTGGAGTTAAGAGTGGAGGTAGGTGAAAGGAGCATTTACCCAGGAGGAAGGCAGCAGGAGTCAATGCGTTTTGGAGTTAAGAGTGGAGGTAGGTGAAAGGAGCATTTACCCAGGAGGAAGGCAGCAGGAGTCAATGCGTTTTGGAGTTAAGAGTGGAGGTAGGTGAAAGGAGCATTTACCCAGGAGGAAGGCAGCAGGAGTCAATGCGTTTTGGAGTTAAGAGTGGAGGTAGGTGAAAGGAGCATTTACCCAGGAGGAAGGCAGCAGGAGTCAATGCGTTTTGGAGTTAAGAGTGGAGGTAGGTGAAAGGAGCATTTACCCAGGAGGAAGGCAGCAGGAGTCAATGCGTTTTGGAGTTAAGAGTGGAGGTAGGTGAAAGGAGCATTTACCCAGGAGGAAGGCAGCAGGAGTCAATGCGTTTTGGAGTTAAGAGTGGAGGTAGGTGAAAGGAGCATTTACCTGTGAAAGTAGAGAAGGCATAATTAGATTGCTGCGTTTAACTGCTTCATCTATGCACTCGTTCGAAGCCGCACTCAATCTGAAGCAGCACCCCCATCAGAGACTGTGCCCCCCATCAGAGATCTCCCCCATGAGCTGATCTAAATTTATAGGGAGATGCTCAAATGAGCATTCAACTCCACCCCAATTAGAAGCTGATAAAGATCACATGAGGAGTGGGGGATGATTCTCTCAGGAAACAGACACCGATCGTAAAACGGGTGCAGCTAAAGGTGAGAACTGGTCAACATATACAAAAATATAAATACACCATTTGTTCTGAATATAGCAGGAGTCAATGCGTTTTGGAGTTAAGAGTGGAGGTAGGTGAAAGGAGCATTTACCCAGGAGGAAGGCAGCAGGAGTCAATGCGTTTTGGAGTTAAGAGTGGAGGTAGGTGAAAGGAGCATTTACCCAGGAGGAAGGCAGCAGGAGTCAATGCGTTTTGGAGTTAAGAGTGGAGGTAGGTGAAAGGAGCATTTACCCAGGAGGAAGGCAGCAGGAGTCAATGCGTTTTGGAGTTAAGAGTGGAGGTAGGTGAAAGGAGCATTTACCCAGGAGGAAGGCAGCAGGAGTCAATGCGTTTTGGAGTTAAGAGTGGAGGTAGGTGAAAGGAGCATTTACCCAGGAGGAAGGCAGCAGGAGTCAATGCGTTTTGGAGTTAAGAGTGGAGGTAGGTGAAAGGAGCATTTACCTGTGAAAGTAGAGAAGGCATAATTAGATTGCTGCGTTTAACTGCTTCATCTATGCACTCGTTCGAAGCCGCACTCAATCTGAAGCAGCACCCCCATCAGAGACTGTGCCCCCCATCAGAGATCTCCCCCATGAGCTGATCTAAATTTATAGGGAGATGCTCAAATGAGCATTCAACTCCACCCCAATTAGAAGCTGATAAAGATCACATGAGGAGTGGGGGATGATTCTCTCAGGAAACAGACACCGATCGTAAAACGGGTGCAGCTAAAGGTGAGAACTGGTCAACATATACAAAAATATAAATACACCATTTGTTCTGAATATAGCAGGAGTCAATGCGTTTTGGAGTTAAGAGTGGAGGTAGGTGAAAGGAGCATTTACCCAGGAGGAAGGCAGCAGGAGTCAATGCGTTTTGGAGTTAAGAGTGGAGGTAGGTGAAAGGAGCATTTACCCAGGAGGAAGGCAGCAGGAGTCAATGCGTTTTGGAGTTAAGAGTGGAGGTAGGTGAAAGGAGCATTTACCCAGGAGGAAGGCAGCAGGAGTCAATGCGTTTTGGAGTTAAGAGTGGAGGTAGGTGAAAGGAGCATTTACCCAGGAGGAAGGCAGCAGGAGTCAATGCGTTTTGGAGTTAAGAGTGGAGGTAGGTGAAAGGAGCATTTACCTGTGAAAGTAGAGAAGGCATAATTAGATTGCTGCGTTTAACTGCTTCATCTATGCACTCGTTCGAAGCCGCACTCAATCTGAAGCAGCACCCCCATCAGAGACTGTGCCCCCCATCAGAGATCTCCCCCATGAGCTGATCTAAATTTATAGGGAGATGCTCAAATGAGCATTCAACTCCACCCCAATTAGAAGCTGATAAAGATCACATGAGGAGTGGGGGATGATTCTCTCAGGAAACAGACACCGATCGTAAAACGGGTGCAGCTAAAGGTGAGAACTGGTCAACATATACAAAAATATAAATACACCATTTGTTCTGAATATAGCAGGAGTCAATGCGTTTTGGAGTTAAGAGTGGAGGTAGGTGAAAGGAGCATTTACCCAGGAGGAAGGCAGCAGGAGTCAATGCGTTTTGGAGTTAAGAGTGGAGGTAGGTGAAAGGAGCATTTACCCAGGAGGAAGGCAGCAGGAGTCAATGCGTTTTGGAGTTAAGAGTGGAGGTAGGTGAAAGGAGCATTTACCCAGGAGGAAGGCAGCAGGAGTCAATGCGTTTTGGAGTTAAGAGTGGAGGTAGGTGAAAGGAGCATTTACCCAGGAGGAAGGCAGCAGGAGTCAATGCGTTTTGGAGTTAAGAGTGGAGGTAGGTGAAAGGAGCATTTACCCAGGAGGAAGGCAGCAGGAGTCAATGCGTTTTGGAGTTAAGAGTGGAGGTAGGTGAAAGGAGCATTTACCTGTGAAAGTAGAGAAGGCATAATTAGATTGCTGCGTTTAACTGCTTCATCTATGCACTCGTTCGAAGCCGCACTCAATCTGAAGCAGCACCCCCATCAGAGACTGTGCCCCCCATCAGAGATCTCCCCCATGAGCTGATCTAAATTTATAGGGAGATGCTCAAATGAGCATTCAACTCCACCCCAATTAGAAGCTGATAAAGATCACATGAGGAGTGGGGGATGATTCTCTCAGGAAACAGACACCGATCGTAAAACGGGTGCAGCTAAAGGTGAGAACTGGTCAACATATACAAAAATATAAATACACCATTTGTTCTGAATATAGCAGGAGTCAATGCGTTTTGGAGTTAAGAGTGGAGGTAGGTGAAAGGAGCATTTACCCAGGAGGAAGGCAGCAGGAGTCAATGCGTTTTGGAGTTAAGAGTGGAGGTAGGTGAAAGGAGCATTTACCCAGGAGGAAGGCAGCAGGAGTCAATGCGTTTTGGAGTTAAGAGTGGAGGTAGGTGAAAGGAGCATTTACCCAGGAGGAAGGCAGCAGGAGTCAATGCGTTTTGGAGTTAAGAGTGGAGGTAGGTGAAAGGAGCATTTACCCAGGAGGAAGGCAGCAGGAGTCAATGCGTTTTGGAGTTAAGAGTGGAGGTAGGTGAAAGGAGCATTTACCCAGGAGGAAGGCAGCAGGAGTCAATGCGTTTTGGAGTTAAGAGTGGAGGTAGGTGAAAGGAGCATTTACCCAGGAGGAAGGCAGCAGGAGTCAATGCGTTTTGGAGTTAAGAGTGGAGGTAGGTGAAAGGAGCATTTACCCAGGAGGAAGGCAGCAGGAGTCAATGCGTTTTGGAGTTAAGAGTGGAGGTAGGTGAAAGGAGCATTTACCCAGGAGGAAGGCAGCAGGAGTCAATGCGTTTTGGAGTTAAGAGTGGAGGTAGGTGAAAGGAGCATTTACCCAGGAGGAAGGCAGCAGGAGTCAATGCGTTTTGGAGTTAAGAGTGGAGGTAGGTGAAAGGAGCATTTACCCAGGAGGAAGGCAGCAGGAGTCAATGCGTTTTGGAGTTAAGAGTGGAGGTAGGTGAAAGGAGCATTTACCCAGGAGGAAGGCAGCAGGAGTCAATGCGTTTTGGAGTTAAGAGTGGAGGTAGGTGAAAGGAGCATTTACCTGTGAAAGTAGAGAAGGCATAATTAGATTGCTGCGTTTAACTGCTTCATCTATGCACTCGTTCGAAGCCGCACTCAATCTGAAGCAGCACCCCCATCAGAGACTGTGCCCCCCATCTGGGTATTGTTTTTTTTTCAGGCAGGTGATGCTGTTTTTTGTAAAAGCAATGCTAGCAGCGAATTAGCCGCTGGATTTCTTTTACAGGTGGCGGAAGGGGGTTCCTCCTGCTGCTCTCTGCATCAAACTGATAAGAGGCATGGAGGCACTCAGCTATGAGGAAAAATCAGAGGAACTGAATTTATTTAAAATGTGGAATAGACTCCCTCAAGTGTTGGTTCTGGCCAGCTCAGTGGATTGCCTTAAAAAAGGCCTGGATTCTTTCTTGAATACACAAAACATAACTGGATATTAACATTTATAGGTAAAGCTGATCCAGGGAATATCCAATTGCCTCTCGGGATCAGTAAGTAGCAAATTGGATCATTCTTAGCTGGGTTTTTTTGCCTTCCTCTGGATCAACTGTGGGTATAGGATTATAACTTTTTTTTTTTTAAATGGTTGAACTCAATGGACTTTTGTTTTTTTTCAGGCAGACTAACGTGTAACTATGTAACTGATGGTCAGTGTTAGTGCAATGTCAAACTACTCTCCCTATTGGTTGGCAGTGGCAGTAATTAACCACCTTGTGCTGCATTAGTGACACCAGTGTCAGTGTTAATTACCCCTTTATGCTGCATTAGTGGCTAGTGGCAGTGCTTATTAACCTCCGATATGCTGCAGCATAAAGGGTAATTAACACTGGTGCCACTAATGCAGCACAAAGGGTTGATTAACTGCCACTGGTCACTAATGCATCAGTGACCAGTGGCAGTGAATTAACCCCTCCATACATTACTAATGTAATTATTAACCCCCTCACTGCGCCCCCCCCCCAATGTAACAAACATGGCACTTGCATTCACAGTGCCGGCACCACTCTCTCCTTCTCTCCCGCCTCTGCTCTCTCTCCCACTCCCGGTCTCTGAATGACAGCCAGTTAGAGGCCAGGACTAGATATCATCTGTTGGGTGGAGATCCCTGACAGAATGTATTACTTAGTGAAAAGTATACCTTATGGCGCCGCTCCAAGCTATGGATGGAAGAAAAAGGATCATCCCACCAACAAGTGATTCCGGGTGATTCCAGTGTCAGCCAATACAAGTGAAGGGATAGATGCTGCTCAAGCGTTCCTAGGAGTCCAATGTTGAAGAATGGCCTCAGCTGCAGTTCAGGCCATGCCTTCAGATGCGTTTTGTCCCACCCACCGGGGCTTGTTCACAGAGGTCCTTTGTGACCAAGCCCCAGTTGTCGGGGTGAAACGCATCAGAGGGCATGGCCAGAACGGCATGGCCAGAGTGGCGGCTGAGGCCATTCCTCAACATTGGACTCCTGGGGTCGGTTGAGCAGCATCCATCCCTTCACTTAGAATGTATTACTTTCCACACTAGTGCCAAATGCAGGAGCATACTCGGCATCCCGCTGCAGCTCTACATGTGTGCTGTGATCTGGGCAGCAGCTTGGCTGACAGTTGGCAGGCAAGATCATGATTTTTTGCATGTCAGATCGCAATGCACAGATTGCTGACTCCCGCCCTAGGTCATCCTGACCATTTGCAACAACAGGAGATGGTCCCATAGAAGTCTTGAGGAAACCACTGTGTAAGCACAGACAGCACAATAAAAGTATTCCATGAAGGGTGTAAACACTGTGGAAGGATGCGACTGCAGGATATAGTAAGCATCTGGGGAGAGCAAAAGGGCAATTTAGGTTAGGAGGGAAGAGAAAAAAGTATTAATGCATTTATTATACATTATAAAACTTTTTAAATTAAATGATGCAGTATTCTTTAAGCAAATTCTGCTTTTCTTGTAGACATGTTTTCTTTGGATCTCCTGCAAACATTGTGTCCAGATCTATCTAAATGCTACCAGGTAAGTAGGGATCAAAGAATATGTCTGGGTCAGGGTTGTGGCCTTTTTGTTGAACCTATTGTGAAATCTAAATATTGCAAATTCAGATTCGAACCACATTAAAATCTATGGGGGGCTAATTGTGAAAATTGGTTCTGGACATTTCAATACTAATAAGCAAGGGATTGTAAAAAAAAGGGGTACGGGGAGCTGGACACTGCCATAGGTAACATACAATCATAGGAACAAAAAAATTCAAACAAAGTACAGTGAAAAGAGGGTCCACCTTTTATTGTAGCTTGAAGGGCAACATGGGAAAAACACCAATCCTTTAAATGACATGCTTAGAAGATGTCTTTAACCAGTACAGCTCTTTAGAAATACTACATACGTCCACGGAGTGAAATGCATTAGATTTGCTCAGCTGGCTCCCAGCTTGAAAGTGAAAGTTATGTGGTGACTGTATAGCCGCTGATCACTTTCACAGAACCGGTGGCTCGGTGCTCCCCTTCGTTGTTCCCGGGCTTTTTCATTCTTACCGAGAGCCCGGGAGCACAACCACCAGCTTAAGGATGATGAGTGATGTGACAGCAAGGCAAATCCATGCCTCAAGCTCACCTGTAATCAAAGAAACTGGAAGCAAAGATGACTTAGTCATTTTCGGTTTCATAACCACCATTTTTTGACTGGTACAGCCAATGGATACATCTAACCAAGCCAATCTGTGCTTGGTTGGATGCTGTGAAGGGCATGGGAGATATTGACCGCTAATGTCTCCAGAAAGAGTATTTATCACCTGCCCAATACTATCACATCGAGGTTTATTAACCCTATGTGATAGGAATCATGTAAAAACAATTAAATAACAGCTAAAATCAAACTATTTGGCGCTAGGGCCAAACCTATCAACAAAAAGCCGCTGACACTATACGCTGCTACGTATAACAAAATCGTAAATAACAAGTGCAGCACTAGAAAACAAAAGAAAACTTGATGTCACCTGCAGCAATCTATACATGGGATCCCGTTTCTCTCTTGGCGTTTCTATTATATACAGTGTGAGCTGGGGATAGGCAGCCAGGATATACGTATGCTTCCTGGGGTAAGCAGTCTTTCAGGCACAGATACCAAATCCAGTGAGATTAGTGTCAAACAGTGAAGGTGTTTATTAGTGCTATTTACAAAAAAAACTATATACAAAGTGCTGTACAGTGTTTAACCAAAATAAACAGGGCAGGAAAATATCCCACAACAAAAACCCCTAGTCGTGTCCCGGCTCTCACTACCCAGTACTGCAGGTCCTAACTACCAGACTGATCAAGCCTACTGCTTGTTAGCTACAACACACACAGCTAGTTCGTTTTCACCAACCTTTCAGCTCTCCAGACAGGACTTGTCTGATTCCCAGGCCGAGAGCTCTGGCAACAGGTCCCCGGTGGATTTAATTGCCCTTGGAGAGAGGTAAACTCTGCACTGGACCTCATATCAGAGATCCCTAAAGGTATAGGTAAGGAACCTGGGAGATCTATAAACCCCAAACAGGACTTTTTAAGGGTTCTTTTGGGATGCTCTGCCACAATAGTTACGTCCATATGTATTTGGACATAGGCACAATTTTTATACTTTTGGCTCTGTATGCCACCAGAATAAACTAAAATGGAATAACCAAAATTAATTTGAAGTGCAGACTTTCAGCTTTATTTGATGATGAGTCTATTTGGGGTTCCTCACTATTAGATGGCCTTTTTTCATTGGCGAGAGCTTGTTCATGAGCTGGTTAAGAAATTGGAGTTGTTTGGTGTTGGGGCCGTAGACATTAACGAGTGTGAATGGATCATTGTTGATAAGGCATACTAGGATCAGGAAGCATCCCAGAGTGTCAGCGTATTCATCTGTAAGTTGAAAGGATATTTTGTCTTTGATTGCAGTTAAGACTCCATTAGTTTTTTTACGATGGGAAGCCATGTATCTTGTTGAAAAGTTTTTCAGTTTGAAGAGAGATGTTTTAGTTGTATCAATGTGGGTTTCTTGGATAAAGATGATGTCTGCGCCTAGAGCCTGCAGTTCTCTGTTTAGTAAGGATCTCTTAAAGGGAGAGTTGAGTCCTCTAATGTTTAGTGATGTAATTTTAAGCATTGTGGATTAGGTTAGCTTTGTAGGAGAGATGGTATGTATCAATCTTTTGTTGATGGTTTGCAGTAGATTGACTTCTGGAGTGCTGATAGGTGTGAGATAAGAGTTGGAGTCACTTGTGGATAGGAGGAATATATGTGATTCCAAAAATGTGGTATTTGATCATGGAGTGAGGAAGACTGGCTGGAACAAAATGTAATAAACCAAAAACTTATATAAAAAACTTGCGAAGAATGCAAGAGTCATGGGTATCCTGGAAGACTACTGTCATTCAGGGGCATTTTCTCGCACTGAGCATAGACCGGGTATTTCCCGGTAATGACCTGTAGTTCACAGTTAGCATTTGAAGAGATCAGGTAGGTTCGGTATCATCTGAAGTAGGTGAGTTCGGGGGACCAACTTTTGGTGAGTTACAGGTTATGACCAGTCACCCTCCATTTGGTGGGGTTGCTGGTGGTTTTGTCGGTGGTCATCTTCTGGTATTATGTTCCATTCTTTGAAAAGGTTAATTCCTTCATCTAGGTTTCTTATGGTGTAGGTTTTACTTTGGAGCTTTATAAGGAGTTTGATAGGGAAGCCCCATTGGTACCCTATATTATGATTACTAAGTGCCTTTGTGATCGAAATCAATTTCTTCCTGCAGAGGAGTGTTTCTTTTGATAGATCTCCATGTAATTTGATCCCTGTGTGGGAGGTTGGGAGTGCTGAGGTATTTCGTGCAGCCGCCATTAGCTTTTCCTTGACATGGTAAAAGTCGATCCTACTATGACATCTCTTGGGACTGAGGCAGGTAGAAATGCTGATTTTGGAATTCTATGTGCTCTGTCGATTGCAGCTTCTGTTGTATTAATGGATTAGGTGCTGCATTAGTTGTTGTGCTGCATTCATCTTTTTGGGGGATTGAGAAATATAAACCCCACTGGAGGGGGAGCCATAAGATTCGGGTCTTGAGCCAGGCCAAATCTAAGTGGATATTTGCTATGCAAACCCAGGACCCTAAAGGACATAATATCGAATTTGATTTGAACTGCTTTATTAGTGGTTTTTAGCATTTAATGATTCTTTACATTTAGTGGTGGGTCACTTTATAGTGGTAGTTTTTGGATCATTGATCCTTTGTTATTGAGGTTGTTTCCCCCTCTTTATTCCGTTATCTCTTTGTTTAGTCTTTGGTCACGTTTTTCATATAACATTTTTTTCTTTTCTTCAGGTCTCGAGTTTTTTATGGCATATATTCATTCCCCTGGCCCCCATTTTTTAGCTGTTTTTATATTTACCATTATGTCTGTCATCTTTGTTAATATCTATAGCTCTTCATTTTATTTTATTACATTAAAGTTTGTGCTTTTATTTTAGCATGTACAGTATTCATATGAGTAATTTATCTGGTTTTTATATATATATATATATATATATATATATATATATATTTATTATATTTTTTTATGTATTTTTTATTATTATATATTTTTTCCTCCTTTTTATGTGCGGTTGTTCATGCGTTTTCTAAGCTGAGATTTTTCATGCGTTTTTTAGGCTGAGATTTTTTACCCCAAACTAGTATTGCCCATTCTCTTGTATTATTCCCCTTTATTGATTTTTCACACTAGTGTTTTTTGTATTCATCCATCTGTGTCCATTTTGGATTGTTTTTGAGGGTCTTGTCCATCCAGTTTTACTTTTATTTATACTATTTTCATATAATATTTTTGTGCCTTTAGTTGCCCTTTAGTGTATGTTTATATATATGTGTGTATATATATATATATATATATATATATGTATGTAGTTTTGTGTTTTTTCTTATCTTGCTTTTCCTTTTTTTCCCAATTTTTAAAAGTTCCATTAAAGGATTGTTTTTATCCAGCCTGTGCATGTTTCTATGCAGTGGTTGTCCCTATGGTCTTCAACATTATGGCTGCTGGACATCGGGCTCCGGGAAAATGGCCACCGGTCACCCGCCCCCTAGATTAGTTTCACCTATGAGCTCCCTTTAAAAGGAGCCCAGTGTCACCACTACCGTACCCTGATGAAGTCATGTGACAGTGATGTAACGCGTAGGTCGGAGAGCGGAATGTGTTGACATAATTTCGACACGAACAGCCGCAGTCATATTGGTACACCCATATCAGCACATGTGATTGATGCCTTGTTTGATCTGTTCCCATGTAAGTGCACATTTGTCTTTACGATCAATTTTATTTATTTACAATATTACACTATGGAAGCACTTTTTCTTGTGTCCTTTGGGGTGCTGTGAGCTGGCTGTTTTTTCTGGTTAAACGGACCCCTGGCAGACGTTCTGTGCTCTGGCTGATTGCAAGGTCCAAAGGTGAAAGCTATATTACCACCGCTGAGCAGCATGGTCCACCAGTGAGGGGGATATCATCCCTACATCGCCGTTTGGGATTCCACTTAAAGGGCCCCTGCAGTGAGTGTCCTGAAAGCCTTTTGGCCCCTTGGGGTCTGGGCACGGAGGTGAGGAGGCATTTTAGCCAGTGTGGAATTCACTAATCATTCACCTATCCACATTGTTTTGTTTTTTTTGGATGCGTTTTTGTTGGACGTTTTTGCAGATGAACTTTATGTCGCATTTATGATATTTTTTTTTTTAGTCACAATATTTTTTTTTTCATTGTGTTATTGTATTTTACATTTTACATTCATTTGGTTTCACTGTGCGTTTGTATCACCATTTTCTGTTTTATACTAGTTGCACTCTAAATATGTTTGCCACATTTATATATGGTATTTATATGGTCACTTATTAGTCGTTTTATGTCACATGGCCTTTTGATGCACATTGTGTTATGACCCTTTAGTCGCATGGTCATATTTTTTGGCCTCACTGTGCATTATTATTGTCATTCTTCTGTGATAAGTGGTTTGCCCACTTTTAATATTTAACCACATGCCACCCAGCCACTGTAGAAATACGGCGGCAGGGCGCCACGGCTGGGCAAAACCACGTTTTAAAACGTGTGCTTTTAAAACAGGTAGGGGGCGCACGCGAGGCGTGCCGCCACCCTACCTGTCCCGCCGATCACGGCCGCGGATGTCAGTAGCCGGGTCAAAGCCGGTCGTTACCGGCTATGTCGCGCCGATTAGCGGCAATCAGTGACAGAGAGCACAGCTGCAGTAGCTGTGCTCTCTGTCAGTTCCCTGACAGCTCCTGACACACTGATCGGGACAGAAGAGTCTATCTGTCCCGATCAGCGGTGTTCCCTGCAGTACATACCCCTGCCCCCTAGTAAAACACTCCCCTAGTAAAACACTCCGCTCACACAGTTAACCCTTTCACTGAATAATAAAGTTAACCCCTTCCTCCCCAGTGTCATTAGTACAGTGTCAGTGTTTTTTTTTTGCACTGATCACTGTATTGGTGTCACTGGGGATGTCAGTGACCCCATGTCAGTTCCCCCCGCAGTGTCAGAATGTCCGCCGCAGTTCCGCAGTCCCGCCATAAGTTGCTGATCGCCGCCATAAGTCACTGATCGTCGCCATAAGTTGCTGATCGCCACAATTATTAGTATAAAATAAATTAAAAATCCCAGTATCTTTCCCGCCATTTGTAAACGCTATAACTAGAGATGAGCGAATTATTCAAAAATTCGATTCAGCTGATTCGCCGAATTTGCGGGAGAAATTCGATTCGATGCGAATTTATTCGCCGTGAATTTAACTTATTAAAAGGGTTTCTAGGCTTCAGAGAGCCTTTATATTAGTGCAGAACACTGTACCTTTAATTTAAATGCCCTTGGAGTCTGCTGGGGAAGAGAAATAATACTGTCAGTCAGTATGACATGCAGATGAGTGCCGTCGATCTTAGAATCACCGCACACTTCACTCATTTGGGCAGTCACGGGGCACGACGAAGAAGAAGAAGAAGAAGAATGAAAAGAAGAATGAAAAGAAGAAGAAGAAGAATGAAAAGAAGAAGAAGAATGAAAAGAAGAATGAAAAGAAGAAGAAGAAGAATGAAAAGAAGAAGAAGAATGAAAAGAAGAAGAATGAAAAGAAGAAGAAGAAGAATGAAAAGAAGAATGAGAAGAAGAATGAAAAGAAGAATGAAAAGAAGAATGAGAAGAATGAAAAGAAGAAGAAGAAGAATGAAAAGAAGAATGAGAAGAAGAATGAAAAGAAGAATGAAAAGAAGAATGAGAAGAATGAAAAGAAGAATGAAAAGAAGAAGAAGAAGAATGAAAAGAAGAATGAAAAGAAGAAGAAGAAGAATGAAAAGAAGAATGAAAAGAAGAAGAAGAATGAAAAGAAGAAGAAGAAGAATGAAAAGAAGCAGAAGAAGAATGAAAAGAAGAAGAAGAAGAATGAAAAGAAGAATGAGAAGAAGAATGAAAAGAAGAATGAAAAGAAGAAGAAGAAGAATGAAAAGAAGAAGAAGAAGAATGAAAAGAAGAATGAAAAGAAGAAGAAGAAGAAGAATTAAAAGAAGAATGAAAAGAAGAAGAAGAAGAATGAAAAGAAGAAGAAGAAGAATGAAAAGAAGAATGAAAAGAAGAAGAAGAAGAAGAATGAAAAGAAGAAGAAGAAGAATGAAAAGAAGAAGAAGAAGAATGAAAAGAAGAATGAAAAGAAGAAGAATGAAAAGAAGAAGAAGAAGAATGAAAAGAAGAATGAAAAGAAGAAGAATGAAAAGAAGAATGAAAAGAAGAAGAAGAAGAATGAAAAGAAGAAGAATGAAAAGAAGAAGAAGAAGAATGAAAAGAAGAAGAAGAAGAATGAAAAGAAGAAGAAGAAGAATGAAAAGAAGAATGAAAAGAAGAAGAATGAAAAGAAGAGGAAGAATGAAAAGAAGAAGTATTCCAGTACAGCAAAAAGTGTATCTGCAGAGAGCTCCGCTATTTCTGACAGTTCTCTGACAGTTCCTTCACATTTACAGCGGTTGAAACATTGTATCTATTTATTTCTGAATAAAAGCATCTGTATCCTAAATGGAAACAAATAGATACAATGTTTCAACCGCTGTAAATGAACTGTCAGAACTGTCAGAAATAGCGGAGCTCTCTGCAGTGACACTTTTGCCGGCTGATCGGGAAAAATTTGATTCGTGCACCCGAAGTTTGCTAAAATTCGGATTCGATGCGAATCGAATTTTTCCTGATATTCGAAACGAATTCCACTTCGCCTGGTTCGATTCGCTCATCTCTAGCTATAACTTTCAAGTAAACCAATTAATTTACACGTATTGGGTTTTTTTTGTAGCAAACACATGTCGCAGAATGCATTTTGGCAGAAATTTATGACTAAATTTGATTTTTAAATTTTTTTTTACTGGACATGTTTTATAGCAAAAAGTCCAAAATTTTGTTTTTTTTCCTCAAAATTGTCAGACTTTTCTTTTTATAGCGCAAAAAATAAAAATGCACAGGCGATCAAATACCACCGCAAGAAAGCTCAATTTGTGGGAAAAAAAAGGATGTAAATTTCATTTATGTACCGTATTGCATGACCGCGCAATTGTCTGTTAAACTAGCGCAGCGCTGTATAGCAAAAAAATGGCAGAAATTGCAGTATCTATACCATAGTTTGTAGACGCTATAACTTCCACACAAAGCAATCAATATACACTTTTGGGATTTATTTACCAAAAACATGTAGCAGAATACATTTTGGCCTAAATTTATAACTAACTTTGAGTTTACTATATATTTTTTATAGCTGAAAGTAAAAAATATTGTTTTTCTTCAAAATTTTTGGTCTTTTTTTGTTTATAGCGTGAAAAATAAAAAGCGCACAGGTGATCAAATACCACCGAAAGAAAGCTCTATTTGTGTGAAAAAAGGACGTAAATTTCATTTGGAAGCAGCATTGCATGACCGCACAATTATCAGTTGAATTAGTGCAGCGCCGAGTAGCAAAAAGAGGCCTGGTCATTAAGGAGGGTAAATCCTCTGAAGGTCAAGTAGTTAAGCACTTCATTTTGTATTTTTCACATTTTGCTCCACTTTCTCATTAGTTGTATTCACGTAATTTCATTTATGTTATGATGGACTCATATGTTCCATTATTACTGTGATTTAGTTAATATTTTATATTTCCGTGCGTTTTGCCCACGGTCACGGTTTATCGTCTATTACACCTTTTGGTCCTCATTTTGGACCTTTATTATTTCACCTTTCCCTTTACCCCTATATTCCTTCCATTTACTGATTATGTTATGGTGTATTATCTATTGTCTTCCCATCTCATTACTTGTCTTGGAATGTCTGTGGCATTATTATGATTAGCGCAACATCAATTTTCTGTTTGTTGTTTCTTGCTAGTGGTATAGCCAGGTGTGTGCTGCTGTCGCAATAGTCCCATCTTTTCTAGTAGGGGCGCAAAAAGTTTTTTACATTTTTTAAACTCCCCAGCATGTTACCCTATGTCCATGGATACATAGGCTTTAATCAGCTTTTGTTCTGCTGGAAAAAAAAACTCAGAACTAGTGGGTTTCTAGAGGAGTTTTTTAGCTGGAAAAATGTTCAAACTGTAGTAAATGTGGGGTTCTTGGGTGTTTTCTTGAGCAAAATTTTTATTCAATTTCTTTTGTCTAAAAAAAATC
The DNA here is from genome assembly GCF_062004578.1 of Staurois parvus. NCBI lineage: Eukaryota > Metazoa > Chordata > Amphibia > Anura > Ranidae > Staurois > Staurois parvus. Next base: position 2,076,262 of record NW_028318609.1, on the reverse strand, counting down.
CCTAAAAATTGTAAAAGGGGAAAAATGCAGAAACGCTAATGCAAAAAAGCTAAAAAATGCTGAAAAACTTGGGTTTTTAATGAAACTTTACACAGCTAATGCTAACAGCGTTATTAAGACGCCCAGTGTTCATGGAGCTTAAGGGGTGAACAGGTGTAAGTGGTTAAGGAGTGGGGCCGCCGCATCCTTAACCACTGATCACTCATTCAGCTGTCAGTGGGGTTCCCTTGCTGACTGCTGAAGTGTAAACAAAACAGTTGCCTGCAGGTATCGGTAATTGGTATCAGTGAGAACGAAAAAAAAATATCAGTACTCGTACTCTCTGTAAACATTTTCCAATGGTCCATCCCTAAAATGCAATTTTTTTTAACAGTAAAAAGACGTGCATTTGTTTTTATAATTTTTTATGGTGAACTTATCCTTTAAAAGCTATAGGACATTTTCTCTTACAAAAGCATAAAGCTATAGTACAGTTTGTGAGCTTTTCTTGCTGCAGTACCACACAGCATTATTTTTCTTTTAAAGGGTAACTCTATTTTCGTTGGAAAAAATTTTAATTATATATATATATATATATATATATATATATATATATAAATATATAGTATCTACAATTATTATTTAAAAATAATATATGCTATTTGAAAGTATCTTTCTTTTGCAACATTTTATATTCATAACTCCACAATTCCAGAACACATGCTCCCTTTGTTGCTATCACAGACAAAGACTATTATTTTCAGCACATCATTGCATACTTGTGCAGTACAGTTGTGTGCACCAAAGCACCTCCCTATTGCCAAAGAGGTCAAACAGGTTTTGCATGCTGAGGTAGTAGGTTTTTTAATGGTTTTTTAAACAGTATTTTGTAGTTTTTTTGCATGCGGAGGTAGTAGTTGTTTTAATGTCAAATGGTATTTTGTAGTTACAGATTAATTTCTTTAATTTATTTGGACCATTTTTTGTTTTCTCATTGTAAGGTTGTCCATGCCCAGTGGAAACAAACATGTCCAGGGACAGCAGTGCAACCTGGGTACTAACCTAAAAAAACTATGCAAAAAAATATTATTATACAGGATTTATATAGCACCAACAGTTTGCTCAGTTCTTTACAATATAAAGGGAGACAATACAGCAACAGTACAGTTCAATACAAAAGGGATAGGAGAGCCCTTGGAGATTACAATCTAAGAGGGAGGGGCTGGTGATACAAAACATAATAACTGTGGGGGATGGACTGATAGGAGAAATACAGGCTAGTCTTCCCCGAAGAGATAGGTTTTTAAGAGAATGCCTAAAAGTGGGCAGAGTGGGCGATAGTCAGGTAGATTGGGGTAGAAAGTTCCAGAGGATGGGTTAGGCTCTTGAGAAGTCCTGGAGATGTGCATGGGAGGAGGAGACAAGGGAGATAAATTTTACTAGGTTAGACAATGGCATCCTAGAAGGGCTGACAGCCACAAGAACCACTCTGCACATAGTACTTCTTTGATGGAAAGCTGCTTTCCAATTTGCCCTTCATTACATATCAGGGTTTTTCTGACAATGTAGAGGGTTTTATAGCAAAAGTGGACACTGACAGTTCAAAGAAGTTGAAAGTCTCATTCGATAAACCCAGTAAAGGAAAACACAAAAAATAATAAATAAAACATACGTACTTGGTAATGTTCTATGGAAGTTGATACCTCCAACAGCTATATCAAGAAATTGCAGTTTCCAGGATCGGGGGGGGGGGGGGGGCCTTCAAGCCAATACATATCTGTTGAACTTGCTGTAACGATTTTAAGGGCTACTGTTATTTATGTCCCTCTACCTCTTAAAGATCTGACTTGTTAACAATAGAACAATGTATACTCCATTCTGTGATTCTGACCATTGGTTCTAATGTAAACACCTTTGAAATGTACCTTATTCACACTCGATAATGTTTGACTTTGTATTTGCTGACATACTTTAATAAAACTTGTTTGGAAAAAATAAATAAATAAAACATACTACAGAGCTGTAAAGCAATCAAATAAAAAAATACATCTAATTGAAGCCACCAAATACAAATATTTAACTAGTGTTAAATTAATAAAGAATATTGTACAGTCAATCAATAAAAATGTTTAATGATAGCCAGTCAGGAAGACAATTAAAAGACTGAAAGGTCAGCCGAGGTGAAAACTGCTAGAAAGCAACAACATGGAAGATTCAGGTGAATACAATGAAACTATGCATGGTCAATTGCCTTGCAGCAAAAATTAAAAAAAAAAATAATGACACTCGAATGGCAGAGGTGATGGCAATGACTACAAGGAATTCCACTTTGTAACTAAAAGTAGGGAGAGGAATGTCATTAATTGGTTAAAAAAAAGCCATTTCTGAAGCTCACAAAGAACCAGATAGTCATGGAAAAATGGAGAGTGAACCCTCTGTTGAATTTGTTAGTGAAGGGTGGAGCCTATAAAATGGATCTGGGGTAGAATCTAAGCACACATTACATATCTTCACCACCCTGCAAAGAATGATGAATTTTAAAGGTGGGTGTACCAGGTGGCGGCTCTCAGACACCTGTTTAGGTAAAAACTGACCAGGAATAGAACCAGATTATTCCAGAAAAACTGACCTTCAGAAACCCTCAGGGTCTGCTTTGGGGGACCTTTGGAGGGGTCTGTGTATATTTTTTTTAAAAGAAGCCAGGAGGGAAATTACATTTTCTGGCAATTTAAAACACTATTTTCTTCCCAGCCGAGTGGAATTTGAAACGTGGAAATAAATATATTTTAAATTTTGACCATAGATAATCTTTAAGTAATAAATTATTTACACTAATAATTAAAGCACTGATCATCAGTGCACCCCATCAGTGCCAATCAGTAGCCATCAGTGCAGGGACGGACTGACAACTCATGGGGCCCCTGGGCAATAGGGGATCATGGAGCCCCTGTGCCCTTGCCCAAACTCAAAAAAGCCTATGAAAAAGGTACCCCCTACTGACCCCGGGCCCTCGGGCAGTGCCCGAGTTTCCAAATGGTCAGTGTAGCGTATCAGTGCCGATCAGTGGACTATATAAGTGCCCATCAGTGCAGCCTATGAGTGCCCATCAGTGCCATCTTATCAGTGCAGGCTCATCAGTGCTTCTTCATCAGTGCCAATCAGTACAGCTTATCAGTGTCCACCTTGTCAGTGCAGCCCTATCTGTGCCCATCAATGCAGCCTCACCAGTGACAATCAATGCAGCCTCATCAATGGCCATCAATGCAGCCTATCAGTGGCCATAAATGCAGCCTATCAGTGCCTATCAATGCAGCCTCATCAGCACACATCAGTGAAGCAGGAAATGTACTTATCTGCAAATTTTTATAACAGCATCTAAGAAAAGAATTTTGTTTTTCAAAATTTTTGGTCTTTTTTCACTTGTTTAGCAAAAAATAAAAACCACAATGGTGATTAAATACCACCAAAATAAAGCTCTATCTGGCTCAAAAATATGATAAAAATATTTGGGCACAGTGTTTTATGACTGCGTAATTGTCATTCAAACTGCACAGCACGGAAAGCTGTATTCGTAGCTTCATCTGGGGGATGTAGTAACTGGGGGATGTAGTAACTACATCCCCCAGACGAAGCTACGAATCCCTGTGGTGCAATGCGTTGGGGAGGGGCAGTGACGTCACCACATATCTGACTACCTAATACGGCGAGTACTGACAGTGTGTGCAAGCACACCTACGAGGCTGGTCTCCACCGCATGCAGCGGTTTTATCATAAAAGCGTGTATTGTTTTTCACAATGTGAGTGCATAATGGGCGCACAATAAAGTCATGGCCCACACAAGGAACAATAGAGAGCTGGATTGAGGAGTGCTCTGAGGAGGGAGAGATCCTTATTATGCTACATGTCTTGGCTAAAAAAAAATCCCAATACGTGTTAATTATTGGGAAAAGTGTGAAAGTTCTAGCATCTACAAATGGCGGTATATATACTGGAATTTTTTTTTTTTTTACTAGTAATGGTGGTGATCAGTGACTTATAGTGGGACTGCAGCCCCATTAATTTTCTTAGCAACCAAATTAGTGCCCCCCAATACTGTTCTTAGTCCTCCCAATACTTCCTGAGCCTCCCCATTACTGTCTTCAATGACCCCATTAATGTCCTCAGTGACCTCATTAATGTTCTCAGACTCTCATTACTGTCCTAAGCCCTGCCATTACTGTCCGGATATTTCCCTCTTACAGTAACTGTCCTAAGCCCCCATTGCTGTCCTCAGTTTTCCCATTATTGTCCTCAGTCCCCCCATTACTGTCCTGAGCCCCCCTTAACTATCCCGAGTCCCTCCTTAACTGTTCTGAGCTCCTCCATTACTGTTCTGAGGCCCCCCCCTTAACTGTCTTTAGTCCCACTATTACTGTCCTCCGTTCCCCCCATTACTGTCCTGAGCTCCCCCTATTACTGTCCTGAGTTCCCCCTTAACTGTCCTGAGCACCCCCTTAACTGTCCTGAGTTCCCCCTACTACTGCCCTCAGTCCCTAATGACTAAGTTGAATCCCCTCTTAACTGTTCTGATCTACCCACTTAACTGTCCTTAGCCCCCCTTAACTGTTGTGAGGCCCCTCTTAACTGTAATGAGACCCCCATAACTGTCCTGGGTTCCCCCCTATTAATGTCCTCAGTCCCCCATTACTGTTCTGAGCCCCCTTAACTGTCCTGAATCCTCTCTTAACTGTTCTGACTGCCTCCATTATTATCCTGAGCTACCCCCTTAACTGTCCTGAGCCCCCCTTAACTGTCCTGAGCCCCCCTTAACTGTCCTGAGCCCCCCATTACTGTCCCAAGTCCCCCCATTACTGTCCTGAGCTCTCCCCCTTAACTGTCCTGAGCCCCCCATTACTGTCCTCTGTCCCCCCATTAGCAGCTTGAAAAAGGAGCGCACTTCCGCCTTCCACGGCCAGCGCATGCTCCGAAACGCATCGCAGTTCACCTTGGGTACCTGACGTCATCACGGCCACGCCATCGCTGCGTTCCAGCGTGCGTTCCAGCGTGAGTTCCACCTGGCTCTGAGGGAGGATGTGCACGCCGGCCGGCCTGACCGCTGTCCCCCTCCAGCCACCACGCTGCTCCAGCAGCACGCTGATCTCTCCATACCGCAAACAGATGACGGCTCTTCACCATGGATACCCACCTTACTGTTAACCACGGTTTTTATGCGTACAATTACCTTACCTATGTGAGTGTTCCTACCTATATACTTTAATAAAGAGATATACTGCACTTAGAGGCGCTTCTCTCCCTTTCTCACCTACAGAGTCTGCTACAGCCTATTTGGAAGCCTTGCCCTCAGTGCTACACGGGTCCTCACGCTTTTCATATAACAGCCATAGCTACCACCATTACCCCATACCAAGATTACCCAGGACTTCCAGCAGTGCTTGTACTGATACACCCCCCTCATTTCTCCCTCTTAACTGTCCTGAGATCTCCCTATTAACTGTCCCGAGCCCCCATTGCTGTCCTCAGTTCTCCCATTACTGTTCTGAGCTCCCCCATTACTGTCCTGAGCTCCCCCCCTTAACTGTCTTCAGCCCCCCATTACTGCCCTGAACCCCCCCTTAACTGTCCCCTGAGCTCCCCCCTTAACTGTCCTGAGTTCTCCCATATTCTCCCCTATTACTGTTCTCAGTACCCCCATTACATTCCTGAGCAACCCTTTAACTATCCTGAGTCCCTCCTTAACTGTTCTGAGCTCCTCCATTTCTGTCCTGAGCTCCCCCATTACTGCCCTGAGCTCCACCCCCTTAACTGTCTTCAGTCCCACTGTTACTGTCCTCAGTTCCCCCCATTACTATCCTGAGCTCCCCCTATTACTGTCCTAAGTTTCCCCTTAACTGTCCTGAGTTTCCCCTACTACTACCCTCAGTCCCCCTATTACTGTCCTGAGCCCCCCTTAACTACCCTGATTCCCCTCTTAACTGTCCTGAACTTCCCCCTTTAGCTGTCCAACACCCCTCCATTACAGTTTCCAGCAATCCCATTAATGTCCTCAGCCCCCCTTCACATCATCCCCCTCCCATCCTGTCTTACCTTACACAGACAGGGAGGAGAATGGGAGGCATGGCAGGTTTGGCCAGAGGGCGGGAGCTGCAAGCTGGTGGTTGGCTGCTAGGGACACTGTGCATCCTAGCAACCAATCACCAGCTTGTTAACTCGGGCAGCCCTCGCCCTCAATCCAGAGCTGTCCCACCTCCCACTGTTGGCTCTGTGAGAATGAGAATGGCAGCGGCGATGGTGACAGCTCTGGGCAGAATGGCTCCTAAATGTGGGCTGGATAGAACATTGACTCAGTCCGGACACGGTCCGCAGTCTGCCATTTAGTGATGTCTGTTTCAGCTAGTTGAACCCTGGACACTCTCCAGCTGTTTAGACTACTGCTTATGAATAAATGTGTTCTCATATGTGAATCATGTAAACTGGTTTATAAAACTGTGCACTGTAACCGTTGTCTACTATTTACTGTAAAACATTTCATAGACATAAACCACGTCATTCAAGGAAAATCTAATTAATTAGTATGTTAATTAAATGGGAACATATTTAGTTTGTACATACCTACTTCTTATTCCACAGCATATATAATTCTGCATATGATGACATAGCAATCTAACCAAATGAAAAAGCTTTAGAGTAATTAAACTATGAAACACTGAGATCTAGCATTCCAATGATAAATGTAAACAAGGAGAGGCTTCACTTTTTGGGTTATTTTTTTCCAGATGTATAACTTGATGTTTTATATATTTTTATTTAATTTTCTTAAAATATTTATTGGACAGATAAACCTTTAATACAGGGTGCACTGTGACACAGGATTCACAGAGCACTAAGGGTTTCTAAAGAGACAGCACAACAGAAGCTGTTAACTTTCAGGCTCCTAAATAATGTAAAAAAGCAATCAGAACAGTCAAACAAAATACAAATACATATGAACTATATATGAATCACTGTTTGCAAGCTTATACAACTTTAGAGTGATCTCACTACACCCCCAGCATCAAACAAATATACAAAATAGGTGTAGCACAACCTATACTAAATTAATAACAAATAATATAAGTCCAAATCATAAACATAAAGTCTATTCATAGTGCCAGTAATCCCCTCTGTGTTAGAATGTGTCACCAATGTTCACAATATCACACAACTGGTTCTGCAATGCGTGCCTCCACCACATGAAACAATTAAATGCTCACCTCCAAGTTTGAACTCTGAATAAATAATGAGGTCAAACAGTCCCCTCTAGGGTGTAATGCCAGGGCTAGATGCTTTTATAGATGCACAGTACTCAGCTTCTCTCCATTGCATGCACCACTCAAACTCACATAATATGTAAAACAACATGTAAAAGGCAAAAATGTCTTATGCTTTTAATAGATTGGTTATTTTTTTGTATACATTGGTTTTATTGCATTGTTTGAGATTGTAATATTCAAAAAGCAAATAAAATAATAGGTTCAGTTGAACAGTTCAGTCACCACATCCCCTGCCAATGTATGAAAAACAAACAACAAAAGAAAAAATGTGATTTTATATGGTGCTGATACTTTTTCTCAGAACAAATTGGACAAACTCATTAGAATAAAAATATCAGAATTTTATTACAAAATTACATTTAAAAAACATTTAAGATATGTAAAAACTCCTAAGACATTTGGGTAAGAATTTAAAGCAGGCCATGTTTCCTAATCACCCCCCAGGAAAGAATCTTCCCTCCCCAAACCTTTGTTATAAAATACATGAATATATCAACATAGTTAATATACTCTATGTCAGGAAGAGGGTGCACAAAATCCCAACATGTTTTTCAATTTTGCTTCTTCAGGGGTTCATTTGGAAAGAATTTATTTGCAAATTATGGTGGAAAATAAGTATTTGGTCACCTACAAACAAGCAAGATTTCTGGCTCTCACAGACCTGTACCTTCTTCTTTAAGAGGCTCCTCTGTCCTGCACTCATTACCTGTATCAATGGCACCTGTTTGAACTTGTTATCAGTATAAAAGACACCTGTCCAAAACCTCAAACAGTTACACTCCAAACTCCACTATGGTGAAGACCAATGAGCTGTTGAAGGACACCAGAAACAAAATTGTAGACCTGCACCAGGCTGGGAAGACTGAATCTGCAATAGGCAAGCAGCTTGGTGTGAACAAATCAACTGTGGGAGCAATAATTAGAAAATGGAAGACATACAAGACCAATGATAATCTCCCTCGAGCTGGGGCTCCACGCAAGATCTCACCCCGTGGGGTCAAAATGATCACAAGAACGGTGAGCAAAAATCCCAGGACCACACGGGGGGACCTAGTAAATGACCTGCAGAGAGCTGGGACCAACGTAACAAAGGCTACCATCAGTAACACACTACGCCGCCAGGGACTCAGATCCTGCAGTGCCAGACGTGTCCCCCTGCTTAAGCCAGTACATGTCTGGGCCCGTCTGAAGTTTGCTAGAGAGCATTTGGATGATCCAGAAGAGGATTGGAAGAATGTCATATGGTTAGATGAAACCAAAATAGAACTGTTTGGTAGAAACACAACTCGTCGTGTTTGGAGGAGAGAGAATGCTGAGTTGCATCCAAAGAACACCATACCTACTGTGAAGCATGGGGGTGGCAACATCATGCTTTGGGGCTGTTTCTCCACAAAGGGGCCAGGACGACTGATCCATGTACAGGACAGAATGAATGGGGCCATGTATTGAGATTTTGAGTGCAAACCTCCTTCCATCAGCAAGGGCATTGAAGATGAAACGTGGCTGGGTCTTCCAACATGACAATGATCCCAAACATTCCACCCGGGCAACGAAGGAGTGGCTTCGTAAGAAGCATTTCAAGGTCCTGGAGTGGCCTAGCCAGTCTCCAGATATCAACCCCATAGAAAACCTTTGGAGGGAGTTGAAAGTCCGTATTGCCCAGCAAAAGCCCCAAAACATCACTGCTCTAGAGGAGATCTGCATGGAGGAATGGGCCAACATACCAGCAACAGTGTGTGCCAACCTTGTGAAGACTTACAGGAAACGTTTGACCTCTGTCATTGCCAACAAAGGATATATAACAAAGTATTGAGATGAACTTTTGATATTGACCAAATACTTATTTTCCACCATAATTTGCAAATAAATTCTTTCCAAATCAGCCAATGTGATTGTCTGGATTTTTTTTTTTCATTTTGTCTCTCATAGATGAGGTCTACCTATGATGCCAATTACAGGCCTCTCTCATCTTTTTAAGTGGGAGAACTTGCACAATTGGTGGCTGACTAAAAACTTTCTTGCCCCACTGTATATGGACTTGTAATTTTATATTGTCTCACTATACTATAGTATAGTGTGATGTAGCGCTATTGTTATTTCATTGGTACATTATTGGGCTGCACTATTATTTTTCCTTTTTTTTGGTTTCTATGTGTGTGGTTAAAAACACATTTCGGTGCTTGAACTAGCAACAATCTGGTATCTACTGGTTGTAGAAATTCAGATTTATGTTCAAAATTTAATTCCTATTAATTTTATTTACAGTTCTTTTGGTAAAGAGCATGAGATTGTACAAATTACTTTTTGACATCCGAATCTCCGAATAGCAAACATTTTGTCCAAATTGCAATTAGTAACAAACTGAATTGGACATGTCTAGTTCAGACCATTGATCGCAGAGTTTGTCAGAGGGACAGAGGGAAGTGACAAAGGGAAAGGTGCCAGCACCAGCTTTCTCTGCATCCCAGAGATCTTATGTAACCAAATGCCAAGAAGTACAGAAAAAGCTGGTGCTGATCTGAATAGATGAGACACAAAAAAATGTTCTTTAGGAGCACCCACTCTCACTATGCCCAGCAGCCTACCAAACAATGTGGTATCATGGCACACTTTGCATTGTACACTTTCTTTAGATCACAGACATCTGTCTCTACCATGGAATGGTTAGTTGGTTTATTTTCTCCTAAGACCAAATGTTCCCAGTCCTTCTCTGAGACCTCCTTATACCTTCTTGTTTGATGAATGCGAGAAAGGCAGCAAGTGAAAAGTATACCTTATGGTGCCATTCCAAGCTATGGATGGAAGGAAAATGGATGGAAGAGGGGAGCGATTCCAGTGTCAGCCAATACAAGTGAAGAGATGAACACTGCTCAACTGACCCTGAGAGTCCAATGTTAAGGAATGGCCTCAGCCTCTGTACTGGCCATGCCCTCTGATGTATTTCACCCCGCCCACTGTGGCTTGGTCACAGAGACCCCCAGTGAGAGGGGTGAAATGCATCAAAGGGCGTGGCCAGAATGGTGGCTGAGGCTATACCTTAACATTGGACTCCTGGAGTCGGTTGAGCAGCTTCCATCCCTTCATTTGTAGAGGCAGCAAGTGCACACAACACTTCTCATGGCTCTGCCCTACCACCTTGTAAAAAGGACCATTGTGGCCCTAGGCTCCAGATTTTTTTGAAGTGGCACAGGTCTTTCACCCAAGCATGGAAAAGAATGGAATTGTGGTTCTGGCTATAAAAATGTATCTCTGGCAATAAGAGTGGAAAATTTCTTGCCCGGGCTTTACAATCTAAAAAAGCTGCTCGGCACGTATATCTGCTCCATTCTAAATTTGGTAACTCACTGAAATTGTCGTCGGATATTGCGAAGGAATTTGAGGAGTATTATTTTAACCTTTATAACTTACCCCTACCATCCAAACCAACAGGTGATACTAGGCCACGTAAGACCATTATACAGCAATTCCTTAAACAATATCTTCCTAAATCGATATCTAGATCACAAGTGAAGGATTTAGAGGGAGCTCTGACGTCGCATGAACTTCAACAAGCTATTGCGCAATTGAAACCGGGTAAAAGTCCAGGACCTGACGGTTTTACCAATTCTTACTACAAGTCTTTTCTTGACGTCTTGGGGCTTCCATTTCTACAGGCCTTCAACTCACTAGACACGCCAGGGCAGTCTATGCGCCATCTTTCCGAGGCTCACATCACGGTTATACCCAAAGAGAATAAGGACCATACATCACCTGCAAATTATCGTCCGATCTCTCTATTGAATGTTGATCTAAAGATTTTTGCCAAGATTCTGGCTACCCGTTTGCAACAGGTAATAGATTCCATCATATCACCGGACCAGGTGGGCTTTGTTCCAGGGAGAGAGGCCAGAGATAACACTATAAGGGCCATGAATATACATCATTGGTTAACCCAAAATCAACGATCTGGATTCTTTCTCTCGTTAGACGCCGAAAAGGCGTTTGACAGACTAGCATGGGATTACTTAGAGGCAGTTCTGATTGGCATTGGACTACCTTTGCGTTTTTTGTCATTTATTCTGTCTTTATATAATGCCCCCACAGCACGAGTGCGAGTGAATGGCTGCCTTTCGGATTCCTTTTCAATCAGCAATGGGACTAGACAGGGATGCCCACTATCACCCCTCTTATTCATTCTTACTCTGGAACCTTTCTTGAACTGCATAAAAGATAATGATAACATTAAGGGGATTTTGATCAATGGCAAAATGCATAAAGTGGCAGCCTTTGCTGATGACGTGTTACTTTTCTTGACTGACCCACATATCACGATACCTAATCTGTTACAAGATTTCAAATTATTTCAGTATTTGGCTAATTTTAAAATCAACTTTTCTAAATCCCAAGCGCTTAATATATCATTGACTCCAGATGTGATTAGACAGGCGACACTAAATTTTCCCTTTACCTGGCAACGTGAAGCTATCACTTACTTAGGTATCCAACTACCATCCCATCTTACAGAACTGTATACAAAAAATTTTCTTCCCCTCTTACGTAACATCTCCAAAGACCTCCAGACATGGAACAAACCTTGGTTCTCGTGGTTTGGTAGAGCAGCAATTCTTAAGATGAACGTGCTCCCCAGAATATTATATTTACTACAGACAATACCAATTCAATTGCCAAATTCGTTCTTTCAATCGTATAAAACGCTCTGCTCCTCCTTTCTGTGGTATAATAAACGTCCAAGAATTAGCTATGCCCAACTCACTATGCCCAAGCAGAATGGAGGTATTGGATTACCAGATATTAACCGTTATTACAGGGCTTGCCACCTAGCCAGGTTAGTAGACTGGACCACGAATCACATTCCTAAGGTCTGGGTTGGTTTGGAGGCTGATTTTTCTCAGACGCCTCTTTCTACCTCCCCATGGCTGAAAACTTCCCACGTCCCTTCTGAGTTTCGGAGTCATCCACTTATAGGTCCCACATTACGCTGTAGCTCACAATTATTCCAGAAAAAAGAACTTTCTTCCTCTCCGAGCCCTTTCACTCCGATCAAAATGAATCCAGACTTTGTTCCAGGGATGTCTCCAACATTTCTCGCTGGGTATAACCGTGATGATAACCTGACAGTACGTCAACTCTTCAAAGATTCTAAGCTCTTATCTAGCGAAGACATTACTCGGGCGTGGCCCTCCATCACTCTAACGCCTTGGATGTATAGACAATTACACCACTTTTTGCGTAACTCCCCACATTTACAGGATTTGTCAAGATCGCTTACTGCATTTGAGAAGCTCTGCTTTACAGACTCCCCTCAGCGGCATGTAATATCTAAGATATATTCTTTTTTGGAAAGTTCCAATACCTCTCATTTGCAGAGGGCTTGTATAGCCTGGCAACGTGATCTACAAATCCCACTCTCTCCAGAGGACTGGGACCGGATTTATGATCACATACATAAAGGTTCCATGTGTGTTTCTACACAAGAAGGCAACTACAAAGTATTTTCCAGGTGGTACAGAGTTCCATCTGTGCTTCATAAATTTGATCCTAGTGTTCCTAACTTATGCTGGAGAGGTTGCCAGACAACAGGCACTCTTTTGCATATATGGTGGGAGTGCCCGCAACTGCAGCCCTTCTGGAGAAATGTTTTGGACATAATCGCACAAGTCACTACATACGCCCTAGACTTTACCCCAGCACAATGTCTACTCCATCATTCCTCTCTTCCTGTGAAGACCTATCGTAAGTCGCTTGCTTTACACATGATAAATGCGGCAAAACAGTGTATTCCTGTTCATTGGCGATCAGACCATATTCCCACCATGCGAGAGTGGATTCTTAGGATCAATAAGATCGCGGAAATGGAGGAGCTGATCTCAGTGGCGAAAGAACACCCCGAGCGATTCAGGAAGACATGGGCATGTTGGACTCACTTCCTATCTACTGAGACTTATCATGGCTTAATGAAGGAATGAGCGAGCAGATTTGGTAAACTGGAGAACCTCTAGAACTTTCACCCCAGGAATAATTCCTTTACTGGACTTTAAAGAGATTATAACCTTAATTTAAGACAGCATCTGTTATAACCAGGCCGATACTATGTGATGTGATTGGTTTAGTTATACTTATTTAATTCTAATCCCCAACTCCCCCCCCCCCCTTTTTTTTTTTTTTTTTTTTTTTTTTTTTTTCTCTCTCCCCCCCTATTTATATGTCTTCCTTATCCCACTCCTCCTCACTCTGATATTACTTCCCATACTCCTTTTCCATTTCCACTCGAGTCTCTTTCTTTTCTTTTCTTTCTCGTTTTAGCAACCCTTTTTCTCATATTCTAAATAGCAATATTATTTACAAGGATCAGAACACTTCTAGATGTACAAGTGTGATAATACTTTAGAAAATTAACCCACGATTTTTGGATACGGATATAGCAGACATATGTGCCTTGAGATAATTCGTTTGTCTTGCGCCTCATAGTCTTGCTGCTTGAGCTCTCTCTACATAGAGACTACTGTATACCATATTTATCGAACATTACAGATGGTAAATATTATTACTATGGTTATACTTTTTGCATATGCTTTATTGTGGGAATTGGATGCTTGTTGCTCTAAAATCTATTCTAACGTCCTATTCCCGTCTGCGATACGGGAGAACATATATGAAGATGTGCACGGACTGCGATCCGTATCTGTCTATGATCTGTTTTGTCTTTCTTACTTCAATAAAACTTTTTTGGAATAAAAAAAAAAAAAAATGTATCTCAGTTTTGCCTTATGTTTAGAGAAATCTCTCTATATTATTGCCCTTTATATCTTTTCAGGTGTTTTCTGATGATGCTGTTGATGGTAAATCTAACTATCTGGATTATCATGGTGACTGAAGAATCCAAACATCATACAATTGAACTAGAGGAATACTTTAAGAGAAATTATTCTGAAACAAATAAAAGTGAAAAACAAGGTACAAGCATTTTTTACCTTTACATTTTTTTTCTTATACCTGACAGCTAGAATTGTTGTCATTCTGTCCCGACATGAGCAATTGCCCCAGAGCCACAACAATATTCACACCTAACTTGAAAGTTTGAAAGTAAGCTAGAGGCATAAAAATTTGATGTGCTATAAGCTGGCCATACAGGAATCGAATTCCAAAAGAATTTGCTTTTGAAAATCTTTTCTAAGAATTTTAGTTTAAATTTCGCACCATTAGTGGGCCACAGCAATGGCCGATTTTTGAGCAACCATCGATATTGAGTGATCGGTATGTTGGAAATTTTTTTAAAAATGAACACATTTCTAATCAATGATAGGAGAAGCATATGAGAAATGTAATTGAAACAGAAATGAGCATGAGCTGTGATCTGGAAAGAAAATATTTGGCCACAAAAATTGTTCGAATTTCAAAATCGATGGTGGCACCATCAGATACAAAAAGCACAAAATTTCTGATTTTCTAAAGAAAATTTGTTCAGAATTCGACCCATGTATGGCATGCCTTAGATATGTACACTGCAACTCAACTACACACCAGTTATCATAAGGCAGGTGATTGACCTAAAAAAAACAAAAAAACATTTGAGCTCAAAACTCAAACAGAAAAAAATGCCACTCACAGTAAAATGGGAAAAGCAGGATACAACAGGAAATGGTTTTTATTTTATTTATTGTCCACACTGGGAAATTCTCTCTCATTCTATTTCTCTTGGTGACTATTGTCCCCTGCATTAAAAGTGAGATAACATCTACAACTGATGTTACTGAAGAAGGAATAAAGAGGAAACCTTCAAATGAGGAGAATGGTTCCAAGGTCAACTGTCTTAGAGGAGGAGTTTCTTCAAGTTTGTGAGATTTCCTTCAATTTTCTGCAGTTTAACTGGAATAGGAAGTGAAAGAAAATCTACGCAATGAGATTCGGACAGCTAAAAAAAATTACAGGGCTTTAACCATTCTCTTCTTTATTCAAAACAAAAAACATGTCTTTGGATAACATTCGAAGAGTTTTTTCACTATACAGTTATCAGTCACCAAGAATGAGAGGACAGTTTCAACTAACCCAATTTCGTAGCAAACTTATGGATTTCATATTCACAGGAAGGTAATTGAAATTAGTGTTTAGTTTCATCATGTAGCACTACAAGGTGGGATTAGTTTAAATTAAGTTCACCTTTAACCTTTTCAGGTTTTACCCCCTTCATGACCAAGCCATTTTTTTTCTATTTAGCACTGCATTACTTTTACTGGTAATTGCACGGTCATGCAACAACGTACCCAAACAAAATGTATATAATTTTTTTTCACACAAGTAGAGATTTCTTTTAGTGGTATTTGATCCCCACTGTTTTGTGGTGAAAAAAACAACAACAATATATTTCTTTCTGTTATAAAACATCCAATTTAAAATAATAATGATTGGTTTGAGTGAAAGTTATAGCATCTACAAACTGTGGTATATGTCTGCTTCTCGTCCGCCCTATAGCAGAAATACTGCTACAGGGCGGCACAGGTGCACAAAATCACATATATGTACGTGATTTTGCATTTCCGGGTAGGGTGTGCACGTGGGCCGATCGTGGCCATGGTTGTCATTCGTGGCCATGGTTGTCAATGACTGGGTCCCGGCCGGTAATTACTCGCAGGCGTTCAGTGATTTCCGATGATCACCAACGGGAAGTAGGACTGTTTTTTTTACTAACAGTCCTCCTCCCTGTCAGCTCGGGCACACTGCTCTGGATGGCTGTGCACAGGGGTGCTAAAAGTGAAACACCAACCCACCGCCACCTAGTAAAATACTCCCTGCACACAGTTAACTCTTTGATTGCCCTTCATGTTAACTCCTTCCTGCCCAGTGCCGTTAGTACAGTGTCCGTGCTTTTTATTAGCACTGATAACTGTATTGGTGTCACTGGGGATGTCAGTGACACCAAGTCAGTTCCCCCCAATGTCAGAATGTCCGCTGCAGTCCCACTATAAGTCGCTGATTGCCGCCATTACTTGTAAAAATGAAAAAAAAAGCATCCCAGTATATATACCTCCATTTGTAAACGCTATAACGTTTACGTAAACCAATTAATTTACACGTATTGGATTTTTTTTTAGCAAAGACATGTTGCAGAATACATTTTGGTGTAAATTTATGACGAAATTTGATTTTGAAATTTTTTTACTGAACATGTTTAATAGCAAAAAGTACAAAATTTAGTTTTTTCCTCAAAATTGTCGGCCTTTTTTTTTTATAGCGCCAAAAATAAAAACCGCACAGGTGATCAAATATTACCAAAAGAAAGCTCAATTTGTGGGAAAAAAAGGACGTAACTCAAAGAATGGCCTGGTCAGGAAGGGGGGTAAATCCTTTTGCGGGCAAGTGGATATACTGGAATTTTTATTTATTTATTTTTTAATACTAGGTGATCAGCGACTTAAAGTGGGACTGTGATAGTGTGGCAGGCAGTCTGACACTGGGTGGGAACTCACTTACATACACTGACATCACCAGTGACACAAATGCAGTGATCAGCGATAATACTATACACTGTTACTATACCAATGACACTGGCTGGGATGGGGTTAACATCTTGGGATAAACAAGGGGTTAAGTGTGTGCCTAACAAGTGTTAATGTGTGTATTATGTTCTGCTTTATACTAAAAATGTATCTGTTCCTTCTCCCTGCTTTGCAGGGAGAAGAAACAAAGAGATTGTTCCCTCTGTGCCCTGTGTGGATTGTCAACACAGGGCTCTAGGCTGTGACTGGACACAGCCACTCAGCAGGTCCTAGCCATAAATTATTGGCTGGGACCTAATGACAAAATCCCACTGTGTACAATAACAGGAGTCAGTGGACGGGGGCATGCACATGCCCTGTACCCAGAAGAGGCCACTGATGTACAGGTACTTCGCTGTGCCTGTACAGACCACCTGTCCACAGTGCATTGGAGCCGAGCAGTCCTGAAGTGGTTAAAGCCTTCTGTGCCATCAACAAAAGCCATTTTTTACTATGTCACTGTTTGCATAGTGATCACATGGCTTTGTTGATAAACAGATTCGTTTGATTGTCACAACAACACTGACATGGTGACCACATGACTTTGGGTATAAGCACATGTTAGGGTTTTGGTTATCAAGTTAGGATTAGCAGAGGGAGAACACTAAAATGAAGGATACCATTAGGGCTAATTAGGGGTTAGGGTTAGTGCTTTTTGCACCAGGTCCAAGTTGATTGAAAGGATCTTTTCTATTATCGGAAGCAGTTTTAAACCTATTTACTTTAATATCCACCAAAACATGTGAATTAAACTTCCCCAGACTATTTTACCTAGTCGTAAAATTTTCAATAAAACAGTCTGGATTGTTGCAGAATTTAAAGTTTAAAAACTCCCCATTTTGCTAATCCATAGGGATTAGTAGCCACACATTTTTCCCATCACTAGCAGAAATACAGTTATCTCATATAGGCTAGTTACATATTATCACAATATTCTAAGCTAGATGAGGAGCAGTCAAGCAAAAAAAAAAAAAAGATATGTCTTAGGAGATGTCCTAGAGATGGTCCTAGAAGAGACTGAAGTAATGACTTCCAAACAGAACACTTACAATTAGAACACTTACAATTCCTGATTTCAAAGGTCAGCTGTCTTTTAGGACCTCTTTTTTTTACCCCAGTCAACTGGCTAGTCTTAGTATTGAATGAAGAAGACACCATAGTCAAACAAGGTATGCCATGTCTGAGGGAGGAGAGGACAAATGAGACAGTTTGTCAATTCTGCTTCAATACACTAGACTACTAAAAAAGAAGGCACATTATCAACCTACTCAACCGGCTAGCATTAAAGCTGTAGGTGTACAGATTTAGGGTTAATGACAACCAATGACACCGTTTTACTAACAGACAGCAACACGGGTGGTTGCCACCCCTAGAAACCCTGCTGCCTTAGCCTATGGCCTGTGATAGCTAGGCAGGTATTTAGTCCAGGTTGTATGTCTCCAGTGCTGGAAAGCCAGCCATGACCAGGGGCGGACTGACCATTTGGAAACTCGGGCACTGCCCGAGGGCTCGGGGTCAGTAGGGGGCCCCATGAGATGCCCATGGTACCTTTTTCATAGGCTTTTTTGAGTTTGGGCAAGGACACAGGGGCCCCATGATCCCCTATTGCCCGGGGGCCCCATGAGTTGTCAGTCCGCCCTTGGCCATGAATAAATTTAGTAGAAACAATCTCAAACTCCACTGCATCTTCCAGCAATTGACTTCTGCTCTCCATCCAATTGCAAGCTTCACTTCATAAATTTCATTTCGCAAGAGATACCACAAGGTCTACAGACATCATGCATACCTTCTTTGCCACTATATCTTAAACTGTAAAATAAGAGTTTTGGCTATAGATACACTTATTTATTTTTTATTACATAGTTACATAGTTAGTCTGGCTGAAAAAAGACAAAAGTCCATCCAGTTCAACCATTAAAAAAAAAGTTATAATCCTATACCCACAGTTGATCCAGAAGAAGGCAAAAAAATCCAGCAAAGCATGATCCAATTTGCTCCTGCAGGGAAAAAAATTCCTTCCTCATCCCCTGAGAGGCAATCAGATATTCCCTGGATCAACTTTACCTATAAATGTTAGTATCCAGTTATATTCTGTGTATCCAAGAAACAATCCAGGCCTTTTTTAAAGCAATCTACTGAGCTGGCCAGAACCAACTCTTGAGGAAGTCTATTGCACATGTTCACAGCTCTCACTGTGAAGAAACCTTTCCATGTTTGGAGAATAAATTTCTTTTCCTCCAGACAGGTACTTATATAGTGCCAAGCATTTACACAGAGCTTTTATATATATTGTACATTATAATCAGTCCCTGCCCTCAATGAGCTTACAGTCTATGGTCCCCATCTCACATTCATACATACTAGGGCTAATTTACATAGCAGCCAATTAACCTACCAGCATGCCTTTAAAGCAGGCATGTCCAAAGTCCGGCCCGCGGGCCATTTAAGGCCCGGGGGTCAGTTTAATACGGCCCTCCAACAGCCCTCCCTGCTCTGTGTAATGTGGCCCTCCCACGGCCCTCCCTTCTATGGCAGACAGTCTTCTGCTTGAGAGCAGAGGGCAGTGCGCATGCCTGACTGCGGCGCGTTCTCCCTGGTCTGTGTAAATGCGGCTGTCGCACGGCCCTCCCTTCTGTGGCAGACAGTCTTCTGCTTGAGAGTAGTGCGCATGCGTGACTGCGCCGCACTGGGAGCGACAGAGGGCGGTGACGTCAGGGCCGGGCTTCCAGCGTGAAGTGTGTTTCTCTTCCCCTCCCGGCTGCCGAACAAAGACTTCAGCTCCAGCTACCTTTTTCACCCTTCACATTAGTGCAGGTAAGTTTTTTTAAAATTTATTTTCAATACATTGTGAAAACTCAGCTGTCAGTTGATCTTAATGTTATGAAATGAAAAGTATGTCGTTTGCAATTAACTTGGCATAAAATAATTTATTTGCATTTAATTGTAATGGTTCAAAGAATATTCGGAAAAATGTTCGGCCCTCCACCATGTTCACTTCATCCAATCTGGCCCTCTTTGAAAAAAGTTTGGACACCCCTGCTTTAAAGTGTGGGGGGAAACCAGAATATCCGGAGGAAACCCACGCAGGCACAGGGAGAACATGCAAACTCCAGGCAGGTAGTGCCATGGTTTTAGACTCAAACCAACAACCCTAGTGCTGGCAGGCGGAAGTGCTAATCACTGTGCTGCCCACTTTAACATCTTCTTACCAGGGAGTATGTATATTTATGGCAGCACTGAAGTGGGCCTTATTCTCTGCTGCCATATATATATATATATATTTTTTTTTAAGTATATTGAATAAGTCCAAAATTGTAGTATTTCAAATATATGTCAATACATTTGGGAAGAATATTTTTAAATATATTTAAAATATATTTTTCTTCCATGTGGGTTGTAATCCATGTGTAATTTAAAAAATGCTCAGAAAGCGTGGCAAAATGTTTGCCGTGTTTTTGCACTGTTTTTGCGGAGGATCGGTGTGAAAGTAACCTAAATGTTATGGGAGTTGTGGGCTACAGACACAGAGAGGCAGGTCAAGCACTGTAATTGAGATCCTATTGAGCTGTTAATTACAGGCTTTTTTAGAGGTTGGTATTTGTGGAGAGCAGGGACCCATCAGAGGATCCTCTGGTCCTCGGGTTGGTCAATCCAAGCCTGTACATATGCCAGGTGCCACTGAAGATGACATTGCGGGGTTGATTTACTAAAATCTGGTGCAACTTTACATAGAAACCAATCAGCTGCCAGGTTCTATTGTCAAAGTGTAACTGAACAAGGTGAGCTTAGAAGCTGATTGGCTACCATGCACAGCTCCACCAGATTCTGAATGCTTCAGTGTTAGTAAATCTACCCCTGCTTGTCTGCCCTGGCAATTGTGTCTTTGGTTGCCTATTTCTGTTTCATCATCATCATTATTATTATTTCTGTCTTTTTCCTGTGTTAGTGACAACCACTGTTAATTTCCTATCCTGTTGTCACATGGTCAAGAAATGCGGTGAATTCTCTATGTATTGCGAATGTTGTCTAATTTGTTTTCTATGAAACTGGACATACGTCTTCTTATAATTCCATGCTACTTTTCTCAACAGATGTAAATGAAAATGTGAACAGATGTGAATGTGCGTACAAATGTGGAGTTGACAAAATAGTTTATATTTACCTGTACCCCTTTAATATTGAATACAACCTCTTTGCTGCAGCAATGATCTATATCATGTGGAAGAACGTTGGACGCCAGATTGATGAAAATGCTTCTTTCCACCATGGACTGGGGCCAGGTGTTCGTCAACACATTCCTCTTCTAGGCCTTTTTTCTGGTTTGGGTGTTCTCATTACAGGCATTGTAATGTTTATCTTGTATGAAGTGGGTAGAGAGAATCCTCAAAAAAACTGGTTATCGTTGACTGCTTTCTACTACTTTCACGTGATCAGCCTTTTTCTGATGTGCCTGGCCAATTTGGTGGGAATTGTCATTTTCAGGCTCGATAAGAGAAACATGGACAATCAGAAGAACCCAAGTCGAACATTAGATATGGCTCTACTCTTGCTGGCAACATTAGGCCAATATGGAATTTCTTACTATTCTATTATAGCCATGACATCCACAACTCCATTCATCCTCCTGTGTGGTTTAACCCTTACCTATTCTTTACTGATGATTATTCAACACTCTCTTCAAAATGCTTTTATAATAGAAGGCCTGCACCGTCTGCCTCCTGCCAACTTACTTAATACTCATCAGGGAACAAGTCACTCCAGGCCTGTGGAACAACATGATTCTATAAGACGTAGAAGTACGCCAGAGAAAGAAAGTAGGTTGTCCCTAACAAGCCCTCCAGAAAATGCGAGAATGTCTAGAAGAGAAACCCTGTCTCAGCACATTAAGAGCCATCTGAAGAAAAGAAAAACAATGAAGGACGTTTACTTGTTTCTCTTCCTCTGTAACCTTATTGTAAGTAATTCATTCCTTTGTATCCTAGTCATAAACAGGCTCATTTTGATAAGTAGTATATATAATATTTGAAAATATTCCTTCTGAAACCACAGAAGCTGATTTAAGGAATAGAGAATTTCCACTTTGCAAACTGAATGTTCACATAGCTTGGTGCCTAAGGTGAAGAGGCGATCCAATCATGTGCAATATAATGATCCCGTGTTCTTGCATAACCAGGTTTGCATGAACTAAGTGAACATTTTCTACTCCTTTAGGAAAGGTCATATTTATACTTTCTGCATTTCCAGCTCAAATGTCTTTTAATGCCACCCTCAAGTTTCCTAAAAAAGCAAGGTTCCCAGCAGCCTGAGTGGATAGACAGAGCTAAGAGTAGGGGCGGATTGACCATTTAGCGACTCTGGCAGTGCCCGAGGGCTCGGGGTCAGTAGGGGGCCCCATGAGATGATCCTGATACCTTTCATAGGCTTTTTTGGGTGTGGTTTAAGTGTGGGCAAGGACACAGGGACCCCATGATTTCCTATTGCCCGGGGGCCCCATGAGTTGTCAGTCCGCCCCTGGCTAAGAGTATGTGATTAGGGAGATATAATTGTGCTATACAGAACTATATTGTGATATATACAGTGCTATACACAGTACTGTATTGTGCTATGTTACTTTAACCCCTTGCCTACTGGGCACTTATACCCCCTTCCTGCCCAGGCCAATTTTCAGCTTTCAGCATTGTCGCACTTTGAATGACAACTGCGCGGTCATGGAACACTGTACCCATATGAAATTGTTATAATTTTTTTCACACAAATAGAGCTTTCTTTTGGTGGTATTTACTTGCCACTGGGTGTTTTATGTTTTGCGCTATAAACAAAAAAAGAGCAAAAAAATTAAAAAAAAAGTTTCCTTTGTTTCTATTATACAATTTTTCAAACAGGTAATTTTTCTCCATCACTGATGTGCGTTGCTGAGGCTGCACTGATAGGCAGCACTGATGGGCACTGATAGGCAGCACTGATGGGCACTGATGTGGTGGCACAGATAGGCAGCACTGATGGACACTGAAAGGTGGCACTGATGGTGCTGCACTGATGGGCGGCACTGCTGGGCACTGATGAGTGGCACTTCAGGGCACAGGTAGGTGGCAATGATGGGCACAGGTGGGTGGCACTGCAGGGCACAGGTGGGTGGCACTGCAGGGCACAGGTTGGTGGCACTGATGGGCACAGTTGGGTGGCACTGCTGGGCACAGGTGGGTGGCACTGATTATCAGGGCATTGATCAGCAGTGCCCTGATGATCAGTGCTGATCCCTTCGCTGACAATTGCCGGTTCTCGGCAGTACTTTCCTCACGCTATGACAGCGTGAGGAAAGTGCAGCCGATAACCAGCAATGTATTTACCTGGTGATCTGCTGTGATTGGCAATTCACTGTATCACATGATCAGCTGTGTCCATAGGACACAGCGATCACTTGTGGTGCTGGGTGCGTGCCACTGGGGGCACGCAGGGGGGCGTGTTCTGGAATGATGTCCATGGATGTCGTCCCAGGATTACACAACTGCTCTGTAGCAGTCCTTTGGCTATACCGGTTAACCGGAACCGGTTAAATTGTAGCATTAATGGATACATATTACTGTTTAATCTCCTGTGTTTACAGTGCATAGAACCAACAGTCCTTTTTAGAACTACCTTTTTGTGTGTGTCAGCAACTTCACCTTGCAGGTTTTTTTTTGTGTTTATGTTATTTCCCCTTTTTTATATTTCTTATTTTTTGAATCTGGTAGTTTTTTATTAAACAGCTTTTCATTTATCAACAAAAAATTATACAGAAACACATTTCTGCATTATGAGTAGAAACATTACGGAGATATCTAAAGGGAAAAAAAAAGAAAATACAGTATACCAATAAAGCATACTTGCTTGAGATCATGCTATAACAGATGTAAGAGACCTTAAGTTATAATTATTAACTCACAGCGATTATTATTCCAAAAAGTGTCTAAAAGTCACATCAAAGATTTACACAGTGCATTTCAGTTAGACTGAGAGACAGTCAACTTCACAAACCATTGGCCGAGCAATCACCTAACTTCCTGTATTTGTATTTCTTATTTTTTATATTTTTCTGTAAGAGAGTACCAGGAACCTAGAGAGAGGGCACTTCATGCAGGGAGCAGCAACCAGCTATGATGTTCCTGCAGCTGCCAAGTCAATAGAGGGTGGGGGCAGTGCAGGGACAAGGTCATCTAGAACCCTGGGTGAAGATGTCCAATGCCCCCCCCCCAAAATGTATGAGCATTATGTGTCAGCAAAAATCCCCCCCCCCCCCAAAAAAAAGTAGTGGAGCATTAATGTTTACACTTATCCCCTAAGCCCCCATTGCTGGTACCATGTGACCTTCTGTGACAAATCACAGCAGGTCACATGACAGTTGTATACAATGGATGGCTTCATTCATGCCATCCATTGTATACTAGTGTCTAGCTGTGAATGGTCACAGCGATCACATGCACATGTCATGTGATTAGCTGTGGCCAAATCATAGCTAAGCACAAAAAACAAAAAAAATCCTGAATGAATGGATGTCATTCAGGTAAATGCTTGCTTATAGCAAAGTAATTCTTTGCTATAAGCAAATTGTGTAAAAAAAAAAAAATACTGATCACTTCCCCAAAGTAGTACAATGTTACTATGGTAACATTGTACTACTTTGGTCATAGTGAAATATGACAAAAAATTTTTTAAAAAATATATATTTTTTTCATACTGTCACCAGTCAGTGTCCCTGATCACCGCCATGCCAGTTATATGATGACGCTGTACTGCACTGGTGACAGTATGTAAAAAAAAAATAGTGAAAATAATTTTTTTAATTTTTTCATTTTCCGAAAAATTATGACAAAAAAAATACAACTTCAAAAATCTCACCATGCCTCTTATGAAGTACGTCGGACTGTCTACTTTGCAAAAAGGGGTCATTTGGGGGATATCTGTACTGTTCTGACATTCTTGGACCTCAAGAAATTAGCTTGGCTGTCCGTACATCAGGATTGATCAATATTCATATATCCCAGTTTGTGAATTCTATAACTTTCCTACAAACTAAAAAATACATCCTAATTTGGGTTATTTTCACCAAAGACATGTAGCAGAATACATTTCGGCCTAAATTTATGAAGAACAATTATTTATTTACAAACTTTTATAACAGAAACAAAAAAAACGTGTTTTTTTTTTCAAAATTTTCGGTCTTTTTTTGTTAATTTAGCAAAAAATAAAAACCCCAGCGGTGATTAAATACCACCAAAAGAAAGCCCTAGTTGTGTGAAGAAAATGATAAAATTTTAGTTTGGGTACAATGTTGTATGACTGCGCAATTGTCATTCAAAGTGTGACAGCGCTGAAACCTGAAAAATGGCCTGGGAGGGAAGGGGGTAAAAGTGCCCTGAATTGAAATGGTTAATTGCTATCTGTGCCTTCCTGTCCCAGTGTCCCCTCATTTCTTTTACAGGTGTCACAGGGACAAGAAGTGAGGGAAAATATCCCCACTAACTATATATGACTTTTTACAGCAGTTATTGCCTATTGAGGTATTTATTGACATATTTGTCCTATTTCCACAGTTCTGGATTATGCCAGCCTTTGGAGCTCGGATCAGGTTTGATACAGGACTGGAGGTGAATTTTTATGGATTTTCTATGTGGGCCATAATAACCAATATTTGCCTTCCTTTTGGAATTTTTTACCGGATGCATGCAGCTGCCAGTCTACTGGAACTATATAGCATGGCCTAGAAGGTCTACAATATTTCCTGCTGTCTGGAACACAAGACTTTTCTGTACAGCAATTTGAATGGCTAATGTGTCAAAAGACCTTGGAGTTTCAAAGGAGAACCTATTCAGATGAAAAAGACTTGTGAAAAATATGGACCTTGTTTGAAGTTTTTTAGAGCCACTGGTTGAGTTGTCACGGATCTATAGCAAGTTGTCCTCTTTTAGCAAATACTTTGAACACATTTTTCCACCAAACAGTAGTCTTGTTATCTGGCAGGTCTTTTTGGTGCTGTCTTTTATTGGGATTGGTCTAAAGCAGAGAAATGTTTTAAAGTGCTATACTCTACAAATCATGTTTTGCCTAACTTCTCTGTTTTGAACTCCTAACCATTGCAAAGGTATTTAGAACAGTCCCACTGAATTGAGACATTTTTTGGAATGTATTAATAGGATCAATGAGTGATAACTATTTAGATTTCTGATATTTTTCTATAAAACATATTAGAATGTTAGCTTTAACATCAATTTTGCTTCTTAGAATTTTTAGTGCATAGTGGATTTTTTGCGGGAAAATCTTAAAACAACTTTTTACTGATATATTGATATGTAATCAAAACTTTTTTTTTTAGATTGAGAACTACTAGGGGTGACTATATTGTGCATGTACTACTTCACCCATTGTAAAGTATATCTGGAAGCCAAGGAAAATATGGAATTCTTCAGGTGCCAGGTGTCACCCACCACACATGTTCAATTGCTTGGTAACACAAATTGCTAATCAGCCAATCACATGGCAGCAACTCAATGCATTTAGGCATCTAGATGTGGTGAAGATGACTTTTAAGTTTGAAGTTCAAACCAAGCATCAGAATGGGGAAGAAAAGGGGATTTAAGTGACTTTGAACATGGCATGGTACTTGGTGCCAGACGGGCTGGTCTGAGTATTTCAAAAACTGCTGATCTACTGGGATTTTCACACAGAACCATTTCTAGGGTTTACAGAGAATGCTCCGAAAAAGAGAAAATATCCAATGAGCAGCAGTTTTTGTGGATGAAAATGCCCTGTTGATGTCAGAGGTCAGAAGAGAATGGGAAGACTGGTTCAGCTGCGACATTCAGATGGTAAGGTCAGAAGTTGGTGAAAGCATGGATCCATCCTGCCTTCTATCAACGGTTCAGGCAGGTTGTAGTGGTGTAATGGTTTGGGGGATATGTTCTTAGCACTAGCAAGGTGTACCTAATAAAGTGGCTTGTGAGTGCATAACATACAAATCCAAATACTTTCATAAAGCACCTGATTATATTTTCACATAATGTTCATTAACCTCTTGCCGTCCGCCTGCTGTTTATAAACGGCAGGGCGGTGGCACTCCAGGGGCGGGTTGCCGTTCCTAAACGGCACCCGCCTTTTCTAGCTGGGAGCGCTCCCTGGGAGCGCGCACCACCGCGATCCGGTGCCCGCTGTGTCCTCCGGACACAGTGAAACACCGATCGTCGGACGGGACCTCTGTACGAGGTCCCGATCATGTGATCACTGATTGGCGAATCAGTGATCACATGCAAATTAGTAAGCAAGATGTCACTTGTGACATCATTGCTTACTACGTGTGAAATCTGTGAACGATCACAGAAGTCACATGGTACAAGGCTATTCACAACAGCCTTGTACCATGTGACAAGCTGTGACCAATCACAGCTCACTCAGTATTTCTCAATGACTGCAAAAATGCAGACAGAGAGAAAGAGAAATGATTGCTTTTACATCCTATATGGATGTAAAAGCAATCAGTGTAAAAAAAAAAAAAAAAAATCTTCATCACCCCCCACAAGTAGTACAGTGTCACCATGGTGACACTGTACTGCTAGGGTGACAGTATGTAAAAAAAAAAAAAAATAATAATATAAAAAAAAAATGTAAAAAAAAATGTTTAAAAATTATAATTTTTGGTTATAAACTAATTTGGATTTTTTTTTTTACTAAAAAAATAATGGAATACATTTTGGCCAAGATTTAGGATGAAATATTATTTATTTGCAAAATTTTATAAAAAAAAACCCACTTTTTTTCAAAATTTTTGGACTTTTTCATTTACATAGTAAAAAAAATAAAAATCCCAGCGGTGAATAAATACCACCAAAATAAAGCTTTATCTGTCTCAAAAAAATGGTAAAAAATTCATATGGGTACAGTATTGCATGACCGCGCAATTGTCATTCAAAGTGTGATAGCGCTGAAAGCTGAAAATTGCCCTGGACAGGAAGGGGGTAAAAGTGTCCGGACAGGAAGTGGTTAAAAACAACAAAGAATTTTGTTGCAAGGTAATCTCAACATGAATATTAATCCTATATCACAAAAAGCATATCATTATGACGTGTCATCACATCAATTAATAGATATAATGCAATTACTTATATAATCCAATCATTTTATATAGATAATCCACAAACAATTTACACATTTTACACCAGAGTGTAGTCAGATACATTCCAAATGTTATGAGGATTTAATCCTCCTTTGTACATTTGCCAGATCCAGCTCTGGAGTGAGGGTGTGTTAATCTTCAACACGTTCCACAGGTTTTCTACCTGCTTCATCAGGAAGTAGTGGATCATCTTATGTGTGTCTCTACAACAGGGGTGTCAAACTGGTGGCCCTCTAGCTGTTGCAAAGCTACAAGTCCCATCATGCCTCTACCTTTGGAAGTTACTTTTGTAACTGTCAATCTTGCAATGCCTCATGGTAGTTTGGCATCAGCTGGAGGGCCACCAGTTTGACACCTGTGCTCTATAACATAAAAAATAGAAAAAAATGAATTAATTTCTCAATATGCCTATGCATAAACATGCATGATAATACAAAAACATAGTAATTTGGCTTTCATTGATTTTATCCTCCCTGGAGGTATTCCCGAGTGTAGCTCTGGGTAAAGTTTCAGCACCACAAGCGGTAACCCCGAGCTACACTCGGGAATACCCTGCAACATTGCTTCGGGATCCCTCGATCACTTACCTTGTCCTTCGCTCCCTCGATGTCCCCCCCGGCAGTGTCCCCGGCAATGTCCACCGGGTGATGCCGGCATCTGTCTTCCGGGTTCCGTTCCCTGCGACGTCAGGACGTATGGGGACGGAACGGCGGGAAATTTAAAAATGTCAAAAAGTGACATTCACTAAATACACTAAAATCACATAGTAAAACATTACTGTATCAAACCATTTCACATACATTTTGTCCCGAGTGCTTTGTCCTGTGCCCTGCCTGCATTGTTACTGTTCTTTCTGCCTTAAAAATGAGAAAAGTCCATGGCGTCCAAAAAGTGTCCCTTTAGGTCAAAAGCGGTTTTAGACCAGCTAGAGAACAGCGATAGTAAATCAGAACTACTTGCAGAATTGAGTGATAGTGATTCGTGGGGAAATTCATCATCAGACACTGAATGCGATTTTGCGACTTTTCTCAGTGATGTGCGAACTTGGCGCTCTATTTCAAATTTCAGTGTTTTTGGTTTGATTATATTATTGAATTAAATTTATTATTATTATATTATTATTTTTCATGATTATTTATTAAATTATAATTTATGATTTCGTGTTTCAAATTTTTAACATACCCGGGATGTTTACTAGACTCTTGTTCGGACAGATTTCAGTGAGTTATTCCTAAAAATTACAGGCCTACAATAAAAAAAACTACATATTTCCATGCAAAAAAATCTACCGCTTTGAGCACAGAAATACTGACATAATCAGACCGCTAGGGAGGCTACCAGTCAGATGAATGTCTTAATGGCAGAAACCCATGTGTGCTTGGAACATATAGACAGAGAGGGATATAAAATCCTGGTGCAGAAGTAAAAGGGAAGATCAAGGTTAGAAGAAAGCCTTTTATCCTGAACCCTGGTTTGTCAACCAAAAAAAATATATATAGATAGATAGATAAAGTTTAAAATAGAAATGAAAAGCAAAACATTTGTGTATAGATATTAAAAACAATATAAATACCATTTCCCTGTTTTATAAGTGATCACATACAATCTAAGCTTATTATGCAGCTAAGAACCGAGAGTTGGGGGAGGAGAAACAGCAGAACACTGGTCTTCTCAGTTAATGGTTGTGCACGGTGTACGTCAGGAAAAGCCTGATCATTTGAGGAGAGCACTCTAAGTTCCCAGCATAGCTAGAGAACTGACCACTGTGTGTCCTCCTGCTTAGTGTGCTCAGTTTTTATTATGAAAGCATAGGAACTGGCAGGAACACCGGAGATTTGGCACAAAGAAAGCAATACAAAGAGAACAGGATACTCTTTCATACAAGTACATGTGCAGCAGGCACATATCAGGAATAGGAAACATTGGGTTTACATACTTTTTAGGTATCTTGTAACTAGGTATCCTAAGTTTACTGAATGCTACTGGACCAATGCAGTTAATACATATACACTATATTGCCAAAAGTATTGGGGCGCCTGCCTTTACACGCACATGAACTTTAATGGCATCCCAGTCTTAGTCTGTAGGGTTCAATATTGAGTTGGCCCACAGTTTGTAGCTATAACAGCTTCAAATCTTCTGGGAAGGCTGTCTACAAGGTTCAGACGTGTGTCTATGGGAATGTTTGACCATTCTTCCAGAAGTGCATTTGTAAGGTCAGGCACTGATGTCGAACAAGAAGGCCTGGCTTGCAGTCTCTGTTCTAATTCATCCCAAAGGTGTTCTATTGGGTTGAGGTCAGGACAGGGGCGGACTGACAACTCATGGGGCCCCGGGCAATAGGGGATCATGGGGCCCCTGTTCCCTTGCCCAAACTCAAAAAAGCCTATGTAAAAGGTACCAGGGGCATCTCATGGGGCCCCCTACTGACCCCGGGCCCTCAGGCAGTGCCCGAGTTTTCAAATGGTCAGTCCCCCCTGGGTCAGGACTCTGTGCAGGCCAGTCAAGTTTAGGGATGTCCTTGAAGTTCGAGTCGAACATCTGGTGTTCGTGTGTTAGGGATGTTTAGGGTGAACGATTAGGACGTTCGGCAGGCTGTTTGTCCACCGTGCCCCACAATGCACTGTGCTCTGACAGTGCATTGTGATTGGCCAAAGCAATGCACCTGACTACAGGTCAGGTACAATGCTTTGGCCAATCACAGCACAATGCACTGTGAGAGCCATGATTGGCTAAAATCTCTGTAACTTGGCTCACGGCTACGTCCACATCCCACTCTATATAAGGCTGCTTACACAGCAACCTTGTGTAGTGTGTTGGTGTTAGTAGTTAGGTTAGTTAGTGGTGTGTTAGGAGACAGTGTAGTGTAGTCAGTGACAGTGTAGTGCAGTGTTGAGAAGAGCAGTGTAGTGGTGTTATTGAAGTGTCGGTGTTTTTATAGCACTTCTGCACTTAATTTTTTTTTTGTCTTGTTTGTTTCTGTTGCTGCATCCTTATTGTTCCCCCCTCTGTATTGCAGGTGTTCCTCCTTCTGCGTCAGCAGTGGTTACCATTTTTTTTTTGCTTTCAGAATTTTTTTTTTAATTTAATTAAATTAAAAAATTTTTTTTTGCTGCAACAGCAAAAATATTTTGGGCACAATAACTGTTCCCCCTTCTGCATTGCAGGTGTTCCTCCTTTATCAGCAGTGGTTCTCCTTTTTTTTTTTGCTTTCTTAACCACATGCCGCCCAGCCACTGTATAAATACGACAGCAGGGCAGTACGGCTGGGCAAAACCACGTTTTAAAACGTGTGTTTTGTAAACAGGTAGGGGGCACGCGCGAGGCGCGCCGCTGCCCTACCTGTCCCGCCGATCACAGACGCGGATGTCAGTCGCTGGGTCACAGCCGGTCATTACCGGCTATGTCCCGGCGATCAGCGGCAATCGCTGACAGAGAGCACAGCTGCAGTAGCTGTGCTTTTTGTCAGTTCCCTGACAGCTCCAGGACACGCTGATCGGGACAGAAGAGTTTCTCTCTCCCGATCAGCAGTGTTCCCTGTAGTACACCCCCCGCCCCCTAGTAAATCACTCCCCTCACACAGTTAACCCTTTCCCTAAATAATAAACTTAACCCCTTCCTCCCCAGTGCCATTAGGACAGTGTCAGTGTTTTTTTTTGCACTGATCACTGTATTGGTGTCACTGGGGATGTCAGTGACCCCAAGTCAGTACCCCCCCAATGTCAGAATGTCCGCCGCAGTCCCACCATAAGTCGCTAATCGCCGCCATAAGTCACTGATCACCGCCATAAGTCGCTGATCGCCGCCATTATTAGTATAAAAAAACCTAAAAATCCCAGTATCTTTCCCACCATTTGTAAACACTATAACTTTCACGTAAACCAATTAATTTACACATATTGGGTTTTTTTTTTTTAGCAAAGACATGTCGCAGAATGCATTTTGGCAGAAATTTATGACTAAATTTGATTTTTTAATTTTTTTTTACTGGACATGTTTTATAGCAAAAAGTCCAAAATATTGGTTTTTTTTCCTCAAAATTGTCAGCCTTTTTTTTTACAGCGCAAAAAATAAAAACCGCACAGGCAATCAAATACCACCAAAAGAAAGCTCAATTTGTGGGAAAAAAAGGATGTAAATTTAATTTATGTATCATATTGCATGACCGCGCAATTGTCTGTTAAACTAGCCCAGCGCTGTATAGCAAAAAAATGGCGTAAATTGCAGTATCTATACCATAGTTTGTAGACACTATAACTTTCACACAAAGCAGTCAATATACACTTATTGGGATTTTTTTTTACCAAAAATATGTAGCAGAATACATTTTGGCCTAAATTTATAACCAACTTTGAGTTTACTATATATTTTTTATTGCTGAAAGTAAAAAATATTGTTTTTCTTCAAAATTTTTGGCCTTTTTTTGTTTATAGCGTGAAAAATAAAAAGTGCACAGGTAATCAAATACCACCAAAAGAAAGCTCTATTTGTGTGAAAAAAAGGACGTAAATTTTGTTTGGGTGCAGCATTGCATGACCGCGCAATTATCAGTTGAATTAGTGCAGCGCCAAGTAGCAAAAAGAGGCCTGGTCATTAAGGGGGGTAAATCCTCTGGGGGTCAAGTGGTTAATTTTTTTAAATGTATTTTGTTTACATTTTTTTTTGAAGCAGCATCCATACTTGCTGTACCCCCTATTTTTATTTATTAAAAAAAATAAAATGGTTTATAATGCACTAAACACAAACGTGTTGCACGCCAGGAACCAAATTCCCATCCCACGCTTCTAAATAAAATGTTATGAAAATCCCCCCAAGAAATCCCCATCAAGTCCAAATGGCCAACAAGGAGAGGCAGATGCTCACAGGCAGCTAAGAGAGGGCAATCAGCCTCTGTATCCACAGTGAAAAGTGGTGGTCGTGGACATGGTGTATCCTCTGCAGGCAGGGCACGCTTGTCCTTTTTTCCGGTGCTGGCTGTGATATTGAGCCACAACATGCAAAAGAGGTGGTGGAGTGGATAACTAAGCCATCCTCATCCTCCTCATCCTCTGCCACCCAGGCTCATACTAGTTCACCTTCCACCGCAGTTGCCAAAGCGGCCTATTCCACAGACTCTTTACATGTTACATGCTGCTGGAGGATGCACAGCAATTTGAATGCTCCAATGTTGGTTCCCAGGTTGAGGAAGGGAGTGACATGATCCTAGAGAGCGGGGAAGCCAATTATGGACAAGAAATTGGCAGTCGTGTTCCCCCAGCCGCAGCATACAGTGACGAGGAGGGAGGAGATGATGAGGTCACTGACTGTACTTGGCTGCCTGAGAGAACAGAGAAGGAAAGTGAATGTCCTCCAGGGGCAGGCATAAGGGTAGCCACCCTATTGTATCACATGACAGAGCTCCACAGGTGCAGGGCGCTGTTGACTCCACGCTGACTTCCAAAAGTTTATTGGTGTGGTCTTTTTTCAGCACATGTGCAGTAGACTGCAGCGTTTCTGTTTTCAATCTCTGAAGAGGATCAAGCACGGCCAAAACACCAGCCACTTGGGAACCACATGCTTGACAAGAAATATGATGACCTGTCATGCAGCCCATTGGCAACAGCACCTGAAAAACCCACATCATAAAAAAGTACAGACTTCTCTCTGCTCCTCATCTGCAGTCTCTACCTCTGCTTTACCCAGTTGCTGAACTGTAAAAAAAATATTGTCCCATCCATCCACATGCTCATCTTCTAAATGCTAATTTGGCCCAAATTGCTAGAGTTACAACTGCTGCGTTTCCATCTGGTGGACTCTACCCCTTTTGTGAATTTGTGGAATGTGCTGTACCAAAGTGGTAGGTTCAGGAAATAAATTTATTTTCATGTAAGACCATTCCAGCTCTGTACCACTATGTGGAAGGCAATGTTTTGGCCTCACTGGACAGAGCAGTCAGCAGCAAGGTCCACATTACTGCTGACATGTGGTCCAGCAGGCATGGTCAGTGATGTTACATTTCCTTCATGGCACACTGGGTGACTCTGCTGGCAGCTGGGAAGGATGCAGGACAGGGTTCAGTGCTGGTGCTTGTTCCGCCAACATGCCTCCAAAAAAAGCTGATGGTGATTCTGACACATCTGTCTGCCCCACCCCATTCCTCTTGCTCTATGGCCTCTTCTGCTGAATTGTCTGCTGAACCAGCAGTGCTCCCTAAGTGTTCAAGGGGCTATGCAAGCAGTCAGGCTAAATGATGCCATGCGGTGCTTCAGCTGGTCTGTCTATGGGACAGGAGCCACACCAGGGCAGAGATTCGGTCAGCTTTGCAGGGGCAGGCTAAGAGGTGGTTGATGCCACAGCAGCTTGAGCCAGGAATGGTTGTATGTGACAATGGCACCAGCCTTCTCTCTGCCCTCCAAGAGGGACACTTGACACATGTTCAATGCTTGGCATACATCCTGAATTTGGTGGTGCAGCATTTCTTGAACAGGTACCCAGGCTTACAAGAACCCAGGCCATAAAAATCTGTGGCCATTTCCGGCAGTCATACAAGGCCAGTGTTTGGTTGGATGACATTCAACGGGAATTCAACCTGCCCATCAACAGCCTCATTTGTGACATGCCCATCAGGTGGAGCTCAACATTGACAATGCTGCAGTGGCTGCACACGCAGCAGAGGGCCATCAATGAGTACCTGTACAAGTTTGTGCAAGGACAGGCTCAGGGGAGCTTGGTTTTTTTTTGCCACGCCAGTGGCTGCTGATAAAGGATGTATGCACTGACCTGTCACCATTTGAGGCCACAAGGATGGTGAGCCGCTATAATGCATGCATCAGTGACATTATCCTTATTATTATTTTTAACAATTCAGGCACCATCAACAGCCAAGGCCCAATTTTTCTGCACCTGTATGACAGGTGCATGCAATTAAAATTTTTTACAATTGTTTTAACATTTTTAACAATATTTAACAGCAGGGCCCATCTCAGCGCCCAGCAAAAGTAACTGTGAGGGGTTAGAGTTTGTAGCACCACCAACACCCAAAGCCCAATTATTCTGTACCTGTGATACAAGTGGATATCATTTCAGTTTTTAGAGCGGTACCAATTCCTGCGCTCATCAAGAGTAACTGTGAGGGGTTACAATGCAGAGTTACCAACACTCAAGCCCCATTTTTTTCAACAGACTGTGTGACAGGTGCAAATTTTTAGAGCAGTGTCCAATTCCTGCCTTCGTCAAGAATAACGCTGAAGGGTTACACTGTGAAGGCACCACCAACTGTCGCCCGCCAAACATCCCACAATTCCCTGCGCTCTGTTGTTTCGTTTTTTGTTCAATAAAAGATTTTTTCAAAAGACTGGTCTCTTTATTTTTTACTGAATTTAACCCTTTAGTGAATGGGTAGGTGTAGAAGTACCCCTTATTCATTCACAAGGAGGGGCAACATTAGGGTGCCCCTTTATTTAAAGGGGTACCCTGATGCTCATGAGCCCCCCTACCCACACACTCCCACAACCACTGGGCAAGGGTTGTGGGTAAGAGGCCCTTGTCCCCACCGATTTGGGCACGAGGCCTGGTAAGCCACTGGGAAGGGGGGTGCTCGTTTATCCCCCCTTTCCTGGTCTGCAAGGCCTGTGCTCACATCAAGGGTCTTGTAGAAATGTAGGGGGGTTCCCCTTAAAAGTCCTACCAGGCCTAAAGGGCCTATACTGTATGATGAAATGTGTTTTTTATATTATTACAAAATATATGAAATATATGAAAAATATTTTTAAAAATACAATTTCAAATATACTGTATGTCTTTTATACATTTAATCTACATTTTTGGAATGCATTTATACATATATGTAAAACATACATGTTAAAATGACTTTTTTATATGCTAAAAAAAATTTGAAGAATATATTTAAAAGAAAATATATTTAAAAAAATATTTTTTATATAATTTGTAATATATAATAAACACATTTCAACATCCCGTGCTGCCCTGTAGCAGTATTTCTCCTATAGGGCAGTCGGGAAGCAGTTAAGGACCTAATGGACAGCTAACCAAGGAGGGGGCTGAGCACATTTTTCTAAAAAAGGACCAGGCAAGTATTTGTGTAGTGTATGTATGAGCAATCACTTTGCAGAGAGTGACAAGTAAAAGGTGAGTGCTAGTTCAGATAAAGCAGCAAAAGGTGAATACAAAAAGCAAGAAGAAGAGCAAATTTAAACAGGTATAGAGACTGAACAGTCAATAAAAGCATACATCATGGGCTAGTCAGGTGCCACAAATAATCTGGCCAGGTTTCTGAAGACCAAAAATTGTTAGCAAGATAAAGCATCAGTAATTAGAGTTACAATTGCCAGGAAGGTAACTAGCCTTCGGCCAAATGTTGAATTACACAACAACTCAAAACCAAATGACAAAGTAACCTGAAAACAGGAACGTACTTGGAGGATAAGCAATTAACCGATTACAAAACACCCTTATTGCCTGTGTGCAAAAATGACAACCGCAAACAATAGACACAACCTCAGGGAACTATTTCAGAAGAACAAATTTTTTGTAGCCACACACTTAATCCAAGATTGATGCCAAACAGAAGCACACCATATGCCAAGCCAAAAAAAACTTTAAAATTTCTCTATCAATTCTGAAATGCAGAAAATGTAATTTAAAGTGGGCTTAAACATCCTCAAAATAATAAAAAAAAATGCCCCCCAGGAACTTTTAGCCATAATGTGCTAAAATGCACAACATATTTAGAGTGAGTACAGTATCAATTAAACCAGGCGCATGAGGGTAAAAAACAGAAGAAGTCTGGGCCACAACATTATAAAGAAGTGTAGTATTAGAAAAAAGAACAGGGGACAGAATACAACCTTAAGACTCGACTGTTTCATATCGTTCTTGCCCAGGCCACTTTTCAGTTTTCAGTGCTGTCACACTTTGAATGACAACTCATTAAATAATGCAGCAACACATATAAAATTTATTGTATATCTTTTTTTAAATTCATTTTTTATCTTTTTTGTTTTTGTTGTTTTGAGACGGATAGTTTTGGGTTTTTTAGTTTTTGATATATATAGGAAAAAGGAACAAAAATTTTGAAAACAATCTGTTTTGCATAGGTTGTGTTATAAAACTTTGCAGCTTATTAATCTTTCATAATACATTTAGGCCAAATAAATTCTGCTACAGTTCTTTGGTGAAAAAAAACCCCAACAAATCAGTGTATAGTATTTAGTCTGTGTACAAGTTAAAGGGGTTGATTTACTAAAACTGGAGAGCGCAAAATCTGGTGCAGCTGTGCATAGAACCAGTCAGTTTTCAGTTTTTTTTCCAAACCTTAATTGAACAAGCTGAAATTAGAAGCTGATTGGCTACCATTCACAGATGCACCAGATTTTGCACTCTCCAGTTTTAGTAACTATGGTATATATGCTTGAAAATTGATCAGTCTTGATGTACTGACGGCCTATCTCATTTCTTGAGGCCCTAACATGTCAGGAAAGCACAAATATCCCCCATGTGATCCCTATTTGGAATATAAGACACTCCAAGGTATTTAATAAGAGTTTTTGGAATTTGTAATTTTTTTGATGCAATTTTTTGTAAAATGAAAAAAATTAAATAAAATCTGTTTTTTTTTTCACAAAGTTGTAATTTTAGTTATTTCTTACACACAGAATAGACATACTTACAATTGTATACCAAAACACATTCTGCTATGTCTCCTGAGTGTATAGGGATACCACGTGTGAGACTTTATCACAGCCTAGAAGCAAAAAAAGAGGCCCAAAATGCAAGGAACACCTTACTGATTTCAAGAAGAAATAATTATGTATCTAATTTCCTGACTACCTAATAAATTTCTTGAGCTCCTAAAGTGCCAGCACAGGAGAAACACCTACAAAATGACCCCATTTTGAAAATCAAATGCCCCTGAGGTATTTTGCTAAGAAGCATACTGCTCTTTTGAAGACGTGATTTTTTTGCCACAGGTTTTTAGAAAATGCAGGAAATAAGATGAAATCGTATTTTTTTACACAAAGTTGTCAATGAATAAGATATTTATAACACAAATCATAGGCATACTTAGAATTACACCCAAAACACCTTCTGCTACTCTTTCTGAGTATGGCAATACCACATGTGTGAGACTTTTTCACAGTCTAGCCACGTCGAGGGGCCCAACATCCAAGGAGTACAACTTTCTAAATTAATAATTGTTGAAAAACATAAATACTCCTGTGGAAAGCATATATAAGTGATCCCAAAACTGAAAGTCCATAAACAATCTGATCAGTGATGTGTATCACTTACATGAATATCTTCTTCTTTGGTATTATTCTGTGATCCTCCACCACACCAGTGTTAGCCTCCGCTCTGTCGATGTGCCTTAGCACGAAAATCCTCAGGAGGGGCTGACAGCGTGTGACACCATTGCCCCCATGACCACGAGGAGGTCCGGCGGCCATCTTACTTTAGGGTCAGTGCTGCAGTACTCTGCTTTTATCACAAATTGGCACTTATATTGTACCTGCACCCTACTTTATACCTTTTTACTACATTTATTCAATAAACATCAAGAATTTACTACACTATTGGTACTCCCTCTCTTTGGCTCCTATCTGGAGGAGCTATTAAACCAACAGAACAATCATGAATAGCATCCAGTATCCAGAGGAGGGAGCCCTGTACCCAGGCTGAAAACCTGCATATCCTTAAAGGAGACCTCTGGGCCTAGCAGATTTCTACTTCTGAACGAACGTTTACTTTATTTATTGTTTTTAGCGCTGCAGTTTATATATCCATTGCTATTTCTAAAATACAGCATAGGCATTCTTAGTTACTTACCAAACACATTTTGTTACTGCTCTTGAGTATGGTAATACCACATCTATAAGATGTTTTCACAGTCTAGCCACATAAAGGGGCCCAAAATCCAAGGAACACCTTCGGGCGTCCTATGGACATAAATTACTCATCTAATTTCCTATCAAATTTATGGATACTGTGACTGGCTGCACTATTGGTGTTGTTCACATGTGAGGTTGAGAGGCAGTTGAGCGGTGGTTTTACTGCCCCCCCATTGCTACATCCTGTAGCTGCAGAGGCAGTGGCCTGGGTATAGAAGTGCTTTGTTTTGAAGCCATTGGAGCAATTATACCCCTGTGGATATGATGTGGACATTGTGTGAGACCCCAGCCACCCTCACCAACTTGAGACAAGTGATTGGTCAAGCTCACACCACGTTGTCACTGATACACGACAATAACACTCTCAGCCTCACCCCAGCAAAGTCCAGTCAATAAGCATAAGATAGATCAGTGGCTTTCATAGATCTTGGCTGATATTCTGTTTTTGCTGGTAAAAGAGCTGCAGTCTACTGCTGCAGGCTCCCTTTTCTAGTCCCTGAGGAGGGTGTTGACAGAAATGATCTGACCAATGAGAAGGTTTTAGGAGTGGCCAGTGGGATGCCACAATCTTTACAATCATTCAGCTGTCCCTGTCATATGCAATTTTCTAAATGTATTAATATTTTGAGCATATCACCTGTCATGATCTGATCACCCACACATTATATTTATAGTATATCAATGCCATTTTAGAGATACTAAACATGATATGTGTCAGATAGGCAGATCACCCAGGAGGTGGAGGACATCTATTACGCCTTCTTTTATTGATAGCCTTTTCATGTGCGATCTTGATCCGTTCAGTATATTCTTCCACATTCAAATATATAATCAATAAAAATGTACTTTTGTCATGTCCGGTTTTATGAATTATGTGTAGATTTTGAAGCTATGAGTTGGAGAAGTGGTCTTTTGCAGATCAAGTAGGATAGCTATCAGGCCTACATGACTTTTACGATATCTGTCAGCCATTTGACATTTTATGGCAAGCCATGTACTCCTATTGGGTTTAATTACCCTGCAGTCCACAGCGTGACAGAATTGAAATGTTTTGCCGTTTTACAATGGGCTTGTCAGGGATCGCTGGTCTCACCGCGGCGCACGGGTCTGCGCATGTGCAGATTGCCTAGGAGCACCAATGTGCAGGCACTAGGACCTGGGGGCCCGCAGCGGCAATTGCGGCCGCGCATGCGCATTCGCGCACACGGGCGCGCACCTGGCACCAATGACGGTGCAGGGCACGCTATTTAAACTAGCCAGGCGGTGATCAGATTGCCGCAAGGTCTAGTTCCTGTCATCTGTTTTCTGAAGTGAGTTCCTAGTTGCCGACCTTGCCTGTCCTGATTCCTGTTGACTATCTCCTGCTCTGATCCCTGGCTCGTCCCTGACTACTCCTCTGCCTACCCCTATGTTATTGGACCTCCTGTTGCTGAACCTTGGCTCGTGACCTGTTTACTCTTCGCCTACTGCTCTGTACCAATCTGACTCCACCGTTACCGACCCGGCTTGTCTGACCACGCTTACCCCTGACTGTCATCCATCCCGCACGGGTCCTGGACCTGTCAGCCCTTCACTTCAGGCTCACCCCTGGCACATACCCTCAGCGGGACCCTTCTACCACAGTTGGGTGCACTCAGGGACCGCAACCTGGTCTCAGTCTTGCACCAAGTCCATCCCCACCATCAAAGGCTCTGGTGAAAAGGCAGACTGGGACTTAGACTCCGCGTCCTGGGGAATCTTGTTCTGTGGGTCACTAGAGATCACGCTGGGCGGTACATGACAGGGCTAATCCCAGTTCTCTCAGTGGGAAGTGTGGTAAGCTTTCTAGCCCTGCCGATTGCTACCCATTTAAGTGAAAGGGGGCACTTGTGCAGGGTCCAAGGGATTAAAGCAGGCGGTGTGGAGGCAATGCAATGCCTCCCCACTGCCTGTCAAATACTCTATGAAAAGTGATCTGAATATGGATAACTGATCACATAATGACACTGGGACTGGTATTGTGGTGATTGGGGACACTGTGACTGACTGCACTGGTCTGGTGACATTGCACTGCTGCAGCAGTGATTATGTACAATGGGTGGATTCTCTGATGACACTGTATGTAAATGTAGCCAGCCATTGTCTCTGATGATCACCATAGCAGTATAATGGCACTGCACTCCAAAACACATTTTTTTAAAAAAATACTGTCACCAGAGCAGTACAGTATCACTTTGGTGACTGGTAAAAAAGAAAATCAGGCATTTGATGCACTAGTCCCATTTGGACTATTTGGATGTTCACTACCACCTTTAGATCCTAATTAGGATCAATTCACACACACATTTTGTGTGAGTATTGTAGACACTTTCTTGTACTTTATTTATTGGTATTCACGCTATAATTTTTTCACCATTATGATCCCTGGAGGATCAGGATCTGATTTTGGACATCACAGTTAGAGATGAGCGAAGAAATGAAAAATTCGATTCGACTGATTCGGCGAATTCGTGGACAATATTCGATTCGAGTCGAATAAATTCGCTGTGAATTTAACTTAAAAAAGGGTGTTTCTAGGCTTCAGAGAGACTTAATATTAGTGCAGAACACTGTACCTTTAATTTAAATGCCCTTGGAGTCTGCTGGGGAAGAGAAATAATACTGTCAGTCAGTATGACATGCAGATGAGTGCCGTCGATCTTAGAATCACCGCACACTTCACTCATTTGGGCAGTCACGGGGCCAAAACCAGAGTGTGGAGCCACAGTGTGGCGGTGGAGGCAGCAGCAATGGGAGGCCATACAGCACCCTATGACAAAAATGGAAACCACCAGCAGTGTGAGGAGACCTGAAAGTGGCACATGGCAGAGTGTGGCGATAGAGACAGCAGCAATGGGAGGCCGTACAGGGACCCATGACACACTCTGGACCTGGCAGCAGCATGAGGAGGCGGTACAGGGGCCCATGACAGATTACGGGCCTGGCAGCAGCATGAGGAGTCGGTACAGGGGCCCATGGCAGATTACGGGCCTGGCAGCAGCAATGGGAGGCCGTACAGGGACCCATGACACACTCTGGACCTGGCAGCAGCATGGGGAGGCGGTACAGGGGCCCATGACAGATTACGGGCCTGGCAGCAGCATGAGGAGTCGGTACGGGGGCCCATGACACACTCTGGACCTGGCAGCAGCATGAGGAGGCGGTACAGGGGCGCATGACAGATTACGAGCCTGGCAGCAGCAACTTGGACAGGAGGACGTTCAGCTTCTGCACCGTCGGGTGCGTGCTCGCAAACTGTTGTCTCTTGGAAACGGATTCCAAGAAAGACTGCTGACGGAATCCGTGAAGAGGAGTAGCAGGAGAAGGAGCATCTGAACGAGCGGAATATGCCAACAAGCGACAACAGTGGCCCATGACAGATTACGGGCCTGGCAGCAGCATGAGGAGTCGGTACGGGGGCCCATGGCAGATTACGGGCCTGGCAGCAGCTATGGGAGGCCCGTAATCTGCCAGCACCCTATGACAAAAAATGGAACCCACCAGCAGTGTGAGGAGACCTGAAAGTGGCACATGGCAGAGTGTGGCGATGGAGACAGCAGCAATGGGAGGCCGTACAGGGACCCATGAGAGACTCTGGACCTGGCAGCAGCATGAGGAGGCGGTATAGGGGCCCATGGCAGATTAGGGGCCTGGCAGCAGCTATGGGAGGCCCGTAATCTGCCAGCACCCTATGACAAAAAATGGAACACACCAGCAGTGTGAGGAGACCTGAAAGTGGCACATGGCAGAGTGTGGCGATGGAGGCAGCAGCAATGGGAGGCCGTACAGGGACCCATGAGAGACTCTGGACTTGGCAGCAGCATGAGGAGGCGGTATAGGGGCCCATGGCAGATTAGGGGCCTGGCAGCAGCTATGGGAGGCCCGTAATCTGCCAGCACCCTATGACAAAAAATGGAACACACCAGCAGTGTGAGGAGACCTGAAAGTGGCACATGTTTGGGGCATGATTCATGGCGGATTTAGTCAGTTGTGTCAGGAACTGGTGGTTTGAAATCCAGACTAATCCACGCCTGATTCATTTTCACAAACGTGAGTCTCTCCACACTTTGGGTGGACAGTCGTGTCCTCCGCGGAGTTGCAATACCTCCTGCCGCACTAAACACGCGCTCCGATGCCACGCTACTGGCCGGGCATGACAGCCTTTCAAGGGCAAATTCAGCTAGTTGGGGCCAAAGGTCAAGTTTCGTTGCCCAGTAGTCAAGGGGATTGTCTACCTCGGTTGGCAGGGTGCTGTCCA
This sequence comes from Staurois parvus, assembly GCF_062004578.1. NCBI lineage: Eukaryota > Metazoa > Chordata > Amphibia > Anura > Ranidae > Staurois > Staurois parvus. The sequence continues at coordinate 2,033,135 of NW_028318609.1, read as the reverse complement.
AGTAGGCCTAAGCCTGTTGTTTGAGGTCCTGCTCCAGGTCCACCTGATGCTGCTGCTGCTGCTGCGGCTGGTTAGTAGTTTCCTCACTGCGCTGGTGAAGAAAGCTACTCATCATCGACTGCAGACTGAGGCAGCCGCTGCTGGTGGAGCTGCCACTGCTCCTACCACCCCACCCCTCCCCTGCTGCCATGGCAGCGGAACACGAGCGCACAGGGCCCACAGTGTCTGAGGATGGACGTTGGCGCAGACAGGCAGAGACCAGCTGACTACATAGGTGTTTTTTATAGTACGTTATTTTGGCCTCCCTCTCAGCAGGTGTGAAAAAGGCCACCATTTTTGAACGGTAGCGAGGGTCCAACAAGGTGGACAGCCAAAAGTCATCCCTCTGTCTGATGGTTATTATTCGGCTGTCGCTACGCAAGCAACCGAGCATGCTATGGGCCATTTGTGCCAAGGAATGCGAGGGACTCCCTGCCTCCATCTCCACAGCATACTGCCACGGTGCGTCTAGGTCCTCTGTCTCCTCTTCCTCCTCCTCTACCAGATGCTCCTGCTCCTCCACTCCTGTCCGCTGAGTGGAAAAACCACCCATTTCACTCAATAATTCCTGAGCACCAATGTCCTCCTCTACCTCCTCCTCTTCTTCCAGTCCTGCCCCCACAGGGGCCATGTGGCGTTGAGATCTGTGCGCCACGTCTACCGCACCCTGACCAGCCATTGTTAACAGCATTTGTTCCAGGACGTGCAACAGAGGAATGACGTCGTTCATCCCATAGTCCTGCCGACTCACGAATAGCGTGGCCTCCTCAAAGGGCCTGAGCAAGCGCAGGTGTCACGCATGAGCTGCCAATGGCTGACATCTAAGTTACACAGGGAGTACCTTTATCTGCTTTTAACATCAGGAAATCTGTGATGGCCTTTTGCTGTTCGTAAAGGCGGTCTAACATATGTAGGGTTGAATTCCACCTTGTTGCAACGTCACAGCATGAGGAGTCGGTATAGGGGCCCATGGCAGATTAGGGGCCTGGCAGCAGTTATGGGAGGCCCATAATCTGCCAGCACCCTATGACAAAAAATGGAACACACCAGCAGTGTGAGGAGACCTGAAAGTGGCACATGGCAGAGTGTGGCGATGGAGACAGCAGCAATGGGAGGCCGTACAGGGACCCATGAGAGACTCTGGACCTGGCAGCAGCATGAGGAGGCGGTATATAGGGGCCTACGGCAGATTAGGGGCCTGGCAGCAGCTATAGGAGGCCCGTAATCTGCCAGCACCCTATGTCAAAAAATTCAACACACCAGCAGTGTGAGGAGACCTGAAAGTGGCACATGGCAGAGTGTGGCGATGGAGACAGCAGCAATGGGAGGCCGTACAGGGACCCATGACAGACTCTGGACTTGGCAGCAGCATGAGGAGGCGGTATATAGGGGCCCATGGCAGATTAGGGGCCTGGCAGCAGCTATGGGAGGCCCGTAATCTGCCAGCACCCTATGTCAAAAAATTCTACACACCAGCAGTGTGTGAGGAGACCTGAAAGTGGCACATGGCAGAGTGTGGCGATGGAGACAGCAGCAATGGGAGGCCGTACAGGGACCCATGACAGACTCTGGACTTGGCAGCAGCATGAGGAGGCGGTATATAGGGGCCCATGGCAGATTAGGGGCCTGGCAGCAGCTATGGGAGGCCCGTAATCTGCCAGCACCCTATGTCAAAAAATTCAACACACCAGCAGTGTGTGAGGAGACCTGAAAGTGGCACATGGCAGAGTGTGGCGATGGAGAAAGCAGCAATGGGAGGCCGTACAGGGACCCATGAGAGACTCTGGACCTGGCAGCAGCATGAGGAGGCGGTATATAGGGGCCTATGGCAGATTAGGGGCCTGGCAGCAGCTATGTGAGGCCCGTAATCTGCCTGCACCCTATGTCAAAAAATTAAACACACCAGCAGTGTGAAGAGACCTGAAAGTGGCACATGGCAGAGTGTGGCGATGGAGACAGCAGCAATGGGAGGCCGTACAGGGACCATGACAGACTCTGGACTTGGCAGCAGCATGAGGAGGCGGTATATAGGGGCCCATGGCAGATTAGGGGCCTGGCAGCAGCTATGTGAGGCCCGTAATCTGCCTGCACCCTATGTCAAAAAATTTAACACACCAGCAGTGTGAAGAGACCTGAAAGTGGCACATGGCAGCAGAGTGTGGCGATGGAGACAGCAGCAATGGGAGGCCGTACAGGGACCCATGAGAGACTCTAGACTTGGCAGCAGCATGAGGAGGCGGTATATAGGGGCCCATGGCAGATTAGGGGCCTGGCAGCAGCTATGTGAGGCCCGTAATCTGCCTGCACCCTATGTCAAAAAATTAAACACACCAGCAGTGTGAAGAGACCTGAAAGTGGCACATGGCAGCAGAGTGTGGCGATGGAGACAGCAGCAATGGGAGGCCGTACAGGGACCCATGAGAGACTCTAGACTTGGCAGCAGCATGAGGAGGCGGTATATAGGGGCCCATGGCAGATTAGGGGCCTGGCAGCAGCTATGTGAGGCCCGTAATCTGCCTGCACCCTATGTCAAAAAATTTAACACACCAGCAGTGTGAAGAGACCTGAAAGTGGCACATGGCAGCAGAGTGTGGCGATGGAGACAGCAGCAATGGGAGGCCGTACAGGGACCATGACAGACTCTGGACTTGGCAGCAGCATGAGGAGGCGGTATATAGGGGCCCATGGCAGATTAGGGGCCTGGCAGCAGCTATGTGAGGCCCGTAATCTGCCTGCACCCTATGTCAAAAAATTTAACACACCAGCAGTGTGAAGAGACCTGAAAGTGGCACATGGCAGCAGAGTGTGGCGATGGAGACAGCAGCAATGGGAGGCCGTACAGGGACCATGACAGACTCTGGACTTGGCAGCAGCATGAGGAGGCGGTATATAGGGGCCCATGGCAGATTAGGGGCCTGGCAGCAGCTATGTGAGGCCCGTAATCTGCCTGCACCCTATGTCAAAAAATTTAACACACCAGCAGTGTGAAGAGACCTGAAAGTGGCACATGGCAGCAGAGTGTGGCGATGGAGACAGCAGCAATGGGAGGCCGTACAGGGACCATGACAGACTCTGGACTTGGCAGCAGCATGAGGAGGCGGTATATAGGGGCCCATGGCAGATTAGGGGCCTGGCAGCAGCTATGTGAGGCCCGTAATCTGCCTGCACCCTATGTCAAAAAATTTAACACACCAGCAGTGTGAAGAGACCTGAAAGTGGCACATGGCAGCAGAGTGTGGCGATGGAGAAAGCAGCAATGGGAGGCCGTACAGGGACCCATGAGAGACTCTGGACCTGGCAGCAGCATGAGGAGGCGGTATATAGGGGCCTATGGCAGATTAGGGGCCTGGCAGCAGCTATGTGAGGCCCGTAATCTGCCTGCACCCTATGTCAAAAAATTTAACACACCAGCAGTGTGAAGAGACCTGAAAGTGGCACATGGCATGAGAGACTCTGGACCTGGCAGCAGCAGGAGGAGGCGGTATAGGGGCCCATGGCTGATTAGGGGCCTGGCAGCAGCTATGTGAGGCCCGTTATCTTGCAGCACCCTATGTCAAAAAATTTAACACACCAGCAGTGTGAAGAGACCTGAAAGTGGCACATGGCAGCAGAGTGTGGCGATGGAGACAGCAGCAATGGGAGGCCGTACAGGGACCCATGAGAGACTCTGGACCTGGCAGCAGCAGGAGGAGGTGGTATATAGGGGCCCATGGCAGATTAGGGGCCTGGCAGCAGCTATGTGAGGCCCGTAATCTGCCTGCACCCTATGTCAAAAAATTTAACACACCAGCAGTGTGAAGAGACCTGAAAGTGGCACATGGCAGCAGAGTGTGGCGATGGAGACAGCAGCAATGGGAGGCCGTACAGGGACCCATGAGAGACTCTGGACCTGGCAGCAGCAGGAGGAGGTGGTATATAGGGGCCTATGGCAGATTAGGGGCCTGGCAGCAGCTATAGGAGGCCCGTAATCTGCCAGCACCCTATGTCAAAAAATTCAACACACCAGCAGTGTGAGGAGACCTGAAAGTGGCACATGTTTGAGGCATGATTCATGGCGGATTTAGTCAGTTGTGTCAGGAACTGGTGGTTTGAAATCCAGACTAATCCACGCCTGATTCATTTTCACAAACGTGAGTCTCTCCACACTTTGGGTGGACAGTCGTGTCCTCCGCGGAGTTACAATACCTCCTGCCGCACTAAACACGCGCTCCGATGCCACGCTACTGGCCGGGCATGACAGCCTTTCAAGGGCAAATTCAGCTAGTTGGGGCCAAAGGTCAAGTTTCGTTGCCCAGTAGTCAAGGGGATTGTCTACCTCGGTTGGCAGGGTGCTGTCCAAGTAGGCCCAAGCCTGTTGTTTGAGCTCCTGCTCCAGGTCCACCTGATGCTGCTGCTGCTGCTGCGGCTGGTTAGTAGTTTCCTCACTGCGCTGGTGAAGAAAGCTACTCATCATCGACTGCAGACTGAGGCAGCCGCTGCTGGTGGAGCTGCCACTGCTCCTACCACCCCACCCCTCCCCTGCTGCCATGCCAGCGGAACGCGAGCGCACAGGGCCCACAGTGTCTGAGGATGGACGATGGCGCACAAAGGCAGAGACCAACTGACTACATAGGTGGTTTTTATAGTACGTAATTTTGGCCTCCCTCTCAGCAGGTGTGAAAAAGGCCACCATTTTGGACCGGTAGCGAGGGTCCAACAAGGTGGACAGCCAAAAGTCATCCCTCTGTCTGATGGTTATTATTCGGCTGTCGCTACGCAAGCAACCGAGCATGCTATGGGCCATTTGTGCCAAGGAATGCGAGGGACTCCCTGCCTCCATCTCCACAGCATACTGCCACGGTGCGTCTGGGTCCTCTGTCTCCTCCTCCTCCTCCTCTACCAGATGCTCCTGCTCCTCCACTCCTGTCCGCTGAGTGGAAAAACCACCCATTTCACTCAATAATTCCTGAGCACAAATGTCCTCCTCTACCTCCTCCTCTTCTTCCTGTCCTGCCCCCACAGGGGTCATGTGGCGTTGAGATCTGTGCGCCACGTCTACCGCACCCTGACCAGCCATTGTTAACAGCATTTGTTCCAGGACGTGCAACAGAGGAATGACGTCGTTCATCCCATAGTCCTGCCGACTCACGAATAGCGTGGCCTCCTCAAAGGGCCTGAGCAAGCGGCAGGTGTCACGCATGAGCTGCCAATGGCTGACATCTAAGTTACACAGGGGAGTACCTTTATCCGCTTGTAACATCAGGAAATCGGTGATGGCCTTTCGCTGCTCGTAAAGGCGGTCTAACATGTGTAGGGTTGAATTCCACCTTGTTGCAACGTCGCAGATCAGGCGATGCTGTGGAATTCCGTTCTGCCGCTGCAGCTCAATGAGGGTGTTCTTTGCGGTGTAGGAATGGCTGAAATGCATGCACAGTTTACGTGACATTTTAAGGATGTCTTGCAGTGGGATGGTGGATTTTAGGAACCGCTTGACAACCAGATTGAACACGTGAGCCATGCATGGCGCATGGCACAACCTTCCTTGACGCAGAGCAGACACCATGTTCTTTCCGTTGTCAGTCAACATGGTTCCGATTTTTAGTTTGCGCGGAGACAGCCATCTGTCGATTTCTCTGTTCATTACACTCAGCAGTTCCTCCCCTGTGTGACTACGTTCGCCAAGGCATACCAGGTGCAGCACAGCGTGACACCGTTGCGCCCTGCACATGTGATATGCCGGTCGGGTAATGGGACTTGGCACGGGGGTGGCGGCTGAGGACACGGCGGAAAAAGAGGTGGTAGAGGCGGACATGCTTGCTGGACCAAGGACGTGCAAACGTGGAGGCAAAAGCGTCGTGACCTGTCCAAGTTGCTGGTGCGGCTGTGCCGGCACCACGTTCACCCAGTGGGCCGTAAATGACATGTACTGTCCCTGACCGTAGTTACAGCTCCACACGTCGGCGCTGCCGTGCACTTTGGCAGAGACCGACATGCTCAAAGACTGGCCCACCATCTCTTCTACATGTGAATGCAGGGCTGGCACTGCCTTTTGGGCAAAGAAATGACGGCTTGGCACTCTCCACCGCGGCGCGGCACAAGCCATCATTTCTCGGAAAGGTGCTGAGTCCACCAGTTGGAAAGGGAGGGACTGCAGCACCAGCAACTTGGACAGGAGGACGTTCAGCTTTTGCACCGTCGGGTGCGTGCTCGCAAACTGTTGTCTCTTGGATACGGATTCCAAGAAAGACTGTTGACGGAATCCGAGAAGAGGAGTAGCAGGAGAAGGAGCATCTGAACGAGCGGAAGATGCCAATGAGCGACAACTCCCCTCAGCAGAGGTGTTGGAGCCTTGACTGGCTGATAGAGGGCGATTGACGACGTCGGGTGACGGAGCAAGTAACGGAGCGGGTGATGGAGCGGGGGCTGGGGCAGGCAGAACCGCCGTATGTTTATCACGGTTTTCCCAGGCCACCGAATGGTGACGCTGCATATGCTGACGCAACGCTGTAGTCCCAACATGGGCCCCCTGGCCACGCTTGCATTTCTGGCCACATAGTCGACATACGGCTACATTTACTTCCTCGGGCGGCTTGAGGAAAAATTGCCACACCACCGAGTAGGAAACTTTGCCCCCGCTACTCTTCACTGGCTGACTGCTACTTCCTCCGTGCGCACCGGCACCACTACTGGCCGTGGTGGTAGGCTGCAGTGGAGCTGGTGCTCTACTCCGTGGACGTTTGGCTCCACTGACACTGATGCGACCCTGCTGCTGTCTCCTGGGCAACCCACCGACTGTTTTGCTCGCTGCCAAGCTGCCACCCTCTTCTCCTGATGATGCGGAAGAAATTGCCTGATGACGACGAGGCTGCCAAGTGCGATCAACCTCCTCATCATCAAGTAGGGTCTCCGCCTCACTACTAGCCCCCTCGGCTGCGTCTGGGTCAGGAGACAGACCTGTCTCTAGACCGGCTACCGAGCCACTCTCCTCGCCAGTACTTGTTCGCTTGGCTGCTGAAAAGGCCGATGTCTCCCCCCGTTCCTGACCGCCCTCTGTTAGCTCTTCCTCACTGTACAGTGGGGCTGAGCCCACAGCATGCGATACTTCGCTTGGTGAGGGAACAGCAAAGGACAGGGGCAGGTAGAGGACACGTGATTTCAGTGGGCTTGGTCCCGGGCCATGCCAACTAACGGTTGTGTCTGACGTACCCACCGACCGTTGGCTGTAGGTGTCAGAGGTGACCTGGGAAGAGGAAGACGACCGAGCCAACCAATCAATGACGGCAGGGTTGTCGGTGGAGACACGACCGCTGGATGACACCGGGAGCACTGGCCTCTGGCTGCGAATACTGCTGCCTCGACCCCTTCCTCTGCTGCCACGTCTGCTCGCTCCTAAAACATTGCCTCCTCTGCCACTCCTCTGCATGTTGTCTGACATACTATTTAATTCAACGATTAGGTGTCCCTGAGTAACAATTCTCTGGCACTCAGTAACAATTCTGTCTGTCCCTGAGTATGAATTCTGTGGCCCTGAGTAACAATTCTGTGTCTGTGCGAGTAACAATTCTGTGTCTGTGCGAGTAACAATTCTGTGTCTGTGCAAGTAACAATTTTGTGTCTGTGCGAGTAACAATTCTCTGGCACTCAGTAACAATTCTGTCTGTCCCTGAGTAACAATTCTCTGGCACTCAGTAACAATTCTGTCTGTCCCTGAGTAACAATTCTCTGGCACTCAGTAACAATTCTGTCTGTCCCTGAGTAACAATTCTCTGGCACTCAGTAACAATTCTGTCTGTCCCTGAGTATGAATTCTGTGGCCCTGAGTAACAATTCTGTGTCTGCGCGAGTAACAATTCTGTGTCTGTGCAAGTAACAATTTTGTGTCTGTGCAAGTAACAATTTTGTGTCTGTGCGAGTAACAATTCTCTGGCACTCAGTAACAATTCTGTCTGTCCCTGAGTAACAATTCTCTGGCACTCAGTAACAATTCTGTCTGTCCCTGAGTAACAATTCTCTGGCACTCAGTAACAATTCTGTCTGTCCCTGAGTAACAATTCTCTGGCACTCAGTAACAATTGTGTGTCTGTGCAAGTAACAATTCTGTGTCTGTGCAAGTAACAATTTTGTGTCTGTGAGAGTAACAATTCTCTGGCACTCAGTAACAATTCTGTCTGTCCCTGAGTAACAATTCTCTGGCACTCAGTAACAATTCTGTCTGTCCCTGAGTATGAATTCTGTGGCCCTGAGTAACAATTCTGTCTCTGTGCGAGTAACAATTCTGTGTCTGTGCAAGTAACAATTTTGTGTCTGTGAGAGTAACAATTCTCTGGCACTCAGTAACAATTCTGTCTGTCCCTGAGTAACAATTCTCTGGCACTCAGTAACAATTCTGTCTTCCCTGAGTAACAATTCTCTGGCACTCAGTAACAATTCTGTCTGTCCCTGAGTATGAATTCTGTGGCCCTGAGTAACAATTCTGTCTCTGTGCGAGTAACAATTCTGTGTCTGTGCAAGTAACAATTTTGTGTCTGTGAGAGTAACAATTCTCTGGCACTCAGTAACAATTCTGTCTGTCCCTGAGTAACAATTCTCTGGCACTCAGTAACAATTCTGTCTGTCCCTGAGTATGAATTCTGTGGCCCTGAGTAACAATTGTGTGTCTGTGCAAGTAACAATTCTGTGTCTGTGCAAGTAACAATTTTGTGTCTGTGAGAGTAACAATTCTCTGGCACTCAGTAACAATTCTGTCTGTCCCTGAGTAACAATTCTCTGGCACTCAGTAACAATTCTGTCTGTCCCTGAGTAACAATTCTGTCTGTCCCTGAGTATGAATTCTGTGGCCCTGAGTAAGAATTCTCTGGCACTCAGTAACAATTCTGTCTGTCCCTGAGTATGAATTCTGTGGCCCTGAGTAACAATTGTGTGTCTGTGCAAGTAACAATTCTGTGTCTGTGCAAGTAACAATTTTGTGTCTGTGAGAGTAACAATTCTCTGGCACTCAGTAACAATTCTGTCTGTCCCTGAGTAACAATTCTCTGGCACTCAGTAACAATTCTGTCTGTCCCTGAGTATGAATTCTGTGGCCCTGAGTAACAATTCTGTCTCTGTGCGAGTAACAATTCTGTCTCTGTGCGAGTAACAATTCTGTGTCTGTGCAAGTAACAATTTTGTGTCTGTGAGAGTAACAATTCTCTGGCACTCAGTAACAATTCTGTCTGTCCCTGAGTAAGAATTCTCTGGCACTCAGTAACAATTCTGTCTGTCCCTGAGTAACAATTCTCTGGCACTCAGTAACAATTCTGTCTGTCCCTGAGTAACAATTCTGTCTGTCCCTGAGTATGAATTCTGTGGCCCTGAGTAAGAATTCTCTGGCACTCAGTAACAATTCTGTCTGTCCCTGAGTATGAATTCTGTGGCCCTGAGTAACAATTGTGTGTCTGTGCAAGTAACAATTCTGTGTCTGTGCAAGTAACAATTTTGTGTCTGTGAGAGTAACAATTCTCTGGCACTCAGTAACAATTCTGTCTGTCCCTGAGTAACAATTCTCTGGCACTCAGTAACAATTCTGTCTGTCCCTGAGTAACAATTCTCTGGCACTCAGTAACAATTCTGTCTGTCCCTGAGTAACAATTCTCTGGCACTCAGTAACAATTCTGTCTGTCCCTGAGTAACAATTCTGTCTGTCCCTGAGAATGAATTCTGTGGCCCTGAGTAAGAATTCTCTGGCACTCAGTAACAATTCTGTCTGTCCCTGAGTAACAATTCTCTGGCACTCAGTAACAATTCTGTCTGTCCCTGAGTATGAATTCTGTGGCCCTGAGTAACAATTGTGTGTCTGTGCAAGTAACAATTCTGTGTCTGTGCAAGTAACAATTTTGTGTCTGTGAGAGTAACAATTCTCTGGCACTCAGTAACAATTCTGTCTGTCCCTGAGTAACAATTCTCTGGCACTCAGTAACAATTCTGTCTGTCCCTGAGTAACAATTCTGTCTGTCCCTGAGTATGAATTCTGTGGCCCTGAGTAAGAATTCTCTGGCACTCAGTAACAATTCTGTCTGTCCCTGAGTATGAATTCTGTGGCCCTGAGTAACAATTGTGTGTCTGTGCAAGTAACAATTCTGTGTCTGTGCAAGTAACAATTTTGTGTCTGTGAGAGTAACAATTCTCTGGCACTCAGTAACAATTCTGTCTGTCCCTGAGTAACAATTCTCTGGCACTCAGTAACAATTCTGTCTGTCCCTGAGTATGAATTCTGTGGCCCTGAGTAACAATTCTGTCTCTGTGCGAGTAACAATTCTGTGTCTGTGCAAGTAACAATTTTGTGTCTGTGAGAGTAACAATTCTCTGGCACTCAGTAACAATTCTGTCTGTCCCTGAGTAAGAATTCTCTGGCACTCAGTAACAATTCTGTCTGTCCCTGAGTAACAATTCTCTGGCACTCAGTAACAATTCTGTCTGTCCCTGAGTAACAATTCTGTCTGTCCCTGAGTATGAATTCTGTGGCCCTGAGTAAGAATTCTCTGGCACTCAGTAACAATTCTGTCTGTCCCTGAGTATGAATTCTGTGGCCCTGAGTAACAATTGTGTGTCTGTGCAAGTAACAATTCTGTGTCTGTGCAAGTAACAATTTTGTGTCTGTGAGAGTAACAATTCTCTGGCACTCAGTAACAATTCTGTCTGTCCCTGAGTAACAATTCTCTGGCACTCAGTAACAATTCTGTCTGTCCCTGAGTAACAATTCTCTGGCACTCAGTAACAATTCTGTCTGTCCCTGAGTAACAATTCTCTGGCACTCAGTAACAATTCTGTCTGTCCCTGAGTAACAATTCTGTCTGTCCCTGAGAATGAATTCTGTGGCCCTGAGTAAGAATTCTCTGGCACTCAGTAACAATTCTGTCTGTCCCTGAGTAACAATTCTCTGGCACTCAGTAACAATTCTGTCTGTCCCTGAGTAAAAATTCTGTGGCCCTAATAACGTTTCTGTGGCCCTAAGTAACAATTCTCTGGCACTGAGTAACAATTCTGTCTGTCCCTGAGTATGAATTCTGTGGCCCTAACTAGCGTTTCTTTGTCCCTAAATAACGATTCTGTGGCCCTCATTAACAAGTCTGTGTCCCTGAGTAATGGTTCTCTGTCCCTAAGTAACTTCTCTCTGTCCCCAATTCTCGTTTCTGTGGCCCTAACTCTGTCCCTGTCCCTAGTACAGAGCGGTCTGCCTCTGTTCAATGACTGCAGGCAAATGAAGATTTCCAAAATGGCCGCTATATATACCTCGACCATTACACAGTGCTGGCTGGCTGGCTGCTGATTGGCTGATGCGATCACATGTCGTTGAGGAATGCATTATGGGGCAGCGCGCCTTGTCTGCGCGCCTTCCCCGACATCCCCGCTCCGTCGCCGCACATGTCAGCCGCCATTTTCGGAAAAATTTCGATTCGCGCGTCCGAATTAGGCTGTTTTTCGGATTCGGCACGAATCGAAATTTTTCCGATATTCGACTCGAATTCCACTTCGGATACTTCGATTCGCTCATCTCTAATCACAGTACATAGATATGAGTCTATGAGGTTTCAGTCACGTTGTGTATTTTGACTTATATTTTGTATTATATTTTCTATTTATGTTTTATATTTTATATTTATATATTTTTCACTGATATTTGTGATATCCACTTATGCACTTTGTTATTTACATAGTCAGCGCTACATCATTTACTGTGTTATTTGCTTATAGATCATTAGGTATATAATTGGATGTTGGCAGCTTTATTAGTTTATTGATTTAAGAATTTAGGTAGGAGTGCAGGAGGTTTCCATTTACATTCCTCCCCAAAGCACCTTGTCCCCATGTTGATGGGTTGTTGTAGGTGTGGCCATAATGGTGTGGTTTAACCACCTCCTGCCCGCCATATAAGGTAGTGACGGGCGCAAGACAATTCTCTCGTTCTGGGAGGACATCATATGACGTCCTCCCACTCTAACCGCGCATGCGCGGCTCCGGGATAGCGCAGCGCGGTGATCGGTGGTGTGCTGTGTCCCTGGGACACAGTGTATCACCGATCCACAGAAAGAGATGAAGATATCGTCTCGGTCATGTGATCAGCTGTGTCCAATCACAGCTGATCACATGTAAATAGGAAAATGCCGGTTATCGGCATTTCTCTCCTCACGAGCTGTCACGTTTACAGCTCGAGAGGAGAGGAGAGCCGGTAATCGGCATTCCTCAGAGGGGACATCTACACTGATCTTCAGGGCACTAATGATCAGTGTGCCCTGATGGTCAGTGTAGCCCCAGCAGTGCTACCTGTCAGTGCCCATCAATGCCAGCTGTCATTGCCCATCAATGCCACCTGCCAGTGCCCATCAGTGCCTCATCAATGCCACATATCAGTGCCTACCAGTGCACATCAATGCCACATATCAGTGCCCATCTGAGCTGCCTTTCATTGTCACCTATCAGTGCCAGTCAGTGCCACCTATCAGTGCTGCCAATCAGTGCAGCCCATTAGTGCCAGTCAGTGCCACCTATCAGTGCCAGTCAGTGCCATCTATCAGTGTTCGTCGGTGCTGCCTATCAGTGCCAGTCAGTGCCACCTATTAGTGCCAGTCAGTGCCGCCTATCAGTGTCAGTCAGTGCCACCTATCAGTGCCCATCAGTGTCACCTATCAGTGCCCATCAGTGCAGCCTATCAGTGCCCATCACTGCAGCCTCTTAGCGCACATCAGTGAAGAAGAAAAATCACTTATTTACAGAATTTTATAACAAAAACTAAGAAAAAAATTTTTTTTTTCAAAATTTTCAGTTGTTTTTGGTTTGTTTAGCAATAGATAAAAAAAACCCAGAGGTGATTAAATACCACCAAAAGAAAGCTCTATCTGTCTCAAAAAAATTTATAAAAATTTCATATGGGTAGAGTGTTGCATGACCGCGCAATTGTCATTCAAAGTACAACAGCGCTGAAAGCTGAAAATTGGCCTGGGCAGGAAGGGGGTATAAGTGCCCTGTAGGTAAGTGGTTAAACAGGTGTGGTCAATGCCTTAAAGCTCTACTCCAGGGATAATCTTTTTTGCATATTTACATTGTTCCACTGTATCTCACACATAGTTACATAGTTAGTCTGGCTGAAAAACGACAAAAGTCCATTTAGTTCAACCAGAAAAAAAAAAGAAAAACGTTATAATCCTATACCCACAGTTGATCCAGAGGAAAGCAAAAACCCAACAAAGCATGATCCAGTTTGCTCCTGCAGGGGAAAAAATTCCTTCCTGATCCCCCGAAAGGCAATCGGATATTCCCTGGATCAACTTTACCTAACATTTTAGTAAAAAGTTATATTCTGTGTTCCTAGGAAACAATCCAGGCCTTTTTTAAAGCAATCCACTGAGCTGGCCAGAAACAACTCTTGAGGGAGTCTATTCCACATTTTCACAGCTCTCACTGTGAAGAAACCTTTCCGTTTTTTGAGATTAAATCTCTTTTCCTCCAGATGTAAAGAGTTCCCCCTTGTCCTCTGTGATGACCTCAGGGTGAATTGCTCTACACCGAGTTCACTATATGAACCACTGATGTATTTATACATGTTGATCATATTCCCCCATTAATCTTCTCTTCTCAAGAGAGAATAAATTCAGTTCCTCTAATCTTTCCCCATAGCTGAGCTCCTCCATGCCTCTTATCAGTTTGGTTGCCCTTCTCTGTACTTTCTCCAGTTCCCCAATGTTCTTTTTGTGAATTGGTGCCCAAAACTGAATTGCATATTCCAGATGAGGTCTTACTAATGATTTGTACCGGGGTAATATGATATCTCTCTCTCTGGAGTCTATACCTCTTTTAATACAAGAGAGGATTTTGCTTGCTTTAGAAATGCAGCTTGGCATTGCATGTCATTATTAAGCTTGTGATCTACAAGAACTCCCAGATCCTTCTCCACCATTGATTCCCCCAGTTGTACTCCCCCTAGTATGTATGATGCATGCATATTCTTAGCCCCCAAGTGCATAACCTTACATTTATCAACATTAAACCTCATTTGCCACATAGTTGCCCAATTAAACAGTGCATTGAGGTCAGCTTGTAAATTGGAGACATCCTGTAAGAATGTTATTCCACTGCACAGCTTGGTGTCATCTGCAAAGACTTAATCATCTGCAAAGACAGTTTGCATGCCGAAGTCTGTAGCTTTGGTGGTGACCTAAAGTGGTACTCAACTCCCCTGCACCCCCCCACTTCTTAACCGCTTCCTGACTGCCCTAGAGCAAAAGTACTGCTACAGGGTGGCAGGGATGCGCAAAATCACGTATATATACATGATTTTGCATTTCCGGGCAGGGGGCGCGCGCGTCTTTGACATGTCAATCACTGGGTCCCAGCCACCGATTCTCAGCAAGGACTCAGTGATCATGGGCGGAGCTGACAGGGGAGAGGTCTGTATGTAAACAACACACATCTCTCCCCTATCAGCATGAACAGGCTGCTTTGTATTGCTCTGCACAGCAGAGCAATACATTGCAGCTTGTCTACATAGTAAAACACAATACAGCACATGGTTAACCCTTTGATCACCCCAGATGTTAACCCCTTCCTGCCCAGTGTCATTAGTACATTAGTACAGTGTCAGTGCTTTTTATTAGCACTGATCACTGTATTGGTGTCACTGACTGATTTCAGTGACAGTTAGTCAGTACTCACCCAGTGTCAGAATGCAGTCCCGCCATAGGTCGCTGATCGCCGTCATTACTGGTTAAAAAAAAAATTCCAGTACCGACATTTTTAGACGCTATAATTTCACGTAAACTAACTAATTTAAACCATAAATCAAAATTGTAGCGCTACAGACCCAAGATATTCCAATGAAGACAGATAGGTGATTCATATGAATAAATAAACATAAACATAACAGTTCATAAAAGGGGTGACTTTTGGTGATTTCTTCTCTGTCCTATACTTCTGGTGCTCAGGCGTTGTGCAAAATAGTGCTGAGAGAATGCACACTCACCAGAACGCCCAGGAAAATGAGCGTTTAGTAATTATATATTCCCCTTGGAGACATCAGCCGGTCAGGATAAGATAGTGTGCTAGCCTCCCTCAAGAGCTCCTGTAAGTTACTGTGTGATCCCTCGGTAGGTGGCCTGTGGACTTCTCCTTGGGGACCACATACGTTCCTCCTCTACTGCCTTGTCCACAAACCTCTCTCAGAGAGAGGTTTGTGGACAAGGCAGTAGAGGAGGAACGTATGTGGTCCCCAAGGAGAAGTCCACAGGCCACCTACCGAGGGATCACACAGTAACTTACAGGAGCTCTTGAGGGAGGCTAGCACACTATCTTATCCTGACCGGCTGATGTCTCCAAGGGGAATATATAATTACTAAACGCTCATTTTCCTGGGCGTTCTGGTGAGTGTGCATTCTCTCAGCACTATTTTGCACAACGCCTGAGCACCAGAAGTATAGGACAGAGAAGAAATCACCAAAAGTCACCCCTTTTATGAACTGTTATGTTTATGTTTATTTATTCATATGAATCACCTATCTGTCTTCATTGGAATATCTTGGGTCTGTAGCGCTACAATTTTGATTTATGGTATTTTAAAGGTGTTTGGTAACCTGATGTATAGCTGCTGCAATTAGGTGCGCTCGTATACACATTTTTCTTTAACTAATTTAAACGTATTCGAATTTTTTTTAGCAAAGACATGTAGCAGAATACATTTTGGTTTAAATTTATGACCAAATTTGATATTTTAATTTTTTTTTACTGGACATGTTTAATAGCAATAAGTCAAAAATATTGTTTTTTTTCCAAAATTGTCTTTTTTTGTTTATAGCGCAAAAAAATAAAAAACACACACAGGTGATCAAACACCACAGAAAGAAAGCTTTATATGTGGGAAATAAGGACATAAATTTCATTTGGGTGCAGCGTTGCATGACCATGCAATTGTCAGTTAAAATTACGCAGCGCCGTATCGCAAAAATCGGCTTGGTTAGGAAGGGGGATAAGTCCTCTGGAGGGAAAGTGGTTAACTGTATTCCTGGGTTCTCTTCATAACACAACTGGTCCTGCACCGCCTTTTTGATCCTCTTCTGCTGCCTGCCTCTTCAGGGTACAGTCAGCTAGCTTAGGTGACATGCACCCCTAGCAGCTCTGTGTTCCAATTCTGGGAGATGCCATGCAAGTATCCCTGAACTAGATGCATGTCCAGGTGATGAACAATAGCATAAAACATAAAACATTAATAGTGATGGTGCCCCTGATGCAGTCTACTTTAAAGATGAAAACAGGAATAAAAACAGTAACAGGCAACAAGAAACACGTGCTTTGTGTACAAGAAACAAGGCAAATTAAAAGCATATTTCAGAATCTGGACAGCTGGAATGCAAAAACAAATTGAACTGTAGACATGCATTTTTTTTTCATTCCAAATCAAAATTTGGGCAAAGTTTTCGTTATTCGGAAATTCGGATGTATCCAAATTTCCAAATTACAATAGTAATGAATCCAAAATAACAAAATGAAATTCAAATTTGATTAAAACTCAGATTGAATTTAGATCAACTTTGAAATAAAAAACAAAAAAATAGAATAGAACATAAAATAATAGAATAGAAAAAAAAGAATAAAATAGAATAGAAAAACATTAGAATAGAATACAATATAATAGAATAGAAAAGAAAAGAAAAGGAAATAATAAAATAGAAAAGAATAGAAAAAAACAATAGAATAGAATAAAATATAAAGAATATAACTCAAATTTCAAATAGAATAAATTTGAGTTTGCATAGAATAGATTAGAATAGAAGGGAAAAGAATAGAATAAAAAAGAATAGAATAGAATAAACAATAGAATGGAATTCAATAGAATAGAATACAGTAGAATATAATCATCTTCCAAAAATCTAATTTCAAATAGAATAAATTCAAATTTGAATAGAATAAATTAGAATACAAAACAATAGAATAGAAAGAATAAAAAATAATAGAATAGAATAGAAAATAATAAGATAAAATAGAAAATAATAGACAATACTAGAACAGAATAGAAAAGAATAGAAAACCCCCCCCCCAAAAAAATAGAATAAAATAAATAATAACTGTGTACCGAAATTCAAATTTCGAATAGAATAAATTGGAATAGATTAGAATAGAATTTTTATAATTCGAATTCGAATAGAATAAATTCAAATTTTAATAGAATAGATTAGAATAGAAAAGAATAGAAAATTCAATAGAATAGAATAGAATAGAAAGAATATAATCATCTTCCGAAAATCTAATTTTGAATAGATTATATCCAGAAGCAGCTGTTGTGGGAGCCCCTGGAGATCTAAACGAGGTATTAGAGATTAATACAATATTATAATCTTGTGTTCGATCCTTTATTAGCGTCATTATCCTTTCTCACATTCCATTGATATCATTTTTTTTCCTCTTTGTATGTCTCTTTATTCTTATTTTATTGTCAGCTAATAATTTTTATCTCACCTTACTATAGATACGTTTATATGTATATTATATGCAAAGCCATTGTATGTATGTTCATATGTATTCACTTAGTCTGTTTGTATATATACAGTATAATTCATATTTGTTCTTTACTTGTAGTACCAATGCAACCCCCTAGGTGTCGCTGTGACAACTATTTTGAGGCCCATTCATTTCAAGTACCCATTTTGATTGGTTGCTTTGTTAATAATTCCAGTTCCCGCTCCTACTTATTATAAGTAGTGGCTCCTATCACAGGGGTTTATGGTCTGAGGAAGGAGTGTCTGCAAATGCTTCGAAACACGTTACTGCCCCCTTGATGTCACTTCCGGTGTGTGTGTTCGATGCCTCTCCTTTAAGTATGGTGGCCATATTGCCCGTGTGTTCTACCACACTCACTACCACTGGTCTGCTCAATGTGTCTCCCTGGAATTATACTTGATGAGCTTTTATCTGACTGCTATCTTGTAAGTGCTTTTAACCTTTACTACTCAATAAACTGTTGCATATTACACTTAGAGGCGCCTTCCTTGCTATTGACTTCAACCTGATAGAACACCCTTGGGATGAATTAGAGCAGAAACTGCGAGCCAGGCCTTCCGACATCAGTGCCTGACCTCACAAATGCTCTTCTGGAAGAATGGTCAAACATTCCCATAGATACACTCCTAAACCTTGTGGACAGCCTTCCCAGAAGAGGTGAAGCTGTTATATCTCCAAAGGGTGGGCCAACTCAATATTGAACCCTACGGACTAAGACTGGGATGCCATGATAACACATAAGCGATTCTCAGAAAGCATGGCATAATATTTCAAACTACTGTACCATACAACCCAGAACAAAATGGGGTTGCAGAAAGAATGAATCCTACTCTATGTGAGAGTAGAAGACCCATGCTTTTTGATGCAGATATGCCCTCCACATACTGGGGGAGGCAATTACACAATTACTGCATTCTATCTCCAAACTCAACTACCAGGAAAGTCAACGGAGTAAGCTCTATATGAACTGTGGAATGGAAAAGCCCCAAATATGAACCATCTAAATGTTTTTAAAGCAAAGCATATGTGCACATCCTAAATGAAAAACATACAAAATGGTGCACCTGTGGGGTACAGTGAATCTCAAAAGGGATACAGAATTCTATACCAAGACACAAAAAAGATAAGCAGAATTGTAATTGTCGATGAAACTTCAGTGTGTTCAAAATTTCATGAACTAACACAAACGCTTCAAATTGAGGGAAATTCCACACCAGTGTCACATGAAGATAATCAACAAAGTGACACAGTAATAGAAAATAACACAGGCAATCCAAATATTGTAAAAGAAGAAAACAGGCCACAGGAGGCTTCAGTCAGGAAATCCACCAGAAGCAATAAAGGCATCCAATCTGACCTATGTTGCTTGCGTAGTAATAAAACCAGAGTCAGATTCAAGGGATAAGATGCAAAGACTTCCAACCCATGAGAAACAAAAGTGAATCAGAGCTGCTGATCCAGATGGCAGGGAGCTGATGCTGTAAATAAATAAACAGCAAAGCAGCCTGATGAGGGAATGTAAGAAAAAATGGTTACCCATGAACAGAGATCAGTACGAGCATATGCACATGTGCATTATGCTGGCTATACTGCCAGATACAAGGGAAATCTCAAAAGTATTGTAAAGGGCAAATGCACTTACGAATTAGAATGCTCATTTGGCACTAGGTTTGGTGCCCAGTGGTCTATATAAACTGATGAATTGCAGAGAAGTTGCTGAAAGGTCTACTGCTTGTTCCTGTTGCCTTGAGACCTGATCCACTAATGTGCTTTCCTGTTTATGACCTGCCTTGCTCTCTGGACTTTGCTTATGCTTTCTGCCTCATTTATCACCTGCTTGGCTATTACTTCCCTTGGCTTGTTTACTGGACTTGTCTTTGTCTTCTGATTCTGTTACCACACTGCCTGGCTGTTACTAACTTTGTCTCGCTCCTTGGACTCGTCTTCTGTTCCAGGATCCCGTTATTCCTGTGTGAGATGGGGAAACAGCTCTCATTGTTTGAACACTGTTTGTGTGCAGTAAATTATGGTGTGGAGTAAATTGATGTTTTGACTGACATTCTGCAGTTTAGCCACAAGATGTCACTGTTTTTCTAACACAGGCTCAGACTACATAGATATTTGTATATTCATGAAGAGGTGGGGTTTTTTTTAGTGAACAGGAAGAGGAGACTGCAGCCATGTTTTGGACGATGCTGAATGCAGGAGCCATGTTCTGGAGAATGCTGAATGAAGGAGCCGTGTGAGCTGCAGCTGGGTGAAGCTGATGAGATTGCTGCCAGGAAGCTGATGAGAGCTGAGGAACAACGCAGCATACACTACAATATCGCAGGCCTGTTGGAGAGACATTTGTTCTGTTCAGAGTCACCAGCGGATGCAAAGCAGACCCGGGTCGTTAAGATCGCGCACGCACCTCATTCCAGTGTTGGCGCCTTGAGACTGAATCCAGGCCTATAGTTAGTTAGTTAGGGTCTCTGTGTCAGGCCACAAGTGTTACTGATTATTGGAAGGACTCCACAACTTAAAGTGACATTTCACATTGGAGAGCTGATAAAATGCTACAAACTCAAGCCAGACTGGTGTTTTGCTCAGAAGAAATACTCAGGCACGTGCTACAGGACCAGTCATGGGAGAGGGAATACTGTAGATTTGTGTAAGATTGTAAGCTGTTGTGCTGCACCGCAGGCTAGCCCATACCATACACCCATACACCGATTCCTGCTCTTTTAGGGTAATAATGGGTAAGGTGTGACAGCTTATTAGTGCCCACCAGTAGGTAAATTACTTCACTTTCTACCTTCATCCATCAGAAGGCGCCGTGCTGTGCAGCACAAGGGTCTCAGCCTTTGGGCTGGGTGTATGTAAATTTATTGTATGTTTCCAGCATTTGTGGTTGTGTTTATTTGCCACATCTAAGTAAAATTCTGTTGTGGCAAAAGCTGGTGTTGAGGTTGCTTTCCTCGTTCGTGACTTCACTGTATCCTGGGGAGCCCACCCCGGTACACGGCTTACACCTGTATCCAGGCCTTGTCTGAAGATCTGCCATATTCGGCTTTTCTCATCTGGCTTCAGCACTGATCCAGCAAAGCCTGCAAACCTCAGCACTTGTGCCACACTGTTCCCTCATATTCTCTGTGTACACCTTCAGGAGTGTTAGGCAGGAGGTGTAAGAGAAGTCCCTTCAGCTAGTCAGACTCCACCAGGTATGTGATAGAAACACAACTTTCATACATGGAACTACAAGATTTAGGGTTAAATGTGGTACAGTCTGAGACATTTGGGAGGTATGTAATTTTTATTTATTATGGATTAGTTTGATCTTAAATTGGTGGGTTGCTTGGAAACAAATGTGTCTACAGCAGGGGTCTTCAAACCTCAGTAACATCCAATCCATTACAAGATTTTGGCTTGTGGCAAATATCCATAAAAATACCCAAGCTGATTGGAAGTAGACGTACCAGTCTTTGTATCATAATACAGAGGCTAATGCATACACTGCCAGTGCAGATCCCCCCTTTACCATGATTGGTTGCTAGGACTGCTGGCTCATCCCCCAGCATGGATCGGTCTTGAAGAAGGAGCTCTGCTTCACGCGTCACTGCCCCACGCTCACATCGCTTCCAGTTTGTGTTCCATCTGGACAGCGTGCGTTCCAGCTTGTGCTCCAGCGTTCCCGGAAGAGTGGCAGTCATCTTGGCACCTCATGCTGACCTCTCCCTCCAGCTGCTGGCCGGCACAGCGGGATGCCACACAGTGGATAGAGCCTGTTATTTCTTCCACTGTTTAAGAGTTTTTAACCATTCTTACCCACATGGAAGAAAAATATATTTTAAATATATTTAAAAAATATTCTTCCCATATATATTGACATATACTTGAAATACCACAATTTTGGCCTTATTCAACATATACAGTATATTAAAAAAATAAAAATTATATATATATATATATACACTGTATGTTGAAATGCATTTTTATATATTACAAAATATATAAAAATATATTTTTAAAAATATATATTTTTTAAATATATTCTTTAGATTTTTTTTAACATAAAGTAATTTTAACATATGTTTTTACATATATTTGTAAATGCATTCCAAAAATGTAGATTGAATGTATTTTTAAAGACACACAGTATATTTGAAAATTTACTTTTAAAAATATCCTTTATATATTATATATTTTGTTATATATAAAAAGCATTTCAACATACAGTGTGTGTGTATATATATATATATATATATATATACTGGAGCGCCTTCTTGTCTCATCTCTACCCCTGAAAGTAGAGATGAACGAATCGAACCAGGCGAACCGGAATTCGATACGAATTTCAGGAAAAATTTGATTCGCGGCGAATCCGAACATTTACCTACTTCGGGTGCGCGAATCGGATTTTTCCCGATCAGCCGGCAAAAGTGTCCCTGCAGAGAGCTCCGCTATTTCTGACATTTCTCTGACAGTTCCTTCACATGTACAGCGGTTGAAACATTGTATCTATTAGTTTCCATTTAGGATACAGATGTTTCAACCGCTGTACATGTGAAGGAGCTGTCAGAGAACTGTCAGAAATAGAGGAACTCTGCACATACACTTTTTGCCGGTTTGGAATTCTTATTTTCATCCTACTTCTTCTTCTTCTTCATCCTCATCCTCAGAAGAAGAAGAAGAGGATGAGGATGAGGATGAAGAAGAAGAAGAAGAAGAAGAAGAAGTAGGATGAAAATAAGAATAATTCCAAGCCGGCAAAAAGTGTATCTGCAGAGCTCCTCTAAGTGTATCTGCAGAATAGAGGAGCTCTGCAGATACACTTTTTGCCGGCTTGGAATTAATCTTATTTTCATCCTACTTCTTCTTCTTCTTCTTCTTCCTCTTCATCTTCATCCTCATCCTCTTCTTCTTCTTCTGAGGATGGAAACAAATAGATACAATGTTTCAACCGCTGTATGGAGTGAGTGTCCCAGAACTGTCAGAAATAGCCTATTTCTGACAGTTCTGGGACATTCACTCCATACAGCGGTTGAAACCGCTGTATGGAGTGAGTGTCCCAGAACTGTCAGAAATAGCCTATTTCTGACAGTTCTATGACATTCCCTCCATACAGCGGTTGAAACCGCTGTATGGAGTGAATGTCCCAGAACTGTCAGAAATAGGCTATTTCTGACAGTTCTGTGACATTCCCTCCATACAGCGGTTGAAACCGCTGTATGGAGTGAATGTCACAGAACTGTCAGAAATAGGCTATTTCTGACAGTTCTGGGACATTCACTCCATACAGCGGTTGAAACATTGTATCTATTTGTTTCCATAAATGGATCCATTTATGGAAACAAATAGATACAATGTTTCAACCGCTGTATGGAGTGAGTGTCCCAGAACTGTCAGAAATAGCCTATTGAAACCGCTGTATGGAGTGAATGTCCCAGAACTGTCAGAAATAGGCTATTTCTGACAGTTCTGTGACATTCCCTCCATACAGCGGTTGAAACCGCTGTATGGAGTGAATGTCACAGAACTGTCAGAAATAGACAGAAACTGTCACAGAACTGTCCTTCTTCTCATCCTTCTCCTTCTTCTCATCCTTCTTCTCATCCTTCTCCTTCTTCTCATCCTTCTCCTTCTTCTCATCCTTCTCCTTCTCCTTCTTCTCATCCTTCTCCTTCTCCTTCTTCTCATCCTTCTTCTCATCCTTCTTCTCATCTTTCTCCTTCTTCTCATCCTTCTCCTTCTTCTCATCCTTCTCCTTCTCCTTCTTCTCATCCTTCTCCTTCTTCTCATCCTTCTCCTTCTTCTCATCCTTCTCCTTCTCCTTCTTCTCATCCTTCTCCTTCTCCTTCTTTTCATCCTTCTCCTTCTCCATCTTCTCATCCTTCTCCTTCTTCTCATCCTTCTTCTCCTTCTCCTTCTCCTTCTTCTCATCCTTCTCCTTCTTCTCATCCTTCTCCTTCTTCTCATCCTTCTCCTTCTCCTTCTTCTCATCCTTCTCCTTCTTCTCATCCTTCTTCTCATCCTTCTCCTTCTTCTCATCCTTCTTCTCATCCTTCTCCTTCTTCTCATCCTTCTCCTTCTTCTCATCCTTCTTCTCATCCTTCTCCTTCTTCTCATCCTTCTTCTCATCCTTCTTCTCATCCTTCTTCTCATCCTTCTTCTCATCCTTCTCCTTCTTCTCATCCTTCTCCTTCTCCTTCTTCTCATCCTTCTCCTTCTTCTCATCCTTCTTCTCATCCTTCTCCTTCTTCTCATCCTTCTTCTCATCCTTCTCCTTCTCCTTCTTCTCATCCTTCTCCTTCTTCTCATCCTTCTTCTCATCCTTCTCCTTCTTCTCATTCTTCTCCTTCTTCTCATCCTTCTCCTTCTTCTCATCCTTCTCCTTCTCCTTCTTCTCATCCTTCTCCTTCTTCTCATCCTTCTTCTCATCCTTCTCCTTTTTCTCATCCTTCTTCTCATCCTTCTCCTTCTTCTCATCCTTCTTCTCATCCTTCTCCTTCTTCTCATCCTTCTTCTCATCCTTCTCCTTCTTCTCATCCTTCTCCTTCTTCTCATCCTTCTTCTCATCCTTCTCCTTCTTCTCATCCTTCTCCTTCTTCTCATCCTTCTTCTCATCCTTCTTCTCATCCTTCTCCTTCTTCTCATCCTTCTTCTCATCCTTCTTCTCATCCTTCTCCTTCTTCTCATCCTTCTCCTTCTTCTCATCCTTCTCCTTCTTCTCATCCTTCTCCTTCTCCTTCTTCTCATCCTTCTCCTTCTCCATCTTCTCATCCTTCTCCTTCTCCTTCTTCTCATCCTTCTCCTTCTCCTTCTCCTTCTTCTCATCCTTCTCCTTCTTCTCATCCTTCTCCTTCTCCTTCTTCTCATCCTTCTCCTTCTCCTTCTTCTCATCCTTCTCCTTCTTCTCATCCTTCTCCTTCTCCTTCTCCTTCTCCTTCCTCATCTCCAAGGGCATTTAAATTAAAGGTACAGTGTTCTGCACTAATTTAAAGGCTCTCTGAAGCCTAGAAACCCTTTTAATAAGTTAATTTCGTAGCGAATAAATTCGCATCGAATCGAATTTCTTCCTGAAATTCGCCGAATCAGCCGAATCAACTTTTTGAATACTCGCTCATCTCTACCTGAAAGGTAAGGAGGGATTCTAGTGGGTTCACATGGATGTAAAGGACTCTGCTGGGCACTCCTGAATACCAGCGGGTACTCTTAAAGACAATATAAAACAGTTTTTTTTTTAAAATGTACAATGTGCTACTTGTAGTTCTCAGAATGAAAAGTTTGAAGTCCCTTGGTTCACAGTTTCAGCATTTCTGCAAATTTTCTGTCTCCACACCAATCCAAAACCAACATTTTTTACAGATACTAGTTTGGTAAGGTACTTACTGGAGTGGTATTGTTTTTGTTGATGTTAACTGTTACAAGCTGCTTTAGGGCCCATGTCAATGGACTTTTGCTTGCATCAGATGGTTTTTGCATCCCCATACAAATAAATGAGAATACAAAACCTGCTCGAAACAGATCAAATGCAGGTCAAATTCTGCATGATCTCAGACATGTCTCAAACTAATGTAATTGACACAAGCCCAAAGTCCAAAAACACAGGCCCTTTCTTGTGTTTTAAAATTGTGTTTTAAAATTGTAGTAATGCAAAGATTTTACAACTGCTTGTGTCACAGGGTGTGCTCATTGCAAAACTAATGCTTGATGTAGCCAAAAGTCTGTTATAAAATTGTAGCAATCAAGTTTAATTGAGTCTCTGCACAAACGTGTCTTAACTACTGGGAGTGTCACAGTGAGAACATCACCTGTTGCTGAAAGCCATGAATTTGCGAGTCTTCATAGAAATGTAGAAACATCATTTTGTAGTGGAGTGGTATTGCTTTGTGTGAAATTAACAGACTCTTTTCGCAAGCTGAATCATACATGTAATAAAATGTCTGTAAGTACAAAATAATTTTTTTTTCACAAAAATATCCTGGAGTAGAGGTCTAACTAGGTATACATATACTGTACACTGATAAGCCATAACATTAACATCACTGACAGGTAAAGTGAATAACATTGATTATCTTGTTACAATGGCATCTGGAAGTTGGTGGGATATACTGTATTAGGCAGCAAGTGAATATGTTTCACCTGAAGATGGTGTGTTGAAAGCAGAAAAAATAGGCAAATGTAAGAGTTTGAGCATGGGTCAGATTGGAATGGCTAGACTCTGTGTCCACAGCCAAAAGTGCCTACAATGGGCACATAAGCATCAGAACTGGACAAGGGAGCAATGGAAGAAGTTGACCTGGTCTGAAGAATCACGTTTTCTTTACATCATATGGATGGCCAGAAACATGCATGTCACTTACATGGGGAAGAAATGGCACCAAGATGCACTATGGAAAAAAGGAAAGCAAGCGGATGTAGTGTGATTAATTGGGCAATGTTCTGCTGTAAAACCTTGAGTCCTACCATTCATGTGGATGTTCCTTTGACAAATACCACCTACCTAAGCATTGTTGCTGGCCACGTAACCCCTTCATGAAACTGGTATTCCTTGATGACAGTGGCCTCTTTCAGTAGGATAATGCGCCCTGTCACACTGCAGAAATGGTTCAAGAATGGTTTGAGGAGCACAACAACAAGTTTGAGGTGTTGACTTGGGCTCTGAATTCTCCAGATCTGAATCCAATCAAGCATCTGTGGGATGTGCTGGAAAAACAAATCCACTCCATGGAGGTCCCACCTCACAACTTAGAGGGCTTTAAGGGCTTGGTGCCAGATGCCACAGCATACCTTCAGAGGTCTAGAAGAGTCCATGACTTGATGGGTCGGGCAAAAGGGGCTGTTTTGGTGGTAAAAGTTTAGAAAATAGTTGTAGTTTTTTTGTTTTTGTAGTTCTACTGTTACGATTTTACTGTTTTATTGTTAACCATTGCCATTTTCTTTGCAGGAATGCCATTCAGCTGCAGCACTGACCTGTTTATTCTGACAGCAACAGGAACTTGCTCTCAGAATATAGAGTGCTGTGTGCAGTGCTGTTGGATGATATTTTTCATCCGCAGTTAAAAAAGAACATATATGGTCAGCCACTGGCCACCCCAGGCCCCGTGCTTCGGCATATATATTTTATAATATTTTTTGGCACATATTTCAATAAAAAGTTATTTTATTGAGTTACTGTTTTATTGTTAACCATTGCTGTTTTCTTTGCAGGAATGCCATTCAGCTGCACCACCAACTTGTTTATTCTGAGAGCAGCAGAGGCTTGCTCTCAGAATATACATAAGTCAGTGTGTGCAGTGCTGTTGGATAAGATTTTTTATCCGCAGTTAAATAAAGAGCATATATGCCAAAGCATGGGAGCCTGGGGTGGCCAGTGGGTGGATGGCCCTATTCTTCGGTATATATTTAAAAAAAAAAAGGTGGGCACAGATTTTTTTTATCCACATCGACCAATGTGACTAGAAGAATCTGTTAGGTTCTTTTTTTGCAGCCCGTGGGCTGCACGACAAAAAAAGAACAATTCTTGTGTGCCCACCATTAGCAGTGGGTGGATGCAGGGCGCTATATTCTAATGGTGGGCATACCACACACTTTTTCTGCAGAGATTTCTTCTCTTTTTTTTCATTCAGCCAACAGGCTGCATAAAAAAAAGAACATAACATATATATCCAACAAGGACCAGCGATGTACTAGTACATCACTAGACTTTGAGTGGTTATACCAGGATGATGCCTTCAGCCGGCGATCAGCTTTCATGTAAACACAATCCTAATGGCTAATTAGCTGCAGGATTGCTTTTACAAACAGTGTGAAAAGATGCCCCCCTCTCCCGCTGCCTTCTGCGGCTTTCTCGGACAGTCCCGTGCCATCGGGGGAACCTGAGAATGCAGCCAGTGTTTCTGCCAGCTGACCACAGAGCTGATTGGAGACCGGAATGGTGCCAATCATCTGTATAGTCTAAGAAATTGGAAGCTACGAGCATTTTATCATGAGCTACGAGCATTTCAGTTTCGCAGGATATAAACAGCATCATTTGTAAATTGGGAAAGCATCTGATCACACCGATCTTGGTGAGATTAGATAATGTAAGGGCAGAGGAGATTTGATAGACCCCAGATTTCTGAAAAAATAATATTTGTCAATGCCCATTGAAGTTACAGGGGATATTTGCATTCCCTGTGATAGCATTAAAAGTGATAAAAAAAAATGAAAGGGACAGTGTAAAAATAATAAAAAAAAAACAAAATAACTAAAAAATAAATAAGCACCCTCATCAACCCCCCCCCGGGATGCATGCATTGACCCTGTGCCAGTATGTAAACAGCTGTTGCACCATGTATGTGAGTTATTCCCACGAATGTCAAATCAAGGGCAGTAATTCTAGCACTAGACCTCCTCTGTAAATCTGAAATGGTAGCTTGTAAAGGCTTTTAAATCATTGCCTATGGATATTAAAATATATACAGTTTGTCGCCATTGTATGGGACGTGCGCAGTTTTAAAGCATGTCATGTTTGGTATCTATTTACTCGGCATGCCATCATCTTTTATAATTTATCAAATAATTCACCAATATATTGTGTTTTTGTGCATTAAAAGTAAAAACAGTTAATTTTTTTCAAAACATTTGTGTTTGAAGAATCACTGTGCGAGTACTATGTGACATAAAAAATTACAGCAACCACCATTTTATTCACTATGGTATCTGCTTTAAAAAATATATACTATTTGGAGGTTCAAAGTAATTTCCTAGAAAAAATACAGATTTTTCATGTGAATAAAGTGTCAGAAAAGGCTTGATCTTCAGGTGGTTAAAAGAGTGATGTGTGGCATAAACGTCTAATGCTGGGCATAAAATGCCCCCACTCCCCAAAACAACCCCTTTTTGGAAAGTAGACACCCCAAACTTTTTTCTGAGAGGCATGTTGCATCAATAGAAGAATTTAATTTTTTACCACAAGTTTTGGGAAAATGACTTAAAAAAGAAAAACAAATTTTACACAAAATTGTCACTTAAATGATTTATTGCTCACTCATGCCATGGATATATGTGGAATTACTCCCCAAAATGCATTCTGCTACTTCTCCCGAGTATGGAGATACCACATGTGAGAGACTTTTTGGCAGTCTAGCCAAATACAGGACCCCAAAATCCAATAAGCACCTTCAGGCTTTTAAAGGGCTTTATTTCCTCATTACACTTCCTGACTACCTATCACAGTTTCGGAGGCCCTGAAATGCCAGGATAGCACCAAACCCTCCCAAATGACCCCTTTTTGGAAAGTAGATATCCCAAGAAATTTGATAAGAAGCATGGTGAGTATTTTTCAGATCTTGTTTGTTGCCACAAGTTTTTGGAAAATGAAGAAAGAAAACAAAAACATATTATTTCTTTTCTTTTTTTTTATATTTCAAAACCTTATAAAACCTTTATATTTCAAAAAATGAGATCTGCAAAATACTCACCATGCCTCTTTTTAAATTCCTTGGGGTGTCTACTTTCCAAAAACGGGTCATTTGGGTGGGGGGTTTATGCTATCGTGCTATCCTGGCATTTCAGGGCTTCCGAAACTGTGATAGGTAGTGAGGAAGTGAAATAAGGAAGTTACGTACCTTCAGGCTTTTAAAGTGGTCATTGGATTTCAGGCTCCTGTATGTGGCTAGGCCCCAAAAAGTCTCACACATGTGGTATCCCTATACTCGGTAGAAGTAGCAGAATGTATTTTGGGGATTAATTCCACATAGACCCATGACTTGTGTGAGCAATATATCATTTAAGTGACAACTTTGTGTAAAAAAAAAAAAAATGTTTTTGTCATTTTCCAAAAACCTGTGGAACAAAAATAAATCTTCCATGGACTCAACATGCCTCTCAGCAGATAGCTCGGGGTGTCTACTTTCCAAAAATGGACCATTTTGGGGTGTTTGTACTGTCCTGGCATTTTAGCATCTCAAGAAATGTGATAGACAGTCAGAAAGTAAAAGCTTTGTAAATTCCATTATCTATACAATAGTTTGTGGATGCTATAACTTTCACAGAAACAAATTAATATGCAGTTATTGGGATTTTTTTACTAAAGCCATGTAGCAAAATACATTTTGGCTTAAATTTATAATGAAATTTGAGTTTTTTGGATATTTTATATGACAGAAATGAGAAAATATCAGTTTTTTTCAAAATTTCCGTCTTTGTTTTGTTTATAGCGCAAAAAAAAAACTCCAGAGGTGATCAAATACCACCAAAAGTGATCTCTATTTGTGTGAAAAAAGGACAATGTACAGCATTGCATGACCGTGCAATTGTTAGTTAAACTAGTGCAGCACTGTATAGCAAAAAATGCAGTATCTATACCAGGGGTGGGCAAACTTTTTGACTTGAGGGCCGCAATGGGTTCATATATTGGACCCGGGGGCCGGACCAAGAGTAGATGAATTATGTGTATGTGTCATCCATGGTAAGTATAGTAATATTCCCCCATAGTAAGCATAGTAATTCATCCCCCATAGTAATTCATCCCCCATAGTAATTCATCCCCCATATAGTAATTCATCCCCCATATAGTAATGCATCCCCCCTATAGTAATTCATCCCCCATAGTAATTCATCCCCCCTATAGTAATTCATCCCCCCTATAGTAATGTATCCCCCATATAGTAATTCATCCCCCATATAGTAATTCATCCCCCATATAGTAATTCATCCCCCCTATAGTAATTCATCCCCCATAGTAATTCATCCCCCCTATAGTAATTCATCCCCCCTATAGTACTTTATCCCCCAAATAGTAATTCATCCCCCATATAGTAATTCATCCCCCATATAGTAATTCATCCCCCCTATAGTAATTCATCCCCCATAGTAATTCATGCCCCCTATAGTAATTCATCCCCCATATAGTAATTCATCCCCCCTATAGTAATTCATCCCCCCTATAGTAATTCATCCCCCATAGTAATTCATCCCCCCTATAGTAATTCATCCCCCATAGTAATTCATCCCCCATATAGTAATTCATCCCCCATAGTAATTCATCCCCCATAGTAATTCATCCCCCATAGTAATTCATCCCCCATATAGTAATTCATCCCCCATAGTAATTCATCCCCCATATAGTAATTCATCCCCCATAGTAATTCATGCCCCCCTATAGTAATTCATGCCCCCATATAGTAATTCATCCCCCATATAGTAATTCATCCCCCATATAGTAATTCATCCCCCATAGTAATTCATCCCCCATATAGTAATTCATCCCCCATATAGTAATTCATCCCCCCTATAGTAATTCATCCCCCATAGTAATTCATCCCCCCTATAGTAATTTATCCCCCATATAGTAATTCATCACCCATATAGTAATTCATCCCCCATATAGTAATTCATCCCCCATATAGTAATTCATCCCCCATAGTAATTCATGCCCCCTATAGTAATTCATCCCCCATATAGTAATTCATCCCCCATATAGTAATTCATCCCCCCTATAGTAATTCATCCCCCTATAGTAATTCATCCCCCATATAGTAATTCATCCCCCTATAGTAATTCATCCCCCTATAGTAATTCATCCCCCATAGTAATTCATCCCCCATAGTAATTCATCCCCCATATAGTAATTCATCCCCCATAGTAATTCATCCCCCATATAGTAATTCATCCCCCATAGTAATTCATCCCCCATATAGTAATTCATCCCCCATAGTAATTCATGCCCCCTATAGTAATTCATGCCCCCTATAGTAATTCATGCCCCCATATAGTAATTCATCCCCCATATAGTAATTCATCCCCCATAGTAATTCATCCCCCATAGTAATTCATCCCCCATATAGTAATTCATCCCCCATATAGTAATTCATCCCCCATAGTAATTCATCCCCCATATAGTAATTCATCCCCCATATTACTTCATCCCTCATATAGTAATTCATGCCCCCATATAGTAATTCATCCCCCATATAGTAATTCATCCCCCATATAGTAATTCATCCCCCATAGTAATTCATCCCCCATATAGTAATTCATCCCCCATATAGTAATTCATCCCCCCTATAGTAATTCATCCCCCATAGTAATTCATCCCCCCTATAGTAATTTATCCCCCATATAGTAATTCATCACCCATATAGTAATTCATCCCCCATATAGTAATTCATCCCCCATATAGTAATTCATCCCCCATAGTAATTCATGCCCCCTATAGTAATTCATCCCCCATATAGTAATTCATCCCCCATATAGTAATTCATCCCCCCTATAGTAATTCATCCCCCTATAGTAATTCATCCCCCATATAGTAATTCATCCCCCTATAGTAATTCATCCCCCTATAGTAATTCATCCCCCATAGTAATTCATCCCCCATAGTAATTCATCCCCCATATAGTAATTCATCCCCCATAGTAATTCATCCCCCATATAGTAATTCATCCCCCATAGTAATTCATCCCCCATATAGTAATTCATCCCCCATAGTAATTCATGCCCCCTATAGTAATTCATGCCCCCTATAGTAATTCATGCCCCCATATAGTAATTCATCCCCCATATAGTAATTCATCCCCCATAGTAATTCATCCCCCATAGTAATTCATCCCCCATATAGTAATTCATCCCCCATATAGTAATTCATCCCCCATAGTAATTCATCCCCCATATAGTAATTCATCCCCCATATTACTTCATCCCTCATATAGTAATTCATCCCCCATATAGTAATTCATCCCCCATAGTAATTTATCCCCCCCATAGTAATTTATCCCCCCCATAGTAATTCATCCCCCCCATAGTAATTTATCCCCCCTATAGTAATTCATCCCCCCTATAGTAATTCATCCCCCCTATAGTAATTAATTCCCCATATAAATTCATCCCCCATATTAAGTCCCCAAGCCCCCCTGTGTCAATTCACTTACCTTTGCTCCGCGCGTTCCTCTCGCCGTGTCCCGCGCCGTTCCGGTGTAGCATGAAAATCTGTCTCCTATGAGGATCTGTCCCCCTCGACGTATCTGCGCATGTGCCAGTTTCACGCATTAGCAGCCGATCGGCGATCTCCGGCACATGCGCAGATATGTCGAGGGGGACAGATCCTCATAGGAGACAGATTTTCATGCTACACCGGTCTTCAGGGTGGACTGTGAGAGGAGCCTAGCTCCGTGGGCCGGATTAAAAGGTCCGCCGGGCCGTATACGGCCCGCGGGCCGTAGTTTGCCCATTGCTGATCTATACCATAGTTTGTAGACACTATAACTTTCATACAAATCAATCAATATACACTTATTGGGATTTTGTTTACCAAAACATGTGACAGAATACATTTTGGCCTAAATATATGACTAACTTTGAGTTTACTATATATTTTTTATAGTAAAGTAAAAAATATCGTTTTTTTCAAAATTATTGGTCTTTTTTTGTTTATAGCACAAAAAATAAAAAGCACACAGGTGATCAAATACCACCTCTGCTGTCCAGCTAATACCGACTCCTGCCTGCCTGACCACCCAAGATCCTGCATCTGCTCACTTGCTGCCCACAGTTCTGCACCTGTTGCTGTATCTTCACATCGGCCAGCTCACCATTCCTGCTGTTCAGCACCTGCTGCAAGGTTCTTCCGGCCAGAATCTCCTACAAGGCACCCGTGCCACTCCGTGCCCTGTTATATCCTGTTACCACCTTCAGGAAAAACAAGACAGGAGCTGTAAGGAAAGCCCTTTCGTCAGCTCGGCCTCAACCAGGTACGTGACACATCTACAAGTTGTGCTTCTGAGCGCTGAAGAAGAGGGTATACCCTTGATTTGTGATAGTGTCTGCTACATGTCATTGGACGTCATTGACATATGTCCAGGGCCATGGACTGTGGCTATGGTTGAGGTTACTCTCTGATTTAAGGTATGAGCCAATAACCCTTATGTGTTTGTGAACATACTGTAACTGTCTACGTTTTTATCAGTTTAATAAATTGTGACCTAGATAATGTGCTATGCTGGTGCCCCTTTCTTGCCTTTTTGTAATTTAGTGCTGTTTGATCCCCCTGTCTGAAGAGGGCTAGAGTACCTGGTGATCTGCGTGAATATATGCCTATTGGAAGACTTTCTATGAAAATTATATTAATATTCACTACATCTACCACACCTGAGCCAAGATGTTTATTTTTATTTGTTTCATGCATAAAGAAATACATGAGAAGCTTGGTGAGAATTGCTCCTTAATGTGACAAGTTGGCAGCAAAAGGCTCACACTCCTTCTCACCCTTGTTCCTCACTTTACACCCCACTCTACAGAATTCTCCTACTGCATCCACCTCAACATCTGCAGCATTTAATGACAGGGAAGGAAGTCTCACAATGGACTTCAGAGCCTTAGGCTATGCTACATAAAGTGGGAAAAGTTTGACTGGACTATGTTGAGTAGGGTCAAGTGAGGGCTTAAACTTCTGTAAGATTTTTTTCCCCAGTAGGTCATTCCTGTCCTTCACCAGCATGTGGATTGTAATGTGTCTGGATTGCTGGTCAACAGCAGAGGACACATGACCACAGACTTGTAGTCTAGCAAGCATAGGTAGAGACATATTCTTCACATCACCCTTAGTCAATCTGCTCATGGCTGAGAAAGAAGCAGGTCAAAGCA
Source organism: Staurois parvus (assembly GCF_062004578.1). Classification (NCBI taxonomy): domain Eukaryota; kingdom Metazoa; phylum Chordata; class Amphibia; order Anura; family Ranidae; genus Staurois; species Staurois parvus. The sequence continues at coordinate 1,998,989 of NW_028318609.1, read as the reverse complement.
CACCACTGGAACTAGCGGTGCAATCCTGTGTTTTTGTACATTGGTGACAGCACATCACATGTACCGAAACTTCTTTACTGGCCCCCTCCTCTGACTTCTTAGGCCCAGTAGCCACCTGAAGTACACCTGAGTATATGGAATGCCTGGGGACAAAAGCTACAGTGGACCAGAGCTTCTGGGAGCTTTATAGGCCTATGACTGACCCCACACCATCAAGGTCAATGAAATTAAACTGCTGGCTGCTCTTCACCAGGGAAAATTCACACACATGCTTTGCGTGGCACATATCTTCAAACTGCCAGTACAACAGTTCATCATTAGGTACCCTGACTTCGAGGAGATCTTTCATCAGGCCAGAAGGATTTGTGGTAATTTTAGGCAGTCATACACTTCCAGTGCTTCCAAGACAGGAATTCTGTGCCAACACAAGCTGCCTGCCAACCTACAAGCTGGAACTGGAATTTTGGCCATGCTGCAGAAGCTGTACAAGTAAAAGTATGTGTTCAATGAATATCTGTGTGAATAGAGTATGAGGACAAGCCCTGGGAAGCTGGAATCTCTTTTTATTGTGTCTTTGGCTCATCATTCAGGACATGTGCTGCATGTTGGCACTTTTTGAAGAGCTGAACAAAATGTTAAGCTACAATGAGATGGAAATTAGTGATCCAATCCTTCTTGTGTTCCTCTTGGAGCACACACTCCATGGTCTGATAGATACGACACTGAAGACACAGTAGCAAAAGAAAGGGCTAGCAATATCTCCTTCCCTGTAAGGCAGAGGCAGCAGGAATGAGAGGAGGAATATGAGGAGATGGAGGGCAATGGAGCTAGTGGTGAGGGGGAGGAAATGGGGCAGGCATAAATGGGGACATTGAATTCCTTCCAAACATTGTAATTTGTAGTATGAGATTCTCAAGGACAGTGTTGTTCTCAGTGATACTGAGGACTCAGAGTCCATGACTGCAGGCAGTTGGTGGCAAATGGGGCCTTTAACCACTTGCCCTCCAGAGGATTTACCCCCCTTAATGACCAGGCCTCTTTTTGCTACTCAGCACTGCACTAATTCAACTGATAATTGCGTGATCATGCAAAGCTGTACCCAAATTAAATTTATGTCCTTTTCCTCCCACAAATAGAGCTTTCTGTCGGTGGTATTTGATCACCTGTGCGCTTTTATTTTTCGCGCTATAAACAAAAAAAGACCAAATATTTTAAACAAAAACAATATTTTTTACTTTCAGCTATAAAAAATAGCTGGACTGAAATAAGGTGCTGGTGTGAGGAGCCTGGGAGGGGGTCTCAGTGGAGAGGGGCTTACCTACAGGCTGGTGCTGGATGAAAGAATCTCCACTGTACCACAAGTCTCCTAGGGAGGACATCCTGTCAGCAGGGAAGGAGCCAGCCCAGCATAAGGCCAGCTGCAACCCACTAAGCTACAGGACAGTGTGAGTACTTCTACACCCCTTAGGCCACAGAAGGGAGAGGGTGGTCAGATGCAATACACAACTAGTTCTCCTCTGGGACTGCTGCTGGAATCCTTTGCTCAAGGATACCCTCAAGACAGCCGGGTGGATGAGGAGAGTTTCATCTGGGGTCTGAGGAGGTACACCAGAGGGGGTACACCTTAAAGAGGCTGTTGCTGATTTTTTGTCCACATTTTGTACAGTTTGCTCAGAAGTTGTCCTCAGGTTTTACAGTTCCTTGGGCATCCCATATACCCCCAGACACCATCCAAGTTGTCAACCCCAAATAAAAACAGCAAAACCAAGCTGAAGGACTGTTTTACCGATTCTGTGAAAAAAAGGGTGAAAAATGCTTGTTACTTGGTTGTACAAAGCTTAGGGGGGCCCAATCAAATCCAGCGGCCCTCAAACGGGGTAGTGCTATATATACATATGAAAAAAATTATGAATACCTTTTTTTAAAAGTGATTACTTACCCTCTGTTCTCAGCTGCACAGGGAGCTCAGGGAGGAGAAACAGCTGCACACTGACAGTGAATAGCTGTGCAGCACAGCTAGAGAACTGACCATGCTGCGCTCTCCTGCCTATTGTAGTCAGTTTTTAATAGAAAAGCAGAGGGATAGGCAGGAAAACCAGGGATTTCACACAAAGGAAGCAATACAAAGAGAACAGGATACTTTTTCTTACAAGTACATCATGGTCCAGCCGGTACATATCAGGAATATGAAATGTTTGGCTTATATATGCTTTAAAGGCCAAATCTGTTGTATGCAGGGGTGGACTGACAATTCATGGGGCCCCTGGGCAATAGGGGATCATGGGGCCCCTGTGTCCTTGCCAAACCCAAAAAAGCCTATGAAAAAGGTAACAGGGGCATCTCATGGGGCCCCCTACTGACCCCGGGCCCTCGGGCAGTGCCCGAGTTTCCAAATAGTTAGTCCGCCCCTGGTTCCCTGGTTGTATGCCTATCATTCCAAACGATCCTTTCTAGATACCGTGTTTCATGTTACCTACAGAGAACTTACTTTGCATTAAAATGAATAAGGGATCATACAGTAATACAGTAAGGTAAAGAGAAAAAGGCTTTTCTGATCAGAAGGATATTGTAATCAGACAGGCAGGCAAAAGAAGGGGAATTATCATATAAGATAGGCAGATTACCTTTTAGACTCCTATCAAACACCTCCATCTATACACAGTTGTCCAGTGATCCCCTACTAAACTATACTAATAGATAAAGCTCTACAGCAGGGGTGCTCAACCCGTGGCCCTCGGAGCTCTCTGATGTTTCCCTCGCCTTCAAACCAGAGGAGCTAATTTCTACAACCTATTGATGGCGGTCTGGACTTGCCAACCCACCATCTCGGAACATCAGATACATGGAGCCAGTGCCGGCAGCAGAGGAAGTAGGCAGCCACAGAGGGAGCAGGAGTCGATTCTTCTGCTGTAGCGGAATGATAGCAAGTGCACTTCGCCTCTAATCCTATCTAGCAGCCTGGAGACAGAGAGTGATGCCATCAGAAGCTGAAACAGGAAAAGAAGGTCAGTGTTTTAAACAACACATACACTGTGCTTTTGCAATGGGCATATCAACACCTATAAAAAGGTTAGCAACTATTAGTCCTCATGCACACTGGGCATTTTTTACAGCGGCTGTTTTTGGCTTTTGACGTTTTTTTCTACAGCCAGTAAACCCCCCAGCATGTTATCCTATGTGTCCATGCACACATAGACTGTAATCAACGTGTTTTGGCAGGGACGTTTTTTTGGCTGGAAAAAAAACCCAGGACTAGTGGGTTTCTAGAGGAGTATTTTAGCTGTAAAAACACTCTAACGCTAAAAAACGCAGCAAAATGTGGTAAAACGTTGCAAACCTGCGTTTTCAGATTTCTTTTTACGAAAAAAAATAATTTTTTTGGTCAAAAAAATGCAAACGTGAAAAAATGTGGGAAACTAAACGCGGCAAAACTCCACTAAACATTAATGTAAAAACACTAAAAAAAGCTGAAAAACTCACCTTAACGTGACTTTACATAGCTAACATGACCAGCGTTATCAAAATGCCCTGTGTGCGTGGAGCCTTAGGCTGCTTTCACACTGATCTGCACCTGCAGCTGTCCTGCGGATTACCTGCACCGAGCCATAGACTTCTGTAGAACTACCCCCACAGGAGCCACTTGTATTAATGCACAGGTCTCCCCCTGCAGTGACCTGCAGCCTGGCAAAATATATTTTTCACAGCCAGGTGCACACACATACGTTCACTCGTTCTCTCCAATGACCAGTCCAGGGGATGTTGTTTTTGGAGTTTTATTGTAGAACAGGGGGTAGGGATGGGGAATTTAATAGGATGCCCCAAGAACTAGTCACACTGAGGACATCTGACTTTATCTCTTAGTTAAGCACTGTTGAAGTCCTGACTGAAAGCAGATAGCAACAAGTAATTTAGGAGTGAGCAAAGTCCCATTAGCAGTAATAGTAGTTGTAGGGCTGAGCTCCTCAGGTACAGGCCTATTACGGAAGACTGGCAGTCCAAAAACAGCAGAAACCGAACAAAGTAGCAACAGTTGGACAAGCTCTTCAGAACACACACCACTGTTCCCTTTTTCTCAGCCCCTCCAATCTTCCAAGCGACTCTCTCCAGTGATACCAGACAGATCCTTAGCAGAAAACTCTCCTCAGTCTAACTTCAGGCCCTCAGGTCGCCTACCTGAGGCCCTCATGGCAGCAAGTGCCAGGCGAGGCAAGCCTGCCTCCAGCCTGACTTGGTGCAATCCTCTCAAGGAAATGACCCTGAAGCCCATGTGCTCACAGAACATAAATACCACTCCCAGCATGCAATTGGGCCACCCTTGCCTGCAATTGGCCAGAGCTGTATCCATATTCATACTGTTCATCTGCCTAGCCCCTACCTATGTTCTGGAAGGCTCTCATAGCTTCCAGAAGGCAGGTGGAGCTCTAGACAAACTCAAACAGCACAATAGTATCATGAGCAGACCTGACTAATCAATCACAGCACTCCGTTAAGCAGCATAGCAAACTGAATTTACCTAACAGCAGAGAAGCACAGCTATATTATCCTAACTATACAGATACTAGCACCTATCTAGGACGGTGCTTCACTTCTATTATATCCTGCGGGTTTGGTGTGCTTTGGTGTGCCACACCTGCAAGATATAATATAATAGTCTATGGCAAAGTGCAGCTGACCCGTAGGAAAGTCACAAGCGCACGGTGCTGCACACGTGGTGTGAGTAAACTGCAGATCATCAGTACAAAAACAGCATATGCCTTGGTTCACATATATGCATTTTGTGTTTGATGCTTTCTCCAGTGATTTTTGCAGTTTGTGTTTTTCTACTTGCGTTTTTGATGCGTTTTTACTGTGTTTTGTTCAGTTTTTATTTTTTTACGTTAAAGTGGATTTTTTTGTTGCTGGGCAGAATAAAAATGCAAAACGCGTCAAAAATGCACTACCATGCATTTCAGCAGCTTCTCCATTGAACTCTATTGTAGCAAATACATTGCCTTTTGCTTTTAACCACTTGCCTACCGGGCACTTATACCCCCTTCCTTACCAGGCCAATTTTCAGCTTTCAGCGCTGCCGCACTTTGATTGACAATTGCGCGGTCATGCAACATTGTACCCATATGAAATTTTGATCATTTTTTTCTCACAAATAGAGCTTTCTTTTGGTGGTATTTAATCGCCACTGGGCGCTTTACTTTTTGCGCTATAAATTAAAAAGTGCAAAAAATTTGAAAAAAAAAAAAAGTTTATTTGTTTCTTTTATAAAATTTTTCAAACAGGTATTTTTTCTCCTTCACTGATTTGCGTTGATGAGGCGGCACTGATGGGCACTGATAGGCGGCACTGATGGGCACTGATAGGCAGCACTAAAGGGCACTGATAGGCAGTACTAATGAGGTGGCACGGATAGGCGGCACTGATAGACAGCACTAATTAGGGGTCACGGATAGGCGGCACTGATATGCAGCACTGATAGGCGGCACTGATAGGTGACACTGATTATGGGTACTGATAGACGGCACTGACTGGCATCACTTCTGGGCACTGACTGGCGGCACTGACTGGCACAACCCCTGGGCACTGACTGGTGGCACTGACTGGCAGCACTGGTGGGCGGCACTGGTGGGCGGCACTGGTGGGCAGCACTGGTGGGTGGGCACAGGTGGGTGGCACTGGTGGGCACAGGTGGGTGGGCACAGGTGGGTGGCACTGCTGGGCACAGGTGGGTGGCACTGCTGGGCACATGTAGGTGGCACTTCTGGGCACAGGTAGGTGGCACTGCAGAGTGGCACAGGTGGGTGCACTGCTGGGCACAGGTGGGGGCACTGCTGGGCACAGGTGGGAGCACTGCTGGGCACGGGTGGGCGGGGCTAGTGGGCGCACTGCTGGGCGGAACTTGCGGGTGTCACTGCTGGGCACCGATCATCAGGGCACTGATCATCAGTGCCCTGATGATCGGTGCCGATCCCCGCTCTGACAACTGCCGGTTCTCGGCAGTACTTTCCTCACGATCTGACAGCGTGAGGAAAGTGCAGCCGAGAACCGGCACTTGCATTTCCCTGTGATCAGCGTGTCATTGGACACCGCTGATCACGTGGTAAAAGGCCGGTGGGATCGGCCTTTCACCACATCACGTGATCAGCTGTGTCCGTAGGACACAGCGATCACGGAGATCGCCGGGTGCGCGCCCCCTGGGGCGCGCAGGAGAGCGCGTTCTGGGAGGACGTCATATGACGTCCACTCAGAACTGGCCGGCCGCGGTGAAGCCGTCATTCGGCTATGCGCGGTCGGCAAGAGGTTAAAAAAGTCCCTGACCCTTTCCAAAAATGCAGAAACTCAAAAAAGCATAGATGTGAACATGTTCCATTGGAAACCATGTTAAATGGACTGTAGTGCATTTCTGCAAAAAGCAAAAAGCACTAAAAAAAACGCATTGGTGTGAATGGAGCCTTTTAGGAGGCTCAGGACAGTAAGGGCTTGTGAACATTTGCGGTTTAGGGGGCGGTATACCCGAATGGTTGAGACGTATTTTTAACCTACCTCCAACTACTGATGTAAGTTGCAATGGTGACCTCACCCCATGCTCCAGGGGGCCTGTGCGGCCTCCCTTTCACATTCTGTTTTACACTCAGACAGAAGGGGCGGCAGGGGCAACATATACAGGAATCGATGCTCTCCATTTTCCTCCTGCAACCACTGAAAACCAACTTCACCTCTTCTCCTTCCTATTGGCATTCAGTGACTGCAGGAGGAAAAGTTCATTATGCCATTCAAAATAAAAAAGTTTAAATTCAGAATCCTTTTATTTAATTGTGGCCCATGACCAGTTACCATATCACTTAAGTGGTCCTCTCTTTTAAAGAGGTTGAGCACCACTGCTCTAAACCATAATAATAGCATTAAAAATGAATGGGCCTATCTCTAATGAGATTTTGTTCAATACCCAATAGTTTTATCATCCCAAAAGGCATATGCAATTTTTGAAAATCTATCCAATAGAACAATAGTTGCCAGCATGAATAGTCTATCTGGTGGCCTTTATCATTGCATTGAATTTTTTATGCTATCCTCGCCTCTCTCTACTCAGTTGTGAGATTTTGGTCATCCACTGGATATACTGGTAGCACCCTTTAGTATGCAACTAGAATAGTGTAGTGTATTATAGGCAAAATCATTGTGTATCACTCATGGTTGTTGTGTAAATCATGTGGTTAAGGTCGGGTTATTGCAGATGAACTGGATGATTCTATCACCTCCTCCTGACTCTGGAGGACCATAGAACCTTCCATAAGTCAGTAAGTAGAAAGGGGTGAAGGTCTAATCTACATATCCATGGGGTCCAGCCAATCCCAGGTTTGGAGGTCCTGGTTAGAGATGAGCGAATTATTCAAAAATTCGATTCGGCTGATTCGCCGAATTTGCGGGAGAAATTCGATTCGATGCAAATTTATTCGCTGCGAATTTAACTAATTAAAAGGGTTTCTAGGCTTCAGAGAGCCTTTATATTAGTGCAGAACACTGTACCTTTAATTTAAATGCCCTTGGAGTCTGCTGGGGAAGAGAAATAATACTGTCAGTCAGTATGACATGCAGATGAGTGCCGTCGATCTTAGAATCACCGCACACTTCACTCATTTGGGCAGTCACGGGGCACGACGAAGAAGAAGAAGAAGAAGAAGAAGAATGAAAAAAAGAAGAAGAGGAAGAATGAAAAGAAGAATGAAAAGAAGAAGAAGAAGAATGAAAAGAAAAATGAAAAGAAGAAGAAGAATGAAAAGAAGAAGAAGAAGAATGAAAAGAAGAATGAAAAGAAGAAGAAGAAGAATGAAAAGAAGAATGAGAAGAAGAATGAAAAGAAGAATGAGAAGAATGAAAAGAAGAATGAAAAGAAGAAGAAGAAGAATGAAAAGAAGAAGAAGAATGAAAAGAAGAATGAAAAGAAGAAGAAGAAGAATGAAAAGAAGAAGAATGAAAAGAAGAATGAGAAGAAGAATGAAAAGAAGAATGAGAAGAAGAATGAGAAGAAGAATGAGAAGAAGAATGAAAAGAAGAAGAAGAATGAAAAGAAGAAGAAGAAGAATGAAAAGAAGAAGAAGAAGAATGAAAAGAAGAATGAGAAGAATGAAAAGAAGAATGAGAAGAAGAAGAATGAGAAGAAGAAGAAGAATGAAAAGAAGAAGAAGAAGAATGAAAAGAAGAATGAAAAGAAGAAGAAGAAGAATGAAAAGAAGAAGAATGAAAAGAAGAATGAAAAGAAGAAGAATGAAAAGAAGAAGAAGAATGAAAAGAAGAATGAAAAGAAGAAGAAGAAGAATGAAAAGAAGAAGAATGAAAAGAAGAATGAAAAGAAGAATGAAAAGAAGAAGAAGAATGAAAAGAAGAAGAAGAATGAAAAGAAGAATGAGAAGAAGAATGAAAAGAAGAATGAGAAGAAGAATGAGAAGAATGAAAAGAAGAATGAAAAGAAGAAGAAGAAGAATGAAAAGAAGAAGAAGAATGAAAAGAAGAATGAAAAGAAGAAGCAGAATGAAAAGAAGAAGAAGAAGAATGAAAAGAAGAATGAAAAGAAGAAGAAGAATGAAAAGAAGAATGAAAAGAAGAAGAAGAAGAATGAAAAGAAGAATGAAAAGAAGAATGAGAAGAATGAAAAGAAGAGTAAGAAGAATGAAAAGAAGAATGAAAAGAAGAAGAAGAAGAATGAAAAGAAGAAGAAGAAGAATGAAAAGAAGAATGAAAAGAAAAAGAAGAAGAATGAAAAGTAGAATGAAAAGAAGAAGAAGAATGAAAAGAAGAAGAAGAAGAAGAATGAAAAGAAGAATGAAAAGAAGAAGAAGAAGAATGAAAAGAAGAATGAGAAGAATGAAAAGAAGAATGAAAAGAAGAAGAATGAAAAGAAGAATGAAAAGAAGAATGAAAAGAAGAATGAGAAGAAGAATGAAAAGAAGAATGAAAAGAAGAAGTATTCCAGTACAGCAAAAAGTGTATCTGCAGAGAGCTCCGCTATTTCTGACAGTTCTCTGACAGTTCCTTCACATTTACAGCGGTTGAAACATTGTATCTGTTTCCGAATAAAAACATCTGTATCCTAAATGGAAACAAATAGATACAATGTTTCAACCGCTGTACATGTGAAGGAACTGTCAGAGAACTGTCAGAAATAGCGGAGCTCTCTGCAGGGACACTTTTTGCCGGCTGATCGGGAAAAATCCGATTCGTGCATCCGAAGTTGGCTAATATTCGGATTCGGCACGAATCGAATTTTTCCTGAAATTCGAAACGAATTTCACTTCGCCTGGTTTGATTCGCTCATCTCTTGTCCTGGTAGAGTGGTGGACGGCCCCATAATCATGGGAGAGTCACTGACAGGAGAGTGGAAGATTGAGTGCTGAGGAGACCTTCGGTGCCTGGGAGGGGTCCTCTAGTTCAGGTCAGGCTGGCTCAGGAAGATACATTTTGTGGAGAGGCATGGAAGAGATCATGGCCTGGAGCAGCAGGGAGCAAAGAGGACAGAGTGAGTACAGCAGCACACTCTTGAGTCTACTAGGGGAAAGACTGCCACATGTAGCAAGCTTTCTAAGGACAGGGCTGGTCCCAATCCCTTATCCTTGCCCCAGGAGATCTTCTGAGAAGCCAGGAAGGCTGGTAATGCTTGTGTGCTGTGGAACTGGGAGCAACCCAATGGGGGGGGGGGGGGGTAGGTGGAAGACAACTCTACATAGAATGAAGTTTCTCCCTTCCATTGATTCAAGCCAAACTGGGCATCCCATAAGCCCTATTTCCCTATCCAAGTTGATTTACCCTAATAAAACAATAAGACAAACCCCATGGACTGGTCATTGTCTTTGGATGCAAGCCTGTGTGAGAAATAGCTGTTGACTGGCTGTGCAGAGAAAGGCTTAGGGATACCCTCAACACAAGGGCCTTCATGAGGGTAGCCCTACATACTTTATACCTGGTAATCCATATGCTCATGTCTTTCCCTCAATGCCAGTTCTCCGTAAACTTTTATTCCTGGTGAAGTAGATCTCAATGATTTCTTAATGATAAAACCCAACAAATGTACTGAAGTGCTGAGGGTGTTTGTAATAGAAATCTTTTCCAACCTATTCTTGGCTGAAGGATTTTGCAAATTATGTAACCAGGAGACTTACTGGATATACGGGTTGAACACTGCAAGGCCTGATGAAGAACTTGACCTCACTATTTTATAAATAATTATTTTTAAATAGCTTGACACTTTTATTGTATGTATACTAGCCTATACTTTCTTAGAAATTGTACCTGGCACCATCTATAAATATCACAGTGCAGACTAAAACACTTTACATTCCAGATTGAATTCTTGTATCACTTTGTTTGTTATTTTATATTCGCATCATCCTTTTCTCTCTTCAGGCTCTGTTCAGTTTGCTCCACCTAGTGGCCATTATGATTTTATGTAAATTCAAGTGTCCCTATAGAAATACATTTTTATCTTTTTATCCATTCAAATATTTGTATATTGTTAATAATGCTCTAATATATACATTTAACTATCTATTTATTGGTTAAGTTAAAGTGTATGAATTATACTTGTGAGCTACAAAAATTGTTAATTAAATACTAAATTAATTAATAGTGTGGTTCGCTGACATTAATCACATCCACATAATCATGTGTAATTATACCATATCATTGAAAACCAAAATGTCGCGCTGCAAAAATATAATATATCAAAAAATATTTCTCAATTATTTAAATCCTCTACTATATAAATAATCAACTGTGCAATATACCATGATTACCATAAACTCAATTATAAAATTTGTGTGATAAATTAATCAATTAATATGAAAAAATAATCATCAACTGTGCCATATAAAAAATTTAAAACTTAAATGTGATATAACTCTAATGAATAAATTAGTCCATAATTAAATAAATAAATGGTGACAGTCCCATAAATCCTTAATGTGATCCAAACGATATATCAAAATCATGTATGCTCCTATTTGTGACTTTAATATGCGCTCACCTCCATGAAAGACTAATATTGAATTTAGGCAAACATCACTTTATGTCCATAATTAGAATCTGATGTATTCAGTTGTTGTGCCATTGGGATCTAGTTTGTAATCCATATCTCCTGGGAGCTCCTAAGTAATCTACTCCTTGTTTGCAGATATGGCTGCTGGAATCTCTCCCTCCTTACACTGCGGGATTTCTCCTACGTCCCTCCGATTCTCTCCTAGATTCTCCACCGTATTACGTGTATAAAAGAAAGAAAATATAGTGCCTTATCCTTTTAAAATACTTTATTTAGTGCCCAATATATTGCTGCACTCACATTTTGTAAAAGCATTACACGCTTAATAAACACAAAAAGAGCGTACTCTGTGTGTGTGCTGCATACAGCCTATACTCGCCGTCCTGGGTGTGTGGTGACGTCAGAGCCCCTCCCCTGCGCGTTGCTCCACAGGTACATGTGGTTTGTCATGGGGATGTGATAGCATCCACTTGTACCTGTGGCGCAATACTTGGTTATCAGGCCCAGACTGACCATAGGGCACACTGGGTATGTGCCACTTACCAGGCCTCTCCGCGGCCAGCCGTTCAACTGTCGGGGGCCAGGGGGCGGAAATGATAGGTTAGCTGACTGTGAAGAGGGGAGGAGCTGGAGGAAACTCCATGGCCTGATATCGGGCATAGGTGTCATGGCTGCCGCCTGCCACCTGCTGCCTGCCGCAGAAACAACAAGCCCGGGAGAAAAAAGTGAGTGCCAACTGCTTTTGAAAAAAAGACAATTTGGAAGTTTAAGTCTTTGGTGTACTGATATGCTGCCTTCACGTTGCCTTCTGTTATCCACTACTCAGTATATGCAGTAACCTCTAGCAACCAGACAGTGAGTGGTAGTGATGTGCAGTAACCTCTAACAACCAATCAGTGAGTGATGATGTGCAGTATCCTTTAGCAACCAGTGAGCAGAAATGATGTGCTGTAACCTCTAGCAACCAATCAGTGATTAGTAATGATGTGCAGTAACCGCTAGCAACAAGGTAGTGAGTGGTAGTGATGTGCAGTAACCTCTAGCAGCCAGTGAGCTGTAATGATGTGCAGTAACCTCTAGCAACCAATCAGTGAGTGGTAATGCTGTGATATCCTGTGTAGTGTAGCACTACTCCCTTAGGGGCTGCTGAGTATTTGGGTCCCCCTATAGTCCTGCACAGCCAGGCAACACACATTTTTCTCAGACTTGCATCCACGAGTTGGTAACCGGCCCTTTACCTTTTTTTTTTTTAAATTTTATTTTATTAGGGGAATTTCAACTTGGATGGGCTAAGAGCTGTATGGGATGCCCAACGGAACCGAGAAAATGAAGACAACTTCCTGAAACTATTCACATATTAAGGAGGACTCCGCTAACCCCTTTGTCTAAAAAGAGGGAAATACTCTGTTTCTCCATATTATTTATTTATTTTATTTATTACAGGTACTTATATAGCGCCGTCAATTTACGCAGCGCTTTACATATATATGTGCATTCACATCAGTCCCTAATCCTCACGGGGCTTAGAATCCAAGGTCCCTAACTCACATTCATGCATACACATACTAGGGCCAATTTAGAAGGATCCAATTCACCTACCAGCATGTCTTTTGGAGTATATATATATCCATATATTAAAGGGACTGCATCTTTCGCTGCACGCCAACTTATGGACCCCAACTAAGCCAACAGAAGAATTACTCTTTCAGATTGTTTGCGCTTAGGGACTATTTTTTTTATAGAAGTACTGGTGTACAGGAGATTTGACACTTTTTTTAGAGCTTAAGCCTTGACTCTTCTGACAGAGGGCCAACAGGGGAGCTTGCCTTATATCCCTTGCTACTCATACATGACTCACTTAGGGTTTAATCTTCCAGTCAGAGGATTATATCCACAATCCTGCAGTGGCCACAGTAAGAAGTATATTTGTACTGTATTGACTGGTTTCTGTGCTGAATCACCCTGTTTATTGTGAACCTTTGTTAACCGTTAAATTGCCTACCTCCTTTTTTCTATTGATCTGAATACAACATATTCTTTCATTTTACAAAAGTGTGGGCATATTTTCCTTGTTTGGCAGCTGGGAGACTTCCTGGCTAAGGTACTTTTGGTGGTGTCAGTAGGAGTGTGGCTGTGTCTTGGGCCTAGTGAGGAACAGAGGACTCAAATATACCAGCATTTCTTGCAGGGGTAGTGCTACATGTGAGGGCTTGTTCAGGGAGGTCCATGCCTGACTCAGAGGCATGTCATTTAGTTGCCATGTCTGAGAACATATCAGCAATCAATCTAACCAAACTTGGAAAATTTATAGAGACCCTACTCAAAATCTCTTTCAATCTCAACCACTGGCCACAATTACGGAAAGCTGAGATTCTTTTCCGGTAAAAAGCCTACCCCTTCTGGGGAGGATGGGGCAATGTCGCCAATTCTTTTTACATTCAGCTGTCATTGGGGAACCCCACTGATAGCTGAGACAATAAAGAATGTGTTTAGTAGCTGTACTCAGATGCTATACGATACTGCTTAGTGAATTGTGCCCTCTTTTCGAAGTTCGAGATCGAACATTTGTTATGTCCGAATGTTGGACCACGAATCGAACAGGGAGGTGTTTGTCCCATCACTACACCAAACTGACGTACCTGTTTGAGCACACATACCAACGGGAGAGTGAAAAACTGTCTGACTGTTAGAAGGCTGGATAAGATCCTTTGCCAAGTGATAGTGCAGGGGGCGTAAAAGCAGAGGACACCAGCAAAGCCCTGTGGCCACAAGTACAAAAAGGAGCCCAACCTCTCGACCCCATTGTGCCAAGGCTTTCAGTTAGAAACCCAAACAACCCAATGACATACTCCAAACTGTTAAAGATTATTTGAGAGGAGGAAGCTCTAATTGCAGCTAAGGTTCAAAAGACTGAAACGCTTAAATGGGCTAAGCTGACGGCTCCTACTTATGTTGCACAGATAGCATAAGATAACGAAGGTAACTATGATGTAAAAGCCTCAGCTCAGGTAGATGTCATAGCTCAGGCCCTAAAAAAACTAGCTTAGGTTCAGGCCACCATTCAAAAATCTTTCTGTGAGATGCAGAAGACAATAGGGCAAGTCATGGAAGCCCATGTTGCAATATCAAAGTCTATGACTGAGATGAAACAAACAGTGACAGCCCTGACTGCAGAGAAGGGGGAACCTATTGCTGGCTCAACCAGGCGGTGTTATCAGTGTGGAGAGTTGGGACATTTCCAAGCTCAGTGCCTACACAGAGGTACAGCTGCTGACATCACCGCTGATGTAGTATAAGCTTTGAGAAATGATTCCTTCCAAAGCCGATGGGAAACGTCAGGGGGACTCAGTGAGAGAGCCAACTGAGGACCCAAAGAAAACTTTGTTCTCCACCTCCCAAGGAACACAGACTTGGGAATCTAAAACCACTCAAACCTCCTTTAGTAATGTCCGCCTACTTTCCAACTCTTTAAATGGCCCTCGGGTGCAGGAAATCGATGCACAACACTCCTCAAAATCTAGAAGAAATCCCCCAAAGAAGAAAGTACCGCAACTGAGATAGGCCCAGATTCGAATTGCAAATCCCCACTCAGGCAGACTTCCAAACGAGCTGGTAGGCCACTCCACTCATCTCCACAGAAGTGGAGAGAGTCTACATAAAAGCCATATTTGGACACAGGTGCAGATGATCCAGCTCTACAGAGATTTTTATGACATGCAGTTGAAACACTTACTTCTGCAGAGGCTGAAAGAAATAGAGATCTGGGGAACTGGAACCCAGAAGTCCCCATACAACGGGTGCATTCCTGTTCCCTTGACCTTCAGCCCCTCTCTCACTGGAAAGGCAGAAACATTTTACACTCTGGTCGTGGTCTGTCCTAGGCCAGCAGGGGCGAAGCAGAGTTCCGTTAATTGGAGTGAACATTGACCTGGTACGAGATTTATCCACTGCACTGGCTGTACAGAGTATAGTACCCACTGAAGGCAACTACAGCAAGCTTATCAGTGGGTGAATAGAGAGCAAAAGGCTCCAGAAGAGGTAGAAGAAATTGGAGAAAGTGCAATGTTACCCCCTTCCAACACAAGCATGCTGGTTCCTGACTTGGATCCAGAGCCTAGTGACCACGAGCCACCTGTACTTGAGCCTAACATCTCAAACTTAGAAGTAGAGTACTTCACTGAGCCTACAATTCCTGAGGTCATACATGGTGATTCGGAACATGAGGAAAGGGCCTCAGAGACTGAAGACGACATTGACTCACTCTCAGAGCCCATAGGACAATGGGCTATAAAAGCCCATGAGACTGACCTATGACAACCTGGTTGAAAGCTTGGAGGACGTGATTCACTCCAGCCAATGAACTTTCTATACCCATGTATTCAGTACAGCCACCTGCACCTCAGAGAATGTGAGCCCCCTCGCTGACACCACCGGAGGGGTAAATTCTAGGATGATGGTTTCTCCCCACAACCATCCCATCCTAGTCCATGGTGAGAAACACTGTTATCACGGTCACTGCCTGCAGGATACTGAACTGAGTTAACTCCTGTAGTTGAATCCATCTATGCTCAAGCCAGCTCCTTAACAGCCACAGCTATTTACAACAAATTTGATCAAATGACGAAGAAGCTAAAAAAATCCTGAAAACGAAACAGACCAACACAACGAAACAAAATAAACTAAATCTCTACCTAATTAATGCATCCAAAATAATTTTTTAGTGAATGAGTAGGGGATTTTTTTGTAGTGCACAGCAATGAAAATTCTTGAACCGAGACTGAAAATTCTGGATGCAGTTGATCAAAAACCAGTACCGAAATGGACAGTTTTTTTAAAAAAATTTTTTATACATTATATTATATTCGACTGTTCAATAATATCATGAATTTAACTGAATATGAATTTATTTTAAGCACCTTTTCGGCCAATAGGCTGCTTTCACAATGAGTCATTTTTGCAGAGCTTTTGCCTTGAAAAAAAAAAGGTGCAAGAAAAGCTCAAGAAAAAAGGTGCAAGAAAAATGCATCACTTTCAATTCAATGTATGTATTTGCACTGGTTCGTTGCACTTCCCTTGCAGTGTTAAAAAATTCTACTTGCCGCATTTTTGGTGCATATTTGGCAAGTTAAACAAAATTCACCAAAAATTCACCTCCCCAGTGAGGCCTGGTTCACACCAATGTGTTTTTTAGGGCTTCTTGCAGAAGTTCACTGCAGTCCATTTAACATGGTTTCCTATGGGACACATTCACATCTATGCTCTTTTGAGCTGCTGCGTTTTTGAAAAGGGTCAGGAACTTTTTTAAATGAAAAACGTTGTGCGTTTGGATCAACAGAATATAATGGAGATGCAGCAGAAAACGCATGTAGTTTTTTATGCATTTTCACACACTTTGCTTTTTTAATCTGCCCAGCAACAAGTTGGCCAAAAAAAACCCCATTAAAAATGCAAAACGCATCAAAAAACGTGTCAAAAAAGCAAAACACTGCAAAAAGCACTGACAAAACCAGACTAAATGCAAACTGCATTGGTGTGAAAAAGGCCTGAAAATGCATCAAAAATGCACATGTGATGTGTTTTTGATGGTTTTGCATTTTTTATCTGCCCAGCAGTAAGCTGCCCCTCACCCCTCAAAAAAAAAAAAACACAAAAACGCAAAGCGCTTAAAAAAAAGTGTCAAAAAGGCACCAAAAACACGTGCAAAAAACTCTAAACACACTTCAAAAAGCACTATAAAACAGACAAAATGCCAACTGCATTGGTGTGGAAACAGGCCTGAAATGCATTGTAAAAGCCGCAAAAATGCATAATGTGTTGCATTAATGATGCATTTTGTGTTTTTGGTGCTCGTTCACTGGAATGTGGTGCGGGAGAGCTGCTTTCCTGTGCCTTTGCGATCTGTTAAGGGGGTCAGTTAAAGTTCATGACACCCCGAACGCGAATGCAGACCGCAAACGCATTGCGTTTGTTCGTGCTGGTCCGCACCAAACTGCATGATACAAAGTACCATGCAATGTGGTTGCCGAATGTTTAAAAAAAGTAGTGCATGCACTATTTTTAGTGTGGTGCGGTGCGATTTCATCATATTAAAATGAATAGGCATGACATCGCACCACATAGGCCCTCATAGGGCCCTTATCGATGAAGTCACGAGGTTACGTGACGTAACGCGTAGGCACGCAGAGACGCAGTTTCCGGAGTCCGGAGTGATGCACTTCCGGTACGGGACGCCATTTTCCAAGAGTAACACATGAGTGCAGTTTACCCATGCAGGGGAGAAGAAAAAACGCTGTACACAAATGTGAGTTACTTCTTATTTGCCCTATAAAAAAAAATATTTGCTGGATTTGAAAATGACTACACTATGGAGGATCTCTTTTTTTGAACTCACTATTATGAGAGTGAGAATTCACAGAGGATCGCTGTAGAGGACTCCATAAGGCGTAAAGGTGTGGAGGAGGCCAAATAGGAGGATAGCCTGAGAGGTACCATCCAGGAGTGTTGAGGATCCAAGGTGATCCTAGAGGCTTGTGGGCCCCTAGGGGTCGCTGAAAGGAGGTGAGGAGGCATTGCAGCCAAAGTGGAAGAGTGTGTTTTCACGAGTGGCACTATGATAACACACTGCATGTGCATTTAAACATCACTTGGATTACATTGTTTTATATTGTTTTTTGGACATTGGACGATATATTAAGTTATAGTGATTTGGCACAATCACATGTTATATGTTTATTTGAAGTGGCACTAAAACAAATTATGTTTAATGATTCTAACATAGCACCATTATGATATATGTTGTGTAATATTATTTATGAGATAAGTGACACGCGTGATGAGCACTTAGAGTATTATAGGCACTGTGAGATTTCTCACAAGGTCAATACATTTAATTTATCACTTTCATACAGATTGTTTTGATTATGTTATTTAGTGCTACACTATTATAATATTCAATCAACATACATAGGCTTTTCTTGAATCAACAGCTACCATTGGATAATTATTATTATACAGTATTTATATAGCGCTAAAAGGTTTGCTCAGCGCTGTACATTATAGTGAGGGGCAGAACATGAGACAATACAGTACAAAACAAAACACGAGGGGTTCAAGGGCCCTGCTTTCTCGAGCTTACAATCTAGGAGGGAGGGGATAGTGGTACAGGAGGAAGTGGCTGTGGGGGATGGAGTGGTAGGAGGAGTGGAGGAGATTAGCTATTAGGTGAGGGTGGGGTAGGCTTCCCTGAAGAGATGGGTTTTCAGTGTGTGCCTAAAGGTGAGGAGGGTAGGTGACAGTCTGATGGATTGACGTAGTGAGTTCCAGAGGATGGGGGAAGTCCTGGTGAAGTCCTGCAGTCGGGCATGGGAGGTGGAGACCAGGGAGCTAGAAAGTAGGAGGTCTTGTGAGGAGCAAAGAGTACGGGTAAGGTGGTATTTGGGCATCAGGTCGGTGAGGTAGTTTGGTGCAGCATTATGAATGGCTTTGTATGTCTGTGTTAGTAGTTTGAATTGAATGCGTTGGGCGATCGGGAGCCAGTGGAGGGAATGAGAGAGGGGGCTGGCAGAAGCGGGGTGGATAATATGGAAGGTAGAGCCATTCTATCACTAGATGCATCCAAAGCTTTTGATAGTGTGGAGTGGCCCTATCTCTGGGAGGTGCTGGATCTTTTCAGTCTGGGGGCCCGCTTTATAGGCTGGATGAAGTTACTGTACTCTGTACCTCAAGCTACAATGTTGATTAATGGGTCCCAATCTGTCCCTTTCTCCCTTCAAAGGGGAATGTTGTCCCCTCTCCCCTCTCCTCTTCACTTTGGAGATTGCGCCACTTGCTGTGACTATTCCCCAATCAGCTTCCATTGTTGGCTTTTGAAGGGCAGACAGGGTGGAAAAATTAACCCTATGTTCTGATGATTCGTTATTATTTTTTGGGGGATACAGATTCATCTCTTTCTACTCTTATGTCCATTATTACCAGGTTTGGGTCTTTTTCCGAATTTGTGATGGATTGGGACAAGCTAGTTCTACTCCTATTAGACTTTCAAAATGTAATGCTGCCTCACTGTGCAAGATAGATTAGAGTCATGTCTGCATTTAAATATCTAGGAGTCTGGGTTCACCCCAAGGTAGAGGATTATTTATATTTCAATTCACAACCCCTATTGGATACATCTAAACTAAAATATAAAGCATGGAGTAAACTCCCCCTAACTGTTGTAAGCTGGACAAGCCTGATAATTTGAGCTCTACACTTGCTTTATGTCCTGCATAACTCACCTATTAGGATAGTTCTGCCAATGTTTAAAAAAATAGACACCCTTTTGTACCCCATTCTCATTCACATGGGGGAGGCCGGGATCTGGGGCCCCTTTGTTAAAGAGGGCTTCCAGATTCCAATATGCCCCCTGCCCACTAACCCCCACAACTACAGACCAGGGTTGTGGGGAATAGGCACTTGTCCCCATCACATGGAGACAAGGTGCTTTGGGGGGGGGGACCTGGTATGGGGGGAAGGGCCTGGCATAGATTAAGGGGGACCCCATGCTGTTTTTTTAACAGCATGACAGAGGAGAATCCCGCTGACAGCAGATGAGCCATGGTTGTTAAGGATGCGGTGGCCGCCTGCTCCTTAACAACCACAGCTATTCACAATGAATTCGGATCTTTTTAAAAATATGGCATCATTCGAATGAAACAAATAAACAAATGCAGATTTTTGTTGTAATCTTATTTGGATTATTTTCCATTTGTTTCTATGTCTATTTGGAAATTTGGATAAATCAGAATCAGCCGAAAAACATATGCAAATGAACTGAATCGCACATGTCTAACTCCAGTATATGTGCACAATTTCACCAAGACTGCTGTTGGACACTTTGCTGATAATACCTGTTTGTACATTGAATGTATGAACTGTTATTAATGTTCTATATAAAGCTTGTATGATTTCAATACTGAAGTACATCTATATACTTCTGGTTAATGTTATATGCTGGTTGCAGTAGTTCCTTTGCTCCCAAATACTTTGATTAGATTTCTGGTTAATTTCCCAGGAAGGGCATCCCCTCAGTTCACAGAGGCCTTGTCCTGAGTGAAGGGATTGCCAACTATACTATCAAACCCACTCTCCCACTTTGGGACGCTTCTGGTTCTCCTAACTCCCTACATGTTTAGCACAATATCCTGTTCAGGGAGCACCATTTCTCATACCACCCTAAAAGAAGGCTACAATTGATAAACGTCAAAAACTTCCACTGTGTTAACCCAAGGCAAGGGGGGGGGGGCAGAGAGGTGTTGAATTATGGCCTTGGTGTTGTGAAGATCATAAAAAGGAGACAATATTTGTGGTGACCAGGGGCGGACTGACAACTCATGGGGCCCCCATGCAATAGGGGATCATGGGGCCCCTGTGTCCTTGCCCAAACTCAAAAAAGCCTATGAAAAAGGTACCAGGGGCATCTCATGGGGCCCCTTGCTGACCCCGGGCCCTCGGGCAGTACCCAAGTTTCCAAATGGTCAGTCCGCCCCTGGTGGTGACTACAGGTTACAATCAGGTCTAGAGTATCAACACTGAATATTGAATTGTGATCATCTTTACAAACACAGGCACTTTAGCAACTATTTATATTATGTATTGTTTATTTTATTATTTGCATATAACTGTACCACTACCCCCTTAGGGGCCGCTGAGTTTGTTTTGGGTCCCCCTATGTTCTGCACAGCCAGACACACTTTGCACGCTTGGAGTCAGTAAACAGTCCTGGTGATGGCTTTTAGTTGTTTTTTTAAAGGGTTAACTTGGATGGGGTCTAGGGGTAATCGGATGCCAAAGGAACTGTAAAACTTGAGTATGAATTTCTATGCAAAAAAACTGTACAAAAATGTGGATCAGAAAAAAACAGAGCACAATTTCTATAAGGAGCACCTCCTCAGACCCGGGATGAAAAGTGGAGGGAAATTCAGTGCTCTACCCGGGGAGGATCAGGGGAACTTGGCACCAGATTGGGGAAGGAAGTGAAAGTCAAGGTAAGAGTCCTCAGGTACTTAATGACCAGTGTAGCCTAAGCATCTTCAACTACAGCCATAGTGATTGGGTTTGTCAGTCTTTATCTACATGCACAGGCATACAGAGCAGGTTCATCGGTCAGTATCTGCATCCACAGCCATACAGAGCAGAGTCACTGGGGCTCAAGCCACCAATCCATGAAGGGCCCCTTCCTCATCAATACCCACAGCTGAAAAGGATTGGTGAGAGGGTTGCCAACCCACCAAACACTCTGCACTGCAAAACCAAGCAAGACTCTAGCTAACACGATGTCAAGGCTGGGCTCCTGCTACTTAGCGAGCAGCTCTTTTCTTTCAGTGATCAGAAGCTGCTTAGCTGTCAGTTAATTAACAGCCACTTGTTGTCTCCACAGTGACTCATCTGGATACCATTACCTGTCTCATTAGTCCAGCCTACAGCCAGCCCTTTTTGCTATTTTAGCAGCTTAGCTCATTTCCACCTTTCCATTGCATGGTCTATGATCTCCAGTGTGTTCCTGCGTACAACTTGATCTGGCTGACTTCTCTTCTGATTCTTATTCCTGATTTTTGGCTCCTGACTACACTGATTTCTGGTTTCCTGACTCTGGCTCATCTGATAACCTGCTCTGACTTCTGTTTTGTCTATGTTCCTGATCTATGCTATATTTGCTATTTGTGATTTTAACTGCACTTTTTTGTCTCCTCCTGGTTCATGGTTCCTGACATAATTTTTCATCTGGTTTCTTAGACACTACCACGTTTTTGCTGCATTCCACTGAGAAGTTACATACCATCTGTTCTGGATTACCCCACTAGCTCAGGTCCACTTAACTCCTCATTGTACTTGTTGCTGGCATTTTAATTTCTGTTAAGCCCTGTATGAGTTCCTTCTATCAGAACTCTTCATCAAGTCCTCACCTCCTTGAACTGGGGGTATCAGGAAGACACGTAGCATCATCATTAGTGTATCACCTTAAGGGCCCCAACCACGGCAGCAGAAATAACTATTTTCTTTTCCTTTTTTTGGAAATATTTCTTCCCTCCGTGCTTGATAGTGTTTACATAGACTTTACATGGCAATTTTTCACCTTCCTGAACACTGAAGTCCTGCAGGCAGACTTAAACCTAGCACAGTCACTCCAGGGCCTAAGGCAGCATAGCTTCCAGGGGTTTATACTATTCATTTCTAGCTGCCCTTATGCTACTCTAGGTGACTCTGTTACAGTTTAGGCTTATTGGTAAAAGATGGGCCCATTTACTTGTAGTGTTGTTTCTTTCACACAACCCTGATATAGAAGTACTCTGTGTAGAAATGTATGTTATCTTATCTTGGTCACAGTTTGTGTTACCTTGCTTCATTTAACTGGTCTACTATCAATATAGTGTTTACCTAATTGTGTGTCATTCATTCAAAAGAGAGGGTGTGTCAGGGAGTGGTAGCTGCCAAGGTCCACTATTTAAAGAAAGGGACTAAACTTCAGAGGGCTCCAGGGGCAGACTGACAACTCATGGGGCCCCCGGGCAATAGGGGATCATGGGGCCCCTGTGTCCTTGCACAAACTCAAAAAAGCCTATGAAAAAGGTTCCAGGGGCATCTCATGGGGCCCCCTACTGACCCCGGGCCCTCGGCCAGTGCCTGAGTTTCCAAATGGTCAGTTCACCCCTGGAGGGCTCAGCAAACCAGTGGCTTCTAAGGGGGAGCGCTATATATATATATACAGTGCAAGTGTCAAATGCTTGAAAGTAATATCAAGGTAATGTTATTTGGATTTTTACAGATTGCAAACCACACACACTGTGACCGGAACAATACAGTGCTACCATAGAAACATTGTACTAGTTTTTTTTTTTCTTATGATTGCTTATACCAGTGAATTTCACAGTTATAAGCAACCTTTTTTGCTGAATTAAATTGATTCCTTCAGTGTTTACTATTGTGGTTAGCTGTGATTGGTCACAGCTAATCACCTGGTACAGATTGGCTGGACTTGACCCTGTCTGGACCATGTGATTACTGTGACCAATCACAGAGATCAACACAATAGTACACAATGGATGGCATGAATAAAAAGCCATCCATTGTGTACAATTGTCATGTGATCTGCTATGATCACATGGTACAAGCAATACATTGATCAGTTATCCGCTGTGTCGGGTGGATGTAGTAAATATCTGGTGTTCACACATTGTATAAATTTTGAGTTTGTGAAAATGATAGGAAAATGCATTTTAATGTTTCAAAAATTCCTCCAAAAAAATAGGAAAAATATATTTATATAACTCTTCTAACAAATTAAAGCCCTATCCCAAAAAAATACATAATACATTACAGTAGATTTTATATCTAAATGATACATGGTGAGAAACCAAGATATCTCTGAAATGCAAAAAACCATCTGGGACTTAACCAAATTAAGTGAATAAAAGTCTCTGGGAATCCAACGGTGAAAAAAACACATGTAAGTCAAGTGGAGGATGTAACATAAATGCACCACACCTTTGCCTCATGCCCCTTCACCTGGTAGGACAGCATTGAAATTTTATATTTTGCCTCCTCCTTTCTCTCTAGGAATTCCTGTCATACTGCCTTGTGTCATTGATAATGGAATATAGAAAGCCAAAGAATACATTCACCAGAGTAAACATATAACGGAGCAAGTTGGGACACGAAAGAGAACCTTTATCCACCAATTAAACAGCAGCTCAAGGGAAACACTTGACATTTCTGTTCTGCAGGAATGTGTTTTTTTTCAATATATTGAATGTTGTAGATGTGCAGTGGGAGATTGTGCTGAATAAGACTGTACTGACATATCAAGAGTGACTCCTTTTGAAGCTATAATGGAGGATAATCTAGAGTTGAACACCACTAATGATCCACCACAGAACGGAACACCGGTAATACAGGAGAAAGATCAGAAGAGGGACTGGAAAAAAGGAAGTAGGCTACTCTCTGCATTATTGGGCTCCAATGTCTTGGTCTTCACTTGTGCTTTGCTAACCTGTGTATTCACTCAGGACATTCACGTCTTTGAGAAAGACTTTCTCATATTCCTCACTTTCATGATAGTCATCTGTATTTTATGGATGCTTTTCCAAATGTACTTCACCTGGAGGAACAAAAATGCAGTTCTATTTAAGGATTGCCAGGCAGGTCCAATATGGATGAGAGGTCAGTTAATTATTTTTGCTAGTCAACATTTGTAATAACTTTTATTACTTTGCTTCCTTTGTTTATTAATTGTTTCTAAATGTTTTACTTCTTTGAGTTCAAGCTCTACATCTATCGACTGAATGTTTAAATGTATGTATTTTTTTATTATCCTATGCACTAATGTCAAGAGATATCTTATAGATCTAGAAGTGTAATTCATAGAATTATGGACATTTTGAGTTGCTAACCTCATATTATCTATGTTCATTAAGTCAAGCTTGTTCAAAAGTAAAAATGGATCTAAAGCCATCATATTTTTCAATTTTGGATAAAATATGAAAGATTAGAACCTCTGTCAGGATTTTATTTTTTAAAACATTTTTTATTCATACTTAAAGATTCACCAGTACAGGAGAAGATAATCATTACCAAACATACAAGTCGTTATTTTTTTTAAACACATACCCAACTATATACAATCGTCATATGAGGATTTTGCTTCAAGCTTGTATAGTGACAGTCACAACTGACATCTGCAGATCAAGAAGTCAGACACATACTTTTGGTGACACCATTCTAGTTTTAAAGTTGTTTTGCTGAGGGTAAAACTCCCAATATATGTGGGGGGGGGGGGGGAGAAGAGACTTAAATGGGCAAATGATGTGTCCTGTGGAGAAACAATTGCCCAATGACAAGTAGACATGGGGGGGTTCTGGGGGCCCCCTTGTTAGAGGGAGCTTTCATATATTGATAAGCCTCCCACCAACAGACCCCTACAAACACTGTCCAGGGTTGTGGAGGAGAGTCTCCATGAGGATAAGGTGCTTTCGGGGAGGAGACTCCTCCAAAGCACTCCTCCATGTTGAGGGCATGTGTCCTTTTATGGTTCAGGAGGGGGGGCACTCACAGGAAAGGGTACCCCCTTCCCTGGTCTGCTGGGTTTGCATTCTTGGGTAAGGGTCTGGTATAGATTGAGGGGACCTCCATGCTGTTTTGTTTTTGTTTTTTAACCTGTATGTTTTTGTTCACATTCTGCTGTCAGAGTGTTGTGGAGGAATTTTTTAAAATTAGAATTAAAATGCATTTTCCTATCATTTTTACAAACACAACATTTATACAATGTGTGAACAACAGATATTTACTACATTCACCCGATACAGCGGATAACTGATAAATGTATTGCTAGTACCATGTGATCACAGCAGATCACATGACCATTGTACACAATGGATGGCTTTTATTCATGGCATCCATTGTGTACTATTGTGTTGATCTCTGTGAGTGGTCACAGTAATCACATGGTACAGACAGGGCCCATTCCAACCAATCCCATTGACAGCAGATGAGTCATGGTTGCTAAGGATGTGGTGGCTGCCTGCTCCTTAACAACCACAGCTAAGTTATACCAGGTGGATTAGAAAACTTTTTGAATCCACCCAGTATAATTAATAAATTAAACAAATGCCGAAGAAGCAAAAGAAATCCCGAAAATGAAACGGGCCAACACAATGAAACCAAATAAGCAAAATTTCAGGGGTCATGCTTGTTAAGGACAGGGCTGCCACCCATTCCTTAACAACCTGCTTTTCTCAATGAATTGGAATGATCCAAACAAATCTAAATGAATCTGAAAATGTCTTTAAAACTTTTTCGGATTCATTCAGATTTGTCCATTTAGAAATTTAAATACGAATCTCCGAAAATGAATTTGAATAAACTGAACCGAAATGTCTAATGGTATCCTCGGGCTGAAAGGCCAGAAATATCAAGGGTAGCCCTAATATGTTTCAAGAAAGGTTCCAGGGTTAAAATGAAAATTAGGGGTGAAAGAGGGCAACCCTGCCTTTTCCACTGTGGATGTCAAAAGGAGCAGGTTTTCTGCAATTAATACGGACAGTTGCTGAGGGAGTAGAATATAATGCTTCTATACAAGTAAGCATGGGTTCTGGTACTCCAATATGGGCCGATGTACAATGTAAAGTCCAATCCACCCTGTCAAAGCCTTTTTCTGCATCAGTAGACAGCAGAAGCATAGGGACGGATGATATTCTGGCCGTATTGATGATATTATTAGTACAAATGGTGTTATCCTGTGCATCCCTTGTGGGGATGAAACCAACTTGGTCCAGGGGGACTATTCATTGAAGGATTGTGCTGAGTGTATTGGCCAGAATTTTGGAAAAAAGTTTCAGGTCACTGTTCAATAAAGATATTGGTCAATAGCTGGCACATTGTGAGGGGTCTTTGTCAGGATTGGTAAAGACGATTATCTGGCCCAAGACAAACCCAATGCTATAGTGTGACAAGAGCCTGCTACATTTATCGCCATATGCGTAGATGAAAGGTCTGTTATGTAGTAACAGGTGCTTTGTCTTGTAAAGAGAATGAGTATGAAGTGTTTCTCTGAGCTTGGCAATTTTGGTGCCAAATTGGGGAGATAGTGTAGTTCCTTTCTGGAGTAGTTCTAGATGTTGAAGTTTAAGGATTAGATCAGCAGTATCGCTAGTTCCCTCTGCTTTAATCCTGTGGCTATGTTTAATTAGAATTCTCCAGATATAGTTGGGGATGTGCTTGTGCTGGAAGAGAGTAAGGGTAATGTGAAGCATGCACAGGTTCAGGTGTCAGAGGGGGGTTCAGGCACAATGGTGAGAGCAGGGAGTCGCAGACATGGTTGTTAAATGTGGTATCAGGCAGCTGGATGAGTGGATTATGTTGTTCAGATGTTGGTGGTGTTGGAAGCAGAGTGTAGGTGGTGAAAGCAAGGGGGCAGTGTGCTGGTATGATGGCAGGAGCAGAGAGTGCATGGGGATGTCTATGCAGGGATTGGGTGAGAAATTGGCGAAAAATGGGGAGGGCCTGTAGACATGGGGTGGGGGTGGTGGGAGTGCAAGGGTGGTGTGAGAGAGGGGGTGCATGTGATGAGAGAAGAATGGAGCACAGCACAGCCATCCTGATCAATGTGCTTACAGTGAAGCACCCCCCCCCCCCAGTAAAACACTCCCTACATATAGTTAACCCTTTGATCACCTCTCATGTTAACCCCTTCCTGCCCAGTGTCATTAGTACAGTGTCAGTGTTTTTTTTTAGCACTGATCACTGTATTGGTGTCACTGGGGATGTCAGTGACACCAAGTTAGTTCCCGATTACTAGTAGAAAAAAACAAAAATCCCAGTATCTATACCCCCATTTATAAACACTTTAATTTTCACGGAAACCAATTAATATACATGTATTGGGAGTTGCATGACCCTGTAATTGTCAGTTAAAGTAACATAGTGCTGTAGCGCAAAATATGGCCTGGTAAGTAAATCCTCAGGAGGGTAAGTGGTTAAGGAGATATATCCTCTGTTTTTGTCCTGTTTACTAATATGACCAAAAGCAAAAGATTCCAGAACAGGAATAGAGGTGATTCTTTAGAATTGGGGACATAAATTCTGTGATCCTAGTGGCTACCATTCACTTTTTGTGGTGGCTATGGAACAGAAATTCATGGGAAATCTCTCCAGTTGGACATAGGTGACAAAACCGATTGGTTATAATAACACTTCCTTTTTATATCACAAATAGCAAAATAAATATGTTTTTAACCTTAATATCTACCATAAATTACATTGCTAATTGCATATTGTATTTGTTTGAAGCTTAAATACTGAAATTGGCACTTAAAACTGTAATTTTGTACCTTTTTGGAAATGCCAAGTAAAAACGTAGCTGTGCCAGTAAGTTTTGGATGCAGTGTCAATGAATTTCAATCTGGTAGGTTGGCAACACTGGGGGGCACCCTTTAACCAAATTAGCATCTGCAGGGCCTTTTGACATCTTCCCAGCTCATCTGGAGTTGTGTGCAATGGTTTTGGTCATTCCTTCCGTGAGATTTGTGATGAGCCTATTGTTCATGTCCATTTGTGAGCATAATGATTTCTATCCCTTAAATAAATGGTGTCTTGGTTAATCCACAAGACTGGTTCGCCCTCGTTTGTATTTTTACAATAACACCTGCTCCTGACCAATTCTTATCTGTGTTGTGGGGAAGTTATACCTGCTGGCTTCCAGAAGGACAAGGTAAGTTTGGCAGAAGGGGTTAAGGCCCAGGTGATCCCATTGCTGCTCACTGGTGATTCACTGGAGGATCACCCACAAGCAAGATCAGAAAGTCCGGTGTCGGTGAATGCTGATCCAACCCTAGTTGGGTTTCCCCTGCCTCTTTCTACACAGACATGAGCAAGTTAGTTGAGAACTCAGTGAAGAATGGCTCTGCTTCTATCAGTCAAGGATATCGAAGCTTTGCTTTTTCTCCGGGGTGGTTCCAACCCCTGCAGGAAAAGAAGGTTTTGAAACCTGGATGGATCAGGCAACTCAGGCTGTGGAAGAATGAAATATCCCAGAAGTAGTAAAGAGACAGAGACTCAGTGAAAGTCTTAGAGGCCCTGCAACTGAAGTGATTCACAGCCTGATGATGGGAAAGCAGGACTGTATAGCAATGAACTATAATGAAGCTTTATTTGCTGTGTTCGGCCAAGTGGAGAAACATATAGACCTTTTGTATAAGTTCGAGCACATTCACCAGCAAAGGGACGAGAGACTTTCTGAATATATTACTCGAGTAGATAATATTCTACATCAGATTATTCTTAAGAAAGGGATTGAAAAGGCTAGACTTGATCCTGATTCTACTGATCAGGATAGTGATGGGGAGACAGAAGCAGATGAACACTCAAGCTCTTCCATCAGCAAAGCTATCAGTGAGACAGCCCCAGCCGACCTGCTGACTCAAGATGCTCAAGTTCAGAGTCAGATACAGCAAACCTTGCTGCGTGTAATAGAGACACAAGTATAAAAGCAGGCAGCAAAACCAGATCAAAGAGGAGCCCATGCTTCAGTCAAAGAAAAGCAGAAGTATTTCAGTGTGAATAACCTGGACACTTTAGGGATCAGTGCCACAGGAGAAAGATTGAGCTACATCTAACAGCTATAGTATTAAAGTGTTGCTAAACCCACAACAGTAAAATCAGTCTGTATATGTATATGCAGTAAAACATGCTTGTTATACTCACTGTGGATCCTAAGGGGTTAATCCTCCACATTGTGTAAAAAGGCTGTTTGATCCTCTCTTCTCTGATCCTCCCCTTTTTCTACTGTCCCTAATATAACTCCTGATAGAACAGAGGCTTGGAGACAAGTCACACATGCTCAGTTTGGTGTGTATTGCTAGAGATTCTTTTTTGTCTTAGGAGAGTGCATGTAATCAGCAGAGCACCAGCACCAATCAGTGCTGTGCAAACAAAGGGTCAGGGGTCCTGCAGCCTTATAGTGGAGAATGAAATTTCCTCCTTCAAGCTTTAACCAGTGTTCTGCTGGACACTGAGAGAAGTCACAAGACTGCTCTAACTGCTGATGAGAAAAGGTATTTAGCAGTTTATATTTACTAAAATAATTGCATTTCCATGTTCTGTGTACTGTGGGAGACCAGATATAGTGAATGCAGGGTCAAGGGTTTAGTTACACTTTAAGGGTGATACAAAAGCTTCTCTTTGCTAAGAAAGGGGGAAACTTTGGGGGGCCTCAGTGAAGCAGCTTACCCAAGAAAAGCTAGTGCTCAAAAAGACAAAAGAGTTTGAAATCCAAGCAAAAATGTAGGCAGAAGTGCCCTAGAAACTGATCTGAATCCTCACCGAAACTTTATTCGGAAGCAACCAGACCCAGGGGGAAATGCACAGAGGATCAATACACCACCTAAATCTAAGGTCACTGTCTGTCCAACAACTAGCATGGAGAAAAAAGGGTCAAGCCAACCATGAAACACCAGTTGATTTGCCAGAGAAGCTTGTAGGCCCCTCTCCTATTGTTTCAATTCAGGTGGAGGGAATGTACACTAAGGCACAGCTAGACTCTGGGCTCAAGTAACTATACAAAGACTTTTATGACAAGTATCTGAAACACATCCCTTTGCACAAATTGGAAGAGTTAGAGATCTGGGGTACTGGCTCTTAAAAATTCCCTTGTGATGGCTACATTCCAATTAAAATAACTTTTGTTCCTTCGACAGAAGGGGAGACATTTGATACGTTAGCAGTTATATATTTCAGACTGCCAGAGACAACAGAAAACTCTCCTAACTGGAATAAACAGTGAACTAGTGAGAAGGTTTCTTATTCTGCATGCTGAAAATGAAGACCTTACGCTCAAAGGAATAAACCCTCAATTGCATCAAGGCTTTTGATGGGCACTTCGGGAGCAGAGAGCCCTGACAGAAGGAGTAAGAAGATTTTGAAGGCTAGGAGCCAAGTAAATAGTGCTGCAACCTGGTGAAATAGTCTGTATGAAGTCCACACTCAAGTTGAGTTGGGATCAGCTAGGACCCTTTGTCATCTTTGAGACTGATTCTCAAAAGGAAGAAATAGGAGTGGAGCTGGTCCCGGAAATAGCGCTCACAAGAGCCTTGTTCCGGAATGAAGGGAAGGTGCCAGTTAGTCTTTGTAATGTTACAAACTCCCCTATCAGTTTAAAGCCCTGAATATTGATTGGACAAGTGAGTTTGGCTACTCCAGTAACCTGCTGATCTGGTGAAGGGAGTGTCCAGCGAAAATTTGGGAGGGGAATTTTCTTCCTTGCACACCTCATTATCTCCAGTGGAAGAAAAGAGTCAAGGATCATCTGTTAAGGATGGGAAAATATACTTTCCAAGAATGACTTTAACGTGGATGTGCTAAAAGTGCTCAGCACAGGATTTGGCTGCAGGCCAAGACAGGACGCTTAGGGAGAGGGCAAGGCGAATACCTTTCAGTGACTTAGAAGACCTCAGAGAACGACTTGCTGAACTGAAAAAGTCAGAAGTCATTTGAGAATCCAGGAGCCTTTCCGCTTCTCCTATAGTTGTAGTGAAGAAGAAAAATGGGTCCCTGTGGTTGTGTGTTGACTACAGAACTCTGAACAGAAGAAACATTCCCAATCAGTACACCACTCCTCAAATCAAAGATGCCCTTCAATGTCTGTCAAGGCCAAAATGTTTTAGAGTCCTTGATCTGAAAAATGGGTACTATCAGATCCCCATGCATCCGGATGAAGAAGACGCTGTTCATCTGTCCATTAGGGTTCTTCAAGTTCAATCGGATGCCTCAGGGGCTATCAGGGGTTTCTGCCACATTCCAATGGCAAATGGAGTGTACAATGGGAAGCATGAACCTAATTGAGGCCTTGGTGTTTTTGGATGACATCATCGTTATCTGGAAGACTTTGGAAGAACACAAAGCGAGACTTGAGAAGAACTGAAGTTATCATTGGAAAAATGTCAGTTCTATTAAACTTTTATCACCTACCTAGAACATTTCAGTTGAAGGAATAGCCACTGACCCTAAGAGTTTGAAGGTGGTTACCACGTGACCCAGATCAAGACCAGTCACTGAATTGAGGCCTTTCTTAGGGTTCTGCTCCTTTTATCAGAGATTCATTGTAAATTTCACAAAGATTGCTCAGACACTCAGTGAGTTACTACAGACTGAAGAAGGGAAAGGCAAGGGCGAATACTGTAGGCAAACCAAGTGAGGTGAGGAGCTTGAAAGTTGCAAGAATCCATTCAGGAGCAATGGACTTCACAATGTGAAAGAGCTTTCCATCACCTCATAAAAGCCCCAGTGCTGGCTTACACAGACCCTGCCAAACCATGCAAGCTTTATGTGGATGCCAGTCGAAAGGGAATGGGCAGGGTTGTATACTTCCTATTGCTTCTGAGTAGAACTACCTGGTGCATAAGTTGTTCTTGGACCTGCAGGTTCTTGGACCTGCAAGGGGTTCTCACAGTTATCAAAGAGAGACCTGAAGGCAGATCAGAATGAGCACCTGCTATGTAGTTTAACTTTGAAAGCTCTGACCAAACAAAATCCCAGCCTGCTACTAAATCATGAACTCCAAATTAGTTTACAAAGAATGGGACTTGCTGCAGGTATGAGACTTCATTATTTATAGGAGGGGTCCTTCGGACGTTTCGGAAGAAAGGTGGCAGTTGTTCCTCCCAGAGAAACAGACAAGCAGTACTAATGGCTCTTCACGATGAACATGGACACTTAGGACCAGATAGGTCCTTTAGGATAGTTAGGAACCACTTCTACTGGCTTGTTATTAGAGAGACAGTGGCGCCACTCTAAGTGTAGAAGGTTTAAAATCAGGCAAATTTAATGGTAAAATGCACTCACATAGACAGGTAGCAAGCAGGCATGTCAAGAGAATGGAGGTTCGGTGGAGCAGGAAGTCTTTAACCACGCTCTGGGTGTATCCCCATTGTTCCGGTGGTGTCCAGGGCTCGAGGGGTTGCAGAGGGGCTCAGGGAGGTTCACAAGAAAGCCAACTTGTTTTGCCCGTATTAGCCCACACTAAGATGGCCGCCACATCGGCCTTACGAAGAAGCGTGCATGCTCCAAATGCATGCCATCTTGGAAACCTTGTCCATGTGGTGATGCCATGCCTGTGAGCCTCCCTGCACCCCTCTACAACTCCCTGAGCCCTGGACACCACCTGAGCAGCAGGGATACACCCAAAGTGCAACTAAGGACTTCCTCCTCCACCGGACCTCCATTCTCTTGACATGCCTACTTCTACCTGCCTATGTGAGTGCATTTTACCATTAAATTTGCCTGATTTTAAACCTTCTACACTTAGAGTGGCGCCACTGCCTCTCTTCTCTACCTGCATCTAGGAGTATCTACAAGCTCTTACATCCGTCTGCCTCCTCTTACAACCCCACATATCCACAAGCCCTTTATTGAAGATGGACTTTGACCTGGACATTATCTCCATATGGACCTTCAATTAACTCCAACTACTGATGGTCCACCCCCAACCCACTCAGGGTAAATGTTTTGCATGCTCCCTATCCCCATTTACCTTTGTTATGAGAGCAGAAGTAGAGAGCTACTGTCACTTATGTTTACAGTGAATTCAAAGGAAAACTCTGTCAACCAAAACTGCCCTCATGGGTCATCTATAAAGTAAACAGCCTATGGAGCTGGTGTACATTGACTTTTTGTGTCTGGAACCCGATGCCGGTGGGAAAAGCAATGTTCCAGTTGTAACCAACCACTTCACTTGATATGCTCAAGCCTTCCCCAACAAAAATCAGTAAGCAGTCACTGTGGCAAAAGTACTGGTGGAAAAGTCTGCTGCAACTAATACATTCCAACCAAGGCAGAGACTTTCAGAGTAAACTTGTTCAAAAGCTATGTAAGCTGCTGGGTATCCAAAAATCCCGAACCTCCCCATACCATCCACTGGGAGATCCTCAGCCTGAACGGTTCAACCGCACCCTGTTGAATATGTTAGGAACGTTGCCTTCAGAGAAGAAGCAGCATTGGGGGAACCATATTGCAGCTGCAGTCCATGCCTATAACAGCACAATGAATGATGCCACTGGGGATTCCCCATACGTATTAATGTTTGCAAAACAAGCTCAACTGCTGGTCGACTTAGCTTTTGGAACTTCCACGAATCACACATCCTTAACTTATACAAGGGTATGTTGACCAACTAAGGAGAAATTTGAAGCAAGTTTATAAGAAGGTGAGAAAAACTGCAACCGGGAGGGAGCGGGAGCAAGAACCATGACCTCAAGGTATAAGAACAAGATCTTCAGCTGGGGGATCATGTGTTATTGAGAAACATGGGAGTACTCTGGAAACACAAGCTAGCTGATTGCTGGCAATCCCAATTATATACCGTCTGCAAGCAACTTCCTGAGCTGCCAGTTTATCAAATCCACCTTGAAGGTAAAACAGTCCTGCTGAAAATGTAGCATCAAAATCACTTGCTGCCCATTTCAGATGCCATCTGAATACCTTAACTTTCTGACTTCAAACCAGTCGAACCACACAATCTTAGGCCTTGATCACGTCGGCAATGTCTAACTGACATTTATACAGTGGAAGAAGATGAAAGTGATAGAGAAAAGATGGTGCCTGACTGGTTGTGGCCACAGCCTCAGGAAAATAATGATACCTCTCTCTCAGTTGGGGAAATAAAAAGAGAAACCTCAGCGCAGGGAGTGGCAACCTCCTCCTCACCATGTACACCACCAATGTTAAAACTGAAGCAGCTAGTCGACCCACAAGAAGGGGAGTCAAGATTCAGACTTGTCCTGGTAGCAAGGCCTGGTGACAAGGCTCAAAGTTGGAAATATTTCCAAGTCTGAACCTCATCCAGTTATTTCTGACCCTATGCTTTACACATACTGTATATTGTACATTCACATCAGCCCTAATCCTCAAAGGGCGTACAATTACTTTTTAATATAAGTTATGATTGACTTCTTCTCTACAGATAATGTTCAAACGTATTGTTGATTATTAAGCGATTAGTATTACAGAGGGCTATACTATCTCTTTAGGGACCAAAGATTTCAAGTAGGGGGGAATGTAGCCAAGTAATGGATATGTCACTATGCAGTTCAGGGACACTTACAGGTGGGACTATGACTGAGCCTTTTTCCCCTAGTGCTCAGCACTGGGACAACTACATCACTTTCTGTTAGCAGAGTAGAGACAATTCTCCTGGGCAGCAGATGATCTTGGGAAATCTAGTCCTACAGCCAATGCATATTTTATTAATGAGTGCTGACTGAACTACACATACCAGAGTGCATGCAAACCAGAAGCATTCTGGGAAAGCAGATATATTCTACTGCAAGTGGCAGGCTCGCTCTCTTGTCCTGGGATTTAGAGCTAGACTTGGAGAGACTACCGGTCTCAAGAGAGAGACTTCAGGTCTTTCAGACGCCGGACTTTGGGCAGTGGATCTGCATTGCTCGGACACCGATTGCCACACTGGGATCTTCTCTGCAACGGGACTGCCACTGTTCAGCCCCACACAGCCGTCACTGTTCGTCATACTGACAGGCTGTCAGGCAGTTACTGTACACATCTCTGCAGACATTTAAGAGCCTGAGCAAGAACTCTTTGCTCCTGGGAGGCTGTATTTTTAACAGGATTGGTGAACAGGCGGATGTCCAACCTCTTTCTGTCATCATTCTAGAGACACTGCATGCAGACATCTTTACACCTCAGTTGCCAGGAGACCTTTGCTTTGAGTAGTACCACAGCTTATCTGTTTAACTTAAGCAAATTACCAGTATTCAATAATATTTATGGGCCCGCCATTGCTAGCAGAAGACAGTGGATACCATCATATTAGGAACTTTTAGCATCACGGGAATCAAGCTGCAATTTCTAGATAAAGGGACTTCTTCCTTTCTAAGGACATTGTTACGCAAACAAGGGTACCTACATATATTTATGCAGGAATATACATTTAAATAGGAATTTCTGCATGCCCCTGTCAGGAATGGATTCACCAATGGTGGTGGGACTCACCTGCAGTGCCAGGGCTGGCCAACGGGTGCTCTCAGCAACCAGAAGCTCACTCCTGCAGTCAGCCATCAGCTGAAGCTGATTGCAGGAGGTGTATTTAAGCAGAACCAGGCCTGTGATCAGGGCCTTGGTGTATGTTTCCCATGAGCCCCTGTACCTGTTATCATGTGTTCCTGCCTATCTGCCTAGTTGCTGACCCTGGTTTGATCCTGACCTCTGCTGACCATCACCTGTTGAACACCTGGCATGCCTGACCATCCTTCTGCCTGATCCTCTGTACCGCGCTGTCCGTGAGTTACTGTACCCGGCTTGTGACCCTGACTATTCTCTGCCTGCTCCTCCGGTACCTCGCTGCCCGCACGTTGCTGACCTGGCCTGCCTGCCTACGCCTGACGCTACCCAGACGATCCATCCATCCCGCACGGATCTGTCCCTGTTACCAGGTCTGCCAGCCTCTTCACGTCAGGCTTTCCCACGGTACATACCCTCGGCGGACCCCTCTACCACAGTTGGGTGCACTCAGGGGCTGCCACCTGGTCTCAGTTCTGCGCCAAGTCCATCCCCACCATCAGGGGCTGTGGTGGAAAGGCAGACTGGGGCTTAGACTCCGCGCCCTGGGGAATCCCGTTCTGTGGGTACTAGAGATCCCGCCGGGCGGTGCCTGACAGTACCTAACGGCCTGCCTGACCATTCCACCTCTCCAGCCCTGACTACGCCAGTGTTCCTGAAGCCTGCTACTTCCCTGTGTCAGTCCACACATTTCTGGTCCTACCCGGATCCCTAACATCCCCTTATAATGTTGATGGCCCAGAGATAGCTGACAAGCCATCAAGCCTTATGTTCCCCTTCTTACTGCTGATATTGCATTCAAATGGCTGAAGCTTACATCACATAACTGTATAATCTGTCAAACATTGCTAATTGACTGTTTTTGTTGTACTAGTGTTTCTGCTTTCATGTTTTATTTGGGGTTGTGCATACCAATCCCGTTATTTCTTTGGTCTACTCTTTTATGCAAACACTAATATAGAGGTGCTACTAAAGAACTGAGTCTCTTGCATTGTTATCCTCAATTGCTCAAATATGTCTGAACCTAGAGTGTTAGAGGTGTTGGGAGGCTTGCCAGGTAAGGGAAACCACTGGGGACAAGCATCGTCGAGCAGCCCCTACGGGAGTTGCGCTACATATGCATAAAAACTGTCACATGAACTTTGCTTACTGACAGCTTATTTTGTGTCCAATTTTGTCTACACTTGATATGTGTTTCTCAATGTATTTTAGGTCAGAGAAGAGTGGTAAGGTGCAATCATTGGGCAGCTCTACTAAACAGGAAACAGCCTATTCGCTCCCTCCTAGATTGTAAGCTCCAAGGAGCAGGGCCCTCCTATCCCTCTTGTATTGAACTGTATTGTTGCTGTATTGTCTCCCTTTATATTGTAAAGCGCTGAGAAAACTGTTGGCGTTATATAAATCCTGTATAATAATAATAATATTTCAGGCCTAAACTTTTTTTGTTTTTCATCAAGAAAGGGTAAGAACCTTTGTCTGCAGTTCGCCTTAGGGAGATTTCACTCTGCTTCCTGCTTATGTTATGGGTGTCAGAAATGACAGGAAGCAAGAGGAAATCTCCACAATGGTAATATATAAAGAGAAAATTACAAAAAAGCTTATTATAAAAAATATCATTCTACTAGCAGCCAAGAAATACCACCTTGAATTAAAAACAAAACGAAGAGAAAAGGCCATACTTTAGAAGGCATAATAGCTCATACAGTATAAACTTGCAAATACAGTAGAGTGTTATATCAAAATGCGTCTCCTATATCTTTATCATAATGATGTCCCTGGACAATCATAAGGAGGTACATATAATATGAAAATTTCCGTTAAGGGTTCTCAGACGTTGAATGATTCTTAATTAAAATATCCAAAGGCAAATTTACAAAGATGGCACATAAAAAATTAGTTTGTTTCATGTTTCCAGCAAATGACAAAAGCCAGTCTTCATCCCTCATGCAATATTGTGCATTGCTGTGATTTACTGAATCAAGAAAAAGAAAAAGTTCTGCACGTTGCACAGTGGGACCGCCATGGATTGGACTTATTTTTCCAGCACATCCCACAGCTGCTCAATTGGATTAAGATCTGTAGAATTTTAAAGCCAAGTCAACACTTTAAAGTCATTGTGTTCCTCAACCCTTCTTGAACCATTTTTGCAGTGTGGGAGGGGGCATCATCCTGCTGAAAGAGGACACTGCCATTAAAGAATTTTCCATGAAGGGATGTGTTTGGCCACCAACAATGTTTAGGTAGGTAGTAATAGTCAAGTAACATCCACATGAATGGCAGGACCCAGGATTTCCTAGCAGAACATTGCCCAAAGCATCACACTGCCTCTGTGGGCTTGTCTTCTTCCCATACTGAATCCTGGTGCCATCACCTCCCCAGGTAAGTGATGAACACACATCCAGCTACCTACGTGATGTAAAAGAAAACATGGTTTTTCAGACCAGACCACCTTTTTCCATTGCTCTGTGCTCCAGATCTGATGCTCATGTGCCCATTGTAGGTGTTTTTGGCTGTGGACACAGGTCAGTATGGGCACTCTGACCACTCAGTGACTACACAGCCCGATACGCAGCAAACTGCAATGCTCATATTTTCTGTTTTCACCCCTTCAACTTCAGGAACAACATTTTCACATGCTGCTTAATATATCCCACCCACTTTTAGATAGCGTTGTAATGAGTAAACAATGTTATTCACTTCCTGTCAGTGATCTTAATGTCATGGCTGATCATTGTACATGTGACGGAATCGTATGCTGTATATTCAAACCATCTGATTGCAATGTTCTGAAGAGCTATCAGGAACATTTATATAGATAGAACCATTGCTTATATAAAGCTTTCAACCACATCTAGGGTCACAAAAAAGCCTGGTTACAATATGCTCGACAACATCTTGACACCCCTCTGCAGTCTTTTTTGTGGCATTGGTGCAGTAAAGGCTTTATTCTGGCAACTCCACCATGCAGCTAATTTTTGTTGAAGTATTGTCGTATTGTGCTCCTTTAAAACAACCACACCATTTTTTTCCAGACCAGTATTTCTCTTGAGGTTACCTGGGGTTTCTTCTTTGTATCCCAAACAATTCTTCTAGCAGTTGTGGCAATCTTTCTTGACATATCTAACCTTGGCTTGGTATCAAGAGATCCCCGAATTTTCCACTTCTTAATAAATGATTTGACAGTACTGACTGGCATATTCAAGGCTTTGGATATCTTTTTATATACTTTTCCATCTTTCTAAAGCTGCACTACTTTGTTACGCAGGTAATTGAGGAAACACACTGTTACAGTGTCAGCAGTCTTTCATTCAAGCAAGTTCTGGAGTTTCCTCACCAATGGTCATGTAAACACAGAAAACAGGAAAGGGAGAGAGAACACTGCACCTTGTTACACAGGTCTTTTTACAGTTCTTTTCTGTTCCCCATGGCTCAGTAGCTAGCCTAATTCATTGCATCCACATAAGAGCTAACAAACTCATTGTCTATTTGTACACAGACACTAGTTGCAATTTAAAAATCCACAGATGTGAGAAATTAACTGTTAATTGCAGTTTTAACTTATGTGTGCCACCTTGCGTGTTTGTACCAAGGTCAAACATTCCATATATAAACTTTTAATCAGGGCCATCTGGGGGATTACTGTTATCATTATGATTTAGAAAGCAGCCAAACAATTATGTGATACTAAATGGCTTCATATGATCACTATACTTAAAAAAAAGACAGTTTTTTGGCATGATCAGTCGTATTTTCAATATCAATGCCAACATTTCACCATTTCTGCCAGGGTATGCAAACATTTGAGCACAACTGTCCATGTGTGTGTAATATAACTAGAGATGAGCGAAGAAATGAAAAATTCGATTCGACTGATTCGGCGAATTCGTGGACAATATTCGATTCGAGTCGAATAAATTCGCTGTGAATTTAACTTAAAAAAGGGTGTTTCTAGGCTTCAGAGAGACTTAATATTAGTGCAGAACACTGTACCTTTAATTTAAATGCCCTTGGAGTCTGCTGGGGAAGAGAAATAATACTGTCAGTCAGTATGACATGCAGATGAGTGCCGTCGATCTTAGAATCACTGCACACTTCACTCATTTGGCCAGTCACGGGGCCAAAACCAGTGTTTGGAGCCACAGTGTGGCGGTGGAGGCAGCAGCAATGGGAGGCCATACAGCAACCTATGACAAAATGGAACCCAGCAGGAGTGTGAGGAGACCTGAAAGTGGCACATGGCAGAGTGGGAGCAATGGGAGGCGGTACAGGGACCCAGGTCACACTGTGGGCCCAGCAGCAGCGTGACCAGGCGGTACGGGGGCCCATGGCCGATTTGGGGCCTGGTGGCACCTATGGAAGGCCTGTAATCTGCCAGCAACCTATGACAAAATGGAAAACCGCAGGAGTGTGAGGAGATTTCAAAGTGGCACATGGCAGAGTGCAAGCAATGGGAGGCCGTACAGGGACCCAGGTCACACTGTGGGCCCAGCAGCAGCGTGACCAGGCGGTACGGGGGCCCATGGCCGATTTGGGGCCTGGCGGCACCTATGGGAGGCCTGTAATCTGCCAGCAACCTATGACAAAATGGACAACCGCAGGAGTGTGAGGAGATTTCAAAGTGGCACATGGCAGAGTGGAAGCAATAGGAGGCCGTACAGGGACCCAGGTCACACTGTGGGCTCAGCAGCAGCGTGACCAGGCGGTACGGGGGCCCCTGGCCGATATGGGGCCTGGTGGCACCTATGGAAGGCCGCTAATCTGCCAGCAACCTATGACAAAATGGAAAACCGCAGGAGTGTAAGGAGACCTCAAAGTGGCACATGGCAGAGTGGAAGCAATGGGAGGCCGTACAGGGACCCAGGTCACACTGTGGGACCAGCAGCAGCGTGACCAGGAGGTACGGGGGCCCATGGCCGATATGGGGCCTGGCGTAACCTATGGAAGGCCGCTAATCTGCCAGCACCCTATGACAAAATGGAACCCTGGGCTGGGGCAGGCAGAACCGCCGTATCTTTATCACGTTTTTCACAGGCCACCGAATGGCGACGCTGCATATGCTGACGCAACGCTGTAGTCCCAACATGGGCCCCCTGGCCACGCTTGACTTTCTGGCCACATAGTCGACATTAGGCTACGTTTACTTCCTCGGGCGGCTTGACGAAAACTTGCCACACCGCCGAGTAGGAAACTTTGCACCCGCTACTCCTCACTGGCTGACTGCTACTTCCTCCGTGCACACCGGCACCACTACTGGCTGTGGTGGTAGGCTGCAGTGGAGCTGCTGCTCTACTCCGTAGGAGGTACGGGGGCCCATGGCTGATATGGGGCCTGGCGGCACCAATGGAAGGCCTGTAATCTGCCAGCAACCTATGACAAAATGGACAACCGCAGGAGTGTAAGGAGACCTCAAAGTGGCACATGGCAGAGTGGAAGCAATGGGAGGCCGTACAGGGACCCAGGTCACACTGTGGGACCAGCAGCAGCGTGACCAGGAGGTACGGGGGCCCATGGCCGATATGGGGACTGGCGGCACCTATGGAAGGCCGCTAATCTGCCAGCAACCTATGACAAAATGGAAAACCGCAGGAGTGTGAGGAGATTTCAAAGTGGCACATGGCAGAGTGGAAGCAATGGGAGGCCGTACAGGGACCCAGGTCACACTGTGGGACCAGCAGCAGCGTGACCAGGCGGTACGGGGGCCCATGGCCGATATGGGGCCTGGCGGCACCAATGGAAGGCCTGTAATCTGCCAGCAACCTATGACAAAATGGACAACCGCAGGAGTGTGAGGAGATTTCAAAGTGGCACATGGCAGAGTGGAAGCAATGGGAGGCCGTACAGGGACCCAGGTCACACTGTGGGACCAGCATCAGCGTGAACAGGCGGTACGGGGGCCCATGGCCGATTTGACCTCATTCATCCCATAGTCCTGCCGACTCACGAATAGCGTGGCCTCCTCAAAGGGCCTGAGCAAGCGCAGGTGTCACGCATGAGCTGACAATGGCTGACATCTAAGTTACACAGGGAGTACCTTTATCCGCTTTTAACATCAGGAAATCTGTGATGGCCTTTAGCTGTTCGTAAAGGCGGTCTAACATATGTAGGGTTGAATTACACCTTGTTGCAACGTCACAGCATGAGGAGTCGGTACGGGGGCCCATGGCAGATTACGTGCCTGGCAGCAGCAATGGGAGGCCCGTAATCTGCCAGCACCCTATGTCAAAAAATTCAACACACCAGCAGTGTGAGGAGACCTGAAAGTGGCACATGGCAGAGTGTGGCGATGGAGACAGCAGCAATGGGAGGCCGTACAGGGACCCATGAGAGACTCTGGACCTGGCAGCAGCATGAGGAGGCGGTATATAGGGGCCCATGGCAGATTAGGGGCCTGGCAGCAGCTATGGGAGGCCCGTAATCTGCCAGCACCCTATGTCAAAAAATTCAACACACCAGCAGTGTGAGGAGACCTGAAAGTGGCACATGGCAGAGTGTGGCGATGGAGACAGCAGCAATGGGAGGCCGTACAGGGACCCATGAGAGACTCTGGACCTGGCAGCAGCATGAGGAGGCGGTATATAGGGGCCCATGGCAGATTAGGGGCCTGGCAGCAGCTATGGGAGGCCCGTAATCTGCCAGCACCCTATGTCAAAAAATTCAACACACCAGCAGTGTGAGGAGACCTGAAAGTGGCACATGGCAGAGTGTGGCGATGGAGACAGCAGCAATGGGAGGCCGTACAGGGACCCATGAGAGACTCTGGACCTGGCAGCAGCATGAGGAGGCGGTATATAGGGGCCCATGGCAGATTAGGGGCCTGGCAGCAGCTATGGGAGGCCCGTAATCTGCCAGCACCCTATGTCAAAAAATTCAACACACCAGCAGTGTGAGGAGACCTGAAAGTGGCACATGGCAGAGTGTGGCGATGGAGACAGCAGCAATGGGAGGCCGTACAGGGACCCATGAGAGACTCTGGACCTAGCAGCAGCATGAGGAGGCGGTATATAGGAGCCTATGGCAGATTAGGGGCCTGGCAGCAGCTATAGGAGGCCCGTAATCTGCCAGCACCCTATGTCAAAAAATTCAACACACCAGCAGTGTGAAGAGACCTGAAAGTGGCACATGGCAGAGTGTGGCGATGGAGACAGCAGCAATGGGAGGCCGTACAGGGACCCATGAGAGACTCTGGACCTAGCAGCAGCATGAGGAGGCGGTATATAGGGGCCTATGGCAGATTAGGGGCCTGGCAGCAGCTATAGGAGGCCCGTTATCTGCCAGCACCCTATGTCAAAAAATTCAACACACCAGCAGTGTGAGGAGACCTGAAAGTGGCACATGGCAGAGTGTGGCGATGGAGACAGCAGCAATGGGAGGCCGTACAGGGACCCATGAGAGACTCTGGACCTGGCAGCAGCATGAGGAGGCGGTATATAGGGGCCCATGGCAGATTAGGGGCCTGGCAGCAGCTATGGGAGGCCCGTAATCTGCCAGCACCCTATGTCAAAAAATTCAACACACCAGCAGTGTGAGGAGACCTGAAAGTGGCACATGGCAGAGTGTGGCGATGGAGACAGCAGCAATGGGAGGCCGTACAGGAACCCATGAGAGACTCTGGACCTGGCAGCAGCATGAGGAGGCGGTATATAGGGGCCCATGGCAGATTAGGGGCCTGGCAGCAGCTATGGGAGGCCCGTAATCTGCCAGCACCCTATGTCAAAAAATTCAACACACCAGCAGTGTGAAGAGACCTGAATGTGGCACATGGCAGAGTGTGGCGATGGAGACAGCAGCAATGGGAGGCCGTACAGGGACCCATGAGAGACTCTGGACCTAGCAGCAGCATGAGGAGGCGGTATATAGGGGCCTATGGCAGATTAGGGGCCTGGCAGCAGCTATAGGAGGCCCGTTATCTGCCAGCACCCTATGTCAAAAAATTCAACACAACAGCAGTGTGTGAGGAGACCTGAAAGTGGCACATGGCAGAGTGTGGCGATGGAGACAGCAGCAATGGGAGGCCGTACAGGGACCCATGAGAGACTCTGGACCTGGCAGCAGCAGGAGGAGGTGGTATATAGGGGCCTATGGCAGATTAGGGGCCTGGCAGCAGCTATAGGAGGCCCGTAATCTGCCAGCACCCTATGTCAAAAAATTCAACACACCAGCAGTGTGAGAGACCTGAAAGTGGCACATGTTTGAGGCATGATTCATGGCGGATTTAGTCAGTTGTGTCAGGAACTGGTGGTTTGAAATCCAGACTAATCCACGCCTGATTCATTTTCACAAACGTGAGTCTCTCCACACTTTGGGTGGACAGTCGTGTCCTCCGCGGA
The DNA here is from genome assembly GCF_062004578.1 of Staurois parvus. Taxonomy (NCBI): domain Eukaryota; kingdom Metazoa; phylum Chordata; class Amphibia; order Anura; family Ranidae; genus Staurois; species Staurois parvus. The sequence continues at coordinate 1,955,045 of NW_028318609.1, read as the reverse complement.
GTTACAATACCTCCTGCCGCACTAAACACGCGCTCCGATGCCACGCTACTGGCCGGGCATGACAGCCTTTCAAGGGCAAATTCAGCTAGTTGGGGCCAAAGGTCAAGTTTCGTTGCCCAGTAGTCAAGGGGATTGTCTACCTCGGTTGGCAGGGTGCTGTCCAAGTAGGCCCAAGCCTGTTGTTTGAGCTCCTGCTCCAGGTCCACCTGATGCTGCTGCTGCTGCTGCGGCTGGTTAGTAGTTTCCTCACTGCGCTGGTGAAGAAAGCTACTCATCATCGACTGCAGACTGAGGCAGCCGCTGCTGGTGGAGCTGCCACTGCTCCTACCACCCCACCCCTCCCCTGCTGCCATGCCAGCGGAACGCGAGCGCACAGGGCCCACAGTGTCTGAGGATGGACGTTGGCGCACAAAGGCAGAGACCAACTGACTACATAGGTGGTTTTTATAGTACGTAATTTTGGCCTCCCTCTCAGCAGGTGTGAAAAAGGCCACCATTTTGGACCGGTAGCGAGGGTCCAACAAGGTGGACAGCCAAAAGTCATCCCTCTGTCTGATGGTTATTATTCGGCTGTCGCTACGCAAGCAACTGAGCATGCTATGGGCCATTTGTGCCAAGGAATGCGAGGGACTCCCTGCCTCCATCTCCACAGCATACTGCCACGGTGCGTCTGGGTCCTCTGTCTCCTCCTCCTCCTCCTCTACCAGATGCTCCTGCTCCTCCACTCCTGTCCGCTGAGTGGAAAAACCACCCATTTCACTCAATAATTCCTGAGCACAAATGTCCTCCTCTACCTCCTCCTCTTCTTCCTGTCCTGCCCCCACAGGGGTCATGTGGCGTTGAGATCTGTGCGCCACGTCTACCGCACCCTGACCAGCCATTGTTAACAGCATTTGTTCCAGGACGTGCAACAGAGGAATGACGTCGTTCATCCCATAGTCCTGCCGACTCACGAATAGCGTGGCCTCCTCAAAGGGCCTGAGCAAGCGGCAGGTGTCACGCATGAGCTGCCAATGGCTGACATCTAAGTTACACAGGGGAGTACCTTTATCCGCTTGTAACATCAGGAAATTGGTGATGGCCTTTCGCTGCTCGTAAAGGCGGTCTAACATGTGTAGGGTTGAATTCCACCTTGTTGCAACGTCGCAGATCAGGCGATGCTGTGGAATTCCGTTCTGCCGCTGCAGCTCAATGAGGGTGTTCTTTGCGGTGTAGGAATGGCTGAAATGCATGCACAGTTTACGTGACATTTTAAGGATGTCTTGCAGTGGGATGGTGGATTTTAGGAACCGCTTGACAACCAGATTGAACACGTGAGCCATGCATGGCGCATGGCACAACCTTCCTTGACGCAGAGCAGACACCATGTTCTTTCCGTTGTCGGTCAACATGGTTCCAATTTTCAGTTTGCGCGGAGACAGCCATCTCTCGATTTCTCTGTTCATTACACTCAGAAGTTCCTCCCCTGTGTGACTACGTTCGCCAAGGCATACCAGGTGCAGCACAGCGTGACACCGTTGTGCCCTGCACATGTGATATGCCGGTCGGGTAATGGGACTTGGCACGGGGGTGGCGGCTGAGGACACGGCGGAAAAAGAGGTGGTAGAGGCGGACATGTTTGCTGGACCAAGGACGTGCAAACGTGGAGGCAAAAGCGTCGTGACCTGTCCAAGTTGCTGGTGCGGCTGTGCCGGCACCACGTTCACCCAGTGGGCCGTAAATGACATGTACTGTCCCTGACCGTAGTTACAGCTCCACACGTCGGCGCTGCCGTGCACTTTGGCAGAGACCGACATGCTCAAAGACTGGCCCACCATCTCTTCTACATGTGAATGCAGGGCTGGCACTGCCTTTTGGGCAAAGAAATGACGGCTTGGCACTCTCCACCGCGGCGCGGCACAAGCCATCATTTCTCGGAAAGGTGCTGAGTCCACCAGTTGGAAAGGGAGGGACTGCAGCACCAGCAACTTGGACAGGAGGACGTTCAGCTTTTGCACCGTCGGGTGCGTGCTCGCAAACTGTTGTCTCTTGGAAACGGATTCCAAGAAAGACTGTTGACGGAATCCGAGAAGAGGAGTAGCAGGAGAAGGAGCATCTGAACGAGCGGAAGATGCCAACGAGCGACAACTCCCCTCAGCAGAGGTGTTGGAGCCTTGACTGGCTGATAGAGGGCAATTGACGACGTCGGGTGACGGAGCAAGTAACGGAGCGGGTGATGGAGCGGGGGCTGGGGCAGGCAGAACCGCCGTATCTTTATCACGGTTTTCCCAGGCCACCGAATGGTGACGCTGCATATGCTGACGCAACGCTGTAGTCCCAACATGGGCCCCCTGGCCACGCTTGCATTTCTGGCCACATAGTCGACATACGGCTACGTTTACTTCCTCGGGCGGCTTGACGAAAAATTGCCACACCACCGAGTAGGAAACTTTGCCCCCGCTACTCCTCACTGGCTGACTGCTACTTCCTCCGTGCGCACTGGCACCACTACTGGCCGTGGTGGTAGGCTGCAGTGGAGCTGGTGCTCTACTCCGTGGACGTTTGGCTCCACTGACACTGATGCGACCCTGCTGCCTCCTGGGCAACCCACCGACTGTTTCGCTCGCTGCCAAGCTGGCACCCTCTTCTCCTGATGATGCGGAAGAAATTGCCTGATGACGACGAGGCAGCCAAGTGCGATCAACCTCCTCATCATCAAGTACGGTCTCCGCCTCACTACTAGCCCCCTCGGCTGCGTCTGGGTCAGGAGACAGACCTGTCTCTAGACCGGCTACAGAGCCACTCTCCTCGCCAGTACTTCTTCGCCTGGCTGCTGAAAAGGCCGATGTCTCCCCCCGTTCCTGACCGCCCTCTGTTAGCTCTTCCTCACTGTACAGTGGGGCTGAGCCCACAGCATGCGATACTTCGCTTGGTGAGGGAACAGCAAAGGACAGGGGCAGGTAGAGGACATGTGATTTCAGTGGGCTTGCTCCCGGGCCATGCCAACTAACGGTTGTGTCTGACGTACCCACCGACCGTTGGCTGTAGGTGTCAGAGGTGACCTGGGAAGAGGAAGACGACCGAGCCAACCAATCAATGACGGCAGGGTTGTCGGTGGAGACACGACCGCTGGATGACACCGGGAGCACTGGCCTCTGGCTGCGAATAGTGCTGCCTCGACCCCTTCCTCTGCTGCCACGTCTGCTCGCTCCTAAAACATTGCCTCCTCTGCCACTCCTCTGCATGTTCTCTGACATACTCTTTAATTCAACGATTATGTGTCCCTGAGTAACAATTCTGTGTCCCTGAGTAACAATTCTGTGTCTGTGCGAGTAACAATTCTGTGGCCCTAAGTAACAGTTTTGTGGCCCTCAGTAACAGTTCTGTGTCTGTGCGAGTAACAATTCTGTGTCTGTGCGAGTAACAATTCTGTGGCCCTAAGTAACAGTTCTGTGGCCCTCAGTAACAGTTCTGTGGCCCTGAGTAACAATTCTGTGTCTGTGCGAGTAACAATTCTGTGGCCCTAAGTAACAGTTCTGTGGCCCTCAGTAACAATTCTGTGTCTGTGCGAGTAACAATTCTGTGTCTGTGCGAGTAACAATTCTGTGGCCCTAAGTAACAGTTCTGTGGCCCTCAGTAACAGTTCTGTGGCCCTGAGTAACAATTCTGTGTCTGTGCGAGTAACAATTCTGTGGCCCTAAGTAACAGTTCTGTGGCCCTCAGTAACAGTTCTGTGGCCCTGAGTAACAATTCTGTGTCTGTGCGAGTAACAATTCTGTGGCCCTAAGTAACAGTTCTGTGGCCCTCAGTAACAATTCTGTGTCTGTGCGAGTAACAATTCTGTGGCCCTAAGTAACAGTTCTGTGGCCCTCAGTAACAGTTCTGTGGCCCTGAGTAACAGTTCTGTGTCTGTGCGAGTAACAATTCTGTGGCCCTAAGTAACAGTTCTGTGGCCCTCAGTAACAATTCTGTGTCCCTGATTAACGTTTCTGTGGCCCCAAGTAACGGTTCTGTGGCCCTCAGTAACAATTCTGTGTCCTTGATTAACGTTTCTGTGGCCCCAAGTAACGGTTCTGTGGCCCTCAGTAACAATTCTGTGTCCCTGATTAACGTTTATGTGGCCCTAAGTAACGGTTCTGTGGCCCTCAGTAACAATTCTGTGTCCCTGATTAACGTTTCTGTGGCCCCAAGTAACGGTTCTGTGGCCCTCAGTAACAATTCTGTGTCCCTGATTAACGTTTATGTGGCCCTAAGTAACGGTTCTGTGGCCCTCAGTAACAATTCTGTGTCCCTGAGTAACAATTCTGTGTCTGTGCGAGTAACAATTCTGTGGCCCTAAGTAACAGTTCTGTGGCCCTGAGTAACAGTTTTGTGTCTGTGCGAGTAACAATTCTGTGTCTGTGCGAGTAACAATTCTGTGGCCCTCAGTAACAGTTCTGTGGCCCTGAGTAACAATTCTGTGTCTGTGCGAGTAACAATTCTGTGGCCCTAAGTAACAGTTCTGTGGCCCTCAGTAACAGTTCTGTGGCCCTGAGTAACAATTCTGTGTCTGTGCGAGTAACAATTCTGTGGCCCTAAGTAACAGTTCTGTGGCCCTCAGTAACAATTCTGTGTCTGTGCGAGTAACAATTCTGTGTCGGTGCGAGTAACAATTCTGTGGCCCTAAGTAACAGTTCTGTGGCCCTCAGTAACAGTTCTGTGTCTGTGCGAGTAACAATTCTGTGTCTGTGCGAGTAACAATTCTGTGGCCCTCAGTAACAGTTCTGTGGCCCTGAGTAACAATTCTGTGTCTGTGCGAGTAACAATTCTGTGGCCCTAAGTAACAGTTCTGTGGCCCTCAGTAACAGTTCTGTGTCTGTGAAAGTAACAATTCTGTGTCTGTGCGAGTAACAATTCTGTGGCCCTAAGTAACAGTTCTGTGGCCCTCAGTAACAATTCTGTGTCTGTGCGAGTAACAATTCTGTGTCTGTGCGAGTAACAATTCTGTGGCCCTCAGTAACAGTTCTGTGGTCCTGAGTAACAATTCTGTGTCTGTGCGAGTAACAATTCTGTGGCCCTAAGTAACAGTTCTGTGGCCCTCAGTAACAGTTCTGTGTCTGTGCAAGTAACAATTCTGTGTCTGTGCGAGTAACAATTCTGTGGCCCTAAGTAACAGTTCTGTGGCCCTCAGTAACAGTTCTGTGGCCCTGAGTAACAATTCTGTGTCTGTGCGAGTAACAATTCTGTGGCCCTAAGTAACAGTTCTGTGGCCCTGAGTAACAATTCTGTGTCTGTGCGAGTAACAATTCTGTGGCCCTAAGTAACAGTTCTGTGGCCCTCAGTAACAGTTCTGTGTCTGTGCAAGTAACAATTCTGTGTCTGTGCGAGTAACAATTCTGTGGCCCTAAGTAACAGTTCTGTGGCCCTCAGTAACAGTTCTGTGTCTGTGCGAGTAACAATTCTGTGTCTGTGCGAGTAACAATTCTGTGGCCCTGAGTAACAGTTCTGTGGCCCTGAGTAACAATTCTGTGTCTGTGCGAGTAACAATTCTGTGGCCCTAAGTAACAGTTCTGTGGCCCTCAGTAACAGTTCTGTGGCCCTGAGTAACAGTTCTGTGTCTGTGCGAGTAACAATTCTGTGGCCCTAAGTAACAGTTCTGTGGCCCTCAGTAACAATTCTGTGTCTGTGCGAGTAACAATTCTGTGTCTGTGCGAGTAACAATTCTGTGGCCCTAAGTAACAGTTCTGTGGCCCTGAGTAACAGTTCTGTGTCTGTGCGAGTAACAATTCTGTGTCTGTGCGAGTAACAATTCTGTGGCCCTCAGTAACAGTTCTGTGGCCCTGAGTAACAATTCTGTGTCTGTGCGAGTAACAATTCTGTGGCCCTAAGTAACAGTTCTGTGGCCCTCAGTAACAGTTCTGTGGCCCTGAGTAACAATTCTGTGTCTGTGCGAGTAACAATTCTGTGGCCCTAAGTAACAGTTCTGTGGCCCTCAGTAACAATTCTGTGTCTGTGCGAGTAACAATTCTGTGTCTGTGCGAGTAACAATTCTGTGGCCCTAAGTAAAGTTTCTGTGGCCCTAAGTAACAATTCTCTGGCACTCTGTAACAATTCTGTCTGTCCCTGAGTAACAATTCTCTGGCACTCAGTAACAATTCTGTCTGTCCCTGAGTAACAATTCTGTGGCCCTAATAACGTTTCTGTGGCCCTAAGTAACAATTCTCTGGCACTGAGTAACAATTCTGTCTGTCCCTGAGTATGAATTCTGTGGCCCTAACTAGCGTTTCTTTGTCCCTAAGTAACGATTCTGTGGCCCTCATTAACAAGTCTGTGTCCCTGAGTAATGGTTCTCTGTCCCTAAGTAACTTTTCTCTGTCCCCAAGTATCGTTTCTGTGGCCCTAACTCTGTCCCTGTCCCTAGTACAGAGCGGTCTGCCTCTGTTCAATGACTGCAGGCAAATGAAGAATTCCAAAATGGCCGCTATTTATAGCTCGACCATTACACAGTGCTGGCTGGCTGGCTGCTGATTGGCTGATGCGATCACATGTCGTTGAGGAATGCATTATGGGTCAGCGCGCCTTGTCTGCGCGCCTTCCCAGACATCCCCGCTCCGTCGCCGCACATGTCAGCCGCCATTTTCTGAAAAATTTTGATTCGCGCGTCCGAATTAGGCTATTTTTCGGATTCGGCACGAATCGAAATTTTTCCGATATTCGACTCGAATTCCACTTCGGATACTTCGATTCGCTCATCTCTAAATATAACCAATGTGTTCATACACATACTAGGGCCAATTTAGACAGGAGCCAATTAACCTACCAGCATGTCTTTGGAATGTGAGTACCCAGCGGAAACCCACACAGAGAGAACACGCAAACTCCAGACAAGTTGTAGTGATGTGGCAATGCTTGTAGATTGGATTTTCTGTTCCTCTGCTACTCTGAGAGTAGCCTAAGCCCCACTGACACACCAGGTTAAGCAAATATATACACAATGCTACTGGGAGCACATAATTAGATATCCTGCACACATCTAAGGTATGGTATCAAAAAGCAAATATTAGAATGGTTAGTGATAAATGAACATGGCATATTGTCAAAGGTTACAGTAAATAGCAGTATGCACATAAATGAGTAAATAAAGGATTAGGTCACAGTTCACCGACAATCCATTCACTAAACTATAGAGTATAGAATGGAGTTCTGTGCAGCAAAATTAGAGTAAAATTGGTAATCCATAAAATCAGCAATACGTAATGGCATTAGAAAACAGTAACAGCAATGATAATCAATTCAGTGATAACTCCTCTGTAAACAGTCGGCTATATCCATTTTATAGTGCACTCTATATGAATGGCAGTGATGAAATTTAAGACTCCCTAAAGAGGTACCTCTTACTATGGACAATACACAATGTTCTTGTGAAGCAGCTATCTGAGTGAGCAGACTTTAGCCCTAGTTCCTCAGCCGGCTAGTGTTGGAGCCCAATCTTTATGGGTGTTTACATGAGTACAGTTCCAGTAAAGTCTGCATGCAGTACATAATGCTATTAATTAGATGGTCAGTCCCTATGTGGTCAGTCTCTGCTATCAGCAACAGGTTAACTCTGCCAGTATCCTTTCACCAGTCCCAGTGATGCAGCAACAGGAGCCCCGCTTTTTAGATGTCAGCTCCCTTCTGAATCTGCCTGGATTGCCACCAGTCCTCAGTACATGGTAGCAGACTTGTGGCAAGAGATGTGCACATAGGAGCAGCAATGTGCACATCTCTGTCTCCTCACAGAAAAGAGACAGTCCCTTTGCATTCAACCTCTGGAATATGCAGCTCTCTTTTGTACACTGCTCCAATTGGGAATTATAGTCCAACCATCCATTAGCTGCCATAGTAAAGTTTCTTTCCCGAACTTCATCTCCCATGATTCAATGCTGCCAATCATCAAGTCTCTTGAGCACCTTTTGCTTGTCAGCTCCTCCTGGTGGATGGATGTGAGCTAGTGTTAACCCACTCAGGTGAAATCCATTGGGAGCACAGAGAGAAATGTAGCACACTGTCCCGAATGGCTCTCTAATGTATTTGCCACTTTTAGTAGCACCGTAATGGATTCATTTATATATATATATATATATATATATATATACTGTATATATATATATATATATATATATATACAGGTGAAACTCGAAAAATTAGAATAAACTAATACATGAGATAGACTCATTACATGCAAAGCAAGATAGTTCAAGCCGTGATTTGCCATAATTGTGGTGATTATGGCTTACAGCTCATGAAAACCCCAAATCCACAATCTCGGAAAATTAGAATATTGTGAAAAGGTGCAATATTCTAGGCTCAAAGTGTCCAACTCTAATTAGCTAATTAAGCCATAACACCTACAAAGGGTTCCTGAGCCTTTAAATGGTCTCTCAGTCTGGTTCAGTAGAAATCACAATCATGGGAAAGACTGCTGACCTGACAGTTGTGCAGAAAACCATCATTGACACCCTCCATAAGGAGGGAAAGCCTCAAAAGGTAATTGCAAAAGAAGTTGCATGTTCCCAAAGTGCTGTATCAAAGCACATTAATAGAAAGTTTTGTGGAAGGGAAAAGTGTGGAAGAAAAAGGTGCACAAGCAGCAGGGATGACCGCAGCCTGGAGAGGATTGTCAGGAAAAGGCCATTCAAAAGTGTTGGGGACTTTCACAAGGAGTGGACTGAGGCTGGAGTCAGTGCATCAAGAGCCACCACACACAGACGGATCTTGGACATGGGCTTCAAATGTCGTATTCTTCTTGTCAAGCCACTCCTGAACAACAAACAACGTCAGAAGCGTCTTACCTGGGCTAAAGAAAAACAGACCTGGTCTGTTGCTCGGTGGTCCAAAGTCCTCTTTTCTGATGAGAGCAACTTTTGCATCTCATTTGGAAACCAAGGACCCAGAGTATGGAGGAAGAATGGAGAGGCACACACTGCAAGATGCTTGAAGTCCAGTGTGAAGTTTCTACAGTCTGTGTTGATTTGGGGAGCCATGTCATCTGCTGGTATTGGTCCACTGTGCTTTATTAAGTTCAGGGTCAATATATATATATATATATAAATAAATATATGTATATGTTTATTGAAATATATTTTGAAATATATTGAATATGGCCAAAATTGTAGCATCTTAAATATATGCCAATATATTTGGGAAGAATATTTTTAAAATATATTTCAAATATATTTTTCTTCCATGTGGGAGTGCACAGAGTCCTGCTGTTTGTCTCAGGTTCTATTTCCAAGTGGGTACAAGCAGCCAGGCATGCAGTAATACCACACACAGTCTCCCAACTCAAGCATCAGGCAGGGAATGTCATTTTAGGACTTTTGCTTTAAAAACTTGGATGGGGTATAGGATAGGCTGTGGGATATTTAAATTTTTAGTGCACAAACTAGTAGAGGACAAGTCCTGTCTTTTCTCCACTCTTTAAGATAGCTTTCCACTTGCTTAAAGTAGTTCTAAAGGTTAGAGCAATGTTTTCTTTACTTTTTATGTGCAATTGATAGCCCCTGCTTGGGCGAGTCTGGTTGCTCACGTTTTCTTCAAATGTTTATAAATTAATAAAAACCATTAAAATACAAAGTAGTTCTAAAGGCTGAAGGTTTTTTAGCTTCATGCATTCTATACATGAAGATAAAAAAAATTCTGTGTGCAGCTCCCCCCTCCAATACTTGGCCTAGGCCTAATCTTGATTCAGTGCTGTGCACAAGAGCAGCAGATCTCCTGAGTCTCTCCCTCTTCATTGGCTGAAATACAGCAGGGGGAGCCATTGAAACACAGAGCAGGGCAAGGGAGCGAGTATGCACAAGTGCTCAATAGTAAGCTGCCTGATATGGGGGCACTCAGCAGGGGGAGGAGCCAGGAGCACCAGCGGGGGACCCGAGAAGAGGAGGATCAAGGCTGCACTGTGCAAAACCACTGCACAGAGCAGGTAAGTACAGTATAATATGTTTATTATCAGTCCCAAGTCAGCTACTCTGGAGCAAGTGGTCAAATGGTTAAAGTAGCAACAGTCACTAGGCTCTCTCTCTTTGTCTCTGGCCTTTACACACTGTGTCCTTGTGTACTTGGATGCCTCCTTCCAATACCAGCCAGACACTGTACTGTGAGCCTCCAGGCTAGATCCTCAGTCGACTCCCCTTGAATGAATTCTAGCTCTTTTCCAAAAGCAGGCCCTCCAGCTCTTCTTGAACTGGGATCTCCATGAACTGTTGTTTTAGAAAAATTGCCCCCACAGCTCTCTCTGAACTGGGACCTCAGTGGACTCCTACAGACTTCAACCAACTTGCCGAGAAGGGCAAGCAGCCCTTCCAGTCTGGGATCCCCTCCTACTAGACAAGAACTCTGCTGTTCTAAGTCCCAGACTATTTATGCACTTATCATCCATCTACTGGACACTTTCCCCCCCAAGGATTGGCAGAGACTGTATAAATATTCAGGTCTAGGGTCTGCTTCTTCCAACCCACTATATTCTAGAAATTACTAGAAGATGGGAAAGCAGTTGAGACTGCAGCCAACAAGACCTAGAACAGCCAAAAGCAATCACACACAGCTCCACTGTTTACAGAGGAGCTAACGCAACTAAATTTACCTAAACCTCCCTATAAACCTAACTAGGATGGTGCTACAACAGCTTTGAGGGTGATCAGTAAAATAGATCTGTAAGTATATTTACCTTTACCAAAATATATTGACTGTTGCAGATTTTTCCTGTGGAAAGAAATGGAATGTGTGAACTAATTAACATATATAGTATGTATCTGATAAAATGCAATACTGTAATTCCTTTGTACATGAAATTTGAATATTAACTATTCTTCATTTTTTATCTTTGCAGCGGGAATCATTTTCTTTGGCATCGGTGCACTTATTATGACCGCTTTGAAGATTACATACACAGCTGAGAACACGAATTGTGCAACACCCATGAATATTATGCAACCTGTCATTCAGGCTCTCTTTGTCATTGTTCAGGTAAGAGAAATGCATACCCGATCAGTTTCCACATTGCAGTATCAGCTCAATTTACAAAAGAATGACGTATACAGTTTCATTGCCCAACATGTTTTTTAATGATCAAAAATTCATATGTAAAAGTATTAGAGTATCTATCGCCCAAACTATTTTTTTTTTTATAAAATAGGAATCTGTCAGAGTCCTTTTTGAAGTCTGTATCAATTTTCATTCACTTCCTACATATAACAGACCATATTTGGAAAGCAATTCAAAATATGGGGATACCCCCTTATAGACAGTTGCATAGTTAGTCTGGCTGAAAAAAGGCAAAAGTCCATCCAGTTCAACCATTAAAAAAAAAAAGCTATAATCCTATACCCACAGTTGATCCAGAGGAAGGCAAAAAAAACCCAGCAAAGCATGATCCAATTTGCTTCTGTAGGGAAAAAAATTCCTTCCTAATCCCCCAAGAGGCAATCGGATATTCCCTGGATCATCTTTACCTATAAATGTTAGTATCCAGTTATATTCTGTGTATCCAAGAAAGAATCCAGGCCTTTTTTAAAGCAATCCACTGAGCTGAACAGAACCAACTCTTGAGGGAGTCTATTCCACATTTTCACAGCTCTCTCTGTGAAGAAACCTTTCCATGTTTGGAGATTAAATTTCTTTTCCTCCAGACATAAAGAGTGCCCCCTTGTCCTCTGTGATGACCTCAGAGTGAATAGCTCTACACCGAGTTCACTATATGAGATTCCCCACTAAAACTGTAAAATATTGGAAAATGAGCAGTGAAATTTGCCAACATTTCCCCTCCATTTGACTAGAGTGCATTTCGCCTAAAGGTAAAAATATAATTTTGAATACTGATTATGGCAAAATTTTCAGCAAATTTTCAGCAAATTGCATAAGAGATAATAGGGAAGTACATTTTGGTGGCATTTTGTAACTCATTACTATTGGTTACGGAGGAGATTTAAATTCGGTGCTACCATGGGTTTGCAGCAGGTTAAAAATTTGCATTAATGTGAAAATTTGCCACACCTAATTCTTTGTAACCATAATGCCTTATCTGGCCTTTGAAATTAGGTCTACTGGTTTTGAAGGGCTCATGGGGGGGGGGGGTTCAGATAAGCCAGCCCACTCATTACAAAATAGGTGTGGTCACAGCAGCCATATTAACATGTGCTTTATCTATTAGAGTGAATGCTGCTGACAGATAGGAAGAGATTATTGTAGACCTTATACTTTAGGAAACCTTCCACTGTGTACATGTAAATCCTTACTAAATATCGTGTAGATAGTCTAGCAGTTTCCCCTGGGGGAGCCGCTTGGTATAACGGGAACTATCCACCATTATACCAGAATGTAAGATATAGGCACCAGGCCACTTTGTTGTTGTAACGGAAACAACCCAGACTGCGCTTGAGTACTTCCGTTAGAATACCGCTTCCCTGTCCGAACACCGACAACAAACACCACTGCCGACCATACAAGACTAGACGACACCAGTCTTGAAGTAAACCAGGAGGTAGACTAGTTTATTTGAACACAGATACAAGACATATACACTCAGGGGACAGTCCCCCCTCCCTGCATAATGACACAGGGCGGGGCAATCTTCATTTAGCAAAAAGAGACACAAAGGTATTCAAACTTCACACCAGCAGACAGTCCCATCTGGGGGGAGGGCTACTGGAGACACCCCCCCCCCACTAAGCTAATACACATAAACACATAGATCCCATACTAGTTTGCTCCCAAGCCAGACACACAATAGAACAATGGGATGCAGCCACATGACATTAAACAATCAACAATCCCCCACCCATCTACTAACATGTCTACACAATCTGAAACAAAGCCCACACCATATTAGGAAAGATCACCCTGTACCCCTAACATACACAGGGTGATTTACACATAAGAGGGATAGGGGGAGCTGAGACAGGGGTCTCTCCACCTCTCCAAAGTGAGCTGGGTTCCATGGGCCCCCCACCCAAAGTGACTCCCATCACAGTTGTGAATAAAGTAAATAAACTATGGCAATGCATAACAATGAGTGAACTGGTAAAAGAGTCCATTGGAATTCAATATGCCAACTGACGTGTACACTAGCCCATACAATGGCAGATCAATACAGAAGCAAGCAAAATTAACCAGAATCAGCAACACTGGTGAAGAAAAGCATGGACAGTGAAAAGTATAATCAACAATGAAAAGTCTCACAGTAACCCTCTGCAACACATGATCAAATAGTGTCCCAGAGTGCACTCAGTGTGTATACTCCTGAGTGTAGATATAGGTATATTTTCCTGAGCAGGGTACCCCTGGGAGGTGGTTGTACGGTGCTTGGTGGCTAACTGCTAATTATCACTTGGCTAATGGTGGTGCCCAGTCTTTGCAGTGAATTGTTTTAGGAGCTCCTAGCCAGATGGAAAGTCTCCTGTTCTACTGAGCTGCTAACAGTGGTAAAGTAAGCTCAGCTGAATCCACTCACCAGTTCTGGCACACAGCAAACCTTGTCCTGGGCACTTGGTGGCCTGCTGTCCTCAGGAACCTGGTCTCCGGTAACTCAGAACTTACAATCAAGTTCTCAGGCTCAGTCTCTGTACAGGCTTGTCTTATCACACAAAGGCAGATGTCACCATTTCCCTGTGTTGCCAACCCCCAATTAATATTTTTACTGACAAGACATGAAAAATTTATTGATAGAGCACATTTTTTACTGACGAGCTGAAACATGACTGAAATTCAATATTTAAAGGCTAAATTCATCATTAACCACTTGCACTCCAGAGGATCTACTCCCCCTTCCTGACCAGGCCATTTTTTGCGATATGATGCTGCGTTACTTTAAGTGACAATTGCGTGATCATGCAACACTGCACCTGAATTAAATTTATGTCTTTTATTTCCCTACAAATAGAGATTTTGTTAGGTGGTATTTGATCGTCTGTGCATTTTTTATTTTTTGCGTTATAAAAATACCGACAATTTTGAGAAAAAAAAACTATATTTTTGACTTTTTCCTATTTAAGACCATCCACTGGCCAATATTCACCCCATTGTTCACCGTAGCTTATGTAACAGAACTAATTTTTCTATTCTTTCCCAGGATGCCCCAGGTCTTTCATAATGTTCGTCTTGTTCATATTTTGTCATGCTGTTTTGACTTTTTTTGTAAATCCAGCAGATTACTTGTTATGAGCATTGTTAATGTTTACAAATTGTTGGCACTGTTTAATCACTTGCCCTCTAGAGGAGCTACCCCCCTTCCTGACCATGCCATTTTTTGCGATACGGCGCTGTGTTAGTTTAACTGACAATTGTGCGGTCATGCAACGCTGCACCCAAATGAAATTTATGTCCTTTTAACCCACGAATAGAACTTTCTTTCGGTGGTATTTGATCACCTGTGCGTTTTTATTTTGTGCGGCACAAACAAAAAAAGACCGAGAATTTTGAGAAAAAAACAATATTTTTGAACTTTTGATCTTAAACATGTCCGGTAAAAAATTTTAACAATTAAATTTCAGCATAAATTTAGGCCAAATTGTATTCTGTGACATGTGTTTGCTACAAAAAAATCCCAATACGTGTAAATTAATTGGTTTACATGAAAGTTATAGCGTCTACAAATGTCGGTATAAATACTGGAACTTTTTTTTTATACCAGTAATGGCGGCAATCAGCGACTTATAGCGGGACTGTGGCGGGCATTCTCACACTGGGGGGAATTGACTAACTGCCACTGACATCCGCAGTGACACTAATAGAGTGATCAGTGCTAATAAAAAAGAACTAACACTGTACTAATGGCACTGGGCAGGAAGGGGTTAACATCTGGGGCAAACAAAGGGTTAACTTTTACTATGTGCTGTGTGTGTGTTTTACTGTGTAAGCACATTGATTTGTATTGCTCTGCTATGCAGAGCAATACAAAGCAGTGTGCAGGAGCTGACAGAGGAGAGCTCTGTATTGTTTACATACAGACCTCTTCTCCGTCAGTGATACTTGGCGATCGCCAGGTGCCGGTGGGGAATCACCGGCCGGGACCCAGTGATCGACAGCTGAGGCCGCAAATGGCGTGTGCCCCCTACCCAGAAATGCAAAATCACGTGATTTTATGCAGCCCTGCCATTCTGTAGCAGTATTTCTGCTATAGGTTGGCGGGAAAGCGGTTAAGGAGAAAAATAACATACATTCACTGGCCACTTTATTAGGTGCACCTTGCTAATGCCAAGAAAATATCCCCCACACCATTACACCACAACCACCAGCCTGAACCATTGATACAAGGCAGAATGGATCCATGCTTTCCTGTTGTAGTCAGATTCTGACCCTACCATCTGAATGTCTCAGGTAAACCAATCTGCCCATAGGTCCTCTGACCTCTGACATCAGCAAGGCATTTTTGTCCACACAACTGCCCCTCACTGGATATTTTCTCCTTTTCGGACCATTCTCCTGTAAATCCCAGTAGATCAGCAGTTTTTGAAATACTCAGACCAGCCTGTCTGGCACCAACAACAATGCCACGTTCAAAGTCATTTAAATTCCCTTTTCTCCCCATTCTGATACTCGGTTTGAACTTCAGCAAGTAGTCTTCACCATATCTAGATGCCTAAATGCATTGAGTTGCTGCCATGTTTTTGGCTGATTAGCAATGTTTGTTGCCAAGCAATTGAACAGGTGTACCTAATAAAGTGGCTGGTGAGTATATATTTGCAAGAAATAAAATGTGCATTTATTATTTTTACTGACAGGACCCTGCAAAACATTGCACCTGCGCTCAGTGGATGATGTTCCTAAAGACGAACTTAGCCTTTATATGTGGACTACTTTTTACAACCTTTAGTGACATCTCTCCCCTCCTATAGTATATATGGGATGGAGTAGGTCTCCTGGAACACCTACAAGCTTATCCTTGGGAGCCCACAAACCTATGGGGTTTTCCTGGAGTTCACTTTACACGCCCATATATCATTCAGTAACAGTGGTTGATTATTTTCTTTCCATGGATTTCAACCTAAATGATTGACAAGCTATCTTTATCCTAGCAGCCACCAGCTGTTGCCTTACTTTTTATTTATTTAATCATTTCCAGTTTGACGGTAGTTACATACTCTACATACTGTACTGTAGTACACCGACACAGCCATGGAAGCCCATTTCCAATCAAGTTACTCCAATCCCACTATGGGGCTTTGGGAATCACAGTATATTTGGAACAACAACCCCTATGCTGTCAGCATTGTCTGTTACGGGCAATAGTAGAGTTTGCAACTCAGTGTAACCAAAATAAGCACTTTATTGGGTGCAATCTTACTCTTTATACTGGGTGCCTTTCTAACTTCCTAACTCAGTTTGTGATGCTGTATTCCTGTATCCCTAGATTTCAGCTCAGCCATATGGAGAGTAGGAATGTTGCTAAAAATTACTTTAAACCTACTGCTAGAAATTAATATTCCAGCTGTCACCATCCGAAATGGGTATGCAACATTCCAAAAAGCCAGTTTTGCAGACTCAGACACAATTGCACAAGAAGAGGATTATATGGAGCAGAGCTTTATCCTGAAAGAGAAGTTTACGGATAAGAGTTACCCTACAGAACGGGTTGAGAAATCATACTCTATGCCTCACAAAACCTAAAATCAGAGAAAAGAAGAGTATGAAAAAGAGACCCCTACCATCAGGTTTGTTGCCCAGTACCATGCCCAATACTCCAAGATGGAAAAGGTTATTACCAAACATTCTTCTGCAGGACCCCCATCTCAAATCAAGTATTGAGACTAGGCCCAAATTTTCCTACAGAAAGGCACCCAGTATAAAGAGTAAGACTGCACCCAATAAAGTGCTTACCTGGAGAGAACCTTCACTTAAACCAGAAAACATGTTTGGCAACTCATTAGCATGTTCTAGTGTGAAAAAAAAATGCCTGACCTGCAAGCACATTTAGCACCCTCCCAGATAGACTGCTAACTTTTGGTTGGGTAAATTCAGTTCTTGGTTCTCCGCTAATGAGTAGAGCTTCTCTGGGTTCTGCAGGCTGCAGGTTTCACTGCACTAGTGGGTGGCAGAGTCAAATGAGCACACTTCATATTTATGCAGCTCCCCTGGGGAGATGTACCCAGTTGGTGGTTGAAGAGTGTATAAAGAGTCTTGAACCACAGAGAGTAGTGTTCTCCTTTCCCAAGAGGAACGGTTACCAGCCAGGAGGGCTGCCTGCCTTCCTGGCCATCCTTCTGAAGGTCCAGCCTGCTCATCAGGCTCCCAGCACAAAGAGGGGTGCCATTGGAGACCTGCCTACTGGAGTCTGAGAGTGACATTCCAAGCTTGAAGAACACTGTGAGCGTTGACCCAAAGAGGAAGTATTTCAGTGACTGTTGCTTCTACTACCTCTGTCGCATAGAGTACAAGAAATATAAATAAACAGCGCAAAAATAGATTTCTAAATCTACTCATAAAAAATTATTATATAAAGTGCATAAATTAATAGTGAATAACCTCAATTATATTATTATAAAACAAAAAATGTCCATGTGTAATAAAGATCAAAAATTCCAGAACTTCTTCAAATATAAAGAAAAACTTCCACCTTCCACCTGTGCAAAAACCAACATCAAATGCACTCACCAGAACTTGGTGAGCGAGAAGCCTTTAAGGAATTTTAAAGGGATTCTAAACCCTCTTTAGCATCCTCTCTATAGAATTCTTCACCATCCGAATAGGCTCCACCGTTCAACGAGGAGAAAGAAATCTCAAATAGTGTAATATTGCCAAATAATAGTAAAATTTCAAAGCAGAGATTAAGGCCACTCACATGTCAGCAACTTGTAAAAGGCACATTTATTGAATATAATAGCCTCCAGATAAAACATGAGCGTTTTAACAGCCTCCTTATTCCAGGAATCTCACATCAGCCACAGGATAGAGCAGAGAATCCACACAGACCAACACAGCTCCCAAAGATGGTCGCTGGAACGCACCGCTCAGCGTGTGCTCCACTCACCGGAAGTGACGTCAGAAGTACGGGTTATGGACCGGAAATGCGTCAACGCGTTTCGCCCCTCCCATCGGGCGTTCTCTTGTTCCTGTTAGTAATGTGGAGTATCACACAACTCCCTGAATCTTTGCTTGGCTGCTGCACTAGAAGGAATAGAACCTGGGACACAAATCAGGGATCTGATGTCTCATGCGGGCAAAAATCTTTTGTGGTTAATGGCAAAAAATATAATATTCCATCGTTTCAAATATGTTCCTTGCAGTATGTCGTAAACTGTATTGTCTCACATGCCCTTGTGGATTGTCGGAAGGGCTATCGGAACCCTAAATGCTAATTTTGGCGAGCATCGTAGGTTTGTAGAAGAGGGCAATGTCAAGCATAGCATACCCAGGCATTTTGCCAAAGTACATGAGAAATCCTCAGCTGGGCTCACAGTCTGGGTAATTGAGTCCATCTCAGGTGATCTCTCTCCTGTAGAACATTTTAAAAACCTACGTGAGAGAGAAACCTTGTAGATATATACCCTCAACTCCTTCTCTCTTGGTTGCCTCAATGAGGAAATTGCGGTCAACACTATCATTTAATTTTTATGTGGATGCCATTGCTATAATTCATGTGTACAAACATTTATCTACTTATATATATTTATTTGATTCAATATTTATTCTCTTGTTTTTAAAGAAACCTTATTTACCATAATCTCTGCTTCTTTTTAGTTACTTTTCATACATTTCTCATAATGATTTTTATTCATATCTATTCACTTGGTTTTATCATTCATACTACATATTAACTTTTTTTCGACTTAGCCCCATCTAGTGTCTGCTTTTGAGTATTACATCCACATTTTACTCAGCCGTTGTCTTAGATAATTTAATTTTTATTGTTAATTTATTTGAATTTGTATTCTTATTTTTATTTCATTTTTAGTTTTCCTCTGACTCCATGGATAGGGGACCTTGTGACTGCACCCCCTTTCAGGTGTTACAGTGGCAACACTGGTGCTGGTTGCAAGCACTGGTGCTGATGATGCAGCTCCTCTGCTGTGGCAGTACCATTAGGGGCATGCCATGAAGCCCCAGGCCACTCCATGGGCTCCCCCCAGAGGCTGGAGGCAGTGACTGTGGCAGCTCCGTAGCTGGCAAAACAGGTGGTTGCCCCTCAGATGGTATTGAAGAACTGTTTCACTGAAGGCGCCTCTGATGCATGCTCGTGACCAGGGGTGGACTGACAACTCATGGGGCCCCCGGGCAATAGGGAATCATGGGGCCCCTGTGTTCTTGCCCAAGCTCAAAAAATCCTATGAAAAAGGTACCAGGGGCATCTCATGGGGCCCCCTACTGACCCCGGGCCCTCGGGCAGTGCCCGAGTTTCCAAATGGTCAGTCCGCCCCTGCTCATGACAGAGCTTGACCCCGCTAGTACTGGGGGAGCGCTCAACCCAGCGATCCTAGGGGGAACCCTGGTTGGTGCTGTCTTTCTCCACTAGGTCTAGAGAGCCTAGATGTCAATCTTCCAGTGACAGGGTTGTGGTGGTGACTTTGCAACCAGCCAGGATGCATCTTCTTCCCAAGGTACTGGGTGGTCACACAGTGCCTCCCAGACTAGGAGCACCTCAAACAGGAAAGCCTGGCACTCCTCACAATGAGCCCACGGGGTAAGAGCAGTTGTAAGGGTACACTCCGGGACCAGGGTCTCCATGATCCCCAGTGCGGCATACTGCCAGACCTTTCCTGAGCATGACATGCAACACAGTATCCAGCGACGCATCACAAATGCCTTGGTGGCTGAAACTGAGCCCCCGAGCCACAGCATAGCAAGGGGGTTGCATATCTGAGATGTGCTGCTGTAGTGCAAACATACATGACATGCCAGCCACTAGCTTGTACAGTCTCATCTTTTATCCAAACTCCTCCTGTAGAGACTTTGAACCAATCCCAGGTCCCAACGCATGGCAGAGGGGTGTGCTCTATCCAGGGATTTTTTTCAGCAGGAATGCGTTGGAATGCAGCTCTTCCACCTCTAACAATGAATATATGAAACAGCAAGGGGGTCTATTGATGCTGGCTGATGGGGGGTCTATTGTTGCTGGGTTGGGAATCGCTTGATGAGGGAGGGGTCTATTGTTGCTAAAGGGTCCGTTGTTTCTGGGAGGGATCTACTGTTGAGGGGGAGAAGTCTGTTGTTGCTGGCTGCTGGGAGATCTATTGTTGCTGGAGGGGTCTATTATTGCTGGAGGTGCTTATGTTGCAGGCAGCAGGGGATCTATATTACTGCTTTTTTGTTATCATTAGCAAATTCCATATAAATTAGTTAACACCACAAAAAGATACTTGATTCTGTATTTACTAAAAAGGGTGCTACTGGTAGGTGGGTAAAATACACTGCCAAAGTACACTGACAGAAAATATCCCATGCTGGGTAACAATGTACAGTTTTAGACCATCACTCAGATCTGTTATTTGAAATATTTGTGTATTTTCCATGTCGCCCTCTAAGCTGCATAAATGAGACCCTGCCCTACTGTAATTTTTCTTTTATTGTATTTTGTTTTATG
The DNA here is from genome assembly GCF_062004578.1 of Staurois parvus. Classification (NCBI taxonomy): domain Eukaryota; kingdom Metazoa; phylum Chordata; class Amphibia; order Anura; family Ranidae; genus Staurois; species Staurois parvus. Next base: position 1,934,530 of record NW_028318609.1, on the reverse strand, counting down.
TTTTTGGAATGTATACAGGCTCACCACGATTGTGCCCAGCTTCCCATGTCTTTTTTTGACAGTTTACCTGTTAACCCTAAAAATGGCCAAAATTCTGTTTATAGAATTCACGACCCATAGACATCAATGAGATTCATTCCTAAGTCCTTTTTTTCACAAATTTTAAACAGGATTCAACTAAGCCCCACAAATCGAACCTGGGAAGATCTGCTAATCCTTACTACTGGTGACAGTCATTATCAGTAGAAATAGAGAAGGCAAGTCTCTTTAACTGGCTTATAGCCAGCAACAAAAACTCAACAGATGTTCTAACCCTTCCACATTATCCAAAATGTAAAGTTTGGGTTTTAGGTACACTTTAATCTGCACAATTTATTGTCCATGTATTTAACCACTAGCCTACAGGGCTTTTATACCCCCTTCCTGTCAAAGGCCAATTTCCAGCTTTCAGCACTATCACACTTTGAATGACAATTGCGCGGTCATGCAACACTGTACCCATATGAAATTTTTATCATTTTTTTGAGACAGATAGAGCTTTCTTTTGTGGTATTTAATCACCTCTGGGATTTTTATTTTTTCTTAAACAAACCAAAAACCACTGAAATTTTTGGAAAAAAAAGTTTTTTTCTTAGTTTTTGTTATACAATTTTGTAAATAAGTGATTTTTCTCCTTCACTGATGTGCGCTAATGAGGCTGCACTGATGGACACTGCTAGGTGGCACTGATGGGCACTGATGAGGGGTCACTGGTAGGTTGCACTGGTGGTCATTGACAGGCATCACTGATGGACACTGAAAGGCAGCACTGATACATGACACTGATATATGGCACTGATAGTCAGCACTGACTGGCACTGATAGGCGGCACTGACTGGCACTGATAGGCGGCACTGATGCGCACTGATAGGCGACACTGACTGGCACTGATAGGTGGCACTGATTGGCAGCACTGATAGGTGGCACTGATTGGCATTGATAGCTGGCACTGACTGGCACTGATGGGTGACATTGAAAGGCAGCTCAGATGGGCACTGATATGTGGCATTGATGTGCACTGGTATGCACTGATATGTGGCATTGATGTGGCACTGATGGGCACTGGCACGTGGCACTGATGAGCACTGACTGCTGGCACTGATGGACACTGACAGGTGGCACTTCTGGGGCCACACTGATCATCAGGACACACTGGTCATCAGTGCCCTGATGATCAGTGTACATGTCCCCTCCACGGAAAGCCGATTACCGCCTCTCCTCTCCTCAGGAGCTGTCAGCGTGACAGCTCGAGAGGAGAGAAATGCCGATAACCGGCATTTCCGTGTTTACATGTGATCAGCTGTGATTGGACACAGCTGATCACATGACCGAGCTGACATCTTCGGCTCTTTCCGTGATCCGCTGTGTCCGAGGGACACAACGCACCGGTGATCGCCACGCTCCCTGAGCCGCGCATGCACAGTGAGAATGGAAGGACGTCATATGACGTCCTATCAGAACGAGAGAACCACCTTGCGCCCGTCATTTTACTATATGGCGGGAGCGGAAGGTGGTTAAAGCAGCCTTTCTCAACCAGGATCCCCAGGGTGCCTGGGCATCCTGGGATGCCTTCAGGGTTTTTCAGGGGTGCCTTGAGAAAATGCCTAAAAATTGCCCAAAAATTGTATACAAGCCAGCAGCTGGATCAAGCCTGCCTTTAGTTACACAAAACCACAGGTTTTCATTGTGCACCATTACAACTTTCTAGTGGCCGACAACATAACAACCAAGGATGTTATCAGTTGATAAGAAGGACATCAGGCACCAACACAGAATCCTTGTTTGCCCCTCCCCTGCCCCCCTACAGGAGCACTGGGACCACACTAGCTAAGTGAGAGAGAGAAACTGAGAGAGAAGAGAAACAAAGGAATACTAGTCAGTACCAGTGTGCAAAAGTGTATTTGCTTTTGAAGAATAAACCACCTCTAACGTTGGGTGTCGCACATGTGCAGAATTTGCTGCGTTCTGTAAACTATTTTAGTTATTTACATTTTGTAATGGGTGCCTAAAGACTGTGCAGAATTTTAAAGGGTGCCTGAAGACTGTGCAGAATTTTAAAGGGTGCCTGAAGACTGTGCAGAATTTCAAAGGGTTCCACAAGACTGTGCAGAATTTTAAAGGGTGCCTCAAAACTGTGCAGATTTTTAAAGGGTGCCTCAAGATTGTGCAGAATTTTAAAGGGTTTCTAAAGATTGTGCAGATTTTTAAAGGGTGCCTCAAGACTGTACAGAGTTTCAAAGGGTTCCGCAAGATTGTGCAGAATTTTAAAGGGTGCCTCAAAACTGCAGAATTTTAAAGGGTGCCTCAAGATTGTGCAGTTTTTGTTAAGGGAAGCCTCAAGATTGTGCAAAATTTTAAAGGATGCCTGAAGACTGTGCAGAATTTCAAAGGGTTCTTGAAGACTGTGCAGAATTTCAGAGGGTTCCTGAAGATTGTGCAGAATTTTAAAGGGTGCCTCAAGACTGTGCAGAATTTTAAAGGGTGCCTCAAGATTGAGCAGAATTTTAAAGGGTGCCTTAAGACTGTGCAAAATTTTAAAGGGTGTCTCAAGATTGTGCAAAATTTTAAAGGATGCCTGAAGACTGTGCAGAATTTCAAAGGGTTCCTGAAGACTGTGCAGAATTGTAAAGGGTGCCTAAAAACTGTGCAGAATTTTAAAGGGTGTCTAAAAATTGTGTAAAATTTTAAAGGATGCCTGAAGACTGTGCAGAATTTTAAATGGTGCCTTGACTGAAAAAAGGTTGAGAAACATTGATTTAAAGGGCACACAGTAGCATGGCCATTGCTTGACACAACTGAGGTTCAAATTAGCACAGACTGATGTCACTGAGCAAATTCTGCATAACGCTCTAGCCCAGTCACATTTATGCACTCTGCTGAAGACGTGCACTGTGCCCTGAAACTAGCACTGCTCTTGGGATTCCAGCAGCCTCCTGCTCTGCTAGAGAGCCTTAGATGTGAAAGCTAACAGTCATCCTCACAGGTTTTCATTAAATCACAGTATCATTTATGATGCATTTTTTAAAAATTTTTATTAGATTTTAATTTTTGCCAATAATGAATTTCAATAAAATGTGCTTATCCTTTTTGTGCCTCTTCTCCTGAGCTAAAGTACCCCCTCCCTAGATGCATTGTGCTGCACCTACACAGAGATTCCTATAGATTTTACAAGGCTGTCTTCCCAGGTCATCTCCTGAGTATCTCTGACCACAGGAGACAGTCCCAGAGAAGTCTACAGAAAACTACTGAGCAGCCAGCCTAAAGAAAGTTTACCACAAAGGGTATAAACACTGTGGAAGGCAGTGATGCTGGATATTTGTTAAGTATGAATCTGGAGAAAAAAAGAATGGTTTAGGTCAGGAGGGAGGAGAAAAAAAGGATTAGTGTACTTTGAAAGTATGCTTAAAGAATATGTAAACCCAACATTTTATATTCCTGATATGTGCCTACTGTACCATGTACTTGTATGAAAAAGTATCCTGTTCTCTTTGTATTGCTTCCTTTGTGTGAAACCCCCAGTGTTCCTGCCAATCCCTCTGCGTTCCTTTTAAAAAAAACTGACCACACTGGACAGGAGTGGTCAGTTTGCTATCAGACGTCCTGACATGCCCCCCCCCCCCCGCACAGCCTTCAACTGGGAAGATCAGTGTACTGCTCTTATGCAGCTGAGTACAGAAGGCAAAAAGGGGAAAAAAAGATGTTTGTAATTTTTTTTTAGATTTCTACACAAATGTTTAACCTTTTATTTCTATTCTAAACTGTATGGGTTGTTTTACATATACTTTAACCCCTTACAGTGTTACTAAACCCAGGACCCTGCATTCACTATATCCGGTCTCCCACAGTACACACAACATGTAAATGCAATTACTTTAATAAATATAAACTGCTACATACCTTTTCTCATCTGCAGTTAGAGCAGTCTTGTGACTTCTATCAGTGTCCAGCCCACCAATAGCTAAAACTTGTAGGAGGAGTTTTGTTTCTTCTCTAGGAGGATGAAAAACCCCTGACCTCTGCCTGGACAGTGCTGATTGGCCCTGTGCTTATCACATGCATTCTCCCAAGAAAGAAAAAAAATCTCTAGCAATACACACCAAACTGAGCATGTGCAAAATGCCTATGGTTCAGTCTGTCTTATCACGTGATAAGAGGCAGTCGCTTGAAAAAAGGGAGGAATAGAGAAGAGAGGCTCAAATGGCCTTTTTACACAATGCAGAGGATTAACCTCTTGGGTTCCACAGTGAGTATATCAAGCATGATTTACTGTATATACAGACTGATTTTACTGTTGTGGGTTTAGTAACACTTTAAGTGGAAATCATTCCCTTTTTTACTCTTCTAATACTTTTTGAATTAATGATAAAATGCTGACTAAGCAAACTGTGCTTTTCTTATAGACGTGTTTTCTTTGGATCTCCTGTAAACACTGTGTTCAGATCCATTTAATTACAACCAGGTAAGTAATTCCAAAACTGTCATTTGAAATGTGTGACAAGTTTTTTGATAACCCATTCAGGGCTAATTTTTTAATTCTACAGTGACAGAATCATTTCTACAAGTTGCTGCCTCCTCCCAAATATGTATTGACTTCTCTACTTTTAACTCTCTACTCTCTCCGCCCCCACCTCCACCTCCACCCAGTACCTCACTCACCGCCCACGAGATTGCCAACCACTTCAAAAACAAGATCGACGCAATTCGTAGGGACATTGCCACTGCTCAGACTTCCACCCCACCTAGCATCCCTCACATGATAACCCTCTCAACATCCCTCTCTTTCGACCTCGCCACTGTCCAGACCTCCACCCCACCTAACATTCCTCACACTAAAACCCCCTCAACACTCCACTCCTTCGACCTTGCTACCACTGAAGAGGTCACTAAGGTCTTCTCTGAAGCCCGCCTCACCACCTGCCCTCTTGACCCTGTCCCCTCACAACTCCTATGGTCACCCTCCTCCTCCATCCTACGCTCCCTCACTCACCTCATCTTTAATCTCTCCCTCTCTACTGGCGCATTCCCCTCCCCTCTGAAGCACGCGCACATCACTCCCATGCTTAAAAAACCCTCCCTGGATCCCACCAACCTGAACAACCTTAGATCCATCTCCCTGCTCCCATTTACATCCAAACTCCTTGAGTGCTTAGTCTATAATGGCCTGAGTTCCCACCTCACCGACAACAACCTCCTTGACCCAATACAGTCTGGCTTCCGTCCCCTACACTCCACCGAAACTGCCCTACTCAAACTCGCCAACAACCTACTAACCGCTAAAGCTAATGTCCACTATTCAGTGCTCCTACTCCTTGACCTCTCCGCGGCTTTCGACACGGATGACCACCTCCTCCTCCTCAAAAAACTACACTCTCTTGGCCTCAGAGACTCCGCTCTCTCCTTCCTATCACAGCGCTCCTTCAGTGTTACCTATAACGCTGCCACCTCCCCCTCACTCCCCCTCTCTGTTGGGGTCCCCCAAGGTTCTGTCCTTGGACCCCTTCTCTTCTCCATCTACACCTCCTTCCTTGGCCAACTAATACACTCTCACAGCTTCAACTACCATCTCTATGCCGATGACACGCAAATCTATCTCTCTACCCCTCTGTAGTTAGCTTGCAGCCTTTTGTGTGTTTACTCTTACTTCCATGCTGCTCTTGATTCCTTCACATGTGTGTCTCTCTCTGCTCACCTATGTACTAGGTGTCATCCTAGACTCCAATCTGTCCTTCCAGCCCCAGGTCCAATCACTGACAAACTCATGTAGACTCCACCTCCGCAACATCTACAAAATACGTCCGTTCCTAACCCCAGAAACTACTAAGCAACTCATTCACTCCCTTATCATATCACGACTCGACTACTGTAACTCCCTCCTCACCGGCTTACCTCACCACAGGCCAGCCCCGCTTCAGTCTATCCTGAACACTGCGGCCAGACTCATCCACTTTACTAACCACTTTGTATCCGCCACCCCCCTCTGCCAATCCCTCCACTGGTTTCCGATTGCCCAACAGATAAAACTCAAAATGCTCACATTGACGTACAAAGCTGTCCATAACACTGCCCCAAACAACATCACCGTCCTGATATCCAAATACCACCCAAAATGTACTCTCCACTCCTCACAAGACCTCCTACTCTCTAGTTCCCTGGTATCCTCCTCCCATGCCCTTCTCCAGGACTTCTCCAGGGCTTTCCCCATCCTCTGGAACTCCCTACCCCAATCCATCAGACTATCACCCACTCTCCTCTCCTTTAGGCGCACCCTGAAAACCCATCTCTTCAGGGAAGCCTAGCACACCCTCAGCTAATTGCCGATCTCCCCCACTCTTCCTACCACTTCATCCCCCACAGCTATTTCCCCCTATCCCCTCCCTCCTAGATTGTAAGCTCCAAGGAGCAGGGCCCTCAAACCCCTCGTGTATTGAATTGTATTGTTACTGTACTGTCTCGTGTACTGTCTCCCATTGTAATGTACAGCTCTGAGCAAACTGTTGTCGCTATATAAATACTGTATAATAATAATAACTACACTGTCCCTTTGAATTCTGAAGGAATTTCTGTTGAAGCGCTGAGAGACGGATGTGCGTGTGATAATTGCATGATATAGAATTAATGCTGGGCTTTTTTTGTTCAAAGGGTTGGAGTAGATCTGAACCCTAATGAACTCTGATAATGTTTAGTTTGCTAAAGTGCCATGTGTCATGTAAAATTACCAATTTTTTAAAACAATATATAAAATACTGTTTATATATTTTTTGCAACTCACTTCTGAGCTGTTCATGTCTTTCAGTCACTTGCTGTCTATGAGGCTCCGTTCAGATATAGGCATTTCTAATTGTGAGCAGAATTGTCATGATCCTGCCCTTGGTTTCAAAACACGTTGTTACATAGTTACATAGTTAGTCTGGCTGAAAAAAGACAAAAGTCCATCCAGTTCAACCATTAACAAAAAAAAAAGTTATAATCCCATACCCACAGTTGATCCAGAGGAAGGTAAAAAACCCAGCAAAATATGATCCAATTTGCTCCTGCAGGGGAAAAAAATTATTTCCCAATCCCCCAAGAGCCAATCAGATATTCCCTGGATCAACTTTACCTATAAATGTTAGTATCCAGTTATATTCTGTGTATCTAGGAAACAATCCAGGCCTTTTCTAAAGCAATCCACGGAGCTGGCCAGAACCAACTCTTGAGGGAGTCTATTCCACATTTTCACATCTCTCACTGTGAAGAAACCTTTCCATGTTTGGAGATTAAATTCCTTTTCCTCCAGACGTAAAGTGTACCCCCTTGTCTTCTGTGATGACCTCAGGGTGAATAGCTCTACACCGAGTTCACTATATGAACCACTGATGTATTTATACATGTTGATCATATCCCCCTTAATCTCCTCTTCTCAAGAGAGAATAAATTCAGTTCCTCTAATCTTTCCTCATAGCTGAGCTCCTCCATGCCTCGTATCAGTTTGGTTGCCCTTCTCTGTACTTTCTCTAGTTCCCCAATGTTCTTTTTGTGAATTGGTGCCCAAAACTGAACTGCATATTCCAGATGAGGTCTTACTAATGATTTGTACCAGGGTAAAATGATATCTCTCTCTCTGGAGTCTATACCTTTTTTAATACAAGAGAGGATTTTGCTCGCTTTAGAAAACGCAGCTTGGCATGGCATGTCATTATTAATCTTGTGATCTACCAGAACTCCCAGATCCTTCTCCACCATTGATTCCCCCAGTTGTACCCCCCTAGTATGTATGATGCATGCATATTCTTAGCCCCCAAGTGCATAACCTTACATTTATCAACATTAAACCTCATTTGCCACATAGTTGCCCAATTAAACAGTGCATTGAGGTCGGCTTGTAAATTGGAGACATCCTGTAAGGACGTTATTCCACTGCACAGCTTGGTGTCATCTGCAAAGACTGAAATGGGATTCATAATTCCAGGCCCTATATCATTTATAAATATATTAAATAGTAAGGGTCCCAACACTGAACCTTGGGGTACACCACTGACAATCCTAGGCCATTCAGAGTATGAATCATTAACCACTACTCTCTGAATATGATCTTTTAGCCAGTTTTCTATCCATTTACATACAGATTTTTCCAAGCCTGTAGACTTTATCTTACACATTAGCCGTGTGTGGGAAACTGTGTCAAACGCTTTTGCAAAATCCAAGTAAACCACGTCCACCGCCACCCCTCTGTCCAACGTTTTGCTCACCTCCTCATAAAAAGAAATCAGATTTGTTTGACAAATCTTTCATGAATCCATGCTGTCTGTTGCTTAAAATATTTTTTTTCCAGCAAGAACTCATCTATGTGGTCTTTTATTAAACTCTCCAGTATCTTCCCAACTATAGAAGTTATATTAAAAGGTCTATAATTACTTGGCAAAGATTTTGACCCCTTTTTAAGTATTGTATTTGTGTTGGTGTTAAAACGTTAAATCACACATCAGCATGTTCAGGTGCTATTAATTTCAATGGCACCTAAAAAAGCAGAGCGATTCAGCCATGATTGTACCCCTACTCATTCACATGGGGACCAGAATCTTGTTAAAGGGGGCTTCCAGATTCTGAAAAGTCACCCCCCGCACACCCCTAAAACCACTGGGCCTGGGTTGTGGGGAGGAGGCCCTTGTCCTCATAAACCTGAAGACAAGGTGCTGTAGAGGGAGGGAGTCCCCTTCCCCCAAAGCACCCCCCCCCCCCAGGGTTTTGGCCCGGTATGGTTTCGTGGCCTGCTGCATGCTCAGATAAGGGTTTGGTATGAATTTTGGGGTTGGACTCCACGCCATTCTTTTTACATTTCGTCATGGAGTTCCCCTTCAATACCAGGCACTTTTACCCCCTTCCTGCCCAGGCCAATTTTCAGGTTTCAGCGCTCTCACATTTTGAATGACAATTGCGTGGTCATGCAACACTGTACCCAATCTAAATTTTTATAATTTTGTTTGCACAACTAGAGCTTTCTTTTGGTGGAATTTAATCACCACTGGGGTTTTTATTTTTTGCTAAATTAACAAAAAAAGACAGAAAAAAAAATGTTTCTTTGTTTCTGTTATAAAAGTTTGCAAATAAATAATTGTTCTTCATAAATCTAGGCCAAGATGTATTTTACTACATGTCTTTGGTGAAAATAACCCAAATCAGTATTTATTATTTAGTCTGTAGGAAACTTATAGAGTTCACAAACTTTGGGATATATCTGAACATTGATCAATCCTGAAGTACTGACAGTCAATCTAATTTCTTGAGGCCCAGAAATGTCAGATATCCCCCAAATGACCCCTTTTTGCAAAGTAGACAGTCTGACGTATTTCATAAGAGGCATGGCGAGTTTTTTGAAGTTGTAATTTTGTCATAATTTTTTGGAAAATGAAGAAATTAAAAAAAATATTTTCACAATTTTTTTTTTTACATACTGTCACCAGTGCAGTACAGCATCATCATATAACTGGTGTGGCAGTGATCAGGGACACTGACTGGTGACAGTATGGAAAAATAGAAATTTTATAATTTTTTTCAATTTTTTTATTTTTTTTATTTTTTATTACATTTTCTCTCTTTTTTAAGATTTTTTTCATATTACACTATGACCAAAGTAGTACAATGTTACCATGGTAACATTGTACTACACTGGGGAAGTGATCAGTATTTTTTTTTTTTTACACAATTTGATTGCTTATAGCAAAGAATTTCTTTGCTATAAGCAAGCATTTTTTGTTGTGATTAGCTGTGATTGGCCATGGTTAATCACATGACACAGATGGGCTGTGATTGGCCCAGCCTGTGCATGTGATTACTGTGACCTTTCACAACTAGACACACTTGTATACAATGGATGACATGTAGGTAGCCATCCTTTGTTTACAACTGGTCACAGCAGGTCACATGGTACTGGCAACGGGGCTGGTACACAGATCTGTCATCGACCGTGCCCGAAGAACACCAGGTGTAAAACTGTGCATTTCATATATAAACACATTTTATATGTAAAATGTGTTTCAAATATAAACACATGGCATGATCTCCTGGCAGGTCCAACTCTCCATCACCCAGCTCATTGATCTGTCTGTTGGTCCTTGGTGCTGTGCTGTGGATAATCACCGTCTACCTTGAAGCTGCTCTTAGCTTGCCTCAGTGTAAGTTTGGATATAATTTGTACAATAAATTTTGATACTTTTACTGATCCGGCACCTTGGCACCTCTGTTTCCTTTGAAACAAATGAGGCTAGTAGCATTTTAAATATCAAATATTATCACTATTATCATAATACAAGATTTATATAGAGTTAATAGTTTGTGCAGCATTTTACCATGTGAGGGCAGACGGTTTAATTACAAACCAATGAAATACAGGAGGAAACAGAGGGCCATACTTGTTAGAGCTTACAATCAAGATGGAAGGGTCAATTGATACAAAAGGTAATAAATGTAGGGGATGAGCTGATGGAGAAAATACAGTACAGATATTAGGTGGGGCAGGAAAGGCTTGTCTAAAGAGATGGGTCTTCAGGGATCATCTAAATGTACACAGAGTAGGAGACAGTTAGACAGATTGGTGTATGGAGTTTGATAGGATGAGAGAGACTCAGGAAAAGTCCTGAAGGCAGCATGGGAGGAAGTGACAAGGGAACTAGAGCGCAGAAGGTCTTGGGAGCAATGAAAAGAATCATTTGGTTGGTATTTTGAGAATTAGGGTAGTGATGTAGCTGGAGGCAGAGTTGTGGATGGCTTTGTAAGTTGCTGTTAGTATTTTGAATTGAATTCGTTGGGAGAGTGGAAGCCAGTAGAGGGATTGGCAGAGAAGAGTAGCAGATGCTGAATCGCTGGTAAGGTGGATGAGTCTGGCAGCAGCATTCATGTTGGAATGAAGAGGGGATAGCTTATGTAAAGGTAATCCAATGAGGAGGGAGTTCCAGAAGTCAAGGCAAGAGATGATCAAGCAGTGAATTAGAAGCTTTGTGGTGTCATTGGTTAGATTAAGGTAGCAAGCTTTGGGCAGTGATTGGATGTGGGACCAAAAGTATAGTTCAGAGTCCTTGATAACACCTAGCACCTTAGCATGCAGGGGCGGGTTATATAGTTGTGCCTTCAGTCTTGACAGAGAATTCAAGGAAGAGGCACATGGGGGAGGAAATATTATGAGGTTGGTTTTGGATAGACTGAGTTTAAGGAAGTGGTGTGACATCCAGGATGATATGTCGGTTAGTAGATAAATGATGCGTGTGGAGACTGATGGAGTGAGCTCTGGGGTAGAGAGATAGATTTGGGTGTTGTCAGCGTAGAAATGGTATTGGAAGCCATGGAAGGCTATCAACTGACCCAGGGAGGAGGTGTATATCACGAATAGGAGAGGTACAAGAATAGAACCTTGGGAGACCCTGATGGAGAAAGGAAGAGGATAAGAGGTGAGTGAGTGAGAGAAGTGAGATTATAATTGATGCTGAAGGTGCGGTGAGATAGGTAGGATGAGAGCCAGTAAAGAGTGCAGTCACGGAGACCAATGGAGTGGAGTTTTTTGAGAAGGAGGGGGTGGTCCACTATACCAAAGGCAGCAGAAAGGTCCAGGAGTATAAGTACAGAATAGTTTACATTGGTTTTGGCCGTTTGTAGATTGTTTGTGGGTTTTAGGAAGCTGTTTCTGTGGAGTGTTGTAAGCAAAATGCAGAATGAAGGGGATCAAGAAGGTTATTTTGAGTGAGATGCTCTCATAGTTGTAGACTAGACACTCAAGGAGTCAATCCTATTTTTAAGTAATTGGCAATCTTCTGAGCAGTGTTTGAGGTAATGGGTGAAGGCAGTGTGGAGGCAGAATAGTATTTTTGAAGGGCATATCTATATTGGTTGAAATCTTTCTGAGACCTAGTCTTACGCCACAGGCACTTGAGCACAGCTGCATTTTTTCAGACTTCTGGTGTTATATGTTTGCCAAGGTTGTAAGGGTTGGGACCTGAATTTGTGTGCTGATAAGTGGTCAACCATGTTTAGGATGGATGATAGTGAACTATCCTGGGTCTACGCGTTTCGGACAAAGCTGCTTGGACCTTGGATGCTTTTGTATCAGACTTGACGATCACAGGTGTGAGCACTCCACAATGAAACTACGCATGCAATTCTCTGACTGGGAGATCTCATGTGCCAACCGGCCTGTGGAATTATTGTAATGTAATGAAACAAGCAGGCATAGGGGAGCAGTAGACCAAGCAAGGGGTTAAGCAGAGTCCACTCTGGCATGCTATATGAACAAAACATGTCATTGTGGAGTGCTCATACCTATGATGATAAAGTATTAAGTTGAATTTGATATAAGATACCCTCACATTGGTACAGAGTTCCCATCTCCTTCATAAATTTAATTAGCACTTACTGCATACCTGCTTCTTACCTGCAGGAAAGCATTTGGCATTCAGAGAATGCACAAGTATTCCTACTCCTTAATCACTTGATTCCCACATCCATGCTAAAAAGCAGGCAGAATACCGAACAGTACCTGCATCTGATTGGATACAGGGGCTTTTTGGGTAGTGGGGTGATGAATCACTCCTTATTCAGATGTGTATTTTTGTGTGTAAATACAAACTTGAGCTGAAATGCTGGTATTACTTCTCATGTTGGTTTTCATTCTTTGCAGACTTTGGGGTTATTTATTAAAACTGGAGAGTGTAAAATCTGGTGCATCTCAGCATAGAAACCAATCAGCTTCCAAGTTTTATTGTCAAAGCTTAATTGAACAAGCTGAAGTTAAAAGTTGATTGACTACCATGTACATCTGCACCAGATTTTGAGTACATCGGTTTTAGTAAATCTCCAACATGGTTTAACAATAGTAAGCTGTCAATGGTGGACACTGATATTCTGGTAAAGTTGTAAAATTTATCAGGATAGGTTCTGATTTCCTCATACATCAGGAAAAAAATATCCCCTAGTTAGATGCTGGGATGTTAGGGGATGCACCCATCTTCACACCATTTGCCTTTCTCTGCCTCAGGGCCGATTCACAACAGGCACGTTCTATGCGCATTTTCCACATTAGAGGTGACTGCACTGCCCTTGTAATCTGTATGCAGATTACAAGGCAGTGCGTTTGTGGCCACCAAATCTCATGGTACTTTAGTATTATGTAGTTTGGTGCAGTGTATCAGTGGATCAGGAGTGCAATGTCAGACTTCTGCAAGTATATATTTGTTTTTTAGGTATCTTAAAATATTACAATTGTAGACTAAAATATATCAAAGTTCTCATTCACAAACGAAAAACCTGTTAAAAAAATGCTATTCTTGCATATTGTACATTGTAGGTGTTCCACTACATCACATAATTACCACTAATAGAACCCTAAATATCAGATACTCCACCCAAGCATGGGCAAGAATGTTATTGTTTCTGCCTATAAAACTTTATCTGAGCTTTATGATTTTTCAAGTTGGCCCTCTTATATCATTATACTGTTTATCTTCTCAGGTGCTTTCTGATGTTGATGTTGACGTTAAATCTGACTATCTGGATTATCACAGTTACTGAAGAATCCAGACATCACACAACTGAACTGAAGTTGTACTTTCGCAGAAAGGCTTCAAAAATGAATAGCAGCGAAGATCAAGGTACAAGCATTTTTTTTAGTTTAACTTCATTTTCGTTTCATGAGCACTTTCCCCAGAGCTACAACAATGTTCACACCTAAACGTTTTCCTGACTCTAAGCTAATGGCAATAAACAGGGAAGGATTAGAACCCCTGCCAGGTTTTATTTTTTTTTTTACCTACTGAGAGAATTCACTCCCTCTGAATGAGGTAAAATCTTCTAGTTACTGTATATTACCAGAGCAGGAATAGAGGAGAAATCTTTCTTGTTCAATATATTTATTAGAGAAACACGTAGGTTTACAGATCACAAATATAAATAAATAAACAAAAATAAATATAACAATAAACGTTGGTTTGTAAAATTCTGTTGTCATAAGTGGCAACATTTTGAAAATGTAATGAGTACAATAAAGGATTGATTGCATAAGAAAACATCACAGAGTAAGTAATAACTAATAGAACATTCTTAGGTACCCTGTCACACAGGGAGCATGAGGCACACAAAGCTCCAAGGCGTCCTAATCAGAGTGATTTGTAACACATCTTATTGTGAACGGAAAATGCAATCAAAGAAGGAAAGGAAAGAAGGAAGGAGAGAAAAAAAATGAACTGGTAAGAAAGAGGTGAAGAGAAAAGAGGAAAGGTTAGGAGAGGGGGTGTTTGGAGGTTTCCAAAAGCTATCAACATCCATGAAACCAGCAGAGGAGTCTGCACGCTCTGCTTGTGTCAATCAGGGTTCTAACAGAGTGATCAAAATTAGGTAGCAAAAAGTTGTCTATCCAAGGTTTCCAAACTTTTAGGTGTTTTGGAATATGATCCAAGATCATGGCCTCAATTGCTATGAATCATGGATTGTGTTATTCTGTGCTTCACCTCGAGAATACACAAGGAGGGTTTCTTCCATGATCTAGCAATAGTTTCCTTTGAAGCAGTAGTGATGTATAATAATAACTTAAATTGTACCATCATCAGGTCCTGGGGACATGCTATGGTTGGGTCAGGTGTAAATTGTGTGTGCAACAGGAGCAAAAGCATGCCAAATACTTCAGTCCAGAATGAGAGAACTGCCAGGCAGGTCCACCATATGTGCAGGTGTGTACCTTCATCAGAGCAAACCCTAAAACAATATGATGGGTACAAGGGCAAAATTTTAGCTATCCTAGCCGGAACTAAGTACCATCAGGTTAATACTTTATTATTAGTTTCCAAAGCTAATATGTTAATGGAAGATGATTTTTGTATTTCCTCAGATTTCAGACCAATCTTTTGGTTCTAGCTGAGTATCAATGTCAGCAGCCCACCAGGAGGCATAATTTGGTAGTGACAGTTTTGTGATAGAAAGTAAATGAGTGTAGATTTTGGAGATCAGGTATGGTGCCCTGGGGTCTGTGGAACAAATACGTTCATAGAAGATTTGAGTCTGCAGATCTGTCCAACCCTTGATGCATGTGGAGAAGAAATGTTTAATTTGGAGATATTGAAAAACTTCCGAAGATGGAACTTGAAATTGTTCTTGCAATGAAACAAAAGAATAAAAAGAGGTGTTCATGACTAGATGGCCTAAGGGTAAGACCCAAAGAAACTCCATATATGGAAGTAGGCCGGGGACACAGTACCTGGATAAAAAGCTTGATTATGGAGGAAAGATAAGAGGTGGATATGCGGTGATTGTAGGCTACAAAAGGTTTTTAATAAGTCCCATATTGACAAGTAGTGTAATGTAATGGGGTTCGTAACTAGTCTATGTTCCTTGGGGTGAAGCTAAAGGAGGTTGTCCACTACTAGTGGATCACATTCTGCCACTTCCAGGCTTAGCCAGAGTGGGGCCTCCTTCACAGTGTGGTATTGGGCTAGATAGGCTAACTGAGCGGCCTGATAGTATTTAAAAAAATTAGGTAGCCCTAAGCCACCATTGAGGTTTGAACGCATAAGAACCTCCTTAGGCAAAATCGGTTTGACCTGACCCCTAATATACAGCAAGGAACAGAAGTATTTGAACACCCTGCGATTTTTATGTAGAACATAATATTTATGTTCCGCAGTGCAAGACAAATAAATTCTTTAAAAATCATACAATGTGATTTCCTGATTTTTTTTTTTTAATTCTGTCTCTCAGAGTGGGAATGCACCTACAATGTAAATTTCAGACCCCTCCATGATTCCTAAGTGGGAGAACTTGCAAAATCGCAAGGTGTTCAAATACTTCTGTTCCTCACTGTAAGAGTTAACCTGGCATTGTAGTATTCTCAAGTAATGTGAGGGAACCGTAACGGCCAGAACTTTAAACAGGTATAATATTTTAACGAGTAGAATCATGTTAACTGCTATTACGTGACCTAGCCAAGAGACTTATAAATGGGGACCATCTGGAAATTAATGTGGTTAGATGGGTTAGCATCGCCAGGTAATTTGCTTGACATAAAGTAGAAGGATGGGAAGTCAATTTGACACCCATTTAAACGAAAGTGCAGATAGTAGTTGTGCAAGGGTTGAGGAGGGGAGAGTAAGATTTAAGGCCTTTGACTTTTGTTGTTTCCCTTCCAAACCCAACACCAGGGTAAAATGCTCCAAGGTATGGAATAAGTTAGGCGTAGTTATGAGAGGTGCAGTAAGAAACAATAGGATATCCTCTGCAAACAGACATAATTTGTGTTGATAACCAGCCACTTCAATGCTTTGGATATTGGGATTCATGCAAATCAGCACAGCCAGTGGTTCTATAGTGAGTGCAAATAAAAGTGGCGATAGGGGGCAGCTCTGTCTAGTTCCTCGTGAGATATTGAAGCGATTAGACTTGTATCCAGCATATTTAATATATGCTTGAGGGTGTGAGTAGAGAGATAAGACCCATAAGAAATTGGGACCAAAGCCCCATTTTTCTAATACAGAGTGCAAGTACAACCATGACAGTGTATCGAATGCTTTATGCACATCTAGAGATAAAAAGTAGGCAGGTAGGTGATGGTGATGTACCACATAAGCCAAGAGGGAAGCACAGTGCATGTTATCAGCTGCGTCTGCGGGATGAAACCTACTTGGTCTTTCTGAACTAGGGTACCAATAAAAGGGTTCAATTGGAAAGACAGGATCTTGGCCAAGATCTTGACATCTAAATTAAGTAGTTATATCGGTCTATAATTAGACCATATAGTTATGTCTGAGTTAGGCTTAGGGATCATGGCGATGATTACTGTGAGTGTTTCTGGTCTGAAGGACTGCTGCTGAAGCTGAAGGACTGAGTAGCGCATTAAATGAATTAGTCATAAGCAAAGTTAAAAAGTCTGGAAATTTTTTATAATAAAGGCAGGTAGACCATCTGGTCCAGGGCATTTTTTTTCGTTTTTAAGGATTTAATGGCCTGCAGTACTTCTTCAGTAGATATCGAGCAGTCAATTGACAAACGGTGATTCGCTTTCAGGGATGGCAGTGGCATATTAGCAAAAAGAGTGTCAGCTTGAATAGAAGAAAATGTTGTGCGATCAGCATATAAGTGAGAAAGACGAGTTTGAAACTGATGGAGGACCTTGATAGGGTCACTCGTATAAACATCTTTAGCCAATTTCAAACAGATAGGTTTCCTCTCTGTCTAGCTGTCGGAGGCATAAAGCCAATAAAGTGTCAGGTTTGTTAGCTTTCATATAATAATTATAGTGGGATCTTCTGAGTGCTTTTTCGGCTCCTTCTGTTAATTGCAAACCTAGTTCCACTTTGGTCTTATCGAGCTGAGTTTTATTATACAGAGTGGGATGAGCCTGAAAGGTTAAGAATTGTGATTGGTATGTTCTTTCCAAGTCCCGTTGACGGGCACTCATCAGCGAACAGGACTGTTTGAAAATTAGTCTTCATGTATTTTTCTGCCCAATGCAGCCGTTTCTGCTTGTGAGCATTGGTTAGTGGTGGCTGAATAGAAGGTTTATGCACAGTTGCAAGACTCTGGAGGACTCTACACCTTGATGTCCGTGGGACTCCAGAGGCACCAGCAGCTTCAAATATCTGTTTGCTGCTATGTAATGGTATTTTAGCAGCTGCTCTCTTGATCCGATGCATGGATCTGGAAGAAATCTTCCTCAATGTGCCTTTATCTGCACTAACCCGTATGTGCTCTGAATCAGCCACAAATCTCTTAATAGTGCGATGATCACGCTTAAGTTTTCATAAAATATCTAATGTTTTCATACCACGTCCAAGGCATTGAACTATTTCACTCTTTTCAGCAGCAGAGAGATCCTTTTTCTTCCCCATATTGCTTGAAAATGGTGCTCTGCTTAATAATGTGGAACACCCTCCTTTAGTAGTTTTTCCTTAAATTGGGCTTACCGGCCAATCTAATTATCACAGGTGTCCGAGATTGTTTTCAGTGATCAAAAGTGCCCTGACACACAATGCCATCCATGAGTTAAACTGAAAAACAAAATATTTAATCTTTGTGACACTTAAATAGAATTTGCATAATCATTTGGAACAGGGTATATATATATATATATATATATATATACACAGTATATACACAAAAACATTTTGCCTTGCATTTCTATTTTTTTTTTTTATAAGAGAAGTTCACAATAACAAGAGATACTCATGAAGGTATCCAGCCCAACAAATTCACATTTTTCATACACATTCGGATGCATTATAAAATACAAATCTGACATTCTCTCTATTCGCAAGGAGCATACAAAACATTGCACTGTGACATGATAGGAGAAAGAAAAAAATGTTGGCATGAAATATTCAGGAAAACTCTCAAAATTCTGATTTTGAAAATCGTCTCAAGGAATACTTATGACTTGGCAGGGAGTCAGGGGAAGGTAGAGCCAGGGAAGAGGGGACTGTAAGGAAAGGGAAGTATATACTCCAATCCAGGGGAACACAGAACCAAAGAAACCTAGAGGTGGTAAAGGGTACATACAGTAGAAGGTAAAAAAAAGGACTGAGAGGGATAGAAGGACTTGGGTAAGAGGGAAATATGTATTCCCTCTCTCTCTCCTAACCCCTCATGCATGACCCAAAGAGCAGAGAGTAATTTGATGGGGCCCAGCATCAGTAACGGTTCACTATGTACCAGTCATAATATTTTCCCAGAAATGGGGAGGTGTGACAAAGGCTCAAAACACTTGTTTGTATTTGGATGAGAATTTAAATTTCCTCCCAATAAAACCATCTTTTGGTTTATTTAGAACCCTTGTGCCTAAGGGCAGAAGCAAGATCTTCTATTTCTTGGATGTCATTGTCATCTGTCGCTTTGTACCTGGATTTTTCTGGTTTTTGTGCTGCACATCTATTCACCACAAGAAGATCTGAGTCCCTGCAGCATGTATTCTGCTTACCGTTGCTGCCCCTTGGACTCGTTAGCTCTACCTGCCTTCCAGCTGCAGTCAATCTGCAATCAGCTTAGCCTTTATCCCTTTCCCGTCCAGGGAGCCCACTACAGTCACCTTTCAGGTTTTGAGCACTCTGCAAGGAGGAAATGATCCTATCCCTGATTGACTCTACCTTTCTGCCTGTTATCCTTGGGTATCTGTGCTTGCAAAAAACAGAACCCTTCTTTTGACTGGGTTAATGGAGATTTAACCTCCTAGGGGTCGTATTGTCAACAAAACTGTATACATCAGTGTTTCTCAACTCCAGTCCTCATGGACCCCCAACAGGTCATGTTTTCAGGATTTCCCTCAGATGAAACAGCTGTGGTAATTACTAAGGCAGTGAAACTGATCAAATCACCTGTGCAAAATAATGGAAATCCTGAAAACATGACCTGTTGGGGGTCCATGAGGACTGGAGTTGAGAAACACTGGTATACATCATCCCAAAAGACTATCTCACAGTCTACTGGCTTCTGTAACTATACCTCCAAACGAACGTGCTTCAAAAATACCACACCTTTGCAGATGTGTTGTGCAAGAAAAAAGCAGAGGTTCTACCCCAACATCGTTCTTTTGACTGTACAATAAACCTAATCCCTGGAGCACCTCTTCAAAAGGGAAAGACATATCTGTTGACACCACCTAAACAAAAGTCCATGGAGGAGTTTAGTACAACTTGGAGAGAGATGTAATCTGTGCCTCTTCTTCTCCAGTAGGGGCAGGTTTTTTTCTTTGTTGAAAAAAAAATGGGGGTCTCTGCCCATGTATGGATTGAGGTTTACACCAAATCACTGTAAAGAACTCTTATCCTCTGCCTTTTATGCTAGAGTTATTTGATGTTCTTAACAGAGCTTTTATTTTCACTAAGCTGGACCTGCGAGGAGCCTATAACCTGATTTATATAAGAGAAGGTGATGAGCGGAAGACTGCATTCAACACTCACATACCATTTAGACTCTGTAACGCTCCTGCTGTCTTCCAGTGTTTCATGGATGAGGTATTTCCTAACTTCAGAAACAAGTTTGTGACAATTTACCTGGATGACATCTTAATGTTTTTTAAGACTCACCTAGGACACATTTCACATGTAAAACAAGTACTATAGCGACAGAGACTCATCTCTACACCAAAAGTGAAAAATGTAGCTTTCATCAGAGCAGCATACCATTTCTGAGTTACATTATAAGCCCTGAAGGTTTTCAAATGGACCCTCAAAAAGTTGCTGCTGTCCCGCAGTGGCCACAGCCAAACACCTTGAGAGGGCATCAACGTTTTTAGAATTTGCCAATTACTACAGGTGTTTCATTAAAGATTTTTCCTCTATTGCTGCACCTCTTACTGTATGACCAAGAAGGGGGTGAATTACAAAGTATGGTCTTCTGAAGCAGTGCCAGCTTTCCAGATTTAGCAAGGCTCCAATTCCTCAGCGTCCTAACTCAGAACTCCAGTATATTGCTAAAGTTGATGCATCTGAAGTAGGGATTGGTGCAGTGCTGTCTCAAAGACAACCAGAATCAGGTAGAAATTTTCTCCTGCTGAAGTCAACTATGATGTAGAGTATCAAAAACCATTGGTTATTAAACTCGCACTGTCTGAATGGAGTCATCTTCTGGACGGAACTCAAAAGCCTTTTACCATACTGACAGACCATAAAAATCTGTTGTATCTTCAGGCAGCTAAACTGTTGAATTCATGTCAAGCCCAATGGGCTCTTTTCTTTTCACATTTCAATCTTTATCCTCTCTTATGTTTATCCTCTCTTATGCACAAGAACAAGAAAGCTGATGCTATCCTATGACTGATCAGTCTTGGGTTCCTACCAAAGATTTGCATGCTCTTGTGACTTTCATACCGCTTTCCCCACTAAACCCCCGGAGGGGTCAATTGGGGGGGGGGGGGTCTGTCATGCAACTAGGTGGCTTTGAACCTGGATCCTTCTGGTTTTGGTGCTGCACCTCTATTCACTCTGAAACAGAAAGATCTGAGACTCTGTAACATGTACTCTGCTTGGTGCTTCTGCCCCTTGGACTCTTTAGCTCCACCTGCCTTCCAGATGCAGTCAATCTGCAATCAGCTCAGCCTTTAAATAGCTCTGTGCCCATTTGTGTGAATTTGTTCCCTGGGTGCCTGATTACTCGACTACCCTTCTGCCTGATGATTCTGCTTTCCTCTGCCAGACTGTGTATAACCTCTGCCTATCCTTGACTAGTCTTCCAGATTCAGACTTTTTGCCTTTCTGCCAGATTTGTTGCTGACCCGGCCTGCATAACTATGCTTATGCCAAACCCTCAGCCTAAGCTCCACTTTGGGCTCTGCCTTACAACAGGTACCTTACAGTCCTTCACCCTGGAAAACCATTGTAGTAAGGTCAGCGGTGGGTATGTTTCCTTGTTTCCAGGAGCTCAAGATACAAGCCTTGAAAGCATTCAATAAGTGGATTACAAGTGACTTTTTAAGTCTCTTCTGAGACATGGGCTTGAGGTGAAGCAATACCGCTTCAGATTTATCATCCAGCATAAAACGTATGACTTGCTGAATGATCTCCAGGACTGACTGCCAAAAAGGGCGCAATATAAGACATTTCCAGAATATATGTACAGTAAAAGGTAGCCCAGTTGGCTGCTGCAGTTCCAGCAAAGTGGGTTATTGTGTGGAAAAAGTTTGGCAAGGAATATCGAAGTCCTATACCATCTGGTCTAAAGCTTGTAGGAAATCACTGCCTAAAATAAGGGTTTCTTGCATAAACTCCTCTAGTCTAGAAAGGATGGATTCAAGAAAGGAGATCTGGTCAGAAATCATAAAGTATACATTTGTCTGAAGAAAGGGTTTTTCATAATGTGACTCTTCAGAAACAAGAATCTTTCCTCTATATCCAAGGCAAGGATCTGCCAGGGTACTGATTTGGAAAACAATATGCTTGTGCCTTTTGATCTGGAGGATTGAGATACACTTTGGTATACCATAGAAAACAGTTAATATGCAATTTTGGAATTTTATCAGACCTGAAATGCATTTCCTGTGA
Source organism: Staurois parvus (assembly GCF_062004578.1). Taxonomy (NCBI): domain Eukaryota; kingdom Metazoa; phylum Chordata; class Amphibia; order Anura; family Ranidae; genus Staurois; species Staurois parvus. Next base: position 1,912,511 of record NW_028318609.1, on the reverse strand, counting down.
AAATACAATGTGAGCTTTTTGTCTTTGAAGGTCATTCAAACACATTGTATATATTTTGTGGGCATTCTAGATGTCCTATCTTTGGGGTTTTGCGAGTGCATGCATGCACCCCCGGCTGACTTGTGTTGTGATTGGCTAGAGCAAAGGTTTGTCAGCAGGTTTCAGCCAATGATTTTGGCTGTATACCTGCTGATCGGTTGTAGCCAATCATAGCACAGAGTTCTGTGTTTACAAAAACATAGAACTCTGTACACAGACAGTGATCTGGCTGTTTCTTCCCCCTGTTTCTTCTCAAGCATGAGTTCAGGGAGAATAGCAGCCAGATCTGTGAGTAAAAGCAGCACAAATTACACACATTGCACTTGTTAGGCACACAGGTAACCCCTTGATTGACCCCTCAATGTATACCCCTTCCCAGTCAATGTTATTAGTACAGTGTACAAGTATCATCGATCACTGTGTGTCACTAGTGTCATCAGTGTCAGTCAGTGTCTCTCCCAGCCAGTGTCTGTTAGCGCCAGATTGTCCACCACACTAACACAGTCATGTTAAAAGTCGTTGATCACCGCCATTGCAAGTATAGTGGTTATAGCCACATAAATTGCAGTATTTATACCATAGTTTGTAGATGGTACAACTTTCATCCAAACTAAATACTATACAGTTATTGGGATTTTTTTGCTACCAAAGACATGTAGCAGAAAACATTTGGGCAAAATTTTTTGAAGAAATGTGATTTTATTGGATGTGTTTTATAACAGAAAGTAGTAAATGTCAAAAAATTTTTTGTTTATTTAATAAAAAATAAAAAACCCAGTGGTAATCAAATACCACCAAAAGAAAGCTCTATTTGTGTAAAAAAAAAAAAAACTTCATTTAGGTACAATGTTGCATGACTGAGCAATTGCCAGTTAATCGCTTAAGGACTAAGGACCGCCGTATAGCAGATATACAGTGCAGCACCTGTGCACAGAATCATGTATATATACACGTGATTTTGCATGTCCAGGTAGGGGTCCCTACCCACGCCACCATTCGTGGGCACGGATGTCAATCACGGCGTCCCGCCCGGTAATTACCAGCTGGTGCCCGTTGATTATCGAGCATCTCCAACGGGGAGAAAGATTGTTTTGTTTAAAAACAATCTTCCTCCCTGTCAGCTCGAGCACACTGCTTGGGATGGCTGTGCACAGTACAGCCATCCTGATCAGTGTGCTTACAGTGAAGAACACCCCCCCGCCCCCTAGTAAAACACTCCCAGCACACAGTTAACCCTTTGATCTCCCCTCACATTAACCCCTTCCTGCCCAGTGTCAGCGCTTTTTTTTTTTTAGCACTGATCACTATATTGGTGTCACTGGGGTATCAGTGACACCACGTTAGTTCCCCCCAGTGTCAGAATGCCCGCCGCAGTAAAAGTTACTGATCGCCACCATTTGTAAACGCTATAACTTTCACGTAAACCAGTTAATTTTACACGTATGGGGATTTTTTTTAGCAAAGACATGTTGCACAATACATTTTGGCCTAAATTTATGATGAAATTAGATTCTTTTAATTTGTTTACTGGACATGTTTAATAGCAAAAAGTCCCAAATATTGTTTTTTTCTCAAAATGTTCTGTCTTTTTTTGCTTATAATGCAAAAAATAAAAAAGGCACAGGCAATCAATTACCACCAAAATTTGTGGGAAAAAAAGGACATAAATTTGATTTGGGTGCATCGTTGTATGACCGCACAATTGTCAGTTAAAATAACACAGTGCCATAACGCAAAAAATGGCCTGGTCATGAAGGGGGGTAAATCCTCAAGAGGGCAAGTGGTTAAATTAGCACAGTGTTAAATAGCAAAAATGCCCTAGTCATGAAAGGGATAAAACCTTCTGGAGGACAAGTGGTTAAATGTTTATTATATTGTTTTGCACTCATCTTTCAAAGATCAATGTGCACTATAATTTTGTTTTTGGAGAGAATGTACATTGGTTTAAAGACCATTTTGTATTTATTTGTTTAAAGCTTTAGAAAAATGATGCTTCTATTATTTTTTTCTTTTTAAAACTAATCCTTTATTAAAAGAAAAAATCATAATACTGTTTATGTTTATTAATCTGATTTTTCTAATAGAAAACCCAACATGGGCTGCATTCTTGTTGGTAGCCTCTGTTAATTGACTAATCCTGATAGGTCAGGAACTGTCCCTTTTTGGAGTCATTCGGTATGGTGTGTGTAAGATCTGATCTATATTACTATTCAGCTGTTGCAGTTTCCTGACTGCAAGAGTTAAAAAATGAAATATTCACTTGATATATTCCATATTTAACTGATTAAAAAGAAAGAAAAACTGATAGACCCATATTGTGGTTTTAACATTTATGCAAGGGAGTTTATTCCCTTGATATGTTATAATAAGATTTATACAGCATTTGGTATGTGGAACTGCTATTGTTGTGGAATTATGATTTTGACATTAGACATTCGGGTGGGAAAGGTGTAATATATCTGTAAGGTTTCATTTGCAGCCCCCAAATGGGGAGATTTCTCTTCTCTTCCTGTCAAAACAGATGTTGATGGGAAATCTCACCAGTAGGGATACAGACTGCAACAAGGTTAGAAACTGAAGTACATTTTCTATGGGTTAATTTTACCTAATTTTTTAAAACTGTTTCCAACATGAAACTGGACTTATATTTACGTACAATTCCATATGTCTTTTCTCAACAGATGGCGATGAAGATGACAACAGATGTGGATGCTCATACAAATGTGGCATTAACAAAAGAGTTTTTATGTACTTGTACCCCTTTAATATTGAGTACAACCTCTTTGCTGCAGCAATGATCTATATCATGTGGAAGAATGTCGGACGCAAGATTGACGAAAATGCTTTTTTCCACCATGGGCTGGGGCCAGGTGTTCGTCAACACATTCCACTTCTGGGTCTTTTTTCTGGTTTGGCCATTCTGATTACAGGACTAGTAATGTTTATCTTGTATGAAGTGAGTAGAGATAATCCTCATAAACTTTGGGTATCTTTGACTGCTTTCTACTTCTTTCATTTGATCAGTCTTTTTCTTATGTGCCTGGCCAATGTTGTGGGAATCGTCATTTTCAAGCTGGATAAGAGAAACATGTGCAATCAGAAGAACCCAAGTCGGAGCTTAGATACGGTTCTACTTGTGTTGGCAACATTAGGCCAATATGGAATTTCATATTATTCTCTTATAGCGATGGTATCCACCGTTCCCTTAAGCCTCATGTGTGGTTTATCATTTTCCTATTCTGTACTGATGATTACTCAACACTTCCTTCAAAATGATTTTATAATAGAAGGACTGCACCGTCTTCCCCCCACCAACTTACTTAATGCTCATTCAGGAACGAGTTCTCCCATGCCTGTGGAACAACATGATTCTATTAGACGTACATCTGTGCAGGAGAATGAAAACAAATTGTCCCCAACAAGCCCTCCAAGGAATCAAAGAATGTCGAGAAGATCAACTCTGGTGGGAAGCATCAGGAGCCATCTGAAGAAAAGGAAAACAATGAAGGATGTTTACCTGTTTCTCTTCCTCTGTAACATTACAGTAAGTAATCCATGTCTTTGTGTCCTAGTCATAAACAGATCTATGCGTTAAGGTAAAAAAACCTTTTGGGTACCACTCCCACCTCAGCCCACTTATACTTAACTGGGCCTCATCTCGATCCAGCAATGTGCATGAGAGCCGCAGATCTTCTGGGCCTCTCTCTCCTCATTGGCTCACACAGCAGTGAGAGCCCTTGCCTCCTGCTGCTGTCAATTACAGCCAGTGAGTCAATGAGGAGAAAGTGGGGGATGGGGGTGAGCCACACTCTGTGTGCAAATGGGGGCACTCTGGCTTCAAGTGGTATACTGGGGAAGATAAAATTAGTTTATATACAGATGATATTCTTCTTTACTTAGGTGACACCCAACAATCACTGATCTTATTGATGTACTGTATATGATATCTTCTTTTGGCAACCTTTCTGGTTTTAGAATAAACTGGGATAAATCCATTCTGTTATCCTTAGACCCGTTAATGAGGGACCTGCCCTCCGTCACCTCTATGATTAAAATAGTTGGCTCCTTTAAATATCTGGTAGTGTTTGTTCACCCAACAGTCCCTAAGTATTTTGAATTAAATTTATCCCCACTACTGGTTAGATTTAAGTGGAAACTTAAGTTCTGGTGCAAGCTCCCTCTCGGGGTGGACGGCTGCTCTAATCTCATTAAAATAATTTGGACACCCCAATTACTGTATATACTTCACAACGCCCCAGTCTGGCTACTGCAGCGTTGGTATAAACAAATAGACTTCTTATTTTGGGAACTTATTCGGAAAACGAAGCCCCCACAAATTAGATTATCCACTGTTCAACTAGCAAAAGACGATCCAAAGGATCCTACCCAAGCAATCCTGCTTTCCCATAACCCTGATTATCCATTGCTTTCCCAACTCAAGGCTGATACGTTTGCTGCAAATCAGCAATACCCACACTACTGCTTTTTCACTGCCTCTGGCTACAGGTAAAGAACCTGATGAAGTGGGAGGGCTATAATAGCCATACTCCTTTATGGAATAACTAATGTTTACCAGAGCTCATTAAATTGCGGGACTTTTGGCTGTGGAGGGAGAAGGTTGTGATATATTTGTTCCAATTGTATGAGAAAGAAATGCCCGTAGCGAAATAAAGAAGAAATAGCGCAGGGCATACATGACTAGGCCCAGAGTGGGGGAAGGAAGAGCAGAAAGGGTTAAGGTAGCTCCAGGGGGATTTGTTATTGTTAGTGGGGGTAGCTGATTGGTAGAGGTTTGTGTAGGTGGGGTTTTGCTGCACCTTAGGGTGGGAGGTTCTGTGAGGGGGCGTCAGTTAGCTGGACGGCAAGAGTGTGAGCTTGGTGTCCGTTTCGCACACCTTGCTTCAGGCCACCTTTAGCCCTGCCATGGACGGCCTTTTGTTTCGGCTGCGGGAGGCAGCAGAGGACAGGGGGATGGACTGGCTGCTGAGCCGTGGCTCGGATCTCTTGCAGGTGGGCGGGGCCTCGCACGGGGGTAGCCCCGCCCCTCCTGGAGCCTGCACAACCATGGGAGCCCCGCTCGGGCCCCTCCGGCTCCGCTTGCAGGGCACTCCTTTGCCTCTGCTTGCGGGGAAGCCGGGAGGAATCCCCGCCATCGGCGGAGCTCGGTGGGCGGGGCCTCGCACGGGGGTAGCCCCTCCCCCCCGCCCCTCCTGGAACTCTGCACAACCATGGGAGCCCCGCTCGGGCCCCTCCGGCTCCGCTTGCAGGGCACTCCTTTGCCTCTGCTTGCGGGAAAGCCGGGAGGAATCCCCGCCATCGGCGGAGCTCGGTGGGCGGGGCCTCGCGCGGGGGTAGCCCCGCCCCTCCCAGAGCTCTGCACAACCATGGGAGCCCCGCTCGGGCCCCTCCGGCTCCGCTTGCAGGGCGTTCCTTTTCCTCTTCTAGCGGGGAAGCCAGGGGGAATCCCCGCCATCGGCGGAGCTCGGTGGGCGGGGCCTCGCGTGGGGGAAGCCCCTCCCCCCGCCCGCACAGCATGGAGTCAGACTTGGAATCTGCGGCTCCTCCACTGACAAGGTGCCGGTCAGGGAGGGAGCCCTGCGTGGGGGGCGCACAGCTGCGGCTGCCGGGCTGTCTTCTGCTGCGGCCGGCGGGCCCCCTGAGAAGTCTGGGGCTCTGGCTCCGGTGAGGCGGCAGTGTGGGATCGGCACTGGACGGAGTGCAGCGGGAGTTCTGCGGCTGCTGGGCTGTATACTGCTGCGGCCGGCGGGCCCCCCGACGGTCTGGTGCTCTGGCTCCACAGCAGCATCAGTGGAAGACTGGAGCTGGGCGGAGGGCAGCTGGAAGTGCTGCAGGTCGGAGCCCAGGGACGGCGGTGAGCGTGTCTGGTGCCGGGAGGCGGAGTCGTGTGCGGCACAGACCAGCAGGACCCGTGGCTCCTGGGACCGGGAGGCCATCTGAACAGCGTGCGGAGGAAGAGAGGTCGGAGGGCGAACTGTCGGAACCCGATGCGGGGGCGACGGCTGGCCGCTCTACAACGGTGGATCGTGAGCGCGTGGCTGAAGGGGCATCTCCTGGGCAGCCTGGTGAGTTACCTGTTCTGGGGTCTATCTCTTTTTCTTCTGCGTTACGGGACCTGCTGGGGGGTGGTAGGGCCGCTACGGTGGGCGCGGCCTCTGCGGCGTGCGCTGTCGGCATTCCCTCGTCGGGTATGGGTGGGGGTCTCGGTGATGTATTTCCGGTTTGCGGGACCTGTTGCGGCGTCTTGAGTGGGGCGGTGGTGGGGCGCTTGGGCCTGCCTCTGCGTGGCTCCCACCGGATGGTGGGGAAGGTTTCGGGGTTCTTGTACAGGACTGCGGGGACGTGCGGCGTCCGGGGGTCTCTTCTCCTCCGGGGTCTGGGCTAGGGGTTGTTCCGGCCACGACAGGTGATCGGGGTTCTGCGGCCCCCTCCGCGGTGTTGGGTGCGGTTTCGTGGGTGTCCGGGCCTGTCGGCTTGGCGGACTCAGCCTGGGGCGTAGTGTACGGGTGTTTTGTGGGCCTTTTGGGTGCGCACTTACAGTCGGAGGTACGGGAGCAGATTTGGAGTGGGGAGTATGTTGATATATTCTCACTCTTGCCTTTGGGGCGTTTTCCTTTTTGAAGGGTCCCGGGTTGACGAGAGTTGGCGTGTGGAAGCGGAGCTGTGGCGTTTTTTTTTTCGTTTTCTCCCACGTGCCTTTGCAAATTGGTTGCAGGCGTTCACGATCTTGGCTAGTGTGATTGGGGAGCAGGCTTCTGAACGTTGCTCGACACTGGTCTGTTACCTTGATGCCATTGGTGGGGCTCACAGGGTTTATGGGGGTACTGCGTGGCTTCGGTACGATGGCGGTTTAGGCAGCGGAGGGCGGTTCGCCAGTCGTTGCGCTGGGATCATAAGGCCATTGGCCTCTGGATGAGACTCCTGACACCGGCGAAGGCCCCTGGTTTGTTTTTTCAGTGCGGGGGCCGGCGGTTCGTTCTCCCCGGGACAATCGGCCTCCAGGCGTCGGGGGTTCTGCTGGCAGTTCCGAGAGGGGACGTGTCGATTTGGTGGGTCTTGCCATTTTCGGCACGAATATTCCAGGTGCGGGGGCTCCCATCCCTTGTCGCGCTGTTTCCAGTGGGGTCGAGGCCTTCCCGGAGAGCATGCTGGTAGGCGGGCCTACTCCGGTGCGAGTGCAAAGGATGGGGCCTTTCTTACAGAGGTTTCCTGATCGGGCAGCTTCAGTGCTGCTGACGGCGGGTTTTTTCGGGGGGTTTCCGCATCCCGTGTACTTGGACTTTGATTCCTTAGCTCGGCATTTGCGGTCGGCCTTGCGGCATGAGGGGGGGGGTTTCGGCTCAGTTGCGTAAGGAAGTGGGGTTGGGACGCATGGCGGGTCCGTTTGCTTGCGCTCCGTTTTCGGATTTGGTTGTTTTTCCCTTGGGGGTTGTGCCCCAGAAGGAGCCGACTGCGTTTAGGTTAATTCCCCACCTGTCCTTCCCTAAGGGAGGGGGGTCGGTGAATGCTGCTATTGATTCAGAGTCGTGTTCGGTGTCTTACGCATCTTTTGATGCGGCTCTTTTCTGGGTCCGTCGGTATGGGCGCGGTGCGCTCATGGCAAAATCGGACGTTGAGTCGGCGTTTTCGGCTGTTGCCAGTCCATCTGGACAGTTTTCGTTTTTTTTCTGGGTTGTCATTGGCAGGGCTAATTTTGCGTTGATGAGTGCCTTCCCATAGGGTGTTCTATATCTTGCGCTTTGTTCGAGCAGTTCAGTTCCTTCGTGGAGTGGGGTGGTGCGGGATGTCTCAGGGGTGATTTTCGGTCTTCCAATATTTGGATGATTTTCTTTGCGTGGGTCTGCCGGATTCCGGAGTATGGGCAGTTTTTGCTGGCCACTTTGCAACACGTTGCGGTACGTTTCGGGATTCCTCTAGCGGTGGATAGACCTGTGGGCCCGGCGACGGTGATGACTTTCTTGGGCCATTGTTTTGGATTCCGGCACGATGGTGTGCCGCTTGCCTGAGGTTCAGCTGGTGGCTCTACGGGGGGACCTCCGTGGGGTGCTGGGGCAAGCGAGAAATTCAGCTGCGGGCCTTACAGTCGTTGTTGGGCATAACTTAACTTTGCTTGTCGGATTCTGCCCATGGGTGGGGTGTTCTGCTGCCGGTTGGCGACGGCGACGGCAGGGATTACCTCCCCTTTACATTTTATTCGGTTGACTCGGGATCATCGGGAGGACTTGCATTTGTGGCACACCTTTTTGGCTTCGTTTAATGGGCGGGTTCTCTGGATGTCTGGCCCTGTTAGCTATTTTGCCTTGGAATGGTTCACGGACGCTTCGGCGGGCTATGGGCTTTTTTCCAGGGTCGATGGGGTGCGGCTTTGTGGCCTGCTTCCTGGCGGGAGGAGGGTTTTTCTTCGCGACTTGGTGTTGTTGGCATTTTTTCCGGTGGTGTTGGCGGTTGGGGTTTGGGAAAAGAATTTTTTCGATATCTAACCGTGCGTGGTCACTGTGCCGATTTGGGGGTGGTTCAGGTCATCAATCGGGTCTCAGCTTCTTCACGACTGGTGGTGGCCTTGCTTTGCCATTTAGGGTTGCGTTGTCTGCGTCTGAATGTTTTTTCTCCATGCGCTGCGTCTCCGTGGGGGTTGCTTACACCGTGGCTGACGCTTTGTCTCGCTTTCGGTGGGACTAATTCCGAGAGGTGGCGCCGGCGGCGGAGCAACGCGGGGTTAATTGTCCCGACGGGCTGTGGGAGATTGCCTTGGAGTCCTTGCGGGCTGGATCCGGCGTTCGGTGAGTGAGGCGACTTGGTCTGCATACTCTAGGGTCTGGCTGGATCTGCTACAGCGGGTTGAGATTGATCCCTGGGGGCCGGAGGTGGTTTTGGGGTGGTATTGTACTTTGTGACGGAATTTTGAGCGGGGGGTGTCGGCTGCTGCGGTGGGTTGCCGACTGGCGGGTTTGGCATTCTTCTTTCAGTTGCGAGGGTGTCTGGATTTCACTGAAGATTTTTGGGTTCGGCAGGCTCTCCGGGGTTACCGGAGCGCTCTTCGGTGTACGGATTCTCGTCGTCCGGTGTCTTTTCAGTTGTTGGGGTCTTTGTTTGTGCATTTGTGGTCTGTGTGTTCTTCGGACTTTGAGGTGTGCTTATTTCAGGCGGCTTTTGCGGTGGCCTTTTTTTGGGGCGTTGTGTATTGGGGAGCTAGTTAGTCCGTCCAAATCGGTTCTTGGGGGGTTATTGGTGGATGAGGTGACTGGGTGGAGGTGCTGGTACGTCGGTCTAAGACGAACCACTTGGGACGTGGTGGTCGTTTTTCGTTATTCCGGCTTCGCTGGTGTGCCCAGTGCGGGCGGTTCAGGAATTTTTGTCCAGTGGGGCAGGGGTGTTTTTTCAGGCACGCTGAGCGGGAGCTGGTGCGAGATTGTAAAGCTGGATTTTCTTCAGTTGCGGCGGGCTTATCCGGGAATGGTGGTGGTGTGGTCCGACATTGTCGCCCGTACCTCTTGGCGTTGGGCGCGGTCGGTGGAGAGGCTCAACAAGGCTCGGATCAAGGTTGACAGAGAGGTGGGGCGTTTCTTTCGTCACCATGGGGGGTTGGTGGTCCGGCACTTGGAGTTGGAGGTGGATACTTGGCGGTATCTCAGGTGTGATGGGGGTGCATTTTGACTGCGGTTGGGACGGATTTATGGTCCCTGGATCAGCAGGATGGCATACAGCGGGCTGTTCGTTTGTGGCGTGGCACGCATGGGTAAGGGCTTACCCAGTGTGCTGTGGCGGTTGTTGGTCTTTGGAGGCGGTTCTTATTTGGAAGGTAAACAACAATGGTGTGGGACCCATCCGTGGTATGGGATGCCCGGGGACATTCCCAGTTAACCAAGGTTTAACTGGAAGGTGGTGGTGCTGCACTGCGGATGGTATGGTTGTCTCCGAGCTGGTTGGTAGCGGCTGGAGGCCTAGTGTATATGGTTGCCCGCAGGTGCATTTCGGATCATTTTCGGGTGCCTTCGAAGACCAACAACAATTCTGGGGGTTTTTCTGTTATAAGGAATGGTTGGTGTATTGTAACTTGAGTTGTTATTAAAAGGCCATGTTGGCCATTTACTCCAAAATTGGTGTTATGTCTTTTGTTAGTAGAATTGGTTAAGGGGAAGGGGGTTGGTGCGGAACGGTAATGGTGGTAATGGGGAAGTGGACGAGCCTATCTCTGGTGCAATAGTCAAGAAATGCCCGTAGCGAAATAAAGAAGAAATAGCGCAGGGCATACATGACTAGGCCCAGAGTGGGGGAAGGAAGAGCAGAAAGGGTTAAGGTAGCTCCAGGGGGATTTGTTATTGTTAGTGGGGGGTAGCTGATTGGTAGAGGTTTGTGTAGGTGGGGTTTTGCTGCACCTTAGGGTGGGAGGTTCTGTGAGGGGGCGTCAGTTAGCTGGACGGCAAGAGTGTGAGCTTCCCTCCCGCCCTCCCTGTTTGGGTGAGTTTTGGGTCCCTCCGGGTAGAAGGGGGGGACTATGTTGGTTAATGGACGGTTGTTGGTCTTTGGAGGCGGTTCTTTTTTGGACGGTGAACATCACTGGTGTGGGACCCATCCGTGGTATGGGATGCCCGGGGACATTCCCAGTTAACCGAGGTTTAACTGGAAGGTGGTGGTGCTGCACTGTGGACGGTATGGTTGTCTCCGAGCTGGTTGGTTGCGGCTGGAGGCCTAGTGTATATGGTTGTCCGCAGGTGCATTTCGGATCATTTTGGGGTGCCTTCGAGGACCAACAACAATTCTGGGGGTTTCTGTTATACGGTCTGGTTGGTGGCGGTTGTTGGTCTTTGGAGGCGGTTCTTATTTGGAAGGTAAACAACAATGGTGTGGGACCCATCCGTGGTATGGGATGCCCGGGGACATTCCCAGTTAACCAAGGTTTAACTGGAAGGTGGTGGTGCTGCACTGCGGACGGTATGGTTGTCTCCGAGCTGGTTGGTAGCGGCTGGAGGCCTAGTGTATATGGTTGCCCGCAGGTGCATTTCGGATCATTTTCGGGTGCCTTCGAAGACCAACAACAATTCTGGGGGTTTTTCTGTTATAAGGAATGGTTGGTGTATTGTAACTTGAGTTGTTATTAAAAGGCCATGTTGGCCATTTACTCCAAAATTGGTGTTATGTCTTTTGTTAGTAGAATTGGTTAAGGGGAAGGGGGTTGGTGCGGAACGGTAATGGTGGTAATGGGGAAGTGGACGAGCCTATCTCTGGTGCAATAGTCAAAGGCTGGGAGACGGATTTGGGTCTATTAGTAGGGGACCTATGAGAGCAAGCACTAACCTCTCTTTCCCTGGTGCCTTTGTCCCCAACTCAGCGGCTCACCCAACTTTTCATCCTTCATAGAGTTTACCATACCCCTGTTAAAATGCATAGGTGGAAGCATAGGGACAAGGATGCATTTCCCAGATATGCTAGAGGTCCTTTAGGTTTTAATCACCTGATATGGCATTGCCCAAAACTTTATAGGTATTGGCCGGAGGTTATGTTCCCTACAGTATATCCTCTATATTTCAAACTACTCTACTGATAGATCATAAACTGTGTCTTCTCAATATCTTTGATGACTCTATAGTACCTGACCTGGTGGTGGATTATATAATTAGTCTGCTTTACATGACCTGGAAAATGATTGCCCAAAAATGTATGTTCTCTAATATCACTACAACTGTGGAAAAACCATGTTAATATTGTTATTTCCTGAGAAAAGCTTATATATTAACATAGGAATTGTATCCAAAAATGTGATAGATTATGGTCCCCTTGCCTGGCAATTCCTGGTCTGGCTACATTCCACCTGAAATCTGACAGGGTAATTTCCTTCTGAGCATGGAGTCCTCACATACATTTACAGTCTTGGCATTACAATCTTGAAGAGGTCTTATTTCAACACAAGGCATATGTAGCTGCAAGTATTATGGTCTATTTGTTCATGTTACGTTAAATTAGGTTGAGGTTATTAGATAGCTACGGGTCCATGTTCATACAGTGTACCTACTCTGCTGGGAATATATAAGTGACTTGATGGACGTAACTTTACGTTGTTAAAGTGCTCTTTCCTTTGCAAACCATATGCTTATGGAAGCTGTTTCTAATATTTCTGGATTACCTGAACTATCACTGTATGCTTACCTTTCTTTTTTGTGTATGTAGTGGTGCTAATGCAGCTGTGTGTGTATAAAAACTGAAAATGAATAGTAAAAATGATTTGATTTTAAAAAAAAAAGGGGGGGGGGAGGCAGGAGGGAGGATCCAGGGCCACCGGTGGGAGACCCAAAAAGAAGAGGATGCTCTGTGCATGACCATTGCACAGAGCAGGTTAGTATAACATTTGTTATTATTATAATATTTGTTTTATTACAGCCTTTAGAATCGCTATAGGTTGCAGATTAAGATGAAGCTTCATTCATCCTATTGTGTGCAATTCAATAATGCCCAAATATAAAATGCAGCGCTGTGTGGTGTTGCCCTACTATAGGCAACTTTAATAATATAGAAATAAAACCAAACATGAAATTATGGAATTTAATTCATAAATGAATGAAATGCAGTCCTGTAATAGTGCTCGCTGTTCTCCAGTGCAAATGATAGAAATGCGCACTAACCAGAAGCGTATTGGTAATACGCATGTGTATAAATATCCTGAAGAATCCCCTCTCTTTCTGGTCAGAAAATGGATAGGAGCTGGAAAATGTGGTGATGAAGCGCCCTCGTGTGGTGAAGATGAAGTCCCACAGGCCAGAGATATCCTTGCAGAGATGTGTGGATTAGGTAATTCCCCTTCTCTGGAGCTGGTACAAGGGTCACTCTGAGGCTGCAAAAGCTGAAAGGCTCCAGCAGAGGTCCATGTAGTTGTGTCATCCAACAGAGGCAAGTTCCAGAAGCTGGTCTCTTCAGGGCAAACCCCAAGTCTTTACGATGTAAATGTTAAGATAGTTGCGCCATTCCCACACCGTTCCCGGATGTTGTTATCTTCAGGGGTTCCAGGGAGACAGCCAAGTGAACCGGCTTTTTCTCACAGACTCTATGACCAAGGTTGAATTCAATAATGCCATTTCCCTTACATGATTGGGTTTTCAGTGTCAGCTTCACTAAGTGAACATCGCCTATTTCTTTAGGAATGTCCAGATGTAAACTTTTTGCACCCCCGGGCCAAATGTCTTTTGCTGCCACTCTCTTACCCAAGTTCCCTAGCTAGTAGGGATGCACCGATACCATTTTTTTTTATATAGCAAGTATGATTACCAATCCTTTTTTGTTTTGTACTCACTGATACCAGTTACCAATACCTGCTGGCAACTGTTCTGTTTACAGTTCAGCTGTTCAGCTGTCATCAGGGGAACCTGAGTGATCGGTTGTTAAGGATGCGGCACACTTAGAGTGAGGAACAGAAGTATTTGAACACCCTGCGATTTTGCAAGTTCTCCCACTTAGAAATCATGGAGGGGTCTGAAATTCACATTGTAGGTGCATTCCCACTCTAAGAGACAGAATTTTAAAAAAAAATTCAGGAAATCACATTGTATTATTTATAAAGAATGTATTTGTCTTGCACTGCTGAACATAAGCATTTGAACACCTGAGAAAATCAGTGTTAATATTTGGTACAGAAGCCTTTGTTTGCAATTACAGAGGTCAAACGTTTCCTGTAGTTCTTGACCAGGTTTGCACACACTGCAACAGGGATTTTGGCCCACTCCTCCACACAGATCTCCTCTAGATCTGTCAGGTTTCGGGGCTGTCGCTGAGCAACATGGAGTTTCAGCTCCCTTCAAAGATGTTCTATTGGATTTAGGTCTAGAGACTGGCTAGGCCACTCCAGAACCTTCATATGCTTCTTACGGAGCCACTCCTTGGTTATCCTGGCTGTGTGCTATGGGTCGTTGTCATGTTGGAAGACCCAGCCACAACCCATCTTCAATGCTCTGACTGAGGGAAGGAGGTTGTTGCTCAAAATCTCACAATAAATGGTCCCATTCATCCTCTCCTTAATACAGTGCAGTTGTCCTGTCCCCTTCACAGAAAAGCACCCCCAAAGCATTATGTTACCACCCCCATGCTTCACAGTAGGAATGGTGTTCTTGGGATGCAACTCATCCTTCTTTTTCCTCCAAACACAACGAGTGAAGTTTAGACCAAAAAGTTCTACTTTGGTCTCATCTGACCACATGACTTTCTCCCATGCCTTCTCTGGATCATGCAGATGGTTATTGGCAAACTTCAGATGGGCCTGGACATGTGATGACTTGAGTAGGGGAACCTTTCCGTGCAATGCATGATTTGAAATCATGACGGCGTAGTGTTCTACCTACAGTGACCTTTGAGACTGTGGTCCCAGCTCTCTTCATGTCATTGACCAGCTCCTCCCTTGTAGTTCTGGGCTGATTCCTCACCATTCTGACGTTGTGACGTTGGGACGTACGGCTGCCGTAACCGGCTGCAAATTTAAAATTTTTAAAAAATATAATTTTTTTGTAAGCAAATATTACATAGTAAAACATTGCTGTTTCAAACCATTTCACATACATTTTGTGCCTACTGCTTTGTCCTGTGCCCTGCCTGCATTTTGACTGTTCTTTCTGCCTGGAAACTTAGAAAAGTCCATGGCGTCCAAAAAGCGTCCCTTTATGTCAAAAGCGGTTTTAGACCAGCTAGAGAACAGCGATAGTAAATCAGAACCACTTGCAGAATTGAGTGATAATGATTTGTGGGGAAATTCGTCATCAGACACTGAAAACGGTTCTGCGACTTTGCTCAGCGATGTGCTTTTGGTTTGATTATATTATTGAATTAAATTTATTATTATATTATTATTTTTTATGATTATTTATTAAATTATAATTTATGATTTCATGTTTCAAGTTTTATCCTACCCGGGATGTTTACTAGACTCTTGTTCGGACAGATTTCAGTGAGTTTTTCCTAAAGATTACAGCCAACAATAAAAAAAATACATATTTCCATGCAAAATAATGGTACCGCTTTCAACACCAAAAATCTGAAATAATCATACCGCCAGGGAGGTTAAGACAGACAGGTGCTACTAAATTAGATTAATGAGTGGAGTAGAGGTAGGCTTTTTAAAGGCACAGTAACAGGTCTTTGAGAGCCAGAATTCTTGCTGTTTCTTAGGTGTTCAAATACGTATGTTCAGCAGTGCAAGACAAATAAATTCTTTAAAGATCATACAATGTGATTTCCTGAATTTTTTTTTTAAATTCTGTCTCTCAGAGTGGAAATGCACCTACAATGTGAATTTCAGACCCCTCCATGATTTCTAAGTGGGAGAACTTGCAAAATCGCAGGGTGTTCAAATACTTCTGTTCCTCACTGTATGGGTCCTTATGGATCACAGCAATTTTTTACATTTCTGTTGTGGACCTCTATGTTCTAGGAGAAAATGTGTCATTACTTAAGATAACAACATACAGTTGCAAGAAAAAGTATGTGAACCCCTTGGGATTATGTGGAGTTTTGCATGAATTGGGCATAAAATGTGCTCTGAACGTCATCTAAGTCACAACAATAGAAGAACACAGTCTGCTGAACATAATACTACACAAACATTAGATGTTGCTATGGTTTAATTGCACATAACATGTAAACATTCACAGTGCAGGGAGGAAAAAGTATGTGAACCTTTGGACTTAATAACTGGTTGACCCTCCTTTGGCAGCAATAACATCAACCAAACGTTTCCTGTAGTTGCAGATCAGACCTGCACAACAATCTGGAGTAATTTTGGACCACTCCTCTTCACAAAACTGTTTCAGTGTAGCAATATTCTTGGGATGTCTGGTGTGAATCGCTCTCTTAAGGTCATGCCACAGCATTTCAATCAGGCTGAGGTCAGGACTCTGACTGGGCCACTCCAGAAGGCATATTCTGTGCTGTTGCAGCCATTGTTTTGTTGAATTACTTGTAAGCTTTGGGTCATTGTCCTGTTGCATCATCCATCCTCTGCGGAGCTTCAGTTGGCGGACAGATGGTCGTACGTTTTCCTGTAAAATGTCTTGATAAACTCTGGAATTAATTTTCCCATCAATGACAACAATCCGTCCAGGCCCTGAGGCAGCAAAGCAGCCCCAAACCATGATGCTCCCTCCGCCATGTTTTACAGTGGGGATGAGGTTTTGATGTTGGTATGCTGTGCCTTTTTTTCTCCACACATAGTGTTGTGTGTTCTTCCCAAACAACTTAATCTTGGTTTCATCTGTCCACAGTATATTTTGCCAGTAGTGCTGTGGAACATCCAGGTGCTCTTTTGCAAACTTCAAACGTGCTGCAATATTCTTTTTGGACAGCAATGGCTTCCTCCATGGTGTCCTCCCATGTACTCCATTCTTATTTAATGTTTTCCTTATTGTAGATGTGTCAACAAAAATGTTAGCATGTGCCAGAGATTTCTGTTGGTTTTTAGCTGACACTCTGGGATTCTTCTTTACCTCATGCAACATTCTGCGCTGTGCTCTTGCAGTAATTTTTACAGGACGACCACACCTAGGGAGAGTAGCAACAGTGCTAAACTTTCTCCATTTGTAGACCTTCCATGTAAACCTTCCATGTGTAGACAGTCTGTCTTACCGTGGACACACGAACATCAAGGATTTTGGAGATACTTTTGTAACCCTTTCCAGCTTCATGCAAGTCAACAATTCTTGATCGTAGGTCTTCTGAGAGCTCTTTTCTGCGAGGCATGGTTCACATCAGACAGTGCTTCTTGAAACCAGTAAACCCAAAACAGGTGTGTGTTTTTTAAGGGCAGGACAGCTGCCAGCAACATATCCAATATCATCACACTGATTGGAGTCAAGGTTGGCTCACTCCTGGCTCCAATTAGCTCTGGGAGAAGTCATTAAGCTAGGGCCTCACGTACTTTTTCCTCCCTGCACTGTGAATGTTTACATGTTATGTGCAATTAAACCATGGCAACATCTCATGTTTGTTTAGTATTATGTTCAACAGACTGTGTTCTTCTATTGTTGTGACTTAGATGATGTTCAGAGTACATTTTATGCCCAATTCATGCAAAACTCCACGTAATCCCAAGGGGTTCACATACTTTTTCTTGCAACTGTATGTGTTTTACTATGTAGACAAGCTGTGCAGAGCAATACAAAGCAGCCTGTTTGTGCTGACAGGGGGTAAATCTGTGTTGTTTGATCACAAACCTCTCCCCTATTACTGTTCCTCAGCGATCATTGGGTGCTGGCGGGGAATCTCATAAAGTGGTGTGCTGGGCACCACACCTCTCCTTGGCCGTGCACCGAGGAGTCTGCCACCCCACTGTACCTGCATTTTCCACATGCAGGCCACCTAGATGTCACCGTGCACCCCCTTCCCTTGTCTTGGCAGGCACAGCATGGCCCCGAGGTTCCCGCGCTCTGCACCCTCTGGAGATATAGGCCGCTCTCCCTGTGCATGGCCGGAGTGAGAGGGTGGGGCTTGTTACCATGGCAACACGACGCCAGGGTGGTCATTGCCTACCAACCTGGGAGCATCCTGCTCCAAAGATAAAAGACCGGAGCAAGACCTGGGCAGGGATATCTTCCCCTGCTCGCAACCCAGGGTGCTGTGAGTGGTCTGAGCTGCGGCCAGACGCTACGGCCAAGCCGGACTTAACGCTTGCCTGCCAGAGCTGCCCCTTCTGCTGTGTGCCCACTGGACTTAACCCCTGCCAAATCTGGGTCAGTTTTTGTGACAAGGATAATAATATTAAATCCACTGACTATAAAATATAGTTCCACTGCTCATCTGTCAGGTCTCCCAAATCTTCTAACCAGCATGGTTTACATGGAAGATCTACATCCTTCTCCATTGCTACAAAATGCATACTGGCATATAACTTTGATATTAACCCTTTATAGAAGTAGCTCTTACTAAGGATTTTAAAAGGGGTACACTACTTCATTCCAGTGGCTTCATTTTGGACTGAGCTTCTAATGCATGTATCAACTGCAAATATTGGTAAAAGCAATTATTCGAGAAGCAATACTCATCCCTCAACTCCTGAAAATATTTCAATGTCAGAGAGGTATATAATTGTGAGAGTTGTTTGGCTTCCAGTTATTAACATTTTCTAACCCCTTAAGCTCTGGTAAGTTTTTTCTATCCCATATGGGGAAATATTCTGTAGACCCTGTGTATCAAAACAAAGAGCATATAGTCTGCCACAGCTTCAGTAATAAGTAAATTGTAGCGCATTGTGAATCGAATCTCAGTGACCCTACTTCCAAATAGTGGAATGAGGGCTACAAGCCAGCAATGCAAGCCCACTATAAAAAGAATTACCCTCCATCAATACACAGTTCTGTAAATGTTGCAGCTGAGCTGCTAAAAAGTAGATCCAAAGGCTGGGCAAAGCTAATCCACCCTTATCATTTGGCAACTGTAATGCATGAAAACGTATCCTAACTTGTCCCCGCCTCCACACTAGATCCCTAAACAGGGTATCTATCCTCCTAAACCATGTCCCAGCAATCCATGCTGGTGGATTTGGTAAAATATAAAGAAACAGAGGCATCCACATCAGCTTCATCAAGTTCAATCCGGGATCATACACAGAGCAGCAGACAGGAACAAGGTCAGGATCAAGCCGGGGTCATACACAGAGCAGCAGACAAGAGCGAGGTCAGGATCAAGCCAGGCTAGCGAGCCAGGAAGAGAGCCAAAGCAAGGTCAGGGTCAAGCCGGGTCGGTAAGGGGTAATCAGCAGTATACACAGGAACAGGGGGCTGACGATAATCCAGCACATATTGAGCAGAGCTGCAGTCCTTATAAAGGCCACTGAGCATCAGTAATTATTGCGCCCTGCGTGTGCCGGTGCGCTTTCGCGCACAGGAATGCGCAAATATGTGTCGCCCGCCTATGCACATGCGCACATTTTTGCGCAAATTGGAGCGGCCATATTGAGCATTGGCACATTTATCAGGGCTTCCTCCTGACATAGCCAGGGTGAGTCAAAGAAAAAAAGTCTGATAATTCATTATTAATCTTCACCCTTGTCTTAGGAGCAGTAGAAAGCAGCCTTATCCAATTTATAAAAAAAGGACCAAGTTTAAAGGCTGACAATACTTGCCACACTGTCAAATGCTTGGCAGCAGAGAGCGAATTTCTCTCGCCCCTTTCACATCTGTAGAATCTTTAAGTTTAAAAATACTCTCCTAATATTTAAGGTAGTTGACCTATCAGGAATAAGCCCAGATTGATCTTGATGTACTAAAGTATGTATAGCCTTACTTAATCTGGTGGCCAGAACACTCAACAAACACTTAACATCTGTACAAAGCAAGGAAATGTAGATATTTTTAAGCACAATAAAATTATGTGAAACTATGGACTATAGAAATAGAAAAATAAATTAAGATTTATTTAACCAGTAAATCACTAACAATGACGTATAACAGCATAAATATAAGAATAACTTAGACACAAAAAATATGTATTTCACAACTAAAACAATGACTTATATGTCTAAAATTGTTTACCTAATGTTAGGATAAATTGGATAATTTACTGTCTACTTGTAGGTTTCAAAAGCAAGGTACAGAGTACCAATAATCTAACTAACCCAGAAGACCAGCTAGGTGTGCATTTATCAGACCTTCTTCTGCAACAGAATAAAGGGGTCAAGTCTATCTACAGGCTATGATGATACAGCTGGATCTGATTACTTATTCCCTAGGTAGGGATTGTGATACTGTAAGTGGCAGGTAATGTCAAAATCTAGTAAACAAATAAGGAAATATATATAGATAAGTTATGCTGAGGAGTAATGATCAATATATGGTTTACACAGCAAGTGATTGGTGTTGTACTAAGAGCCACACTGCAGTAGGACCTTCAGGGAAATCAATTGAGCATCTCAGACTGAGAGCATGCTGTAGAAGAGCAAGCTAATGGTGATGAGTGCAGGAGATGATGATGAGGATAATGATGATGAAAGAAGATGCTGATTGAGGATTAAACTGAAGAGATTCTCTTATCTAGGGACTAGCCTATAGGGTTTAGTTTGGAATATTTACTCACATCTGATTGGAGAATAATATTAAAAATGTACTGATTGTTTGCATAGTCAGTGGTTTCACTTGCCCACCAGATGGCACTCTAAGACTAGAAGCCCTATATTAGGTCTTCTGGGAATAAATCTGGATTTCATTCAATTCAATCTTAAAAGAGATATATATTTATTCCTGGGTTAATTTAAATATGTCATTTTTCTTATAGGGTGTATATAGGGATATATTCCCTGCCATGTTTAATATTATTTGAAATATCAATCATTGGTGTAAAATCATCTTAATCATGTAACATTGGCTGAAGGTGTGTGATTTTATCCAGCAATTCATGTAAGGCATTAATTTTTACTCCCCAATGGATGTTTGTATACATTTTGCATTATTTTCCATCTTGCTTCTGAAAACATATAGATTGCAAAACACACATATGTTTTGTTATAAATATTACAGTAAAAAGCTAGTAGTATGATGTCTATACAGTATATGCAGAAAATGAAAGTGTTTTAATATTTTAAAAGTATGATTTGCAATAGGGATCATGAGGTTTGAATTATTTTGTTTTCATATTAGTAAATTGTAGTCCATTCACCCCTAATTAACCTTCCTTTATTTTTAAGCCCTTGCAGGAGCATTCCAAAAAGCTGTACCATGTTATTGTTTTCAATGTGTCCTTCAGTTGTTGATATTTCTTAATGGAGAAACAATAGGGGTCTCTATCATTAAAGTGTTGTTCCTAAATATCAAGTCAGAAACTTGTCTTCACTGATAAACTTTTTTTAATCACTTTTTCTGTCACTTTTTATATAGCATTTTTTTCCCTTTCCTTTCCTTTCTTTAGTCGGAGGAGTTAATTAGTCACAGGTGCTCCAGGTACTATATAACTTTCTGTAGAGCTCACTCTGAACTTGCTCATTCTTGAGCTTTTGTTTATTTTGCTTGCTGTTAAAAAAACCAGAGTAGAAAACAGGAGATTACAGGAGTCTACTTAACCTGTAAGTGACAACTGATATTTCCTATTATTAATATTGTAACTGGGATATGAGTGCTAGCAGGGTTGAAGGTTTTGTGCAGTGCATAGTGTGCCGCAGGTATGCAACAATGTAGCAACAGCTCCAGAATGGATACCGCTGCGACAGATGTGAGCGGGTTGCCCTTCTAGAGATCTGGAGGAGCAAGTTGCAACACTGGGCAGAACCAACAACCTTGAAAGGGGTGTTCTGCTCTCTGAGCAGGTAGCTAATGGTATTGATGTGGAGGGTGGAGGGGCTAATCAGGATTATCAGGTAGGAAGATGGGTTACTGTAACGAGAGGGAGTGGTAGCGGCTCACAGAAAAGAAAGGCCGGCCCTGGGTTTGTGTACCCAAACAGTTTTGCCAAGTTGGGTGAAGATGTGTGGGTGGCAAGCTCAGGGGTGGCAGCCCTGGATGTCACTGCTATCCCTAACAGCCGGGAGAGCAGAACATCTGGGAGGGTAGTGCAGGAAGGCTTAGACAGTTGATGGTAGTAGGGGATTCTATAATCAGAAGGACTGATAGAATAATTTGTCACCAGGATCACCTCAACCAAATGGTTTGCTGTCTCCCTGGTGCCAGGGTTCGGCATGTGGTGGACCGCTTGATAAATTACTGGGAGGGGCTGGACATGACCCAGCTGTCTTGGTCCATGTTGGAACCAATGACAGAAGACTTGGAAGGTGGAGGCTTCTTAAGAATTTAAAGAACTAGGCTGCAAGTTGAAGGGAAGGACCTCCTAGGTGATATTCTCTGAAATATTACCTGTGCTATGCGAAACTCAGGAAAGACGGGAAAATTAGAGAACTAAATGCATGGCTAAAGACCTGGTGTAAGAGGGAAGGATTTGGGTTTCTAGAGCACTGGGCTGACTTTTCATTGGGGTGCAACCTATATGCTAGGGATGGTTTGCACCTAAATGGAAGAGGGTCTGCTGTACTGGGGGAGAGATTTATGGGGAGGCTGGATTAGTATTTAAACTAGGATCAAGGGGGAAGGAAGAATTAGATTAGAATGGGACAGATAGATCAGACAGGGGACAGTCCTTATTGGTGGGCGGATTGACCCCTGTCCGACCACACGCCTTGAGGGGAGAAAGAGGTGGGGGATGGAGATGAGAAAAGGGGGAGGTGAGGGAAGGTGAGAGGAAGAGATGAGAATAAGAGGGGGTTTAGAGGAGGGGGAGAGAGGAGGGGGAAAGAGGGGGTGAGAGAAAGAAGGGGGTGTGAGAGAGGGGGTGGTAAGAGAGAGAGAGTGGGGGAAGAGGGGGAGGTGAAAGAAGGGTGAGAGAGGTAGGGGGGATTGAGGTGAGAAATAGGGGGGTGAGCGTAAGGGGGGGGGGGTGAGAGGAAGGGAATGTGAGAGGGAGAGAGGGAGGGTTAAAGAGAGAGGGGTGAGATAGAGGGGGGTGTGAGAGAGTGCGATGGGGTGAGAGAGAGAGGGGGTGAGAGAGTGAACAGAGGCTGCTTTGCAGGAACATTTGATGGAGCCTCTCATTAGGCCCCCTGACTGAATCGTCAGTCCACCCCTGTATGGAACATGTACTGGCTGGGCTCCCTTTTTTATTGATGGGGCCCGAGCCCCCTACAGGAGGCCCAGTGGTACCCCCTTAACAGGCTTGGAAAAATCCATATGTAAATGCGTAGAAAACTGGCTAAAAGATCGTATTCAGAGAGTAGTGGTTAATGATTCATACTCTGAATGGTCTGGGGTTGTCAGTGGTGTACCCCAAGGTTCAGTGTTGGGTCACTTACTTTTTAATATATGCATAAATTATATATTTTACCTGCAATTTTACCTGGAATTTCGCTGCGATTTTAACTGTGACTTTGCTGCGACTTTGCTGCAATTTTACCTGAGGTTTTGCCACAATTTTACCCCAAAATTTTCCACAATTTTTGCATGATTTTACCTGGAATTTTTCAGCGATTTGTACCCGCAATTTTGCCATGATTTTACCACTTTTTTTGTATAGGTCATGTGCCTAAAAAATGCATCAAAACCATAGCACCTGTGCGTTTTTAATGCTTTTTTGCTGCGTTTTCAATGCATTTCAGGCCTGGTTCACACCAATGCAGTTAGTGTTCTGTTCATTTTGTAGTGCGTTTTGTATTTTTGCACACGCGTCTTTAACATGTTTATAGATACATTTTTTAATGTTTTTTTTTTTCTCAACTTGTTGCTGGGCTGCTAAATACAAAATTCATCAAAAACGTAACGTGTGTGTTTTTTAAGTGTTTTTGCTGAGTTTTCAATGCATTTCAGGCCTGGCTCACACTAGTGCAGTTTGTGTTTTGTTCATTTTGCAGTGCATTTTGCATTTTTGAATGCACATTCTTGATGCTTTTCGCATTTTCTGAAATTTTATTTTTTTTGGTTAGCTTGTTGCTGGGCAGATTAAAAACGCAAAGCACATCAAAAATGTAACGTGTGCTTTTTTGCTGCATTTTCAATGCATGTCAGCCCTGGTTCAGTTCAGAAAACCACAAAAACCAATGCGTTTTGTCTGTTTTACAGGTCGGCCAAAAGTTTTTGGTTGTCGCACGTCGTGCAATTTTGTTTGCACGATCGCAACGTGTTTGTGGCAAAAACGTCCCGCATTTTCAAGTGCCTTTGAAATGAATGGCACGTGAACAGGCAATCACACATTTTCACAACATGTTTTCAAATCGTGGGCCCATAATTTGAAATGTTCTATGTGAAAATATGTGACTGGAGTCCTAATCTGTGTTTTTAATTTGCTCAGCAACAAGTTGACAAAAAAAATGCACATACAAAAATGCAAAACGCACTGCAAAATGAACAAAATGTAAGTTGCATTGCTTTTTGCATTTTTATGAACCAAGCCTGAAATGCATTGAAAACACATAGAAAATGCAAACGTGTTATGTTTTTGATGTGTTTAGCATTTTTAATCTGCGCAGCAACAAGCTGGCTGTTGTGTTTTTGATGAATTATGAATTAATAATTCATCCAGCAGTACCTCCAAAAATAATATATTCTGCCAGGTAACGCCTGGACAATTAATTCAGTCAGCTAAAGGTGCTTGCAAATATTGCAAACATTTTTAGAATAATTTAACTGACTTAAATAATAATTCTTAGTAATTAAGAGTCAACCAAAATCATTTAAAACACAGATTAGATCAGTGTAATTCTGGACTACAGATTATGAAATAAATTATTATTTATTTACAATAAGTCACATAGAAACACATAATGTAATAGCTTGAGTGTGATGCACATAGACCCCAAGATAGTTTGCATAAACTTTAAAAATGTTTCCGTATCACTAGTTTACATATATATATATATATATATATATATGATAAATAAAAGGAATAATTCATTTCTCGCCCTAGACAAAATAACCATCAATAGCTAACTATCAAACAATAGTCTGTGTTTTACAAAATGTCAGAGGTTATTCCACTGCAGAAGGAAGAAGCGCCAAAATGCACAAAACCGTATGCCAACATGGCCCAAGAACAAAATAGGAATAAGAATACTACAAAAACTAAACTATATAAAGGTGGGTGATTATTTTATCATAAGGAGACAATTAGGTTACCACAAAATGACAAAAAAAAAACTTATTAATTTGGTCAAGCCAAATTACCAAAATAGAGTTGGAATGGAGTTGAGCTCTCACAAAATGGCGAGTGGAGGCTAGAGTTGTGTGCCAGATATGCAGTAAGAGGGATGGTCAGATGGATAATTGTGTCCCCATTGGAATGTTGTGATCAGATGGATGGGGTTTTATCTTGTGAAGGTGTCAATGAATCTGATGATATCATCTTATATGATCTGTCTACGCGACTTTCCCTTTTATCTGTTGGCATACAATACATTTATAAAATTAGCATATACCAGTCTAAGACATATCCCTGTAGGTGTTACCTAGATTGGTGACTTTGTCTCAGACTCCACCTAATGTTTGTTTTAGTATTACCATCATTTTGCCACTGAGTGTCACTCTAAGATAAGTCCTGACTATTTTGAGTTTCCTTGAAATTGAAGTAACTCATTTGTTATAAGGAAAGATTAATTTCAGTATAACAAATTGGACTTTGTGAAAACTGTATAACTGTCTTGAAGGGTAAATTATGCAAAATCTTAACCAAAAGAATTGTAGTTTAATGTACACTATATTGCCAAAAGTATTGGGACACCTGCCCTTACACGCACATGAAGTTTAATGGCATCCCAGTCTTAGTCTGTAGGGTTCAATATTGAGTTTGACTACCTTTTGCACCTATAACAGCTTCAACTCTTCTGGGAAGAATGTCCACAAGGAATGTGTCTATGGGAATGTTTGAGGTCAGGCACTGATGTCAGATGAGAAGGCCTTGCTTGCAGTCTCCACTCTAACTCATCCCAAAGGTGTTCTGTTGGGTTGAGGTCAGGACTCTGTGCAGGCCAGTCAAGTTCCTCCACCCCAAATTCGCTCATCCATGTCTTTATGAACCTTGCTTTGTGCACTGGTGCGTAGTCATGCTGGAACAAGAGAGGGCCATCCCCAAACTGTTCCTACAAAAGGTGGGAGCATGAAATTGTCCAAAATGTCTTGGTATGCTGACACCTTAAGAGTTCCTTTCACTGGAGCTAAGGGGCCAAACCCAACCCCTGAAAAACAACCCCACACCATAACCCTCCTCCACCAAACTTTACACTTGGCACAATGCAGTCAGGCAAGTACCGTTCTTCTAGCAACCGCCAAACCCAGACATGTCCATCAGATTGCCAGACAGAAAAGCGTGATTGATCACTTCAGAGAACACATCTCCACTGCACTACAGTCCAGTGGTTGCGTGCTTTATACCACTGCATCTGGTGCTTTGCATTGTACTTGGTGATGTAAGGCTTGGATGCAGCTGATCGGCCATGGAAACCCATTCCATGAAGTTCTCTACGCACTGTTGGTGTGCTAATCTGAAGGCCACATGACGTTTGGAGGTCTTTAGCTATGGACTCTACAATTAGCGACTTCTGCGCACTGTGCGCTTCAGCATGTGCTGACCCCACTCTGTAATTTTATGTGGCCAGTGTTAATATTCAGTATTCCTTTCTTACATCTTACATTCCTTTCTTACATCTTTGATGCATTTTGCATTTTTAATCTGCCCAGCAACAAGTAAAAAAAAAAAAAACTGCATCAAAAAACACAAAGCACTGCAAAACTGACACAATGCAAACTGCATTGGTGTCAACCAGGCTTAAAATGCATTGAAAATGCAGCAAAAACACATACGTGCTGCGGTTTTGCTGCATTTTTGAGTCACATGACCTATGAAAAAGGCACCCTAAAAGTGATAAAATCTCTGCACAATTTGCCGGTACAATCATGGCAAAATTCTGGGTAAAATCACAGTTAAAATAGTGGCAACATTCCAGGTAAAATCACGGCACAATCACAGGTAAAGTCGCAGCAAAATTAAGGGTAAAATCGCAGCTAAAATTGTGGCACAATCGCAGGTAAAATCACAGCAAAATTCCGGGTAAAGTTGAAGCAAAATTCTCGGTAAAAACAAATGCAAAACGTGTCGCGCTCCACTAATAAATATGCAATATGCTCGACAAACTTATTCATAAACAATATAAAATTCAAAAAACCTTTTTCAAAAAAATTATATAACATGTGTGAGTCCAATTTTAGTGTGCAGTCCTTCAAAAACTGCGTGTTTATTTTAAGACACAATCTGTGTTCTTTTTACGTATCTTCCTCTAATGAAACATAAAAAAAAGGTCCACAAAAACTTTAACTTATGTACTCCTTCACCAGTGTGCGCTTACCTGATTTATATGACCAAACCGTCAAGTGAGGTCATAAACAGCTTGTGTCCCTTTAATTGGACTTGGAAATAAATGGATTTAAGTATCCCTATCCCAGATGGATTGATGGAATATTCCCTTTTTCCAACAGTAGGATTCACTGTTTCCTATGAACCTTTCCTCCTGGAGTTGGAAGGATGGAGTTATCCCTCTCTCCTCTAGGGGGATCTCTTCACTCCTTTTTGGCTTGTTGCTCCATGAATGTAGATGTCATGCAATCAAAGAATATAATATAGTGCCTTATCACCTTTAAAATGTATTTATTTAAATGTATTATAGTGCAATCACATGGCAAA
This sequence comes from Staurois parvus, assembly GCF_062004578.1. Taxonomy (NCBI): domain Eukaryota; kingdom Metazoa; phylum Chordata; class Amphibia; order Anura; family Ranidae; genus Staurois; species Staurois parvus. The sequence goes on along the minus strand of NW_028318609.1, from coordinate 1,885,286 downwards.
CGTGATAAAACCGCTTTTTGGTACAATTTTAATTGATCCTCTGTGTCACGACACTTAAAAGAAAAGATACAGCAAGTATAAGCAGTGTGGATAACACACACAGGATGAGTTAAAATTGCAACAGAATCCCGGGTAAAATCATGGCAAAATCGCAGTCAAAGTCCAGGTAAAATCATGGCAAAATCGTTACTAAAATCAGAACTACAGTGGGGTGGGGCCAAGACCAGGGGAATAGGAGGAATAGCAGCCACTGGTTTTACAAACAGGAAACCACAGGGGATTAATGGTTTCATTAAAAAATCATCAGCTTATTCTAGAGCAACTACTGAATGACCCAGAAGATGGAGGACATATTCAGTGAAGGTAGAAGATCAGCAGCAAGGACATGGAATAAAGTTGTTTCCCGGAGTTCTGCTTTAAGTGTGGAAATATTAAAGCAAACATCTGGCAGACATACAGTACAAGACACAAATATAATCACTAATGCATCATTAAATGTGTTTTTTTTTTTTTTTTTTTTTTTTTAAATAAAAGCAGCTGTACCCACATGGAAGAAAAATATATTTTAAATATATTTAAAAAATATTCTTCCAAATATATTGACATATATTTGAAATACTACAATTTTGGCCGTATTCAATATATTTCAAAATATAATTCAATAAATATATATATATACATATACTCTATGTTGAAATGCGTTTTTATTACAAAATATATGAAAAATATTTTTAAAAATACATTTTCAAATATACTGTATGCCTTTAAAAATACATTTCATTTACATTTTTGGAATGCATTTACAAATAAATGTAAATATATATGTTAAAATGACTTTTTTATATGTGAAAAATCTTAAGAATATATTTAAAGTATATATTTTTAAAAATATTTTTCATATATTTTGTAATATATAAAAAACGCATTTCAACATGCAATATGAAATATATTGAATATGCTATTATTGTAGTATTTCAAATATATCAATATATTTGGGAAGAATATTTTTAAAATATATTTCAAATATATTTTTCTTCCATGTGGGTAAGTACCTGCATTTGACATGGTGTCAGCCTCTTGCAGTCCCTGTACAGCAGGATCGGAGAGATGAGATCATCATTGTGCTGCTTCTTCTTTCACTGTCTAGTCGCATTCTATGGAAGGTCCAGAGTAACTTGGGCTCAGGGAAAGAGGCTTGAATGATGCTTAGGGTGGAGCCTAGCCAGTGACGTCACGCTGTTCGAGCCACGCGGAGGCCGGCGGCCATCTTTGAATCTGCTATATCCCTTTACATGTGAGTGTATATCTGCTTTGACAAATATCAATAAAGAATCCAAAATACTACACTATCAAAGTTTCTGTTTTGGGCTCGCTGCGCCACGAGCCCCCCCCCCCCTCCTTCAAGATGGGTTCCTATTTTGACGCTCTATGCGTAAACTGGTGGGATTCCTAACTAGACATCTGAGGATTCATGATACATGGATGATGACCCCCTGCTGGATGGATGAGTTACCACAGTTGGAATAGATGATATGCTGATCACCTACCGGGCTGCTGGTTTGCCAGATGATCTCCAGAATCTTCCCCTTCCAGGAGTGGTCTGATAACTCAAATGTGCAGATGTGTGCGCTATCTGGTTAGTGCATAATATATATCCACTTAAAGCACAGGAATCACTAATAACGTTATACCATCACGTCACGGGATGTGATAACTTACAGATATCAGTCACTATATGCACCTTATAGTGTCACTGCTATAGACTCTATTTATTACTGTCGATTGATTAATGCTGGTTATACTATTGATGGTTTTTATTTATGTTTTTATTCTTAGCGCTATTTAGCGCTGCATTTCTATATCATCTTGTTATATATATATACAGGTGAAACTCGAAAAATTAGAATAGCGTGCAAAAGTTCATTTATTTCAGTAATGTAACTTAAAAGGTGAAACTAATATATGAGATAGACTCATTACATGCAAAGCAAGATAGTTCAAGTCGTGATTTGTCATAATTGTGATGATTATGGCTTACAGCTCATGAAAACCCCAAATCCACAATCTCAGAAAATTAGAATATTGTGAAAAGGTGCAATATTCTAGGCTCAAAGTGTCCCACTCTAATCAGCTAATTAAGCCATAACACCTGCAAAGGGTTCCTCAGCTTTTAAATGGTCTCTCAGTCTGGTTCAGTAGGAATCGCAATCATGGGAAAGACTGCTGACCTGACAGTTGTGCAGAAAACCATCATTGACACCCTCCATAAGGAGGGAAATCCTCAAAAGGTAATTGCAAAAGAAGTTGGATGTTCCCAAAGTGCTGTATCAAAGCACATTAATAGAAAGTTATGTGGAAGGGAAAAGTGTGGAAGAAAAAGGTGCACAAGCAGCAGGGATGATCCCAGCCTGGAGAGGATTGTCAGGAAAAGGCCATTCAAAAGTGTTGGGGACTTTCACAAGGAGTGGACTGAGGCTGGAGTCAGTGCATCAAGAGCTACCACATACAGACGGATCCTGGACATGGGCTTCAAATGGCGTATTCCTCCTGAACAACAAACAACGTCAGAAGCGTCTTACCTGGGCTAAAGAAAAACAGACCTGGTCTGTTGCTCAGTGCTCCAAAGTCCTCTTTTCTGATGAGAGCAACTTTTGCATCTCATTTGGAAACCAAGGACCCAGAATATGCAGGAAGAATGGAGAGGTACACACTGCAAGATGCTTGAAGTCCATTGTGAAGTTTCCACAGTCTGTGTTGATTTGGGGAGCCATGTCATCTGCTGGTGTTGGTCCACTGTGCTTCATTAAGTCCAGGGTCAACGAAGCCGTCTACCAGGAGATTTTGGAGCACTTCCTGCTTCCTTCCGCAGACGAGCTTTATGGGGATGCTGACTTCATTTTCCAGCAGGACGTGGCACCTGCCCACACTGCCAAAAGCACCAAAACCTGGTTCAATGACCGTGGGTTTACTGTGCTTGATTGGCCAGCAAACTCGCCTCACCTGAATCCCATAGAGAATCTATGGGGCATTGCCAAGAGAAAGATGAGAGACATGAGACCGAAAAATGCAGAAGAGCTGAAGGCCGCTACTGAAGCATCCTGGTCTACCATAACACCTCAGCAGTGCCACAGGCTGATAGCTTCCATGCCACGCCGCAGTGAGGCAGTAGTTGCTGCAAAAGGGGCCCAAACCAAGTACTGAGTACATATGCATGCATATACTTTTCAGAGGTCCGATATTGTTCCATGTACAATCCTTGTTTTATTGATTGCATGTAATATTCTAATTTTCTGAGATTGTGGATTTGGGGTTTTCATGAGCTGTAAGCCATAATCATCACAATTATGACAAATCACAGCTTGAACTATCTTGCTTTGCATGTAATCAGTCTATCTCATATATTAGTTTTACCTTTTAAGTTGCATTACTGAAATAAATGAACTTTTGCACGATATTCTAATTTTCCGAGTTTCACCTGTATATATGAGGATGAGTTAAACGCATATATTTTATGCATAATTCTATTTTGACATATATGCATGTCCACTGTACATACCTTATTATAAGATTCAGTTTAGTATTGTTCTAGATAAATTGTGATGACATAATGCATACGTTCTATGCATGTTCTATATTTGGACATAAACACATAGGATATACACATGTCCTCCTAATTTGCTTTATTATATGATTTTGTGTGATGTTGCACGGCACATGAGAGTTTACCACTAGGAAGATCTAGCACTGTGCGGCACTGACTCACTCATACTTATTTCTTTTTTTTTTCTTGTGGGAACACAAAGTGTGAGCAGCAATACTAACATTCGTGTTATATAGCTTTTAGATATATTTTTCTTTCATTAGTTTGCACTGTTTTAGGGTGATTGTGCTGAGGTTTTTTCACTATTTTATAAAAAAAAAGATTTCTTATAACAGTGATCATCACTGTTATAAGCAATCAGTGTAAAAAAAACATCCCTGATCTTCTCCCCGAAGTAGTCCAGTGTCACTATGGTGACACTGGACTACTCTGATGACAGTATGTAAAAAAAAAAAAATAAAAAGAAAAAAAATGTTAAATTAACATTAATATTATTTTTTTAACATAATGTCACCAGTTGGTATCCCTGATCACTGCAACACCAGTCTTCAAAAAACATGCCATGCCTCTTACTAAATATTTCGGACTGTCTACTTTCTTAAAAGGGGTCATTTGGGGGGTATTTGTACTGTCCTGGCATTTTAGGGCCTCAAGAAATGAGATAAGCCTTCAGTACATTGGGAATAATAAATTTGCAAATATATATACACCATAGTTTGTAGATTCTTTAACTTTAACACAAACTAAATAATACACACACAAATGTACCAGACTACATTGTGGCCTAAATTTAAGAAAGATTATTTGTTTGTAAAATTTTTTAACAGAAACCAAGAAAATCCTGTTTTTTTTCAAAATTGTTTGTATTTTGTTCCATTTTTATATAGCAAAAAATAAAAAGCCCAGTTGTGAGCACCAAAAGAAAGTTCTATTTGTGTGAAAAAAATATATATTTAATTTGGGTACAGTGTTGCATGATCAAGTAATTGCCAGTTTAAAGTAGCACAGTGCTGAATAGCAAAAAAAATGCCCTGGTCATGAAGGGGCTAAAACCCTATGGAGCTCAAGTGGTTAAAAAACATCTTTGGCCTTTATTGGGCTCTATATCCATATTACAGTAGCGAAAAAAAAAAAAACACAAAGTATTCTAGGAAAGTTTTCTTATGTAAGAAGAGAAGCTGGAAGGTGGCTTAACAGGAACAGCCTCAAAGGTGGAGATTTCCCTAATTTTTGGTGATAATGATCCGGTGATCTGACGCTTACTTGGAGCTGTCCCTGGGAGCAGAGAGTGTCCTGTGAGTGATTGGAGTTGCCTTGTGTGCCTATGGTGTGCCAGATGATTCCGCTATCCTCGCCTACACCCAGATGACCACACTTGGATATTATATATACATGCGCATATCTTTTGCGCTTCTGGTGAGTGCATTCACATTACTGGTCCATATCACAGAGATCACCAGCACGGATCACCTTTTATATTTGGACTTTTTGCATTTTATCTAAAAACGCACTTTAGTCACTTTATATCAGTTGCCTTTATTATCTGTATGCGTCATTTCATGACGGCTCACTTTTTATATTTTAACACCTTTTAGTGCTTTATAGTGCCCACTTCATTATCAATATTATTATTATTTTTTTTTGTGTTATTTTTTTACTGCAACTTTTAGCGCTGCATTTATATTTATTGGACTATTTTGAGGTTAAGAGGTTTTACCTTTGATGCTAGCTGCTTATTTGACCTTGCGCTCGCATGCTATCTTCTTATGTAATCCTACTGACTGCCCCATTATTATCACCACCATCCTCAAAGATGGAAGATCAATCTCTTCAAGAGAGGAATGTTATCAGGATAAGAAGGAGATAATAGTTTATGGGTAATACGTACATTTTTTATTCACTTAGTTTACCTGAAATGAATCTGCAATATTAATTGAGAACAAACTATCATGCTAATGATACTATAAATGATTTTTTATAGCAGTTATTTATTAACCTGCCTGTCATATTTCCACAGTTCTGGATTATGCCAGCCTTTGGAGCTCGGGTCATGTTTGACACAGGACTGGAGGTGAATTTTTATGGATTTTCTATGTGGGCCATAATAACCAATATCTGCCTCCCCTTTGGAATTTTTTACCGGATGCACTCTGCTGCCAGTTTGCTTGAACTATATAGCATCGCCTAGAAGGTCTACAATATTTTCTGCTGTCTGGAATACAAGACTTTTCTGTACCAACAACAACTTGAATGGCTAATGTGTCAAAAGATCTTGGAGTTTCAAAAGGAGAAGAACCAGCTCAGATGAAAAATGCTTGTGAAAAATATGGATTTTGTTTGAAGTACTGTATTTTAGAGCCACTGATTGAGTTGTTACGGGTCTAGAGAAAATTGTTCTGTTTTAGGATATACTTTGCATACCCTTTTTTTCTTTTTCTGCAGACAGTTTTGTCAAGAGGCTTCTCTTATAATAGGCCATAGGCCCCTTCACACGGACATTCCATATGTCCGTTTTTCATCTGTCCGTTTATGGATGAAAAACGGATGCTGATGTATTTCTATGGACTAGCGAAGGGGTCTCCAAACTTTCTAAGCAAAGGACCAGTTAACTGTCCTTCAGACTATGGGGGGGAGGGCGAACTGTAGCTGGTGGGAGTAGAAAATGCCCCGGCACCAGTGCCCCATCATCGGTTTTAATAGGAATAATAGTGCCCCATTGTTGATATCAGTGAGAAGAATAGTGCTCCAGTGTTGATATCAATGAAAAATATAATGCCCCATTGAGGGTGTCAGTAGAGGGAATGGTGCTCCATCGCTAGTGACAATTGGTGGAATAGTGTCTCAAGAGCCAGATAAAGGTAAGTAAAGGGCCAAATCCAGCCCCCAGCCCACAGTTTGGAGACCATTGGACTAGCAGATGTAAACTGATGACCATCTGTTTACATCTGTTAATGTCTGCATCCATTAATATACTTTTTTTTTTTTTTTTTTAATTGCAGCTTACAAAACATACAAAAAACCTTTTTATACATACTCATCTACAATTTATAAAAAATTTTCCAACCCCCTTAACTGTTAGGTCAGTGTTATGGAATAGGCACACCCAAAGGTCTTTACTTATTTCTTCTCCTGTGATTTCTCCTATCTGTTGAACTACGTCTCGCCAAAACGCCTGAATTTGGGGCACTCCCACCATATACTGTATGTATCATTGTACCCTCCCTCCCACATCCCCTCCAGCAAAGACATGAATTCTCTGGATGAGCTCTACTGAGTGTATTATACTATCTTGTTAGCAATGTATAATTCATCTCAACAATATTTATATCAACTGCCTCATGTGCAATTTCAAAAATTTTTCTCTACTGATCACCTAACTTTGTTTTCACTTCTTTCTCCCATCTACTCATAAACGGTGGTACTACTGTTTCAGCCATAGCAGTCAATGTCCTATAAATTCACGAAGTGCAATGTTTTTGTGTTCCTTTTAAATTCAGTAACTGTTCTATTGGATACAATTTCTTAACCTTTCTCAGTGGTTGTGGGAGTGAACCAACAAAATGTCTCAGTTGAAGTTACCGCCACTCATGCATCCTCCGAATCATTTCTTTTTTCTGCTTCAACTCCTGTAAAGTGCTTAACTCCTCTTCCTTCATAATATCCTTTATCCATGCATTCCCATCTATAATCCAATTTCCTGTGATATTGGTCATCCCTGGTGGGAAATAATTTGTTCCCACCAATGGTATTAATTGAGAGTTGTACCCCCATCCATTTTGTTTGCGCATTACATCCCATATCCTAAATAAATTCTTAGTAAAAGTGCTCGTATTTACAGAAATCCTTCAGTGTTGTTGTGGAACTCAAATTACTTTATCTAACTGTACATCACTCAGTGTCCATTCAACCTTTTTAACGTTTGTATTAAATCTGGCAGCGTTATTCTAGGGTTAACCACATAAAATAGCATGTCGTCTGCATACGCTGCCACTTTATGTTCTACTTCTCCTATCCGGATCCCTTTTATGTCTACACTTTTCCTTAAGATTGCTAACAGTGGTTCCAAAGTTAACACGAACAAAAGAGGTGAAAGTGGACAGCCCTGCCTCGTTCCATTGTACATTTCAAAGGGTCCTGACAATGTACCATTGATCTTTACTGCTGCTGCCGGGTGGCAGTACAAAGATTTTATTCATTGAAACATTTTGGGCCCAAGCACTATTGCCTCTAGGGTACTCATCATAAATCCCCAATCTACCCTGTCAAAAGCTTTTTCAGCATCTATCGACAGGAATACCACTGGGGATTTCTCTTTCTTGCCTTTTTTGTAAGAGTAATAGCGATCTCAGTCCATTATCTCTGACTTCCGTCCCCGGTATAATCCCAACCTGATCTAGATGTATCAGTTCTTTGGTTTTTTATTCACCCATATGTATCTCATTATTATTCCTAAACCTATTAGCAATAATTGTAGCATATAATTTCATATCTACATTTAATAATGAGATTGGTTTGTAGCTGGGACATTGCGACAAATCTTTGCCTTCTTTTGGTAATATTGTAATATGTGCCATCAGCGACTCTCTTCTCATCTGTCCTCCTTCTCCCAGTGCATTCATATGAATAACCATTTTTGGCACTAATAGTTCTTTAAATTTCCTGTATTATCTCACTGTGAATCCACCTGGTCCGGGGCTCTTTCCTGCTGCTGTACTCCTTATCGCAACTTGTACTTCCTCTTGTGTTATTGGTCTCTCTAATATAACCCATCTTTCTTGATCTATTCTAGGTAATCCCGCCTCTTTTAAATATGTGTGAATTTTTTTGTTTCTCTCTCCTTCCAGATCTTTCTTTTTGGATTTAACTGCATATAAGGAACTATAATATTTTTGAAATACACTAGCAATTATTTTAGTTGGTTACACTAATTCTCCTGTTTCATTTCTGATTTTCTCTATATAATTTATTGATTTCGTTTTTCTTACTAACCTTGCCGAGAATTTTATCCCAAGAATTTATTTCCCCACTGATATCTTTCTCTAAGCACCCTATTATACACCTTATTTGTTTCTTGTTCTAAGAAATTACTTAGTCCCTCTCTCTTTATAACAATCTTATGTTGTACCTCTATTTCTGTTCTCTTTTTATGCGATTGCTCCAGTGTAAATAATTCCTCTATTAACCTTTTTATCCTTTCTGAGCTTTTTTCTTTTTTTCTGCTTCTATAGCGATCAGAATGCCCCTTATATACGCCTTGTGTGCCTCCCATACTGTGGCTGCCGAAATACCCTTCGTTTCATTCGCTAGGAAATATTGTTCTCTCTCCTTTTGTATTCTTGATCTTGAATCTATTTCTTGATCTTGAATAAGTGTCTCATTTAATTTTCATGCATATGCTTTATTCTGCACCCCACTCACTTTCAATCTCATCGTAACAGGAGCATGATCAGATAAAGATACAACCTCTTTGTTGGAATCTACAACCAGCTCTAATAATCAATGTTCTACCTTAATGTAATCCAACCTAGACTATGTCGCATGTGCAGGGGAATAGAACGTATAATCTCTCATTCCTGCATACTTAATTCTCCATACATCCACCAACTGATTGATGCAGCTTCTTTTTGACAGCTCTCAGATCTCTACCTCCATCCCTCTACCAACGCAACGTATGTATCAATCTGAGGGTTCATACAAAAATTAAAGTCTCTTGCTACAATAAATACCCCTTTCTTAAAATCCATCAGTTCCCCCAGGATTTCTTCTAGGTAAATCGTTGGATTCTTATTAGGGCAATATATATTAGCAAGAGTACATTCCATTTCATACAGTTTCCCCCTTAAGAATAAAAACCGACCCTAAGGAACCACCCTCCTCTCTTCTATTCCATTAATATACTTTTTTTTTGAACGGAAGAAAACTCTATTGTTCTTCCATTAAAAAAAATGGAACGGATGAAAAATGGATGTAAACGGATATAAAATGGGTGTAAACGGACAACATATGTAAACTGATGTAAATGGATTAAAAACTGATTCCTTTTTTTCTTGGAAAAATCATGACTGAACTGATGAAAAAAAAATGGAACACCCATGTGAAAGGGCCCATACTGGAGAATTTTTTCAGTGGGATTGGTCTGAAGCAGAGGAATGCTTAAAACTGCTATACTCTACAAATTATGTTTTGACTAACTACTCTATATTGTACCAATAAACACTGTGAAACACTAAATTGAGACATTTTGTTCTATTAATAGGACCAAGGATTATGGTTTACATGCAGTATATTTTAACATAAAAATGTATGCATTTTTATCTGATATCAATATAAATCCATGCCTGACTCCCTAAAAACTATTTGAGGTGGAAACAAGAAATAAAAGGATGGTAGCAGATTGCAATGAAGTATAAATGACAGGAAATTGGATGCGATTGGGTAGACATTAGCACATTTAATTCTTAAAATATTGAAAATAATAATTTTATAAAAAATAGATAAATTCAAAGTTCTCCCATACCAGGAATTCATCTTCTATAAAAAAAAAACTAGAGTTAATATTTTCTTTCAAAAAACCAGTCTTTAATTTGGGGGGGGGGGGTGTTTATGGCTAAATCTTCTAAAGCTGAATTACCGTATAGCCAGAGCAAGATTCTGGAAGATGATTTGATTCAGTCAATAGGAACCGTTTATAAACAGATTGGGGTTTATTCCTAGAACTGGTTAGCTGAGAATTTTGTGCACTTCTGCATGGAAACCAATCAGCTTCCAGGTTTTATTGCTAAAACTTATTCGAATGAGCAGAGGTTAGAAGCTGATTGGCTACCATACACAGCTGCACCAGATTCTGAGTAAACTAGCTTTAGTAAACCTCCCCCATTGTGTCCAGATCTATTCAAATGCTACCAGGTAAGCAATTTCAAAACTACTATTTGAAGAAAGAAAGGTGTGACGAGTCATTTGATAACCCTTTTCAGGGTAACCCTCCAATATCAAAGTTCACAGAATAGCTTACTCAAGTTGCTGCCTTCTCCCAATAATTTATTGAATTTCACTAAACTGAGTCTCTCGCCTTTACCATAATTCATTGTCCTTTTAACTTATACAATAAAAAAAACACTTGTCAATACCTTTTTTATTAGTTATTTTCAGTCACATGACTGTTGATCCTTTACAATCACTTGTTTCTGTGGGTTGGCTCTAAGAAAGATCCTACGTCACTTCTAGACTGTGAGGAGAGAAGGTGATGTGATGATGTCTCCATTTAATTAATGGAATAATAATGCTAGTATTGTAATGAATGGGGTGATATGATGACATTGCCATTTAGATAACTGGGAAGGCACAGATTTGTGGGCCAACAATGCAAAAAATGGATTAATGGGACCATGGCATTGCCAACCAGGCACAGGAAATATGCCAGGGGGACTGGCAGGATCAACAAGCGAATACTTCACAACCAAGAGGACCTTAAAAATATCATATTTAGAATAGTCGTAAGGAAGGCTTAGTGGTTAAAGTGGTTCTAAGCATAAATATATATATATATATATATATATATATATATATATATATATATATATAAATGTACATCAAATCTTCATAAATATATACATATCCAATTAGACAGTGTTTAGTTCTTTCTAAGGTGAGTACCTCCACCTTAGGTTGTAAATTCACTGAACCTCTCATTTAGTCTCTCTTTCTCAAGACAGGCATAAAGAGTGGTGACTCGGGTGAATGCCCTCTGGTTAGATCATTGCTGATCCTCTGACTTTGGACTCATGCACACTGGACATTTTTACAGCTGCTGTTTTCGGCTTTTGACATTTTTTTCTACAGCCAGTAAACCACCCAGCATGTTCTCCTGTGTCCATGCACACATAGACTCTAATCAACAAATTTTGTCAGGGACGTTTTTTGGCTGGAAAAAAAACCCAGGACTAATGGGTTTCTAGAGGAGTTTTTTAATGGTAAAAACTCTCTAAAGCTGAAAAGCGTGGTAAAACGCCGCAAACCGGCGTTTTTGGATTTTTTCTGACCAAACAAATGCTAAAAAATGCAAACGCAGAAAGACGCGGGAAAACACCAATGCAAAAATGCTAAAAAAAGCTGAAAAACTCATGTTTTTAACATGACTTTACACAGCTAATGTTACCAGCGTTATCAAAATGTCCAGTGTGCATGAGGACTAACTGGTAGCCTCTCCAGGCCCATGAGACGAACAGATAACAGGCACAAAAATAGAGCAGAAATACACATAAGGTAATGTAGTTTAACTACTTCTAGTCCGGATCAATTCTGACATTCCACTCTTACATGTAAAAAAAAAATGTGTTGGTAGAAAACTGCTTAGAACCCCCAAACGTTATATATTTATTTAGGCAGAGGCCCTAGAGAATAAAATGGTTGGTGTTGCATATTTTTATGACACACAATATTTGCACAGCAATGTTTCAAACTCCAATTTTTGGGAAAAAATATATTTTAATTAAATTTAAGGCGCAAAAACACAATATAATATCCAATTGTTTGGTAAAATATAAAGGATGATGTTACACCTAGCATATAGATACCAAACATGTCACTTTAAAATTTCATACTCCGTTGGAATAGCACCAAACGACACTACTGAAAAATCTCCATAGATGGCGCTTTAACAGCCTTTTCAGGTTACCACTTTAGAGTTTCACAGGAGGTCTGGTTCTAAAATTATTGCATTCGCTCTGACATTCGTGGCTATACCACACGTGATTGCTGTTTACATGTGCGTGCAGGACTGACATGCATGTTTTGTGCATGAGCACGGGAGGAACGAGGGCACTTTGAAAATGTTTATTTTATTATTTATTTTATTTAAACTTTTTTACACTTTTTTTTAATTACTTTTATTTCTATCACAAGGGATGAACAACATGCCTTGCAATACAGGTCCTCTTTATGGAAAGAACAGGGGTCTAGTAGATCCCATATCTCTCCTTTACCCTCCAAGGCATCTGATCAAACTGAGATTGGTTTAATCAAGTGCGCTCACAAGCCAGTAACAGCTTGTCGCTTCTGGTTTCTGACATCACACAGTGGGAGGAACAATATCAGTTCTTTTTGCTATGTCCCAGGAAGTAGATGTCGCTTATCGCATCCTTACCAACCTCCCCTATGGGACCAAAGAGCCTGGGAAAGGCGGCAGTGGCGGGGGACCCCTTCTGCTTCCTCTAAAAGTAATCCTGGGGCTCTATAGCCGCTAGGATTACTTTTACATTGAAGAGAATCGCGGGCTCTAAAAAATGATATCCCGGACATCGCTGCAGCTGTGGATATGTTGTATGGACAGGAAGAGGTTCAAAAAGTTTTATTTAAAAGTAAGATTGCACTTCCTAACAATTATGCAAAGTACATCAACGGAAACCAACATCAGCACTGTCCTAGGTAGCAGGCACAGACCTCTGATGGAGCTCACTTATTGGCTGACCACTGTATAAGAAGGCATTGCTCCCTGCTCTCCCACACACCACACGCTGTCAGATGCTGTCAGACTCTGTCCTCAATGTGTTTTGTCATAAGACATCTTTCTTAAGAGGAAAGAAATACATTAACATCCTAAAGCTTATATGAGATTTTATAAATTGCAAACCTCCCTGAGATGACAAAGAGTGACACCTCTTATCACAAAGTATGTAGGCAAAGCACACACCTCCACCATGCCTCCAGTTGCACAGACTATGAAGAATTTGTTCATAAAAACGGTTGGCTAATCCTGGAGTTACATTTTTTAACACGTTTCCCTTTATAAATGTAATAATTTGGGGCTTGCCAGAAAGATAAATATTTGAGGAGCAAAGGAGACTCGGTTTAAAAGGCAGGATAGTTCCTCCAAATTTAGTCTACATTAAATTTACTTTAATACAGACTAAAGCATTTAGCATTAAAATTACACATACTTTGTAAATGGAAAAGTTTCAGATTTAAAACAATGATTTTTTTTTAATGATAATACCTGCAGAAGCAATAATTATTGTGTATCTTATTTTCCAAAGGTATTGTATAGCTCAGAGTATTTAAGGAGAACTCTTTTTCATGCTTCAGTTTGCTTACACAGGGCTTAGGACTTGCCCTGTTTGACAGTGAAATGCTTGGTGACCGGTCCAATGGAGAAAGTCACAGTTTCCTCTACACGTAGAGGTATGGGTATCTCTCCCTTGCTCCTACAGGCTGAAATGCACAGTAGGAAAGTGAAGAAAAGGTAAGTATGTGCTGCTGCAAAGGGGGGAATAAAACAAACCTTATGCTCTGTTAGAATTTAAAGCCCAGTTTGGAATTTTACTTAAAGTGGAGCTCCACCCAAAAGGGGAAGTTCCGCTTTAAAGACTGGTTCCCCGCTCCCCATTAAGGATAGGCACCTTTGGGGGGGAGCAGGTACCCGAATTTGACAGGTACCCACTCCCACTTCAGCTCCGATCGCCTAGGCCAGGGGTAGGCAATCTGCGGCTCTCCAGCTGTTGCAGGACTACAAGTTCCATCATGCCTCTGCAAGTCATAGCTGTAACTGTCAATTTTGCAATGTCTCATGGGAAATGTAGTTCCACAACATCTAGATAGCCGCAGTTTGCCTACCCCTGGCCTAGGCGATCGGAAGTGGAAGGTGTCCTCCCTTCCTCCCTCCCCGTAGTCTTTTGGGACACGTGACAGGTCCCAGAAAACTACAGGACCATTTAGAAAGCGCAGCGCTACTCGCGCATGCGCAGTGGGTACCCGGCTGTGAAGCCACAAGCTCTCACAGCCAGGTGCCCACACTGAAGATGCCGGCGCCCAGGGAGAGAAGACGGCCGGTAAAATGGGCTGCAGGGGACACACCGCAGGACCAAGGGACAGGTGAGTGTGTTTTTTAAAAGTCAGCAGCTACAGTTTTTGTAGCTGCTGACTTTTATTTTTTGAGTGGAACTCCACTTTAACATTAAGGACTTGACTTACATACAGAGGTTTTTTCTACCACATTAGATCAAATAATATAAATATCATTATATACATAGACATCTGTATACAACAGTGATCTCCAAACAGCAGCCATATACGGTCCTTTGCCTGGCTTAATTTGGCCCTTGGTTCACTATTCCTCCCACTGATATAAGACACTGACCTGTGACCCGACTTCCCTCGTGTCTACCATTTTATGTCTGATCTGCCTGGCTGTGGCCATCCCCACATGGCAGAGAAATATATTTCCAATATATTTAGAAAAAAAATTATATATTTAACATACAGGTGAAACTCAAAAAATTCAAATATCGTGCAAAAGTTCATTTATTTCAGTAATGCAACTTAAAAGGTGAAACTAATATATGTGATAGACTCATTACATGCAAAGCAATATAGTTTAAGCCGTGATTTGTCATAATTGTGATGATTATGGCTTACAGCTCATGAAAACCCCAAATCCACAATCTCAGAAAATTAGAATATTGTGAAAAGGTGCAATATTCTAGGCTCAAAGTGTCCCACTCTAATCAGCTAATTAAGCCATAACACCTGCAAAGGGTTCCTGAGCCTTTAAATGGTCTCTTAGTCTGGTTCAGTAGGAATCACAATCATGGGAAAGACTGCTGACCTGACAGTTGTGCAGAAAACCATAATTGACACCCTCCATAAGGAGGGAAAGCCTCAAAAGGTAATTGCAAGAGAAGTTGGATGTTCCCAAAATGCTGTATCAAAGCACATTAATAGAAAGTTATGTGGAAGGGAAAAGTGTGGAAGAAAAAGGTGCACAAGCAGCAGGGATGACTGCAGCCTGGAGAGGATTTTCAGGAAAAGGCCATTCAAAAGTGTTGGGGAGCCATGTCATCTGCTGGTGTTGGTCCACTGTGCTTCATTAAGTCCAGGATCAATGCAGCCATCTACCACGAAATTTGGAGCACTTCATGCTTCCTTCTGCAGACGAGATTTATGGGGATGCTGACTTCATTTTCCAACAGGACTTGGCACCTGCCCACACTGCCAAAAGCACCAAAACCTGGTTCAATGACCGAGGGATTACTGTGCTTGATTGGCCAGCAAACTCGCCTGACCTGAACCCCATAGAGAATCTATGGGGCATTGCCAAGAGAAAGATGAGAGACATGAGACCGAACAATGCAGAAGAGCTGAAGGCCGCTATTGAAGCATCCTGGTCTTCCATAACACCTCAGCAGTGCCACAGGCTGATAGCTTCCATGCCACACCGCATTGAGGCAGTAATTGCTGCAAAAGGGGCCCAAACCAAGTACTGAGTACATATGCATGCTTATACTTTTCAGAGGTCCAATATTATTCTATGTACAATCCTTGTTTTATTGATTGCATGTGATATTCTAATTTTCTGAGATTGTGGATTTGGGGTTTTCATGAGCTGTAAGCCATAATCATCACAATTATGACAAATCACGGCTTGAACTATCTTGCTTTGCATGTAATGAGTCTATCTTATATATTAGTTTTGCCTTTTAAGTTCCATTACTGAAATAAATGAACTTTTGCACCATATTCTAATTTTTCGAGTTTCACCTGTATATTTACAAATTATTGACCTACACTAATATATTTAACATGTATTCTAAAAAATTTAAATTTAAATATATATTTTTTAAATATATTCTTCAGATTTTGTTTTTAACATGCATTCCAAAAATGAAGATTAAATGTATTTTCAAAGACATATATTTGAAAATGTATTTTTTAAAATATTTTTCATATATGTTTTGATATATAAAAAAAGCATTTCAACATACAATGTGTGTGTATGTTGTGAGAACTCGCTTCAGATGGTAGAGCTTTTTTTAAAAGCACACAGCAACTCGCTTCTTATTAAGGGCCTTTTTGACCAATTTTATTTGAAAGAAAAAGTTCCTTAAATCTTCC
This sequence comes from Staurois parvus, assembly GCF_062004578.1. Lineage (NCBI taxonomy): Eukaryota > Metazoa > Chordata > Amphibia > Anura > Ranidae > Staurois > Staurois parvus. The sequence continues at coordinate 1,868,800 of NW_028318609.1, read as the reverse complement.
CACGCAGGGGTATCCACATCAAACAAATGCAAATGATATTCAGCCTTCTGGCTGGTACACCGATTTCCGTCTGTCTCCTGCAGACTCTATCCAAAAATGGCTTTCCCGCACACAGCTAGCCAATCGCACACAGCTTGTCTGGCTTCCACCTCTACTAGGTGAAGCCCACCTGACTCCAAGGCAGAGACCTCCTGTCTGCCATAGTGGATCCCTCCTGTCTGCTGGGGTGGAGCCCAGAACCATGGCCCGGCCTCCACAAAAAGGCCTGCACACAGCTGTGCAATCAGCACGCCAGCTGCTCTCAAAACATGGGCCCAGGATTGGAGATTTCCTCCCTCCCAAATCTCTTAGACATCTCCAGGCTACAGGTCCCAAAGCAGGCTTTACAAACCAAAGAGGAAACTTATAAACCAGTTTCCTCAGCATGATGAGAACTGCCTGGAGCCCCTCAACCTGTATGGTTGAGAATCCTGGGTCTCCATCGTGATTTCCACCGTGGCAGGATACCACACTGCCACATATCCCCCCCTTTGTTTTGATCCCGTAGGGGGCAGAACACACAAGCCCAAACTCTTTAATTTGGCACCTCTGTGCCAGCCTTCACCCATATGAGCCTATTCCTGACTGACATTGCTTTCAAAGGGAAACTTTCCTTCCTGTCTTATGAGGCGACTTTCCCTGTGTTCTCCTACTACATGGACGCGACCTCTATAAAGACACTGTGCCTTTTTACGAGTTCGCTTCCAAAAGCGTTGCCTCTCTATTTTCCTAGGGGCCACCCAAGTCACCTTACTATTAAGGAATTTCCAAAACTTGGTACCTTTCTGAGGATGAGGATGATGCCTGAGTTTTAGGAGTTGGATAACATTAAAGCTACGCTGCACTTTCAACAGCCGGTTTCCTTTTACCTTTGAAAGGGCCACGCTTTTAAACACAAAAAGTGTGGGTTCTTTTATTGGGGTTACCTTAGACCCTCTCTGCATTCTATGTACAGGCATCTTCTTACTGACCAAACTTAGCTCTGCTTGTTTCCCCACGTAGACTGCATGCTTCCTTTTGTCACTGAGATTCTCAGACAACAGCAATGTCCTACTCTCCTTCTGAAGGACAGACCGATTGTCTTTCCCTTCAGATGTTTTTATGTCAGGGGACCTCTTTAAATATTCCACTTCCTTCAAGTTTTCGCTCGGGGGAGATAAGCCATTTAAAGTTTCCCTTCCCAGACTACCCTCCTGAACCTGTAGGGGGCCTAATTCTACTGCAGCTTTTATCTCAGCTGTGACTACCACCTCCTTACCCGTCACATCACATGTTTCAGGGTTATCAGCACGCATGTCCACATGACCTTCAGGTCCATCTTTAGGCTTATGGTCACCCACAGAAACTAAATGATCGACATTTACTAGTGCCTCGCACTTTTCCTCATCATATTTTTCAACATTTACCAGTGCCTCGCACTTTTGCTCATCATCATAAATATCATCATTTACAAGGGCCTTGCATTTTTCCTCATGGTCAGAAACATTAACACCTTTGTCAGAACTCATTTCAATGTTTGGCAGGGCAGTGTCTGGAGACCGAGCGCACACAGCGGAGTGGTTGTCTCCCATGGCAACGTCACTATCCACCAGCCCCACTGGCACATGAACCTCTTCCAGCAGCTGTCCTAACACCTGACCATCATAACATAATTCTACATTTGGTTTACTGACCCCAATCACTTGATTTGTGCCATCTGACACTTCCAACAACACCAGCTCATTTGGTATCACACTATTCATTACCACACCATTGGATCCTTTGTGGGTTGTGGGCACGATCTCTGCTATGTGCTCAATCTCACTTGGCCCGTCCATATTGGGAGGGAGACCATCTGCAGCAACAGCAAGTGCGCCCTTGTCTATAAGCTGCTCTGCAGTCCCTCCATTTAGCACAGCAGAAGTCGTGTCCACTCCATTGTTGGCAACAGAGGTCCTTTTCAACAAAGCCAACAGGTTTTCATCCCATCTCTCCCAGTCTACTTTCTCTGCGCTCCAATCAGGAGGTACTACGCAGTACTGCACCAACTGCCGGAGGAGACACAGGACAGAGTGGCTCAGCAGCCGAAGACACATCACATATCTCACTTTTGTTCAAACCAAACTGTGGCACTAAATTTGTAACCTCAACAGGTTACAATACTACACCCTCACCACCGTACTCTGATGGCGCTTCATTCAACTCATGAACATTTCCATACATTCTATTGTCAGTACTGACAGACTCCATTAACCCATTTTCACCATGAGCATTTTCAAATATTTCAGTTTTAGCATTTAAATCATTTGGTTCAAGTACTCTCTTGTCCAGAGCAGCACCATAGTTGTCCCAGGTAGCCTCTGGCTCCAACACACAGAGCTCCTAGGAGGTTTCCATGGACACCTTTGCAGCCCTGGATACTGTTGCCAAGGGCAACATCATATCTTTACTCATATTCACATCAACACGGTTATCTCTAGTGAGCTGTGCTAGCCCATCACCAACCATAACATTACATTTACCAACCGTAACACTTTTGTCGGCATGACCATCAGCATTCTCATTGCATATAGACATGACTGTGGCTTTTGCAGGTAGTCCCTGGCTATTACCCAGCTGAGCAGCCTGTGAGCCATGCCTCACCGCACTCCCTCTCTCTAAAGGAGCAGTATTTTCAGTTTTAGCAGCTCCATAGCTGACCTGGGAAATCCTCTGCTCCGTCCCTGCGGGCTCCTGGGAGGTTTCCCTGGGCATCTCTGCAGCACCTATCACTAGGGAGCATGGTGACAAGACAGTTTTGGTCACCCCTAGTCTAACTTCCCCAGCCATCTGCTGGATTATAGCAGGCACCTGCAGAGTCCCCATGTCCTTTTCCATATTTAGTCCTGCTGATCATTGGGCTTCTCCCTGTGCCTCCCCACTACTTAGGGTAGCACACAGCAGTCAGTCCATGTCCACCTGTATTGTGGAACTCCCTGAAGGACACACTCTCACTTCCTTGGAATCAGTCCCACAAACCGAAACAGTCTTACCATTTCCTGCAGCAGGTGTCATAGCCTTCACTTGAGTGCGTAGTCTCTCCTCTGTGCTGTCTCCACAGGCTGACTTCCCCGTGTGGTCATGGGGCAACACTGCAGCCATTCTGGACCAACTTACACCCCCTGCAGGTAACACCAGATCCCTGTTGCTAGGGGTAACAGTAGACTCGCTCTCAAAAGGCAATTGGCTATACCTCATGTCGGATGCAGACTGTTGTTCTGGGCTGACCACTTCACCTAAGCGGCCGTAACACAAAACCTTGCATTTCTCTGGCTTTCTGATCTCTTGGCCTTCCAGTGACACCTCTCCTAACCTGGAGCATTGCTGGCCAGCCATGACACACCAAACTTCCCCTCGAAGAAGGATTTCCTCTTTAAAGGTGCAGTAGTCATCCTGGTCCCAATCCATGAAATGGTAAATCGACCGGAACTCCCTCGGTAATAAGGATTGCAGCAACTCTGGCCACCGGTCCCTAGGCCATTTTCTCTGTGTAACCTTTTTCAAAGTTTTCAAGGAAGTCCCCAACCCCCTCTGTAGGTAGCATGGGTTGCATGTAATCCGAGGCCGAGAACTCAGCACCTCTCACCGTGGACTTTACATTGCAGCTATTGCTACGAGCAACCACACTTCTCTCAAACTTGTGGTCAGCCTGTCGCTCCTTCCTTGCACTCAGAGCCAGCTTGCTAAACACAGACGCAGTCCTTTGCTTTGCTATGCAACTTTGCAATGGAGGCTGAGACAAAGGGCATGTGGAGACAGTGTGCCCCCACTCCCTGCACCGCAAGCATCGCTCTTGCCAGCGTGTCTTGTCCAGGCTCTTCACATTGCATCCTTTTTCCAGCTTAGGACTCTGCACATTCATAGCTGGTCTCCTTTCACCAGTGTTGCCAGGAGCAACAGCATGCATTTCCCACTGTGGCAAACTCTGTTCAGCCATGTATGGGGCTTGTTCTGGTGATAACAACCCCTCCAGCCACAGGGCTCTGTCTCTCATTTCAGCAAAACTTGCTTCTTTTGTTTGCTTTGACTGCCCCATCTTCACAGTCACTTCACAATACTTTTGCACAGTCCAGCAACCAAGAAATGAAGCACTGTCTCTTTAAGGCAGGTTCTCCTCACCTGCACACACAAATTGTGCTGTCCATTGCACATAAACACAGTTCATATAACTGATGAACTTACTTCTTTTGCAGGGATCTCCAATTCTGCCCGCATCCTCCACCATATGTGAGAACTCGCTTCAGATGGTAGAGCTTTTTTAAAAAAACACAGCAACTCGCTTCTTATTAAGGGCCTTTTTGCCCAATTTTATTTGAAAGAAAAAGTTCCTTAAATCTTCCCACACAGGGGTGTCCACATCAAACAAATGCAAATGATATTCAGCCTTCTGGCTGGTACACCGATTTCTATCTGTCTCCTGCAGACTCTATCCAAAAATGGCTTTCCCGCACACAGCTAGCCAATCGCACACAGCTTGTCTGGCTTCCACCTCTACTAGGTGAAGCCCACCTGACTCCAAGGCAGAGACCTCCTGTCTGCCAGAGTGGATCCCTCCTGTCTGCTGGGGTGGAGCCCAGAACCATGGCCCGGCCTCCACAAAAAGGCCTGCACACAGCTGTGCAATCAGCACGCCAGCTGCTCTCAAAACATGGGCCCAGGATTAGAGATTTCCTCCCTCCCAAATCTCTTAGGAATCTCCAGGCTACAGGTCCCAAAGCAGGCTTTACAAACCAAAAAGGAAACTTATAAACCAGTTTCCTCAACACGATGAGAAGTGCCTGAAGCCCCTCAACCTGTATGGTTGAGAATCCACCGTGGCAGGATACCGCACTGCCACAATGTATATATATATATATATATATATATATATATATTTATTATGACCAAAATTGTAGTATTTCAATTATATGTCAATATACTTGGGAAGAATATTTTAAGAATATATTTTAAATATATTTTTCTTCCACGTGGGACCCGGCTTGCCTGACCCTGCATCCTGCTCATCCAGCCTACCCTGGCAAAGTGTCGGCTACTACCCACGCAGATCACTGGACTGACCATAGGCACTCATACCTCGCCATGCTCTCGTGGTTACTCTTCCACTATTAGTGGCCCTTGAGCTGTACGAGAAGCCTTCCTCTGCACTTCAGGCTCACTAACCAGATATGTGACAGCATTAGAACAATAAATCTGATCTCAAGCCATAATTCTATATACAGAGATGACATACAGATAAGGAAGTTGTTTTACCTGCCAAAGGATTTATCTGTCTATCTAGTTCTGAGATTTACACAGCTCTGTTACACTGCCCAAACCTTCCATACATTGCAGAAAGACTTAATTCCCCCTAAGTCTAATGTCACCATGCAGCAGGCTCCCTTGTCGCTGCACACAGCTTTCTACCCATACCTCTGTACAGGCTTTCTGTTTGAAAGCCATAGGAAGTGTCATTGAGCTATGAGAGTGATCACCAAGGCCACTGCTACAGTGGCAGACAGGATTTGAAGTTTGTTCATTCAAAGAGGGGTCCTGTGTATTGATGGTGGTAGTATGGGAGAGGGGTGCTGTGTATTGATGGGGGTAGTATGAGGGAAGGAGGTCTTGTGTAATGATGGTGGTAGTATGGGGGAGGAGTCCTGTGTAATGATGGGAGTAGTATAAGGGAAGGGGTCCTGTGTAATGATGGGAGTAGTATGAGGGAAGGTGGTCCTGTGTAATGATGGTGGTAGTATAGGGGAGGAGTCTTGTGTAATGATGGGGAGTAGAATGAGGGAAGGGGATCCTGTGTTATTATGGAGGTAGTATGAGAGGGGGTTCTGTGTAATGATGGGGGTAGTATGAGGGAAGGAGGACCTGTGTAATGATGGGGGTAGTATAGTGGAGGGGGTCCTGTGTAATGATGGTGGTAGTATAGGGGAGAGGTCCTGCGTAATGATGGGGGTAGTATAGGGGAGAGGTCCTGTGTAATGATGGGAGTAGTATGAGGGAAGGTGGTCCTGTGTAATGATGGTGGTAGTATAGCGGAGGAGTCCTGTGTAATGATGGGGGAAGAATGAGGGAAGGGGGTCCTGTGTAATGATGTAGGTATTATAGGGGAGAGTCCTGTGTAATGAAAGGGGTAGAATGAGGGAAGAGGGTCCTGTGTAATGGAGATAGTATGGGGGAGGAGTCCTATGTAATGATGGAGTAGTATGAGGGAAGGGGTCCTGTGTAATGATGGGGGTATTATAGGGGAAAGTCCTGTGTAATGAAAGGGGTAGAATGAGGGAAGAGGGTCCTGTGTAATGGTGGTAGTATGGGGGAGGAGTCCTATGTAATGATGGAGTAGTATGAGGGAAGGGGTCCTGTGTAATGATGGGAGTAGTATGAGGGAAGGTGGTCCTGTGTAATCATGGTAGTAGTATAGGGGAGGAGTCTTGTGTAATGATGGGGGTAGAATGAGGGAAGGGGGTCCTGTGTTATGATGGAGGTAGTATGACAGGGGGTTCTGTGTAATGATGGGGGTATTATGAGGGAAGGAGGGCCTGTGTGATGATGGGGGTAGTATATTGGAGGGGGTCCTGTGTAATGATGGTGGTAGTATAGGGGAGAGGTCCTGTGTAATGATGAGGGTAGAATGAGGGAAGGGGCGTCCTGTGTAATGATGGTGGAAGTATGGGAGAGGAGACTTGTGTAATGACAGGAGTAGTATGAGGGAAGGTGGTCCTGTGTAATGATGGTGGTAGTATAGGGGAGGAGTCCTGTGTAATGATGGGGGTAGAATGAGGGAAGGGGGTCCTGTGTAATGATGGGGGTATTATAGGGGGAGGGGGTTAGTATAGGGGAAGGGGTCCTGTGTAATGATGGGGGTAGTATGAAGGAAGAGGGTCCTGTGTAATGATGGGGGTAGAATGAGGGAAGGGGGTCCTGTATAATGATGGTGGTAGTATGAGGGAGGAGTCCTGTGTAATGAATCCTGCATCCTGCTCATCCAGCCTACCCTGCTGTGACATCTGCCTGCTGCCAGCCTGCTTGCTGAGATGACTGCCTTCCACCAGCTGCGCTGTTCCTGACATCCTTCCAGCAAAGTGTTGGCTACTACCCACGCAGATCACTGGACTGACCATAGGCCCTCATACCTCGCCATGCTCTCATGGTTACTCTTCCACTATTAGTGGCCCTTGAGCTGTACGAGAAGCCTTCCTCTGCACTTCAGGCTCACTAACCAGATATGTGACAGCATTAGAACAATAAATCTGATCTCAAGCCATAATTCTAGATACAGAGATGACATACAGATAAGGAAGTTGTTTTAACTGCCAAAGGATTTATCTGTCTATCTAGATCTGGGATTTACACAGCTCTGTTACACTGCCCAAACCTTCCATACATTGCAGAAAGACCTAATTCCCCCTAATTCTAATGTCACCATGCAGCAGGCTCCCTTGTCGCTGCACACAGCTACCCGTACTTCTGTACAGGCTTTCTGTTTTAAAGCCATAGGAAGTGTCATTGAGCTATGAGAGTGATCACCAAGGCCACTGCTACAGTGGCAGACAGGATTTGTAGTTTGTTCAATTAAAGAGGGGTCCTGTGTATTGATGGTGGTAGTATGGGAGAGGGGTGCTGTGTATTGATGGGGGTAGTATGAGGGAAGGGGGTCTTGTGTAATGACGGTGGTAGTATGGGGGAGGAGTCCTGTGTAATGATGGGAGTAGTATAAGGGAAGGGGTCCTTTGTAATGATGGGAGTAGTATGAGGGAAGGTGGTCCTGTGTAATGATGGTGGTAGTATAGGGGAGGAGTCTTGTGTAATGATGGGGGGTAGAATGAGGGAAGGGGGTCCTGTGTTATTATGGAGGTAGTATAAGAGGGGGTTCTGTGTAATAATGGGGGTAGTATGAGGGAAGGAGGACCTGTGTAATGATGGGGGTAGTATAGTGGAGGGGATCCTGTGTAATGATAGTGGTAGTATAGGGGAGAGGTCCTGTGTAATGATGGGGGTAGTATAGGGGAGAGGTCCTGTGTAATGATGGGAGTAGTATGAGGGAAGGTGGTCCTGTGTAATGATGGTGGTAGTATAGCGGAGGAGTCCTGTGTAATGATGGGGGAAGAATGAGGGAAGGGGTGTCTTGGAAATTCACTTTTAACGAATTTCTCCTTACCGTGAGTACTTGCAGTTGGATGCGCAGAAATCCCCCATAAAGCTATGTGAATCTCGCTTACCGCGACTGCAGCTAAACTCCACGATTCCTGCGCCTCCAACTGGTTTAGCTATCTCGAGTTGTGGGGAATATGGAGCTCCAGTTACCTAGGAATGATCACACGACACTCTCAGGTTGCTGTTGGAATTCACATAGAGACTGTCTGTGTCCCCAGCCTTTTGTTTTATTCCAAGTACACACACGCCCCCCCCACGCAGGGGGGGGGGGTCAGGTCAATCCACTCCCACAGAACAATGCAATGGGGAGTGTCTATACACAGAATGTACATCCTGATAGGAGCATAGCCTTTCCTTTTATCTATACTGGAAACCAGTTTTCCCCTCCCCCTTTCCCATGGTGAGCTCTCTGTGGAGAGCAGGCTTCCCATCCTATCAGCTCCTAGTAGTATGTCCATTCTCTGTACAAGCATCCCCTAGATTAACAGTGTCAGTCTGTATCTGAATGGGCCCGATACGATCTTTATTAAAACACATCCATCCAAATACAGTTCAGGTCGGTAATGGCTTGTAAGATATAAATGAGCCTACACGCGGAGTTTGCACCGCTTGGCGCCTGGCGATACGAAGTCCATGTGGTACTATGCTGCTGATATGTGGATACAGGCCCGCGGCCTACCGCCAGCGGCATTCGCATCGAATGCCGTGGTGGTATACACGCCGGTCTATAAGCGCAAATCTGCCATCTCATCCATTACCGAGCTGAGTACTGTAATACATACATTGTACATGCGCATGGCCCAATTGCAGCCTTCAGAGCTTTAATTAAGCCACATGAGAGACATATGAATAACACTAATATATGACACATTTAAAGTTCAACCTGTAAATACAAAATTTCCATGACATTCCCTCCTGTTTTATCATATTCTCCTCGTGTCCCTTCTTGATCTTCTTCAGCTTGATGGGTGTAGTCTCAAAACCTCAAAGAGTTGGTCTTAGACCAGAGTTCCTGTAGTTGTCCCTGAGAATAAAGCTCCACAGGGTACCTGAAACAACAAGACCCGTCGCAGACTCGACGCAAACGGGCTTGATTGAAGCGATGATCCTCAAGAGCGTTGGAACCTTCACTACAGGAAGGCTCTTGCAAAAACCACAAACAGACTTGTGGTATGAATAAGGCTTGTGATCCCACGGTGGTCCGGGGAGATCCAGCAGCAGATTCTCAAATTGCCCCTGCAGATGGGGCCACACAAGGCTGGTCTCGACCCAGACGGTTTTCCAAAACGCAGACACAAACAATGATAAGGCTTGAAGCTTGCTTGGAGGTATTGGAGAATGTGGTCTTCAGGGAGATAAATTAGAGGGAAGCCAGGACGTAACCTGCAGAGAAGGTGGTTGGTTGGTGAGGTCTTCCTCCGATCAGTGGTTGGAGTGGGATCCCAGGAGCGGGCATGAAGATGTGGTCGTCTGCCCGAGCTTGGTTTACACGGTCGATGAGGCAACAGGAACATCTCACCGCGACATATAAGAGGCAGAGGAAAAAGAGAAGCATCAGGACATACACTCCCACTTCCTTCAACCAAGATCCGATGGAGAACAGGAAATCTCCCAATCCTCCCAAACCCTTGAACAGATTCCAACCCTCACTAGCTATAGCTCTAGCTTTTCCCTCCGGCATCTGGCACTGAGCAACAGTTGCACAGACTGGGGGATTGCTCCCTCAGTCTGCACATCACATCCGTCCTTCCAACAAACGTGGTCTGGTCGGTCAGTGTGGTTACTCAGAAGGGAAGTCTGGTTAGTCAGATTGACAGTTATACCTCCCTCACAGGTGGTAGTCCCAACAAACTTGTTACCTGTGCCAAAGCTGATGTTAAAGCACACCTGAGGGCTGCCCACCTGTCCAGTTACCCATAATGGACTGGTGAGGGCCCTACAGGAGATAGAGCTAATATTGGTGCTAAAACTGATGTTACCTGCTAAAAATGTGTCATTAAGTTCTACCGACAAATGTCTACGTGGGGGCTGACCAGGGGTCCCTTGCTTTTTCATGCCGACACGGATGTCATATAGGGCATGAACAGTGGCCATTGCGGACATGTGATGACTGGGTGGGGGCTTAGAGCATACCCAACAGTTGGTTTTGTTGGCGGTTCTGGCTAGTCACAGATGCATTTTAAATAAAAGGTTGGGGTATCTGCCGTCTTTTCCTCCGTTCACACACATGTAAGACATACAAACAAATAGAAAAAGGAAAATGACACCCCTCATTCTCTGGTGTAGCTGAAAAGCTTCTTGCAGTGGCTTGTGTGCACCCAGTTGTCTCGTCCCTCGAGCTTGAGTGAGGTAGGTGTCGTCAGCTGGACTTGGTATGGTCCGGTGAACCGTGGCTCGAGTCCAGTTCTTTGATGTTTCTTTAGGACGACCCAATCACCTGGCTCAATAGAAAGAACACCCGTTATTGCATTTGGATCCGGGAGCGATTTGCGAACCGTTGCAGAGATTGCACATAACCTGTAAGCTGTGAATGCAAAGTCGACAACTGTTGAGGAAAGTACAACCTTGTTTTGGGAGGTCCTCCAAACAACACCTTGTAGGGTGGCAGCCCATGTGGTTGCCGAGGGCAATGGGGAGACACTCAGGCCAAGGTTTTTGGGTATCAGCCATGATTTTGGAGATCCTGTTTTTAAGGATTCCGTTGAGACGTTCAACCTTACCGCTACTCTCGGGGTGATACGGGGTGTGTAGCCCTTGGTTGATGTGAAGGGCTTTACATACCTCTACAAAGATCTGTCCAGTGAAGTGTGACCCCCTATCGGACTCGATGGTTTCAGGTAGACCCCAGTGGCACGCAACCTCAGACAGGATTTTCTTTGCCGTGTTACTAGCGTTGGCACACTTCATGCAACTCACATGCCCTGGCCAGTGCCCACAGCTCAGCTTCCGGAGCTGACATATGTGCGTTCAAAGAGCAACCAGTGTGTGGCTTACCGTCTTGGGTGTAGTACCTGGACCCATCGACAAAAAGATTTTTCGCTTCCGGTAGTGGCGTTTCCTTCACTTGGCTGATCGCCGCTGACTCCAGTTCCATCAGAGAAATGCAGTCGTGTCCTTTGGAAGAGAGGTTAGTAGTGGAAAAAGAAGACATGTTAGCAGAAGAGGTGTTAGTATTGTTAGTCAGGTTGCAAGATTCAGCACTGTCATTGCTGTCCTCCCCCCCCTTCTCATCTTCCAACACAGGAAGAAGAGAAGCTGGGTTAAGAATAGTGCATCGTTTGATAGTGAGGTTAGTAGGGGTTAGGAGGGCTTTCCCCTGAGAGGGGAAACCTTGCCTTGGATGTCCTGTTTTCGCGAGACCGTTCTTGCTGCACTGGTGTTGGTGAGGCAAGGGAGGGAATATTTTAATTCCTCAAGAAAAAGATGGACCTGGGCCAACACCGATTTGTCAACTTCCTATGAGGATTCATAGGAGATACTTACCATGGTGGTGACAGGGGCGGAGGACTCATCAGGAATGAACTGCCACCGACCTTTAGGTAATTGGGGACAGCTCCTCCTCATGTGCCCCGTTTGGTGGCACTGGAAGCACCTGGGAGGGGGCCTATCCTTCCTGTGACCCAGATCCCTTGGTTTTTCGTGTGGGGTCTGGGACATAAGAACTTTGGCCTTGTCCTGTTTTCTCCTATCCATTTCCCTCTCTATTGCCGCAAGAGTGGAAAGGATAGCAGGGATAGACATCTCATTATATTCGGGTCAGGCCAGAACCAGCCTTTCCCAAATTTTAGTATCGATGCCTTCCAAAAATTTGGCCCGCAACAGAATGTGCGTCGCGGTTACCTTTACCCCTTCAGTTGGAGCATCAGGTCCAACTTCCAGATCCGCATCCAGTGCCGTCTGCTTGAGACGGTGCCAGAAGCAGGCACTTTCCTCATTAGAACCCTGGGTGAGCTTCATCATGTCCGTAGTAGAGGTAGCACCATACATTTCTGGAAGTTTTGCCTTTAGCTGTGCACAAAACTCTTTGCCCCCTGAAGTCATCTCCTCATGAGTGGTTATAGAGCACCCTGCAATCACTGCACTGGCCACTTCCATGCCCACCTTTGCCCGCAGGATCCGACCCGCTCATACCATAGCTGAACTGGTTTTGTCCAAACATTCGAGCAAATCCTCTCGGATTGACCTGATAGTCCGGGAGCTCAGCCAGAATAGTGCAGATCTCTGCTGGGGTGAAGGGGACATGCCAAACTACATGTTCCCCTAAAGTCCGTTCCCCCTGTGCATTGGGAGGACCTTCAAATTGCTGCACCCTGACTGGATAGGCCTCGGTCCGGGAGGAGTGCAACTGCTGACCCAGCTTCATGGGTGGGCTTAGATTAACCACCTCGCTTATTGCACCTTCAGGTTTGAGGTCCCTCAGATCAGGGTATAGCTGGGGGGCAGGGGTCTGATCAGTGGCTCGTAGCGCTTTGATGCAATCCGCCCTGTTTCTTAACCGGGTGTCTATTCCCCTTGATTTGCAGATAGTCTGCAAATCGGTTGTTGAGAAGACTTCGTAGTTGGAAACAGAAGGAGCTGGGGTGAAGCAGGCAGGAGGGAGAGGTAGAGGTAGAGGCTGAGGCATAGATATAGAAGACACGAAAGGTACGTCAAGAGTGACGTCACTAGCAGAAGAGACAGGTGCAGTTATACTTATCTCAGCCACTGTTGGTTGTTCGGGAACCCCAGCAGACCCTGATCCTGCCTGCCTTAGTAGAGTCAGCCCTGAAAGAGCTTCCTCCACCTCTGACACTGGATCCTCCTGTTTTATTCCCTCTGGAGGCCAGGTATACATCACCTGGTTCTTCCGGACAGACACCAGTTTATGTATGCCCTGCTTCCCTAATTGGATTGACCTGTGAAGCCATAGCTGTGCGATCTCTAGTTCTGACGCCTGCATCCGTGGTTCAAATTCAGAGATGAATTTTTCCCACCTCCATGCGTCAAATGTACCTTCCCGGGGAATTTCCCATCTGGTACCCTTCGACCATTTATTCCATCTTTTGAGGGGTTCTGTAGACTTCCCCCCCAAACTCACCTTCATCAGTTGTGCAGCTGTCCTTACCCTGAAGAGGGTTGGTTCCCCCTCTCTCTTCATGGACTGACTACTGCCCATCGTGACTAGTCACTGGTATATATCCCGTGTCCGGGTACCTGTTTACCCCCTGGAGCACTCGGTGGGATCCTACCAAGAGACCTGATTCCACCACCTTCCCAGCACAGTGTAATTTATGTGATTCTTATCGATCGCCCGAAGCGCATCAAGTGGCGGTCAGACTGAGAGCACACCTCCCACTCCCACAGCGCAATTTATGTGATCCTGACCACCCGAAGTGTTTGTGGTAACCAGGCTAAGTGTTACACTTCCCTGGACCACCCACTCGCACAGCACAATTTATGTGGTTCTCATCACCCACTGTGTTTGGCAGGCCACACCGCACAATGATGAAAGTGGCTTTTCTCTCCCTGCACACAGTAGCTAACACAAGTCAAAACAAAAAGAGGGGTTCTTGGATGTTACTTATGGGTCACTGGTTGCCCGAAAACCTGCTAACTGACCTTTAGGAAAAATCGTGTAAAGAAAAAACTTTCCTAATACACACAGAAAAACCCCTTTTCAACTAGAAAAAACGTTAAAAAGGACAAAGTGGAGCCTTATGGAAAACACGGGACGTTTCGCAATAAAACAATTACACAGAGGTGAACCGAAAAACTGCGCCAAAAATAACCCCTGTTGCTGACGCGAAAATCACTCCTACCACCGCCGCTAAACGATCCGCATTACACACGCGATCTTCGCTGCAACCACCTAAAACCATTTACACAAAAAGTCTGCTGGACGCGAAACACGCAACGCAGCAGCTTTAAAACAAACCCGCTTTACAATAAGGAACTACTTTTAACAAGAAAAACACAAGAAAAACATAATCACTATACAAGAAATCTATGTGCAAAAACCCAAACTTCACCGCGCTCACTAAATGTGGAACATGTGAGGGAAAAACTCAGTTAACACACTTTAAATTGGCTGGCAATACGCAAATTTAAAGCTAAAAGCAAACAACTGTAAAAATTTGGATTAAAACACAATGTGGGTCAAATGCATATAGAAAACTGCATACACATTGCATAGAGATTACTGCACATGTGGTAGTCAACAAAATGGCCACCACCAGAGAAAGCACATGGCAGACACTAAAATGGCCACCACCAGAGAAAGCACATGGCAGTCAGTAAAATGGCCACCACCAGAGAAAACACATGGCAGACAATAAAATGGCCACCACCAGAGAAAACACATGGCAGACACTAGCCTCAAAATTGCCTCTAACCTCTTACATAAAACAGACTTTTGGACAAAACATACACTGGACAATTACACAACAATATACAGTACACATACAACACAAATTTGGCACAATCACAGAAAATACATAGAAAAACCAACATATCACACTAACATGCCCATGTAACAGAAAGGACCCACTGCTGCATGCTTGCTGGAAGCAGTAGTACCGACAAAACACTGCACAGACTATATACACACAAAGGTCTTACAACAGTTAACAATTAACCTAAACCTTTCAGCACTGTAATAATTACCTCACGTGGAGGGGGGTAAAGCAATCACCACAGTACCTACAACCCGCAAATACCTAAACTATGCAAAAATTTTTAACGTGCTAAAACATATACCCGTTTAATTTTTGCTTGAAAGATTTTTAAACTTGACCAAATCCAGCCAACCAAACCCACCCCTCTGCTGCTCTTAGCAGAGAAAAACCCTTGTCTTTCACCCACAAATCAAGATTTCAGGACAACTAGGTCCTTGCTAAGCGGAATTCACGTTAGCTAACAGAGAGCGAAATTAGCCACACGAACGCGCAAAAAGCGATCCTCTTAACGGTAGAGAGACCTGAAATGTGCCGGCATACTTTTTGCTAGTTCATGATAGCTCATTCCCCCCTCGTACTCGGTTAGCTATCCCAGAATTCGCGTTAGGATCCACTGGCTCGCCAAACTGTCTTGGAAATTCGCTTTTAACGAATTTCTCCTTACCGTGAGTACTTGCAGTTGGATGCGCAGAAATCCCCCATAAAGCTCTGTGAATCTCGCTTACCGCGACTGCAGCTAAACTCCACGATTCCTGTGCCTCCAACTGGTTTAGCTATCTCGAGATGTGGGGAAAATGGAGCTCCAGTTACCTAGGAATGATCACACGACACTCTCAGGTTGCTGTTGGAATTCACATAGAGACTGTCTCTGTCCCCAGCCTTTTGTTTTATTCCAAGTACACACACGCCGGGGGGGGGGGTCAGGTCAATCCCCTCCCACAGAACAATGCAATGCGGAGTGTCTATACACAGAATGTACATCCTGATTTCCTTTTATCTATACTGGAAACCAGTTCTCCCCTCCCCCTTTCCCATGGTGAGCTCTCTGTGGAGAGCAGGCTTCCCATCCTATCAGCTCCTAGTAGTATGTCCACTATCTGTACAAGCATCCCCTAGATTAAACAGTGTCAGTCTGTATCTGAATGGGCCGGATACGATCTTTATTAAAACACATCCATCCAGATACAGTTCAGGTTGGTAATGGCTTGTAAGATATACATGAGCCTACACGCGGAGTTCGCACCGCTTGGCGCCTGGCGATACAAAGTCCATGTGGTACTATGCTGCTGATATGTGGATACAGGCCCGCGGCCTACCGCCGGCGGCATTCGCATCGAATGCCGTGGTGGTATACACGCCGGTCTATAAGCGCAGATCTGCCATCTCATCCATTACCGAGCTGAGTACTGTAATACATACATTGTACATGCGCATAGCCCAATTGCAGCCTTCAGAGCTTTAATTAAGCCACACGAGAGACATATGAATAACACTAATATATGACACATTTAAAGTTCAACCTGTAAATACAAAATTTCCATGACAGGGGGTCCTGTGTAATGATGGGGGTATTATAGGGGAGGAGTCCTGTGTAATGAAAGGGGTAGAATGAGGGAAGAGGGTCCTGTGTAATGGTGGTAGTATGGAGGAGGAGTCCTATGTAATGATGGAGTAGTATGAGGGAAGGGGTCCTGTGTATTGATGGTGGTAGTATGAGAGAGGAGTCCTGTGTAATTATGGGGCTAGTATGAGGGAAGAGGGTCCTGTGTAATGATGGGGGTAGAATGAGGGAAGGGGGTCCTGTATAATGATGGTGGTAGTATGAGGGAGGAGTTCTGTGTAATGAAAGAGGTAGTATGAAGGAAGAGGGTCCTGTGTAATGATGGTGGTAGTATGGGGGAGGAGTGTTCTGTAATGATGGGGGTAGTATGAGGGAAGTGGTCCTGTGTAATGTTGGTGGTAGTATGGGGGAGGAGTCCTGTGTGATGATGGGGTAGTATAGGGGAGGGGGGTCCTGTGTGACGAAGGGGGTAGTATAGGGGAGGGGAGGTCCTGTGTAATGATGGTGGTAGTATGGGAAAGAGGTCCTGTGTAATGATGGTGGTAGTATGGGGTAGGAGTCCTGTGTGATGATGGGGTAGTATAAGGGAGGGGGTCCTGTGTAATGATGGGGGTAGTATAGGAGAGGGGGGTCCTGTGTAATGATGGTGGTAGTATGGGGGAGGAGTCCTGTGTAATGATGGAGGTAGTATGAGGGAAGAGGGTCCTGTGTAGTGATGGTGGTAGTATGGGGTAGGAGTCCTGTGTAATGATGAGGGTAGTATGAGGGAAGGTGTCCTGTGTAATGATGGTGGTAGTATGGAGGAGAGGTCCTGAGTAATGATGGGGGTAGTATGAGGGAAGGGGGTCCTGTGTAATTATGGGGGTAGTATAGGAGAGGGGGGTCCTGCGTCTCGGATCACCATGCTCCCAGCAGTCCAGAATGTTTTAACAGGAGAAGCCCTTATGTGACATGTGCGCTAAAGACCTCTTTTGTGAGTTGCCCTATGTTTTAATAATAATTTTGGTTTTACAAACTACTGCACTCAGAAAGCGCTGCTGTTTTTCCACGTTTATACTCTTTGCAGAGGAGCTTCATCTCTAACAGCCGGCTGCTTCATTCTTAGTGACATTTTGTGATCTTAGCCTACATTAACTTTTTGGCATGCTAAGGACTATGGACAACATCTCTACTATCTAAACATTTCATGTTCCTTTTGTGATATTGCCCCTTCAGTCGCATGCCCCTGCCTTTCTGACTTTCCCAGCACCACTATCCACTATGCCAAGAAAATGTTTGGCCAGGGCCCAATCAATATTAAAGATGGCCCTGCCTCAGGGTAGTCACTTGTAATGCTGAGTAGGTGTGAAGTTAAACTGCAGGTCTCATTAATATTCAAATAGTTGATAATTGTATATCAGAACTACCCTGACAACGCAGAGCAATGGTGTATAGTAAAATATTACTTAGTGACCCATCTGCTATTACAAGCAAAAACTACCCACTTGGGTGCTTAAAGTGGTGTTGAAGCATGGTATAGGCATGGCAGAGTCCTCTTCTGAAACATCCAGAAAGAAAACTAGTATAGTAAAAGGTCCATTAGAATCTTCCATTGTTAAAGTCTATAAAACCCATTTAAAATAAGTGTCATGCCGCACCAGTATGAATATTGCTCTAGAGAACCCAATATCCCCTGTAGGAAGACCATGTGGAGCTCTGGGGATCCCCTTATATTCCTCAGACTTCTGATTGGGGTTAGCTCTGGAACAATACTCTTACAGAGAGGACACTTATTTTATGCGGGCTTCGTAGACTTTAAATTAAAAGCTCTATTGGAATCGCCCATTGTTAAAGCACCGGAGTGGAAATTTTGCTTATAATAGCAGTTGGGTCATCAGGTAGCATTTGTGTATAAACCGTATAATTTATCAAGCATATTTTTGTAACAGAATATCATACTTAAGAGTTGCTGAATTATTTTTGGGCTCCCTGTGGCTCTGGACCCCTCTCTGAAAGCCCAACCCCTGCTGACACCACAGTACACTCTTAGCTGGAAAAAATCACCATAAGAACATAAACTCATACACTGATTTAGGTAAACTAATAAGAGGTTTATAGCAGACTTCAGTATAGCTTGGTTACACAGCATAAACAGAATTGGCATGTGTAAATGGTTACTTGTGTCAGTATGAACTAAGATAACACTTATCACAGAATCTCAGTTAGTGTTGGCAGGCCTGCTTTTCAGAAACTAACCCAGCACCTTCAACCTGAGGCAGTCTTACAGTCCCCAGTGAGCAGCGAGAACTATAAAATGGGTAGACTAGCTCACTGTGGGCCCTCAGGACCTGATGGCAAGGAGATAGCCTGAAATAATGAAAAGAGCCCTTTACCCCAAAACAACCAATGTTCTTTAAAGGCAGTAAAGAGTCTTCTGCATGCGTGATGGGGCCCAGTTGGTGCACAGTGGGAAGAAATGTGGATTATAATTCTCTGAGGAACAATACAATAGAGGGAAGAACAGCAATTTACTGGTGTAATGTTCCTTTAAGGCACTAGTCACTAATGAATCTAAGGCAACAAGTGGATAAGCTCGTATAAGGAAAGTATAGATATGACTTTGAATATTTATAATTAGCTGAGCAGTAGTTTAATTCAGGGTGGATTTAAAGGTATTGTGAAATCTCTGCTAAATTTAAGTCAAGAAAATTGGATTAAACCATATTATTGCTCTTATGGGATTTGGACATTTAAAGAGATAAATTATTTTTGTTTGGCACCCTAAAATTCCATCTAATTGGTTCGCTACATAAATGTTCTAAGAGGGGATGTGGTGCCTTGATTAGAGATGAGCGAATCGAAGTAGGCGAAGAGGAATTCGTTTCGAATATTAGGAAAATTTCGATTCGCGCCGAATCCGAAAATTAGCAGAATCGAAATTTTTCCTAAAATGGCGGCGACATGTGCGGCGACGGAGCGGGGATGTCTGGGAAGGCGCGCAGACAAGGCGCGCTGACCCATAATGCATTCATTCATGACATGTGATCGCATTAGCCAATCAGCAGCCAGCCAGCCAGCACTGTGTAATGGTCGAGCTATAAATGGCGGCCATTTTAGAATTCTCCATTTGCCTCCAGTCATTCAACAGAGGCAGAGCTGTCTGTATTGAGGGAGAGAGTTAGGGACACAGAAACGTTACTTAGGGACACAGAAACGTTAGTTAGGGACACAGAAACGTTACTTAGGGCCTCAGAAACGTTACTTAGGGCCACAGAAACTTTACTTAGGGACACAGAAACTTTACTTAGGGCCACAGAATCGTTACTTAGGGCCACAGAAACGTTACTTAGGGCCACAGAATCGTTACTTAGGGCCACAGAAACGTTACTTAGGGCCACAGAAACGTTACTTAGGGCCACAGAATTGTTACTCAGGGACAGACACAGAATTGTTACTGAGGGACACAGAATTGTTACTGAGGGCCACAGAACCGTTACTTAGGGCCACAGAAACGTTACTTAGGGACACAGAATTGTTACTCAGGGACAGACACAGAATTGTTACTGAGGGATACAGAATTGTTACTGAGGGACACAGAACCGTTACTTAGGGCCACAGAAACGTTACTAGGGCCACAGAAACGTTACTTAGGGCTACAGAAACGTTACTTAGGGCCACAGAAACGTTACTTAGGGCAACAGAAACGTTACTTAGTGCCACAGAATTGTTACTTAGGGACAGACACAGAATTGTTACTGAGGGACACAGATTTGTTACTGAGGGCCACAGAACCGTTACTTAGGGCCACAGAAACGTTACTTAGGGACACAGAATTGTTACTCAGGGACAGACACAGAATTGTTACTGAGGGACACAGAATTGTTACTGAGGGCCACAGAACTGTTACTTAGGGCCACAGAAACGTTACTTAGGGCCACAGAATCGTTACTTAGGGCCACAGAAACGTTACTTAGGGCCACAGAATTGTTACTTAGGGACAGACACAGAATTGTTACTGAGGGACACAGATTTGTTACTGAGGGCCACAGAACCGTTACTTAGGGCCACAGAAACGTTACTTAGGGACACAGAATTGTTACTCAGGGACAGACACAGAATTGTTACTGAGGGACACAGAATTGTTACTGAGGGCCACAGAACTGTTACTGAGGGCCACAGAACTGTTACTTAGGGCCACAGAAACGTTACTTAGGGCCACAGAAACGTTACTTAGGGCTACAGAAACGTTACTTAGGGCCACAGAATCGTTACTTAGGGCCACAGAATCGTTACTTAGGGCCACAGAAACGTTACTTAGGGCCACAGAATTGTTACTTAGGGACAGACACAGAATTGTTACTGAGGGACACAGATTTGTTACTTAGGGCCACAGAACCGTTACTTAGGGCCACAGAAACGTTACTTAGGGCCACAGAAACGTTACTTAGGGCCACAGAATTGTTACTTAGGGACAGACACAGAATTGTTACTGAGGGACACAGATTTGTTACTGAGGGCCACAGAACCGTTACTTAGGGCCACAGAAACGTTACTTAGGGACACAGAATTGTTACTCAGGGACAGACACAGAATTGTTACTTAGGGACACAGAATTGTTACTCAGGGACAGACACAGAATTGTTACTGAGGGATACAGAATTGTTACTGAGGGACACAGAACCGTTACTTAGGGCCACAGAAACGTTACTTAGGGCCAGAGAAACGTTACTTAGGGCTACAGAAACGTTACTTAGGGCCACAGAATCGTTACTTAGGGCCACAGAAACGTTACTTAGTGCCACAGAATTGTTACTTAGGGACAGACACAGAATTGTTACTGAGGGACACAGATTTGTTATTGAGGGCCACAGAATTGTTACTTAGGGCCACAGAAACGTTACTTAGGGCCACAGAATTGTTACTTAGGGACAGACACAGAATTGTTACTGAGGGACACAGATGTGTTACTGAGGGCCACAGAACCGTTACTTAGGGCCACAGAAACATTACTTAGGGACACAGAATTGTTACTCAGGGACAGACACAGAATTGTTACTTAGGGACACAGAATTGTTACTCAGGGACAGACACAGAATTGTTACTGAGGGATACAGAATTGTTACTGAGGGACACAGAACCGTTACTTAGGGCCACAGAAACGTTACTTAGGGCCACAGAAACGTTACTTAGGGCCAGAGAAACGTTACTTAGGGCTACAGAAACGTTACTTAGGGCCACAGAATCGTTACTTAGGGCCACAGAAACGTTACTTAGGGCCACAGAATTGTTACTTAGGGACAGACACAGAATTGTTACTGAGGGACACAGATTTGTTACTGAGGGCCACAGAACCGTTACTTAGGGCCACAGAAATGTTACTTAGGGACACAGAATTGTTACTCAGGGACAGACACAGAATTGTTACTGAGGGACACAGAATTGTTACTCAGGGACACAGAATTGTTACTGAGGGACACAGAATTGTTACTGAGGGACACAGAATTGTTACTCAGGGACAGACACAGAATTGTTACTCAGGGACAGACACAGAATTGTTACTGAGGGACACAGAATTGTTACTGAGGGACACAGAATTGTTACTCAGCGACAGACACAGAATTGTTACTCAGGGACAGACACAGAATTGTTACTGAGGGATACAGAATTGTTACTGAGGGACACAGAACCGTTACTTAGGGCCACAGAAACGTTACTTAGGGCCACAGAAACGTTACTTAGGGCCACAGAAACGTTACTTAGGGCCACAGAATCGTTACTTAGGGCCACAGAAACGTTACTTAGGGCCACAGGAACGTTACTTAGTGCCACAGAATTGTTACTTAGGGACAGACACAGAATTGTTACTGAGGGACACAGATTTGTTACTGAGGGCCACAGAACCGTTACTTAGGGCCACAGAAACGTTACTTAGGGACACAGAATTGTTACTCAGGGACAGACACAGAATTGTTACTCAGGGACAGACACAGAATTGTTACTGAGGGACACAGAATTGTTACTGAGGGACACAGAATTGTTACTCAAGGACACAGAATTGTTACTGAGGGACACAGAATTGTTACTGAGGGACACAGAATTGTTACTCAGGGACAGACACAGAATTGTTACTCAGGGACAGACACAGAATTGTTACTGAGGGACACAGAATTGTTATTGAGGGACACATAATTGTTACTCAGCGACAGACACAGAATTGTTACTCAGGGACAGACACAGAATTGTTACTGAGGGATACAGAATTGTTACTGAGGGACACAGAACCGTTACTTAGGGCCACAGAAACGTTACTTAGGGCCACAGAAACGTTACTTAGGGACACAGAAACGTTACTTAGGGCCACAGAACCGTTACTTAGGGCTACAGAAACGTTACTTAGGGCCACAGAATCGTTACTTAGGGCCACAGAAACGTTACTTAGGGCCACAGAAACGTTACTTAGTGCCACAGAATTGTTACTTAGGGACAGACACAGAATTGTTACTGAGGGACACAGATTTGTTACTGAGGGCCACAGAACCGTTACTTAGGGCCACAGAAACGTTACTTAGGGACACAGAATTGTTACTCAGGGACAGACACAGAATTGTTACTCAGGGACAGACACAGAATTGTTACTGAGGGACACAGAATTGTTACTGAGGGACACAGAATTGTTACTGAGGGACACAGAATTGTTACTCAGGGACACAGAATTGTTACTGAGGGACACAGAATTGTTACTGAGGGACACAGAATATTTACTCAGGGACAGACACAGAATTGTTACTCAGGGAAAGACACAGAATTGTTACTGAGGGACACAGAATTGTTACTGAGGGACACAGAATTGTTACTCAGGGACACAGAATTGTTACTGAGGGACACAGAATTGTTACTGAGGGACACAGAATTGTTACTCAGGGACACAGAATTGTTACTGAGGGACACAGAATTGTTACTCAGGGACAGACACAGAATTGTTACTCAGGGACATAAACAGAATTGTTACTCAGGGACAGACACAGAATTGTTACTGAGGGACACAGAATTGTTACTGAGGGACACAGAATTGTTACTCAGCGACAGACACAGAATTGTTACTTAGGGACAGACACAGAATTGTTACTGAGGGACACAGAATTGTTACTGAGGGACACAGAATTGTTACTCAGGGACACAGAATTGTTACTCAGGGACACAGAATTGTTACTGAGGGACACAGAATTGTTACTGAGGGACACAGAATTGTTACTCAGGGACACAGAATTGTTACTCAGGGACAGACACAGAATTGTTACTCAGGGACACAGAATCGTTTAATTAAAGAGTATGTCAGACAACATGCAGAGGAGTGGCAGAGGAGGCAATGTTTTAGGAGCGAGCAGACGTGGCAGCAGAGAAAGGGGTGGAGGCAGCACTAGTCGCAGCCAGAGGCCAGTGCTCCCGGTGTCATCCAGCGGTCGTGTCTCCACCGACAACCCTGCCGTCATCGATTGGTTGGCTCGGTCGTCTTCCTCTTCCCAGGTCACCTCTGACACCTACAGCCAACGGTCGGTGGGTACGTCAGACACAACCGTTAGTTGGCATGGCCCGGGAGCAAGCCCACTGAAATCACGTGTCCTCTACCTGCCCCTGTCCTTTGGTGTTCCCTCACCAAGCGAAGTATCGCATGCTGTGGGCTCAGCCCCACTGTACAGTGAGGAAGAGCTAACAGAGGGCGGTCAGGAACGGGGGGAGACATCCGCCTCTTCAGCAGCCAGGCGAAGAAGTAGTGGCGAGGAGAGTGGCTCGGTAGCCGGTCTAGAGACAGGTCTGTCTCCTGACCCACACGCAGCCGAGGGGGCTAGTAGTGAGGCGGAGACCCTAATTGATGATGATGAGGCTGATCGCACTTGGCAGCCTCGTCGTCATCAGGCTATTGCTTCCGCATCATCAGGAGAAGAGGGTGGCAGCTTGGCAGCGAGCAAAACAGTCGGTGGGTTGCCCAGGAGGCAGCAGGGTCGCAGCAGTGTCAGTGGAGGCAAACGGCCACGGAGTACAGCACCAGCTCCACTGCAGCCTACCACCACGGCCAGTAGTGGTGCCGGTGTGCACGGAGGAAGCAGCAGTCAGCCAGTGAGGAGTATCGGGGACAAAGTTTCCTACTCGGTGGTGTGGCAATTTTTTGTCAAGCCGCCCGAGGAAGTAAACGTATCCGTATGTCGACTATGTGGCCAGAAAGTCAAGCGTGGCCAGGGGGCCCATGTTGGGACCACAGCGTTGCGTCAGCATATGCAGCGTCGCCATTTGGTGGCCTGGGAAAACCGTGATAAAGATACGGCGGTTCTGCCTGCCCCAGCCCCCGCTCCATCACCCGCTCCGTTACTTGCTCCGTCACCCGACGTCAATCGCCCTCTATCAGCCAGTCAAGGCTCCAACACCTCTGCTGAGGGGAGTTGTCGCTCGTTGGCATCTTCCGCTCGTTCAGATGCTCCTTCTCCTGCTACTCCTCTTCACGGATTCCGTCAGCAGTCTTTCTTGGAATCCGTTTCCAAGAGACAACAGTTTGCGAGCACGCACCCGACGGTGCAAAAGCTGAACGTCCTCCTGTCCAAGTTGCTGGTGCTGCAGTCCCTCCCTTTCCAAGTGGTGGACTCAGCACCTTTCCGAGAAATGATGGCTTGTGCCGCGCCGCGGTGGAGAGTGCCAAGCCGTCATTTCTTCGCCAAAAAGGCAGTGCCAGCCCTGCATTCACATGTAGAAGAGATGGTGGGCCAGTCTTTGAGCATGTCGGTCTCTGCCAAAGTGCACGGCAGCGCCGACGTGTGGAGCTGTAACTACGGTCAGGGACAGTACATGTCATTTACGGCCCACTGGGTGAATGTGGTGCCGTCACAGCCGCACCAGCAACTTGGACAGGTCACGCTGCTTTTGCCTCCACGTTTGCACATCCTTGGTCCGGCAAAGATGTCCGCCTCTACCACCTCTTCTTCCGCCGTGTCCTCAGCCGCCACCCCTGTGCCAAGTCCCATTACCCGACCGGCATATCACATGTGCAGGGCGCAACGGTGTCACGCTGTGCTGCACCTGGTATGCCTTGGCGAACATAGTCACACGGGGAGGAACTTCTCAGTGTAATGAACAGAGAAATCGACAGATGGCTGTCTCCGCGCAAACTGAAAATCGGAACCATGTTGACCGACAACGGAAAGAACATGGTGTCTGCTCTGCGTCAAGGAAGGTTGTGCCATGCGCCATGCATGGCTCACGTGTTCAATCTGGTTGTCAAGCGGTTCCTAAAATCCACCATCCCACTGCAAGACATCCTTAAAATGTCACGTAAACTTTGCATGCATTTCAGCCATTCCTACACCGCAAAGCACACCCTCCTTGAGCTGCAGCGGCAGAACGGAATTCCACAGCATCGCCTGATCTGCGACATTGCAACAAGGTGGAATTCAACCCTACACATGTTAGACCGCCTTTACGAACAGCGAAAGGCCATCACCGATTTCCTGATGTTACAAGCGGATAAAGGTACTCCCCTGTGTAACTTAGATGTCAGCCATTGGCAGCTCATGCGTGACACCTGCCGCTTGCTCAGGCCCTTTGAGGAGGCCACGCTATTCGTGAGTCGGCAGGACTATGGGATGAACGACGTCATTCCTCTGTTGCACGTCCTGGAACAAATGCTGTTAACAATGGCTGGTCAGGGTGCGGTAGACGTGGCGCACACATCTCAACGCCACATGACCCCTGTGGGGGCAGGACAGGAAGAAGAGGAGGAGGTAGAGGAGGACATTTGTGCTCAGGAATTATTGAGTGAAATGGGTGGTTTTTCCACTCAGCGGACAGGAGTGGAGGAGCAGGAGCATCTGGTAGAGGAGGAGGAGGAGACAGAGGACCCAGACGCACCGTGGCAGTATGCTGTGGAGATGGAGGCAGGGAGTCCCTCGCATTCCTTGGCACAAATGGCCAATAGCATGCTCGGTTGCTTGCGTAGCGACAGCCGAATAATAACCATCAGACAGAGGGATGACTTTTGGCTGTCCACCTTGTTGGACCCTCGCTACCGTTCAAAAATGGTGGCCTTTTTCACACCTGCTGAGAGGGAGGCCAAAATAACGTACTATAAAAACCACCTATGTAGTCAGTTGGTCTCTGCCTTTGTGCGCCAACGTCCATCCTCAGACACTGTGGGCCCTGTGCGCTCGCGTTCCCCTGCCATGGCAGCAGGGGAGGGGTGGGGTGGTAGGAGCAGTGGCAGCTCCACCAGCAGCGGCTGCCTCAGTCTGCAGTCAATGATGAGTAGCTTTCTTCACCAGCGCAGTGAGGAAACTACTAACCAGCCGCAGCAGCATCAGGTGGACCTGGAGCAGGACCTCAAACAACAGGCTTGGGCCTACTTGGACAGCACCCTGCCAACCGAGGTAGACAATCCCCTTGACTACTGGGCAACGAAACTTGACCTTTGGCCCCAACTAGCTGAATTTCCCCTTGAAAGGCTGTCATGCCCGGCCAGTAGCGTGGCATCGGAGCGCGTGTTTAGTGCGGCAGGAGGTATTGTAACTCCGCGGAGGACACGACTGTCCACCCAAAGTGTGGAGAGACTGACGTTTGTGAAAATGAATCAGGCATGGATTAGTCTGGATTTCAAACCACCAGTTCCTGACACAACTGACTAAATCCACCATGAATCATGCCCCAAACATGTGCCACTTTCAGGTCTCCTCACACTGCTGGTGTGTTCCATTTTTTGTCATAGGGTGCTGGCAGATTACGGGCCTCCCATAGCTGCTGCCAGGCCCCTAATCTGCCATGGGCCCCTGTACCGCCTCCTCATGCTGCTGCCAGGTCCACAGTGTCTCATGCCATGTGCCACTTTCAGGTCTCCTCACACTGCTGGTGTGTTCCATTTTTTGTCATAGGGTGCTGGCAGATTACGGGCCTGCCATTGCTGCTGCCAGGCCCCTAATCTGCCATGGGCCCCTATACTGCCTCCTCATGCTGCTGCCAGGTCCAGAGTGTCTCATGGGTCCCTGTACGGCCTCCCATTGCTGCTGTCTCCATCGCCACACTCTGCCATGTGCCACTTTCAGGTCTCCTCACACACTGCTGGTGTGTTCCATTTTTTGTCATAGGGTGCTGGCAGATTACGGGCCTCCCATAGCTGCTGCCAGGCCCCTAATCTGCCATGGGCCCCTGTACCGCCTCCTCATGCTGCTGCCAGGTCCACAGTGTCTCATGCCATGTGCCACTTTCAGGTCTCCTCACACTGCTGTTGTGTTCCATTTTTTGTCATAGGGTGCTGGCAGATTACGGGCCTCCCATTGCTGCTGCCAGGCCCGTAATCTGCCATGGGCCCCTGTACCGCCTCCTCATGCTGCTGCCAGGTCCAGAGTCTCTCATGGGTCCCTGTACGGCCTCCCATTGCTGCTGTCTCCATCGCCACACTCTGCCATGTGCCACTTTCAGGTCTCCTCACACACTGCTGGTGTGTTCCATTTTTTGTCATAGGGTGCTGGCAGATTACGGGCCTCCCATAGCTGCTGCCAGGCCCCTAATCTGCCATGGGCCCCTGTACCGCCTCCTCATGCTGCTGCCAGGTCCACAGTGTCTCATGCCATGTGCCACTTTCAGGTCTCCTCACACTGCTGGTGTGTTCAATTTTTTGTCATAGGGTGCTGGCAGATTACGGGCCTCCCATTGCTGCTGCCAGGCCCGTAATCTGCCATGGGCCCCTTTACCGCCTCCTCATGCTGCTGCCAGGTCCAGAGTCTCTCATGGGTCCCTGTACGGCCTCCCATTGCTGCTGTCTCCATCGCCACACTCTGCCATGTGCCACTTTCAGGTCTCCTCACACACTGCTGGTGTGTTCCATTTTTTGTCATAGGGTGCTGGCAGATTACGGGCCTCCCATAGCTGCTGCCAGGCTCCTAATCTGCCATGGGCCCCCCGTACCGACTCCTCATGCTGCTGCCAGGCCCGTAATCTGTCATGGGCCCCTGTTGTCGCTTGTTGGCATATTCCGCTCGTTCAGATGCTCCTTCTCCTGCTACTCCTCTTCACGGATTCCGTCAGCAGTCTTTTTTGGAATCCGTTTCCAAGAGACAACAGTTTGCGAGCACGCACCCGACGGTGCAGAAGCTGAACGTCCTCCTGTCCAAGTTGCTGCTGCCAGGCTCGTAATCTGTCATGCGCCCCTGTACCGCCTCCTCATGCTGCTGCCAGGTCCAGAGTGTGTCATGGGCCCCCGTACCGACTCCTCATGCTGCTGCCAGGCCCGTAATCTGTCATGGGCCCCTGTACCACCTCCTCATGCTGCTGCCAGGTCCAGAGTGTGTCATGGGTCCCTGTACGGCCTCCCATTGCTGCTGCCAGGCCCGTAATCTGCCATGGGCCCCCGTACCTACTCCTCATGCTGCTGCCAGGCCCGTAATCTGTCATGGGCCCCTGTACCGCCTCCTCATGCTGCTGCCAGGTCCAGAGTGTGTCATGGGTCCCTGTACGGCCTCCCATTGCTGCTGTCTCCATCGCCACACTCTGCCATGTGCCACTTTCAGGTCTCCTCACACTGCTGGTGGTTTCCATTTTTGTCATAGGGTGCTGTATGGCCTCCCATTGCTGCTGCCTCCACCGCCACACTGTGGCTCCACACTCTGGTTTTGGCCCCGTGACTGCCCAAATGAGTGAAGTGTGCGGTGATTCTAAGATCGACGGCACTCATCTGCATGTCATACTGTCAGTATTATTTCTCTTCCCCAGCAGACTCCAAGGGCATTTAAATTAAAGGTACAGTGTTATGCACTAATATAAAGGCTCTCTGAAGCCTAGAAACACCCTTTTATAAGTTAAATTCGCAGCGAATATATTCGACTCGAATCAAAATTTTTTCACGAATTCGCCGAATCAGTTGAATCGAATTTTTGAATAATTCGCTCATCTCTAGCCTTGATTGTCCACCAGTCCAACAATTTGGGGATTTGCTTTTAGAGTGTGCAGGAATCATCTCCAGTGATAACACAATCCTTTCTCCCAGGCATCGGTCTGCAGATAAGACCACTGCTCTATGTGAGATCAGAGGTCTCTCTTTGGCGGTCTGACATACCACCCAACTGAGTCACATTTGGAGCTCTGCAATCTGCAAAGCTCACACTCCCTTCTTATTGATGAGGGATTTTAAATTTTAGCAGAGTGGAGTGGAGTGTATTTAAATTTGTAGAGCAGGTAGCTTGAATTCGGTTGGCCCAACACAGGTATTAATCCCCCTTTCCAACTGCCCCAGCCATATACCTTGCCCTCCACTGTCCCACCTGCAGACCCAGGACTGGCTTGACAAGTGTCAGTGGGTGGAATGGAGGAAGACCAGTGAAAGTCCAGTGTACCTAGTTGGCAGAAGAAAGCATATGTATTTCAGCTCCAAGTTTAGTTCCTTCTATACCCACAACAAGCAGTCACAGGACAAGGCTGTAAAGTCCTTGTCCTCAAGAGATTTAAGAAAGTTGTCCCACTGTTTTACTCCCCATTTTTAATTTCCATTGTTTGCATATCAATTCTGGGTTGGTATTTTAAGCAGGGATGAGCTTACCTGCCCTGAGTTCAGTCCCAGCAAGGTTCAGCAAACTTCAAAGAATCTGTCAAATAAAAAATTCCCATTTTTTGGGCTAATAGGTAAAGAGTTGTCAAAAAGTAGCATCTTTGGAGGGGTCTGTGTTTTTAAAAACAAAGGCAACAATGAAATGTCATTTGCTGCCAATTTAATCTGTATAATTTTGTTTTTCTTCTAAATGTTGCAGCACATTTTAAAAAAAATTTGTAGCATCCCCTGAAAATTCATGCCAGACTTTTTGAGTCTGGAGTGGATTTTAAATGGGTCCTCTAAAAATCCATACCTGATCCCTAATCCCAGCATGCAGCCTGGCTGGCCAGGAAACAGGAACAAGCACTTGGGCCCTCCTTCTGAATCATACCAAGCCACATGCCCTCAATATGCGGGGGATGAATACCTTGCCAGGGATAACCCCTCTGGCAAAGCACCTTGATCCCATGTTGATGAGGACAAGAGCCTCTTCCCCACAATCCTCACAGGTGATTGTGGGGGTCTGCAGGCAGGGGACTTATCGGAATCTGCAAACCCTCTGGAAAAGCACTTACCTGATTGGAGGGGCAGAGGCTCAGGTAAGGGGTGGTCCTTGTTGAAGAGAGGGGCGGATCTTGTTGGAGGATCAGCCAGAACTTTTCCATCACTAATACAGGTTCCTGCTTGTTTATTTTATATATCTCCCGGCTTCATTCTTTACAGTTCATTTTATATCCCCTGTTCCACACAGGCTCATTCTGTATGATGTACTGTACATTTTATGCTCCTTTCTAAACACTGTGCTGTACCCACAACTGTGCATGAAAAAAATGCCCTTTCTTGCATTGATGTCAGCGAGACTCCCAACAAAACCAATGCAGCTTATTTTCTTAGTGCTACTGACACCAATGCAGGAAGAGGATTTGTTCTCAGGAATGAAAGCCTACACCCCCAAAGCAACCCTGGGCTAGCTTCTTATGATGGCTCTGTATCATCCTCCTACTTACACTAGGTGGAGCTAGACCATGATGGCTACAGAGGAGCTGATTAGCAGCTTAGGTGAGATAGTCAGAGGGGTTGGGCTACAGGTCAGCCAATCCCCAACATGGGGCTTGGAAAGGGGCTGGACTCCCTTAAAAGTGTTAGAGTCTGTTTTGTACAGGAGGAGAGGAGGGGAGTTGGAGAGGAGTGAGTCAGGAAAATGTGAGGCTGGAGGAATAAGGCTGTCAGGAAGCTTGCTGGGATGGGTCCTACCTGCGACCCTAGAGTCAGAGAGGTGGAAATATCAGGACTCACTGGTCCACTGAGAGAGTACCACCAGTGTGGCAAGAAAGGAGCCACTCAGCTGATAAGCATGGTAGCAGCAGCCATTCCACAAGCTGTGCAGGAGAGGATCTGAGTGAGTACACCTACACCCCCTGAGTGGATAGGGGAATGAGCACTCTGGTGAGAAACCAGATTAGCCCCCTGCTAGTTACTCTATACCTTATTTAAAGGAACAGGAGCCAGATCCCCTGCTCAGTAAGGAAAACCTACAGATTGCAAGGTGAAGAGGAGTTTATCTAGGGTCTGGGGTACTACAACTGGAGCTGCTGGCTAGCACTCCAGCAGAGACTGTGTGTCAGAGAGAATAAGCTGTGAATAGTTCAGGAAGTTTGTCATCAGATTTCAGTTCTCTTGGGCATCCTATACACCCCTTTCCCCATCTAAGTTTAATCCCCTCAATAAAAAGATGAAAAATGCAGATTGACTGGCTGTGTAGGACTATATGGGGACCCAAATTTAACAGCAACCCCCAAGGAGGTAGTTCCACAACTCTAAGGCATCCTTGGCAAAAAGATAGGAGGCCTGGAACATTGCTTTATTGAAGCTCTCCAGCTGCCGCTGACATCTAACATTTCTGGTTGTCCCACACCTGACCCCATCAGAAGCATTAATTGTTGCCTTTTTTGCTCCTTAACCTTCCTCATCTTGCCCAGACATGAGACATTGTTCAAATGTGTTGCCTTCCATTAAGACTGCATGACAAACACAAACAGCTGTTTGGGTCCCTGTCTCCTCTGACAGATGACTCCTGGAAAGATTATTGGACCATGCAGTCTCAATTTGAGATGACTTGTTTGGATATGTGAAAACTTGCAAACATCATTTGAATTGTTCTGACACATCACTTAAGTGTAACCAAAAACTGCCCTTGCAACCACCAGTGTTTGGATCAGAAGGAGATAGAGCTTTGGATCAGGTTTGTGGGGACCCTGGGTCTGTGGGGCATGCCCATTCCTCTCTTCCAGTCACTCACCTCTTTCTCTTTTGGTCCTCATTTCTCCACTGACCATTCAAAGGACTCAGTTACTTGGAAATTAACAAACTGAACTTATCAAGAGTTGAGAAAGCTTCCTTGAAATGTGTCCTAAGTAATTAAAATGAGTGAGTGCATCACTTTTGAACCCTTCACATAAAGTTTTACTACACTATACCAGGGCACTGCTTTGTATATTTTATGTTTTTTTCTTTACAGAGAGCTCCTATGGTGGACACTTGCAATATACAGGTAACAGTTCTATTAAAAAAAAGTGATTTAGTTGCACTTTAGCCAACATATATGTGATACAAATAAATAAAATACAAAAACCAACACAATTCTAATTAAAGTCCATGTGTATGTGTTAAATTACAGTCTAATCTTCCATTATCCAAATGCTCTGTGGTGAAAAGAAATGCCTTGTGCTGTGTATCCCTTCACCACTAGCAGCCCACCTCAAATTTTTTTACCTATGTACAACAAGTCATGTACGCAGGGATAAGTTGGATATGTCAAAACTAATTGGAAACTTCTCTTCATGTAATCCACTCAAGGATAAACTCCAGGAAGCACAGAAACGATGCCCATAAATCCAAGCATAAAAGAAATCATAGTGTTTTCCATAAAATGTTACTATTTATTAAATAAAAAGCTAAAAATACACTCACATTAATAAGTGCATTACCACTGGTACACTACAGATAAACCGCATAAATACACTTAAGACCGCCACTGGGGGCAATATACTGTATATGAAGGCTGCAGCTTGTGGAACAATTGCAGTATATAAAATGATCTCTAACAGTATCCCCTTAACCTCTTGCCGACCGCGCATAGCCGAATGACGGTTTCACCGCGGCCGGCCAGTTCTGAGTGGACGTCATATGACGTCCTCCCAGAACGCGCTCTCCTGCGCGCCCCAGGGGGCGCGCACCCGGCGATCTCCGTGATCGCTGTGTCCTACGGACACAGCTGATCACGTGATGTGGTGAAAGGCCGATCCCACCGGCCTTTTACCACGTGATCAGCGGTGTCCAATGACACGCTGATCACAGGGAAAGGCAAGTGCCGGTTCTCGGCTGCACTTTCCTCACGCTGTCAGATCGTGAGGAAAGTACTGCCGAGAACCGGCAGTTGTCAGAGCGGGGATCGGCACCGATCATCAGGGCACTGATGATCAGTGCCCTGATGATCGGTGCCCAGCAGTGACACCCGCAAGTTCCGCCCAGCAGTGCGCCCACTAGCCCCGCCCACCCGTTCCCAGCAGTGCCCCCACCTGTGCCCAGCAGTGCCCCCACCTGTGCCCAGCAGTGCACCCACCTGTGCCACTCTGCAGTGCCACCTACCTGTGCCCAGAAGTGCCACCTACATGTGCCCAGCAGTGCCACCCACCTGTGCCCACCCATCTGTGCCCACCAGTGCCACCCACCTGTGCCCACCAGTGCCACCCACCTGTGCCCATCCACCAGTGCTGCCCACCAGTGCCACCCACCAGTGCAGCCCAGCAGTGCTGCCAGTCAGTGCCACCAGTCAGTGCCCAGGGGTTGTGCCAGTCAGTGCCGCCAGTCAGTGCCCAGAAGTGATGCCAGTCAGTGCCGTCTATCAGTACCCATCATCAGTGTCACCTATCAGTGCCGCCTATCAGTGCTGCATATTAGTGCCGCCTATCCGTGACACCTCATTAGTGCTGTCTATCAGTGCCGCCTATCCGTGACCCCTAATTAGTGCTGTCTATCAGTGCCGCCTATCCGTGCCACCTCATTAGTACTGCCTATCAGTGCCCTTTAGTGCTGCCTATCAGTGCCCATCAGTGCCGCCTATCAGTGCCCATCAGTGCCGCCTCATCAACGCAAATCAGTGAAGGAGAAAAAATACCTGTTTGAAAAATTTTATAAAAGAAACAAACTTTTTTTTTTTTCAAATTTTTTGCACTTTTTTAATTTATAGCGCAAAAAGTAAAGCGCCCAGTGGCGATTAAATACCACCAAAAGAAATCTCTATTTGTGAGAAAAAAATGATCAAAATTTCATATGGGTACAATGTTGCATGACCGCGCAATTGTCAATCAAAGTGCGGCAGCGCTGAAAGCTGAAAATTGGCTTGGTAAGGAAGGGGGTATAAGTGCCTGGTAGGCAAGTGGTTAAAGGGTAAGTTCACCTGCTGCCCCCCCTTCCCTCTGACAGATAATATGGGTAAAAGTCTCCCCGTACTATCTGTCAAATTTGAAAACAGCGCAGCCGTGCAGGGCTCCACCCACGCAGCCACGTCATTTATTCACAGACTTCCGTAAATGAATGAACTGCAAGTCCCGATAGCCTTTGCGGCTGTAGGCTTGTAGTTATTGAAGCTTCCTGTCAGTATATTAGCTTGACCGTACATCCGCTATGGCAAGCAGATATTCTGACAGGTCGCTGGTGCAATGCTTTCCAGGCTCCTTTGGACAAAAATAATAAATGTAAATTTTTTTACCTGGAAAAAAATGTGCATTTATTATTTTTGTTCAAAAGGTGAACTTATCCTTAAAGTGCTGAGTTCACTTACACAACTACTTGGCATTTTCTTCTGCCCTACTCCCCAGAGATAATGTCCTATGTCATCGGCTCCATTTTTTCCGCGCTATGCCACAGGGCATAGCTTCATCAGAGGGATCAATTTTTTTGATTGGATTTTCGAGTAGTCAGAAATAACATTGTAAATATAAACAAAGTCTCTCAGATATTCAAAATACTAAGGAACATGAGTCATCCATAACAAGTATAGTGGAGATCAAGCATTAGATAAAAGTTAAATAACATGTACACCAATAATGTGAGAATGTTTGAGCAATGATCATGAAACAGTGAATGAATTTGTTGTAGTAGTGGTAGATGAACTAAGAGCACAACAAGCCATAACATCTATACTGGTGGCACAAACAATAAAGATTACAAGGGGAAAAAAGGGGGAAGGTAGGGGGGGATAGAAGCCAAACAGGCCCAGTCTGGACGCACTTGAGAGCACAACCTAATCACCCCAGGACTCCCTAGTCAATGGACAAATACTTGATCCATGGATCTCATATCTTTTCAAACTTCGTGGTCTTGTTTTGGAGAGTGCAGGTGAACCTATCATTACCATGATCCAATTCAGTTTGCGCTTAACATAAACGAGAAGTATCATAGGCTACTTCCAATGTTTTGCAATGGTGATCTTAGATGCTAAAGTCATATGCAGAATCAATCTTGTGGATTTCTTTGGGACCTCTGGAGGTCGTTTCTGAAATAAAGCTTGTTCAGGAGTTCTACGAATATTCACTTCTGTCACCGAATGTATGAGATTAAACATTCTAATCCAGAATATGGATAATTTAGGACATTGCCACATGATACATGGTCCCCAGTTCATCAAAAGATGCAGAGGAATGTATTTTCTTAATCCTTGTGTGTACCAGGTACCATCTCATTAGTGTTTTAGAATTAGATTCTATCAATATTGTATTGTTAGATATTTTGGATAACGCATGAGCAGTGTCCTGACATTCATTTAATCTAAGAGAGATAGTCATATCTTTTCCCCAAAGAGTCCTATAGGGGAGATTGCAATTCGGGTCGGTAAGTGAAGCATAGTCTCTAGATTGACAGTCTAGATAGATTGGATAACTCAAAGGTTGTAAGGGTTAGCAGTCCCACAACTGATTTAAGTTTAGTTTGCACAAAGGATATGATTTGGTTACACAAAAAGGTTTCAGTGGAAGGCAATTGCAATTTCTCACAATAGTGTTGCAGCATGTATGGTTTATCATTATTAAAGATGTCTCCTGTTTGTAGAAGGACTTTATTAATCTACCACCTGCACTATTTCAGTAAAAGTCTGGCAGTAAACTCCGGGTTGCAAAAGACTAGGGCTAGAGGGGTGTGGGGTGAGGAAAGAGGTTTGTAGGCCCATTGATTGGGAAGACTTATTAGAAATAAAATTGCATAGAGATGGCAGGAAAGGAATTTAATAGATAACCACAGGGATGTGGAGCCTCTGGCCGTAGTATAAACTAGATGGATTATTTAAGCAGCATGAAAATAGGCCTGACCCTGCACTGTCACAAGGCTGCTAAAGTCTTTTCATTCATCTACTCCAAGAGAGTAAAAAGAAAATGTCAAGTTGTTCAGTTTCTAACTATCAAAAGGGATACATGTGAAAGAGGCAGTGAGTGCACGCAAAATTCCCCAGGGCCCAGCCCTTCCGTCTTGGAAAGGGGACCATGGCTACAGATTTTGTAGAGGCCGCACAGGTACTTCATCCAAGCATAGACAAGAATGTTGTTGGGGTTGTAGATATAAAATTGTATCTGATCTTTACTGACATTGTTACATTTAGAGAAGTCTCTCTGTGTATAACTGTGCTATATATCTTCTCAGGTGTTTTCTGATGGTGCTGCTGGCAGTAAATCTGACTATCTGATTTATCACTGACTGAAGAATCCAGACATCACACAAACTACAGGACTACTTGTACAGAAACAATTCCAAAACAAATATTTAAGGTTTTAAATTACATTTTTTTCATTTTAATTTTAAGCATTTTAAAAAATGCACTGTACATTATTTTCTTTCTTCTACCGCAATGCTAAAATCATGAAAATTCTATTTCCACATGAGCACTTTCACCAGAGCAGGAATAAAGAGGGAAGTCTTCCAGTAAGGACAACTTTTTCAAAGATAACTGTCTATCAGACAACTTTTTTAGAGATTTTCTTTCACTTTCCGTTGTTTGTGTGTGGTACCAAGTGAAACAAAATCTCTGCAATGGTATACAGATAGCAACATAAAAAATAAAAGAAGGAACCATTACTTACTCAGTCCAAAACTAAAAAAAAGATTTGGCTTTAGATAAACAGTACTTTAGATGAGGCTTTGATTTTTGGCTAAATTACTGATTTATGTGTTCTGGGAATTTAATTGAGTATTTTAACCATGCAGTTTTGCTGTTTGCCATGACAATGCTGATATGTTGGCCACATGACTTTGTGTATAAGCAAATGTTAGGGTTTTGGTTATCAGTAGGATTAGGATCAGTATTAGTGTTATTCCAAAGTTTAGGGGTGCCATTATAGTTACCATTAGTTTACAGTTAGTATTTTTTGGTATGAGACAACCTTAAAAACCCACCAAAATATAAATCATATTGACTGGGGTATTTCATCTAATGGTGAAATGTTCAATAAAACAGTCCTGATTTTGCTAAAAATTTTGTAAAATGAACGTTCACAATGTTGGCCATCCCTTTCATTCACCTATCTTTCACATCAACAGTAGAAATAGTTATTTTCTAATAAAGTTACTTACATGTTATCACAATATGCTAAGCCAGGTGAGGAGCAGGAAAAAAATTAAATGTTCTGTATGAAGCATTTATAATTTTGACATCAAAGGCCAACTATCTTGTGGGCTCCCTTTTTTCACCCAGGTCAACTGACTAGTAGGAATGGACAAATCTGCCTGGGTTAGATTTCTAGAGGGTTGGATATCAGAGATTCTGATTAGAAATCTCAAAACCCAGTGAATCCCATTGACGTTGAAAAGGACTTGAATCTTGATACTAAACAAGAATAAGTTATGAAGTGCTCTGTAGAGACAAGGAGGGGGTTTTAGAGACGCCGGATTTTAAGAGATATTATCACTCAGTATTATTATCACGTATTTTTGATTGGACACATAATGCACTTGGGAAAAGTTGGGAAAATATAGAAAATACACTAAGAAGGACACAATTGAATAGGATGGTGTGGTTACCACATCAATATCGTAGATTAGCAGAGAGCACGAGCACTTATACACAAAATGTATTAAGAATTTGGGATGTACTTCACAAGCAAATGGGATGGGAGTTCAATTCCATGTTGATGCTGTTGGTGGGTACAGATTTTTCCCCACCAGGGAAAGAAAATATTTTGGGTAATTGGATAAGAAGAGGGGATGCACAGTTAAAAGATATAATGAGTGGTGAAGAAATCTGCTCCCTTCAGGAGCTGAAAAACAAGAAGGAGTTGTTTTCTAGATTAGATGAATGGTGATATTTTCAAATAAGACACTTTGTGGCAATGCTTCCTAAGCCCTTAAGGACAACAGAGGAATTGAACCCATTTGAACAGTAGTTTAGCACATGCAGGGAAAGGAAGCACAGTATTTCTCGAATTCATAAAATTCTTCCTGTAATAACAGAAGTCACTCCCCTCCTGTATATGGAGAAATAGGAAAGGGAACTAGGAATATCACTTGATGAGCAACAAAAAAAAGAAAATCTTAAGATTAGCACATGGGGCTGTAGATATGAAGGTGGTGGAAACTAGGTGGCAGAAACTAATTAAAAATGCTTAGCTAGTAGAAAAATATAAAAATTCGGTAATATTTCACCTTATAAGCGCAGCAAATGAATTGATACCCAAATTTTGGCAGGAACAAGAGGTACCGAAAATAAGAGACTGGATAAGTAAGGTACACTATATATATAAAATGGAGGAAGATAAAATGGAGAGATTTCGAGGAAGGTGGGAAAAATGGGATGAGTTTAAGAGATCAAATAAATATTCTGAAATGGGAAAATTAGAGTAAGAGGAGACGAGAGGATATGTGTAGTTAAAAAGGGAAAAGTAAGATAGGAAGAAGGAGAAGGATATCCTGAGGAGACTCAGGTGTGATGAGGAACGGGGAGCTAAGGGAAAAGAAAAGGGTGGTAGGTGGTGGTAAAGGGGAGATGGGGGAGATGTCACTGCAAATTAATTTCAGATATTTCAGTCTCAACTAATGACCTATAAAAAGGTGTCTCATTACCAAGGCATCACACAAGAAACATCTCATGATGGGTAAAAACAGAGAGCTCTCTCAAGACCCTCGCAACCTTATTGTTGCAAAACAAACTGATGTCATTGGTTTCAGAAGGACTTCTAAACTTCTGAATGTTCCAGTGAGCACTGGAAGGGCCATAATCTTGAAGTGGAAAGAACAGCATTTCACCATAAACCAGCCACGACCAGGTGCTCCTCACAAAGTTTCGGACAGAGGAGTAAAAAGAGTTGTCCAAGAGTCAAGGACAACTTGTGGAGAGCTTCAGAAAGACCTGGAATTAGCAGGTACAATTGTTTCAAAGAAAACTAAGTAATGCACTCAACCACCATAAGCTGTATGCGCGCTCACCAGCAAGATCCATGCTGAAGATAAAGCATGTCAAAGCTTGTTTAAAGTTCGCTGCACAAAATTTAGACAAGCCTTTGAAATACTGAGAGAATATAGTCTGGTCAGATGAGACCAAAATTGAACTCTTTTGATGCCATAAAACACAGCATGTTTGGAAGTAAAAAATCTAAAAATCTAAATAATGTCGCGCTCCACAATTATCTACGTGTATATCCCAAAATATTTTCTCATAATTTTCTACTAAATATTTATAAAAAAAATAATCTGCGCTTGGTGCCAAAATATAAAATAATAATACACATTAATATTTCAATCTATATAAAATTCACACATAATATTTATCTGTGCCTTCTATTGCCACTCAAAATGTGATACTGATAAAAATTATATTGTAAAATAATAAATTAGAAATGTAACATAAGTCTATATTTGTGAGATAAAGGTCCCTAATATAAATCCTTAATGTGATCCAAATCAATATTTGTGAATTCCTGTGTGTTCTTATTGCAATTTTGCTATGCGCTCACCTCCTTATAAGCCTAATGATTAGTTACTTGGCCCCAATTAGTTACTTGGCCCCAAAAAAGATGGCCGCGACCAGGAATACCACAAGAAAATGGCGGAAAGCACATATATAAATCAGTATGGGTGAAGTGAACGTCCAATCGCATCACCCTGATGAAGCCACGTGGACCTGTGGCGTAATGCGTACAGGAGGAGCTCTGACGTCACCACACACCCGGGACGGCGAGTATAGGCTGTGTGCGGTGCACACAGAGAGGAATTATCTGTATATACAAAGCGCATGTTGTTTTTAAATTATGTGAGTGCAATATTGGGCACATATTAAAGTGTTTTAAAAGGATAAGGCACTATGTCTTTTTTTCTTTACACACTGACACGGAGGAGAATCCAGGACAGATCGGGGAGATGGAGGAGAAAGTCAGCAGCAGGAAAGGGGGGAGAGATCCCAACAGGGATTCCTACACAGGAGGAGAGGATTACCAAGGAGCTCCCAGGGGATATCCACTATCCATTAAACAGCATACTAAGAAATTACACCAGGTTCCAATTGTGAACACAAAGTGAAGTAAGCCTAATCATTAGGCTTATAAGGAGGTGAGCGCATAGCAAAATTGCAATAAGAACACACAGGAATTCACAAATATTGATTTGGATCACATTAAGTATTTATATTTGGGACTTATATCTCATGAATATAGACTTATGTTACATTTCTAATTTTATAATTTTTATCAGTATCACATTTTGAGTGGCAATAGAAGGCACAGATAAATATTATGTGTGAATTTTATATAGAATGAAATATTAATATGTATTATTATTTTATATTTTGGCACCAAGCACAGATTATGTTTTATAAATATTTAGTAGAAAATTATGAGAAAATATTTTGGGATATACACGTAGATAATTGTGGAGCACGACATAATTTTGATTTTTGAATACGTTTAAATACACATATAATTGAGGATGTGATTTATGTCAGCGAACCATAGCATCAATTTTTTTAAATTTAGTGACTCACAAGTATTAAATAGCACATTTTATGTTTGGAAGTCAAATGGTGCTGCACATCACCCCAAAAACACCCTACCAACAGTAAAGCTTGGAGGTGGGAACATCATGGTGCGGGGCTGGTTTTCAGCATACAGTACTGGCAAACTTCATATCATTGAAGGAAGGATGAATGGAAAAATGTACCAAGACATTCTAGATAAAAATCTGCTTTCATGTACTAGGATGTTGAAGATGAAATGGGGGTGGACATTTCAGCAAGACAATGATCCCAAACACAAAGCCAAGGAAACTCTCAATTGGTTTCAAAGAAAGAAAATTAAGCTGCTATAATGGCCCAGCCAATCACCTGACTTGAATCCAATAGAAAATCTATGGAAAGAATTAAAGATCAGTGTTCATAGGAGAGGCCCAAGGAACCTTCAAGACTGTTTGCGTGGAAGAATGGGCCAAAATGACACCTGAGCAATGCATGCAACTAGTTTTTCCATACAGGAGGTATCTTGAAGCTGACATTACCAACAAAGGATTTTGTACGAAGCATTAAATACATTTCAGTTAGAGCGTTCGATACTTTTCCTCTGTGTCATTCCATTTTATTACACATTTACACATAACTTAATTTCTGAACTTATTTGTTTTGGCTTTTTTGTATGTATGGATTGCATAGGTTGTTACTGACATGTGGTGAACATTTCATTACAATAGCACCTTTAGAAATATATTTACTGGGGGGGGGGGTGCTAGCCATGGATGCCTGTGACCGAGCTCCTGGATACCTGGGCTCTCTCGACAACTCTTTCAGGCTCCCACCAGATGCCCACTAGGAGGAAGTCCTGCAGCCTCCCATGGTGCAATCCAGCAGGAGATTTGCCCCGATTCTTCACTGCACAGCCTCCTACATCCCCCAGCAGCTCTGAGGATCATTCCGCTCCCTGCCGCTCTGCAGAGCAACATCTACCATCCTCCAGCGGTGGCTCTCCTGGCTCTTCTGAACACCTAGCCAAGGTAAGAGACCTATCACCAATCCCTATGCAAGCAATATGCTGGTTTCCTTCCCCCGCCAGATCTGAGGACTTGGTGGCGACTTCGCAGATGGGGCAAATCCTGCTGGCAGCCCTCACCCAGATACAAAAAAGCCTTGCCTCATTGCCCACTAACCTAGAGCTAAATATTTTGGCCCAAAGGATAGAATCTTTCTTGAAAAGCTCAGTGGATGATTTGAGAGAGCGCCTAGCAGCTACTGACAACTGGGTTTCTACTATAGCCTCTGCCCACTCACCCTTAGACACCAGGGTCACTGCACTAGAGTCCATGGTGTCACAACACCAGTCTCAACTTATCCAATTGCACCTCAGCACAGAGGACATAGAAAACAGGAGCAGGAAGGGATCCCTGAGGCTACCGTGCCAGCGGATTTGCAGGCCACAGGTTTGTCAATCTTCAATAAGTACCTGGATCGTGCCCCCGAGACAGAAATCGAACTTGACAGGGTGCATAGGGTTCCTTACAATAGAACCCCTAATCATGAACAACCAAGGGATGTACTGTGCAGAGTTTACTATTTCAGAGAAAAGGAACTTATCCTCAGGAAGGCCTGGCAACTTGGCCCGTGGAATTTGATGGCGCCTCCATCCATCTTCTACCTGATCTATCCCGGGCTACCCTAAGTATGTGCAGGGTGGTGCACCCACTATTATCGGCCATAGAACCTGCAGGTGCCCATTAGAAATGGGGCTTCCCGTTTCATGTTTTTATAACTAAGGAGAATTATCAATTTACTTTGCACTCTCCTGACCAACTTCCAGATCTTTTCGCTTTCTTGGGAATTGAGCCGGCTGAGGTTCTGAACTGGTTGGAGATCCTGTTGAACGGAAATGCACTGGCCCTTGCTGCACCACCCCTACCACAGCAATGTAGGTGACTCCGCTCTAGAAAGTTGGCCACCTCAGCCTCCCATTCTAGGCCATTGGATCCTGAATCATGACTGATGCCGCTATGCTTCTATACCACAGTCCCTGGTTCTCCTTAGGAGTCGTCATGAACTCCATATATTTTCCTGTTACAACAACTATATTAAGCCTAGGTTACTTTGAATTTTTCTATATGGTAACAACCTTCTATATGGTTTGGTAGGCTGATTTTATGCTGGCATATGGTTGCTGTTTCTGGGCAGGCGCCTGGGGTGTTTCTTACAGGTGGCATGGAAGCAAAGTTATGTTCATCACCTGTGATCTTCCCTATTTTGGTGTGTTAGGTTAATCTGGCCTCTTGACGTGTAGAAGGGGACTCGTCTCTAAATGCCATGGGGGCAGTCTATACTCAGTCACCTCTCTCTCCAGGTCACCTGTCCGGGAACAGGGAACTTTACAGGATCTTTATGAAATCTCCTATCCTATTGATATATGGATGTTAAGTTTTACCCATCCCCTGTGCTCTTCTCTGACCCAGTGTTTTTGCCCTCTGTAGTCTACTGCACGTCGAGAGGGGTGTGACTACCAGCATTATTGGAGTACGTGGTACTTAGTTTCCTCTCATTTCCCGTCACCTACTCGGGGGCGGGGAATTGCGCAGGGGCTCTTTGATTCCTCCTATTAATATGTTGTATACAGTACGGTAGACTGTTTGTTATATACGTTTATAGTTGTCGAGACCACATAGGGTTACTGGGTCTCCCCATGACTTTCACTGTACCCCCAAATAGGCTTTGCTCCCCCTTCTGTGGAACAGTGGGGATGAGTTAATATAAGTTACATTGTGGCAAATATTTTGACTTTTTGTTAGGGCCCTCTGGTCTCACACCTCTTCCTCTCTGCTTGGGAACTTCTCAGCAAAGGGCACCCTCTAAACCTGTTCTGC
This sequence comes from Staurois parvus, assembly GCF_062004578.1. Lineage (NCBI taxonomy): Eukaryota > Metazoa > Chordata > Amphibia > Anura > Ranidae > Staurois > Staurois parvus. Next base: position 1,825,206 of record NW_028318609.1, on the reverse strand, counting down.
TCATTTTCGAATTCCTCTCCTCCTTGCAAGTCCTTCTATCACTCATTTTTCTGGACTTCTGAATCCCCCCTCCCCCCCCCCTTTTTTCCCTTCTCTCTCTCTTTCAGTTGGGACTCCCAGGATCGCACCGCTGACATGATGCCGAGGGTTACCCTCCTATCTTTGAACGTACTGCAAAAGAGGACACAGGTGATGGGTGAGGTGTGGAAGAATCGTGCCCAAGTGGTGTTTCTTCAAGAGATGCACTTCAAACAATCCAAACTCCCACAGCTTGGGACTTCCAGGTACCCATCTGTTTATCACAGCACTTCTCCTGACTCTAAATCCAGAGGAGTTAGCATTCGAAACATGTAGCATGGTCCCTCTCTGACATCCTAAGGGATGATATGGGTAGATTCATGTTTGTAAAAGTTTTCAAATTTGGTCATTGCGTTACGCTAGCAAATATATACCGGCCAAATTGCTTTCATAGGACAGACTTTGGAGAAGCTCTCTGATTTTCAAGAGGGTACTTGCACCGTAGGGGGTGATCTCAATGTAGAGTTAGATCCTATGCTTTATATCTCCTGAGGTGCCTGTCACCTTTCCTATGCTGCATTACGCAGACTTAAGAAAACTTTGGCGGGTGAACAATTGGTAGATGTGTGGAGAATTATGCACAGTGATGAAAGAGATTATATGTTCTTTTCGGCCCCTCATAACTCCTACTCTAGACTGGATTATTCCTTTGTACAGCAATCCACTCTTCCATTGGTGCACTCTAGCAGCAAAGGCACTCGTACAATTGCAGACCACACCCTTGCTCTCCCTAGTTTTAGGGTACACATCTCGCCCAACTGGCAAATGGAGCCTGAATGAAAGCCAAATCCAACAGCTTCAACACGCTACAGTCATTGCAAAGGCCATTACGGAATACTTTGCCACTAACATGACCAAAAATTCTTCCCCATGCATTATTTGGGAAGCTCATAAGTGTGTGTTGCAGGGCATGCTTATCCAGTTGGGAGCTCAGGTTAAAAAGGAAAAGCTGCAGGAAATGTTACGGTCCTTACTTAATCATATTCATGCCCTAGAAATAACCCACAGTCTCTTGCAAGAGACATTGCTATAGAACTAAAGAATCTTGGTGACTCCCTTAACTCCATTCTGCTTACTAAAGCGAAGTGAGATTATTGTATTTCAGACGACACTTCTATGAACTGGTGGCAAGCCAAGTCGACCCCTGGCTAGAGCATTGAAGGAGGTGCAATCTCGTTCTTATATTCCATCCATAACTACCCCACAGGGTAACAAACATTTTAGGTCTCAGGAGACTGCAAACTGCTTCAAGACCTACTACAAAAAAACTTTATAATCTTTCCAAGCAGGGCTGCCCCTGCGAGTTGCAGGACTGCACGTCTTCCATAGATGACTTTCCTATGCGTGTCTCTGGCATACCTCAGCTTTCTAGGCAGGAGAGGGAGGCCATGGAGCACCCAATTATGACAGAGGAGGTTTTAGCAGGAATGCAGACAATGAACAAGAGCAAGGCCCTAGGACCTGATGATTTCCTGTTGACATATGATCGAACATTCGCGGACCAGCTTACCCTACACTTGGTCGCCTATTGTAACACCTTCTTGGAGGGGGCATGCTTGCCAGTTGACTCTCTACATGCCCACATTGCCTTGATACCGAAAGCGGGCAAGCATGGATTGGACTGTGCGAATTATCACCCCGTTTTGTCACTGAATGTTGACCTTAAGATATTCATGAAGATTCTAGCTTTACATCTAATATCAGTCATTCAAGCATTGATTCATTGTGACCAGGTGGGCTTTATATCTAACAGAGAAACCAGGGATGACACATGCCGTGCCCTAAACCTGATCCGCAGAGCCCGGTCAGAAGCCATTCCCTTGATGCTGATTTCGGCAGACTTGGAAAAAGTGGGAATACCCATCACAAAGTTGTGGCCTATGACAATGATTTATTGTTTTTTTGTAACCAACCCCGAAATTACTATTCCTAATCTGTTAAACTCCCCAAACACGTATGCAGCCTTGTCCAATCACAAGATAAATGTGCAAAATACAGAGGCGATTAATGTGAATTTATCCCCTGCAAGGTTCCTGAATATTAGGCAAAACCTTTCATTTAAATGGGCCAACCAAAGACTACAATACCTAGGTATCTATCTTACTCCATTATTATCCAATATATCCAATAAAACTTACTTTCATGGTTGACCGAGACCAAGGGTGAACCTCAAAGATTGGCAACAGCTATCATTTACCTGGTTTAGGAGAAATAGTACTTTAAGATGACTGTTCTCTCGAGACTGCTCTATCAGCTCCAGACGCTCCCAGTCCAGGGACCGCGCACCTCCTTAGAGTTGTAAGGGGGGAATTTCTACACTTTCTTTGGGGTAATAAAACCAAAAAGATTGCTCATCGTCTTTTAACCCTACCAAAGAAACACGGTGGCAATGGCTTCCTGGACCCCACTAAATGCTACTATGCGGTACAAATGGCAAGGATGCTTGATTGGATCAAACATTCCCAAGAGAAGGGGTGGGTAGGGTTGGAACTGGACTCTTCTCCAGTGCTATTACAGACCATTCCATAGCAAAAGGCACTGCTGCCGACATTGGTCAGCTATGCTCCTGATCCTCAATAAGGCTGGATGCCTATCTAGAACTCCGTCCTCTGTTTTTACATCTTTATCCCCATTTGTTGGAATGTTAAACTTTATACCAGGTCTGGATGATCCTAAATTCAAAACTTTTCTTCAGACTAACCAAATTAGGGCCTGTCATTTTACTCGGGAAACACAATAGAGTTCCATAGAGGATATCAGGAATATGGTGTCACCACCATTAGACCAATTCGACATTACTTGTTGTCCTCCTCACAAGGAGGACCCCCAGGAGGTCTAACTACTGCCTTTGAGGACTACTGCCTAGACCCAACCCCTGTACACCATGCTCTCTCTAAAACCTATGCTATTTTTTCTACTCCACCTGAAAGCTATGTGCCTCCATATATAAGCTAATGGGAACTGGACCTAGGTCTGACATTTACTGATAAGCAGCGAGAACGTATCCAATACTTTGCCCACCCCTCCTCTTTAGCCAGTAGACTGCAGGAATTAGGGTATAAAGAACTGACGCGTTGGTACAGGGTATCTTCCATTTTGCACAGTATCTACTGTACCCTAAACTTACATTGCTTTGTTGGTGCTGCCAAAAAGAGGAGGGTAATAAGATACAGATTTTCTGGACTTTTCCAAATATTCGCTCCTTTTGGGACTCGATTCAAGAAGTGATCTATAAGTTGACTGATATATGCTTGGACTACAAGCCAGAAACATGTTTATTCCATCTAACCCCTCTTTCTCGACGTAGATAGAATCACTTTTAATACTGTGATACATATGTGACATGAGTGTATAGGATGTATGGATGAGGAGTGGTTGACACTCAACTGTCATAATGCTAACGATTATAACCATTAGATAGGTAACTGGAGTTCAAAACAGCAAGTTGGAAGTATACATTAAACTGGATAAAACCAGTTAAAACCAATCGAAACCAGAGATATGGCTGATATTCACCAGATGTGCATTCTATCAAAATGTGTAACTACGCATGACGGCACAAGCCGATCACACGTTGACTCTAACTACTACGCAGAATCATACATGATGTTATATAATCAGGAGATACTGCGCATGGCAGTAGATAAGGACATTCCAAATATGTATATAAAAGAAGAAGGATTCTAGGGGAATTTGGGACTTATTGAAGATGCGGCAGACGTGCCTTGCGGTGATTTCCCGGATTTCCCTTGCTGATTGCTGGAGTCCCCCAATCGGTGGGCAACAGGTGATGCTACAATATCCGGTGATGTATTGATGCTTTATTCTTGCTATAATATAATCTAAATATGATTTGCAATTCTGACAATTCTTATGTTATTATACTAACAGAACCTATTCAATAAATCATGTTTTGCTTTAATACTTATTAAGCCTAATCCGTGTATTAGTGAGCGATTGTAGTAGTGTTAAAAACACTTTGTTTTGAGGCAAAACAAATACATTTACTAAATGTAGCAAAAATCTGCATCCCACAAAAATGGAAATGCACAGCAGACCCCCCCTCCCCCCCAATGGTGGGCCAGTGGATTGCTGTGGTGAACGAGATTGCCGATATTGAAGGTCTAACAGCTGCTATGAGAATGAAGAAGGAACAACACCGCAAAACATGGTACTTTTGGCACGACTTCCAATACTCCAGCGACTACAACACCTATATGTCCTCTTCTGTCTCTTAGAGAAATCCAATAAAGATGGATTATAAGTAGCGTTACTGGAGGAATGATATTAATATGGCTGTGCCAATCTGTCCCTCAAATTCCCAGCAGAATTGTTATTATGTTCCTTTACTCTACCACCCCCTAGCCCCCCACCTCCCCTCATACTCTCTTGTCAAGGGTACTCCCTGCAACCCCATTCCCACCCCCTCTCCCTTTTTTTATCCCCAAGCCCTCTTTCTCTTTTCCTTTTCTTTCCCCTTCTTTCTCTTTCTTTCTTACAGTCTGCTCTTCCCTGACTAAGAGCTCTCCATATTCTCTATGGCATAGGTTAAATGACCCATAGCCAGCTGAAGGACTGGTGTCTCATAGTTGGGCTGCCGAATGATGATTTTATTCGGGATTCCTCTCTTTCTAAGTCTTATTCTAGAAAATTATAAATATGATAGTAAGACTATACTGGATAAGTGTTGTACTTATATGTTTACATAACGCATAGCAATATTGGTTCTTTAAGTCCGGAGGTATCAACCAGATGGACAGCAAACTTTTACCACTACTTTCTTACATGCTCTATAAATGTTATCTTTATTTACTGTTCCATATCTGTTAATATTCCGGAATATTGTTGTGTTTGACTAGTGAAACTGGTTGTTCTTCCTTGTTTGGATATATTGCACCTTTTTGTTTCCTGTAAGATGTTTTGTCTTGCTGAAGTATGCAATAAAACATTTTTCTACAAAAAAAAAAAGAAATATCTTTCCAAGAAAACTGGTGAAGTGTTCATTACTTATTTTACCTGCTGTAAATACCAGTTCCAAGCATGCAATGTGGTCAAAATGTCAATGGACACAGACAGGGTTGCTTGGGAGTGAGCCCGCATGGGTGCCCCCATGGAAAGCACCTTTCCATGGGGGCACCCGCCAAAGAGGAGGGGCCTGGAGCGCATGTGGGGGACCACAGAAGAGGAGGATTGGGGCTGCTCTGTGCAAAAGCATTGCACAGAACAGGTAAGTATAGACATGTTTGTTATTTTAATTTAAGAAAAGACAAAGGTTTAATATCAATTTATTAATATAGTTTGTGAGCTTCTGTTTGCACAATATCACAGGGCATCGTTGTCCGATATATTATTAAAATGCACAAAAACACTTCAAAACCACAACCCCACATCACACAAACCCCTATTTTCACTTACTATCAAAATATTAAATATCTAGACTTTAGGTAAGTGTTTGGTAGGAATTAATTACAACCAAGACAGTATATGTGTGCTAAATTTTGCAGTAAATAGAAAAAAGAAGGTAGGTTTTATCTTGAAATGGAAATTACTGTGTATTATCTGAGAGACAAACATACGAAAAGGATAGGTTCACCTTTTGTAACATTTTATATGTTACACCATATTCAGGATGTAACATGTTACTGTAGGACACGCCTCGCAACCCCCTGATCCCCCGTTGTGACAACTAGTGGGGGATCTTCTCCCCCTGCTAGCTGTCACAATTAAAAAAGTCAACATTTGAAAAAATATTTTCTCCGAATGGGAAAATACAAGTACCAACAGCCTTTCCAGCTGTCATCTTGTAGGTCTCAATGAACTACTATGGCGTTTTTGAGTGCTGTGATACTTCATTGATTGTTCCAGTGAAAAGCTGCCTGCTGGGGGAAGACATTTTGCAGTGACAGTCTTCAGGAGACCTGCATGGCACCAACGATCTTCTAATTGCTGGTGCAATGCTCTCTAGGCTCCTAGAACACCTTTTGTTAAAAGGTGAACTTATCCTTTAGGTGCCACAGCACTGGAATAGGCAGCAAATTTTGAGTCACGATGCAGGGAAAAACATTAGAAGTTGAAGTCAAGCTGTGGAAACAGTGCCCAGGCACTGGAAAATACCATGAACTTTGAGAAACAAAACAGTGTTTACCATGCAGCAATCATCAGAAATTTGGGAGCTGAGATGTACAGTATATAGAATAAGCTGCAAATAGGGGTGAGTTTGGGTTTGGACCAAGCCCACGTTCAGTTCTGGTTTTGCATTGTCAGAGTTTGGAGAGTGGCTAAATTAAAGAGGGGGGTTCATCCGAGCTGAACCTTTGGCTGCATGCCAATGGTGTAAAGTTCCCCCCAAAATTCATACTTGACCCTTTGAAAACAGCATTGGGTTTCCCCTAAACGCCATATCAGATCTTTATTCAGGAATGTAGTCTGTCTGGTCCCCCTCCTGAACCATACCAGGCTACATACCTTCAATATGGGGAGGGTACCTTAGCTCCCTAGATAAGTATCTTGTCCCCATGTTGATGAGGTGAAGGGCCTCTTCCTCACAATCCTGGCTTGGTGATTGTGGGGGTTTGCAGGTGAACGTTTATCAGAATTTGGAAGCCCCCTTTTAAAATATGGGGTTTCCCAGTTACCGAATCCCCCACATGAATAAGTAAGGCTTACATAGTACTCATTCACTCATTTGGTGCACTCCTTAGTGGATCAGGACAGGTTTCTATTTAGTGAAGTGCAGCTTTTGTTTGAAATTTGCTCTAAACTTGTTTTTTGTGGTATTTCTCAAGATAATGATGATTTGTCTTCTCCTCTTAGTATGTCTCAAATTGAGTCTCTAGTGTGGATGCTGGAGGATGACAAATCTTACTTTCTTAAGCACTATTCAGTTTATTCACAAAGGGCTCTGTTAGATTATATTACAGCAGTGAAATCTCTAGTCAGACAAGGGAAATTCAAACAGAACTTTGTTCAACCTCTACTCCAAACCTGGTCAGAGATACTGGGGACAATTCATTAAAGGTTATTGCATGTGTTATGTCGGTCATGTGACCACATACCGCATGCAATACTGAAAATTTCAGTTCACTACTGCTAGTATGCGGTATTTACCGCAAATAGCAAAAACCCTTGTTAAATATCGCATAAAAAGACATTAAAGTCAATTCACAGAAGGAAATAATTAAATGCATGCAGTAATTAACCATGTCAATACCGGGCACTTTTACCCCGTTCCTGCCCAGGCCAATTTGCAGCTTTCGGCATTGTTGCACTTTGAAAGACACCTGCACGATCATGCACCACTGTATCCATAAAAAATATTATAATTTTTTTTACACAAATAGAGCTTTCTTTTGTTGGCATTTAATCACCACTGAGTTTTTTATTTTTTGCTAAATAACAGAAAAAGACCAAAACTTTTGAAAAAAGGTTTTTCTTCGTTTTTGTTATAACATTTCACAAATAAATAGCCTTTCTTCATAAATTTAGGTCAAAGTATATTCTGCTACATTTCTTTGGTGAAAATAACCCAAATCAATGTATATGATTTAGTCTGTCGGACAGTTATAGAGTCCACAACCTATGGTATATTTATCTAATTGATCAATCCTGATGTACTGATGGCCAATCTCATAAGGCCTGAAAATGCCAGCACAGCACAGAAAATAGACAGTCGTAATAGAAATTGTATTTTTTGACACAATTTTTTGGAAAATGAACAAAATTAAAAATTAAAACAATTCACAATTCACAATTCCAGTTCACAATTTCATCAGTCCAGTACAGCGTTATCATATAATTGGTGTGGCAGGGATGAGGGACACTGACAGTATGTAAAAAAAACCCCATTAATTAATATTTTTTCTATAATTTTTTTCTTTTTTAATATACAGTATTTTATCTTTTTTTTACAATTTTTTACAATTTTTTTTTTTCAACACACTGTGTTGATCCCTGGATCAACTTTACATATAAATGTTAGTAACCAGTTATATTCTGTGTATCTAAGAAAGAATCCAGGCCTTTTTTAAAGCAATCCACTGAGCTGACCAGAACCAACTCTTGAGGGAGTCTATTCCACATTTTCACAGCTCTTACTGTGAAGAAACCTTTCTGTGTTTGGAGATTAAATTTCTTTTCCTCCAGACATAAAGAGTGCCCCCTTGTCCTCTGTGATGACCTCAGGGTGAATAACACCGAGTTCATTATATGAACCACTGATGTATTTATACATTTTGATCATATCCCCCCTTATTCTCCTCTTCTCAAGAGAAAATAAATTCAGTTCCTCTAATCTTTCCTCTTGTAGAAGACTGTACCTGGTTAACATATGTAAACATTGCTTTCCATTTGATTTTATCACCTAGTCTACATATGTTCCAAGACAACAAATTCATACTTTGTGTAACAACACTCGAAATAAGGCAAGACAGGTATTAAAGGGGAACCCCTTCTAAGACAAAATGATAACAACTATTGCCTGTAGTGCTTCACCAGGTAGCATAAAGAAGTAAGGGGATCTATTTACCCCAGCAGCTAGAGTAAAGTCCAGGAAGTCCAGAAAATCGGTCAATGACGTAAAGGTCGAGGGTCAAAAAGTGAGCAGTGCAAAAGAGTCCCACCTGACATAGAAAAACATAGAAAAATGCAACAACTATAAAAGACTGGACCAACCAGGTCTGAATATGGACTGGGTACACTATCAATAAAAAATGGTGGGGTCTGCACAGGACCATGATGTGGGGGGAAACATTAAAGGCACATGAACATGTGCATAGTGACAAGTCAGTAGTTAAAGAAGTTGTATCCAGCAACAAATAGTACTCAAAAGATTGGGGGCATATAATTCGTACCAGCTAAACACTTTCCACCATTCAAGATGAAAACCCGTGCACTATACATATAGAAAGCTCCCCGGTGGAGAACAGCGTGCCAGGTTACACTTCTCTCTGTCCAGCCAGTTTACAGCCCCCGAAGGATTGTTATAGAACTGGGCAGTGCCATTAGCAATGACCCCTGAGCTTATCAGGGTACAATATGAATTATTGAGCATTGAGATTGCAAAGCCTCTTTTTAAAATACAGGAATGTTGCCCTTTGTTGCTGGATCTCAGCAGAAAAATCAGGAAACATTGTCCACAGACAAATCCGCCGTTGTTCTGACTTTGGTCAGAATGGCATACAGGCCTGTAACAAACACCACCTTCTGCCGCTATCACCATCTCCTGTCACATTTACAACATCTTGCCACCATTAATGAGAACAAGAGAAAATGTGCTAGGACTCTGTTGGATGTCAAAAAGCAAAGCAGCTAGCCCGATACCATAATATATAGTATAATAAACATCACAAAACAATAGTGCCTAGATAAATTAAAATGTGTGTGCAATACAGTAGTGCAATGCAAATATATTAAACTCTTATGTGTCACCACAATCTGAAAGAATAAAGGAATCCAAATGTGAAGCCAAAAACTGTGAATTCATTAGTTCTTCGATTATGAAGGAAATGACAGATGTGGATGTCAAATGCCACAAAAACTTCTTAATGATGAACCACACAGCCAGGGGCGGACTGACAACTCATGGGGCCCCCGGGCAATAGGGGATCATGGTGCCCCTGTGTCCTTACCCAAACTCAAAAAAGCCTATGAAAAGGTACCAGGGGCATCTCATGGGGCCCCCTACTGACCCCGGGCCCTCGGGCAGTGCCTGAGTTTCTAAATGGTCAGTCCGCCCCGGCACACAGTACCTCGGTGTACACCAAGGGAGGTTTACCAGAATCATATGACCCCCAATAAAGAGTGGTCAACCGGCACTTGTGTATCAATCCAAGATATCCAGCTTTCCTCAAAACCACATGTCAAACGATGGTACTGCTGCGTTATATCAGTTATAAAAAACAATAATACTATAAATTTAAAAATAAATTAAAAATCACTCAAAAAGCAGTTCAAGTCGAATTCCTTGTTTAAACCACAGGGTGCTAAAGTTTTTAAGCTCATGAATTCAGAAGGATTCCCTTTTGCTCACTTCCCTGATTTTATTCCCTACCCTCCAATTGCTTTAAAAAGTTTCAATCCCCCAAAATAGGAGTCATGTGAAATCCTTATTATGTACTTCTAAAAAATGCTTTTACAGATAATATTTGTGGTCCCCAATACCAATGTTATATACATGTTCTTTTATACGATCTTTAAGTGTTCTTCCCTATATACTTCCCTGTATGCAGAACACAAACACTATTTGATCCCTTGCAGAAGTCATGTGTGAGGGGACGAAACACGTAGTGGTGGGACCTTGGATGATGTCCTGCCGCTCATTTGGAGCCTGGAGTATGGTAACTTTTAGCATTTGGAGGCGGTATGGCACAGGATACCAAATCCTAGATACCTATGCTGTACGTATATATCTAGTGTGATTTAGCACCCATTTAATGTGAGTGAATATACATTTGTTTTATAGAGATTAAAGTTTTAAAATCATTATTTTAGTGTTTTATTTGCATGTCGTGGAGTGGAGGTGAGCAGTAAGTTGTGGAGACTAAAATCGGCTGCACCAAGGAACCTGTCATGGTCCATTAAAGGGACAAAAGTACATTATGACCGAGCATACCCTGTGAGATCATATAGTGGAGGTGAGTGTACACCTGGTGATGGTGTATTCACTCAATATTATTGGATTATTGGATTAAAGCACAGGTGGTGGCATATAAAGTATTTAAAGGAACAAGACATAGATACCACAGTCAATTGTGGAGGACTCTATTTTATTGTTGTTTATTTTTATTGTAATATTGCATACACTATTTTTACTGATGTAGGTGACGCTGCACTAATTACCGTATTTACATTTTGCCAAATAATATGAGAGTTGCATCAAGTGTGTAGCACATGTTTCATGCACTTTATAACTATATAATTTTAGAGATATAGCACTTTATATTTTAGGTATTATTATATATACAGGGGTTGGAAAAAATAATGGAAACACCAGGTAAAAGAACAAAACTGTTTCCTAATATGGCATTGGATTTCCTTTGGCATCCAAGACGGCCTGAATTCTCCTGGGAATTGGCAAATCTTGGATGATGGATAATGGAATCTGATACCACTCTTCATGCAAAAATTGTTTCAGATCTTGCAGAGATCCTGGAGGCGGAAAACTAGCTCAAACCTTGTTCTCCTAAATTGACCATAATGGCTCTATGATATTGAGATCCGGTGACTGAGGCTCCCAGGGAAGGTGCGAGACTGCGTCTGCATGCTCATCAAACCATGATTTGACAACACCAGCTGTGTGAATCAGAGCATTATCATCTTGGTAAATGGAGCTGTCTTTGGGAAATAGTGTCTGCACCATGGGGTGCACATGGTTGGCCAAACTTTGTACAAAGTCGCTGGCAGTGACCTTTCAAGGCGAGGATGGGGCTTTCAGAATACCAATATATGGCTGTCCAAACCGTAATTACACTACCACCATGATTTACTGTTGGCACAAGACAGTCTTAGTCCTAGCTTGGGATGGTGTTCGCCACACGTAAACACATCCACATCTAGCAGTCTTCCATTGACCAATAGTCCATGATTTATGGGTGTTGCACCACTCTCTCCTCTTCTGAGCATTAATATTGATCACTAGTGGTTTGGCAATTCCAATTGGGCTGTGAATGTTTTGCTTATGGAGTTCCCTGTGCACAGTTTTTGTGGACATTGGCTTTGGAAGACTGGGATTAAGCTTAGCAGTCACTTTTGCAGCAATTGTTTTCTTATTCTGGGTCACAATCCTGCACAATGTCCTTTTGTCTCTTTAGGTCAGTTGACCATGTCAGCTGTGCTTATGCTTATTAGACAACATTTTCCAAGAAACCTTTGACACTGTACCCTGCAACACCACAAATAAATTGGCAACTTCAGTCACAGAAGCACAAGCTAAGCCAGCACCAACAATTTGCCCTCTTTGGAACTCAGTAAGCTCTAAAATGACTCTGTATTACTGGCAGCTCATGCAGTCAATGACAAAAATGAAGCTTCCCACCTGTTACCTATCACACAGCAGAAGCAAAAGTCTATTACCTCACTTCTGCTTTCAACGTGAAATGTGTCATCACTTTCATACCTGCAAATCATGTCGTGTTTCCTTATTTTTGTCCTGTATATATTATTAATATTATTATTATACAATATTTATATAGCGCCAACAGTTTACGCAGCACCTTACAAGATAAGGGCAGACAGTACAATTACATACAAATTAATACAAGAGGGATCAGAGGGCCCTGATCGTTAGAGTTTACAATCTAAGAGGGAAAGAACTCAGCCTCAGCCACCAAGCTTTCGGTTTACAGTCGAAACAGTATATATACTTTATTTCTATCGCATTTTGGTGTAGTGATATAACCTATTATAGCAGCTTGCAAGTTTATTGGCCTGCATTCACAGCGTCAAAAAGTGAGGTGAACTCACTAGGTGTTAAGAATTTAGTCTAATTTTGCAAACTATATTTACTATATGAAACCAGACATTTTCTTACAAATCCATGTTATTTTTCTCAACAGATGTGGAGGAATATGTGAACAAATGTGGATGCTCATACAAATGCGTAGTTGACCAAACAGTTTTTAGTTACTTGTACTCTTTTATTATTGAGTATAGCCTCTTTGTTGCAGCAATGATCTACACCGTGTTCCAAATTATTATGCAAATGATATTTTTCTCATTTACCTAAATAATTGATGTAAATAACAGTCAGCAGAATTCTCATGTTATCAATAATTAATAGTACAATTAAAATTTTATTGAAAAAACCTCCTAATGATAACAGTATTTTTTTAAAAACTTACAATGCACTGTTCCAAATTATTATTACGCACAGTAAGTTTCAAAACACTTTATAGGTTGTAAAGAACTGAAAATTGTCATTTGTTGTGTTTGCAGCATATTTACTGAAATCAAAAGCTATTTCAATTAAACTTTTAACAACATTTTAACTTTTTAAACATTTTAACAGGTCACGTTACATTGTAACATAGGACCCCTTATTTGATAGCAGCTTCACAAGTCTTGCATCCATTGAACTTGTGCGTTTTTGGACAGTTTCTGCTTGAATTTGTTTGCAAGATGTCAGAATAGCCTCCCAGAGATGCTGTTTGGATGTAAACTGCCTCCCACCCTCATAGATCTTTTGCTTGAGGATGCTCCAAAGGTTCTCAATAGGATTGAGGTAAGGGTAGGATGGGGGCCACACCATGACTTTCTCTCCTTTTATCCCCATAGCAGCCATTGATGCAGAGGTATTCTTTGCAGCATGAGATAGTGCATTGTCATGCATGAAGATGATTTTATTACGGAAAGCATAGTTCTTCCTTCTGTACCAGGGAAGAAAGTGGTCAGTCATAAACTCCACATACTTTGCAGAGGTCATCTTTACACCTTTGGGGACTCTAAAGGGGCCGACCAGCTCTGTTCCCATGATTTCGGCCCAAAACATGGCTCCACCACCGCCTTGCTGACGTCGCAGCCTTGTTGGAACAGGGTGGCCGTCCACCAACCATCCACTACTTCATCCATCTGGACCATCCAGGGTTGCACGGCACTCATCAGTGAACAGGACTGTTTGAAAATTAGTCTTCATGTATTTTTCTGCCCAATGCTTGTGAGCATTGGTTAGTAGTGGCTGAATAGAAGGTTTATGCACAGTTGCAAGACTCTGGAGGACTCTACACCTTGATGTCCATAGGACTCCAGAGGCACCAGCAGCTTCAAATATCTGTTTGCTGCTATGTAATGGTATTTTATCAGCTGCTCTCTTAATCCGATGCATGGATCTGGTAGAAATCTTCCTCAATGTGACTTTATCTGCATGAACCCGTCTGTGCTCTGAATCAGCCACAAATCTCTTAATAGTGCGATGATCACGCTTAAGTTTTCGTGAAATATCTAATGTTTTTCTACCTCGTCCAAGGCATTGAACTATTTCACTCTTTTCGGCAGCAGAGAGATCCTTTTTCTTCCCCATATTGCTTGAAAATGGTGCTCTGCTTAATAATGTGGAACACCGTCCTTTAGTAGTTTTTCCTTAAATTGGGCTCCCCTGTCAATCTAATTATCACAGGTGTCTGAGATTGTTTTCAGTGATCAAAAGAGCCCTGACACACAATGCCATCCATGAGTTAAACTGAAAAACAAAATATTTAATCTTTGTGACACTTAAATAGAATTTGCATAATAATTTGGAACAGGGTGTATATCATGTGAAAGAATGTTGAATGCAAGATTGATGAAAAAGCTTTATTCCACCATAGACTGGGGCCAGGTGTTCATAAACACATTGCACTGCTGGGCCTTTTTTCTGGTTTGGGTGTTCCTATTACAGGTCTAGTAATGTTTGTCTTGTATGAAGTGAGAAAGAACAATTCTCAAAAACACTGGCTATCTTTGACTTCTTTCTACTGCTTCCAATTGTTCAGCCTTTTTGTCATGTGTTTGGCCAATCTGGTTGGGATTATTATTTTCAGGCTGGATAAGAGAAACATGGACAATCAGAAGAACCCAAGTTGGAGCTTAGATACGGCTCTACTCATGTTAGCAACATTAGGCCAATAAGGAATTTTTTATTATTCTATTATAGCCATGGTATTCACAGTTCCCTTCAGCCTCATGTGTGGTTTAACCCTTACCTATTCTGTACTGATGTTTATTCAATACGCTCTTCAAAATTCTTTTATAATAGAAGGCCTGCACCGTCTGCCTCCTGCCAACTTACTTAATACTCATCAGGGAACAAGTCACTCCAGTCCTGCGTAACGACATGCTTGTCCCTAACAAGCTCTCCAAGACAGCCTAGAATGTCAAGAAGAGAAACCCTGACTCAGCACATTAAGACCCATCTGAAGAAAAGAAAAACAATGAAGGACGTTTACTTGTTCTCTTCCTCCGTAACCTTATTGTAAGTAATTAATGTCTTTGATTCTAGCCATAAACAAGCTCATTTTGTTAAATAGTACACATATGATTTAAAATAATTGGCTGCTGAAACCACAGAAGCTGATATACTAAAGGAATAGAAAACGTCCACTTTGCAAAGAGAACTTTCACTTAGCTTGGTGCCTAAAGTGAAGCTTTATTAATTCAATCACGTGCAATGCAATTATCCTGCTTTCTTAAATACCGTATTCTCCGGCGTATAAGACGACCCCCTACTTTTCCTATTAAATAATAGGGTTTGGGCTATACTCACCGTATAAGACTACCCCTCTTCCAACGCACACCAAATAAAAATTAAAAAATATCAGATTTGATTTCAATATGGTATGGTATTTCAGTATGTTATTCCAATGATGGGGTGCTATTCCTCCCACTGACACCAATGATGTTGCACGATTCCTCGATCTGACACCAATGATGGGGCACTATTCCTCCCACTGACACCAATGATGGGACACTATTCCTCCCACTGACACCAATGATGGTGCCCTATCATTAGTGTCAGTGTGTGAGGAATAGTGTCCCATCATTAGTGTCAGTGGGAGGAATAGTACTCCATCAGTGTCAGTGGGAGAAATAGTGCCCCATCATTGGTGTCAGTGGGAAGAATCGTGCCCCATCATTGGTGTCAGTGGGAGGAATAGTGCCCCAACATTGGTATCAGTGGGAGGAATAGTACCCCATCATTGGTGTCAGTGGGGGAAGGAATAGTGTTCCATCACTGGTGTCAGTGAGGGGTGGAATAGTGCCCCATCGTTGGTGTCAGTGGGGGGGGAATAGTGCCCCATCGTTGGTGTCAGTGGGGAGGAGGAATAGTGTCCCATCGTTGGTGTCAGTGGGGGGGAGGAATAGTGCCCCATCATTGGTGTCAGTGGGGGGAGGAATAGTGCCCCATCGTTGGTGTCAGTGGGAGGAATAATGCTCCATCATTAGTATCAGTGACACCAATGATGGGGCACTATTCCTCGCACTGACACCAATGACACTTGCTGACCCCTGTTCCAGTATGGTGCTGCTGCAGCCAGCATATGTGGTTGCAGCAGCACCTCTGCACGGCACACTTACCGGCCACTCCCTCACTCGATTTTCGCGGGGCCGCTCGGCTCCGCCTCCTCACCGATGATTGGCCACCCGTGTGCCTTTCCTGAGCTACAGTTCTGGCGGCCAATTACCGGTGAGGAGGCGGAGCCGAGCCGTCGCTTGAACATCGAGCGGCCGAACTGAATGAAGGAGCAGCCGCGCTTCCTGGACTGGATCGTCGTGGGACTGGGACCAGAGCCAGGTAAGAAACAGCAGCCCCCTGCTCACCCCTGTACTTAGTGTCCTTTCCGTTGGAAGGGGAGGCGGTGGCGGCACCGCGCCGCCTCCCTAAAAAGTGTCGCCCTGACACCAAGTGTCAGCATGCCGTATACCGGCGTATAAGACGACCCCCGACTTTTGAGAAGATTTTCATGGGTTAAAAAGTCGTCTTATACGCCGGAAAATAGGGTAGTTGAATAATTAGTGTGAACTTTACTAAGTGAACATCTTCTACTCCTTTGGGAAAAGTCAGATTTACAGTATATTTCATGCAGTCCAACAAGATTTTGCTGCCACACTCTTGCCAAAGTCCCCAAACTAGCCCTAAAATGACACTAACAAGATGTCATGGTCACACAAAATACACTTAGGCGAGCGACAGAGACAATGAAAAAACAAGTTGTCCACTCTATACACTCTTTACTGTATCACTGCATCTTGGGCTGACCAATGGAAGAGCAGGGTAAATCTCACCCTACTCTTCAAGTAGTCTGACTTTTACTGTGGGGTGATGGATAAATATAGATGACGCCACAGAAAAACAAGAATAAATATATAATATACACACTAAATTAAATACAATAAATAATGAAAAATATATATATATAAATATACTACCAGCTGCAAAATCCACCCTATGACCATAAAGTGTGCAAATATTAAAACAAACAATTTGCGCTAGTAAATAAAAAGAAAAATATATTTGTGAAAAAAAGTTATGAGTCCCATAGATCATATAAAGTCACATAAAGCAATTCTAAATTACTGTGGTTGATGAAAAAAATATATTTGCAAACAAAAATCCACCAAATACGCACCAGAGGTATATGCTGATAACATTATAAATCAGCATAAAGCGCTTTTTGCTCTGGGAGCGATGAACAGCAGACAGATGAGACAATACTTGGCTTTAAACACGATATCCAGGGAGCAATACTCTGCAATCGCCAATACTTGGCTTAAGAATCGATATCCAGGAAGCAATACTCTATGCTGGTGTCTGTCAGGACACCGTTTCTTGTAAGTGCAATGTGTTTGTATTAAAGGAGATGATTTTAAAGGGTACTGCACCATGAGCTTTTCTTCTTTTTCCCGAGTGTTTCTAAACACCCTATGGATATGGTGGTGTCTATAAGAAGTGGATCTATTTAGTGACACATCCTACTGCAGAGTATTGCTTCCTGGACATGTATATGGTACATTCACATCATCCCCTGCCCTCAAGGAGTTTAAAATCTAAGGTCCTTAACTCACATTCATACATACTAGGGCCAATTTAGGCAGGAGCTAATTAACCTACCAGCATGTCCTTAGAGTGTGGGTGGAAACCAGAGTACTCAGAGGAAACCCACACAGCCACAGGGAGAAAATGCAATCTCCAGGCAGATAGTGCCATGGTTAGGATTCAATCCAATGACCATAGTGTTGCTATATGGAAGTATGCTGCCCTCTATGTTTAAATTAAATTACCATATGTAAAGTTTGGGAACCTCTATTTTATAGCAATAAAAGCAACTAGTGTTTTGTATCAGTAGAGGAATTGCCTTTTGAGATGGAGATTATTGAGATGAGGGCACTCAAGCACCAAGGAAGATTAGGCCCACAGTACTCTCACACACTTCACACATCTGATTATGGTTCAGTCCATCCTGAGCTGCAGCTACACCTGTCACTTGCAGCTGCAGCTTAAAAAGAGGACGATCCATTCACTTTAAGCCAGCTCTGCACCTGTCCTCTGCAGGGGGTGGGTGCCAATGATACAGTAATTCCAGACAGCGGTACAACTAATCAATGAAGGAGCGACTGTCTGTGGCTCACCACCACTACTGTACATATACCATCCCCCTGAGAAATAGTTCCACTTATGCAGGCCATAGACGGGTCATTTATCGGCCAAATTTTCGTCCGAAAGAATAATCGGCCGATATTCACATCGTTAGTGGGCAATGTCATCGGCCGGTTCCTTCTCGTTTCTTTTATCGGTCATGCTGGAAAATCTATGAAAAACGGCCGATTTTCGTAAGCATTGGTGGCAACAGAACGTCCGACAATTCGGCCGATAAACTACCGTCTATGGCCTGCATTAGTGCCAATAAGTGCAGGGGATACAGAGGTTGTCAGGAAGAGTGGGTACTTCCCCCCCTAGCCCTGGCTTGTGTGGAGCTGAATGGGACTTTATTAAGGTTGCTGGCTATAGATGGATGCCAGTTGGTTTTTTCCCAAAAAATTGTTTTAAAGGAAGCGCTGCCATTGCACAAATTCTGTTACCTGCAATTATGTTATTGCTATCTAAAAAGATGCCGTTGTGGGCAAGTATAACTGGTGGTGAATTTCACCACCAAAGGTATACATATCCACATAAGGCATGTTTCCTAAGGCAGCAATAAACGATGGCATGTATGTGTTTAGTAAGCCTTTCAATAAGTACCACTAGAATTCTTAGTACATGAGCCGCTCACCACCAGTTATACATGCCCACAATAGGCATGTTTACCTGAGCAGCAATAAAATATTAAATATGAATGTATCTGTATGATGCCTTAACACAATTGGTTTGACACAAACTCTCCAATAGAACACAGTGACAAAAATACACCTTTGGATAAAATAAAATAAATAATATCCGCGCTGACTGAGAGTGTAAAGCAGCTAACACCAATAGGTAGTATACAAACCTAAATAATAATTGAAAACATAAAGTGTAGCACCAAACATATAATAATGAAACTGAAGTTTGGCAAAACAAATACATGTCCGTGATATAAAAAAACAGTAGTGCAAAAAAAATGTTTTTTAAAATATTTAAAAAATATTTTTAAAATATTTAAAAAATATTTTTAAAATATTTAAAAAATATTTTTTAAATAATGTCCTACACCACCATAAAGTGCTCTTGCTTGCAGCAAAACAACACCAATCAAAATTGCCATCACCATCTCTCAATGAATTGAAATCTCACCAGAAATGATGGCTGCCACTACAACAGCATAAATGCCCATGTGTTTAAGCAGAAGCACATGTATCTTGACATGAGACTTTGTTGGTAGGTGTCATTCTGTCTAGCCAGGCTGCTCAGCTCTGCTCTCCCCAGTGGCCATTATCCCAGCAGCGGACCATTTCTCTCCTCTTCCGGGACTATCAGCTTCCCCCTCTCCTCCAGGCTCAACCTCCTACACATAATATACAGTCAGGTCCATAAATATTGGGACATCGACACAATTCTAAAATGTTTGGCTCTATACACCACCACAATGGATTTGAAATGGAATGAACAAGATGTGCTTTAACTGCAGACTGTCAGCTTTAATTTGAGGGTAATTTACATCCAAGTCAGGTGAACGGTGTAGGAATTACAACAGTTTTCATATGTGCCTCCCACTTGTTAAGGGACCAAAAGTAATTGGACAATTGGCTTCTCAGCTGTTCCATGGCCAGGTGTGTCTTATTCTCTCATTATCCCAATTACAATGAGCAGATAAAAGGTCCAGAGTTCATTTCAAGTGTGCTATTTGCATTTGGAATCTGTTGCTGTCAACTCCCAAGATGAGATCCAAAGAGCTGTCACTATCAGTGAAGCAAGCCATCATTAGGCTGAAAAAAAAAAAAAAAAACATCAGAGAGATAGCAAAAACATTAGGCGTGGCCAAAATAACTGTTTGGAACATTCTTAAAAAGAAGGAATGCACTGGTGAGCTCAGCAACACCAAAAGACCCGGAAGATCACGGAAAACAAGTGCGGTGGATGACCGAAGAATTCTTTCCCTGGTGAAGAAAACACCCTTCACAACAGTTGGCCAGATCAAGAACACTCTCCAGGAGGTAGGTGTATGTGTGTCAAAGTCAACAATCAAGAGAAGACTTCACCAGAGTGAATACAGAGGATTCACCACAAGATGTAAACCATTGGTGAGCCTCAAAAACAGGAAGGCTAGATTAGAGTTTGCCAAACAACATCTAAAAAAGCCTTCACAGTTCTGGAACAACATCCTATGGACAGATGAGACCAAGATCAACTTGTACCAGAGTGATGGGAAGAGAAGAGTATGGAGAAGGAAAGGAACTGCTCATGATCCTAAGCATACCACCTCATCAGTGAAGCATGGTGGTGGTAGTGTCATGGTGTGGGCATGTATGGCTGCCAATGGAACTGGTTCTCTTGTATTTATTGATGATGTGACTGCTGACAAAAGCAGCAGGATGAATTCTGAAGTGTTTCGGGCAATATTATCTGCTCATATTCAGCCAAATGCTTCAGAACTCATTGGATGCCGCTTCACAGTGCAGATGGATAATGACACAAAGCATACTGCAAAAGCAACCAAAGAGTTTTTTAAGGGAAAGAAGTGGAATGTTATGCAATGGCCAAGTCAATCACCTGACCTGAATCCGATTGAGCATGCATTTCACTTGCTGAAGACAAAACTGAAGGGAAAATGCCCCAAGAACAAGCAGGAACTGAAGACAGTTGCAGTAGAGGCCTGGCAGAGCATCACCAGGGATGAAACCCAGCGTCTGGTGATGTCTATGCGTTCCAGACTTCAGGCTGTAATTGACTGCAAAGGATTTGCAACCAAGTATTAAAAAGTGAAAGTTTGATTTATGATTATTATTCTGTCCCATTACTTTTGGTCTCTTAACAAGTAGGAGGCACATATGCAAACTGTTGTAATTCCTACACCGTTCACCTGATTTGGATGTAAATACCCTCAAATTAAAGCTGACAGTGTGCAGTTAAAGCACATCTTGTTCGTTTCATTTCAAATCCATTGTGGTGGTGTATAGAGCCAAAAATGGTAGAATTGTGTTGATGTCCCAATATTTATGGACCTGACTGTAGGAAAATATGACCGCCGGAAGCTGCTCAGGTTTAATTTTATTTTTAAAAAAAGCCAAAAAATGGTTCCATCATTGTAATCCATTGTCAATCATAGCGTCCAGCATTGTCACAACTCCCGAAATTAAAAAAAACTTAGCACCCACTGACCCGTCCGCATCCATTGAGCACTCTGACAGGTCTGATAGTTGCAGGTCTGATGTAAACAATTGGGCGGAGATAGCGGTGACATCACCTCTAGCTCCGCCCAATTGTGCTGTGATTGACCAAAGCATTGCACCTGACCTGTGGTCAGGTGCATTGCTTTGGCCAACCACAATGCACTGTTAGAGCGCACTGCATTGTGGGGCACAGCTGGTGAACAGCCTGCCGAACGCCCTTACCATTCGTGTGTTTGCTGAACACACGAATGGCCGATGTTCGAGTTGGACTTACGTTCAATTTGAACAGTAAGGACATCACTACTCCTGTATTGCTGCCAGGACACAGCACCACATATTGTGATGATGCTAGAACAGTATGATACAGTGCTGAATCGTAATGTAATGAAAATTACATTTGGGCCAGCTTGGCTCAAACTAACTATTTAAAGTGACAGGAAACCTGGGATTCTTCTTTAACTACTTGAGCTCCAGAGGATTTACCCCCCTTAATGACTAGGCCTCTTTTTGCTACTCGGCGCTGCACTAATTCAACTGATAATTGCGCGGTCATGCAATGCTGCACCCAAACAAAATTTACGTCCTTTTTTTCACACAAATAGAGCTTTCTTTCGGTGGTATTTGATCATCTGTGCTCTTTTTATTTTTCACGCTATAAACAAAAAAAGGCCAAAAATTTTGAAGAAAAACAATATTTTTTACTTTCAGCTATAAAAAATATATAGTAAACTCAAAGTTGGTTATAAATTTAGGCCAAAATGTATTCTGCTACATGTTTTTGGTAAAAAAAATCCCAATAAGTGTATATTGTATGCTTTTTGTGAACGTTATAGCGTCTACAAACTATGGTATAGATACTGCAATTTACGCCATTTTTTTGCTATACAGCGCTGTGCTAGTTTAACGGGCAATTGCGCGGTCATGCAATTCAGAACATAAATGAAATTTACATCCTTTTTTTCCCCACAAATTGAGCTTTCTTTCGGTGGTATTTGATCGTCTGTGCGGTTTTTATTTTTTGCGCTATAAAAAAAAAGGCTGACAATTTTGAGGAAAAAAAAACAATATTTTGGACTTTTTGCTATAAAACATGTCCAGTAAAAAAAAATTTAAAAATCAAATTTAGTCAGAAATTTCTGCCAAAATGCATTCTGCGACATGTCTTTGGTAAAAAAAAAACCCAATACGTGTAAATTAATTGGTTTACGTGAAAGTTATAGCGTTTACAAATGGCGGGAAAGATACTGGGATTTTTAGGTTTTCTTTATACTAATAATGGCGGCGATCAGCGACTTATGGTGGCGATCAGGGACTTATGGCAGCGATCAGCAACGTATGGTGGGACTGCGGGACTGCGGCAGACATTG
This sequence comes from Staurois parvus, assembly GCF_062004578.1. NCBI lineage: Eukaryota > Metazoa > Chordata > Amphibia > Anura > Ranidae > Staurois > Staurois parvus. The sequence continues at coordinate 1,802,488 of NW_028318609.1, read as the reverse complement.
TGACATTGGGGGGTACTGACTTGGGGTCACTGACATCCCCAGAGACACCAATACAGTGATCAGTGCAAAAAGAAAAAAACACTGACACTGTACTAATGGCACTGGGGAGGAAGGGGTTAACTTTATTTTGCAGGGAAGGGTTATCTGAGTGAGGGGGAGTGTTTTACTAGGCGGCGGGGGTGTGTACTGAAGGGAACACTGCTGATCGGGAGAGGGAAACTCTTCTGCCCGGTCAGCGTGTTCTCGAACTGTCAGGGAAGTGACAGAAAGCACAGCTACTGCAGCTGTGCTCTCTGTCACTGATTGCCGCCGATCGCCGGGTCATAGCCGGTAAGGACCGGCTGTGACCCGGCGACTGACATCCGTGGCTGTGATCGGCGGGACAAGCAGGGCGGCGGCACGCCTCTCGTGCGCCCCCTACCTGTTTACAAAACACACGTTTTAAAATGTGGTTTTGCCTGCCCGTGCCGCCCTGCCGCTGTATTTCTACAGTGGCAGGGCGGCAAGTGGTTAATAGGGTTACAAACAGAAAAAAGCCTGACAATTTCTAACTCATCCCTACTCTAGCTAAAAAACGTATTTGGGCTGAGACTTTAAATCCAAAAGGTAATGGGCCTAGACCATGAGTGAATGGCTTTAAATGTGTCTCCAAACAAAGCCAAAACTGTTAACACATGTTTATGTAAATATGGTAAAACATATACTGTAGTTTATTATAATTAAAGCCTTAAAAAAAAACAATTCTGTAGTTGTGTCGAGGAGTTTCATGGTGTAATGGTAAGAACTCTGGACTCTGAATTCAGCAATTTGACACAACAGTTTTTTAAAGCTTTATTTCTATAATAAACTATTTGTTTTATCATATCTAATTAAGCATGTGTTAATTAGTTCTTTACTCATGATGTAGGCCCATTACCTTTTGCAATCTCCATGGGATGGTAGCCTCAGACAAACAATAGATAGAGAATATTGCTTGCTAATATGGGATACCACTACCTTTGTACCGTTTATAAATATATTATAGGCTTTAAATCCACATTACAGTGAAGAAAACAGCACCATAACCAAAGCATTCAAGAAAAGTTTTCATAAGTAGTCCAACTAACTGCCCCACTATCATCGCCCCCATCACAAAAGATGGAAGACAATTCCCAGCAAAAGAGGAATGTTAATAAAGGATATATTATTAATAGAAAAGTCTTTATATTTTTATTCATCCAATTTTCTATGAGGAAGAAATGTTCTTTGAGAACAAACTAGCTCACTTGCCATCATGCTAATATTGTAATATATGACTTATTATCATATATGACTTTTTATAGCAGTCATTGCCTATAGAGCTGAGTTATTTATTGACCTACCTGTCATATTTCCACAGTGCCGGATTATGCCAGCCTTTGGAGCTCAGATCAGGTTTAACTCAGGACTGGAAGTGAATTTTTATTGATTTTCTATGTAGGCTACAACCACCAATATTTGCCTTCCTCTTCAAATTTTTTACCAGATGTATGCTGCTGCCAGTTTGCTGGAACTATATAGCATAGCCCAGGAGGTCTACAATATTTTCTTGTGTCTGAAATACAAGTCTTTTTGTACAATAACTTGCATGACTAACATGGCAAAAGACACTGGAGGTTCAAAGGAGAAAAGCCTGCTCAGATGAAAAGAGCCGGTAAAAATATAGACCTTGTTTGAAGTATTTTAGAGTCACTGGTTGAGCTGTCACTGGTCTAGAGCAAACGTTTTTCGGTCTTGTCAACTAGCAATTCTTCTAACGGGTCTTCCTGGTGAGTTCTTTCGGTGGGTTTGATTTAAAGAGGCATGTTTAAAAAGCTATACAATGCAAATTATATTTTGCTTAACTATTCTGTATTAACTAACTACTCCATATTGTACCCATAAACACTGTAAACATATTTAATATTGTCCTACTAAATTAAGACTTTTTGTTGTAATGTATTGAAAGGTCTAATGATTGATCGCTAGAAGAAGCTAGCTTTAACAACACCTTCACAGTTTAGAATGTTTAAGTGCATAGTGGAATATCGCTAAATTGTATTTTCCATAATTTATACAACCAAAATAACTTCATTGTGAAGGTAATATTAATAAAGTAAGTGATAATGTATACTGAAGTTATTTTAGGTGTATATATATTCAGAACTTTTTTTAATTTGTTTGGAGGAGGTTTAAAACATTTGAGTTTTTTTACCATTTGCCTTTACCGTTGTCACTAGGACAGAAATTGATAGAAGCTGTGTGGGGATCTTTCAGTGGGAACATCTGTTGTAGTGACAACTGTCCAACGGGATAGCACCTCACTTTGGAGAGATTTTCTTTCACTTCCTGTTTTTTCTCTTGGACAGGAATCAAAGGAAATTTTTCCTTAAGGGACAAAGATAGCAAAATAAATATGACACGAGATTAACCAATGAGATCTAGACCCAAAACAAAAAAAAATTTTTTTTGAGCTTGATACACATTAAGTCAGAAGAAGAAGACTCACGTTGGAGTGTTTAACTATAATAAATAATTTTTATATTTATCTGCAAACCTCATTCGACATAGCACCATCCATCAGTATCTGTGTATTCAGAACATTTTGTAAATTTGGGTAAATATCTGAAGTCATTAAATACAGTAAATAGGTGCTTTGAAAAAATTAACAGAAAAGTAATCTCTCATTTTTCTTTTTCTTATGTGACTTAGACCATAAATTCACTTATTAAAATTTTAAATAATAAACATAATATGATTTTAAAAGTACATATTCAGTCTTTTTAAATCTATAATTTTCATTAAAATAACACTCAGTGATATTGCTACGAAAGCCCTTGTACTCTTTATAGATCTGTCCTGTCTCCCAATTACTGCCCATGTCACATGCACTTCCAGTGGAGTCTCTAATTGTCACGCTTTGAGAGGGTATGGCCCATCATTTTCACCAGCCTGTCCTGAGCAATAACTTACATCTGATGCTGGTACACATGAATTAAAATGGATAAGATGCTGCAGTTGCACTCTGCAAGGGCATTTGCTCCAGAGCGTAGTAAATGAGATAAAGCTTCACTTTGCAAAGAATCCCCAATAAAAGCAATGAAAGGAAAGTAAAAAAAACAGCATTTTTGCATACACGTGATTGGACGATAGAAGTTAGCAGAACTTCATCTCATTTACTCAGCTTGGGAGTCTATTTGCCTTTAGAAAATTCACCCCACTGTAGAATATGCAAAATTCTTGGCCAAATGTTTTAAAATAATTTATAACAGATTTACAGATACAATTTTTAAACACAGAAACATCTTTACCAATAACTTAGGGCATATTTATAAAGAAGTTATTAGAATTTTAAACACATGCACCCAGAAGATGCTCTTGTACTGAATGTCAGATTCTCTGCTTTATAAATATGCCCTTTAGTGTTGGGTAAAGTCACACATTTCAAAAAAGACACCTCTCTACTAACTGCATAGAAAAATGATTTGGGATTTAAGTTACTTATTTGCTTTACTGCCCCACAAACCTAACAATGCCCCAACACTGTGGGCTGAATTATTAAAGAAGGTGAAATTCTTCACTCAATCAAATGTGTTAAAATTCACCTAAATTATCCAATCATGTGAAAATCAAATTCCTGTTTATTTATTTCACTGGCACATGATTGTGTATTCAGGAATTTACTTTTCATAGGATTAGAGTTTTCTTTTCATGTAATTGGATAAATGAAGTGAATGTGAACACAACATTTTAATAAAGTTTATAGAATTTTTGCAAAACATATAAGCCAAAGCACCAGTACAGCTCTATGATAGGGTCACATACTCTAAAACAGTAGGATCTAAAGGAGGGGGTTGGCAGGAAATATGCCTCTTTAAGTTGAGCATGACCAATATACAGAATATCGATATCCCGACAGAATAAAGAGACATAGATGGGGTCATTACCTACCAAGAGGGTCACAGTTAGCCCAGGGGAATCTGCACCAAACTTAGACAGGTAAATCAGCGAACACATAGGAATACACCGAAACCTAATAACCTAGAACCAAGGAGAACACAGACTAGTACTGGGTGGCCTGCCATAACTCATGGTAGACAAAATGCACACACCTTTTTAGTGAAGATTCCAAGCTGCCTAAGTAAATCATTCTCAATATGTTGCTTCATAATTTGCTGATAAATTTCACATCTATTTAACTAAATGGCAGGGGTGTGACACAAAAAGAAATATGGCAGGGAGTGTAGCAGTAACCACAACAAAATACAATCAATAATCCTTGCCACCCTAAGTAGAAGTGGATATGGCAAGGGGAAAGTTAATGCCAACAGCACATGGTGCATTGGTGCAGGAAGCAGCAGGAGTCAGTTGATAAACATCATTCTAAAAACAAAAAGCCAAGTGAGTCAAGAGTTTTTATGAGTTTTTCCTCTGAGACAGCAAGGCCATAAGTCCTAGGACTCCTAGCCAAGGTGGTATTACCAGCTAGTAAGTTCTTTCCTCTTCCCAATTGCAGATCACCCAATGCAGTCACTCAACCCAGATGATGATCACTTAAGAAGCTGATCACTCAAGCTGTAATAGATATTATGAGCCTACAATCATTTTTACCTTCATGGACATTATTGTGAACTATTGATAGGTATCTAAGTGTTCCATGAACTGAACATTTGAGAACTGCTGTAAGAAAAAACACATTTGTAAGCCAGCCTTGGAATTCTCTGGCCACCTGGTAGTGTAATCGAACTGTCATGTTAAATAGCACTAAAGGGGTATGTGACAAATAACTCTGTGGGGGATGCCACTTCAAAAGACTCTATTGAGGTGAGAGGGAAGGGAGGCATCTGGGACTTTGTCTTTTATAACATCTGGTGATCTAATCTGGCCAGTGTCTTGAGCACCACCCATTGACTGAGAGTGGCAAGGTCTTAAGATATGTGGAAGGGTGTGACTTTACCTGGGTGGGTGAGTCTAGGGGTGGTCTTTGCAAGAGCATATAACACAAAAGCAAGACCCCCACATTCTCTTCTTTGAATCTCTTGATCACTGAGCACAATGAGAACGTAAGGCTGTCTGCATAACGTATCATCATTATTCTTTGTTCCTTTTTTCTGTAACTTCCTTTCCTGTAGTTGTCTTTATGTACTGGTACCATTCTGTATTTACATGTAACATCACTACTTTTAAAGTTTTTACAAGCTACTTTATACTTTGTTATATTCAATTAATATCAAGCTTCTTTTCTGTGTAAATAAACTAGATCTTTATTTTTTGCACAGTTATTATCATTTGGTATTAACTTTATTGGTAATAGCCATGTCAGGACTGGCTAGATTCTTACATAGACAAAAGGTTGTAATCACATTATATTTATTATCAAGCGCATAAGTGAGGTGGCATATTCGCCAAAACAAAGCCCAAGATGATGGTCATTCTCCTTTAAAGATCTCTCATTGTCCTTCTGGATGGAAATAAGTTGCACCTGCCTATCCTATAGAGCTCTGAAGAAGATGGAAATGTCGTCAATAGATCTGGTCTAAGATACTTATTGTTTAATGTATAATATGGAGTTTAAAAAGAGACATGCTTTTGAGGAGGAGAAGGTGAAAAGTGGAACTATTGCTGTTTCCTGTGCTAATAGTGGCAACAGGAGTGAAGGAAGATGTGTGTCCATGGCAGATGTAGACTTAGGAAAACTCAGGGTAAGCAGGAAGCATTTGTAGGTGATATTGTCCTGGTCTGGAAATAACCAGCATGCAATCTAGTGTTGAATAGGTAGCAATAGAGCTGAAGCACAGGCACTTTAAGGTGCTGCCAGCACCTGCTCTCATTATTGAAATAGAACCATGTATCCCTGTTGTGCCCCCTTGGATTTTGGGCTCAGTATGATCACACGCTTTGATGTCCATCCAAAATTTGCAGTTTCTCAGGAGCTTAGTAAATGTGGAAAAGCTTCACTTCGCAAAGAATGACCAATCACGTGCAAGCAAAATTTTTAAAAAATGCATTTTTGCTTGCACATGATTGGATGATAAAAGTCAGCAGAGCCCCTGCTCATTTGTTAAGCTCTGGAAGCAACTGCTCTTGCAGAGTACATCTGCACATTGCAAAAATGCACAACCCATTTGTCTTTAGTAAATCAACCCCTATTGTCTAAACAATTTATATCAGTTCGATTAGGAGCACTGATCCATGCAAGTGGCTAATATATGTTATGCTTTTGTAAAACTTTTATGGTTTTACATTATGTGGCATTTTTCTGCTTGGTATGTTCTATGAATGGAGTCCAGATGGGAATATGTTTTAAGCATTGTAGAAGCCCCCCTACTTCAAAGTGATTTATGTTCAGGAAAGAAACACGCCAGAGAGTGGATGTTAATCTCATGAGGTGTTCCAAGACCTTCTTGATACAAAGGGATCATTGTTTTCTGGTGTGTACCCTGTGTGCACATAGGTGGTGAAATCAATGGATATTGTGGTGGAATCTCTGGGTGGTGTTTTTCAATGAAATTGGTAATCAACATACGGTGTGATACAAATTAATAGAAGGATTCATGTAAGGAAGATAAGATTTGAATAACACTGAAGATATTGTGACAAATGATTGAAAATGGATTTAAACTATTGTGCTTTGAAATAAGTTTTTTTACTTTTTTGTCATATTTTTAGAGCTGATTTACAGTTTAATGTATCACGCTGTGTTGTTGATTCAAGAATTTGCTACGTATTTACTTCTCAACTATGTTATAGGGAACATCTAGAAAGTTTAATTGGAACAGTACCCTGATAAGTCTACCCTTTAACTAGATTGCTTCTGAAAAATAGCAGTGAACCTACTTTCTGTGTGTTCATTTACAGTGCATTAATAAATTATTCACACCCCCTTCCCTTTTTTCAATGTTGTTATATTGCAGCCTGTTACTACAGATGTTTAAATTACCATTTTTCTCAGAAATCTACATTCAGTTTGGGATTTATAGTTCCCCTCTCATATTCCTTATGGAAAGTAATTCCTAGGCGTAGAGGTCATTCCTGATATAGACACTTAAAGCCCCTTGATTCAGTTATCTTTCCAGTTAAATTGGCATGACAAAGGCTTTATAAGGGGTTGTTCCTTCAAGGGACTACCCCTGCAATGTTCCTTTCTGAATCTCTGGATTTGCGCACATCAACTCATTTTACCTGTTTCATTGAATTATACGCTATTTTTACTGCCTTGATTATTATTGTTATGTACTTTACATGTATCACTGATTTATTCTGGGTGATTTGATTGCTCTTTGTCTTTTCTGATCTGTTTTGATTGTTGTATTTTGAACTAACTTGTTAATTCTAAAATTCTTAATTAAAGAATACATAAATACACAAAACATTTCCCCTAGCCAAGATAATCACTACTAGAGCTGTGAAAATGTGGAATAAACTCCCTCAAGAGCTGGTTCTCGCCAGCTCAGTAGATTATTTAAAAAGAAGGGTGGATTATTTCCTAAATGCACATAGCATAACTGGATACTATTATTTATAGGTAAAGTTGACCTAGGGAATATCCGATTGCCTCTTGGAGGATCAGGAAGGATTTTCTTCCCCAGCTGGAGCAAAATGGATTATGTTTTATTGGGGTATGTTTGCCTTCAGCTGAATCAACTGTGGGTATAGGAGAGTGTATAAGGAGGTTTTCAATTTGTGTGTGTTTTTTTCTGTTGGTTGAACTGAATGGACTTGTGTCTTTTTTAGACCAGATTAACTATGTTACTAAGCACTATCTAACTATGTACTATCTAATCTGACTGGCAGCCCTAGTAGACAGTATCATTTCAAAAAATTTTAATGGGTTAAGGTCTTTGAAACAAGAGATGACAGAAAATCTAATACTAATAATATCTAACAATGCACAAGCAATCCCTCTAATGCCTCTAGACATTTTTTAAACAGCATAGGGGGGATTTTCTATTTCTTATAATATTGATAGAGTGTCTAGAACAGGGAGTCTGTTCATACTAGGGCAGACTGGATCACCAAGACTTAGTAGTAGCAGCTGGGTCTAGATAAAGGTATGGGCTACAGAACAGACACAGATGATTCAGAGTCATAGAGAGGCAATAGATACTATAGAGACTGGATACCTGATAGCACCAAAGGGGTTGGACTCAGCATGCACCTCGTTCAGCAAAGGTCAGAACTTTTAGAAGTGTCAAGACACAGGGTCAATGGAGCTGCCTGATCTTCACCAAAGTGCCCTGCACAGGGTGATGGGGTTTGCTGCTGATGACTCCCAATTTGTGGCCCTCTTAGTCATCTTAACAAACAGTTACCAGGAAGAGAGTACAGATATGCTGGAAAGAGTATCTTGCAGGAATTAGAGTCTTAGCTTTACTGGGTTGCTTGGAGTTACTCATGAAAACAGGATGCAGGCTGGAACTCATGGATTTGCATGAGCACAAGGTGCAGGCTAGAGCAGGGGCGGACTGACCATTTGGAAACTCGGGCGCTGCCGAGGGCCCGGGGTCAGTAGGGGGCCCCATGAGATGCCCCTGATACCTTTTTCATAGGCTTTTTTGAGTTTGGGCAAGGACACAGGGGCCCCATGATCCCCAATTGCCCGGGGGCCCCATGAGTTTTCAGTCCGCCCCTGGGCTGGAGTGCACAGGTCAAAGGAGCACAGGATGCTGGAGACATAGGGAATCACAGGAGATGCAGAACAACTAGAAGCTCAATAGTCCCATTGGGTCAGGAACGCTGGTAAAGGCTGGAGTGCAACAATCAGAAGAGACAAGCAGTACAGGGGAATGAAGGGATCATGGTGGTAAAGCTTGGAGTTATTGGGGGACTAGAGGAGAATACACTAGGAAATACAGGGTGTTCTGCTGTTAGTGTGTGGATGCAGAGCAGCACGCCAGACCTGTAAAATTGCAGCTCTCCTCTAACCCAAAAGTCGTGGCCACACACAGAGGAAAGACCTGGTGCTGGCTCATGGAAAGGGTGAGCATGACATAAAATAGTTATTGGTTTAAGAGAAAGCCAGCCTTTTGTCTAAGAAAACTTTTTGGATTTATTACCTACAGTAGGTATTAATTGTCTGGAGGCAATACTTATCACTGGGACATTCACAAGATATTACAGGAAAATATTGTATGTAAATTTCCATTGTATATGCATTTCATTGACAAGAAGTTACTCCTTTAATATGCTGATGGTTAATACTCAAGAAATTTGTTTCTATGGTGTTACTCCTTACTATAGGTTCCAAGCAGTAAAGCATTAATGGGTGTGGTGCAGTTCTTATTTAAGATCTACCTACTGAAACTTATGTGAATAAGACCTTGTTAGGTCGAAACATGTCTTTTACTTTAGACTGGTTGTTTTCTACACTTCTTGCCAAGTAAAGTGAAGTTTCAAACTACGAAGTTGGATGTACCGATCCAACTTTTTCTGGACTTATGCATTCCTGTGTCTATAGTCTCCTATCTGTATGGCTGCAGTGTGAGTCATTGCTGTGTCTAACGGCTAGTCCCAGGAGATTTGGAACAAGGATGACGATGTTACTACTATGCTGCTCACTAAAGAGAAATCTACATGCATCACCATGCTACCACTTCATTCTTCCTGAGGATTATTGCTTTGTGAACTGCTACTAATGCTTCTTGAATAGTCCCTCATCAGTCCTGACATCACCAGTCATCAGAGGAGTCAGACCAGGATATGAGGAAGACAAGCCTTGCCTATATTAAGATGAGCACTTCCACATAGAAACACAGAGTTTTAGTTACTAAAACTGGAGAGTGCAAAATTAAGCTCACTAGAACCTCAGCTTGCTCAATTAAGCTTTGGCAATAAAACCTGGAGGTGGATTGGTTTCTATGCAGGAGTGAGCCTGATTTTGCGCTCTCCAGCTTTAGTAAATGAACCCCATATTATGGGCCAAGGCACGGTACGTTGGTAATAGGGAAAAAATAGCTGCAGGTAAGCAATGATGGTAACTAGTCCTTTGGCCTTTGCTTGTCTTTTTTGGGTATAGCTTCCAGAGTTTGTGTCTTCTTTCTTCAATTACAGCAGTGACTAATTCCCCCATTCTTCCATTCTCTTCTAAGGGTTCACATCAATTACTCATAGAAAGTCATTGAATTCTGTCAATAAGACACAGGGTTGATTTTTGCTAGGAGAGTGCAAAATCTGGTGCAACTCTGCATAGAAACCAATCAACTTCCAGGTTTTAATGTCAAAACATAATAAAACAAGCTGAAGTTAGAAGCTGGTTTGCTACCATGCACAGCTGCTCCAGATTTTGCACTTTTCAGTTTTAGTAAATCAACCCCACTATGTCTGAAAAGGCAACAATATCTGCTGTATTCACTTTAGATTTCTCCTAGTGCTCACCGAATCCCTGGTCATTTATTATAGGCAAAAACGCAAGAGTGTGTTTGTGTGTGTGTAGTAAAAACAATATAAACTTAAGGGTAAAAGAACCCTAAAACCATAATAGTTTTCCTTTATATATAGATGAACCCTAACACCTATTGCTAATTATAAAGTAGTCAGCAGACCCTACGACTTAATTGTTAATGGCACTCCAAATGCATCTTGCAAATGCAGTATGTTTGCTGCTCACAGATTGCATGGTACTAAAGTAAGTGTAAAAAAGGTGCAGCGCTAATCATAAGAATCAGTATGCTAAACGTATCCAAGAATTATGTGAATATGAATGATGAACATACAACGGAGTGACTTATTAGTGAAATAAGCAAAATAAATGCAATCACAGTGAAGTGCTCTGATTGGCGCTATAGTGACATATACATATATGCAATTATCGCACTATAGTGCTCTAATAATATAATCAAAATATGGTGAATAAAGTGATGCACTGGAGGAATAGTGCAATGGTGGAAATAAATAGTGACTGTAGTGAAATAGATATACAAATAATCAATGGAGGCAAATATAGAGTCCAAATAATGAATAAATCCAAATGCAGATCATGACTTCCAGTGATCAATGAATCCGTGAAAATGACTCTTTGTATGCACTCACCAGAAGCAAATATAAAATGCGCATTTGTGCAAATATAGCATACTCCTTTGCAGGCATATCAGGCTATGTTCCCATCAATCACAGACATATGGAAGCTATGATGTATCAGATTGGGGGATATATCCAGCACAGTAATCGATCCTCAAGATGAGTGATGGCACAGATCCTGAAGAAATCAGCTCACAGAAAGAGCCCAGAGAAATAACGGCTAATAGGATTTTTATTGCAAAATAAAGATATCCACATGGAGTAGAACAAATGATAGTATAAAACCACTCACAAAGATGGCCGCTGGACCATCATGCGGACACGGTGGCGTGATGTCAGTACACAGGCTCCTCTCTGACACGTTTCGTGCGCATGCACGTTTTCAAACGGATCCGCCTGATGGTACTGCTAATGAATGGGCTGTCCAAACAGGACCACACTGGCCCTAAGTTTTTCACAAAGTTATGTGATTTGTAAAAACACATCACTCATAGGCAGTCTAGAAAAGAGCCAGTTGTCGTGATTTTTTTTTCTGGTCGGTACAGTCAGCATTTGTGCACTAACAATGTGCTTTTCTCCCATGTCATTATGTAATGGTGAGTCAGTCTTACTTATCTTAGTGCTTTATTTCTCAATTTAAAATATATTTAAAAACAAAACTTTTGTTTTAGTTTTCAAAAGAGGAGGAAAGGGTTAAAAACAATGTTATTTTTAATGTCAATAGGAAGTGAGGGAAAGCCAGTTGTCACTTAAAGGTGTTCACGCTGTAAGATTTTTCCTGTTCTGGATACAACCATAAAATTTTGGATTTTTCCATTACTTTCTATGCCGGTAATAATGGTCACCAAAAGAAAGAGGAAAGATACACTTCCCTAGAGGAAATGCAGACGGCAATAAAAAATCTAGTAGGGCTTTTTATCACTTCTACTGTCTATCCTAAACTAGAAAAAAAGAAATTGAGTTTTAAAAACTCATATTAAAATATTACAAAGGTCTAATAACTCATGTTAAGTTAGTAGTGTATTAGTGTTCAGAACACCTGGTCTGAAAATATGCAATATAGGAGAAAATTCCATGTTACAGGCTGTATATAACTAAGGTTTTTAAATAGCTTGCTTGCCTAGAGATATAAACGTTTATATACTAACGGTGTTAGCAGACGTTCTAATGTAGCACTACCCTCTTAGGAGTCGCTGAGTTTTGGGTCACCCTAAAGCTCTGCACAGCCAGCCAACACGCATTTTTCCACACTTTGCACACTGATGTAGGGGTATATGGGTTGCCCGAGGAACTGCAGAAACTCAAGACAAACTCCTTAGCAACTATATACAAAAATGTAGACAGCAACAGTTTCTCTTTAACCTTGTCTACCAGGCACTTCTACCCCCTTTCTGCCCAGGCCAATTTTCAGCTTTCAGCACTGTCGCACTTTGAATGACAATTGCGCATTCATGCAACGTTGTACCCATTGTTTTATTTTTTGCGCTATAAACAAAAAAAGAGGAAAAGTTTTTCTTTGTTTCTATTATAAAATTTTGCAAACAGGTAATTTTTCTCCACTGATGTGCGTTGATGAGGCTGCACTGAAAGGCGGCACTGATGAGGTGGCAAGGATAGGCAGCACTGATGGGCACTGATAGGCAGCACTGATGAGCTGGCACTGATATGCAACAATGATGGGCACTGATAGGAGGCACTGATGGGCACTGATAGGCAGCACTGATGGGAAGCACCGATGGGTGGCACTGACTGGCAGCACTGCTGGGCACTGACTGGCAGCACTGATGGGCACTGATGGGTGGCACTGCTGGGCAGCACTGATAGGTGGCACTGATGGAGGCACTGCAGGGCACTGGTGGGTGGCACTAATGGGCACTGGTGGGTGGCACTACTAGGCACTGCTGGGCACAGGTGGGTGGCACTGCTGGGCACAGGTGGGTGGCACTGCTGGGCACTTGTGGGCGGCACTGCTGGGCACTGATCATCATATGACACCCTCCCAGAACTGGACAACTGCGATGTAGCCATCATTCAGCTACAGAGTGGTTGGCAAGTGGTTAAGGGGTGCTAAAGCCCCTTTAGTGTACCTCCTCAGACCTTGGATGATTCCTCCTCTTCACCCAGCTGCCTCGAGGGTATCCCTGGACAAAGGAACCCAAGAGCTGTTAGTTTATAAACAATCCCAGATGAGAAGCTAGTTGGGTCTTGCACCTGACTGCCCTCTCCCCTTATCTGGCCCAGGTGGTGTAAGAGTGCTCACACTGTCCTTCCTGTCAGCTTTGTGGTTTGGTGGCTGCCTTCCAGGCCTTTCAATGGGCTGGCTGCTTCCCTGCTGCTCAGGATGTCCTCCCTAGGAGACGGTGGTACAATGGATATCCTCTTTTCCATCAAGCTTCCTGTAGGTAGGCTCCTTCCCTGGGACCCCCCTCCCAGGCTCAACACTCCAGCCTTCCCCGCTCCATCTTCCACCCGATACTTTTGAGGGTTGCCCTAGTCACCATGCCCAGCCTCCTGCAAGGGGATTGACCATGGTCCCTCAAACATGCAGATCTAGGCATCCTCCCCTCCTCCACCCCTCCTTCAGAAATGGAGAGATGGGGGAGCTCCAGAAGCTCTGACCTTCAGAACCTCCCTAGCCTGTCCTGAGGTGAACTCCTGCCTCACTCACAGGCTGACTCATCCCAGGCTGCTACTCTGACTAAAAAAGAAAGAAAAACACCCCAGCATATCTGGCTAACCTGGAGGGTGTTACACTAAGAAGGAAGAACTCTGTAACACAATTATACAGCTAGAATGTGAAACTGTTTACTAACAAAATCACTTTCGATTTATTTCTGAAAGATGAATATACAAATTAGCACAATGGAATCCATGAGGAAGCAAAGTCATAACACTAAATCCACATAATTTTAAATTCTATGACATCAGTGATGTTAATAAAAAAATAATCATGATATTTTTAACTAAATTGCATTACTAAATGTTTATATGCTAATGGTAGATTCTTTATATAATAACATGTTCGCGTGTCAGAATTACTTTGCAAAAATATATTATTAGAACAAGAGACCATTAGTCTTCTTCTGTTACAGTAAGGTATTTGGGAGCAGGGGTGTAACTATAAATCATTGGGCCCCACAGCAAAATTTTGATAGGACCCCCTGGCTTTCTCTTTCTGTAGCAGCTGGCAGTGTCAACTGTGACAGTACACATCTTTGATGTTAATATAATGTGCCTGAATCAAGGACAGGCAGCAGGAAAGCTGTCAGCATAGCCAGTATACCACTAGTGCTTTGGATAAAAGTTATAGTTGTAGTAATAATAATTATAAAAAAATATTTTGCATAATGACAAAATCATTTAAAATCTTGTACACAATTACCCTATAATCCTGGTAATAAAAGCATCTTTAAATTATAGCTTCAATTGCTTGCGATCAATACAATACTACGCCAGCTAAGCAAATACTTCTGTAGCAGTACTTCCAAAGCAGTCACTGATTTTTCTGGGTTCTTCTCTCCTCTGGAGTATGTCTCGCTTTAGTAGCTTGGACTCTCGCTGACACACCCTAGGCTGTTTAACAATTTACTGGGCAAAACTATCCAGGAAAAAAACAGAGGTAACTGCAATTATATATACACCAGTCAGCAGTAACTTCATAACCACCACCTTTTGCAGCCAAAACAGCCTTGACCCATCAAGGTATGGATGCCACTACAAGGCTGAAGGTATGCTGTGGTATCTGGCACTAAGTCATCAGTTGCAAATCCTTTAAGTCCTGTAAGTTGCGCAGTGAGGCCTCCACAAATTTGACTTTTTTTCCCAGCACATCCCACAGTTGCTCGATCGGATTGAGATCTAGAGAATTTGGAGGCCAGGTCAACATCCCAAACTCATTGTTGTCTTCCTAAAACCATTCTTGAACAATTTTTGCAGTGTGGCAGGGTACATTATCCTGCTGATAAAGGCCACTGCGATCAGGAAATACTGTTTCCATGAAGGGGTGTACTTGGTCAGCAACAATGTTTAGGTAGGTGGTACAAGTCAAGTAACATCCACATAAATGGCAGGACCCAAGGTTTCCCAGCATAACATTGCCCAAATAATCACACTGCCTTCACCGGCTTGCCTTCTTCCCATAGTGCATCCTGGTGCCATCTCTCCCCCAGGTGAGCAATACACATGCACCTGCCCAACCACATCATGTAAAAGAAAATTGTGATTCATCAGACCAGACCACATTTTTCCATTGCTCTGTGGTCTAGTTCTGATGCTCACATGCCCATTGTATGTGCTGATGCTGAACACAAGTCAGCATGGGCACCCTGACCAGTCTGCGGTCACACAGCCTTATACAAAAAAATTGTGATGCCCATTTTTCTGCTTTTAACAAATCAAATTCAGGGACAAAATATTAACTTGTTGCCTAGCATGTGCCATCGACTTTCAGGACTCAGAAGCTAGTAAACAGCCTAGGGGAAGGGGGGGGATGCAGTTCTCACAATAAACCATAGTTTATTGTTTCATTCTACTGGAAGTCCTTGTCATTATTGTGCAGCCTTCTTCGTATGGCTAATCAGGAACCCTTGTGATTACATTTAAGTGGAGCATGGGAATCTCCCATGACACATGTCTTACTACAGTGATTCATTCTTAGAATTAGTCCAAGTGAAACTAAATTGTAATAAAATACAACCATGAAGAATCGCGTTGCTCCCCCAAATGTAATGTCTAAAGATTTTTTTTTTCTTCACAGAAGAAGAGACATAGCCTGCAAAAATGAAAGTGGAGGACTCTGTTGATATACTACCTATTTTAAAAAAATTGGTAAGGATTTATATTTAAATAGTTTTTAAAAAACAGAAGTTAGTCTTTTTTTCTCTACTCTTGTGCTGTTGGGAACAAAGTACAATGCTCTTGTATTGCTTGATGGTGCCCATCAGCCGGACTGAAGAACATACCATTTGTTATCTGTGCAGCAGCTCTGACTGAGGGGCCATGTGCTTATATCTTAATTACTGTATAAGAAAACGCCAAAGGAAGAGTACATTAAATTAGTGGAATTCCATGGAAAATGTAAATATTGGCAGACTGCATATTATTAGTGAATTTCTGCTGGCTGCAAATCAGTCCCATGCATTTCAAATTGTCTACTATGTGGATATATTCTTCATATCTATTTATTAGTATTAATATAATTAATATAACAAGACAGTTTGTACAAAATACACCTGTTATCTAAGTTTACTTATGTCAATTGCTTGTCATGGCTATTTATGTTAATAATAATAAATGTTTTTTTTATGACTTCGAAGCAGATAGTCCAGGCACTGCATTGGTAACATAAGGTAGCATCATTGATTAAATAAAATAAAAAATATAGCATTAAATGATAATGAGCTGTTGGGTAGAGAATTTATAGCTAGATACACATAGCTGTCCTCTGCTTCTTTCCACTTATGACGTTTTGTGCCAAAGAACAGGTTAGGAAAATGACAGATAACAGAGTAGGACAGTAAAGAAAAATGTGTAGAAAAGACATATTTGCTGCACCCACTGAACCTGTCAGTAACAATTATCTTAAAAATTTCAAATTATGATGTATGTTTAGCTCATTTGTGTGACTGCTAATGACAGGATCAGCGTATACTGCTAATGTTTTACATAGTTTCCTACTATGCTAGCCATCCTTCCATTGTTCACCCCTGGTTTTTGCAAATGTATTTGAATAAAATACTTTTTGAGTAAAAATCTATCTAAAGATAATTTTCTATTTAGGATATATTAATCATTTAATTTATTCAGCATGCAATGCTTAGTTATGTAGCACGAGGCTGTATATTCTGCAATATTTACAATTTTGGTAAACTCATTCAATGAATCCAAGCTCTGCAAGCTGAGATAACATGCACTGCATTGATGCATTCACACAATTTCACAGGAACCATGAGAAGAAACATGAAATAAAAGAATTTGAGTAGTTTTCCAGATATGCGTGATTAACTTATTAACCTAAAATTGGTTCTGATATCGCTGTTGTACTAACCTGACAGCTTATTATTCTAAAAAGGAAACCTTCATCATCATGATCAATGACCATCTTACCTGTATTCTACACAACAATACGACTATATTTGACAAAATGTGGGACCCATAGATTCAATACATCGCTGTACCTTGATCCTTCCCGCGGTGACCCTCTTCTTCTTCTTCTTCTTCTTCTTCTTCTTCTTCTTCTGTTTCTTCTTTCTCTTCTCTTATTTCTCTTTCTTTCTTTTCTTGCTTTATTAGGTCTTTTCTCACTCCTCTGTGTATCGAGGTTGGGTGAGGCCATTTGTATTGGTTCTACAACATTTGTCATGTTTCTCTTAATGCTTATTTAAGGTGCTTCATGTGACTACAAATATTGAGTCATATTTTTGTGATAGGTCATGGCATTTGTCTTTGACGTTATTTGAATTTTGAAAACTTTTCAATAGAAACCATTGGAAAATAAAAAGGAAACCTTCATTTGGTTTGCAAATATTAAAGATTCTAACTACCAGCAAGAATGAGTCAAAGTCCTTACATATAAAGAGCACCTGTCATTTTAGATCCATCATGGTTGCTCCTGTTAGCGGGCATCCACTCACCTGCAGCCGCCATGTCCCTCACCTTATTGTGGCACTGCCGCACCACCAGCTGTCCCATTAAAGCGAATGAAGGGGAGTCAACAGCGAGTCGGAGGAGGAGCCACTGTGGGCCAGAGATGACAGTTGCTCTTTAAAAATCATAATGTAAATTGAGCCTTTTCACTAGCGATTTAAATCATGATTTAAATCGTGATTTAACATAGTAACTGAGCTGCAGAAAAATTACAGCAGGTACTCTGGACTAAGTCAAAATTTGAATTATTTGGCTGTAGAAAAAGACAGTTTATTCTCAAAAGGGCTGGAGCATTGGAGATAAGAAAAAGATTGCCTAGATATATAGTTGTCTTTTGTGGCCTCAGCTCATCAAAAGACGAGATGGGTTAATTAGATGGTGTAATTGAAATATGATGCATTTGAGTGTAAGAGAGACTATCTGGTATTTCTAGGTTATATAGCACATTTGTTAAAGGAAAACAAAAGAAAAATTAGCATGAATTTACGTTTACATGTCCTCTAGACTTGAAAAGTAATTGCCATGGGTGCTAAGAGTGCATGAGTAAGGGACCGTAGGGCTTTGTCAGTAGTGGTCCATATAAGGAAACATAGATGTATAAGGTAAACTTAGCTTGATTGTATTTCAGACTGGTAGGTGATATCACCGACCACAAAGTCATTTGTCAAAGGTGGGCCATGTAGTAATATTTAATGACATCTGGGGCACCTAAATCCCCATAGGCTTAGATGTCAGAAGTACTGACCTAGAGATTCTATGGGATTTATACTCAACATATACTCAAAAATAAAGAGGTGATTACAAACTGATTACAAAGGAGAACAACTACATTGTTAGTTGGTATGGATGATTTGTAGTTGTTCTCCTATGTAACCAGTTTGCAAGCACCTGTTTATTTTTGAGTATATGTTGACCCCATAACATCGGGACAGCCTGAGGAGCCTCGGGTGGTGCACGTGATCCGATCTGAGCCTGGACAGGATTATATATTGGACGTGTATTGAACCCCTATAATTAAGGGGTCAAAGGATCTGGTAAGCCTCCAATTTGATATCACGGTGGTGCAAATTCACGTTGGTGGTTATATTGGAATGAAGATTTTTCATCATTCATCACAGAAAAAAGGGGACTGTTCTATACACTTTTTAAGGACTGTTTATTTAATTTATTCATTTTGTGGCCATGGTTCACTTTTGAGCACTTTTTTGTTTATCCTTTATTGGACATACATCATTTCTATATTATTTATGAATTTTTTGGGGATTTTTTTTATTTCACTTAGCGCAACCCAAGTTTTTTAATTTGTGATTTAGAGGGGATATCCTCTTGGTTTGTTTGCTGCTTTGTACATGATTAGGGTGGGGTATTTGCACAGTTTAATTATTTCACACCATGCAATTTGGAGGTACACACTGAGCCTATGTCCACTTCCACCCGTCCCACGTTCTCCACTACCTCTTTCCCAGTAGCAGAATTAAACCACACCGTGCACCTAAAGTGGGTCCCATACGTGCACTTTACTTAACTCTTGACCTCCTGTACCTCTGAACAGGGTAGTCTGTGGCACGGGTCTTCTCCCATTGCTATGGAGATGGACCGCTGGCAGAAGGAGTGCCAACAACATCTCCCTTGCTCTTAGAGGCTGCCCCACCTGCCATAGGTCAACACTTAGCGACAGGCTGCTTGACTGACTGTTTGCTTCCGTGACCCCGAGTAACCACTTGCTGTCTTCATACCCCAACATGCTATTTACCCAAACGGGAGACTATGTGTGGTTCCGGATACTTGCATTACACTCCTTTAATAGGCCAGGCAGAAGGCAAAGTTTAAAAGCTTTATTGAATGGATTCTTCACATCACAGCATTCAAAATGCAAAACAGTTCTTTCCCTATGTCCCAAAACCCTTGGCAGTGTCCATAGGTATCAGCAAAGTACATGGGTATCGGCAGAGTCCAGCAGCTGGTGTCTTCAGGGAGCACCACAGGTCCAAGCGGTCCCCCCTTTCATGATGGCAGATTCCTTCTGCAGGTCTATGGGTGACACTCTCCTCTTCCACACACCCAAGAGCCCTGGCCCTGGACCACTATCCTTTTTTATAGGCACAGGACCAATGAAATGGACCCAAAAAGCCTGCCAAGCAAAAGACCCAGGAAATACAGTTAGCCCTTAACCTTCCCTTCCCGGGGCAGCACCTAACTAGGCTAAATTGCAACCCACTTACATACTTAAGTAAGGTCAAAAGATAGATACATATAGCATGATATGGCCTGCATGAAAGCCAAAAGGTTTTCCAAACTGAGAACACATATATTCTTCCAGAGCACAGAATGTTACCTACCAAAAAATGTCCATTCTATGCATTTGTGAAACAGTTGCAGAAAAATTTGGTTTAGGGTATTAGTGGTAAAATATCATAACCCTACAGAAATACTTTTGCTGAACATGCTTTCAATGTTACGTGGCCAAATAATGTTAATTCTTCGCAACTGTCAAACAGCTGTAGAAAATTGGATTTGGGGTGTTAGCAGAGCCAAAACATTGTAGCTTGACAGAAATATTTGTGCACAGCACAAGATGTTACCTGGCCATAAAATTTAAATTCTTTACAACTATGAAACAGCTGCAGAAAAAAATAATTTTAGGTGTTAGAAGTGCTAAAACACTGTAACCCTACAGAAACATTTGTGAAGAACACGTAATATTACCTACTAAAATATTACATTATTTGCAATGGTGGAAAATGTGAGTGTGCAAAAGTAAAAGTGCTATTGCAACAAACAAGATAATGGATCCTGTTGGTAATAGAATCATGCCTATAGAGATATCAAGAGATGTTAACTGTGTTAGGCCAGAGTAATAGAAGGGGTTATTAATGGTGGCTGGGTGTGCTAATGGGGGAACAAAAATTATGATGCTGATACTTGTATTGTCACAGTTCACCATTCTGATTGCCTACTCAAACAGTGATAATACAGTGTATGCATCCTGTAACAGGAGCAACTGACATAGGGAAAAGAACCCCAGCACCCTTCAGCCTGTCCTTGTGCCATACCCACACAGGTGCTCATCTATGGTCTTCTGATAGATGTGCAGCCACTGCAGAATAGCCAAGGTAGAGTTCCACCAAGTGGGCATTTATATGGCAATATATGGCATTTATCAGGCAATTTGTAGGCAGACAGAATTCCTGCTGAATTTCACCCAGCTGCACACTGTCTGGGTAAAGCTCTTCTAGCCTGCCTCAGAAGATCCTGTAAGCTAGGGTATCTATGCAGGAAGTGCTGCACCACCAGGTTGAGGATGTGTGCCAGACAAGGCATGTGTGTGAATTTTCCCTGCTGAAGGGCAAACAACATGTTTGTGCCATTGTCACATACAAACTATTACGTACTACTTGGTAGCAGAGCCTGATATGATGGGGATGGCCTCTCTTACACCTCTGACTCGGGGCCCCTGGTAGTGTAGACAGGAGACGCAAGAGTACAGAGTGGCACGGGTGCCTGTAAGTCCTGCTAGCAGCAGAGTAGGTGTCCATGCTGGGCAGGTGATGTCGTCAGAAGGCTCCAGTTAGCAGGTGGCTGGTAGGCAGCAGACTAAGGCAGGCTGGTACTGGTGACATCGGGAATCTGAGATGGTTGCTGGTAGCAGACTGTAGGTTAGCTGGAACAGCAGGATGGTAGACAAGTACTGGTGACAGCAGGCAGAGTAGCAGACTCAGGCAAGTCAGATCATGCACAAACAGGACGGATCAGGCAGGAGTGTGGTCAGGGTACAAACTGGGTCTGGAACCGATAGGTGAAGCAGAAGCCAATGGACTAGACAGAAGTGGAGGTCGGAGGACAAGCCAAGATCAGTGCAGGCGGAGTTCAGAGAGTAGTCAAGACAAGCCGGATCAGCAACTAAAATCAGGATACAGAATCACAGAATCACAGAATCACAGGATCACAGGATACATAGGAGTCTGAAGATAAATTGGCACTGATCCAAATAGCCCTCTTGGCACCAACATTCCAATTCCTGTGAGCACAAGAGGGAGCATGTTTTAGTCTGTGCATAGAAGTCTGTCCAGAAGAGTCATCTTGTCTATTGATGTGCCCTTCCTGACACAACCTTTCCTGGCACAATATAGGTGCACTAGTAACTGTGGTGCTTTTTCACTGCAATAATATGAGATGTTCCATTACAAACAAAGTGCAGCTTTTGTGTTGTCAACAACAACAACAACTTCACACTGCTCTTGTGAAATATTGTTATTATTTGGCTGGTTTCCATTGTTGTGTTTTTTTTTAATTGGTGTGGAAGCAGTAGGAGTGAGGTGTAGGTCTGCTTTTAATTTCTGAATAATAAAATACATTTGCAAGAAGAGGTATTTTTGTTCTAGAACCCATCTGTGTAGTTGGATGTAAGATGTGCAGCGTGGAGTTACCCGCTAAATTGATAATTAACAGGTTCTCAAAAACATCATTAGTGAGCTCTTTACTAGCCTATTGACTATTTACTGTATTTCTGGCTGTCTTCCTCATGTGTTCCATGTGAATGCAATACCTTGAAACTACTGGGAAAATAGTTTGCATTATAATTTCTGACGTGCTCTACGTTAATGTGCTGTTTTACTGTACAACACGATGTGTTTTTGCAAAATTCTGCTTGCCACATCTTTAGTGCGGTTCTTAAAAAAATGCATATTTCATTACTGTCAATGGTAACATGTTATAGAATGCAATAGATGAGCTTTGAGTCACATATCTATTATTTCATGTGTTAGAGGGGAAAAATAAAGGAAAATTCATGTAAAGTGTGTATAAAATTAATTTAAATTTTTTCTAACAAAAGTAAATTTATTTTTAAATACATCAGTGTGAGTAGACCCTTATGGGGAACACAAGGCAATCTTTGTTTTATCAGCAGAGAATTCCCACCCACGGGAACAATAGCTATTTCATTAGCGGACAAATAGTTGTGTGTATATGTTATACATAGAGTGGTTATTAAAAGAATGGCTGTACATTACATGCAAAAAACTTTGGCCTTAAATGCCCACCTTAAGTGGTGTGATAAATAGATATTCAAGTGTCCCTAACATTGCATCATTTTAGGTTTTTAAGCATATAGCAAAACTTATTAAAAATACATACAACGGTACAGTACACGTTTAGTAAATAATTAATTGTCTACCGTGGGAGCAGATGTTCTTATCCTTTTATCTTAAGGCAGCAAAGTAGTTTCTGTATTAATCTAGTCCTTGGTATATAAGCAACTCTAAATCATCTAATTCACAAGTTCAGAGTGAAAAGTTTATAACATCATATTATCATAATGTATAAATCAGTCACAAAACACAGAATAAATCTTCAAAAAGAGGAACCTCATCTCTGTAAATGGACCCAGAGATAACAAGCTTTACAGAGTGACTCTGTATAAATAGGTATTCTGATACACACATTTAAGTTATACGTCTTGGGTAGGTAATCAATATAGAGAAAAGGGTTGTCACTGGAATTGCAAAATCCACATCAACAAGGATTACAACCACCGGACAGAAAAGCAAGTTTGGAATGCAAGGTCTTCAAATGCAAAATAATAAAACTGGTAAACCTAAGAATTTGGATACCAGATGACAGCAAACAATAAATTCTCCTTGATCAATTACAAATATTGCACAGATTAAGCAGAAGCAGGATTAATAAAGTGCATGCAGAGGAAATCCAGACCCTGAAGAATCTAGACTTTTAAATTCTACACAACAACCAGAAATCACAGCTCAAAATTATAGACTGCGGAACTGATCTTAAGAACTGAATAGAGGACGGTTCAAGAGACTATAAAACCATATATACTTCTAAGGGAAGTCCAACTGAAGTAACAGGTAAGATGAAAAACTACTAATCGTTGCAAAGCTGTCCCTACTAAGAGTGAGTCTAGTCATACACTAGCAGATCTCATAGCATATTTTTCTGGGGACACCAGGGGGTTTATTTACTAAAGCTGGAGAGTCCAAAATCAGACTCCCTTCTGCATAGAAACCAATCAGCTTCTAACCTCAGCTTGTTCAATGAAGCTTTGGCAATGAAACCTGGAAGCTGATTGGTTTCTATGCAGAAGGGAGTCTGATTTTGGACTCTCCAGCTTTAGTAAATAAACCCCCAGCTGTCCAGTACTGGAGCTAAACAATCATCAACTCGAGCACAACAAAAGCCATTTAAGTTGCACTCATAAATGAAAAGATCTACTTTTACACTCTCATTCTGGCTACCCAGTGTTCATTCATTGCCACTTGCATATTAATCAAAATTTCAATACTAGATGACTTTTATGAAGGAAACATTTTTGGCCAATTAAAACTAGAATCTCCTAACTGACCACCTTACTTCTTAACCAGGCTTTTACAACGTGCAAAGTTAGCTTCGAAAAGCAACCAATTTATAATATTTTACCTTGATAAGAAATATTAGAGGTCAAGAGTATAACAGACATATAAAATTAATTTAAAATTATTTCTGAGATGAGCTTGTATGTCTTTTTTTAGTTGAACATCATAATTCACTGGATCACATAGGCACTTAAAGTCCTTTCATTGAATCATGAGCTCTCTCACCTGTTTTTTTATTGCCCTAGTACAGTGGTCTCCAAGCTGCAGCCCCCATTGCCTGTCTATCTGAACCATGGGGCAATACTCCTACCACTACAATGGCAAGGCATAATTCCTCCCACTGACACCAACAATCAGGCACCATTCCCTCCACTGATACTAACACTCACTGACACCATGAATGGGGCATTTTTTTTTTTACTTCCATTGACACTAATGATGGGGCACTATTCCCATCACTGACTCCAACAATGGGGCATTATTCCTCCCACCGATATAAACAATTGGGCAATATTCCTTTAACTGACAGCAACGATAAGGCAGTAATCCTCTAACTAATAACAATGATGGGACACTACTCCTCTTTTTACTGACCACAGGCATTATTTAATTTTTTTTTACTCTACTGACCACCAAGTCTAAGACATTGTCTACTCCCATTGACACTGGGGCATTTTCTACTTTCACTGGCCCATAGTTCGACCCTCTTAAATTCTGAGGGACAGTAAACTGGCCCCTTGTTTAGAAAGTTTGGAGATCCCTTCCCTAGTACATTCAAATGTTATTTTATTGGTGGGCCATTGTTTTTGCACCTATATAAACTGTGACATGATATGAGATCATACAATATTTCTGAGTATACTAGATATCACAGGTCAAGAGTGTAACGACTGCACAAAATTAATATAAAATTCTTCTCAAGGAGACCTTGTATGTCTTTTTTAATTGGGCTTCAGAATTCACTGAAACACAGAGATTCTCAAAGTCACATCATTGTGAGATGAGCTCTTCCATTTTGATTTTTTAAAACAAGTATTATTTCAATTTTATTTTTTATTGGGTCGCCGTTGTTACTGTACTCATATACTCTGTGACATGATATGAGGTTATATGATATTGCTGTTCAAAGAATGGATTTCAGACCACTTAAAATAACTATTAGTGAGTAGAAAAACTGTATGTTCATATATTAACTCTTGCAACCCATGTAGCACCCACACGATGCACATATGTGTCCATGAATGGCCAAGGTTTTTGTGCTGAGGGTGTGCTCACTGCACACTTCCAGCACTGTGACCAAGTTGTCAAAAACAGCTCTTGGTCTCTAGCCATAATTAGGGGTCAACAGGACAATGGTCACATAATCTGGCAGTCTCTCTCGGCCCCCAGATGTAAAGACCCACTTACGTGGATACTGGGGCTGGGTAAACTAGGCAATAGCATGTTCTTAAACTATAGTGTATGCTTCTAATTTTTTCAGCTTTTGCCACAAAGAACACTGTTTTTTTTTCTTCAAATTCTGTCTCAAGACACAGTAGTACAAGGAGATCCTCCAAAGTAAGAGAGATCCTTTCCTAAACTGTTATCACCAGAATAAGTGTTCCTCTCTATTCCTGTTCGGGTGTCAGTTGAGAAATTTTGATTTGCCCATCATTTTCAGTTCCCATCTCAATGGTCACCTAGACAAACAGAGAGGATGCATCTACTTAGCGGGTGATGCAAAGAAAGCCCAACACTCCATAAATATGACTTGAAGCTCATTTTGCTGTACCAAAAAGAAAAACTTGTTGGAACACAAAAAGCAATACCAACCTGACCCTCTAACTCTTCCCTTCTCTTCCCATTAAAAAATGGGTTTTAGGTACACTTTAAGAATAGTTGGTGAATGAAAACCAGAAAAAGTCCTAAAGTTCTTTACAGTACATGCATTCAGGGACAGAAAAAAAACAAGACAATTATGCTTTAAAAAAATGTGATCCTTCACAAGTTGCAGCTAGTTCCCTAAGTTCTTACTATCAATCTTATCTAAGATAGATACTACAAGATAATATTTTGTTATTGGTTGCTTATTCTAACAATGACACCAAGAACTTTCAACTTTGTCATAAACTCAGCCACAGAACTGAGCAATTTGAATTGCATTTACACTATACAGGAGCCATAATGTTTATTTGTTTCGCGTGACTTGACAATTTGTTTTAGCTTTTTATGCAAACCTGCAAAATTTGATTACTTATAAAACCCATGTAATAGTCCTGTTTAAACTATTCAATCCTTGACCCAAAGATAGCTTATGTAAATACAGCTACCTTACACAAAGTCAATATTGTATATCTTGAAAAATTAATATCCAGCTACACATTTACTTTCTGTAGCTTGTGTATGCATTTATATATTTATGCCATTAGGTACATATGTACACTGTACACTGTGTAGGTTCACAATTCCTAAGACAGTCTTTAAAAAAAAATAACACTAATCTTTTAGTAATTTAACACAATTGGGTTGATTTACTAAAGTCAAATAAGCTGTTCTCTTTGCAAGGACATTTGCCCCAGATCTTAGTGAATGTGGTGAAATTTTACTTTACAAAGACTACCCAATGACGTGCAAGGAAAATAGAAAAAAAAAGGGAATTTTTGCTTGCACATGATTGGATGATGGAAGTCAGAGCTTTCCTCATTTACTAAGCTCTTGGGAAAATTCCCTTGCAAAGTCATGCAGCCTATTTTTCTTTTTTAAATCAAACCTTATGTCATGGAATTTGAATATAATAAAAGCCCAGCCCCATCCAAACTTTTTTTTTTTGCAGTGAGGGAGAGGGTTTTTTATTGATATAGTTTACTAGTCCCCAATGTGTTACTGGCTGCAGTGACACAATAAGAAAACAGGATGTTTATCTCCATGAAGTCTATGCCATTTATTTTCATAAATTATTCTAAGCCTTGATGAAGAGTGACTGTGTTACCCCCTGAAACATGCTGGCTGTAATAAGGTGTCATCTTGAATTTAAAATAATACATGCATTTTTTGCATTTAACAATTATTGGTTTGGTGTTCTCATCACTCTTTTACACTTTAGGTTTTTATTGCTGTTTGTGTTCCCTTTGGAAAGATTTCCTTACTTGACTTACATTGGCAAGGTGTCAAAATGACTGGAAGTGATGGGATATTTCTTTTATGGGTACAGGGCAGCAACAAAAGCACATGTATTTGGAAGTAAATCCCAGTTTGAACATCTGTCTGATTTTGTTTAAATTGGAATAGAACACCCTTTTCTCCAAAGGTAGTCCATACACATCCACTACTTAATGGCCCTGTAATCTACTTTTCATTAAATTGTTTCCATCTATATTTTTCTGTCTCCTTGTAACGTCCTCTGTGGGACCCTCACTTTAGTTTGTTTGGTATGAGCAGTGTACGTTAGTTGCATTCATGTGCACTGCTCTGTGTAAACTAAAGATCCCACTGACATAGTCCATGGTCCCTCTCTGGAGACAGCAAGAGAGGGTGACTACATTCCTATATACAGTGGGACCATGGAAGATGAATGTAGACACCCTCTAACAAGAAGTTAGAATGGATTTTTTTTTTTTTAACCAAATCCATTTGCTCTAAAACTGAATGTTAAAAGCGAACATTTTTTTGATGTATGTTCAGATGACAGTTGTCAAGTCATTGAATACAGTGATGAGATCTTTCTCGCGAAGTGGTTATAAAGGATGTAAATTTAGCAATCTAGTATCAACGATGCAATTCATCTTCTGTAATATTGCCATAACTGAAAAATGTAATTAACATATAAAGATAAAAAAGAATAACACATAGAAGACAGTGGGCCTTGTGAACTCAGAAACAATTTGTTTTTTAAATTCTTTTCCAGGTCCTAAATATGGGTGACATTGATGACATTTCCACAGCCAAACCCACATCCTCAGAAACAGATGCTAAGTTTGAGAAAGAACCTATCGATCATGATATTCCGACTGAAGTAGAACCCCTTGCTTTGCAGAAAAAAGGGGGGCGACTGTTCTCAGGACTTCTAGGGCTAAACTTATTGCTCCTAGCTTGTGTTTTTATCAGTAGCTCTGCCTTCAGTGATGTAGCAGTGGTTGAGCGGGAGGTGCTCTCTTTCCTTTGTGTCCTTATGGGCCTTACTGCTTGCTGGATGATTGTGTATCTTACTTGGACAGCGAAGAAGAAGAACTACAGACACCTGAAGGACTCACATGCTGGTCCCATCTGGCTAAGAGGTAAGAAGTAAAACATATTTCAGCATATTTCAGCATCTAGTTTTGTCATACATGTCAGCTAAGCCTAAGAAGACTTGACAGGTAAGGTATATTATAAGAGCCAATTTGTACAATTGTATCAGGTATTATAGGAGAGGCATGTATCCTTGTAGACATGATTGTTTTTGATATATGGTGCCCTTAACAAGAGGTGGGTGCTTCCTCCTTTTAGAGGACCAAACGTCCGTGATTTGTGTCATTATGCTGCAACAGTGTGTTGTAATGCAGAGATGCCAACATATCTTTATTTGACGCAAGATACACTTTTGTGATATCTGCAGTTTCCAATTAGAAGTGGTAAAGGTGTTTTTTGAGGTTTATATAGTTCTTGTGGTGAGCGACAGATTAAAAGGGTAGTTAAGGTAGGAAAAGGAAAGAAAAAAGCAAGATGTAGGTAAGCAAGGCATGGGTAGGGGTGCCAAGTGTAAAGGGGAGGAGGTCAGGAAGTGAATCCTTGCCGGCAGGTAGTACCATAGGTTCTAGTCATAGGGATGATCCACTTCAAAGCACCAATAGAGACCAATCAAAGTCTTTAGGGAAGTAGTGTCCTACCCATGGGGTCCAAATTGGCTCAAATGTATGTACCATGTCTTTAAACATTGTGGCCATTTTCTAATGGATCAAGAAAAACAGGAAATGAGGTGGGGGGTCTACCTCACTTGTGGCAGCACTAGGAAAAGTTCTTAGTGTACAGTGATATCAGAGTTAGCAATCTCAGTACAGGAGAGGAGTCTTTACAACTGAGCAAGACTGAAGAGAAGGTTGGAGTTCAGCTTTAAATATAATAGTTTATAGGCAGACAACATGTAGAGTCCAGTATGCTGCAAATGAGGTGATTGATAAATAACAACATGAAGACATGCTATCAGCAATATATTCACATGAATTATCAGAATAGATTAGAAATTGTACAACGCCCAAGGATTGCAAATGATGTCTGCCTACACTCTATTCACCTGTCACAAACTGTCTTCAGGAAATGTGGCTGGGGTGAATCTGTACAAGTCTGTACTCCAACCTCCAGTCCCTATTCTGAAGCCCACTAGTGGGATCTATGTTGCTCCTTTGAAAATATAGATAGCATTGTTTCCTGCCTATGCTTTACCACAGCTGCAGGCTCCTTCCATGCTAGTTCCAGTTGTTAGGCAACGGGGTAGTTAGTAGGCCACTCCCGATGAAGGTAGAAGATTGGATGTTACACCATTTGGCAGGAAGCTTCAGATGTGAGTATCCTTTCCCATGTTGTACCGCTACCACACCATCCCACCATATTCATTCCAGTTGCCAGGCCGCTCAGCACTCTGCAGATACCTTCAGCCAAAAGGAGAAGACTAAATGTGGAACCAATTTCTAGCTAGCTGTTTCAAAATCTGATCCTACATGTAGGGATTCAATGACTGTACTAACCCATCCTTTAATATGGCTTTTATGAATCAGGATTGTCTTTATAGTTGGCTCTTTGTGACCAAATCTAGAAGGGTGCTTTTGTTTGGCCATGATCCATCTTATCTGGCAGTACAATTTGTATCTTATCTTTTATCACAGCAGCTATTCGCGTGCCTTTAAATTGTGTACAATATATTTAAAAACGTCATAAAGGCTTTATCAGATGTACAATGTTTGTATGGTTGCTACTATTCCCTTGTGCTGCTATGGAGGTTTATGAAACTATTATCTTATAGGCACTGATAATTTTGTGCTTTGTTACGATGGGATACATTACATCACTGAGATTCCATACTGATAACTCATGTTAATATGTATTAATTTATTTTTATACATATTTCCTGTACATTAATTTTGTCCTAACACAAAAGTGAAATATTATATTCTATACGTACATATCCCAACATCATAGTGTGTAATATATATATATATATATATATATATATATATATATATATATATATACACATAGTGGGGAAAATAATTATTTTAACCCTTGCAGATATTGTATGTTTGCCCACTTACAAACAAATTAAGGGTCTATATTTTTTATTATAGGTGTATTTTAAATGATAGAGACCGAACTGCATATTCACTAAACTACAACTTAATTTATAATATTTGTATCGTGTTTTTTCTGGATTTTTGGTTAATATTTTGTCTCTATCATTTAAAATATACCTATGATAAAAATTATAGACCCTCCATTTCTTTCTGGGAAAACTTACAAAATCTGCAGGGGATCAAATAATTATTTTCCCCACTGTACACATACACACACACGCACATAGTGGTAAAAAAGTATGTGAACCTCTTGGCATTAGCTGCAGTAATTTGCCATAAAATGTAATCTGGTCTTCATCCATGTCTTAATAATAGACAATTACAATGTGCTTAAGCTGATAACACACAAGCAATTCTAATTTCTTGTGTCTTTACTGAACACCATTAAATATTCACAGTGCTAGAGGAAAAAGTAATTGAACTCTTAAACTAATTACTTCAACAAATGCTAATTTGAGTCAGTAGTGTGCACACCTGTAGTCCACTTACTGAAAAGAGTTTGGAGGTGTGGTTTAGAGCTACTTTGATTGATAAAAGACACTCACACATTTTAAGATTGCTGTCCATAAGAAACATCAGCTGGTGTGAACCATACCTCACAAAAAAGAGTGCTCTGAAGAAAAAAGCATAATGCAAAGAAGAAAGCAATCTCAACTTGTTTAGGAAGTCATCAGTCGACATACAAATTGTCTAGAAAGCACAGAGAGATAAGTGAGCGCTGCAGTCAAATGAGCTGCTGAAACACCAAAAGGTACCAAAAAACCTCCAAAGTATCAATTAAAAAGGGGTGCAGCGCTAAAATCCTGAAATTATCAAGTATCAAAATTTCATATCCAAATATGCAATAAATATCGATTATATATAAAAAAGAGAGAACATTCAGTAAAGTGACCGGTGATAAGGTGCTCATGTATCAACAAAATAAAGTGACTTAGTGATAACGTACAACTCTGTCACTGTACAGTGACCAGCAGTGCTTGATAAAGTGCTGAAAAACTGATTATAATGTCCAAAGATGAATGTGTAGAAGATCTGATAGTAATCCTCAATTATTGGTGATCTATCTGGTAATATGGTGATGTGACCAATGGTGTAAAGACTGCGCACTCACCAGATGCGCAATCGATTAGCGCATTTAAAGATAACACTCTCAGTAGATCAGCTGGAGGCCCCTTTAAAGGTGAGTATGGTCTGGTCTGATGTCCCCTCACTGCTTCCTCTGCTGTCAGCAATGGCTCTACCACTCCTCGTGCAGCTTTCTTGTTGCACTCTTTTTATGACTGTCCAGAAACCAAGATGTATATATGACTATAACCAGTTCATGGGGGGTGTATATGAATGGCCAGATGTTACAGCCGTACTTAGCCACCAGGACCTCACTGTATTGGTATAAAAAGGTTGCCATCTACTTGTTTCAGTTAGTCCTGTACAATTTGTATGTTATCTTTTCTAAGTGCACACAAAGATCCCTAACCTACCTGAAGAATCAAGAGGATATTGTTACAGCCCTTCTCTATCCACATGGCCATACCCCTGAACAAATTCACTCTGATTCATTGAGCAGACTCCATGAGAGGCATTTCCCCAATATTCTCCCTCTTATCCAAACAGGCCGCAAACCCCCCATAAAATGTTGTGTATGTTTCAGTAACCAAATTTGGCGTGACATCAGACACTACTGTCCCCAATGTCCTTCCCAGCCAGGACTCTGTATTGGAGAGCACTTCCAGATCTATCACACATCTCTATACTATTAGTCGAGATATTTTTCCAGTGTCCACTATCTGCTATTTCCCTGAATGACCTGGACTGTTTATCAGCAATGCCTCTGCTTGCTGCCTGAACTGACCTTGGACTGTTTATTGACGATGCCTCTGCCTCCCGCTTGAACTATCAACCACGTTTCTGCCTTCCATGTTATTGACCATGCTTTTTTCCTGCCTCCTGAACTGATCTTATGCCCTGCAATTCTATTAGTTGGATTCAAGACAACACAGGGGTCTCATGTATGTGAGGGACTCCAGAATAGATTTTCCAAGTGGAGAAAACAAAGTTTTTTGGTTTTCTTTGGGTTTTATAATTCCCGGAAAAGGGTCTGTTAGTCTGGAGGCTTCGCAGAGATTGGGTGGGACGAAGCCTCTACAACTCTGCCCAGGTCTTACCTGACCAAGGCCCTAAGCCTGATATTTCTGCCTGCTGCTGACTTACTGCCATCATGCCTCTGCCTGCCGCATGAACTGACCACACCTCTGCCTGCTACCTGTACTATGGACCGTGTTCCTGCCTACTACCAGGACTGATATTTTGACTGCGCTGACAATACCTTGGAATGCCTACTTTTCAAAAAGGGGTCATTTGGGGGGTATTTGTACTGTCCTGGCTTGTTAGTGTCTCAAGAAATGGTTCATCAGGTTTTATCAGGTGTGTTCAATTTTCAATGATTGGTATTATAGGCTCTACAACTTCCACTCAGACCAAATGATACACACCGATTGGGATTATTTTTACCAAAGCAATATAGCAGTATACATTTTGGCCCAAATTTATGAAGAAAAATTACTTATATGCAAAATTTTATAACAGAAACAAAGGAAAATGTGTTTTTTTCACATTTTTTGGTCTCTTTTATTAATTTACAGCACAAAAAATAAAAAAGCTCTATTTGTGTGAAAAAAGGACAAAAATTTAATTTGGGTACAACATTGCATGGCTGAATAATTATCATTCAAAGTGTGAGAGCGCTGAAAGCTGAAAATTGGTCTGGGCAGGAAGTACCCTGTATTGAGGTGGTTATTGAGTCTATCATACATAAGTCTTTGAACAGGCAGGGTATCCGTGGTAGAATGCCACAGAGGAAGCCCTTGCTTTCCAAAAAAATATTGTTGAATGCCTGAAGTTTGTCAATGAGCACCTTGGCAAACTGTAATCCCGAGTTTTGTGTACTGATGAAACAAAAGTAGAATTGTGCAGGAAGGATACTTAGCACAGCTTACCAGCATCAAAACATCATCCCAGCAGTTAAATACGGTGAAGGGAACATCATGATTTGGACTTGCTATACAGCCTCAGGGCTTGGACAACTTGCCATCATCATGGAGAAAATTAAGTTTACCAAAATATCCTACAGCTTGATGTCAGGGTGGCTGTCCACCAGCTGCAGCTTAGTAGAAGTTGGGTGATACAGCAGGACAATTTCCCTAAGCATCTAAGTAAACACGCCACAGATTGGCTTCAGAAAAAGAAAATATGCCTTTTGGAGTGGCTGTGTCAGAGCCCAGACCTTAACCCCTTGACACCGATGTCACACAAATATGCAGCCTTACAGAATTGAGCTTTTTCTCGTGGGGCCGTATATTTGTGTACCTGTCTTTGTGCTGGGAGTGCGCCGCACAGCGCGCTCCTAGCACAAAAACCTGGGTGTCGCTGAGAGCCCCAGGTCCCGTTCTAATGATCGGGACCCCGGACTCCTGATTCCAGGTCATATGATCACTGTGATAGCCTCTGATTGACTATCACATTGATCAGTCACTGTGAAGCCCACCCCCCTATTTTTTTTCCCTCTGAATGGAGGAGAGAGACACATTGTATCTCTCTCTCTCTCCTTGCATGGAAAAAAAAACCCAACTGTTTGTAAAAAAAAAAAAAAAAAGATAAATAAATATTAAAAAATAAAATAAAAAATAAAGAAAAAATACCTAGATCACGGTCTGATCTAGTTCAGTGCCAGAGTTAGTGTTTGGGTCAAGGTCAGGGTCAAAGGTCAGGTTTTTTTTTTTTAAATTGGTATTAATGTCAGTTAGTGGCAGTGTCAGTGTGTTTTAGGTAAAAAAAAAACAAAAAAAACAAAATGAGCACTATTGATTCTGGGCTGTACTGTGGGTACAAACAACAAATAACATATACATATATGGTATCACTGTGATCGTCAAGAGCTGTAAAATTTATATTGGGTTGTTTTTTGGTGGTAGGTTATGGTAGTAACAAGAAACACAGCTAAATTAAAAAATATATATTGTTTTACTATTTTGGGCTTTCCTTTGATAATAAAAAAAATTAGGAGATATCCATTACCATTTACCACCAAATGAAAGCCCAATTTGTCCTGAAAAAAACCCAAAGTATAATCTACCTGGATGTACAAAGTGGTTGTGATGTACGGTTTTACTACTAACACATGTAAACGTTGTAAAATTTTACTTAGGCTTTAAGATTTGTTTTATCCTTAGGCGTAAAGGGGTTAAACTTATAGAGATGCTGTGGAATAAACTCAAAATAGGCGTTCACACCAGACATCCTACAAATGTGTCTAAGATGAAGCAGTTTTGCAAAGAGGAATGGTCTAAAATTCCTCCTGAACACTGTGCAGGTCTAATCCAGAGCTACTGAAAGCTCTTGTTTGAAGTCATTGCTGCCAAGGAATGTTTGGCCAGCTT
This sequence comes from Staurois parvus, assembly GCF_062004578.1. Classification (NCBI taxonomy): domain Eukaryota; kingdom Metazoa; phylum Chordata; class Amphibia; order Anura; family Ranidae; genus Staurois; species Staurois parvus. The sequence goes on along the minus strand of NW_028318609.1, from coordinate 1,767,724 downwards.
TTAATGCCAAGGGTTCACTTACTTTTTCCTCCAGTGCTGTGAATGTTTAATGAGTGTGTTTAATAAAGACAAGAGAAATTAGAATTGATTTTGTGTTCTCAGCTTAAGCACATTGTGTTTCCCTATTGTTGTGATTTAGATCAATATCAGATAACATTTAATGACAAATGCAGAAAACCAGTTAATGTCAAAGGGTTCACATACATTTTCTTACAACTGTATATATACGCAAACGCTATTAATCAGGAAATTATATTCCACTTGAATATTTTGTATTTTATATCCAGCCAGCAGATTGAGTTCCAGGCAACTTTTCTCAAGGTTTCCAGGCAAACTTTTATGTACTTTTTTTACTATTTACTATATACTTTTTACTATAAGTCCTCATGCACAATGGACATTTTTACAGCGGATGTTTTTGGCTTTTGACGTTTTAACAGCTAGTAAACCCCCCAGCATGTTATCCTATGTGTCCATGCACACATTGATTGTAATCAATGTTTTTTGGCTGGGACGTTCTTTGGCTGGAAAAAAAAACCCCAGGACTAGTGGGTTTCTATAGGAGTTTTTAGCTGTTAAAAATGCTTTAATGCTGAAAAACGCGGTAAAACGCCAGAAAGAGGCACTTTTGGACTTTTTTTGACCAAAAACACATTTTTTTATAAAAAAAAAGCACAAACGCGCAAAAAGCTAAAAAAACTCCCATTTTTAACTTGACTTTACATAGTCTGGCTGAAAATAGACAAAAGTCCATCCAGTTAAACCATAGAAAAAAAATAAGTTATAATCCATCCTATACCCACAGTTGATCCAAAGGAAGGCAAAAAGAAAAACCCATTACCCAAAACGTCCAGTGTGCATGAGGACTAACACTTGGTCCCATTCTGATTGGTGGCCCAGTTTATCTGTAAGCAGTGTATACATGAATTTGACTACGTATCAGCCTTTTGCAATGCCCTGTACAGCAGAACTAAAATTTGGAGAAGGCAAAACACCAGAAGGAGCCAGACAGTTGTGCCGCAGTGCTCATGTGCTAACAAGGATCATGTTGATGGAAGGAGAGAACACAGCGACAGAAAATTGAGATAATAAATCTGCTGCTTTTCCTTTCACTCTCAAGTCACAGGACGGGGGGCTCTGTAAGTCAGGCTTTCCACTGATAGAGTTACTGAACAAACATTTATACAAAAAAATAAAATCTCGTCTGTACATTCAATAATTCCAACTTCATAAATGTTGTTAGAAAGTAATTCAAAATGTTAAGTTAAACATTTAATTTTGCTATGAGTTGAATTTCTGAACAGAACAAAAATGTTGCGCTACCCCCAAAGGAGCCACTTGGATGTTTTCCACGGGCTCCCTTTGCTTTCCCTAGCAGCCAGGCACAGTGTATTTCTGCAGCCAAATACACTCACGCACACTTCCCCTCGTCTTCAATGACAAGTCTAGAGGATGTTGTTTTTGGAGTTTATTGTAAAACTGGGGAATTGTAGTAGGATACTCCAGATCAGAACTACCGTATTTTCCGGCGTATAAGACGACTGGGCGTATAAGACGACCCCCTACTTTTCCTGTTTAAAATGTAGTGTTTGGGCCATACTCGCCGTATAAGACTACCCCTCTTCCAGTGCACACCAGTGGGAAGAATCGTGCCCCATCATTGGTGTCAGTGGGAGGAATAGTGCCCCATCATTGGTATTAGTGGGAGGAATAGTGCCCCATCATTGGTATCAGTGGGAGGAATAGTGCCCCATCATTGGTGTCAGTGGGAGGAATAGTGCCCCATCATTGGTATCAGTGGCAGGAATAGTGCCCCATCATTGGTATCAGTGGCAGGAATAGTGCCCCATCATTGGTGTCAGTGGGAGGAATAGTGCCCCATCATTAGTATCAGTGGCAGGAATAGTGCCCCATCATTGGTGTCAGTGGAAGGAATAGTGTCCCATCATTGGTATCAGTGGGAGGAATAGTGTCCCATCATTGGTGTCAGTGGGAGGAATAGTGCCCCATCATTAGTATCATTGGGGGGAATAGCACCCCATCATTGGTGTCAGTGGAATAGTGCCCCATCTTTGGTGTCAGTGGGAGGAATAGTATCCCATCATTGGTGTCAGTGGGGGGGGGAGGAATAGTGCCCCATCGTTGGTGTCAGTGGGGGGGGGGATAGTATCCCATCATTGGTGTCAGTGGGGGTGGAATAGTGCCCCATCATTGGTGTCAGTGGGGGGTGTCAGCATGCCGTTACCGGCGTATAAGACGACCCCCGACTTTTGAGAAGATTTTCAAGGGGTAAAAAGTCATCTTATACGCCGGAAAATATGGTATTCACACTGAGCACATTTAGGTGATCTCTTAGTTGAGAACTGCACAAGTCTTAGTTGAAGCAGATAGCAGACTTCCCTTTACTTTGTAGCAACAAGTAGTTTAGGAGTGAGCAAAGTCCTTTTTTGCCGTAGTAGTAATTACAGGGCTGAGATCCTCAGGTACGAGGTTGTTACAACAGACGGTGACAGCCCGAAGGTAAGGTAGCTGAGCAAAGTCCTTTGAAGTTGCAACAATTGGACAAGCTCTTCAGAACAATAGCCAGTGTTTTCTTTTTCCAGACCCACGCTGACTATCAAGCACTGGGGAGTGTAGCAAGCACACAGTGTCCCCATGATCTCTCAATTTCTGTACTCACACGTCCAAGGACAGAATGGCAGCCTCCCTCCAATCTTCTAAGCGACTCTCTCCAATGATACCAGACAGATCTTTGGCAGACAGTTCCCCACAGACAGCTTACTGATGAACCAGGGTCATTCTTTCAAACGGCAGGCCCTCAAGTTGACCCACCTGAGGCCACATGGCAGAAAGTGCCAGGCGTGGCAAGCCTGCCTCCAGCTTGGCTTGGTGCAATCCACTCCCGGGAAAAGACACTTAACCTATGTATTCTCAGAATATAAATACCACTCCCAGCATTTAGTGGGGCAACACTCCCCTGCAACTGGCCAGAGCTGTATCCATATTCATGCTGTTCATTTGCCTAGACCAGGGGTTGGCAACCTGAGGCTCTCTAGCTGTTGTGGAACTACATTTCCCATGAGACATTGCAACATTACAAAATTGACAGTTACAGCTATGACTTGCAGAGGCATGATGGAACGCGTAGTCCTGCAACAGCTGGAGAGCCGTAGGTTGCCTATCCCTGGCCTAGACCCTTACCCATGTTCTGAAAGGCTCTCATAGCTTCCTGAAGGCAGGCAGAACTCAGACAAACTCCAACAGCACCAGAGCATCATGAGCAGACCTAACTAATCAATCACAGCACTCTGTTGACCACTTGCCTCCCTTAGGATTTACCCTCTTCATCACCAGGCCATTTTTTGTGTTACAGCACTGCGTTAATTTAACTGACAATTGCGTAGTCATACAACGTTCCACACAAATGAAGTTTACGTCATTTTTTCACACAAATTGAGCTTTGTTTCAGTGGTATTTGATTGACTCTGTATTTTTTATTTTTTCGCTATAAGCAAGAAAAGACCGACAATTTTGGGAAAAAAATGATATTTTGGACTTTTTGCTATTAAACATGTCCAGTTAACAAATGTAAAAAATCAAATTTCTTCATAAATTTTGGCCAAAATGTATTCTGCTACATGTCTTTGCAGAAAAAATCCCAATATGTGTAAATTAATTGGTTTATAAGTTATAGCGTTTACAAATGGTGGTATAGATAATGGGATTTGTTTTTCTCTACTAGTAATGGCGGCCATCATCGACTTTTAGCAGCACTGCGGGACTGCGGCGGACATTCTGAAACTGGGGGGGAACTAATTGGTGCCAGTGACACCCCAGTGACACCAATACAGTGATCAGTGCTAAAAAAAAAGCACTGACATTGTACTAATGACGCTGGGCAGGAAGCAGTTAATTTGAGGGGCGATCAAAGGGTTAACTGTGTGGTGGGAGTGTTTTACTAGGGGGCGGGGGGTGTTCTTCACTGTAAGCACACTGATCGGGATGGCTGTACTTTGCACAGCCATCCCAAGCAGTGTGTTTGAGCTGACAGGGAGGAAGATTGTTTGTAAACAAAACAATCTTCCTCCCCATTGGAGATTATTATTATTATTATACAGTATTTATAAAGAGCCAACAGTTCGCTCAGCGCTGAACATTACAAAGGGAGACAGAACATGCGACAGTACGAAAACAATACAATGTGATACACGAGGGGTTCGAGGGCCCTGCTCTTTCGAGCTTATAATCTAGGAGGGAGGGGATAGTGGTACAGGAGGAGATAGCTGTGGGGAATGGAGTGGTAGGAAGAGTGATGCTCGGTAATCACCGGGTAATTACCATCCGGGACCCGGTGATTGACATCTGCGGCCACAAATGGCGCGCGGGTAAGGCGCTCGCACACTCCCCCTACCCAGGAACTGCAGAATGACGTATATATACATGATCCTGCACACAGGTGCCGCCCTGTAATAGAATATCTGCTATAGGGCGGTTCTTAAGTGGTTAAGCAGAATACCACACTGAATTTACTTGATAGCCTCTCTGGTAAGCAGAGAAACACAGCTATGCTTAGCCTAACTATATAAATCCTAGCACCTAACTAGGAGGGTGCTGCGTATATACATATACTATATATATTTACACGCACGCACACACTCATATGTGTTTGAGGTGTGGTATGCACACCCTAATGCCATAGGCTGTGCACACCTATACTACAAAGATATGTCAACTTGATACCACTAACCAAGTAAAAAATAACAAAAAAACATTTTGAAAACTAACATTTTCAAATTACATTTAATGTATGGCCAGCAAGTATCAGAACTGGATGGAAAGAAATACAAATTATTTGGAAAGTAAAACGACTTCTATTTAACCTGGGGTAAAGCTTTAATTGCTGAACATTAAATTCACATACATAACTGACTGAGCCAAAGGAGTAACATCTTCCCCTTATTCTCTCTCCTGCTCAGCCTGTTTGCTCTATTCAGAAAGGCAGTGAAGTTATTCAGAGAGAGAGAGAGAGTCTGAAAGCAAATAACTTCTGCTGTGTTGTTTCTTTAACAAAATGTTTTGTGACACTAGAGCAAATAACCTTGTAATAAATGTGTTTTGTAAAACAGGGATGTCTTTATAAAAAAGATAAAAAACGTAAAAGAAAAAATTAAATACTAAATTAATCTGTGACCCATGATAAATGCTTAGTGGCCCCTGCTCAGGCTAACAAGGTCTGATGAATTGGATGCTGCTGACTACTGAGGTTGCTGGCTGGGTAAAGGCACGTCCAGACCCAAAGCACACTATAGAAATAGGAAGAGATAGCCCGGCCACTGCACACCTCTCCTGAACAAAGTAGATGGTAGATGAAAGCAGACTCAGATTGTTTCATCCAAGCCATGCTCCCAGCACGTTTCGGCCTGCTCCCGGGGCTTAATCATGACTTAATGGCTTAATCTGAATCAAAACCATTAAAATTACCCCAGATGACAAATACCACCAAGATGTCAAAACAGACACATGCTGTAATAGGCTTCAAGCATCACACTCTTTGATGTCGCCAATCGCAAGATCCGTACATTTTTATGAAGCACCCTCCTAGTTAGCAAGGGGGAGCTAGACCTCAATTGATAGCTATGAAGGCTGAGTAGCAGCCTGGGTGGGATAGCTAGCAGGAGTCAAACTTTGGGCAGAGCTGAGAGGCTCAGCAGACCAGCCATGTGGAATTTTCCTCTGTTCTGGAACTTTGGAGGAAGGCCTAGAAGCAGTGGGTGGATCTGAGGAGTGGCTGATCTGCACTTTTGAGGGTGCCTGGTCAATCCCCAACAGGAGGCTTGGCAAGGGGCCAGGACAACCCTTAAAAGTGATTGAGCCAGCTCAGTTGAAGGAGAGTTTGGGTGGAGGATAGAGAGAGAATGAGAGGCTGAAGGCAGGAGCCTGGGAGAGGGCCCAGGTGGAGAGATGGTCTCACCTACAGGCAAAGGAGCTGGTAAAGATGAAAACTCAGATCCTCAGCAGCTCTCAGAGCGAAAACCACCTGTGTAGCAGTGAAGGAGCGGCCCAGCTAGAAGGCCTGGTAGCAGCCACCAACCCACCAGCCGCACAGGAGTAGGACTGAGTGACTTGCACCTCATGGGGCCAAATAGGGGAGGGAGCACTCTGGTGAGAAACCAGATTCGCCACCTACTGAGACTGTCTAATCTCTTAAAGTGACAGGCACCAGATCCTCTGATACACTAGAAGATGCTGGCTAGCTCTCCCACAGAGACTGTGTTGCAGTGAAGGCTTGTAAATAGTTCCAGGAAGTTGTCTTCAGTTCATCAGTTCCATTGGGCATCCTGTACACCCCTAACCCCATCCCAGTTCAAATCCCCAAAATAAAACAACATAACTAAGGCTCAATGACTGATCTCGGACTCCTGGATGCAAGTCTTCATAGAAATGCATGTTGCCTGGCTGTGCAGGGCTATAGGGGGACCTGAAATCTTTGCAACGCCTAATGGGGTAGTGCTACATTTAGAAACATAGAACCCATAGAGAGTCTGTTTTAAGCTGTTGAAACACAATGAGGCAGAATAGGGACACTTCTCTGCATACAGCAATATAGTTTTCTATAAGGTACAACTGGTTCTGAAGTGCCAGTCATCATGCAGATGTCAGAGGCGTAAAAGTGCATCTAAACCCAAAAATTTAATGTTTTGCAGCTACCCAGTCTTTAGATATGGTGGACAGATCAGTATTAAATAAAAACCCTCCACGCATATACATAAAGCACAACAGCACTGGTAAAATTGCACCATCGCCAGTGCATGTCAACACATTTCACTGCACTATGCTGTGTACCTTGTACTAGGTAATGTGCAATCATTATAGTGTTGTCAATGGTTATTTCTAAGACATATGCCTTATGTGCCTAAATATAGGAAAAGAGAACACTTTGAAAATCTGTGCTAAAAGGTCCATTAGATACAACCAGCTCGGCATCCTTGGAAATATCTTGTCCTTAAAAGTATTGCCAACCATCCAGATTACATACAGCTTCCCCAAGTCAGTAGAAGATCTAGAGCAGTTAAATCTCTCATCATCATCTTGTTCTACTTGAATCTGTTCATGCGCATTCACTTACAAACAAGTAAAGTAGTTGCACAAAGTACAAAAAAGTAAAAGAGTTGAACTCACATGTGTCCAGTAGATAGGGTGCTTTGTACACAGCCACACAAGAGGGAGCAGTCTCTATCACCTGTGTTGTGGGTCTGTGATGTAGAGGAACAGCAATTCCAAGGTAGAGAGTTAATATCCTACTACTGGCCCCAGTGACAGTTTATTCTCCTGGTGTAGCCATATACAAAGCACCATATCTAGTGGACACGTGAGTTCAACTCTTTTACTTTATTGTACTTTGTGGAACTGCTTTAATTGTTTGTACGTGAATGCGCATGAACAGATTCAAGTAGAACAAGTAAATGATGAGGTACATAGATGCTATGCTTGCTTTACTGGGATATTGTCACTTCATCTATTCAGGACAAAGGGACAGTGACAATGATTCTTACTTTCCCTCCCTCTGCCACTAATTCTATGCTCCCCACCCCACCCTGACACTGATTCATACCTTTTCAGCGATCCCCCATCCTTTTGCAGTTGGCACCAAAATATTGGGTTCTAGACCCAAGCACAGTCAAATGGTAACAGGTCACATGTTCCCCCATATTTGGAAGCACTGGTTAGTTTTAGGTAGCACTGGGGGGGCTTTGAACAGACACAGTCACTTTGCCTAGAATGTCCATAGCATCAGATATCTGTCCATATTATAAGCAGATGCAACTGTACAGAAGGAGAAACTGACAGACTATCCCTCAAGGGGAGGATAAAATTCCTCCAAAAATGACTCCTTTAACTCATTCAGCTGAGTGTGCTTGTTAATCTGAGGTTAATCTATTGGACTTTGTTAACAAAACATTTTTTCAGCAATGCGGTTACAATTAGCCTGATAAAATGTGAAAAGTCAAGAGTTGCATTTGTTGCCTTGAAGTAAGTAAATTTTAAATTATGTTGTATTATAGACAATATTTTAGAGATGAATAAAATGGAAATGGTGTTTTAAAAAATAAAATAGTCCTAAACACGAAACATAAAATACATTCAAAAACTCTGTAGATTCCTTTTAAACACAGTACTATACAATATACACAATAAACTTCGATGTTGCAATTATACCCAGCCAAAGAAAATTTCAAATGTTCACTAAGTGTCTCTTTTTTTGTCCATTAGTGGGTGTGGCTGCCTTTGGAGTCTGCTCTTTGGTCCTGGTTGTGTTAAAGATTGGTAAATCTGCCAATTTGTTACACTGTGAATCTCCAATCAAAATTGTTCACCCGGTCTTCCAGGGATTGTTTATTGTCTTACAGGTCAGATGTAGCAATTAAATCTTGCAATCTTTTTTACTAACCAATTTGATATGTTAAGTAACTTATGTAACTTTAGCTTTCATGTTCAACATGCTAATTTGATGTGGGTGTGGTCATAGAAAGAGCGTTTCCATTATAATACATTTTTGCAGAGAGTGCTATACAGTTTAAGGAGAAGAAGTCATATGGCACTGGGGCCCTATTTATTCTTCAAGTGGAATGAATCCAATTGATTTAAAAAAAATTGTTACATTACCGGCATGCCAGGAATGCTAACTGTCATACTTGCTTCTGCTCTCAACCGAACTGTCAAACCCTTAAATTGCTGGATTCATAACTGATCACGTGGAAAATGCCTTCCATAGACTTCATTGCAGAAACTCCTGTCAAAAGCAATCCTATGTGAACACTTATCTTCGCATGTCACTCTACTCTATCACTTGCGAGTGTGGAATGCACCACCACAAGCTCGAACAGGACTCTTTGCATACTGGCACTCAAAACACCATGTGTGTGGATCGCATCTGTGTGAACCACCTCAATAGGAACACAATATCTAACCTGTCATGCAAATCTGTGAGTTTCAAAACGAATCCAGAATTGCAAATGTGTGAACCAGGGAGGTTCCATTCATACCTGGGCATTTTGGGATGGCTGCAAAATCACTGTGATCAAAAAGTACAGGTTCAGGTGCCATTATTTTTCAATCGTGCCTAAAACATCGTGCATTTTTGCCGTGATTGCCGCGTGGCAACCCACGCTACAGTAAAAAAAACTGTCTCCTAACTTTTTTTTATCTGAATCGTAGATTTTAAAAAATTTGTCCTGGTACCAAAATTTTAATCCAGCAGTGAGCTTTTTTGTAGTAGTGATCCTAGTGGCTCTACAGCTGTCTGATCACTTTTACAGGGTGTGGAAGGGGCCTCATCTTATCGTCGCTGCCTATTGCTTTTACCAGGCTCTCCCAAGCAATTGGGGAGCCCAGTACTATCTCTACTCTGTGTGTTTGTGGAGTGAGAGGAGTGAGAGGGGAAGAAAAAACATAGGTATGGGCTCAGAACTGTAGAATGTAGTGATGAAACAAACACCCCCCTGTTTGGTTCACGGTCGAACATTCGAACTTAACGAAAGTTCGACCGTGAACTTCGAACAGAGGGGATAATTTACTAAGCGATATCTCACCACATCTGAGTATGTGGTAAGATACTGCACAGCTACTAAAAACATCCTTTAATGTTTCTGCTGTCAGGGGGTTCCCCGCTGACAGCTGAATGTAAAAAGAATTGCTGGCATTGCTCGGCAATTTAAAAAAAAATGTGCTGCCCCCCCTCCCATCCATACTAAGCCCTTCGAGTCTGGTACAGATTTTGAGGGGAACCCCCACACCAATTTTTTTTTTAAAAATGGCATGGGGGTCCCCCAAAATCCATACCATACTTATCCAAGCATGCAGCCCTGCAGGTCAGGAAAGGGGGGTATAAGCGAGCACCCCACCCTGAACCATACCTTGGCCACGTGCCCTCAACATGGGGGAGGGCATTTTGGGGCTGGGAGCCCCCAAAGCACCTTGCCCCATGTTGATGGGGACAAGGGCCTCTTCCCCACAACCATACCCAGTGGTTATGGGGGTCTGTGGGTGGGGGGCTTATCATAATCTTGAAGACCCATTTAACAAGGGGCCCCTAGATCCCAACATCCCCCCCTATGCGAATGAGTAAGGGGAACATGATACCGCTACCCATTCACAAAAAAAAACAGTGTAGTATAAAAAATGACAGGGGACAGTCTTTGACAAGTCCTTTATTAAAAATAAAAGTTAAAAAATGTTCCCCGAAAAAAGACCAACATCAATCACGATGCCCACTGCCACCGCCAACGCTCCACTCTTGATGCTGAATCCCAGCCATCTGACAGCTGTGCCACGATGCCAGTTCTTAAATACAGTGATGATGTCACAATGGGTGGGGTCACTTCACCCCCTTGTGACGTCATCATACGCTGTGATTGGCCAACGCAATGCAAGTAACCTGTGGCCAGGTGCATTGCTTTGGCCAATCACAATGCACAGTCAGGGAACAGTGCACTGTGGAGCACGGCAGGCGAATAGCCTGCTGGACGCCCTTACCGTTCGTGTGTTCGATGAACACATGAACGGGCAATGTTCAAGTGAAACTTACGTTCGATTCGAACATCCAGCCCAACACTAGTAGGAAGAGCCTGTGGGAGCCTGGCATTGCACCTGTGATCCACTGATCGCTGGTACAATTCTCTGCAGGCTCCTGTGAAAAAAAAAAAAATACACATATTTTTCTTGCAAAAATATGGGCATTTATTATATTTTTCCACGAAAGTGAACCTTAAATGAAAGTGTAGCCAGAACTTTTTCTCATGTTTGGATAGTGTAGGAAAGAATAATAAGCACTGAGCAAGCTGTTGGCGCTATATAAATCCTGTATAATAATAATAATCACCCCTGTCAGTTTATTGTTTTCTTCCTGAGTCCATTCTGGAGGTTATTCCTCTATTTCCTGTTCTGGAGGTGTAACAGGAAGTGAGAGAAAATCTTTATAAGTTCAAGGGGTTCTGTTTGTCACCAGAACAGGTGTCAGTATTGGAAGATTTGCCCTCACTTCTTGTTCAGGTAATAGCTCTAAAATGTTGGATTCCTCAGTATTTTCTGTTCCAGTTTCTATGGTCAGAAGGACAAAAAAGATAGAGAGATTCTATCCAGCAGAGACAGCGAAGACACTGACAGGGGTTCTAATCTTCCCCTATTCTATCAAAAACAAGAAATATGGGTATCTATTTACTTTACAGTGCTACCTTCAAATCACAGGTCCAGTTTTTCTTTGTGCTCTGGCTAAGTGGAATACACATCTCTGCAGATCTTGTGGTCTTTCACCTTAAGTATTTACTGTTGCCAATATGTATATTTCTTTTCTCCATTTACAGACATACTTTCTCTGGGTAGCCTGTAAAGACTGTGTTCAGATTCACATGAATTTAACCAGGTAAGACAAAGATGAGGACAAGAATATTGGTTGCTATTTGTTAATTCCATAGTTTTTATCAAAGTTGCAATAAAGAAATATACAGAAACACACCACCAGGTACAAAACATTTCTAGTTAGTATGTCCAATGAAGATCATGTTGTAGCCCTGGAGGGCTATGAGAAATAGTCCTCCCAAAAGGGATATTGCACTAAATCTGTAGGTAAATAAGAGAAAACATTCCCTAAGTGGAAGAGTGGGTTTGATAAGTTGGCAGTGCCTCCACCCAGGACAGGACATGGCCCAATATTGGCCCAATATTGCCAAAAGTATTGCGTTTACACACATGAACTTTAAAGGCATCCCAGTCTTAGTCTGTAGGGTTCGATATTGAGTTGGCCCACCCTTTGCAGCTATAACAGCTTCAACTCTTCTGGGAAGGCTGTCCACAAGATTTAGGAGTGTGTCTATGGGAATGTTTGACCATTCTTCCAGATGCGCATTTGTGAGGTCAGGCACTGATGTCAAGACAAGAAGGCCTGTCCTGAAGCTAATGGAAATCACTGCAGTAGCAGTGCCCAAGTGAATTCTAGCTTCCACATGGATCCCACAGATATGGCACATACATACTGTACATTGGTCCAGGCTGGACTGATGTAACTATGTAAAAATGTCCATTCCTTGAATTTTTCTTTATTTATCTTTGTCAACCTGATCTTCTGAGGACAAATACATAGTATCAGATATCTGTGTATCTTGATCTCAAAGAAAATATAAAGTTTAAGACTGTTCAAATAAAAGGCACAGTATTTTTAAATACTTCAGGACCTATTTTTTGTTTGTGTCCAAAATAGATCACATTTAGGCTCTGTTCACACTGCCGTGACTTGGGATCCGACTTGTGAGACCCCAAGTCACATGACATGTGAAATCCCATGTTAGTCAATGAGAGTTGTCCTGTACTACTTCAAGGCGACTTCTATTCGACTTGTGCCCATAGACTTTTAAAGACGTTGTCTCCAAGTCGGATCCTCATCTATATTGATGTGATTTGGATCCGACATTATAGGAAGATTTCCTAGGAATTCCCTGGAAGTTACTTCAGAGTTTCTTCAAAGTAGTACTCAAGTTGCCTGGCAAAGTCCCACTGTAAGTCGTGCGACTTTCAGGTCGTAGTAGTGTGAACAAGACACACTGATGAATCCTGGTCACCTACACAGAAAATAACAAAGGAAAGTGGAAGTGTTGTCTATACTAAGCAGATTATTTACAATGGTACTTTTTCCAGTTCAGGTCATTCACTGGAAATGTGCATCTGACACTTTTTCCTTTCTTCTAGTTTCTGTGTATATGTTGTACATATATTGGAGGATATTTATTATAAACATTAGTGACGTAATTCATCACAAATCACACTGCATCTCCTTTTGTTTATTTTTATTAGATTTATTTATAAGGATAAGACAGATTTTAAGGCCCAACCCCAGCCAAGTTTTTTTATTTTTTATTTTTGAATAGAGTGGAATTGGGGCTTAGAACCCATGTCAGTTTTTTCATTGTGGTCTCCATTTTTTCTTACTTCTTCTTGGGACAGAAAGTGGTGGAAACCTTTCTAATGGCCACGCAAGATGGAAAAAATCTAAAATTTCTGCCAAGTTAATATTGCTTTCTGTGACTTCCTGACCCAGTATACCTACTCCCCTCATTGGTGTGCTGATGTCACAGGTGAAATGTGTTCAACGGGTCACCCACAGCAATAAAACCTGATAGAAAACTAAGAATAAACATTGAAGCTGGTGTTGGGCTTTAAGTGTTTTTTTAATAACACCTTCTTTTTTGGATTTCTTGAGTGTTTTTTCATGAATTCCTGTGTTTTAGGTGTGGTCTTGTGCTGACTCTAATTACCAACCTATCAATATGGATGGCAGCTGTGACTGATGAATCTCTTCATCAGACTCCAAGTGATGGTAGCTCATCTGGTGGGCACAGAATAATGAGAGGTAAGATAGTATGAAAAGAGCATATATTACCCAGATAAAGAGAAAGTACGTGGAGCTAAAGTAATGGCTCACGTACACAGGCAATGGAAGTGGAGACAAATTCAGTGTTTCAATGGTTTTGTGTACCTATTCCACCCAACTAGATATATTTTCAAAAAGAGAGCTCCCGCAACACAACATGTGTGGATGACTGCTTGGTGTCAAACCTATTTCTTTATATGTGTGTAGGGAGTGCCAACAAAGATAGTTTGAGAAGATTTAGTTTTAAAAAAATGTCCACTTTTTTTTTTTTTTAAATTAACCAAATGCCAAAGTATCATGGGCAGGGTCTTGAGAGATAAAGGGATGAGAGAGAGCCTGGACTATGTGTGAAGTATTACTATCCATCATGTTTCCTTGGAACAAAGTCTATACATAGAGATGTCACGGGCACACAGTTAGCAGAGGTTATAAGCGAACCTTTTGTTCACTACCAAAGCAACATTTTGGTCCATTGAAGACCCCATCCTCAGGTAGGTTGTCACTATCTGCCTGAGGAATGGGTCATCAGTGGATGTCACTTTGTCCTTTGGTACTTAGTAAACTGTTTGCTTATAACCTCTGCTAATTGTGTGCTGGTGATATCTTAATATAATTGCAGCAATCAGGAATTCTTGATCTAATGAGGATTGCTATGGATCATATAAATATTTTGACTTGGTACCCAGTCTGTAATGGATGTGGGGTACCGAGTGGGCAAAGGAGGCCTGAAAATGCATGAGGAGTCACAGTCTGTTGTGTGTCCTTAGAAATCGGCCAACGTGCTGATCTAATATCACAAGAACCCCAAAGTTACCCATTCTTGACACTGATAGCAACCATAAAAACAAATGTACCTTAATATCCAAGCAGCTGCTACCCTCAAATTACAGACTTGAGACAAACCTTGCTCCTGACACTCCTAGTTAGTACACTCCGTGCCTAAGCAGACTAGCTCATTGGCTTTTGCATACCCACACTGCTCTCACTAGCAGTTACAATTTGATTGTAGATGTCTCTCTTGATACCTAGAGATCAAAGTGAGTTGCCATCTATTCAGTTGGATGGAAGGGGCTGTTTGCTGCATATTACCTAATTTGCACAGGTAGGTTTGGCAATAACAATCTTCAAAAAGTCATAACTGTTTTCAGCTATGAATGATGGACTCAAAAGTAGGAGTAATGGTTTTAACTGTTGGTTTGTTGCATATAGACAACAAATCCTGATGATTTATGCCTCACAAAACCAAAACCAATGTAAAAAAGAACCAATTAACAGCTGGCCCATATTTTACTATAAAGCTAGCATTTGTTACGTCCATTCTCTGCATGGGATGAGAGTTTTGGGTTATTACATTTTCAGAATTGTAAAGATTGGCAAACACATTTGTTTCTAGGTGAGATAACAACAGGTTGCTGGAAGGAAAATAACTTGATTTCCCCATCGACACAGCCACTGTTGATGGGGGAATCCTCCCACAGTGTTATTGTGTTCTGCTGGCAGGGAGACTGCCAGGGATTACTGCTATCGGCATTAGCCTCCGCTACTGATCACCAGTCTCTGCTGAACCAGCCGAGATTCAAACCATCTATGGACAGCTTTACTGTGCTAATTGGAATGCTGACTCTCAGTCTAGAGCAGCAATGGGCAAACTACGGCCTGCGGGCCGTATACGGCCCGGCGGACCTTATACGGCCCGGCGGACCTTTTAATCCAGCCCGAGGAGCGTGATAAAAAAAAACACAGCCAGGGCAGGCAAACATTGGCTGTCAGGATGTGTGTAGGCGGGGCAGCGTGACGAACGTGAGGGGAGCTAGGCTCCTCTCACAGTCCGCCCTGAAGACCGGAACGGCGCGGAAACACGGCGAGAGGAATGCGCGGAGCAAAGGTAAGTGAATTGACACAGGGGGGACTTGGCTTACTACTTGGGGGGGAATAGTACTGTGGGGGATGAAATACTATATGAGGGATGAATTAATATGGGGGATGAATTAATAAGGGGAATGAATTACTATAGGGGGGATGAATTACTATAGGGGGGATGAATTACTATGGGGGGTGAATTACTATGGGGGATGAATTACTATATGGGGGATGAATTACTATGGGGGATGAATTACTATGGGGGATGAATTACTATATGGGGGATTAATTACTATGGGGGATGAATTACTATGGGGGATGAATTACTATATGGGGGATGAATTACTATATGGGGGATGAATTACTATGGAGGATGAATTACTATGTGGGATGAATTACTATATGGGGGATGAATTACTATATGGGGGATGAATTAATAGGGGGGATGAATTAATATGGGGAATGAATTACTATAGGGGGGATGAATTACTATATGGGGGATGAATTACTATGGGGGATGAATTACTATGGGGGATGGTACATTCATCTACTCTTGGTCCGGCCCCCGGGTCCAATATATGAACCCATTGCGGCCCTCAAGTCAAAAAGTTTGCCCACCCCTGGTCTAGAGCTTCTCCAAACTTTCTAAACAAGGGCCCAGTTTACAGTCCTTCAGATTTTAGGGGGCTGCACTGTGGCCAGTGAGGGTAGAAAATGTCCTGGTATCAGTAGGAGTAAACAATGCCACATCTAGTGGGAGGAATAAAGCCCCATCACTGGTGTCAGTGAGAAGAATAATGACCCCATTGTTGGTGTAAGTGGTAGAAATTACTGTATGTCCCTTTTGTTGGTGTCAGTGGGCGGAATAGTGCCCAGTCATTGGTGTCAATGGGAGGAAGAGTGCTCATCATTGGTATCAGTGGGAGGAAGAGTCCCCATCATTGGTATCAGTGGGAGGAATAGTACCCCATTGTTGGTGTCATTGGCAAGAATTATGCCGCCATTGTTGGTGTCTGTAGGAGGAATAGTGCTGCAACGACCAGATAAAGGCAAGCAAAAGGGCCGTATTCATCCCCCAGGCCGCAGTTTGGAGACCACTGGTCTAGAAGGTCCAGTGAGAACCTATGTTAACTGAAATGGAGACACATAGACTTGTGTCTATATGACTCCAGTGAAGGCACACAAATTAAACATTTGGTCTTCCTTCCATACAGTATTGTTAAAGGATAAGTTCACCTTTTGACAAAAAATAATTGCACATTTTTTTAAGGTACTTTTTGTTTTAGGAGCCTGGAAAGCAATGCACCAGCAATCAGCAGATGCATACCTCTTATGAGCAGACAGTTTTAAATTGACAGGAAGAATCAATAAACTAGCACAGTGCTCAACAGCAACGTGGTAGTTCATTGAGGACTACAAGCCGACAGCCGCAAAGGGCCCCGCACAGCTGCATTTTAAAAAAAAAAATTGTCACAGCTAAGGGGGGGGGGGGGGGGAGTTCGATAACATGTTACACCCTGAATATGTGTGTAACATGTAACATATTATAAAAGGTGAACTTATCCTCTAACGCGCTATGCATATTCTACATTAAATTTTCCTGGGATCACATGACTAGTGTTTAAAATGTTAATAAAAATATGGCCTAAGTCCTCCAACGAGATCACGATACAAAAGCATTTAAAAAAAAAAACAATTGTTGCACAAATGTCCGAAGCATTAATGCAAACTAAATGCAAGCTATTAGCAGATTAATCCCTGAATCATCAGCTGCATCCAGTGGCCAAAGTGCTGTATTGTTTTCTCATTGAGATATATCAGAAAACTATACCGCCTCTTGGCCACTAGATGAAGCTAATGATTCAGTTTATCATGCAGCTTAGTTTAAAGGATAGCTCCACTTTGACTGAAAACAAATACAGCAAATAAAAAAAAACTATAATATAGCACATACAATTGCCACACAAGCCGTATTATTATTTATTGCTATTAAAATTAGCTTTCCTTTTCAATCTGCAGCCTTTGCAATTTAATTTTTAATTCAATGCAATATGACAACCCAGAGGTGTTCTGTAAAGTGCTGGGGTATAGAATACCCCCAGAAATGTCATTTCCTGCCTCTGTGACTGGTTTGCCAATTTTCTCAGAAGTGTGCACTAAGATAATAGTCAGTTTTTAGGCATCCTTTGAAATATGACTTTCAGTTTTGATGAGATACTCTATAAGGGGTACATTCTTCTAAAGGGACGCAGACCCTGTAGCTTTTCTCATTAGAATACTGAGAGCAGGGGCGGACTGACCATTTGGAAACTCAGGCACTGCCCGAGGGTCCGGGGTCAGTAGGGTCCCCATGAAATGCCTCTGGTATCTTTTTCATAGCCTTTTTTGAGTTTGGGCAAGGACACAGGGGCCCCATGATCCCCTAATGCCCGGGGGCCCCATTAGTTGTCAGTCCGCCTCTGACTGAGAGTGTACCAAGTGATTGTAATGAAACAGACCCTTCCATTCAGAATCATTCTGCAAAGCACATGGCCAAACACACAGCTATTTCTTAAGAACTGAAAAAGGCAGGAATCTGTTTCAAAGTATGTTAAAATGCATGCAATGTGTATTGATCACCTAGAGGGGATTGCTTTTTTCTCAACCAAAGTGTAGTTACAGTTTAAGTGCATCTATAGTGAAAACCTTTTTCTATAAAGTGATTAAGAATTAGGCGGTGGCTATATTGGGCTATATTGTTTTATGACACAACAGGATGTAACAGGAAATTCCCTCAAAATTTCCATTAGCTGTCACCATGGGTTTAGCACAATGTAAAATGTGGCAGTTTGTGTGTACTTAGTTTTGTATATGTGTTTCTTTATGCTGTCAGTTATCTAGTTTAGGATAATGATAATTTTCCCATTCCATATGCTTACGTGTGCCTAACACAATCTTTCCAATTTGTTACAGCTGGATCTCCTGGATGTGACTGTGATAACACTGTTTGTAAAACTTTTCAGACTGGATATTACTATTTATACCCATTCAATATCGAGTACAGCCTATTTGCTTCAGCCCTGTCCTACGTGATGTGGAAGAATGTAGGTCGTACAATGGAAGAAGACTCTCACTCCACACGTCATCCTTTACATCTACCTAGACTCTTTGTGGGCATTGTCTGCGGAGTAGGGATCCTTATAGCTGGTCTGGCTATCTTTATCATTTATGAAATTGATATAGGCTCAGTTGAGAACAAGGGGAAAGTTATGACAATGTTTTATATTTTCAACATTGTGGCTCTCGGTCTCATGTCTCTTGGCTCTCTTGCTGGGACTATAGTCTTTAGGCTTGACAAAAGGGATGCGGACAGCCACAAGAACCCTACACGTAGCCTCGATGTTGGCCTGCTCATAATAGCAGCTCTGGGCAAATACATTATATCATATTTCTCAGTTATAGCAGTTGTTGCCACATCTGCAAAAGAACTCAAGGATATTCTCAACCTGGTGTACTCAATACTCATGATAATTCAGCACACAATTCAAAATATCTTTATCATTGAGGGACTTCATAGACAGCCAGTTCACGATGCAGATGGAGATCATCACGACACAGTGGAGAATAATGCTGGACATGAAGTTTATGTCAATGCAGTGGCTACAGCTTCTCACGGCAATCATTTGGGAGCTGTACATGGGAATGAAACTGATGCAAACCATAATGGAGCACTTCCACACTCCAGTTCAAGGAGAACTCACATTGACTGGAAGAGGAGGATTGTAAAGGAGCTCTCGTTGTTCTTGCTTTTTTCCAACATTATTGTAAGTTAAATCTCTTTGTGAAAAGGAAACAAAAAAGTATTCTGCAGAAAGCAATCTTTTATTACAAGTCTCAGCATATCTTTTCTCAATGTCCTGAAATCACCCCATCAATTAACAAAGCCACTTGAGATAATTTATAGTATACACTTATCTTATTTGCATCAAAAAGTTCCATTAATGAAAATAAATATCACATTGGTATAGAATAATATTTAATCATGTTAGAATACTCTCTTCCTTGTGAACTGGTATATTATCTTCACCTGGAATGGGTCCTTTCTCTTCAATAGAGATCCTATGGAAAGTCACTGTTAAAGCTTCATACTAGGTTAACCCTCCTTCCTAGTTCCTACCCAAACCCACTTAAGGTATCCTTCTGCTTCAATTTTTTTGTTTATGTATTTTTATGTATACATCTTTCTGGAGTCTTCTGACAACTCATGTGATATCATGGGTCCCCTTCTTTCTCTTCTTCCTTTAGCAGCATGCAGGTCCTGAATGCTGCAGTGAAGCAAGCAGAAAAATGATATGGCACCACTCTCTAGACATGTGCATGCTGGAAATTTTTGTTTAGTTTCGGATGCATTTGTTAATTGTAGAATTTCGTATTGTCATATTCATTATGTTGTTTTTGGAATTCATTTAGTTTCTTTGGCATTCAGTTTGTATATTTATACAATTTGGGTGCATTCAAAAAAGTGTGCAGTTTTTCTGAGGATTTCTATATGTTCGATATAATATTGAGTCAGGTGGATTTGATATCTTAGGATGCTAGTCCAACCCACCAAGAAAATTAGCATGAGTTGATTGGACAATATTGACTGGTGTCATGTGCATCTAAATTGACGAATGGAACGAAATTTAGAGTCATTCGTTGTCCAAATCCGAATTATCAAACAAATGTAAAAAATTGTATTCATTTTCCCATGGGCCTGAACTACTATCGCATTATGTGATGTAGTCCGAATGAAACAAATGCATTCATTAATTTTATCATACCTCTTTTTTCTGATTCTTCTGATCATTAGTTTCTACAGTATGTCTATTTGGAGATTCGGATACATCAGATTCGGATACATTCAAATCTACAAAAATCTAAGTTTTGAAGAATGGATCAAAACTAAATGAATCGCACGTGTCTGCCACTCTCTACAGAGTTTCCTTGTGAGTCCAGGACTGCTTAATAAGGTGCCTCCTGAGAGCATGTCCTTGATGACCTGGGCTCAGAGGAATACAAGGGGATAAGGGTGTGAAAAACCTGACATAGGAGCTGAGCTTTAAAACAAGCCAGATAGAATTAGCTCAGATCATTTACACATGGTAAATGTGGGATAAAACTTTTAGCGGTTTGAGTACAAAATGTAGTACCTCAGTCCCCTTTTGGCTTGGCTCTGCATCCTTCCAGATGCCTCATTTTTGTTATTATGATGTGTGCATAGATGTGCTGAAGCACATCCCCCAAATGTGCAAACACAGCAAGGCTTTGGATCTTTGATAATATGCATGGGAAAGATGTGCCAAAAGTCTCATTCGGGAACTGCAGTCCAGCAGCACATCTGGGCACACATGCAATTCAGAAGGGGGTACAGGGAAACAAAAATGCTATTCTTGCCTAGGCAAGAAATATGAAAGTGCTGCTTTGCAGCACAAATAACATGTTAAATAAAGACTATGATAAAAAACAATATCCAAATTTGAGGAAGGTAGGAGGCAGGGCACCATTAAAGTTACTTAGGGTGAAAGTCCGCTTTCAAGTAGTTGTAAAGGCTCAAGTTTTTTTGCCTTCATGCATTCTATGCATGAAGGTAAAAAACCTTTTATGTGCAGCATCCCCCTCAGCCCCCCAATACTAACCTAAGCCCCCTCTCGATCCAGCGATGTGCACTGGAGTCTCGTACCAGACCTCCTGTATAAATCTAAAGTAGTAACCTGTACCGCCTATGGATAGTAAAATGTACGCCATTTATGCCGTTGCACAGGCGTGCGCAATTTTAAAGCGTGACATATTTGGCATCCATGTACAACATCATCTCTTATATTTTACAAAAAAATTGGGCATTATATTGTGTTTTTGTGCATTAAAATGCAAAAAAGCGTATTTGTTCCCAAATGCGTTTGAAAAACCCCTGCGCAAATACCATGTGACATATAGAATTGCAACCCCAACCAATTTATTCTCTAGGGCCTCTGCTTTAATAAAATATATAATGTTTGGGGGTTCTAAGAAATTTTCTAGCATAAAATACAGATTGTTACATGTACACAAAAAATACCAGAACAGGCCTGGTCTTAAAGTGGATATGAATGTTTCTTGATCTCTTAGTTTTGGATCATACCATACGTTGTCTCTAATATGAATGTTTCCTTATCTCTCAGATTTAGATCAAACCATAAGTTGTCTCTAATATGAATATTTCCGTATCTCTTAGTTCTGGATCATACAATAACGTGTATCTAATATTAATGTTTTCATATCTCTTAGTTCTGGACTATACAAAAAGTAGTCTCCAATATGAATATTTTTTATCTCTTAGTTCTGGATCATACCATAAGTTGTCTCCAATATGAATGTTTCCTCATCTCTTAGTTCTGGATCAAACCATAACTTGTCTCTAATATGAATGTTTCCTCATCTCTTAGTTCTGAATCAAACCTTAAGTTGTCTCTAATATGAATGTTTCCTCATCTCTTAGTTCTGAATCAAACCATAAGTTGTCTCTAGTATGACTGTTTCCTCATCTCTTAGTTCTGGATCATACCATACGTTGCCTCTAATATGAATGTTTTCTTATCACAGTTTTGGATCATACCTGCCTTTGGAGCTCGTCCTGAGTTTGATAATGACCTGGAGCTGAATTTCTATAAGAGCTCAATGTGGACCGCTATTGTCAACATCGGCCTTCCTTTTGGGATCTTCTACAGAATGCATGCTGTCGCCAGCCTTCTGGAAGTCTATGTTATATCGTGACCACACTGCTATATATTTATATCATTTTCCTAATGACCCTTATGTTCGTTTTTCACAATCATTATGGAAAAGGAAACGGATGACAGTTTCATAACATGTACCTGGAAAATAGGAAGCTTGACTAAACCGCCCATGATTATTTCTACCTCTGATGCTGTGTTTAAAGACTGTCTAGTCAATCATGCTACGCCTCATGTAAAACAATTAGTGTATTTGAGGGCTATAGACAAAATGACCACCTTATATGTATATATGTCATAATCTTTCCTGCTCATTTGTAAATAAAGCGCTGAGCAAACTGTTGGCGCTATATAAATCCTGTATAATAGTAAAATTAAAAACTAATACTTTTTCTGTGTGTTAATATTTAGATTTAGATATATTATAAATCAATGGTATAACACATTTCATGAAGAAAGGAGAGGAGATCTGGAAAGCACCTCTTCACACCGTATCATCATTGCCCCTATATTAGATCCACTCTGTATATTATGGTCTTTTTCTTAAGGTATTTTTTGTAGGACTTAAAGTGTATGTATTGCCAAAACTTTTCCTTTTCTATTTGAAAAGAGTAGAGAAGGGATAAACCACTATCATTTTTTTTTTTGCTGTCTGCAGTCCATTTGTTACATTTCAATTCACTTCCTTTTGCAGAAGCACAAAAGGAAGTGAAAGAAAATCTCTACATAATGAGGAAAATTCCCCTCTTAGACATTTTTGCACATTAGAAGATCCCCCTTAGCTTTTGTTTTGGTGACATTTCTGCTTCAGATGCCTACACATCTCACCCACTAGATATTCAAATATAATTTTAATTTATTAATATTTAACCTTTCTAACTCTTGGCAGTCTTTTTCTAAAACATTCGTTGGACCAATGCCACACATTTTCATGCATGGAATGTAATGTAAGTGGGTCTGCACTAGCACATTTAAGATCAGTAATGACAGCCTGTTGAAATACAAAGATGACAGGAAGGTATAACCTATAGTTTGCCTAGGAAATGTGCACATGCACACCCTCCGCCCAGAAAAACAGAGTCACACACATTCTGTATATATACATATATATATATATATATATGATCCTGCAGAGAGCGGCCACCCTGTGTCAGTAAAGCTACTATAGGGTGGATGGAAACTGGCTATACCTCACTATTTATCACTCTCACATACACTCTATGCTTGATGTCATTACATTGTTGAATTAGCTCCATAAAGATTATTAAAGGGATAAATAAAATATACATGACATGATACTGGAATTTATTATTTCAGATTTTTTTTAATTTTATAATGTTGTTATCTTTGTCTTACAGATAACATTAAATTTTTTTTCTCTCTTCTGATTTATATTCAGAACTATACGGGAAGTTCATGTTTTCTTTTTTCCCGCTTTGTTTATTGTGCCTTGATATTGTACTCACTTATTGTATCTTTGTGAACTGTTTTTAAAAATGTAATCAAATTATTGAAAACAGAAAAATTACTACATATTAATACTAATAAAAATAAACTATTTCCAAATAATTTAAATAAATAAATAAAAGACACAGAACACGTTATAAATGTAGTCATTTAATTAAGTTTATGAATTGTGTTTTTTTGTTTGTTTGTTTTTATTTATTCATTTATTTGATATTAACACTGTTTAGTTTTTAGTATTGCTTGCTCAGTAATAAGCAAGGGGTTTGGTAGACCAAATGTTTCTGTTTTCTATTGTTTTTAATTCATACTTTGTTTTAGAAATCGATATTAGTAAAAAATAAATCAGGATAATCACTGATTTACTAAATATTTTATTTAACCATGTTCTGGCATGTAGATCTGCCTGATCTGCAGAGAATCACACAGTTCTGTAGTACCAGCAGAAAGCATATAGTTCTCTGCACATTGAGCATATCTGCATGTACTGTCTATACTGTATACTGAAATAAAGAATTCTGATATAACATGAAAAAAAATTAAAATTCATCGATCTGCTGATCTCCAAACTAGCTCCCTTATCATTACTTGCTTTAAATGCAAAGTATAGTATGTGTAACATATTTGGTGCCAGCTCTTAGTTTTAGCTTTCACATCCATAATAATAATAATATTGATCTGACCCAGATGGCAAGGGATGCCCAGGCATTAAACCACTAATAGGCAGTACATAATAAAATGTGGGTGACCAGCCACACAGTTTTAGGCAACACATTAAAGGATTAGTTCACCCTTATTGACATCTGCAAAAACCTCCCTATGTGTTACAACATCTTCAGTACATTACGATGCAGTGCTCTATTTTTGTTCTGGTTCAATAACTTTTTATTATCGTTGCAACAACAATACAACACAGTCCAATTTACCCACGCAGGGGAGACAGACAATCCAGTCAAACATACATGGGTAGGAAAATGTGCAACGACCATTTTAACAAAGTGGAAGCTAAAGAACGATCACACGGGTGAGACCAGAGGCGGACTGACCATTTGAGCACTCAGGCACTGCCCGAGGGGCCGTGGTCAGTAAGGGGCCCCATGAAATGCCCTTGGTACATTTTATAGGCTTTTTTTGGGTGCGCTTTGAGTGTGGCGAAGGACTCAGGGGCCCCATGATCCCCTTTTGCTCGGGGGCCCCATGAGTTGTCAGTCCACCCCTGGGTGAGACCATTGGTCTGTATGTACTTTCTGGGCCCGCAGACCCGAATGGATACCTCACATGAATAACTAAACAAGGAGTGTAAAAAGGGGATCAACATATGATCCCAGAAGAAGATAGAGAGAAAAAAGAAGGTAGAGAAAGAAGAGAGATCAGAGAAGGGTGGAAAGGGGTAGGTCCTTCAGACTAACGAAGAGTTTCATCCAGTATAGGGGCCCAGGCTTGTTGGATACATCGTAGGGAAGGCGTACGACCACCAGGGCATCCAAATTTTCAAAAATTTAGCATGATTGTCCTGCAAGATGCTAGACATCTTTTCGTTAACCATCAAGATGGTCAGCACGCTCTGAACTGCCACAAAGGACACAGACAGTGACTTCCAAGCTCGAGCTATGACCCGCTTCGCAGCAATGAATAGATAGGTGGCAAGTTTCTGTTGAGGAGAAGATAAGCCTGGGATAGGGCAATGCAACATAGCCAGTGACGTGTCTTTGCGTATTGAAACAAGAAATAGTGTGTGAAGGAGGCCAAACACCCGAGACCAGAACCCAATCAACCGTGGGCACCATCACCAGGTATGAAGCACATCCCCCCGTTGGCCACAGCCTCTGAAACACATGTCACCACAAGAGGGGTTCAAACCTGCAATATGAGCTGGAACCCAGTACCATCTCAGGAGGACCTTGTAGGCTGCCCCCAGAGTGGTAGTATTGAATGAACATTTGGCTGTGGATTACCAGGCCCTACTCCAATCCTCAGGATCAATGAAGTATCCCAAGTCTCGCTCCCAACTAAATTTATAAGAGGTTTTAGGGTGAGCTAGTGACCACATTCAAGGAGGAATAGATCAAAGAAATAATGCCTGAAGCCCTAGGGGAGTGCCTGCAGATGAGTTCAAAGACCATAGAGCGATATCGTAAGGTAATGTTAGGCCTCAGGGAGATCACCCAGTGCCGAAGCTGTACAGAGCGAAAAAATTCTGCAGAAGGGGCGTTATAAGTCTCTTGGATAGAGGGTCATGAGGGGAATACTCGGGAGATAAGGAAATTGCGGACATGAGATAAACCGTGGGCATACCACCGTTCTAGACCTGGAGGAAAGAAGCAATTGTTAAGGAGAGGGAGGAGAGGCAAACAAGGAGACATGAGATTACCTGAGTTATGAACGGAGTCCTAGATGCGCAGGCTGTGGAGGGCTAAGAGGGGCGGGACAAAGTTTATGGGGGAGCCAAAGGAGCACCGCCATAGCAACCGGGGGCAGTTGGGGAGCTCTAGAAGTACCCAAAACGGGATGTCCGTTGAAGCGTGAATAAGAGAGAGTTGGGAAATGTGTGCTGCCATGTAATATTTAGAAACATTAGAAACACCCAAACCTCCGCTAAGTCTATGGGTGTACAAAGTGTGTCGCGACACCCTGGGGCGTTTATAGGCCCAAATAAAGGAGAGAAGTCTAATCTGAAGCAAGCGTAAGGAGAAAGAGGGTACTCAAATCGGTAGGGTTCTGAAACAGAATAATAATTTAGAGAGTTGGGTCATTTTAACTGTGTGAATGCACCCGATCCAGGTTAGGGAAAGGAATTGCCAAGAGTGCAAAAGAGAGGTGACGTGTCTCAGTAATGGGTAGTAATTGATCGCAAAAAGAGTGTCATAGGAAGGAGTCAGTTTGACACCCAGATAATCTAGCAAGGAGACCGCCCAATGATAGGGGTAGCTTACCTGAATGTGTTGCACCATAGAATGAGAAAGTGAGACATTCAAGGCTGTAGCTTTTTGATGGGTAAAGTCACACTTTTGCTTCTTATCTACCCCAAAACCTTTTTTCATCTCCCCCAGACTTAAGGATTTCTAACTTAGATGTCCTTAAACAGGTTTTTTTCTCCTAATGTGAGGTTACTAGATGTCATAAACACGTTTCATTCCATAAACAAGTTTTTATCTTGTTCTTAGCAGAATATCTTGTGACTTTGATCCTTTGACCTAGAGAAATGATACATCAGTCACCTCTCATACCCCTGGCATCAGGGCAACAATGCTTTATTGTAAACATTACCCTGGAAACAAAGGGTCCAAGGCCAACACATTTCATAAGCATTACAGCCAGTTGCTGGGAAAGTTCCTGATACCTTTATTCTCTCATACGCTTCCGTTTGGAATCCAGCTGAATTAGGTGGCCTTGAATTGTGGCCTTGTGAGCTTCCCAGAGGGTGACCGCCAAGGATACCAAGCTGACGTTATCAGAGAAAAAAGATTTAGGATGGGACTGGACCTTTAGAAAGGAGTCTTCGGAGGTGAGAAGGGACTTGTTGAGTCTCCATTGGAAGGCCAGAGAGGAAAAGGGAAAGGATTATAGGGTCATGGTCCGACCATGGGGAAGATGGAATGGAGATCGAGTCAACCTGAGAAACAGCATGTATGTACATAAAGATATGATCGATCCTACAGAAACTATGGTGGTGGTTGGAATAAAAAGTGTACTCAGGTCCTCTAGGATGGAGCTTTCTCCAAACATCTAGTAAGCCCCACGATTGAAGGAGATTCCGCATCCAGGTTTCCAGAGGGGAATCATGGGTCGCGGTCACTCTGGGAGCATAGCATCTATCAATCGTGGAGTCAAGGGCAATGTTTGAGTCCCCCATGAAGATAAGGGTGCCTACAGTGTATTGCACTACCACCTGTAGAAGATGAGAGAAAAATCTAGGTTGAAACCTGTTGGGGGCATAATAGGACATGAGTGTGGTTTCCTGACCATTGGGCACTCCCTGAAGTAGCAAATATCTGCCTGTGGGATCCGCTATTTCTTTTTTGCAAGAGAACAGGAGACTACGATGGAACGCTATCAGCACTCCCCGGTGCTTCTCCGTGGGCAGAAGCTAAATAAAAGTTGGGGTAGTGTGGGGAGAGGAACCTAGGGGAGGACATGGACGAAAACCTGGTCTCCTGCAAACAAACTATGTCAACCCGGCTAGTCTTAAGATGATGAAAAACTTTCAACCGCTTAACAGGTTAGTTAAACCCTTGTATGTTTTTGGAGTAGAGCTTCAGAGGTCTAGTGGCCATAATGATAGGGGGAGACACAGCTTTGATCGCCCATAGACAGGGGGGAAATGGTCTGGTTTGAAGAACACACCAGTGTCAGGGCCTGGACTTAAACCTGGGACTTCTACTGTGTCAGGCAGTAACTCTTCTCACTGAGCTACCTGGAATGCTGGACAGCTCCCTTGACAATCGTTTGGATGATCCTGCCTTGTCCCTGTTTGTCTTGAACCTTGAACTCCTTGCTCCTCCCATGAACTTCCTATAAAAGCCATGTCCAGGCACTTTCTCCTTGCCAGATTATTGTGCCTTCCAGCCAATATCCCGCTCATCCGTACTGCTGCCGTCTATATCGTTTGTGACCGACCTTTTGCTTGTGACTGACTCCGCTTTCGTCTTATCCCTAACTGTTTGATCCGCTCTTGGTTTCCAGCCTGCCCTCTCCCTGGTGGGGTGATCCTGAGACTGCGACCTGGTATTCACACGCAGCCAAAGCCATCTCCACCATTAGGAGCTCTGGTGAAGACCGATGGTGAGCCTGCGTCATTCCCAGGGTGACCTGCTGGTGTACCAATCCTGCAGGTTTCAGGTAAGCCTTACAACTGCTGTAGCAATTGGCCTCTGAACCTGACCTTATACCATGACAGAATAATCTGGCTCAAACATGGAGGCCACTATAGCAAATGCCATGGTTCCTGTCAGGCAGCAAATTTCAGAGTTGCAAGAGTTTGGGGTTACCTACCAAAATAAATTTTCCGAACTGCAAAGTGTAGTAGAGGGGCAACATGAAGAGATCCATTTTATGCAGAGACGATTGCTGGACTTAAGTTCACACGATGTTGCTAATACACGCATGCCTCTGCCACTCAGGTTCAATGGAGAACTATGTTTGTCATAAACCTCCTGACTGAGGAAGCTCTAGCTTGGGCCTCTCCTTATATAGAGCAAGACAATGCAATGTTAAACAGTATTGAGACTTTTGTGACTGCAATGAACCAGGTCTTTGATGATCCCAACCGCTGCGCTACCGCTGAAGCAAAGCTGCATAGTTTGTGGCAGGGTAGACGCCCAGTTGTGGAGTATACAACTGAATTTCGACGATGGATCTCAGATACCACCTGGAACCCAGCAGCGCAAAAGAGTCAGTTCCGGTAGGGGCTCTCTGAACAGGTGAAGGATGAGCTCGCCAGAGTAGAGACTCCTAATGATCTTGAGGAGTTCATCCAATTATGCATTCAAATTGACCAGAGACTTACAGAAAGGAGAAAGGAGAGATTGGGAATGTTTGGAAGTAATGGTGGCATGCGTTTCTCTGCTAATCAGTTCAGTCAGAAGGATCTAAATATTTCTTCAGATTCTAACACACCTGAACCTATGCAGGTAGATGCTATTAAAAGATCC
This sequence comes from Staurois parvus, assembly GCF_062004578.1. Taxonomy (NCBI): domain Eukaryota; kingdom Metazoa; phylum Chordata; class Amphibia; order Anura; family Ranidae; genus Staurois; species Staurois parvus. The sequence goes on along the minus strand of NW_028318609.1, from coordinate 1,738,598 downwards.
ATTTCTACTCAAGAGAAAGAGAAGACGTTTGTAGAATTTATGTTTATATTGTGGGGACTCTGGGCATTATGCAGTTAATTGTCCCAATAAAGTCAAAAGAACAATTGCTGCGACTGATGTTATCCTGCCTGAATGCATAAATTCAATTACCCAGTCTATCTCCCCATTGATCCATGAAGAAAATAAACTTGGTCCTAAACAGTCTCATTTTGTTGTCCCTATCAAACTTTTCACTGAGAGCCATGAAATTCCTTGTTCTGCTATACTGGACTCTGGGGCTGGGGGAAAATTTACGGACATAGAGTTTGCCCACAATAATAATATTCTCAGAAGAAACAAATCTGCCCCTATTGATATGGAGACGGTTGATGGTTCACCTTTATCCTCAGGACCAGTTACTCATGAAACAGTTCCTCTAGTACTCCAATTTCAGGCTGACCATTTTGAGACCATCAGCTTTCAGCTGATTACATCACCTAAATATCCTGTCAGCCTGGGCATCCCTTGGTTTTCTACCCATAATCCCTCCATCAACTGGGGAGCACGGACCATAAATTTTACATCCCCCCATTGCGAGGAACATTGTAGGAAACCATGTGCTACAAGTTGTCTACCAATCAGGGATTCACAGTCTAATAAGGTAACTACACAGTCATATGACAACCTGCCTCCACAATACCATGAGTTTCGAGATGTCTGTGATAAAAAGAATGCGGATCAATTACCTCCTCAACGTCCATACGATTGTCCCATTGAACTGCTTCCAGAAGCAAAAATACCATTCACCCGCATTTTCAATTTATCGGAACCTGAAATAAAGGTGCTAAGGGAGTGGCTTGATGAGAATTTGGAGAAGGGCTTTATCTGACCCTCAACATCTCCTGCAGGGGCAGGCCTGTTCTTTGTTGAGTAAAAGGACTCCACTTTGCGTCCATGCATTGATTTTAGGGGCTTGAATTAAATCACTGTTAAAAAACGTTACCCACTCCCTTTAATCGCAGAAAGGTTAGAAGGACTCCGCTCTGCCAAAGTCTTTACAAAACTTGACTTACGGGGGGCATATAACCTGGTACACATGCATCAAGGAGACGAATGGAAAACTGCCTTTGGAACCAGATATGGACACTTCGAGTCCCTAGTTATGCCTTTCGGCCTATGTAATGCTCCCGCGACTTTTCAGCACTTCATCAATGATGTTTTTCGAGATCTGTTGGACCAGTTTGTTATTGCTTATCTGGACGATATTCTCATCTTTTCGGACAACCTGGAGGAGCATCGCAAGCATGTCTGCACGGTATTCAAAAGGTTAAGGATGAACCGACTTTACATCAAACTGGAGAAGTGTGAGTTTGAACAAAACCCAGATCCAGTTCTTGGGATATATCGTTTCTTCAGAGGGAGTGAGCATGGATCCCGAAAAGATCAAGGCAGTGGTGGATTGGACTGCCCCTGGAAACGTTAAGGAAATACAACGATTTATTGGATTTGCCAACTTTTATAGGAAATTCATAAGAAGCTTCTCTAAAGTAATAGCACCAACTACACAGCTAACAAAGAAAGGAGTGCCCTTTGCATGGTCAAATGAGGCGCAAACTGCTTTTAGTAAGCTAAAGACTCTTTTCACTTCTGCACCAATATTGGTATATCCAGATCCTGAGCTACCTTTTATTGTGGAAGTGGATGCCTCAGACTCTGCTGTGGGAGCTATCATTTCTCAGCAACGAGGAGAAAAGATGCAGCTTCATCCCTGTGCATATTTTTCTCGTTTGATGTCATCAGCTGAAAAGAATTATGACATTGGGAATAAGGAGTTGCTGGCAATTAAGGAAGCTTTTTCCGAATGGAGGCATCTGTTGAAAGGGGCTAAGCATCCTGTGACTGTCTTCACTGATCACAAAAATCTAGAATTCATCAGTTCTGCCAAGAGATTGTCTTCTAGACAAGCACGTTGGTCACTGTTCTTTTCCAGGTTCAATTTTATTATCTCGCATCGACCTGGGTCAAGAAACGGTAAGGCTGATGCCTTATCACGGATGTCATCTGGGCCTCTCCAGGAGAACAACTCTGAATGCACAATCCTGCCTCAAAAAAACTTTCTAGGGGATACAAGTTCTAAGGCATTCTGGAATCTTCTTAAAGAGGGGTATGAGAATGACCCACTTCTCAATCATCCACCTAAGGACATTAACCTGACTTACAAGAATGGCTTTTGGAGTAAAGGACATCATCTTTATGTACCCAAGTCTGTTCGGGTGGAAGCTCTCAAGTTGGTTCATGATTCCAAACTTGCTGGGCATTTTGGAGTTGCTAAGACCGAAGAACTGTTATCACATTCCTTTTGGTGGCCGGGGTACAAGAAAGATGTCAAACGCTATGTGGCCTCATGCTTGACCTGTGCACGCAATAAAATTCCCAGAGCCTCTCCTTTGGGGTTGCTTCAGCCGCTCCCTGTTCCATCAAGACCATGGAGGACTATTTTGTGGTTGATTTACCTCCCTCAAAAGGAATGACCACCATTTTGGTGGTTGTTGACAGTCTCACAAAAATGGCCCATTTTGTTCCAGTTAAGGAGGTGCCCACTGCTGAAGAGACTGCAGAACTGATGGTTCGAGAAGTCTTTAAACTGCATGGAATCCCTGATGATGTGGTGTCTGACAGAGGTGTGCAGTTTACTTCAAAATTCTGGAAAAGCTTTTGCTCAGCCTTGGGTGTTACAATCAATCTGTCCTCTGACTTTCATCCCCAGTCTAATGGTCAGACTGAGAGAACTAATCAAACAATGGAACAGTATCTGCGATGATTTGTCACTTATCTTCAGGATGACTGGGTGGACTGTCTTCCCACTGCAGAGTTTGCATACAACAATTCTAAACATAGTTCTCCTTCTCAAAGCCCTTTTACTTAAACACTGGTTATCATCCAGTTTTTATTCCTGATCTCGCTATCACAACTCCAATTCCTGCTGTTACCAACAGACTAACTACATGCAGGAGATTCAGGAGAAATTGATTGAGACTTTGAGGGAAGCTCAGGAATATTATAAAAAGACTGCTGACAGACCCCGGAGAGCACTTCCTACGTTTCATGTGGGTGACAAAGTTTGGTTATCAACAAAGAATTTGAAGGTGCATGTGCCATCTGTTAAGTTAGGTCAAAGGTTTGTGGGTCCTTTTCAGATTTCTGCCCAAATCAACCCAGTCACCTTTCGTTTAAAGCTTCCAGACAGTATGAGGATTCACCCTGTTTTTCACATTTCACTATTCAAACCGTTTCAGGAAAATCCTTTCCCTGGAAGAATTTTTCCACCTCCTCCACCTGTTGAGGTACAGGGTGAAGAAGAATTTGTGGTGGAGAAAATTCTTGATTCCAGGATCTTTAGGAACAAATTACAATATCTGGTTCAATGGGAAGGATATGGGCCAGAAGAAAATTCTTGGGAGCCTGAGGAGAATGCTCACGTCTCTAGATTAACAAGAGAATTCCACCAGAGGTTTTCTCACAAACCTGGCCCTAAGACGTCTAGAGGACGTCCTGGGAGGAGGGGAATACAGTCAGGGCCTGGACTTAAACCTGGGACTTCTACTGTGTCAGGCAGTAACTCTTCTCACTGAGCTACCTGGAATGCTGGACAGCTCCCTTGACAATCGTTTGGATGATCCTGCCTTGGCCCTGTTAAAAGCCATGTCCAGGCACTTCCTCCTTGCCAGATTATTGTGCCTTCCAACCAATATCCCGCTCATCCATACTGCTGCCGTCTATTTCGTTTGTGACCGACCTTTTGCTTGTGACTGACTCTGCTTTCGTCTTATCCCTAACTGTTTGATCCGCTCTTGGTTTCCAGCCTGCCCTCTCCCTGGTGGGGTGATCCTGAGACTGCGACCTGGTATTCACACGCAGCCAAATCCATCTCCACCATTAGGAGCTCTGGTGAAGACAGGTGGATACTTAGACCCCGCACCTCAGGTGAGCCTCCGTCATTCCCAGGGTGACCCGCTGGTGTACCAATCCTGCTGGTTTCAGGTAAACCTTACAAATGCTGTAGCAATTGGCCTCTGAACCTGACCTTATACCGTGACACCCGGATTGGTTTGTGACCAAAGCCTGCAGGACTGGCCAGAAAGATAGAAAAAGGGAGAATAAGAAGGGGTGAAGACTGGAGAGAGGGGAGAAAGAAGAGGAAAGATAAAGAGATGGAAAAAAGAAGAAGAATGCAAAGCAAAATTTTGTCACCAGTACAATAGTGTACCACACCCTTAACAAGGATGTCAGTTGTGAGGAGCTCCAACGCCGGACACTCGGCTTAGGTAGCATTAAATTATACCTGGAAGGGAACTACAGGGGAGAGGAGGGGGAGAACACCCCCGTCTCCCCCAGAGCTCCCCCCACCACATCCCGCCGAGGGACCCCCGGCGGGCACAAAACAGAAGGTGATTGTTTTCTACGCATATGAAATTTAGTGTAAATAGACAAAAACAACATTATCTACAACATAAACAAATCAAAGTGAGAAACCTGGAAGGGAGCCATGCTGGAAGATGTCCAGTCAGGCACCCCCCGGCCCATGACAGGGTCCCGAGCGGCCTGACCCAGCCAGGCAGATCCCTGGAGACCAGCCCCCTTCCCCCCCCCCCGCACCAGATGGAGGCGGACAGGGGCCCGGAGGAAAAGCGGCAAACAACAACTGTGGCATATTTAGGTAAGGGATTCACAACCATCAGCTCACATGCCCCAAACAAAGTGGAAGTCCAAGGCAATGAGGAAGGGTTGAAGGGCCTGTGGGATTGAAGGTATGAGGGGAAGGGGACTGGGAGTTGAGGAGGGGGTGGGTGAGAAGGGGAAGGGGAAGAGAAAAAAAAGAGGGGAAGGGAAAAAAGGGGGGAGGGAAACAATGGAAATTAGAGAGGGATCACTGAAAAATAGCTGTACATGTGTGCCCCCTAGGGAACACACCACAGAGTCCGCCCGGCACAAGGCTCTGCACTTTGATGGAGAAGTTCACAGTTGAATGTTACAGTAGATGGCAATGCGCTTCGTGGTGCTCCGGGGTGGCCCAAACTGTGGTGAACAAGGTGGGGCATGCTGAGTGTGAGGGGGACAGGCCAGATCCCCCAGGTGATCTTGCTCCCACAACAGTGTTGCAAAGCGACAGGCCTGTCATGTAAATGTTCAAGGGCCTATCAGTGACAAAAAGTCAGTTCAAGTCCCGAAGTCCAGCTGGGGGGGGCCGTGAGACAGGCCTACAGGCTCAGCAGAGCCCCATTTGGGGTAAAGCTGAAGCAAAACAGGAGGTAGTGGGAGAACAAACTCCCAGTCACAACCAGTGAGTGACCAGCAGCAAAGGGAAGTTTGGTATAATTTCAAAGAAAAAGTTTACAGCTCACAGTTAGGTGCCTCAGCCCGGGTCACTTCTCTGGGATCCAGATAGAGATGGTGCAGTTGGAAGAGCATGTTTGTGGCTCCCAGACACGGCCCGGCAGGTTGGAAGGTGGTCAGGGCAGAAAGGACCCCGTTGGGGAGTGGATTGGCTCATTAGAAGGCAAAAGGTGGAGGGACTCCAAGATGGCTTGGGCTATATCTGGGGAGCGGAGGACATGAGTGTGGCAATTTAAAAGGGAAGCCCCATTGATAGCAGATTTGATGAACAATAAGAGCAGAGGTATACAGTTTCATTTGCTTTTGCTTCAGGATGGTAGATGGAGCAAGGTCGGCAAAGAGTTGGTACAGGTAGCCTTGAAAGGTGAGGTCCTTTTTTTCTCTGGCTGCCTGGAGAAGAGTCTCTTTGGTGCAGTAGAAAGTAGATTTGATAAAAATATCACATGGGGGGCTATCCGATTTCTTGGGGCCCAATGCCCGGTGGATGTAGTCAAACTCTAATCGGTCAATAGCTATAGCCGGTACCAGTTCTTGGAAAAGAGGCTGTGGAGGTGAGGTCAGTGATGGTCTTCGGAACACCCCAAAGGCACAGATTTCCTCTGCAGGAGTTATTTTCATAATCCTCCAGGCACAGGAGGGCCGCTTCTAGTTCCTTACGTAGGTCACTTAAGTCTTTTTGATGATTTTCCATAATGGAGGCCACAGCATCCATCCTCTTCTCTAGATTGCATGCGGAAGCTCAGATCTCTGATCTCTTTAGTAAGCTGCATTGCCAGTTGTAGTGGCAGAGAGCTCCGTTTGCAGCAGAGCTTTAAAGTGGAGTAACAGGTCCACATCCCGTAGGGTGGGTTGTGGGGGATCCAGTGTCTCCTCTAGGCCAAGACTCAAGGCAGGATGTTGGTCTGAAGCTCCTGAAAGTGTGAATGGGTTTGGGCTCGAGGCCGGAGCATCAAAGATGGCATCCGGCGGGAAGAGATTGTTGGTCCGATATGCTTTATGAGCACAGGAAGCCTTGTTAGCGACCGTCTTCTTCCCCATCAGGTGCTCTGGTGGTTTATCGAGCTGTGTCTGGAGAAAGGGGGTAATTGGTGCCCTCCAGGAAAGTAAGCTGATAGCGCATGTGTCCACTCGGCTTTTATTATTTATTATATAAGCAAGAAAAATAAAAAAAAAACCCAATTGTTTCTACTTTCTGTTATTAAACATATCCAATTAAAAAATAGATAAATAAATACAAATTCTTCATAAATTGATGCCACAATGTATTCTGCTACACGTCTTTAGTAAAAAAAAAATCCAATAAATATATATTAATTGCTTTGTGTGAAAGTCATAGCATCTACATGTCTACATGTGGGCAGCACAGTGGCTTACTGGTTAGCACTTCCATCTGACAGTATTAGGGTGTCTGGTTCAAATCCTGACCATGGCACCACCTGCATGGAGTTTGCATGGTCTCCCTGTGCTTGCATGGGTTTCCTGCAGGTACTCTGGTTTCCTCCCACACTCCAAAGACATGCTAGTAGGATAATTGGCCCTAGTATGTGTATGTATGAATGTGAGTTAGGGACCTTATATTGTACACCCCTTGAGGGTTATGGACAGATGTGAATGCACAATATATGTATGTAAAGCACTGTATAAGTTGACAGCACTGTGTAAGTACCTGAAATAAATAAATACAATCTATGGTATTTATACCAGAATTTACTCAGCTATAGATACTACAGTATACCAGCTATGGCAGTGATAGGAGACATATAGTAGGACTGTGATAATGTGGTGGGCAATCTGGTGCTAGCTGACACTGACATCGCTGGTGTCACTAATACAGTGATCAGATATAACATTGTACACTATACTGACACTGGCTGGGAAGGGGTTAGCACGAGGGGTTAACTGTGTACCTAACAAGTGTATAGTGTGTAATGTATGCTGCATTTATTCACTGATGTTTGTAAGCACAGAACTCTGTGCTGTGATTGGACACAGTCGATCAGCAGCTTTCAGACAAAGGCAGTTAACCTCCTTAGCGGTAATCCCGAGTGTAGCTCGGGGTAAAATTTCTATACCAAAAGCGGTAACCCCAAGCTACACTCGGGCTTACCATGCGGCGTTGCTCTGGGGGTCCCTGCAGCACTTACCTTGTCCTTCGCTCCCGCGATGTGTCCCCTGCAGCGTCCCCAGGCATCTCCTCCGGCCGATGCCGGCATCTGGCTTCTGTGTTCCGGTCCCTGTGACGTCGGGACGTACAGGCGCCGGAACCGGCGGGAAATTAGAAATTTTTAAAAAATTTCATTTTTGCTGTCATTGCTGTTTCAATGCATTTCACATATATTTTGTCCCTACTGTTTTGTCCTGTGCCCTGCCTACATTTTGAATGTTCTTTCTGCCTGGAAACTGAGAAAAGTCCATGGCGTTCAAAAAGCGTCCCTTTACGTCAAAAGCGGTTTTAGAGCAGCGATAGTAAATCAGAACCACTTGCAGAATTGAATGATAATGATTCGTGGGGGAAATTCGTCATCAGACACTGAAAACGATTTTGCGACTTTGCTCAGCGACGTGCGAATTTGCCTCTGTATTTCAAATTTCAGTGTTTTTGGTTTGATTATATTATTGAATCAAATTTATTATTATTATATTATTATTTTTTATGATTATTTATTAAATTATAATTTATGATTTCGTGTTTCAAATTTTATCATATCCGGAATGTTTAATAGACTCTTGTTCGGACAGATTTCAGTGAGTTATTCCTAAAAATTACAGGCCTACAATAAAAAACTACATATTTCCATGCAAAAAAATGGTACTGCTTTCAGCACAAAAAATCGGAAAGAATCATACCGCCAAGGAGGTTAAATAATGCCTATTTTTTCAGCTGCTCACTTAATTGCCCTTCCCTCTGTGTCCTGCAGATGGCAGGACATACTGAGCATTGTATGAACAGCCCTGAAAATTCAAGAATGCTGAGCAAAACAAAATGACTGCTCATGTGCAGGTAGAAAGTGTGACCGAATGCTCATTCGTGAGTTTCCAGGGCTGCCTGTCTCCAATGTTCATTAATTCCTGCCATCTACAGGCCAGAGAGCGTAGGGCAATGAAATGAGCAGCTAGAAATAAGCATTGTTTTAAGAAATGGAGCACGCTATAAGCATGCATTGAAGATAACGTATTGAATGCATGTATTGTATATAACCCTTTAAACTTCTAAAAATGCAAACAAAAATGGGAAAAACTAAATAAATAAACATAGGGTCCTGTTTAACCACTTGTCCTCCAGAAGATTTACCCCCCCCCCTTCCTGTCCTGGCCATTTTTTGCGTTATGGCGCTGTGTTACTTTAACTGACAATTGCCCTGCCATGCAACGCTGTACATAAATGAAATTTATGTACATTTTTTTCACACAAATAGAGCTTTCTTTTTTTTTTTATTATTTTTATTCAGATCTCAATTTTTCTTTTCACTAGATAACAAAACAAAAACAACAAACGAATAGCAGATCAACCGAATATTTAAATGGAGTGTTCTCTTCAAGACAGATATGCAGAGGAGAGCTTGTCATTCACAAGTGAGACACATTATATATATATATAGAGAGAGAGAGAGAGAGAGAGAGAGAGAGAGTCGAGCCCAAAACTAGAGAGCTTGACTCCATCCCGGAGTGGCACATATCTGTTCATATTCACAGAAAGGAGATTGCACATGGGTAGGAGTACATTTACAGAAAACAGATTCCCAAGGGTAAGAACTAGAGATGAGCGAATTATTCAAAAATTCGATTCGGCTGGTTCGCCGAATTCGCGGAATAAATTCGATTCGAGGCGAATATATTCGCTGCGAATTTAACTTATAAAAAGGGTGTTTCTAGGCTTCAGAGAGCCTTTATATTAGTGCAGAACACTGTACCTTTAATTTAAATGCCCTTGGAGTCTGCTGGGGAAGAGAAATAATACTGTCAGTCAGTATGACATGCAGATGAGTGCCGTCGATCTTAGAATCACCGCACACTTCACTCATTTGGGCAGTCACGGGGCCAAAAACAGAGTGTGGAGCCACAGTGTGGCGGTGGAGGCAGCAGCAATGGGAGGCCATACAGCACCCTATGACAAAATGGAACCCACCAGCAGTGTGAGGAGACCTGAAAGTGGCACATGGCAGAGTGTGGCGATGGAGACAGCAGCAATGGACCTGGCAGCAGCATTAGGAGGCGGTACAGGGGCCCATGACAGATTACGGGCCTGGCAGCAGCATGAGGAGTCGGTACGGGGGCCCATGGCAGATTACGGGCCTGGCAGCAGCATGAGGAGGCGGTACAGGGGCCCATGGCAGAGTGGCGGAGCGTAAGCAGCTAAAATTGAAGGCCATACAGAGGCCTAGGTTAAAAAGTCCCCCCAGCAGCAGCGTGGGGAGACGACTATCAAGAGTCCAATGGCAGAGTGGCGGAGCAGAAGCAGCTTCAATTGAAGGCCATACACAGGCCTAGGTTAAAAAGCGGAAGCCGTCAGCAGCGTGAGCAGACGACAGAGACACATGGCGCAGGGTGGCGGTGGATGCAGCAGTATTCGGAAGCCAAACACAGGCCTCGGTTAAAAAGCAGCAGCCGTCAGCAGCGTGAGCAGACGACAGAGGCACATGGCGCAGGGTGGCGGTGGAGGCAGCAGCAATGGAAGGCCATACAGCACCCTATCACAAAATGGAACCCACCAACAGTGTAAGGAGACCTGAAAGTGGCACATGGCGCAGGGTGGCGGTGGAGGCAGCAGTATTCGGAAGACATACACAGGACTAGTTTAAAGAGTGGAAGCCGTCAGCAGCGTGAGCAGACGACAGAGGCACATGTCGCAGGGTGGCGGTGGATGCAGCAGTATTCGGAAGCCAAACACAGGCCTCAGGTTAAAAAGCGGAAGCCGTCAGCAGCGTGAGCAGACGACAGAGGCACATGGTGCAGGGTGGCGGTAGAGGCAGCAGCAATGGAAGGCCATACAGCACCCTATCACAAAATGGAACCCACCAACAGTGTAAGGAGACCTGAAAGTGGCACATGGCGCAGGACGGCGGTGGAGGCAGCAGTATTCGGAAGACATACACAGGACTAGTTTAAAGAGTGGAAGCCGTCAGCAGCGTGAGCAGACGACAGAGGCACATGGCGCAGGGTGGCGGTGGATGCAGCAGTATTCGGAAGCCAAACACAGGCCTAGGTTAAAAAGCGGAAGCCGTCAGCAGCATGAGCAGACGACAGAGGCACATGGCGCAGGGTGGCGGTGGAGGCAGCAGTATTCGGAAGCCATACACAGGCCTCGGTTAAAAAGCAGAAGCCGTCAGCAGCGTGAGCAGATGACAGAGGCACATGGCGCAGGGTGGCGGTGGAGGCAGCAGTATTCGGAAGCCAAACACAGGCCTCGGTTAAAAAGCGGAAGCCGTCAGCAGCATGAGCAGACGACAGAGGCACATGACGAAGGGTGGCGGTGGAGGCAGCAGCAATGGAAGGCCATACAGCACCCTATCACAAAATGGAACCCACCAACAGTGTAAGGAGACCTGAAAGTGGCACATGGCGCAGGGTGGCGGTGGATGCAGCAGTATTCGGAAGCCAAACACAGGCCTCGATTAAAAAGCGGAAGCCGTCAGCAGCGTGAGCAGACGACAGAGACACATGGCGCAGGGTGGCGGTGGATGCAGCAGTATTCAGAAGCCAAACACAGGCCTAGGTTAAAAAGCGGAAGCCGTCAGCAGCGTGAGCAGACGACAGAGACACATAGCGCAGGGTGGCGGTGGAGGCAGCAGTATTCGGAAGCCATACACAGGCCTCGGTTAAAAAGCGGAAGCCGTCAGCAGCGTGAGCAGACGACAGAGACACATGGCACAGGGTGGCGGTGGATGCAGCAGTATTCGGAAGCCAAACACAGGCCTCGGTTAAAAAGCGGAAGCCGTCAGCAGCGTGAGCAGACGACAGAGGCACATGGCGCAGGGTGGCGGTGGAGGCAGCAGCAATGGAAGGCCATACAGCACCCTATCACAAAATGGAACCCACAAACAGTGTAAGGAGACCTGAAAGTGGCACATGGCGCAGGGTAGCGGTGGAGGCAGCAGTATTCGGAAGACATACACAGGACTAGTTTAAAGAGTGGAAGCCGTCAGCAGCGTGAGCAGACGACAGAGGCACATGGCGCAGGGTGGCGGTGGAGGCAGCAGTATTCGGAAGCCATACACAGGCCTAGGTTTAAAACTGGAACCCAGCAGCGTGAGCAGACGACAAAGACGCACATGGCAGAGGATGAATCTGGCAGCAGTATGAGAAGGCGGTACAGGGGCCCGTGGCACAGTGTGGTGATGGGGGCTACAGCAACTGGATGCCAGAAAGTGGCTGACAGGGCTATATACTGCATGGAATTATAAAGTTGTAAAGACAGCAGCCTATTTGTCCCTAATAATATGTTTGGGGCATGATTCATGGCGGATTTAGTCAGTTGTGTCAGGAACTGGTGGTTTGAAATCCAGACTAATCCACGCCTGATTCATTTTCACAAACGTGAGTCTCTCCACACTTTGGGTGGACAGTCGTGTCCTCCGCGGAGTTACAATACCTCCTGCCGCACTAAACACGCGCTCCGATGCCACGCTACTGGCCGGGCATGACAGCCTTTCAAGGGCAAATTCAGCTAGTTGGGGCCAAAGGTCAAGTTTCGTTGCCCAGTAGTCAAGGGGATTGTCTACCTCGGTTGGCAGGGTGCTCTCCAAGTAGGCCCAAGCCTGTTGTTTGAGGTCCTGCTCCAGGTCCACCTGATGCTGCTGCTGCTGCGGCTGGTTAGTAGTTTCCTCACTGCGCTGGTGAAGAAAGCTACTCATCATCGACTGCAGACTGAGGCAGCCGCTGCTGGTGGAGCTGCCACTGCTCCTACCACCCCACCCCTCCCCTGCTGCCATGGCAGCGGAACGCGAGCGCACAGGGCCCACAGTGTCTGAGGATGGACGTTGGCGCAGAAAGGCAGAGACCAACTGACTACATAGGTGGTTTTTATAGTACTTTATTTTGGCCTCCCTCTCAGCAGGTGTGAAAAAGGCCACCATTTTTGAACGGTAGCGAGGGTCCAACAAGGTGGACAGCCAAAAGTCATCCCTCTGTCTGATGGTTATTATTCGGCTGTCGCTACGCAAGCAACCGAGCATGCTATGGGCCATTTGTGCCAAGGAATGCGAGGGACTCCCTGCCTCCATCTCCACAGCATACTGCCACGGTGCGTCTGGGTCCTCTGTCTCCTCCTCCTCCTCTACCAGATGCTCCTGCTCCTCCACTCCTGTCCGCTGAGTGGAAAAACCACCCATTTCACTCAATAATTCCTGAGCACCAATGTCCTCCTCTACCTCCTCCACTTCTTCCTGTCCGGCCCCCACAGGGGTCATGTGGCGTTGAGATCTGTGCGCCACGTCTACCGCACCCTGACCAGCCATTGTTAACAGCATTTGTTCCAGGACGTGCAACAGAGGAATGACGTCGTTCATCCCATAGTCCTGCCGACTCACGAATAGCGTAGCCTCCTCAAAGGGCCTGAGCAAGCGGCAGGTGTCACGCATGAGCTGCCAATGGCTGACATCTAAGTTACACAGGGGAGTACCTTTATCCGCTTGTAACATCAGGAAATCGGTGATGGCCTTTCGCTGTTCGTAAAGGTGGTCTAACATATGTAGGGTTGAATTCCACCTTGTTGCAACGTCGCAGATCAGGCAATGCTGTGGAATTCCGTTCTGCCGCTGCAGCTCAAGGAGGGTGTGCTTTGCGGTGTAGGAATGGCTGAAATGCATGCAAAGTTTACGTGACATTTTAAGGATGTCTTGCAGTGGGATGGTGGAGTTTAGGAACCGCTTGACAACCAGATTGAACACGTGAGCCATGCATGGCGCATGGCACAACCTTCCTTGACGCAGAGCAGACACCATGTTCTTTCCGTTGTCGGTCAACATGGTTCCGATTTTCAGTTTGCGCGGAGACAGCCATCTGTCGATTTCTCTGTTCATTACACTCAGAAGTTCCTCCCCTGTGTGACTACGTTCGCCAAGGCATACCAGGTGCAGCACAGCGTGACTGCACATGTGATATGCCGGTCGGGTAATGGGACTTGGCACGGGGGTGGCGGCTGAGGACACGGCGGAAGAAGAGGTGGTAGAGGCGGACATCTTTGCTGGACCAAGGACGTGCAAACGTGGAGGCAAAAGCGGCGTGACCTGTCCAAGTTGCTGGTGCGGCTGTGCCGGCACCACGTTCACCCAGTGGGCCGTAAATGACATGTACTGTCCCTGACCGTAGTGTGGGATCTCGCTTCAAGTGGTAGAGCTCTTCTTGTTAAACACACAGCAACTCGCTTTCTTTTCAGAGCTTTTTTACCCACTTTTATTTAAGAAAATTCAAGAAAACACAAATGCTTCCCACGCAGGGGTATCCACCATCAAACACAACAATATTCAGCCTCCTGGCTTGCATGCAGTTTTAAGTCTGCCTCCTGCAGACTCTTCCCAAAGTATGGCACTAGCACACAGCTAGTCCGGCTTCCACCTGACTCCAAGGCAGAGACCTCCCGTCTGCCGGGGTGGAGCCCTCCTGACTCCGTTTGCCGGGGTGGAGCCCAGAATCATGGCCTGGCCTCCACTAAAAGGCCTGCACACACCTGTGCAATCAGCACGCTGGCTGCTCCCAAAATATGGGCCCAGGATTGGAGATTTCATCCCTCCCAAATCTCTAAGAAATCTCCAGGCTACAGGTCCCAAAACAGGCTTTACAAACCAAAGAGGAAACTTATAAATCAGTTTCCTCTGCATTGTGAGAACTGCCTGGAGCCCCTCAACCTGTTTAGTTGAGAATCCTGTGTCTCCATCATGATTTCCACCATGGCAGGATACCGCACTGCCACAGTAGTTACAGCTCCACACGTCGGCGCTGCCGTGCACTTTGGCAGAGACCGACATGCTCAAAGACTGGCCCACCATCTCTTCTACATGTGAATGCAGGGCTGGCACTGCCTTTTTGGCGAAGAAATGCCGGCTTGGCACTCTCCACCGCGGCTCGGCACAAGCCATCATTTCTCGGAAAGGTGCTGAGTCCACCACTTGGAAAGGGAGGGACTGCAGCACCAGCAACTTGGACAGGAGGACGTTCAGCTTCTGCACCGTCGGGTGCGTGCTCGCAAACTGTTGTCTCTTGGAAACGGATTCCAAGAAAGACTGCTGACGGAATCCGTGAAGAGGAGTAGCAGGAGAAGGAGCATCTGAATGAGCGGAAGATGCCAACGAGCGACAACTCTCCTCAGCAGAGGTGTTGGAGCCTTGACTGGCTGATAGAGGGCGATTGACGTCGGGTGACGGAGCAAGTAACGGAGCGGGTGATGGAGCGGGGGCTGGGGCAGGCAGAACCGCCGTATCTTTATCACGGTTTTCCCAGGCCACCGAATGGCGACGCTGCATATGCTGACGCAACGCTGTAGTCCCAACATGGGCCCCCTGGCCACGCTTGACTTTCTGGCCACATAGTCGACATACGGCTACGTTTACTTCCTCGGGCGGCTTGACGAAAAATTGTCACACCGCCGAGTAGGAAACTTTGCCCCCGCTACTCCTCACTGGCTGACTGCTACTTCCTCCGTGCACACCGGCACCACTACTGGCCGTGGTGGTAGGCTGCAGTGGAGCTGGTGCTCTACTCCGTGGCCGTTTGCCTCCACTGACACTGCTGCGACCCTGCTGCCTCCTGGGCAACCCACCGACTGTTTTGCTCGCTGGCAAGCTGGCACCCTCTTCTCCTGATGATGCGGAAGCAATAGCCTGATGACGACGAGGCTGCCAAGTGCGATCAGCCTCATCATCATCAATTAGGGTCTCCGCGTCACTACTAGCCCCCTCGGCTGCGTGTGGGTCAGGAGACAGACCTGTCTCTAGACCGGCTACCGAGCCACTCTCCTCGCCAGTACTTCTTCGCCTGGCTGCTGAAGAGGCGGATGTCTCCCCCCGTTCCTGACCGCCCTCTGTTAGCTCTTCCTCACTGTACAGTGGGGCTGAGCCCACAGCATGCGATACTTCGCTTGGTGAGGGAACACCAAAGGACAGGGGCAGGTAGAGGACACGTGATTTCAGTGGGCTTGCTCCCGGGCCATGCCAACTAACGGTTGTGTCTGACGTACCCACCGACCGTTGGCTGTAGGTGTCAGAGGTGACCTGGGAAGAGGAAGACGACCGAGTCAACCAATCGATGACGGCAGGGTTGTCGGTGGAGACACGACCGCTGGATGACACCGGGAGCACTGGCCTCTGGCTGCGACTAGTGCTGCCTCGACCCCTTCCTCTGCTGCCACGTCTGCTCGCTCCTGAAACATTGCCTCCTCTGCCACTCCTCTGCGTGTTGTCTGACATACTCTTTAATTCAATAGTGGTTGTGAAGCAGAAAGTAACGATTCTGTGTCCCTGAGTAACAATTCTGTGTCCCTGAGTAACGATTCTGTGTCCCTGAGTAACAATTCTGTGTCCCTGAGTAACGATTCTGTGTCCCTGAGTAACGATTCTGTGTCCCCGAGTAACGATTCTGTGTCCCCGAGTAACGATTCTGTGTCCCTGAGTAACAATTCTGTGTCCCTCAGTAACAATTCTGTGTCCCGGAGTAACGATTCTGTGTCCCTGAGTAACAATTCTGTGTCCCTGAGTAACGATTCTGTGTCCCTCAGTAACGATTCTGTGTCCCTGAGTAACAATTCTGTGTCCCTGAGTAACAATTCTGTGTCCCTCAGTAACGATTCTGTGTCCCTGAGTAATAATTCTGTGTCCCTGAGTAACAATTCTGTGTCCCTCAGTAACGATTCTGTGTCCCTGAGTAACAATTCTGTGTCCCTGAGTAACAATTCTGTGTCTGTCCCTGAGTAACGATTCTGTGTCCCTGAGTAACAATTCTGTGTCCCTGAGTAATGATTCTGTGTCCCTCAGTAACGATTCTGTGTCCCTGAGTAACAATTCTGTGTCCCTGAGTAACAATTCTGTGTCCCTGAGTAACGATTCTGTGTCCCTCAGTAACGATTCTGTGTCCCTGAGTAACAATTCTGTGTCCCTGAGTAACAATTCTGTGTCCCTCAGTAACGATTCTGTGTCCCTGAGTAACAATTCTGTGTCCCTGAGTAACAATTCTGTGTCTGTCCCTGAGTAACGATTCTGTGTCCCTGAGTAACAATTCTGTGTCCCTGAGTAACAATTCTGTGTCCCTGAGTAACGATTCTGTGTCCCTGAGTCACAATTCTGTGTCCCTCAGTAACGATTCTGTGTCCCTGAGTAACGATTCTGTGTCCCTGAGTAACAATTCTGTGTCCCTGAGTAACGATTCTGTGTCCCTCAGTAACGATTCTGTGTCCCTGAGTAACAATTCTGTGTCCCTGAGTAACAATTCTGTGTCCCTCAGTAACGATTCTGTGTCCCTGAGTAACAATTCTGTGTCCCTGAGTAACAATTCTGTGTCCCTCAGTAACGATTCTGTGTCCCTGAGTAACGATTCTGTGTCCCTGAGTAACAATTCTGTGTCCCTGAGTAACAATTCTGTGTCCCTCAGTAACGATTCTGTGTCCCTGAGTAACAATTCTGTGTCCCTGAGTAACAATTCTGTGTCTGTCCCTGAGTAACGATTCTGTGTCCCTGAGTAACGATTCTGTGTCCCTGAGTAACAATTCTGTGTCCCTGAGTAACAATTCTGTGTCCCTGAGTAACAATTCTGTGTCCCTCAGTAACAATTCTGTGTCCCTGAGTAACAATTCTGTGTCCCTCAGTAACGATTCTGTGTCCCTCAGTAACAATTCTGTGTCCCTGAGTAACAATTCTGTGTCCCTGAGTAACAATTCTGTATCTCTGAGTAACAATTCTGTGTCTGTCCCTGAGTAACGATTCTGTGTCCCTGAGTAACAATTCTGTGTCCCTGAGTAACAATTCTGTGTCCCTGAGTAACGATTCTGTGTCCCTGAGTAACGATTCTGTGGCCCTAAAGTCTCTGTGGCCCTAACTCTGTCCCTAATACAGACAGGTCTGTCTCTCTTGAATGACCGGAGGCTAATGGAGAATTCTAAGATGGCCGCGATTTATAGCTCCACCATTACACAGTGCTGGCTGGCTGGCTGCTGATTGGCTAATGCGATCACATGTCATGAATGAATGCATTATGGGTCAGCGCGCCTTGTCTGCGCGCCTTCCCAGAGATCCCCGCTCCGTCGCCACACATGTCGCCGCCATTTTTGGGAAAATTCGATTCGTGCATCCAAAGTTTGCTAATTTTCGGATTCGGCGCGAATCGAATTTTTCCTAATCTTCGAAACGAATTCCACTTCGTCATGTTCGATTCGCTCATCTCTAGTAAGAACAAAAATTCTTAATAATATTCCCTAAGGGATAGGGTCATAGGCCAACAACTCCTATTACGTTTGCCCTATGGGTGTAGGAGAAAGACCCCCAGGGTGAGGGGGGTCATTTCCCACAATGTGAGATGTAGGGTCCAAGACCTTCAAGCGGCCTAGGGTATTGGCCAGGTTAGTAGAGCTTTCTTAATGTGGTATTTCATCACCTCTGCATTTTTTTATTTTTTGTCCTATAAACAAAAAAACACTGACAATACTGAAAAAAATAAAACAATATTTTGTACTTTTTGCTATAAAACATATCCAATATTTTTTTTAATGAAATTTCTTCATAAATTTAGGGTAAAATGTATTTCCCTACATATCTTTGCTAAAAAAAATCCCAATAAGTGTATATAGTTTTTTTATACTAGTAATCGTGGAGATCAGCTACATATAGCTGGACTGCGGCGGGCATTCTGACATGGGGGGAACTGACTAACTGCCACTGACATCTTCAGTGACACTAATACAGTGATCAGTGCTAATAAAAAATACTGACACTGTACTAATGACACTGGGCAGGAAGGGGTTAACATCTGGGGCGATCAAAGGGTTAACTGTGTGTTAGGGAGTGATTTTATTGTGTACTATGTGCTGTTTTACTAAGGAGACCTGCTGCTTTCTATCTCTCGGCTGTGTTGTGCAGAGAGATACAAAGCAGCATGTCCTTGCTCACACAGATCTCTCCCCTCTCTGCTTTGCTGATGATCACTGAGTCTATCTATTTCAGGTACTTATATAGCACTGTCAATTTACATATATATTATACACTTCAGTCCCTAACCCTAAAGGGGCATACAATCTAAGGTCCCTAACTCACACTAATATCTTAGGGCCAATTTAGACAGGAGACAATTAACCTACAAGCATGTCTTTGGAGTGCAGGAGGAAACCAGAGTACCCAGAGGAAACCCACGCAGGAGCAAAGAGAACATGCACACTCCAAGCAGGTAATGCCGTGGTTGGGATTTGAACCAATGACCCTAGTACTGCCAGGCGGAAGTGCTAACCATTTAGCCACTGTGCTGCCCAGTTTCCTTAATTGACATCCTCAGGAGCCAATAGCAGCGCAGGTAGGGTGGTGCGTGCACGCATGTACGCACTCCCTACTTGGAGATGTAAAATCATGTATATTTACATGATTTTGCACAGCGAAGCCACCCTGTAGCAGTGCATCTCCTATGGGGGGGGGGGGGGGGCAACTGGTTAAAAGGTTTGAACTGGTTAAAATGGCTTCTTTTTTCTATTTCTGGTGTGACTTATTTACTAAACAGATTCTGACTTTTCTAGTTTTCTACAACCTCCGTCTTCCTTGCACATTTCTATTCTAAGATGAGTCAGCAGTGTTTTAGGCCAGGATTCAGGCATAGTGGCAGGGTTTTACATGTTTGCACATTATACCAAGAGTTTTTTTTGTACTGATAAATTATAAAAGAACTCCATGTTCCCAGCTATTTTAAATATAAAAAAACAGCTTTTGCTGCAGCAATTCCCTTTACTCTGTAACAAACCCTGCAGTAATGTCCTTTCTGTCACTAGATGTCACCAGTTTTCTGACTTAAATGGTGGCCGATCTCAGAGTTCTGCTTTAAAGCTTAGTTGAGGGCTGAGTTTGCTTCCTTAGCCTATCCTTCTTTTCAAGATTTTGTTAACATTCTCAGCTAGTTCTAAAAATGTACCTATATATAGTTTGCTGCTCTGAAAATAAATGCTTTATGAATACCAGGGGCGTCTCTAGGGTTGGTGTCACCCAGTGCGGTAACACTTGGTGAGACCTCCTCCGACGATCCCCGCAGAATGGATCGGATCTGCGGATTGAGCATAATGGATCGGACTCCGATCCATTATGCTCAATCTGCAGATCTGATCCATCCTGCAGGGTTCGCCGGCTTTCTTTACAACTTACCTTTTCATGGAGTGGGTCCGGTGTCACCCAGTGCGGTCGGTGTCACCCCCCCGCACCTGCCTCGGGACGCCACTGATGAATACACAATGGAAAAGTCAGTAAATTCTGTTCAAAACTATTGAACCACAAAGTTTCAGTCCTCATGCACACTGGACGTTTTTACAGCTGCTGTGTTGTGTTATACTATTTGATTTATTAAAATGTCTCTGTGACTATCATTTGTTTATTATTCTCTGTGTCTTTAAGCTGTCTCCTTCTGTCTAAGATGAGCTCTTTCTCTCAACGTACTGTGGCAGTGCGGTGTCCTGCCACGGTCAAAATAAAGCTGAAAACCCTGGATTCTCAACCAGGCAGGTTGAGGGGCTCCAGAGAGTTGATGGATTGCAGAGGAAACTGGCTTTTCAGTTTCCTCATTTACTCATTAAGTCTGTTTTGGGATCTGGAGCCTGGAGATTTCAAAGAGATCTGGGAGGGATGAAATCTCCAATCCGGGGTCCGTGTTTTGAGAACCCCCAGCACACTGATTGCACAGGTGTGTGCAGGCCTTTTTATAGAGTCCTAACCATAGTTCTGGGCTCCAACCCGGCAGATAGGAGTCAGGAGGGCTCCACCCCGGCAAACGGAGTCAGGAGGGCTCCACCCTGGCAGACGGGAGGACTCTGCCTTGGAGTCAGGCGGAAGCCAGACTAGCTGTGTGCTAGTGGCTATAATTTGGGAAGGGTCTGCAGGAGACAGACAGTGAACTGTGTACAAGCCAGGAGGCTGAATCTTTGTTGGTATTTCTTGATGGTGGATACCCCTGCGTGGGAAGCATTTTTGTTGAACTTTTTCTTTTAAATAAAATTGGGCAAAAAAGCCCTTAAAGAAGTGAGTTGCTGTGTGCGTTAACAAGAAGAGGTCTACCATTTGAAGCGAGTTCCCACATATGGTGGAGGATGCGGGCAGAACTAGAGATCCCAGCAAGGAAGTAAGTTCATGTGTTGAATTGTGTTTGGTGCATGACTCTACACTATCAGTGTGTGCAGGTGAGGATATCCTGCAGAGAAAAGGAACTTTCCTTAAAGAGACAGTGCTCCATTGTGTACCAGGACTGTGCAAAAGTGTTGTGGAGTGACTGCAATGATGGGGCGGTCAAAACTCAAAAAAGAAGCAAGATTTTCTGAAATGAGAGACAGAGCCCTGTGGCTGGAGGGGTTGTTACCACCAGAACAAGCCCCATACATGGCTGCACAAAGTTTGCCACAGTGGGAAGTGCATGCTGTTGTCCCTGGCAATGCTGCTGAAAGGAAACCAGTTTTCTGTGTGCAGAGTACTAAGCCTGAAAGAAGGTGCAGTGTTGGAAGTTCGGCTAAGATACTGCCGCAAGAGCGCTGTTTGCGGTGCAGTGAATGGGGGCACACTGTCTCCAAATGCCCTTTATCCCAGCTTCCAGTGCAAGGTGACAGAACCAGACAAAGGTCTGGGTATGCAATTGGGAAGCCTGCTTGGAGTTCCAGGAAGAAGCAGCAGGCTGCCCAAAAATTTCAGAAGAATGTGGTTGCCCATAGCAACACCTGTGACTTCAGGCCTGCGGACCCTGTGAGAGAAGTGTCGTCTGCAGAGGATTGTGGCAACGCAGAGATGAGAGTTCAGCGCATCTGGAGGAACCCACAAAGTTCAGCTGGGAGAGTGCCATCTCCCATAGCAACAGGAAAAAACCTGACAACCAGGAGAAAGGGCTACAAGGGAGATGTGGTTCCGTATCCCAAGAAGGTTATCTGTGGAACCATACCCTGCCTGGAATTTGGTCAGTTTGGGCATGGTATCTTTACCTGCCCCAGATTATGGAATACCACTGATGAGGGTGCTACTGGGCAAAATTCATCTGCAAGCCCAGATTCGTGTTTAAAAATGTTGGCAGCCACCTCTAGCAACAGTGAGGAAGTACCTGTTGTGCCAGCAGGGGGTGCCAAGGAGTCAGAAGTGCCTGCCACAGTATCATCCTGTAGCTGCATGGATGAACTGGCTGGCCAAAGCCAAGCAGAGGAGATGACCGAAAGGATCCAGATCCCACGAACTCAAGTGAAGGTGAAGCCTGTTACAGTGGTGGGTAAGACTGGTACTGTTGAGATAAATGTGAGAGATACTGATGCACTGATTGAGACTGACTTTGAGACTCTCTGCTATAAATTTGGGATACTCCCAGTTGGGAAACCCACTGCTGGTGATTGTGAGAAAGACTTGCCTCTGTATAATGCTTTTAGTGGTGAGGCAACGGTTAAAAATGTCAATGTGAAGAGTACTGATATTGGGGTTGCACCAATGTCATCTAAAGAGAATGCTGAATTAACTGTAGTAGGGGTGACCACTAAGCAGGATGTGTTATCTCCCCTAGCAACAGTGGTTAAGGTAACCCAGGATAACTATGGTGTTGATCTGGTGGACCAGAGTGTATCTGAATTGAGTGATGAGAGTTTGTTATTTCAGTGTGGCAATGGTGAATCTAAAAGGTATGAACATAATCATAATGATGATGGGTTAATGCAATCCACTAATGCAAAAGTTTTTGTAGTGAATGACACGCCACTAGGTCACGGTGGTGAGAGTAGGCAATTGCAACCTGCTGTGCCTAGAAAAGGAGTCTCACAGTGTGATATGGATAATGAAGATATAGGTAATGGGTCTGATACAGAGCCACTCTGTCCCTCTGTGTCTCCTTCAGCGGTTGGAGTGGTACTGCGTAGTACCACTGATGGGATCACAGGGAAAATGGACTGGGACAGATGGGCTGACAAACTGTTGGCTTTGTTGAAAGGGACCTCTGTTGCCAACAATGGAGTGGACACGACTTCTGCTGTGCTGAATAGAGGGACTGTGGAGCAGCTATTAGTCCAGGGCGCTCCTGTCGCTGCCAAAATTAACCCACCGCTGGTAAAAGGCACTGTTAAGGATAAACGCTCAGCAGAAGTTTTGCCCACAGCCCATAAAGTAGTTAATGGTGTAGTATACCAAATTGATATCCATAGAGAAGATGTGGAAGAGCTCATTGACACTGAGCCTCAGAGTATTTGGGTGAATCCCACACCTGGTTACGCTCTGGGAGAGCCCCAGGTTATTGTAATGGGTACCTCCAGCCGAGAGGAAGCCTCGTTAAGAAGCACCACCTCTGAGGCATCAGTAAATGAGTGTCTCCATGTCTCCAGGAAGGACATATGTGTGGAATCAGGCTGTCTTTTTATAATAGACCTGCTGAATGAAATGTTAGCCTTCTGGAGTGTACAACCGGTGTATACCTTGCGGTCTCTTCCGTGTTCAGGGGAGCTGGTACAGTGGAGTCCCGCTAATCGGAGCTGGGTATTACAGGCTATACAAAACAAAGATGGTCAATATAGGAATTCTGTGATACCATCCTTGTTGGTAATGGTGAAAATTGTCTTTCATTGCATTGCTGGGTTGCTTCATAGCAGTAATCTGTATGAGAGGCACACCAGAGTACTGCTGGACAGGACCGAGGTTTTGGCAGAAGTGCCGGAAGACACATGTATATGTGATGTGGTTGGGGTCGTCTACCCAAATGTAGAATTATGTAAGGATGGTTTGGCATCAGGACAGTTGCTGGCAGAGTCTTTTGTGACAGTGAAGTCGGTGGATAGTGACGTTTTCATGGGAGATACCCACTCCGCTGTGTGTAATTCCTCTCCAGAACTGCCCTGCCAACTACTAGTGAACTGAGTTCTGACAAGAGTATTTTGGCTAATGATAAAAAGGGAAATGTGTTGATGAATTTGGATTGTCTGATTACTATGTGTGATAACAAAAAGAATTGTAGACCTGGTGGTCAAGTTGACATGGTAGCTGGTCATCCTGAAAAAGGTAATGAGTGCTTAATAGACACAAGAGAGGTTAAGAGTCTAGCAATAGGCCCCCTACAGGATTGGGAAGGTAAACTTGGGAAAGATTTCCAAAGGTCCAGGAAACTCCCAAGTTTTAAGAATGAAAGGTCTAAGGGAACTGGCCCAAAGCTTAACAAGTGTTAAAAGTGTTTGATTCCCAAATAAAAGAGCCCACCTCTATTACTCAAGGGTCTAAAAATATAACCCCATCAAAATTAAATAAAGCAAAAAGGGATGGTCTAGAGGAATTTGAGGGAGCACGTTGTAATGTTACAGGTACCTGGCATTTAAAGCTTAGGAGTTAACCCCAGGTTACAAAGGGTACTAAGATTTGTAAACCCCCTAGTGGTAAAAGGACTAGCATAGTCTTAAGAAAATTAGAAAGACCGCGCTTTTGGAAGCGCACTCGTAAAAAGGCACGGGGATGTCGTAGAGCCCAAGTAAGGGGAGACAGGGGAAGTCACCTCTTGGGGCAGGGAGTAGTGTCTCCCTTTGATGAAAACGAAGTCAGCCAGGATTGGACCTCTACAGGTGATAGCCCGCACAGAAGGTCTAAAGCAAGGGTTTTAGGTTTGTGTGTTCCGCCCCCTACATGGTCAAAACAAAGGGGGGGGATATGTGGCAGTGCGGTGTCCTGCCACGGTCAAAATAAAGCTGAAAACCCTGGATTCTCAACCAGGCAGGTTGAGGGGCTCCAGAGAGTTGATGGA
Source organism: Staurois parvus (assembly GCF_062004578.1). NCBI lineage: Eukaryota > Metazoa > Chordata > Amphibia > Anura > Ranidae > Staurois > Staurois parvus. Next base: position 1,714,325 of record NW_028318609.1, on the reverse strand, counting down.
TTGCAGAGGAAACTGGCTTTTCAGTTTCCTCATTTACTCATTAAGTCTGTTTTGGGATCTGGAGCCTGGAGATTTCAAAGAGATCTGGGAGGGATGAAATCTCCAATCCGGGGTCCGTGTTTTGAGAACCCCCAGCACACTGATTGCACAGGTGTGTGCAGGCCTTTTTATAGAGTCCTAACCATAGTTCTGGGCTCCAACCCGGCAGATAGGAGTCAGGAGGGCTCCACCCCGGCAAACGGAGTCAGGAGGGCTCCACCCTGGCAGACGGGAGGACTCTGCCTTGGAGTCAGGCGGAAGCCAGACTAGCTGTGTGCTAGTGGCTATAATTTGGGAAGGGTCTGCAGGAGACAGACAGTGAACTGTGTACAAGCCAGGAGGCTGAATCTTTGTTGGTATTTCTTGATGGTGGATACCCCTGCGTGGGAAGCATTTTTGTTGAACTTTTTCTTTTAAATAAAATTGGGCAAAAAAGCCCTTAAAGAAGCGAGTTGCTGTGTGCGTTAACAAGAAGAGCTCTACCATTTGAAGCGAGTTCCCACAGTACCTATGTATATCCCTCCCTCCTGCCTCTCTCTGGTAGTCATTCCACTGTATCCTGTCTTCCTGAATGCATCTTCCATGAGGCTACAACATTAACGTTTTTCTACATATGAATATTCGCCATTAAACGGAACATTCGAATGGATTTCCTCATATGACTTCCTCAACATGTGAGTTTATTCATTGAGTTAAACTATCTGACCAGATGCAAGGGATAAATTCAACACCATGTGGTATAGCTGTATACAACGTTGGAGATAACGTTTATGGCCTCATAGGCGAGTCAAAATATGCTGTTATTGGCTTTTGATGTTTTTTTTCTACAGCTAGTAAACCCCCCAGCATGTTATCCTATGTGTCCATGCACACATAGACTGTAATCAATGTTTTTTAGCAGGGACATTTTTCGGCTGAAAAAAAGATAGGTAGATAGGGGGAGCTCTAGTTTCAATTGTTAGTTAGAGGCTGAGTAGCAGCCTGGGTGTGATAGCCAGGTGTGTCAAATTTAGGTCAGAGCTGACAGGCTGGGATTTCCCCCTGTTCTAGAACTTTGGAGAAAGATCCAGAAGCAGTAGGCAGAGGTGAGGAGTGACTGGTCTGCACTCTTAGAGGATCCTGGCCAGTCCCCAACAGCAGGATTGGCAAGGGGCCAGGACAGCCTTTCAGAGTAACTGAGCAGGCTCAGCAGAGGGAGAGTTGGAGGAGAGTTTTGGTGGAAGAAGAGGATGTGAAGCTAGAAAGCAGGACCCTTGGAGAGGGCTCACATGGGAGAGGGGCTCATCTCCAGGCAGGAGGACCTTGGAAGGAGGAAAGCTTGGGACTTCACTTGGCCCTCTGAGAGAGGACCACCTGTGAGGCAGTGAAGGAGCTGCCCAGCTAGAAGCCCTGGTAGCAGATGGGGGTGGGGTTCCAGAAATCCGCATGGGGTGAGTACCACCATCCCTATCACAGGGATAGAATTAGCTAAATCAAAAGCTTTAATGAAAACATAAAGGGTAACTTCACTTTTGTGGGGAAAAAAGTAGCAAATAAAAAAAATTAATATAGTGTATACAATGGCTAAACAAACCATATTTATTTATTACAGCGCTGTCAATTTATGCAGTGCTTTACATATATATTGTACTTTCACATCAGTCCCTAACCCTCAAGAGGTGTACAATTTAAGGTCCCTAACTCACATTCATACATACACATACTAGGGCCAATTTAGACAGGATCCAATTAACCTACCAGCATGTTTTTGGAGTGTGGGAGGAAACCCACGCCGACACAGGGAGAGCATGTAAACTCCAGACAGATGATGGCGTGGTTGGGATTTGAACCAATAACCCTAGTGCTGCCAGGCTTGCATATTTCAGAAGTGCTAACCATTTAGCCACTGTGCTGCCCCTTGTAACTGAATGTTATTCAAAATTACCTTTTCTTTTCAATCTGCAATCTGTAAAATGCAATGCATTATGGCTACCTGGATGTGTTCTGTACAGTTGCAAGAAAAAGTATGTGAACCCCTTGGGATTACGTGGAGTTTTGCATGAATTGGGCATAAAATGTGCTCTGAACGTCATCTAAGTCACAACAATAGAAGAACACAGTCTGCTGAACATAATACTACACAAACATTAGATGTTGCCATGGTTTAGTTGCACATAATATGTAAACATTCACAGTGCAGGGAGGAAAAAGTATGTGAGGCCCTAGCTTAATGACTTCTCCGAGAGCTAATTGGAGCCAGGAGTGAGCCAACCTTGACTCCAATCAGTGTGATGATATTGGATGTGTTGCTGACAGCTGTCCTGCCCTTAAAAAACACACACCTTTTTTTTGTTTACTGGTTTCAAGAAGCACTGTCTGATGTGAACCATGCCTCGCAGAAAAGAGCTCTCAGAAGACCTACGATCAAGAATTGTTGACTTGCATAAAGCTGGAAAGGGTTACAAAAGTATCTCCAAAAGCCTTGATGTTCATGTTTCCACGGTAAGACAGACTGTCTACAAATGGAGAAAGTTTAGCACTGTTGCTACTCTCCCTAGGCGTGGTCGTCCTGTAAAAATGACTGCAAGAGCACAGCGCAGAATGCTGCATGAGGTAAAGAAGAATCCCAGAATGTCAGCTAAAGACCTACAGAAATCTCTGGCACATGCTAACATTTTTGTTGACACATCTACAATAAGGAAAACATTAAACAGGAATGAAGTACATGGGAGGACACCACGGAGGAAGCCATTGCTGTACAAAAAGAATATTGCAGCACGTTTGAAGTTTGCAAAAGAGCACCTGGATGTTCCACAGCACTACTGGCAAAATATACTGTGGACAGATGAAACCAAGATTGAGTTGTTTGGGAAGAACACACAACACTATGTGTGGAGAAAAAAAGGCACAGCACACCAACATCAAAACCTCATCCCCACTGTAAAACATGGCGGAGAGAGCATCGTGGTTTGGGGCTGCTTTGCTGCCTCAGGGCCTGGATGGATTGTTGTCATTGATGGGAAAATGAATTCCAGAGTTTATCAAGACATTTTGCAGGAAAACGTACGACCGTCTGTCCGCCAACTGAAGCTCCGCAGAGGATGGGTGATGCAACAGGACAATGACCGAAAGCATACAAGTAATTCAACAAAACAATGGCTGCAACAGCACAGAATACGCCTTCTGGAGTGGCCCAGTCAGAGTCCTGACCTCAACCTTAATTACTATGGGGGATGAATTACTATATGGGGGATTAATTACTATGGGGGATGAATTACTATGGGGGATGAATTACTATATGGGGGATGAATTACTATGGGGGGTGAATTACTATGGGGGATGAATTACTATATGGGGGATGAATTACTATATGGGGGATTAATTACTATGCTTACTATGGGGGAATATTACTATACTTACTATGGATGACACATACACATCATTCATCTACTCTTGGTCCGGCCCCCGGGTCCAATATATGAACCCATTGCGGCCCTCAAGTCAAAAAGTTGTTCAATAAATTTTTTTAACATTTTCTAATGGTGGTGTGCCTCGTGATTTTTTTCATGAAAAAAGTGTGCCTTTGCACAAAAAAGGTTGAAAAACACTGGTTTAGGGTGTGGAAATGACATCTGTTCATTCACCTGCAACCACCCATAGCCAAATCGCACTGCTCTTATGAGACACACGGGGCTTCCATTCATTCTGAATGGCACCTCTACGCATCTCAGCTTGCAGAGCGTTTGTGGGTGTGGGATCCGCAAGGAAATCGCCAAAAAGACCATGTGATTTTCCTGCAGCCACGTTTTTGAAAAGGTGCAAGCACCTTTTATTTGCAGAAAACACAAGCATGGCAGTCCAGTAAAAAAAAAAAGTGGAGTTACTCTTTAAAGGAATCCACTAAAATACAAAGCCTACCTGACCTAAAGCCATTCTACTCATTCCAGCTTTATAGTGATTCAAAAGGATTACATTTAAAAAAAAGCATGTCTATACTTACCTGCTGTGTGCAGTGGTTTTGCACAGAGCAGCCTGGATCATTTCTCGTCTTGAGTCCCCCACTAGTGCTCCTGGTCCCACCTCCTGTCGGGTGCCCCCACAGCAAACAGCTTGCTCTGGGGGCACCCGAGTATGCACACTTTCCAACCGCTGCTCCATGTGTTCAATCACACATGGAGCTGCTGCTCGGCTCCACCCCCTCTCTTTTCTTATTGGCTCACTGGCTGTGATTGACAGCAGTTGGAGCCAATGGCTCCCGCTGCTGTCTCAGCCAGTGATGAGCGGGAGCCTGAGATAGCCAAGACTCCAGTGCACACCGCTGGATGGAGAGGAGGCTTCAGTGTGCATTATGGGGGGCTGTGGGGGATTCTGCACAGAGAAGATCAGGCATTTTATTAAGTTAAAAGCTTCAAATCCACTCACATTGAACAGTGTCACAGCTGTCACCGGTGGTGACGTCACCATGTATGGGTGAGCTGCCGATGTCTAACTGTGACCGGAGCAAACCTATGACTAAGATTATTGTATGCATTATATGCTGGTGTCAGCTTCAAAGTGAGTGGATTTGAATCTTTTAACATAATAAAATACCTGATGATGATACCTGATGATATTACACTATGTAGATTCCTCTTTCTTTCTTTTGTGATCCCATTTGAGTGCATGAAGATTCAATTAAAGGAGTCGCAATAGTCAGCGTGTGCCTCTGCAAATTGTTGCTCACAGAGCCAAAGCGCTTTTAGCTGGTTTATCATTTTACCAGCATGGAGCTCTGGTGAGTGTATTTAATTCGTTTGGTGGTGGATTTCATGTTTTTTGGACATTTATTGATTTATGTATTCACACAGATATTCAGTCACTGTTTTTTGCATGGAATTATTCAGTGCACTATTGTATTTATTTAATTATTGGGTTTTTTTTTATTTCATTTGCACCAATATAAATAGGTATATTTTTTTAATTGATTAATTGTCTCAATGCGCAATTTTAAAGCATGTCATGTTTGGTATCTATTTACTCAGCGTAACATCATCTTTTATATTTTATCAAACAATTGGACATTATATTGTGTTTTTGTGCATTAAAATTCTACACCTACGGTTTTATTCTCTAGGGCCTCTGCTTTAAAAAAATATATAATGTTAGGGGGGGTTCAAAGTAATTTTCTAGCAAAAAAACTGTGTTTTTCATGTGAACAAACGGTGTCAGAAAAGGCTTGGTATACAAGAGTGTGGCATACGTTTCTAATGTTGGCCCTGAAATGCTAGGATAGTAGAAGCAACCCCTTTTTGGAAAGTAGACACTCCAAGGTATTTGCCAAGAGGCACGCTGAGTGTTTTGCAGATCTCATTTGTTGCCATGTTTTTGGAAAATGAAGAAAGAAAACAAAAACATTTTTTTTTTCTTTTCTTTTTAATTTTTCAAAACCCTGTGACAAAAATGATATCTGTAAAATACTCACCATGCCTCTTATCAAATTCCTTGGGGTGTCTATTTTCCAAAAAGTGGTCATTTGGAGGGGTGTTTGTACTATCCCAGCATTTTAGATCTGTGATAGGTAGTGGGGAAGTGATATGAGGAAATATGCCCTTTGAAAGCCTTAATATACATGTATTGAGATTTTGTTTACCAAAGACATGTAGCAGAATACATTTTAGCCTAAATTTATGACTAACTTTGAGTTTATTGGACATTTTTTTATAACCAAAAGTGAAAAATATTGTATTTTTTTTTCAAAATTTGCGGTCTTTTTTTGTTTATAGCACACAAATTAAAAACCACAGAGGTGATCAAATACCACTAAAAGAAATCTCTATTTGTGTGGAAAAAAAAGGAAATAAATTTTGTTTGGGTACAGCATTGCATGATCGAGCAATTACCAGTTGAAATAGCGCAGTGCCGAACAACAAAAAATGGCCTGGTCAGGAAAGGGGGCAAATCCTCTGGAAGGCAAGTGGTTAATTTGTTAAGCTAGGCTATGATACACTTTCCACATTTTTATGGTAGCTATAAACCAGTGCTCTAAGGTGCCATAAGCTTGCAATTAAACATATCAAGATGCCCCAAATAATTTGCGACAAATTGTGAGGGGGCATATATTTTCATATTATGTTTACACCAACACGCAATTCTAATTTTTAAAGGCCATAATATTTAGGAAGAAGTTATTTGTTCCCCTGAACCATCTCCATTAATATTCTGAAGGAGTGAAGTTGTACAACACAAATAGACTGCCAAGAAACTATGATACTGTGAAATTTCTGCCCATTCCTGTGATCACTGAGATAATGGAAATCTCTATAATTTTCAATGTTTAACATGGTGAGAAAATGACTTTCTTAAGAGCAGACAATTACTGTTAATGGTATACAAGATGATGGTGGGGTATTGCTAACGAACACATTTTCTATCAACACACAATTGGCTTCATTCTATGGGTGGCTATTAGAGATGAGCGAATTATTCAAAAATTCGATTCGGCTGATTCGCCGAATTTGAGGAAGAAATTCGATTCGATGCGAATTAATTCGCTACGAATTTAACTTATTAAAAGGGTTTCTAGGCTTCAGAGAGCCTTTAAATTAGTGCAGAACACTGTACCTTTAATTTAAATGCCCTTGGAGATGAGGAAGGACAAGGAGAAGGAGAAGGAGAAGGATGAGAAGAAGGAGAAGGAGAAGGATGAGAAGAAGGAGAAGGAGAAGGATGAGAAGAAGGAGAAGGAGAAGGATGAGAAGAAGGAGAAGGATGAGAAGAAGGAGAAGGAGAAGGAGAAGGAGAAGGATGAGAAGATGGAGAAGGAGAAGGATGAGAAGAAGGAGAAGGAGAAGGATGAGAAGAAGGAGAAGGAGAAGGATGAGAAGAAGGAGAAGGAGAAGGATGAGAAGAAGGAGAAGGAGAAGGATGAGAAGAAGGAGAAGGAGAAGGATGAGAAGAAGGAGAAGGATGAGAAGAAGGAGAAGGAGAAGGATGAGAAGAAGGAGAAGGATGAGAAGAAGGAGAAGGATGAGAAGCAGGATGAGAAGAAGGATGAGAAGAAGGAGAAGGATGAGAAGAAGGAGAAGGATGAGAAGAAGAAGGATGAGAAGAAGAAGAAGGATGAGAAGAAGGAGAAGGATGAGAAGAAGGAGAAGGATGAGAAGAAGGATGAGAAGAAGGAGAAGGATGAGAAGAAGGATGAGAAGAAGGAGAAGGATGAGAAGAAGGAGAAGGAGAAGGATGAGAAGAAGGAGAAGGAGAAGGATGAGAAGATGGAGAAGGATGAGAAGAAGGAGAAGGAGAAGGATGAGAAGGAGTTTCAACCGCTGTATGGAGGGAATGTCACAGAACTGTCAGAAATAGCCTATTTCTGACAGTTCTGTGACATTCACTCCATACAGCGGTTTCAACCGCTGTATGGAGGGAATGTCACAGAACTGTCAGAAATAGGCTATTTCTGACAGTTCTGTGACATTCCCTCCATACAGCGGTTGAAACATTGTACCTATTTGTTTCCATTTATGGAAACAAATAGATACAATGTTTCAACCGCTGTATGGAGTGAATGTCACAGAACTGTCTGAAATAGGCTATTTCTGACAGTTCTGTGACATTCCATCCATACAGTGGTTGAAACCGCTGTATGGAGGGAATGTCACAGAACTGTCAGAAATAGGCTATTTCTGACAGTTCTGTGACATTCACTCCATACAGCGGTTTCAACCGCTGTATGGAGGGAATGTCACAGAACTGTCAGAAATAGCCTATTTCTGACAGTTCTGTGACATTCAATCCATACAGCGGTTTCAACCGCTGTATGGAGGGAATGTCACAGAACTGTCAGAAATAGCCTATTTCTGACAGTTCTGTGACATTCATTCCATACAGCGGTTTCAACCGCTGTATGGAGGGAATGTCACAGAACTGTCAGAAATAGCGGAGCTCTGCAGATACACTTAGCGGAGCTCTGCAGATACACTTTTTGCCGGCTTGGAATTCTTCTTATTTTCATCCTACTTCTTCTTCTTCTTCTTCTTCTTCATCCTCATCCTCATCCTCATCCTCTTCTTCTTCTTCTGAGGATGAGGATGAGGATGAAGAAGAAGAAGAAGAAGTAGGATGAAAATAAGAAGAATTCCAAGCCGGCAAAAAGTGTATCTGCAGAGCTCCTCTAAGTGTATCTGCAGAATAGAGGAGCTCTGCAGATACACTTTTTGCCGGCTTGGAATTCTTCTTATTTTCATCATACTTCTTCTTCTTCTTCTTCATCCTCATCCTCAGAAGAAGAAGAAGAGGATGAGGATGAAGAGGAAGAAGTAGGATGAAAATAAGAAGAATTCCAAGCCGGCAAAAAGTGTATCTGCAGAGCTCCTCTAAGTGTATCTGCAGAATAGAGGAGCTCTGCAGATACACTTTTTGCCGGCTTGGAATTCTTCTTATTTTCATCCTACTTCTTCTTCTTCTTCTTCTTCTTCATCCTCATCCTCAGAAGAAGAAGAAGAGGATGAAGAGGAAGAAGAAGAAGAAGAAGAAGTAGGATGAAAATAAGAAGAATTCCAAGCCGGCAAAAAGTGTATCTGCAGAGCTCCTCTATTCTGCAGATACACTTAGAGTAGCTCTGCAGATACACTTTTTGCCGGCTTGGAATTCTTCTTATTTTCATCCTACTTCTTCTTCTTCTTCTTCTTCATCCTCATCCTCAGAAGAAGAAGAAGAGGATGAGGATGAAGAGGAAGAAGAAGAAGAAGAAGAAGTAGGATGAAAATAAGAAGAATTCCAAGCCGGCAAAAAGTGTATCTGCAGAGCTCCTCTAAGTGTATCTGCAGAATAGAGGAGCTCTGCAGATACACTTTTTGCCGGCTTGGAATTCTTCTTATTTTCATCCTACTTCTTCTTCTTCTTCTTCTTCTTCTTCTTCTTCATCCTCATCCTCAGAAGAAGAAGAAGAGGATGAGGATGAAGAGGAAGAAGAAGAAGAAGTAGGATGAAAATAAGAATTCCAAGCCGGCAAAAAGTGTATCTGCAGAGCTCCTCTATTCTGCAGATACACTTAGAGGAGCTCTGCAGATACACTTTTTGCCGGCTTGGAATTCTTCTTATTTTCATCCTACTTCTTCTTCTTCTTCTTCTTCTTCATCCTCATCCTCTTCTTCTTCTTCTGAGGATGAGGATGAAGAAGAAGAAGTAGGATGAAAATAAGAATAATTCCAAACCGGCAAAAAGTGTATCTGCAGAGTTCCTCTATTTCTGACAGTTCTCTGACTTTCACATTTGCAGCGGTTGAAACATTGTATCTGTTTCCGAATAAAAACATCTGTATCCTAAATGGAAACAAATAGATACAATGTTTCAACCGCTGTACATGTGAAGGAACTGTCAGAGAACTGTCAGAAATAGCGGAGCTCTCTGCAGGGACACTTTTGCCGGCTGATCGGGAAAAATCCGATTCGCGCACCCGAAGTAGGCTAATATTCGGATTCGACGCGAATCGAATTTTTCCTGAAATTCGAATCGAATTCCACTTCGCCTGGTTCGATTCGCTCATCTCTAGTGGCTATATACCCAGAGCCCAATGTACTACTGTTGACTTATATTGATATCTTGATATGGCAGCATTTCCTTCTCTTACCCCTCAAATTGCGAGACCAGTTAAATGCTATGATCATTTTATAGGAAATGCAGCAGGCAATTCATCCTTTAAAAAACAAAAAACCTGGGTGAGAATGGACTTTCTTCTGAGTTTTTAAAAGCCAATATAGATGTTTTAGCTCCTAAGAAGCATAACATGCTTTAAATGTCCTTACTGATAGCTGTCTTCTGGCCACTATGCCTTAGGCAATTATCATAATAGTGCCTAAACTGGGCAGGGATTTAGAACTAAGTTCTTTTATTAAGCCTATCTCACTGTTGAATGTGGATGTCAAAATTCTTGCTAAATTACTGGCCACTTGCCTCAACAGTGTAATTCGTACCTTAATTCATGAAGATCTATCTTCTTCTGAGGATGAGGATGAGGATGAAGAAGAAGAAGAAGAAGTAGGATGAAAATAAGAAGAATTCCAAGCCGGCAAAAAGTGTATCTGCAGAGCTCCTCTAAGTGTATCTGCAGAATAGAGGAGCTCTGCAGATACACTTTTTGCCGGCTTGGAATTCTTCTTATTTTCATCCTACTTCTTCTTCTTCTTCTTCTTCATCCTCATCCTCAGAAGAAGAAGAAGAGGATGAGGATGAAGAGGAAGAAGTAGGATGAAAATAAGAAGAATTCCAAGCCGGCAAAAAGTGTATCTGCAGAGCTCCTCTAAGTGTATCTGCAGAATAGAGGAGCTCTGCAGATACACTTTTTGCCGGCTTGGAATTCTTCTTATTTTCATCCTACTTCTTCTTCTTCTTCTTCTTCATCCTCATCCTCAGAAGAAGAAGAAGAGGATGAAGAGGAAGAAGAAGAAGAAGAAGAAGTAGGATGAAAATAAGAAGAATTCCAAGCCGGCAAAAAGTGTATCTGCAGAGCTCCTCTATTCTGCAGATACACTTAGAGTAGCTCTGCAGATACACTTTTTGCCGGCTTGGAATTCTTCTTATTTTCATCCTACTTCTTCTTCTTCTTCTTCTTCTTCTTCTTCATCCTCATCCTCAGAAGAAGAAGAAGAGGATGAGGATGAAGAGGAAGAAGAAGAAGAAGTAGGATGAAAATAAGAAGAATTCCAAGCCGGCAAAAAGTGTATCTGCAGAGCTCCTCTAAGTGTATCTGCAGAATAGAGGAGCTCTGCAGATACACTTTTTGCCGGCTTGGAATTCATCTTATTTTCATCCTACTTCTTCTTCTTCTTCTTCTTCATCCTCATCCTCAGAAGAAGAAGAGGATGAGGATGAAGAGGAAGAAGAAGAAGAAGTAGGATGAAAATAAGAAGAATTCCAAGCCGGCAAAAAGTGTATCTGCAGAGCTCCTCTATTCTGCAGATACACTTAGAGGAGCTCTGCAGATACACTTTTTGCCGGCTTGGAATTCTTCTTATATTCATCCTACTTCTTCTTCTTCTTCTTCTTCATCCTCATCCTCAGAAGAAGAAGAAGAGGATGAGGATGAAGAGGAAGAAGAAGAAGAAGAAGAAGTAGGATGAAAATAAGAAGAATTCCAAGCCGGCAAAAAGTGTATCTGCAGAGCTCCTCTAAGTGTATCTGCAGAATAGAGGAGCTCTGCAGATACACTTTTTTCCGGCTTGGAATTCTTCTTATTTTCATCCTACTTCTTTTTCTTCTTCTTCTTCTTCTTCTTCTTCTTCATCCTCATCCTCAGAAGAAGAAGAAGAGGATGAGGATGAAGAGGAAGAAGAAGAAGAAGTAGGATGAAAATAAGAATTCCAAGCCGGCAAAAAGTGTATCTGCAGAGCTCCTCTATTCTGCAGATACACTTAGAGGAGCTCTGCAGATACACTTTTTGCCGGCTTGGAATTCTTCTTATTTTCATCCTACTTCTTCTTCATCCTCATCCTCTTCTTCTTCTTCTGAGGATGAGGATGAAGAAGAAGAAGTAGGATGAAAATAAGAATAATTCCAAACCGGCAAAAAGTGTATCTGCAGAGTTCCTCTATTTCTGACAGTTCTCTGACTTTCACATTTGCAGCGGTTGAAACATTGTATCTGTTTCCGAATAAAAACATCTGTATCCTAAATGGAAACAAATAGATACAATGTTTCAACCGCTGTACATGTGAAGGAACTGTCAGAGAACTGTCAGAAATAGCGGAGCTCTCTGCAGGGACACTTTTGCCGGCTGATCGGGAAAAATCCGATTCGCGCACCCGAAGTAGGCTAATATTCGGATTCGACGCGAATCGAATTTTTCCTGAAATTCGAATCGAATTCCACTTCGCCTGGTTCGATTCGCTCATCTCTAGTGGCTATATACCCAGAGCCCAATGTACTACTGTTGACTTATATTGATATCTTGATATGGCAGCATTTCCTTCTCTTACCCCTCAAATTGCGAGACCAGTTAAATGCTATGATCATTTTATAGGAAATGCAGCAGGCAATTCATCCTTTAAAAAACAAAAAACCTGGGTGAGAATGGACTTTCTTCTGAGTTTTTAAAAGCCAATATAGATGTTTTAGCTCCTAAGAAGCATAACATGCTTTAAATGTCCTTACTGATAGCTGTCTTCTGGCCACTATGCCTTAGGCAATTATCATAATAGTGCCTAAACTGGGCAGGGATTTAGAACTAAGTTCTTTTATTAAGCCTATCTCACTGTTGAATGTGGATGTCAAAATTCTTGCTAAATTACTGGCCACTTGCCTCAACAGTGTAATTCGTACCTTAATTCATGAAGATCTATCTGGCTTCATGCCCTGGAAGGGTATGGATATTTACCTGTAGGGGCTATTCACTGTTATAGCATGTTCTAAGACACTAGATGCTTCTGGTGTACTAGCCTCTCTTGATGCTGAGAAGGCTTTCGACTCATTTGAATGGGAATATTTGTAGATGGTCCTCCACAGGTTTGACTTTAGCCCTAAATATATATTTTGAATACAGCTCGTAGATATGGCTCCCACCACCAGTGTTATGTTTGGAGATGTACTCTTAATATCCTGTAGCCTGCAGCGGGGGATGAGACAGCGGAGATGATTCCTTTGACGTATTATGGGATATCACAATGGGATCTTTGGAAGAGAAACTATCTCCATAAGCCTGTGACACCCTATTGTATTTGAGGGATGCTACCACCTCGTGGCCTTGAAAGTTATTGACACATTTGGCAGGGAAAAGAATCAGTTGGGACAAGCTGGTGTTGCTCCCCTTAAACCCGACATCCTCTCTGCCTAGTTTCACTATCCGTATCAAGTGGGTCTCTCAATTTAAATACTTGGTTGTTAATGTCCACAGTTATCTTTCATGTTCTGTTGACCTCAATCTCAACCCTATCTTCCTCCAACTAACCCAGAAATGTGCTGTGTGGGAGTATTTCTGACCTTAGTGAGACAAGTTAATATTATCAAAATGACTTTCCTCCCTACATTTCTATATATAGTTTGACACATCTCAGTCCCTATAACTAGCACCTTCTTTCATAAATTAGATCAGAAAGTCTCCTCATTTATCTGGGCAGGTAATACTACCACTGTTGCCAAGTCCACTTTGCAACTCTCTTTAAGAGGCTTGGCCCTCCCATGCTTTCAGAAATATTATTGAGCTGCAGTATTAGTTACTGTCCCATGGTGGTTTTTCCAGACTACTACCGATCCTGCAATTACCCTGGAGGCTGCGCTATAGGGCTCTTAATCAAAACTGAGTAGCCTGGTCATTTGGGAGACTCCAGTGGAACCCTAATGTTACTGTCCTGATGATGACTACTCTTCTGGTTTGGAGGCAGGTAGGAGTGACTTTGTGTGCTGTGAACTCATTGTTCCCCTATACCCCTTTATGGGAAAATCTCTCCCTTCCTCATCTCCACTCAGTCCTTGTTCCAAGTGTTTGGGCTAGATATAGTATTAAAACCATACAAAACATTATGCCTGAGGGAAGTCTGCTTATCTATCAGAGAATAAAATCAATGGATGTTTTTCAGATTCCTCCAACTTTGACATTCCATTCATGCCCAGATTCAGACTCATACCACCCTTGCCTCCCACACAGTTGAGAGGCTAATAATATTCAATATTCTGACTCAACTGTTGTATTAGTGACTTATACCATGCTGAGACCTCTACGCCTGGCCTGTATAAACAGATACAATCACTGCAGACAGTTTTTACCAGATAGCTGAACTCACCAAATACCTGTTTATCTCATCCACATATATTTTATTGCTATGCAGAAGGTACATCAGACAACAAGATGTAGCAGGTGAATGAAAGGACAGTATTTGCAGGTCAAAACATGGTAATGTGTTCCCGGATGCGAGCAGATTATAGACTAGCAGCCATATTCACTCCAAAAAGACAGAGTGAAAAGGAAGAGGAATTACATCACTAGCTAGTGGGAGAGGACAGAAAAGGATGGAAGATAGAAAAAGATGGTGCCATAACCAAAATAACCACAAGATGGTAGTATTTTAACATTAGCCATAGCTATGCACTGTGTTATATTGTTACACAATAAGTGTGACAGCACACTCCCCATTTGGTATTGTAAAATACCATTATACTATAAAATAACAGTAGTTATGCAAGAAAATAAACAACAGTGAAATTTGCAGTTGTCTTAAAGGCCTGAAAGACAAAAGGAAAAAAAACATGCATATATATGCAACAAAAATATTTGGAATAAGGTATCAAATAATGTCTATGAAAGTTCAAGGTAGATTCTTCTTGAGGTGAGAGAGGATCTAACAAACTCAGGCAAGCAAATTCAGTTCCCAAAGGTCAAGAGCAAAACAAGTTCTATCATGGGTCTGCTGAAAGTATTTACATTACCTTGTCTGGCAATTTTCACCTCTACCTTACGTACCTTACCATTATCATTAGGAATGTTTTTTATGATGAGCCCCATGAGCCTTTCAATTCTTTCAACTTGCTGGTCTTTGAGCAGAACAAGGTTTCAGGTCTTGAGGATTTTCTGATTCTTTCTACATGGCTGCTGACATAGAACCATTTTGGCCTCAGTGGATGCATCTGAGACGATGTGAATTTCTTTTCTCCGACTTGCAACAAGATAAGCTGACGTGTAGCAGAGTAGTATGTTAATTCCATCTAAGGCTTATAGCGATTGTTTCCAGGATTTCCATTTTGAATGTTTGTCTGTTGGTAGTGGAGCATCTCAATCTTTAATAGTCTCTGATAACTGTCTTAATAATGACTTACCTTGTATGGTGATGGGAGCCACAAATCCCAGTGGATCATATAGACTGTTCACCACTGACAGAATGCCATGTTTAGTAAATGGCTTGTCTGCAGAGCTGACTTGAAAGCCGAAGGTATCTTTTAACAGACTCTGTAAGCCGAGACTTCTCTGAACAGTAGGCATGTCCATTCCCAAACTTAAATCTTCAAAAAAGGTCTGGCACTTTTTGCTGGCTGACAGCTGAAAAGAGTGGGAAATTTGAGTGGAGAGTGAAAAACAGTTTTACTTTTGACTGCTGGTGATTGCTAGTGCTTGTAGTTGTTTTATTTTCTTCCTTGGGTCTTGCTAAAAGCATTTTTTTATTCCTTTCCTTGCCTTCCTTCAGTCTGCTAATTAAGGGGAGGGGTTAATTAGTCACAGGTGCTCCAGGTACTATATAACTTGCTGTTGAACTCACTCTGAGCTTGTTCATCCTTGAGCTTGCCTGTATTTTGCTTGCTGGACCTTTGACAAAGTGGACATTTGATAAGTAAAGTTAAAAAACAGAGTGGAAAACAGAAGATTATAGTGACAACTGATATTTCCTATTAGTATTATTAATATTGTAACTGGGATATGAGTGCTAGCAGGGTTGAAGGTTTTATGCAGTGCACAGTGTGCCGCATGTATGCAACAATGGAGCAACAGCTCCAGGATGGATACCGCTGTGACAGATTGCTCTTCTGAAAACTCGCATTAGAGATCTGGAGGAGCAAGCTGCAACACTGGGCAGAACCGACAACCATGAAAGGGGTCTTCTGCTCCCTGAACAAGTAGCTAATAGGATTAATGTGGAAGGTGGAGGGGCTAATCAGGGTTATCAGGTAGGAAGATGGGTTACTGTAACAAGAGGGAGTGGTAGGGGCTCACAGAAAAGGAAGCCCAGCCCTGGGTTTGTGCACCCAAACAGATTTGCCAAGTTGGGTGAAGATGTGGGGGTGGCAAGCTCAGGAGTGGCAGCCCTGGAAGTCACTGCTATCCCTAACAGCCGGGAGGGCAGACCATCTGGGAAGGGTGGTTAAGGTAGTGTAGGAAGGCCTAGACAGTTGGTGGTTGTAGGGGATTCTATAATCAGAAGGACTGATAAAATAATTTGTTGCCAGAATCACCTCAACTGAATGGTTTGCTGTCTCCCTGGTGCCAGGGTTCAGCATGTGGTGGAATGAGTTGATAAATTATTGGGAGGGGCTGGGCATGACCCAGCTGTCTTGGTCCATATTGGAACCAATGACAGAATACATGGAAGGTGGAGGCTCCTTAAGAATCAAGTTAAAAAACTAGGCTGCAAGTTGAAGGGAAGGACCTCCAAGGTGATATTCTCTGAAATATTACCTGTGCCGTGTGCAACTCAGGAAAGACGGGGAGTCTAGAGAACTAAATGCATGGTTAAAAACCTGGTGTAAGAGGGAAGGATTTGGGTTTCTAGATCACTGGGCTGACTTTTCATTGGGGATCAACCTATATGCTAGAGATGGTTTGCACCTAAATGAAAGGGGTGTCTGCTGTGCTGGGGGAGAGGTTTATGGGGAGGCTGGAGGAGTATTTAAACTAGGATCGAGGGGGGAGGGAGAATTTGATTATAACGGAGTAGACAAATCAGACAGGGGTCAGTTCTTATTGGTGGGTGGAATAGGGAAAGATGGGGAGAGGGCTATGGCAGATAAGAAGGTTCCCATGTTACAAACAACCACTGGAATTGGTACAATTTGTATGAAAATAAAAAATATGCAAAATACATGTGTACAAGGTGTAAATGCATTAAAGTGTTTGTTCACCAATGCTGGAAGTCTGCCAAGCAAAACTGGTGAGTTGGAAGCTTTGGTGCATGAACAGAACTATGATTCAACTGGTATTGCTGAATCTTGGCTTCATTATTCACATGACTAGGCCATCAATATTCCTAGCTATGTTCTCTTTTGGAGAGACAGGGTAAAAAGGAAAGGTGGTGGTGTCTGTCTATGTGAGAAGTGATCTCAGCGAGTGTGAAAAAGGATCTAGTTGATGGAGAGTGTGATGAGGCTGAAGCATTATAGGTGGAACTGCAATTGGGGTGCGTACTACAAAGGTAATCATTGAAGTTTGTTATAGGCCTCCCAGTGTTAATGAGAAGGTGGAGACTCAGCTCCTTGCACAGATTGAAAGGGCTGGGACAGTGATAATAATGGGGGATTTTAACTACCCGGAAATTGACTGGAGTAATGGTACTGCAGGAACAGTTAAAGGGAAAAATGTATAAACCTACTACAGGACAATTTTATGGTACAGTTCATAGAGGCTCCAACTAGGAATGATGCTCTGCTGGACCTGGTAATTTGTAACCATGCAGAGCTTATTACGAATGTCCATATAAAAGTGCACCTGGGTAGCAGTGACCATAAAATGATTTCATTTATTGTCAGATATAAACAGCAAGCACATATGGGAAGAATTTTAAGAGCGCTGATTTTCCAAGGCTGAGAGCTGCTCTCCAAGACTAATGCAGGCCATTGACGGGCGTTTATCAGCCAAATTTTCGGCCGATAAACTAAAAATCAGTCGGCCCCGTTGGCGCCACCAATGTCCACGAAAAACTGACATTTTTCATGGATTTTCCAGCATGACCGATAAAAATAAGTGTGAAGATCCATGAAAAACGGCTGACGGGCTGGCCCAACTAACGGCATAAATATCGACCGATTTTTCGTGCGGAAGAAAATTCGGCCGATAAATGACCTGTCTATGGCATGCATTAGACTGGGAGGGAATATTGGCATCGATGAACACAACACAGAAATTGGAGTTCTTCAAAAAAAGCCTTGCCAACACACTGCAAAATATATTCCCATGGGCAACAAGTTTAAAAGGCTAAAAATCTAACCTATGTGGCTAATGGCCAAAGTTAAAAAAGCTATAGATAATAAGAAAAGAGCTTTTATTAAATATAAAAATGAAGGAACACTATCATTGTTTAAACATTACAAAGAATATAACAGAATATGCAAAAAGGAAATAAAGGCTGCAAAAATTTAAACCGAAAAACAAATTGCAAAGGATAGCAGTAAAAACCCCCAAAAACTCTTCAAATATATTAATAGTAAAAAGGTCTGGTCCAAACATGTAGGCCCTTTATAAAATAATCTAGAGTGGGTGACTGGGGACAAAGAGAAGGCAAATTTATTAAATACCTTCTTCAGCTCTGTGTATACATAGGAGCATGGGGGAGCTGTTGTCCATAATGGGCATGGTATTGACACAGCTGCAGATGATCCACATTGGCTCACAATTGGTATGATCCAGAAATATTTAGACAGAATAAAGGTGAATAAAGCACCTGGACCGGATGGGATACACCCACGGGTCCTTAAAGAATTGAGCTCTGTCATTTCAAAGGCATTGTTTCTAATTTTTAGGGACTCTTTAATGACTGGCATAGTACCACTGGATTGGCATAAGGCCAATGTGGTGCCTATAATTAAAAAGAGGTCAAAATCATTGCCGAGTAACTATAGACATGTTAGTTTAACTTCTATAGATGGGAAAATACTGGAGAGTTTAAGACCACATAGATGAGTTCTTGCTGGAAAAAAATACTTTAAGCAACAGACAGCATGGATTCTGTCAGGAATGGACTCAGTACTGGTGGTGGGACTCACCTGCCGTGTGGGCTGCAGTACCAGGGCTGACCAGCGGGTGCTCTCAGCAGCCAGAAGCTCATTTCTGCAGTCAGCCAACACCTGGGGCTGATTACAGCAGGTGTATTTAAGGAATGACCAGGCCTGTGATCTGTGCCTTGGTGTAAATGTTTCCCATGAGCCCTTGTATCCTGTTCCTGTATACGCCGTTGCCGACCTCTGCTTGTTACTGATCCTGCTCTTCTCCTGTTTAACCCCTGGCTTGCCTGAATACTCTTCCGTCTGATCCCTGGTACTGTATTTGCTCGCACCCTGCTGAACCTGGCTTGTGACCTGACCATTCTTAGCTCGCTCCTCTTGTACCTCGCTGCCCGCATAATACCGACCCGGCCTGTCTGACCACGCATACTGTACCCGACCTTCCATCCATCCATCCGGCTCGGATCAGACCAGTGTATCTGTCTGCCTTTTCCAAATTAGATTCCGTTCCTGCACTCCCCTGTCAGTACTCTCTACCACCGCAGGTCGCACTCGGGGGTCGCGACCTGGTTCCAGTCTGCACCAAGTCCATCCCCACCATCAGGGGCCCTGGTGAACAGCAGGCTGGGACTTAGACCCCGCGCCCTGAGGGCGTCCGTGCGGTGGGCTGCTAGGGACTCTGCCAGGCGGCTTAACAGTACCAAACGGTCTGCCTGACCATTCCACCTCTCCAGCCCTGACTACGCCTGTGTTCTTGAAGCCTGCTACTTCCCTGTGTCAGTCCACACATTTCTGGTCACACCCGGATCCCTAACAGATTCATGAAAGACAGAAGTTGTCAAACAAATCTGATTTCTTTTTATGAGGAGGTGAGAAAAACCTTGGACAGAGGGGTGGCAGTGGACATGGTATAGCAGAAAGAATGATTAACGAGCGCTTGGAGATGGATAGCAAGCAGCTGGCATGAAAGGCACAAACCTCAAACCTTCACACTATAATAACAACACATGCAGCGCTACAAATGGTTAATATAAAGTAACATATAAAGTAATAACTGATGGGCTACTGGTGCTTAGTAGTGATTGATAAGTGTCCTCATAACATGATACAATAGTCCCAATAAGCCGTGCAAAAGTGGTTGACTCCGTGCTGAAAAGTGTCTAATATTATGCACTCACCAGAAAGCGCATAATATGCGCATTTGAGTTGTCAGACCACTCCTGGTCCTAGAAAGCTGAACCTGTGTGGATCATCTGGCAAGTTGTCACTCTGATGGGGATAACCTTTTCCTTGGCCAGCAGGGGGATTCCAGACATCCAGAGACCCTTAATAGCACTGATCCAGGTTCCTCACCCAGGGCACTCATATGAGGTATCCACCTTAAGAGAGGGGGGGCTTGACCAAAAAGCCCACCCCAAAAAACACTCCAAACCGCCACGTTGCGTCTGCCGGCTCCGAATTTCGTCCTCCCTCCGGACGTCTCCAACCACACGGTTTGGAGTGTTTTTTGGGGTGGGCTTTTTGGTCAAGCCCCCCCTCTCTTAAGGTGGATACCTCATATGAGTGCCCTGGGTGAGGAACCTGGATCAGTGCTATTAAGGGTCTCTGGATGTCTGGAATCCCCCTGCTGGCCAAGGAAAAGGTTATCCCCATCAGAGTGACAGCTTGCCAGATGATCCACACAGGTTCAGCTTTCTAGGACCAGGAGTGGTCTGACAACTCAAATGCGCATATTATGCGCTTTCTGGTGAGTGCATAATATTAGACACTTTTCAGCACGGAGTCAACCACTTTTGCACGGCTTATTGGGACTATTGTATCATGTTATGAGGACACTTATCAATCACTACTAAGCACCAGTAGCCCATCACTTATTACTTTATATGTTACTTTATATTAACCATTTGTAGCGCTGCATGTGTTGTTATTATAGTGGACATGGTATACTTGGATTTTGCAAAAGCGTTTGACACAGTTCCCCACACACGGCTAATGCACACATGTGTAAGGTAAAGTCTACAGGCTTGGAAAAAAACAGATAGAAAACTGGCTAAAAGATTGTATTCAGAGACTAGTGGTTAATGATTCATACTCTGAATGGTCTAGGGTTGTCATTGGTGTACTCCAAGGTTCAGTGTTGGGACCCTTACTTTTTAATATTTATAAACAATATTGGGTCTGGTATTAAAAATATCATTTCAGTCTTTGCAGATGACACCAAGCTGTGCAGTGGAATAACGTCCTTACAGGATGTCTTCAATTTGAAAGCCGACCTCAATGCACCGTTTAATTGGGCAACTATGTGGCAAATGAGGATTACTGTTGATAAATGTAAGGTTGTGCACTTGGGGGCTAAGAATATGCATGCATCATACATACTAGGGGGGTACAACTGGGGGAATCAATGGTGAAAGGTCTGGGGGTTCTGGTAGATCACAAGCTTAATAATTGCATGCAATGCCAAGCTGCCGTTTCCAAAGCGAGCAAAAACAGGTATAGACTCCAGAGAGAGATATCAATTTACTCCTGTACCAATAATTAGTACTTGTCAGGAATGGACTGGCCAGCAATAGTGGGACTCACCTGCCTTATGAGCTGCAGTACCAGGGCTGGCCAGCGGGTGCTCCCAGCAATCAGAGATTCAACCTTGCAGCCAGTCAAACACCTGGAACTAATTATACTGGTGTATTTAAGGGACATTCAGACCTGCAGACTCTGCCTTGGTGTTGTGTTTCTCCTGGGCCCTGTTTCCTGTTCCTGTTCCTGTTCCTGTTCCTGGTCCTGTCCCTGTCTGATTCTCTGCTGACCCTGCTCTGATCCCTGGCTTGTCTGACCATTCTCCTGCTCCTGATCCCTGGCTTGTCTGACCATTCTCCTCTGCCTGACCCTCTGTACCACGCTGCCCGCTACCTGCTGAACCTGGCTTGTGACCCCGACCATTCTCCGCTTGCTCCCCCTGTACCTACCTGCCCGATTGATATTGACGCGGCCTGCCTGACGACGCTAGCATTGTATGTTCTGTTATCTGTGGGTGGTTGGTTTGGTTTGTTTGCACTGTGTTATGTTTTAGTATTGCACTGCGTTTATGTTTGTATTGTTAGTGTTAATAAATCGTATTGTTTATACCATATCTGAAGTCTGCATTTCCCTGCGTCAGTCACACACCTCTGGTCATACCCGGGAGCCCTGACATTACACCAAGGCCAATCCTGACCAGAAGTGGCTGCACAGGGAAGCCATCTTGGCTTGTTGATGGGAAGGATGGATCTTGATGAGGTTGTGTATTTATATCTGCTAGTGTTTGATGACAGAGAGTATGCTTATCAGACTCTGAAGGAGTATCCCCGGGATGAACTGCTAGAATGTATATGGCTCGCTCATGTTCTAGTAGATCAGGGCACAGAATTCTCTGAGGTGCAGCCATTGATTCAGGTTTGTGTAGAGTTGGTTTCATCTGGTACCCCCGAATGCAGGGATGAATTTTTGCCGCCATTTAGTGCCGACCAGGTAGAGTCCCTGGTATGGTTATTGGAGGATGATGTGGATTGCTTCTTGGAGCATTATGCTGCATGTTCACCACAGACACTAAGAGATTGTATAAACGCAGTGCAGTCTTTGGTCAGACAATCTTTGTGTAAGCTCAGCTTTGTTCAACCCATACTGCAGACATGGACAGATTTGTTGCACCCAGCCTCAGTCAGCTTACAAAAACCCAGTCCTGCTTCTAATCTATTTCCTCAAAGCTCTATTCCTGCATTCCCAACAGCTCCTCCTGCCCTGCTATCTACCGCATGTCAGTACCCTGTTCCCGCTCGCTGCACCTATCCTGCCTTTAACCCTGTAAAAAAGCCCTCTGTAGCAACTGCTCCCTCCCCTGTTCCATCCTCCAGCTCTTCTCTGTCTCCAGCTGCTCCATTCGTTTGCAGACCTGCGTTTACTTGCAGTGCTCCAGTAGTTAAAACCAGAAAAAAGCGAAAATTCTTTCCAACCAATACCATCCTGCCAGTATCCAAACCGGTGAACCTGCCTTCCGTGGTTCAGCCTGAAGCCTCTACTCAGCCTGAAGCCTCTACTCAGCCTGAAGCCTCTACTCAGCCTGATGCCTCTACTCAGCCTGATGCCTCTACTCAGCCTGATGCCTCTACTCAGCCTGATGCCTGTACTCAGCCTGATGCCTCTCGTCAGCCTGATGCCTCTCTTCAGCCTGATGCCTCTCTTCAGCCTGATGCCTCTACTCAGCCTGAAGCCTCTACTCAGCCTGATGCCTCTACTCAGCCTGATGCCTCTACTCAGCCTGATGCCTCTACTCAGCCTGATGTCTCTACTCAGCCTGATGCCTTTACTCAGCCGGATGCCTCTACCCAGCATGATGAACTGATCCAGCCTGACGATCCTATTAGGCCTGGTGACCCGATGCCTGCTGTCGAGCCAGACAATCCGGTACCTGATGACCCGGTGCCCCCTGTCATGCCAGTTGACTCAGAGCCCGCTGTCATGCCTGGTGACTCGGTGCCCACTGCCTTGCCAGATGACGCGGTGCCCGCTGGCAAGCCAAATGACCTGATGCCTGGTGACCCAGTGCCCGCTGTCATACCTGGTGACCCGATGCCCGCTGTCGAGCCAGACAATCCGGTACCTGATGACCCGGTGCCCGCTGTCGTGCCAATTGAGTCAGAGTCCACTGTCGTGCCTGGTGATTCGGTGCCCGCAGTCTTGCCAGACGACTCGATGCCTGCTGTTCCGCCAGACGACTCGGTGCCCGCAGTCTTGCCAGACGACTCGGTGCCCGCAGTCTTGCCAGACGACTCGGTGCCCGCAGTCTTGCCAGACGACTCGGTGCCCGCAGTCTTGCCAGACGATTCGAAGCCCGCTATTCCGCCAGTTGACTCGATGCCCGCTGTTCCGCCAGTTGACTCGGTGCCCGCAGTCTTGCCAAACGACTCGGTGCCCGCAGTCTTGCCAGACGAATCGGTGCCCGCAGTCTTGCCAGACGACTCGGTGCCCGCAGTCTTGCCAGACGACTCGGTGCCCGCAGTCTTGCCAGACGACTCGGTGCCCGCAGTCTTGCCAGACGACTCGGTGCCCGCAGTCTTGCCAGACGACTCGGTGCCTGCAGTCTTGCCAGACGACTCGAAGCCCGCTGTTCCGCCAGTTGACTCGGAGCCCACTGTCGTGCCTGGTGACTCGGTGCCCGCCGCTCCGCCTGGGGGCCCGAGACCTGTCGCTCCGCCTGGGGGTCCGGCGCCCGCCGCTCTGCCTGGGGGCCTGAGACCTGGCGCTCCGCCTAGGGGTCTGGCGCCCGCCGCTCCGCTTGGGGGCCCGATGCCTGTCGCCCCGCCGGGGGGCCCGGTGCCTGCTGCTCCGCCTGGGGGCCCGGTGCCTGCTGCTCCGCCTGGGGGCCCGGTGCCTGCTGCTCCGCCCGGTGGCCCGCTGCCTGCTGCTTCGCCTGGTAATCCTATGTGCCTCTGCCCGGAGTCCAGCCCGATGTGCCTCTGCCCGGAGTCCAGCCCGATGTGCCTCTGCCCGGAGTCCAGCCCGATGTGCCTCTGCCCGGAGTCCAGCCCGATGTGCCTCTGCCCGGAGTGCCTCTGCCCGGTGTGCCGCTGCCCGGAGTGCCTCTGCCCGGTGTGCCGCTGCCCGGAGTGCCTCTGCCCGGTGTGCCGCTGCCCGATGTGCCTCTGCCCGGAGTCCAGCCCGATGTGCCTCTGCCCGGAGTCCAGTCCGATGTGCCTCTGCCCGGAGTCCAGCCCGATGTGCCTCTGCCCGGAGTCCAGCCCGATGTGCCTCTGCCCGGAGTCCTGCCCGATGTGCCTCTGCCCGGTGTGCCGCTGCCCGGAGTCCTGCCCGGTGTGCCAGTCTTTGATATCCCGCCAGTTACCAGACCCGGACGGTGGAACATTTTGCCCAGCTAGGACTGTTTGGAGCGTCCTGAGGCCGCTCCTTGAGGGGGGGGTACTGTCAGGAATGGACTGGCCAGCAATAGTGGGACTCACCTGCCTTATGAGCTGCAGTACCAGGGCTGGCCAGCGGGTGCTCCCAGCAATCAGAGACTCAACCTTGCAGCCAGTCAAATACCTGGAACTAATTATACTGGTGTATTTAAGGGACATTCTGACCTGCAGACTCTGCCTTGGTGTTGTGTTTCTCCTGAGCCCTGTTTCCTGTTCCTGTTCCTGTCTGATTCTCTGCTGACCCTGCTCTGATTCCTGGTTTGTCTGACTATTCTCCTGCTCCTGATCCCTGGCTTGTCTGACCATTCTCCTCTGCCTGACCCTCTGTACCACGCTGCCCGCTACCTGCTGAACCTGACTTGTGACCCCGACCATTCTCCGCTTGCTCCCCCTGTACCTACCTGCCCGATTGATATTGACCCGGCCTGCCTGACGACGCTTGCATTGTATGTACTGTTATCTGTGGGTGGTTGGTTTGGTTTGTTTGCACTGTGTTATGTTTTAGTATTGCACTGCGTTTATGTTTGTATTGTTAGTGTTAATAAATCGTATTGTTTATAACATATCTGAAGTCTGTGTTTCCCTGCGTCAGTCACACACCTCTGGTCATACCCGGGAGCCCTGACAGTACTACCTCATCTGGAATATGCAGTTCAGTTTTGGGCACCAATTCACAAATTCAGCTGCTGGTTGCCAGAAAGTGGAGCGCACCACAGACCGCAAGCATTGGTGTGGTGGCATTACTAGGGGGCGGAAGCGTGTTTCAGAGCATACGCGAAGTCCCGAAGAGACATCTGTGCTCCTTTCTCCAGCTATCGCTATTCAGTTTGAGATAGGAGCGTGAATGTTTAAACATTTTTAACATGTGCATTGCCTAACCTAATTTTTTCTTTGGAAGTCTATACTTTGAGGTGTTGTACTTTCTGCATTCTATCATGTTTTGACTATTCTACACTCCAATTGTTGTGTTAGTGACTTATCCCTTGCTGAGACCTCTATGCCTGGCCTGTATAAGCAGACACAATCAACATGAATAATCTTGACCAGATAGCTGAACTCATCAAACACCTGTTTTTCTCATCCACTGACCTTTTATTGCAATGCAGAAGGTACATCAGACAACAAGATGAATGCAGATGAATGGAAGGATGGTGTTTGAAGATCAAAACATAGTCATGTATTTCCGGATGCGAGCAGATTATATGTGGCCTAGAGACTAGAAGCCATATTCATCCCAAGAAGACAGAGTAAAAAGGGAGAGAAATGACATCACTAGCTAATGGGAGGAGACAGAAAAGGCTGGAAGACAGAAAAAGATGGTGCCATAACCAAAATAATCTCAAAATGGTAGTATATTAACATTAACCATAACTATGAACTGTGTTATATTGTTACACAATAAGTGTGACAGCATATCCAATAAAATGTAACGCCCATTAGTTGGAGCTAGTATAAAATTTATATTTAGCTCATGGTAGTGAGTAAGTCTTAATTACTGTGGGTTTAGTGTGAGGTTGGCCTGCTCAGCAGGTTGGCACTCTAGCACCTCCACCCGGTTCTGGAGCTCCATGGAAATTTCCAGACGCTAAAGGGCACAAGGGTGGAAACTTCAATCTGCATATTCATGGCAGTCTGACTAATCCCAAGCTAAGAGCCCCTAGTAGTGAGGTAGACTAGCCCATTAATGTGAGAGAGCCATGTTAGCAGGGGAGTCGGGTGGCAGATGGATTGCTGTGTGGCCTGGGAGGCAGCCCCAGAGGAAGGGGGTTCTGCTTCCAGGCTGGAAGATAAGGAGAAGCTGAAAGAAGGAGCTCCACTGCCCTGCAGTCCTCCAGGGAAGGACAGCTCACAAAGCTTGGAGAGCAACCAGCCCAGCTAGAAGGCCTGAAAGCTGTTCTATCCACAGCTGCAGGACAAAGACAGTGTGAGTATCTCTACACCCCCAGGACCTGGAAGGGAGAAGTCTACTGGATGCAAGTTCTGGCAATTCTTCAGGGGATAGTTCATAGCCTACCCAGTCCTTTGTCCTGGGATCAGATGCCATAGCCAGGTGGGTTGGTATTTTGTGCACTGAGGGGATCAAGAGCTCCTATACATTTCCAGGTTGCTATAATCCCACTCAGGGGACACAAAGCTCCTAGAAGGGGATTACTTTACCAAGGACTGTGATGGTTCCAGCTGGAACACAGTCAAGTGCTTGTTTTTTTTCTAAGTGTGCTAGAGCAGGAAAAGTCCCCATTATTCTGTTTCTTTAATCAAATTGGGCATCCCATATTCCCTTTACCCTATCCAAGTTTAACCCCTTAATAAAAACAACTAAAAACCAGCTCAAGGACTGGTTTACTGACTCTGGAGAAGTGAAGAAAATGTGTGCTAGCTTAGGGGGACCCAAACCTAGTGACTGCTGCAGCGGTAGTGCTACAAGAGTATACAATATTTTTTCATCCCTTTACCTCCTGTTTTCAAATATTGACACTTCCAAAGTTACTAATCTCTTTCAGACTTTTATATCTGTTTCTTTGTTCTTTCTCCTCCCCTGCTTTTTTTTTTCTTGTCTCCTCAAAATCAGCTTCTTGGACTCAACACATGGTTGTTTTTCAATATAGAATACCTCCCAACTATTTCAGTTTTGCCTGAATCGTCATGAGATTTGATTTAAATCTTGGCATCATGTCTGAATCCTGGAATTTCTGGCACTTGGCTCCACCAACTTGCCTGGCAGGGGTGCGCTAGCGAGGGCATCTTTGTGGGGTGCCTGGGATCCCACAAGTCACAATAGCTTCCTGTGATGGATCACCTGTCACCCCGATTGGGTGATTCCATCAGGCAGCTGCTACCCCGCCGCTGGGACACAGGACCAAGGTTTTATAGCTGGGCATCGCTAGGTGACACTAGCTTAGGTGCAAAACTGGAACTCCTTTATTGAACAGAAATACAGATTTTTATACACTTCAGAAATAGGGGCAGTCCCCACATGAACAATAAAACAAATACACATTGGGATAAACATCCCAGATTGATTAGGTAAGAGTTTGATCACATTATCCAAAGCAGTGCAAATAGTACAGCTAACAGTGATCTAATTAACAGTATGATAATCAACAACCAGACAAGCCAGGGAGCCCACCTCAGACAGCCAGGCATTTCCAACCCTGAATACACCAAGTACATTACAGATGCTGTCTTTCAGATGTTTGCTTTCACTTTTATAATGTCAATCATAAGACCAACCCATATTCCAACAGTCTGAAAAAGTGGAATTTATTTATCTGCATAGATTTCTTGAGGGAGATTGTTGATAAACATTTCTGTCCCAAGTGGAGGAGCTTCTCCAACCCAGTCCACACGAGGGCCACCATATTTCCTCTGACCATTAACCTGTACAAGTTAGCGTGATGTGAAAAGGATGCTAGTCCGGAGCCGACTGTCGGTAGCCTCTAGCGACCCACAGGCCGGAATTCCTCAGGGCTTGGAGTCTAAGCCTCAGTCTGCTGTTTCACCAGAGCCCCTGATAGTGGGGATGGACTTGAAGCAGTCTGAGACCAGGTCGCGGTCCCCAAGTACAACCAGCTGTGGTAGAGGTAGTTGCCAGTGGCAAGTAGCAGGTGAGAGCCAGATGTGAAGAGGTGGTGCGTAGCGTAATCAGACAAGCCAGGTCGGTAACAGCAGAGGCAGACGGTACAGAGCAGCAGGCAAAAGGATAAACGGGTCACGGGCCAGGTTCAGCAACAGGAGGTCAGGTAAACAGGAGAAGACAGAAGAATGGTCAGACAAGCCAGGGATCAGGGCAGGAGAAGGTCACGGCAATCCGTGTCAGGCAGGTTCGGCAACAAAGGCAATCTCAGGAACTAGGAACAGGTACAGCAGGAATAAGACCAAACGGCAATGTGAGCATTGCCAGGGTCCGTTTAAATAGTGCGCCCTGCGCTGTCATTGGTGCCCGGCGCGCACCCGTGTGCGCGGCCATGTTGCTGCGCCTAGGTAATCAGCGCGTGCACAGTCCCGTGCGCCGCGGCGGACCCCGGGATTCCTGACATTGCTGCTCTAACCACACGTGGAATCTTGTATGAAGATGGCCTCAGCCGTAGCTCTCATACTGCGCCCCCCTCAGCAGGAAGTTGAGTTATAGGATGCATCACACCTCACTAAACAGTAACATTCTATCCTAAAGTAAATTATGGGGCTAAAGGTGACAGAAAGAAATGTCTTGGCATTCATGTGAGCAATAAATGCCCCTGTGTTGGTGGTGTCACTGCAAGGGCCAATTCGCAGTGCCCACACACTAAACCCTAGCAGTTCAGTGTGTGGCAGCTCTCCTTCCCAGCTAGCAGTAAGGGGGCGGTGTGATGTGCATTTCAGTGCATCATGCAGTTACCTATGTTTTTGTCTCAACTTTATTTGAAGTGCCACTTCATTTATGTCCCTGCACAGCAGCGCGATGCATTGTGCTGCTGTGCAGTGACATGCAATCCCTTCCTGCTTTTTTAGCACAGCTCACTGCATTGTACCTCTGGGCTGCATTGCAGTGTGAACAGGATACATAGAAAACAATTGTTTTCTCTGTGTCCTAGTGGTGACCTGCATTCATCCAGTGCAGGAAACGTAGGACACTGCACTATTTGTGAATAGGGACCTTAAGTAGAAATGCACCTGAATCTGTCGTGTCACTGGAAAAAAAATATTCCTGAATCAGCTGTGTTGGTGCTTGTGTCGGTATTGTCCCTGCTTCCATCTTAAGAGATGTGCACCAATTTTAACCTGTTCCTGCCAGCTGTACACAGTATATGCAGCAGCTGGACAGGTGGGATTTAACACTGTGTGGCTGCATATATGCATCCATGGGGAATGGCTTTTCAATGCTTTCAGCACAGTTACTGAGATGTCACTGCAGCTCCCGATGCATTCTTGTGATTGGGAGCTTCTGATCATGTGTCAGTGGTCACAAAATTTTAAAGCCCACCTTCATTTCCTGGCAATTGGATCCTCCTAAAGGCAAGGGATTAAAGCGGAACTTCACCTAAAACAGGAAGATCCACTCTTCCTCCTCCTCCACTCTCCTCTAGTTTGGCACTTTCATTTTTACAAGTCCCCCTCCCACCCCCATTTCCACTAGCATTGCCTAGGTAAGTCTTTCTCCCCACTCCCTCCCCTCAGTCTTCTGGGGCACATCACAGGTTCCAGAATGCTGTTGGCAGGGCCGTGGATAAGGGGGTACCACCAGTCCTTCTGTACGGGGCTCAGGCCAGCAGAGCCCACATGGAAGAAAGATCTCTATTTTAAAAATATTCTTCCCAAATATATTGACATATATTTGAAATACTATCATTTTGGCCATATTCAATATGTATATTGAAATGCTTTTGCAATACAAAATATATGAAAAGTATTTTTAAAAATACATTTTCAAATATACTGTATGTCTTTGAAAATACAAATCTACATTTTTGGAACACATTTACAAATATATGTAAAAATATATGTTAAAATTACTTTTTTTTATGTTAAAAAATCTGAAGATTATATTTAAAAAATATATACTTTTAAAAATATTTTTCATATATTTTGTAATGTATATAAAAAAGTGTGTGTGTGCGATATTTTGAAATATATTGAATATAGCCAATATTGTAGTATTTCAAATATATGTCAATATATTTGGGAAGAACATTTTTAAAATATATTTCAAATATATTTTTCTTCCATATGGGAGGGGCCCAGGCAGCTGGATGAACTGGATATGGGCAGAGAGGGTGATCGGTGTGGCGGGGGACAATTACTGGAACTGATCTCCTGTATGTCTCTCTGTGCAGCAGCTAAAAGCTGGCTTTCAGCTGCTGCATAGAGAGCCATAAAGGGGATCGGTTACAGTAATACCCCCCCACCACACCCATCACCCTCCCAGTGCACCATATGTTTCTCCTTGCTGCCCAGGCCCCCCTGTGTACCCCCACCCCACAGTGCTACAGGCTTCCCTCCTCTCCTTTCCAACGGCAGCTGTAAACACACAAAAGGATCCTTCAGGATGTAGGGGAAGGGTCTGATAAATATGTCACATTTACCAGCCCCTTCCTTTCCTTAATGAACACAATGAGTGATTGGTACCGATCACTCATTGTGTTCATTCATAACTAAAGCATAGTCAACTGTTTGTTTTTTTTGGGAGGGGGGCTCTGTCATGTTGGCTGTGGTGTCTAACAGTAGCCCTGGCTGCGGGACCATTCACAAAGCGCAGTGCAGCGGCAAGCCGCAAGCATTCACAGCCAGCTGTCTACAGTTAGTATCCAGCGCCGGGGTACAAAGACAGTGAAGAAATCGGCTTGGGTGAGCATGGTGTTGTATCCTGGGACAGGTGAGTGGATGTTTATTAAAAGTCAGCAGCTACAGTTTTCATAGCTGCTGGCCTAACATTTGAACAACTGACTGTAAGATCAATTTAATGTCACTACACTGTATCTCACCGAGGTAATCCACAATGGTGATTTCAAACTACACAACAATTTCAGCACTTTTATTAAATCCAAAAAAGTGCAGCAGAATCTTAAAAAATCATCTAACATCCTGACATTTCATACAAGCATTTCTTTCTCAAACATCGCCATTTCTTATATAAAGGGACTTGAATTTTGTGCTGCACTTTCATGGGTAACATAATAGAGCTTTTCCTTTTTTTATTTTTTTTTTTAAATTGCTGTGTGGGAGAGGCAAAAAAAAATCTCAAGCTCCTTATCTTATCTATTACTGCCTGAATTAGTGCCCCATTTGTTGAGGGAGCGATCAGGTTCCCCCATCCTCCTAGAGAAGGGGGAACAACTCACTTTCTTAAAACTCCCGTCCTCCCGCTGGCATTGGTATGAGCAGCATCAAGGATGACTTGTGCCATTAGGTTCCCCCCACCCTCTCTTTTTTTCCCAGGCATAGGATGGTTTTCACAGTGAGTGCAAGTCCTTTCTCTTGCGTCACCCTCCTTCTGACAACTGTTGCAGTTCCCAATCAGCACCCCGTTCTCGAGCTGCCTGAATGAAAGGAGTGATGGCAGCATTATTTGTGCTAACCTGAACCTATAGCCCCCCCCCCCCCGACACACACACTCTGCAGTACAACACTGCGCCCAGAGCAGACATCCCTGCTGTCCACCCCTTGTCCCAGCTCTGCTTGCAAAGAGGAACACAGTGATCAAGAGAGGAGCACCAGTAGGGGGGCACAGTGACTAGGAAGGGAGTAACACCAAGACCAGGAATGGGGGACACAGTGACCAGGAAGAAGAGAACAGTGACCGGGAAGAGGGACTGGTGGTAGTGGGGGGAGGGGGGCAGGTACAAGGATTTACACTGGGAGGAGTAATTTGAGGGAGTAAGAGGAAAGGTGCTGGGGGGCACTCAGGTTTGAAATCTGACCACAACCCCATTTTCTAGCACAAGTCCTCATGCTATTCCTAAATGCTATTCCCATACACTTGGAGGAATGATCGGTATATGAAGGGTCGTTTTCATGCTGTAGAGTGGCTGCAGAATATTGCTCCTGATATCTGGATTACATTTAAAACCACGTAGTATTGCTTAAAAATCTGGATTCATTCATCGCTCCCAGAGCAAACACGCTTGTGCTGATTTATAATTTGATCAGCATTGAGCTCTGGTGAGTTCATCCCATTTATCTGGTGGTGGATTGAGCACGGTGTTATAAGACGATTATATGGTGTTTGAGTTTTCACATTAAATCAACGGACTTTTTCTTGTTTATTACATATGTTGGGTGGTCATATGGTGTTTGGACTTTTATACACAGATATATGGACTTTGCTTTTTTCTGTTTTTAGCGCATTCTGATTTATTTTTAATTTTCACTCACTACCATGAGCCAAAAATAAATGTACCACTACTTAGTGTGTGCTACATTTAGATTTTACTAGGAAGTGCATAGTTTTTTATTTATAATATTTTGGTCACCACTATTGTGACAGTTGCGTAGGGCTAAATTTTTGGCTATATTTTCTTTGTTTGGGTGTACTGTATGTTAGAGCACATATGAGTATAGCTGCACGCCTATATAGGAATAGGTTAGATCTTTTTCTCTAGAGATATTATTTCCTGCAGGGTGAAAGGGGTAAAAGAACAGGATGACTTCCTAAATTTTAGGGTGACTTGACACGACTGCATGAAGTAGATACACTTTACTCAAGGGTTACTGGAAGAACAATAAAATTCCCACCTGACACAATCACCTCTGCTGTCAGTTATGCCACCATCCAGAAACCAACAGGAGTCCAACTGTCAATGGAGTCAGCCACATTTGCACAGAAGAGGCCCAGCTGTCCTTTCCTAGGTACAACAGCTCACTTCTCTTTATTATGAAACACACATGGCACTGTGTACTCAATATTTTAATTTATACTTGGCAGATCCCTTTTATTCAAACCATTAATCATGCACACTTAATTTAAGTACCTTGATCTTATGTAATCCTAGGAAGATGTAAGTGTTGCCAAGACTGGGTGTGAGTTTGTGCAGTAAATATCTCTGATTATACAAATGTCATATGTTCTGCTAAATAAACTGTTCTCCTCTCTTCCTGTTTACAAACCATCAATAGGCACCGAAAATCACATAATAGTCCAAATCTCTCCTCAAACAGGGTATGGAATGCCTTAATTACTTTGCACATTGCCGGTTAATGGAGCGTGGAAGCTCAAAGTATAAGTAGTAGCTATTTAAAAGATGACTAATCATTTTTCCTTTTTATTGGTTGAACTAGATGAACTTGTGTCTTTTTTCAACCATACTATGTAAAATGTATCATGTACAAGACAAAATAACATTTTGGCGGTCTATGTCAATATATTTAAACATCCCGGGTATGATAGAGTTTTAAAGACAAAATCATAAATTATAATATAATAAATAATTATAAAAAATAATATAATAAATTGAATTCAATAATGTAATCAAACCAAAAACACTGAAATTTGAAATAGAGCACCAAGTTCACTCATCACTGAGCTCAATCGCAGAATCGTCGCGGTCAGTGTCTGATGACGAATTTCCCCACGAATCACTCGCTCAATTGTGCAAGTGATTCTAATTCACTATCGCTGTTCTCTAGCTGGTCTAAAACTACTTTTGACCTAAAAGGGACGCTTTTTGGATGCCATGGACGTTCTCAAGTTTCCAGGCAAAAAGAACGATAAAAGTGCAGGCAAGGCACTGGACAAAGCACTCGGGACAAAATTTAGGTGAAACGGTTTGATACAGTAATGTAATCCTAACAGATTACAATGTATTATGTGTATGTCATGTTTTTACTTTTTTGAATTTCCCGCCGGTTTCGCCCCCTGCGTCGCGACGCTCGCAGGGAAGGGAACTCGGAAGACGGATGCCGACATCGGCCGGAAGACACAACGGGAGGACATCAGGGGAACGCAGGACAAGGTAAGATACACTACAGTGTAAACCCAAGTGTGGATAGGGGTCACCTCTTTTGGTACTGAAAATTAACCCCAAGTCACACTCGGGATTACTGCTAGGAAGGTTAAAGCCCTTTCTTCTAGGTTAAACCGTCTTTATAGATTAATGCAGGCCATAGATGGGGAGAAAAACGGCCGATTTTTCGTCCGAAAATAAAACCGGCCGATTATCTTATCGTTAGTGGACGATTTTGTCGGCCGTTTTTCGTGTATTTTGGACTTTCAGATTATCGGTGATGTTGGAAAATTTTCGAAAAACGCCCGACTTTATCCTCATTGATGGTCAAAAACGAACGATCGTTTTCCGAAAAAGGATCACAAAGGCCACAAAATGACATCATTTCCCGTTATAGGTTACTCATTAATCGGCCGATTTTCGTAATAATTGGTGGTCAGGTAAGTTTTTTAGACCGACCGATAGTTCGTTAATCGGCCGAAAATCTGCCGTTTTTCTCCCCATCTATGGCCTGCATTACTATCTTGTAGATAACCTGACTTGTTTGATTTATGCTGTGATATGGAAAAGATTTCATCCATCTGGCCACTTTAAACCACTGAAAGCTGATTGGCTGCCACAGCCTATATTTTATTAGGATGACTATGGTACAATTATGGAGTGACTTAATTTGTTGGATGGTATTTATTACCTGGTTGTTGGGGACATACATAATAGTCCCTCTTCTATATGGAGTGCACTTACCAGCAGATAATTACATAGTAAGTAAGGTTGAAAATAGAAGCTAGTCTGTTTAGCTCAGACAATAGAAAAGAAACCTCCATATATGCAATCCTTTACCCACAGTTGATCCAGAGCAAGGCAAAACCCCCACTAAAGAATTATCCAATTTGCTCCAATGGGGAAAAAATCTTTAATGATCCCCCATAAGGCAATCAGATATTCCCAGGATCAACTTCCCCTCTCGTTGTTACCTCTAAATATTAATATCTAGTTACCGTATTTTCCCTCCATAAGACGCACCTGACCATAAGATGCACCTAGATTTTAGAGGAGGAAAACAAGAAAAAAAATATTCTGAATCAATGGACTGCCAACATAGTAAAGGAAATGACCAGAGACTGCGGATATAGTACAGGAGATGACCAGAGACTGCGGACACAGGATAGGAGATGACCAGAGACTGCGGACACAGTATAGGCGATGACCAGAGACTGCGGACCTTTGGGGAGCAGG
The DNA here is from genome assembly GCF_062004578.1 of Staurois parvus. Taxonomy (NCBI): domain Eukaryota; kingdom Metazoa; phylum Chordata; class Amphibia; order Anura; family Ranidae; genus Staurois; species Staurois parvus. The sequence goes on along the minus strand of NW_028318609.1, from coordinate 1,679,314 downwards.
GGGGGCGAGTACCTGATAGTTATTCTCCCCATAGTCTTGTGGGACACGTGACAGGTCCCAGAAGACTATAGGTGGCTCACGCATGTGTAATGGCTACCTGGCTGTGAAGCCGCAAGCTGTCACAGCCAGGTGCCCACACTGAAGATGCCGGCGCCGGGGAGAGAGGACGGCCGGAGAAAGCAGGACACTGCTGGACCAAGGAACAGGTAGGAACGAGGAGCAGGTTCTTCTGGACAGCAAATAAATAATTTGCGCTAGTAAATGTGTATAAATATATAAATATATATAAAGAAATCATCAAATCATAAGTCCAGAAAAAAAAATTATATATATGCCAATACCACAAAAAAAATATAAAAAAACGTTTAAGTGCAAAAAACTTTTGTGCAAAAAAAGTGTCTAAATATGAAAAATTTCACCAAAAAACCTTGATAATATAATGGTAGATCATCCATAAATATATCTTCAGAAACGGAAACTCTGCAACACACCGATCCTCATCGATCGAAATAACAGGATGAAAAACTTTGTAGTTAATCGAAAATCCACTTCTCCAATAGATAAAGGACCACCTTCAAACGTATCCATGGGGGGAAATGCCAAGCACTCTAGAGAAACAGAAAGACTTCATGGTGCAATATTATAAAAACCAATTCCTTTATTAGGTACTCATTGCACTTACTCAAGAGGTGTCCCAGCCGACACCAGCATCAACAGCATAACAGCAATCACATAAACGAGCCTGGCTACTCAGCACATGCGCAGTAGCTGGCAGCCAAAAACGTAATGACGTCACATCAATCAAGCTCCGCCCTACGCGTTTCGTCATCGACGTCCTCACGGAGCGGATAGATGTGAGACGTCTCAACCTCCTTAAATATTCACTCACAGGAAACGAACAGCTGACATCAATGGGGAATCAAGCAAAGCAAGCCGCCCCACAGATGACAGGAGTCCACAAAGGATATAGAATGTATCCAATATATTTGCCATCACAAGCAAAAAAACTTTAAAACAAGAGAACAAAAATAAAATAAAAAGAAATTTAAATAAAACACTAATGATAAATAAATTAAATAAATAAATACATTAACGGGCCAGTACCCTCTAAGACTGTGTTTCAAAAAGGGAACTTAAAGGGCCAGTAACACTTTAAACACAAATAAAGGGGAACTCTAGTAATAATACAAAAATAATGCAGAAATTGTACAAAAAGCATACAATCTCCCATATATCATCTTTAAACAGTTGCCTATATAAAAATATACTTAAAATAACATAAAAATTAAAAATTAAAAATTTGTGAGAAAACAATTCAAATCTATATCGACATTTAACCCAAATGGTTGCAAGGAATTTAGTTCATAAATCCAAAACGTCTCTTTTTTGGAAATCTCACTAACCAAATCCGAGCCCCTCCAATGGGGTTTTACCATCTCGATCCCATAAAAGGTAAGTAAGCTCGGATCACAATTATGTACCAATTTGAAATGTTTGGATACACTATGTTTATCAAATCCTTTTACTATGTTTCTTATATGTTCGCCTATTCTTGTTTTTAAACATCTCCCAGTTCTCCCAATGTATCTCAAATGACATGGACATTCTAAAACATAAATCACATGTGTAGAATTGCATGTAATCAGGGATTTAATATCATATTCTTTTTTGGAAAATGAAGAGCAGAATGACTTTCTTTTTTTATTATTACCAACTTTTACAGTCCTACAAACTTTACACTTCCTACAAGGAAAAAAACCATTTAAATTTGGAAACAGATCGAACTTTTTTGGGGGTTCGATGACATTGCGAGCCAGTTTCATCCTAAGAGACTTATTTTTCTTATAAATGAATTTAGGAGTTTTAGATAAGAATTTATTTAGTATATCATCTTTTAACAAAATGGGCCAATATTTTTTAAAAATTCGTTCAATATTTTTGTATTGCATATTATAGTTAGTAATAAAGGGTACATTATTTTCAAATCCCAAATGAGCCTTTCTATTTCCAAGAAACGTCTCCCTATCTTTAATACCAATCGAATTTCTCTCTTTAATCAAAAAGGTCTTATCATACCCTTTCTCTATAAATCTTTCAATTAACACCTCAGATTGATCGAAAAAATCTTTGTTAGCGCTACAATTTCTTTTTAATCTGGTAAACTGACTTTTTGGAGTGCTATATAACCAATTTGGATGATGTCCACTAGAAATAGGTATATAGCTGTTTTTGTCCACTTCCTTGAAGTAAGTTTTGGTACAAATTTGGCCATTATCTTTATATAGGACCAGATCCAAAAAATTAATTTGCTCAAAATCACTAATAACAGTGAATCTCAATCCATAGCGGTTCATATTAATATATTCCATAAAGGAATCGAGCTTTTCTCTGGATCCATCCCATACCATTATAATGTCATCAATATACCTCTTGTATAGCGCCATCTCTGGCCATTTATTGAAAATACTTTCTTCCTCCCATTTATCCATTACCAGATTTGCCACACTGGGAGCATACTTAGCTCCCATGGCAACACCCTTACATTGCTGAAAAAAAGTGTTGTTGTACCAAAAGAAATTGTTATTCATCGCAAATTCAAGTAATTCAACAACAAATTTCCTCTGCGATCTTTTCAGGAGTGATTTATGTTTAAGGGCCCATTTTACCGCATTAATTCCATCATTTTGATCGATGTTAGTATATAAAGATTCTACATCTATAGTAACCAACATACAATTATCAACATTATGTAATTCTTTAAGAATGTTAATAAGATGTCCACCATCTCTCAGAAAAGCCCTATTTGTCATAACAATGTTTTTCAGAAAAATATCAACATATTCACCAACTCTTGCAAATAAAGAATTTATCCCACTCACAATGGGTCTCCCCGGTGGGTTCTCCTTATTTTTGTGTATTTTTGGTAAATAGTATATAGTAGGTATTTTCGGATGTTTAATCAATAAATATTTTGCTTCTTTTTCAGTTAATACCCCCAACTCTTTTCCTTTGTTAATAATACACTTAAGTAGTAATTTAAGTTTCTTAGTGGGATTTTTTTGCAAAATTTTATATGTATCTTCAGATTGTAATAATCTCTTCATTTCTTTTTCATAGTCATTCTTATTTAAAACAACAATACTTCCCCCTTTATCAGCACTTCTAATTACTATATTCTTTCTCTTTTCAAGATCCTCAATACCCAATTTTATATCTGGTGGAATACAGTACGAGTTTTTTTTAACATTAATACTCTTAATCTCATTTTCTACCATATTTTTAAATACCTCCAGAAAAGCATTACCAGAAATCTTAGGGTTAAATGTAGAAGCATTTTTTAAACCACTATTTTGAAAACCATGAGAAGATGAAGTAGGATTGTTTCCTTGAGATTTATTCAATTCAAAAAATTTTTTAATATTAAGTTTTCTCACAAATTTTTGCAAATCAATAAAAACATCGAATTTATTTAAATTCGTCCTAGGTATATATTTCAAACCAAGGTCCAAAACTTTAATTTCTCTTTCAGAAAAAGTAACATCACTCAAGTTATAAATTCCTGCCCCTATTATTCTCTTTTTCTCTTTTTGTCTCCTTCCTCCTCTTTTGCCTCTGTATTTCTTGTTCCCTCTTCTCTGCCATAATTCCCTTGTTCTCTCCAATCTTTCTCCTGTGGTCTGTAACCCCTTGGTGCCATATTCCACCCCCGGTGATGGTATGAAAAACCCCCCCTCGATGGAAAAAAATTTTGGTTTTGATAACCTCCTCTCCTATATCCATTACCCCTATATCCACCTTGACCTCTATAGTTGGAAAAACCTCTTGAAGGTCTACCACTATATTCATATTGATGAGGTGATTTATCATGAGCATTTTCAGGTGTTCTATTGCCAGAATTCTGAAATGTCACTTTTTGTTTAGGAGAAGATATAGTGGTTTGATTAACCGTTGGGGATTTTAAATTAGGTATAATAATTTTTTCAGGTGTAGAAAGTTGGGAGTCACACCCATCTGTAGTGATCTTATCTTGCCATTTATACACTCTATTATTCCTATAATCTTCAGTGTCTCTTTTATATTTTTTAACCTTTTTGTTTTTAGTATCCTTATCGACTTTAACAATATGATCCTGTAAATTCTTTGATCGATCTTTATAATCATTGGTATCTGCAAAAGGTAACATCACATCCTTCAACTCTTTAATTTTAAAGTCTACTTTCCTCAATTTAACCTGTCGCCTTTTTATAATTAATTCCAATAAACTGCTTTCACAATGGTTAAAAAACTGAAACCACTCATCTACTAATTCTCTATCATCCATCCCATCATTGGCAGGTATATCCCATCTCAACCTCCTGGGAGTAATTTTCTCTTTTAGATAGAGTTCCAAAGTATTCACATCCCACCATATTTTAATTTGCTTCTCCAAAAGATATTTTAAACTTTTGAAATTTTCTTCTAAATTCATACTATTTGAAATACCCATGGGATTGAAAACTTCACTAAGATCAACTTTTCTTTTTTCCATATATCCAAAAATATCCATGGCTGCCAATTATAAAATCCCTCTAAAAAGAGAAATTACTAAAAATAAGAAAAAATAAATAATAGCGCCTATGGTCAAAATTATATAACTTACTAATAGTGTACCAGCTGCAAAAAATCACCATATATAAAGTGTACCAATAAATAAATAATTTGCGCTAGTAAATGTGTATAAATATATAAATATATATAAAGAAATCATCAAATCATAAGTCCAGAAAAAAAAAATTATATATATGCCAATACCACAAAAAAATATAAAAAAACTTTTAAGTGCAAAAAACTCGTACTGTATTCCACCAGATATAAAATTGGGTATTGAGGATCTTGAAAAGAGAAAGAATATTGTAATTAGAAGTGCTGATAAAGGGGGAAGTATTGTTGTTTTAAATAAGAATGACTATGAAAAAGAAATGAAGAGATTATTACAATCTGAAGATACATATAAAATTTTGCAAAAAAATCCCACTAAGAAACTTAAATTACTACTTAAGTGTATTATTAACAAAGGAAAAGAGTTGGGGGTATTAACTGAAAAAGAAGCAAAATATTTATTGATTAAACATCCGAAAATACCTACTATATACTATTTACCAAAAATACACAAAAATAAGGAGAACCCACCGGGGAGACCCATTGTGAGTGGGATAAATTCTTTATTTGCAAGAGTTGGTGAATATGTTGATATTTTTCTGAAAAACATTGTTATGACAAATAGGGCTTTTCTGAGAGATGGTGGACATCTTATTAACATTCTTAAAGAATTACATAATGTTGATAATTGTATGTTGGTTACTATAGATGTAGAATCTTTATATACTAACATCGATCAAAATGATGGAATTAATGCGGTAAAATGGGCCCTTAAACATAAATCACTCCTGAAAAGATCGCAGAGGAAATTTGTTGTTGAATTACTTGAATTTGCGATGAATAACAATTTCTTTTGGTACAACAACACTTTTTTTCAGCAATGTAAGGGTGTTGCCATGGGAGCTAAGTATGCTCCCAGTGTGGCAAATCTGGTAATGGATAAATGGGAGGAAGAAAGTATTTTCAATAAATGGCCAGAGATGGCGCTATACAAGAGGTATATTGATGACATTATAATGGTATGGGATGGATCCAGAGAAAAGCTCGATTCCTTTATGGAATATATTAATATGAACCGCTATGGATTGAGATTCACTGTTATTAGTGATTTTGAGCAAATTAATTTTTTGGATCTGGTCCTATATAAAGATAATGGCCAAATTTGTACCAAAACTTACTTCAAGGAAGTGGACAAAAACAGCTATATACCTATTTCTAGTGGACATCATCCAAATTGGTTATATAGCACTCCAAAAAGTCAGTTTACCAGATTAAAAAGAAATTGTAGCGCTAACAAAGATTTTTTCGATCAATCTGAGGTGTTAATTGAAAGATTTATAGAGAAAGGGTATGATAAGACCTTTTTGATTAAAGAGAGAAATTCGATTGGTATTAAAGATAGGGAGACGTTTCTTGGAAATAGAAAGGCTCATTTGGGATTTGAAAATAATGTACCCTTTATTACTAACTATAATATGCAATACAAAAATATTGAACGAATTTTTAAAAAATATTGGCCCATTTTGTTAAAAGATGATATACTAAATAAATTCTTATCTAAAACTCCTAAATTCATTTATAAGAAAAATAAGTCTCTTAGGATGAAACTGGCTCGCAATGTCATCGAACCCCCAAAAAAGTTTGATCTGTTTCCAAATTTAAATGGTTTTTTTCCTTGTAGGAAGTGTAAAGTTTGTAGGACTGTAAAAGTTGGTAATAATAAAAAAAGAAAGTCATTCTGCTCTTCATTTTCCAAAAAAGAATATGATATTAAATCCCTGATTACATGCAATTCTACACATGTGATTTATGTTTTAGAATGTCCATGTCATTTGAGATACATTGGGAGAACTGGGAGATGTTTAAAAACAAGAATAGGCGAACATATAAGAAACATAGTAAAAGGATTTGATAAACATAGTGTATCCAAACATTGCAAATTGGTACATAATTGTGATCCGAGCTTACTTACCTTTTATGGGATCGAGATGGTAAAACCCCATTGGAGGGGCTCGGATTTGGTTAGTGAGATTTCCAAAAAAGAGACGTTTTGGATTTATGAACTAAATTCCTTGCAACCATTTGGGTTAAATGTCGATATAGATTTGAATTGTTTTCTCACAAATTTTTAATTTTTAATTTTTATGTTATTTTAAGTATATTTTTATATAGGCAACTGTTTAAAGATGATATATGGGAGATTGTATGCTTTTTGTACAATTTCTGCATTATTTTTGTATTATTACTAGAGTTCCCCTTTATTTGTGTTTAAAGTGTTACTGGCCCTTTAAGTTCACTTTTTGAAACACAGTCTTAGAGGGTACTGGCCCGTTAATGTATTTATTTATTTTATTTATTTATCATTAGTGTTTTATTTAAATTTCTTTTTATTTTATTTTTGTTCTCTTGTTTTAAAGTTTTTTTGCTTGTGATAGCAAATATATTGGATACATTCTATATCCTTTGTGGACTCCTGTCATCTGTGGGGCGGCTTGCTTTGCTTGATTCCCCATTGATGTCAGCTGTTCGTTTCCTGTGAGTGAATATTTAAGGAGGTTGAGACGTCTCACATCTATCCGCTCCGTGAGGACGTCGATGACGAAACGCGTAGGGCGGAGCTTGATTGATGTGACGTCATTACGTTTTTGGCTGCCAGCTACTGTGCATGTGCTGAGTAGCCAGGCTCGTTTATGTGATTGCTGTTATGCTGTTGATGCTGGTGTCGGCTGGGACACCTCTTGAGTAAGTGCAATGAGTACCTAATAAAGGAATTGGTTTTTATAATATTGCACCATGAAGTCTTTCTGTTTCTCTCGAGTGCTTGGCATTTCCCCCCATGGATACGTTTGAAGGTGGTCCTTTATCTATTGGAGAAGTGGATTTTCGATTAACTACAAAGTTTTTCATCCTGTTATTTCGATCGATGAGGATCGGTGTGTTGCAGAGTTTCCGTTTCTGAAGATATATTTATGGATGATCTGTCATTATATTATCAAGGTTTTTTGGTGAAATTTTTCATATTTAGACACTTTTTTTGCACAAAAGTTTTTTGCACTTAAAAGTTTTTTTTATATTTTTTTGTGGTATTGGCATATATATAATTTTTTTTTTTCTGGACTTATGATTTGATGATTTCTTTATATATATTTATATATTTATACACATTTACTAGCGCAAATTATTTATTTATTGGTACACTTTATATATGGTGATTTTTTGCAGCTGGTACACTATTAGTAAGTTATATAATTTTGACCATAGGCGCTATTATTTATTTTTTCTTATTCTTCTGGACAGTAGCCCGGCCCGGTATTCTAACACGGCAGTGGTGGGAATACCAGGCCGGTCGCTCCATATTGCTCCATATTTGCTCCATAAGGAGCACAGACATTTTCCCCCATTTTTTTGGGAGAAAAAAGTGTGTCTTATGGAGCGAAAAATACGGTATATTTTGTGCATTTAGGATTGTAAATTTTTTAAAACAATCTACTGGGCCAATCAGAACAGGTTTTTGACAGTTTATTTCAAATTTTTACAGCTCCTATGGTGAAGAAGCCTTTCCATACAGCATGTGAAAGTTAAATCTCTTTTCTTCCATAGAGCAATTCCTTGTCCTCTGTGATGACCTTAAAGTGAATAACTCAACACCAAGGGGGTTGATTTAGTAAAACTGGAGAGTTCAAAATCTGGTGCAGGCTCTGTATAGAAACCAATCAGCTTCTAGGTTTTAATGTCAAAACTTAATTGAAAAAGCTGAAGTCAGACGCTGATTGGCTGCCATACACAGCTGCACCAGATTGTGAGTGCTCCAGTTTTAGTAAATCAACCCCGAAGTTCACTATATGAACCATTTACTACATGTCTTTGTACATGTTGATCATATTCCCCCTTAATCTCCTTTTTCTTAAGAGAGAATACATTCAGTTCCTCTAATCTTTCCTCATAGCTGAGCTCCCCTATGCCTCTTATCAGTTTGGTTGCCCTTCTCTGCATTTGTTCCCATTCCCTGACATTCTTTTTGTGAATTGGTGCTCGAAACTGAACTGCATATTCCAGATGAGGTTTTACTAATGATTTGTACAGGGGTAAAATAATGTCTTTCTCTCTCTGGAGTCTATACCTCTTTTGATACAAGTAAGTATTTTGCTAGCTTTAGAAACTGCAGCTTGGCATGCATGGTTTTATTAAGTTTATTGTCGACTAGAACACCCAGATTGTTCTCCACCATTGACTCCCCCAGCTGTGCTCCTCCTAGTATGTATGTTGCCTGCATGTTTTTAACCTCCAAATGCAAAACCTTACATTTATCAAGTTTTAAACCTAATTTGCCACATAGTTGCCCAATTAAACAGTGCATTGAGGTTGGCTTGTAAGTTGAACACATCCTGTAAGGACGTTATTCCACTGCACAGCTTGGTGTCATCTTCAAAGACTGAAATAGTATTTATAATCCCAGACCCTATATTGTTTATAAATATATTAAAAAGTAAGGGTCCCAACACTGAACCTTGAGGTACACCACTGACAACCCTAGACCATTATGATGCTTGGGTCATTTCTAGTCTTTGCTTGGTTGACAATAAACTTGGTAAAGAAACTGAATGGTGGGAAGGATACACGATGATGTTTCTTGTGCCCAGAGCCTTGAGAAATCTACTTATCTTGCAGAATGTATGGAAGCTTTTCAATTATTGGTTTAGTCCCATGTGATGTCCTGGTAAATGGCTTTCAGCTTTGGTTGCATTGACCTCCCGCAACATGTCACCAAGTTCTCTTAACTTTAGGTTGTCTTTGTTAGAGATTGAAGGGAAAACTTCCATTTTCTTCAAAAGAGCGTTCTCAATAGTTTCAGGGCTGCCATAACAATCTAACAATCTCTGCCATACTATTTTAACCCCAGCAGCAAGATCATGATTGTGTACAGACCTGATTCTCCTGGCCTGTCGAGATGACTGGCTCAAGCCACTTTCTTAGAAGATCTAACTCCTTTCTAGCTGTAAGATCGAGATCTCTGAGGATGCCTTGGAAAGAAATCGTTCATGCCCAATAATTCTAAGGGCAATCATCAAATGTTAGTAGTCCAGTGCTCACTAATTCTCGCTGAATTAGGTGCTTTGCTAGATCAGTTGTCCCTAAGGATCCTAACGGCCATTTCCAAAGGAGGATACATGATAACCCATGTTGCATGATGGATGCTGAGGGTTAACATCTTTGCATTCTTGAATGTGCACCCTTGATGTATCAAAGGGAGAATGGAGAAGACCTTCATTGGTGTTCTTCAGGAAGCTAAAATGGCTGCAGTGGTAGATGGCAAATCTTTATTTTCAACAAGCACGAGACACTCCCCTGTTCTTTATTGACAAAGTACAAAAGAGTGCAATTGCAGTGAATGCCCAATAGATATCTTCCTACTCAAGACAATGGTGTGAATACAGAACACTGGTCATGAGTTCACTTTAAAGTGTCTTCCCCTTTAAAGACAGTGGACACTTCCCTCTCCTGTGCTGTTGAATGTTGCTCCATTAAGAGAAATTGTCCCTGAAACTATTACTTTTGAGAGTAAAATTTTTCTGGTCTCCCACTGCACTCATTGGTTCCTCTCTCTGACCTCTACATCAGTACAGAACACAATGACAAAAGTCAACAGTGGGTACCAATGAGCACAACAGGGGCCAGGAAAACACTACTAAGTAAACTAAGTATAATTTTTTTGAAGAGACTTCAAGGAGATTTCTCATCAGTGAAGTGCTATTTGGTGGTACACACAGCAGGAACTCTATCCACTATCTTCCTTTGCAGGCAGAACTTTAACTTACAATTTCAGTTTAGCAATAATTTTTCTTTTTGCCCCATTATTTCTAAACCTTTTATAAGATTTACTGTTAATATATAACATCAAGCTGTTATGGTGAGTGATAACATGGGCTCAACACCTTCTGAGAGATCAGAGTACAGTGCAATATCTTCTTAGAGCCGGAAAATCACACATCTTTTTTTATCATTACAGCCTGCCCACAATAAAAAGTATCAGGAGACCATTCAAACAATCTAAATGAAAATAAAAATAAATTAATATAGAAACACTGGAGGGAAGTAGTTGCAAATAATTTTACTGTGTGTGTATGTGAATGTACAATATATATACACTATACTGCCAAACGTATTGGGACCGTAGTAGAAAATAAAAACAGAGCGCACCAACCTTCCGCATTACCTTAGTAAACGATTAGTTAATTTATTGATTTAGGAGATATACTCACAAAAGGAGCACTATAACAGGCATATATAATCCAAAAACAAATCATACGATAAGGAGACACGTGCGAATGCCATAGGAAGGGGAGACTCTGACGCGTTTCAAAGGGGGGTGCCTTCTTCATCAGACTGAGACTTCTAACCAGACTGAGAACACACTCCTCTATATATAGTCAGTATCTATGTGCGGCTCACAAACGGGTGGGAAAAACACATCCTAAGAGATGGGGCCAATGTGTCACAACAAAGATATAAATATATATGCAAAAAAAATAGAAATGTATGTAGACATCATATTAGAATAAAAATAAATAGACACAATTGTAGATATATGACTACCAATAAAAACATGCTAAAAAGATGACAAAATTATGCACATATACTTGATACTAAAATTCATTCAAAAGTGACTATAATTATATGTACATCCTAAATAAAAAGGAGTATATGAAAGGTGAACATCCAAAAGCCATGCCCAGTCCATAGGTACCATAAAAATTCAAATTCAATTTGATTATTGCAAAGGTAATAAATGACCTGAACAAAATATATTATTACTACCTTAAAGTTGTAGAAAGAGTCACAGGATCACTTGTATAGTGGTTAATTTTGATTTCTATTAAAACCATGTAGAAAAGACTTTTAAAAGCTCTCAGCAATGACATTTTGAAGTTTTCTACTATTTTAGATCGGGCAGCTAGTAACTGGAAGCCATTCTGGCAAAGTGTGTTGTTCCATGTGTCACATTTGCAAAATGGCTTTGGAGAGAGGAATTTAAACTGCAGAGTTTGGTCAGATGGCGGTGGAACACACGCCGGCATCTGAGACCCTTCTGCGCATGCGCAATGCGTTCCAGCCGCCATTTTGACAGAGATCGTAACAAGAGGAACGGACCATTTCCGCGTATGCGTACTACCCTCTAGGCACTGTTCAACACCGCTCGTGTGAGAGTCAGAGGGGAGAGAAGAAGCCACGGCTGTGCACAGCCTCAGGCTATTAAGAGCCGACTCACACGGGAGCGGGGAACGCAGAGACATGGGTCTCTGTTCAATCCCCTAAATGAGGGGGGAAGGAAAGAAAAAATAGTAATACTAATACTAAAATGGAATTAAGGTCTCTAGCCTATATTAAATCGAAAGTGGTAATAATGGGCAAACCGAGTATAGAGAGGGGACATTGTGATTAATCAATAACACTGTTCAAAAGGTAAAAAGTTTTGGGCATAAAATTAGCTAATCTTACATAATTTTGGGGTGCTGAAAACGAAAATGACCCTAAAAAATGTTGATTGGCTCTAGTTTCCATGATATATTCACCCATCTAATGACGTAAGCCATTCAAAATTATGATACAACTTCAGCTGCATATTGCGCAATTGATACTGGTGACCAATAGAAAATTGCATGTATACTGAGATGATGCAATATTAGCCTTTAATTGCATCACTTCACTGCATAAAAGCTGCAGTATCTGTAGCTGATTGTAGTTCGACAGCGTCTTTACATTTCATTTTATGCTTATATAGGCTACTCAGTAATGCCTCGAACTTGTGTGAATAAAGCAGATAATTTCTGCTATATCTGCGGTGAAATAACTTTTATCTCACAAAAAAGGAGGATAACAGGAATGATTAAGAAAGCCTACAACTTGTATTTTGGCTGCAAGATAGGACACCAGGACAAGAGCTGGGCACCACATATATGCTGCAATTCTTGTGGGACGGCACTGGAGCAATGGTTGAATGGAAAAAAGGCATCTATGCCTTTCGCTGTGCCAATGATTTGGAGAGAGCCAACAGTTCATGTTAGTAATTGTTACTTTTGTATGGTGCCTCCAATTGTAAAAGGGCTAAATAAGAAGAAAAAGTTATCTGTGCACTATCCAAATATTCCATCGGCAATACGTCCAGTTCCTCATGGAGAGGGGCTACCAATTCCTAAAGCACCAGAATCCTTCGTGGTTGAGTCAAGTGAGGAAGAACCTGAAGCGTGTAGTCACGTGCAGTTGTAAGAGATAGCCCTTTCTTCGAATACAAGAGAAAAGCCAAGAGAAGCAAAACCGACACAAACTGAAGACAAAACTAGTGAGAATCCTAAGTATTAAAATGATTCAACTTAGCTTATGGCTATAATTTTTCTTGGTAATCCTATGCAATATATTATGCCATTTAGGCTTTGTTATGTAGTCAATATCACTTGCTTTATATTTGTGGAAAGACATCTATCTATATAATTATTGTGCATTATGTAGTCATTACGCCTATAGTAGAAAACTTTCCGTTTACAGAAAAACTAGAGCCAATTGACAAATTTCATTGTTATATTTGAACTCAGAATGTGAAATTCATTAAGAAATGGATCCTTTTGTTTCCAAAACTGGCAAAAAATAAAAATTTGTTGAACAGTGTAATGAGTGCTGGCTGTACATTAATAAATAAATTAATTAATTTATAAATACATAATTAGTGGCTGAAGAACCAGTACATTCTGAGTCTATCACAACTGCCAGAAACAGAGATAAATGAATAAAATAAAATAAATAAAAAATAAGAATCAGAGAACTACTACAGATATTGAAAATATAAAGGATACTTAAAATGATGGACAACATAGAACTGAGTATAAAAATTAAGTATCTAGAAATTAGGTGATAAAATAGCATAAGGAGTCCTTCCTGTATACAGTACCTGAAATGATAAATAAAAATTCTCAAAGACTATACCAAGGTGTGTGTTTCTAGATCATCATTCAAACCCCTAGGGGATAAAGTGTCTAATATAAAAATCCAACAGCTCTCTCTCTCATGTAGACTCTTTGGTGTTTCCTGCCATTATCCAGATCTTTCGGTATGGCCTCTACACCAAAGACTCTGATTCCACAGTAGTTACCCTGGTGGACTTCTTTAAAGTGACGAGGGACTGAATATTCATCTTTTCAATTCTTAATCTTATTTTTGTGCTCGCTGATTCGAACTCTCAGGGGACGAGAAGTGCAGCCTATATAGAGTAAGACCATACACAACGAATGACGTTCCACAGTTGATAAACTGTTTAATGGCATATTTCTTGCCATCAGACCCGGTAATGTCATGCTTGTGATGCCAGGTGAACTCGCAAGTGCCACAGTTGGGAACGCCACATTTATAGTTGCCTTTTTGATCAAATAAGCCAGACTATGCACCTGAAACTGATTTTGGGAGGCTTATGGACTTTCAAAGCCTACTAGGGGCTAGAATACTTCTAAGGTCTATGGGTTTCCTAAAGATCAAACAAGGTTTCTCTGGGAGCGAGTCGCCCAGGGTGGGATTATTCTTAAGGATGTGCCAATTTTTCAAAAGGATCTGTTTGATGGCCCAAGATCAGTTATTCGATATAGAACAGAACCGTATTTCCCTTAAACCACCATTACTGTCGTGACTCAGGAATTTTGAACAGGTGGTCTGGTTTGTAGAATAGTTATTGTACATACGTAAATATTTATTGAATGCTGTCTCGATGTGCGTGTTGTCATAGCCCGTCTCTTTAAATTTATTTTTAAGAATTGAACTTTGTTCAATGTATTCCTGTTTTAAAGTGCATGTGCGTCTTAACCGGCAGAATTGCCCATATGGGACATTCCTAATCCACTGTGGGTGATAATTACTTCTTGCATGTAAGTAAGAGTTCCCAGCTGTGGGTTTAAAGTGCGTTTTTAGAACAGACATGTCCACTGTTATCTTGGTTTAGTTTGAGATCTAGGAATACTAGCTGGTTTACAGTACATCTATCACATGGGTGAAAGAAATTGTGTTCGGCTAATTGTCACAATGATTCAGAAACCCTTGTAACTGAAGATCAGTGCCATTCCAAATAATTATAATGTCATCTATCTACCGAGCATATACCGAGCATATAAAATGAGATTTTCGCTATAGGGATTGTTAACCCAGATATAGTAGTTTTGCCAATAGCCCATAAATAAGTTCGCATAGCTGGGAGAAAATATGGCTCCCATAGCTGTGCCTTGGATTTGTCTATAATGGGTGTCAGAAATAAGGAGCGATTGTGTTATAAGGCAAATTCTATACAGGTAAAGAGAAATTGGGCTTGTGTGTAATGGAATGGTAAATCCTTGGCTAGAAAATACTGTATTGCTCTAAGGCCATAGTCATGCTTTATGGAAGTGTAGAGTGACACTAGATCCAAAGATCTATATCCCTGTTGCCACGTGTACTCAGATAGTATCTCAAGTATGTGGTTGGAGTCTTTAACATAAGATGAAAGATTAACCACGATCTCTTTCAGGAAATAATCAGTATAGCAGCTGAGATTGCTCGTAATACTAGCAATACCAGTTTCTTTATCTTTGTGGAATTTTAGGATGTGGTAGAAAAAGGGGGTAGCTAGATATTTAATAGATAGGAAGAGGAATTCATCTTTGTTAAATGTTTTCTAGCAGTATTTTAAGTTCTTCTTGATATTGTACTATATGATCCATAGGAAGGATTTCATACATATCCTGATCATTAAGTCTCAATGCTTCAGTAACATAGGCCTCATGGTCTTGGATAACTAAACCACCACCTTTATCTGCTTTTCTGATAACTATGTCTTTTTAATCTTTAAGCAACTTCAGAGGGTCAGACAGGGGGTCCTGTAGTGTATAAACATTTTGTTTCAATTCATTTGTATTACATATTTTCCTGAATTCTTTTAAAACCGTCTAATAAAATGTAGGAATAAAATGACCTTTAATCCAGAGTGGGTAAAAGGTAGACTTGGGCTTGAAACTAGTATGTAAGACCTCCATTTGAGACGCCTTAATTGTCTCAGTTGGGATAAGATTCTCAGAATCATTATCAATCGATGCACCTTCTGTATATGAAATTTCCAATATCGATGTTTCTAGTGGGTCGCTCAGTGAAGATATGGAGGGAAGATTAAGGTTAGCATCAATATCACTGATGTTTTTTTTTTTAATAAACCGTATCTCTTGACCGTTAGGTTTCGAACAAATTTATTCAAATCAGTAAGTAGTTCGAAACAAGTTAGGAGGATTAGGAGGTGCAAAGTTGAGTCCCTTTTTAAGGAGTTCTAACTCCTTATCTGAAAATGTAGAACGTGACAAATTATAGATCTAATGGTGGACAAAGAGGACGTCATGGTATTTTCCTTCCTCTTTTGATATCTCTTGCCCCCTCTCCTTCCTCTTCTCGTACACTTAATCTCTTTCTTTTGTTGGCTGGCGGATGAGGGTGTTTTGCCTACTGGGGCTACTGATGATGGATTGTTCGCAGCCCTCTCCTTTAACCACTAGCCTACATTGCACTTATACCCCTTCCTGCCCAGGCCAATTTCCAGCTTTCAGCGCTGTCACACTTTGAATGACAATTGCGCGGACATGCAACACTGTACCTATATGAAATTTGTATCATTTTTTTGAGACAGATAGAGCTTTCTTTTGGTGGTATTTAATCACCTCTGGGATTTTTATTTTTTCTTAAACAAACCAAAAACCAAACCAAAAACCAAAAAGGGGGTAGCTAGATATTTAATAGATAGGAAGAGGAATTCATCTTTGTTAAATGTTTTCTAGCAGTATTTTAAGTTCTTCTTGATATTGTACTATATGATCCATAGGAAGGATTTCATACATATCCCGATCATTAAGAAAATGAAAATTTGAAATTTGAAAATTTTGAAAAAAAAATGTTTTTTTCTTAGTCTTTGTTATACAATTTTGTAAATAAGTGATTTTCTCCTTCACTGATGTGCGCTAATGAGGCTGCAGTGATGGGCACTGATAGGAGGCACTGATGAGGAGGCACTGGTAGGTTGCACTGATGGGCATTGACAGGCATCACTGATGGGCACTGAAAAGCAGCACTGATACATAGCACTGATACATGGCACTGACTGGCACTGATAGGTGGCACTGATTGGCAGCACTGATAGGTGGCACTGAAAGGCAGCTCAGATGGGCACTGGTATGTGGTATTGATGTGCACTGGTAGGCACTGATATGTGGCATTGATGTGGCACTGATGGGCACTGGCACGTGGCACTGATGGGCACTGATGGACACTTACAGGTGGCACTTCTGGGGCCACACTGATGATCAGTGTACATGTCTCCTCCGCGGAAAGCCGATTACCGGCTCTCCTCTCCTCTCAGGCTGTCAGCGTGACAGCTCGAGAGGAGAGAAATGCCGATAACCGGCAATTCCGTGTTTACATGTGTTCAGCTGTGATTGGACATAGCTGATCACATGACCGAGCAGACATCTTCGGCTCTTTCCGTGATCCGCTGTGTCCGAGAGACCGGCGATCGCTTCGCTGCGCGCTCCCTGAGCCACGCATGCGCGGTGAGAATGGAAGGACTTCATATGACGTCCTATCAGAACGAGAGAACCACCTTGCACCAGTCATTGTACTATATGGTGGGCGGAAGGTGGTTAAAAAATTATTTCTACTTTTATTTTCAGTGTTGCAGGAACTGTCCTGACTCTTGATGTCTATGGCAGTGATGGAGACAAACTCAGTGGAGTCTGTGATAGTAGGGAGTACAGTATTTTTAGGAAAACCCTGACTGATTTCAGCAGTTTTGTATTTATATGGAGAGTGATTTTTAGATATTCCGTCTTTGTGGAATAAAGACCCTCTATTGCTGTTATCTTTATGGTAGTAAAGCTACACTTCCATAAAGCATGAATATGGCCTTAGAGCAATACAGTATTTTCTAGCCAAGGATTTACCTTTCCATTGCACACAAGCCCAATTTCTCTTTACCTGTATAGAATTTGCCTTAAAACACAATCACTATTCATTTCTGGACACCCATTATAGACAAATCCAAGGCACAGCTATGGGAGCGAAATCTGAGTTAACAATCCCTATAGTGAAATCTCATTTTATATGCTCGGTATATAGATGACATTATAATTATTTGGAATGGCACTGATCTTCAGTTACAAGGGTTTCTGAATCATTGTGACAATAACCCGTATGCAATTTCTTTCACCCATGTGATAGATGAAAACCAACTAGTATTCCTAGATCTCAAATTAAACCAAGATAACAGTGGACATGTCTGCTCCAAAACTTTAAACCCACAGCTGGGAACTCTTACTTACATGCAAGAAGTAATTATCACCCACAGTGAATTTGGAATGTCCCATATGGGACGCACATGCACTTTAAAACAGGACTACATTGAACAAAGTTCAATTCTTAAAAATAAATTTAAGGAGAAGGGCTATGACAACACGCACATCGAGACAGCATTCAATAAATATTTACGTATGTATGATAACTATTCTACAAAGCAGACCACCTGTTCAGAATCCCTGAGCCACAAAAGTAATGGTGGTTTCATGGAAATACGGTTCTGTTCTAGATTTAATAACAGATCTTGGGCCATCAAACAGATCCTTTCCAAAAATTGGCACATCCTTAAGAATGATCCCACCATGGGCGACTCGCTCCCAGAGAAACCTTGTTTGATCTTTAGGAAACCCAGAGACCTTAGAAGTATTCTAGCCCTTGTTAGGCTTCGGAAGTCCATACGCCTCCCAAAATTGGTTTCAGATACATAGTCTGGCTTCTTTGATCAAAAAGGCAACTATAAATGTGGCGTTCCCAACTGTGGCACTTGAGAGTTCATCTGGCATCACAAGCGTGACATTACCGGGTCTGATGGCAAGAAATATGCCATTAAACAGTTTATCAACTGTGGAACGTCATTCGTTGTGTATGGTCTTATGTGCCCATGTGGCTTACTCTAAATAGGCCGCACTTCTCGCCCCCTGAGAGTTCGTATCAGCGAGCATAAAAGTAATATTAAGAATTGCTAAGATAAATATTCACTCCCTCGTCACTTTAAAGAAGTCCACCAGGTTAACTACTGTGGAATCAGTCTTTGGTGTAGAGACCATAGCGAAAGATCTGGATAATGGCAGGAAACACCAAAAAGTCTACAGGACAGAGAGCTTTTGGATTTTTACATTAGACACTTTATCCCCTAGGGGTTTGAATGATGATCTAGAAACACACACCTTGGTATAGTCTTTATGAGAATTTTTATTTAGCATTTCACATATTGTATACAGGAAGGACTCCTTATGCTATTTTATCACCTAATTTTTAGATACTTCATTTTTATACTCAGTTCTATATTGTCCATCATTTTAAGTATCTTTTATATTTTCAATATCTGTAGTAATTCTCTGATTCTTATTTTTTATTTTTATTGTATTTAATTCACTTATCTCTGTTTCTGTTTCAGAATGTACTGGTTCTTCAGCCACTTATGTATTTATTAATTAATTTATTTATTAATTTACAGCCAGCACTCATTATTGATCACAAATTATGTCCCCTCTCTTCCCTTGGTTTGCCGATTATTACCACTTTTTATTCAATATAGGCTAGAGACCTTAACTCCATTTTAGTATTACTATTTTTTCTTTCCTTCCCCCCTCATTTAGGGGATCTAACAGAGACCCATGTCTCTGTGTTCCCCGATCCTATGTGAGTCGGCTCCTAATAGCCTGAGGCTGTGCGCAGCCGCGGCTTCTTCTTTCCCCTCTGACTCTCACACGAGTGGCATTGAACAGTGCACGGAGGGTAGTGCACATGCACGAAAATGGGCCGTTCCTCTTGTTACGATCTTTGTCAAAATGGAATGCAACGCGCATGTGCAGAAGGGTCTCAGATGCCGGCATGCGTTCCACCGCCATCTGACCTAACTCTGCAGTTTAAATTCCTCTCTGCACTGCCATTTTGCAAATGTGACACACTTTGCCAGAATGGCTTCCAGTTACTAGCTGACCAATCTAAAATAGAAAACTTCACAATGTCATTGCTGATAGCTTTTCAAAGTCCTTTCTACATGGTTTTAATAGAAATCAATATAAACCACTATACAAGTGATCCCATGACTCTTTTTACAACTTTAAGGTAATAATAATATAATATTTTATTCAGGGCATTTATTACCTTTGCTATAATCAATTTGAATTTGAATTTTTATGGCACCTATATACTAGGCATGACTTTTGGATGTTCACCTTTCATATACTCCTTTTTATTTAGTATTTACATATAATTATAGTCACTTTTGAATTCATTTTAGTATCGAGTATACGTACATAATTTTGTCATCTTTTTAGCATGTTTTTATTGGTAGTCATATCTACAATTGCATCTATTTATTGTTATTCTAATTTCATGTCTACATACATTTCTATGTTTTTTGCATATATGTTTATATTTATATCTTTCTTGTGACACATTGGCCCCACCTCTTAGGATGTGTTTGTCCCACCCATTTGGAAGGCTCACACATAGGTACTGACTATATATAGAGGAGGGTGTTCTCAGTCTGGTTAGCTCTGATGAATAAGGGACCCCCCTTTGAAACGTGTCAGAGTCACTCTGAGAGTATCCCCTTCTGATGGGATTCGCACGTGTCTCCTTATCATATGATTCATTTTTGGATTACATATGCCTGTTATATAGCTACTTTTGTGAGTATATCTCCTAAATCAATAATATTAACTAATTGTTTACAAAGGTAAGGTTGGTGCGCTCTGTTTTTGTTCTCTACTAGTTTGTATCGCGCTTCCCCAGCTTCGTGTTGGAGCTGCACAAACTTTGATCCGTCTTGGACGAACTTCCATATACTCTAGTATTATTGGTCCTTCGACCCTCTACTGATCTGGGTCCCTGAGCGCAGGAGGTGTTGCATCAGTGTCTAAAAGTATTGGGACGCCTGCCTTTACACGCACATTAACTTTAATGGCATCCCAGTCTTAGTCCATAGGGTTGAATATTGAGTTGGCCCACCCTTTGCAGCTATAACAGCTTCAACTCTTCTGGGAAGGTTGTCCACAAGGTTTAGGAATGTGTCTATGAGAGTTTTTGACCATTCTAGTTGATGCTTGGAATAAACTTCCAACAGAGGTGAGCCAGTCAACAGTAAATAACTTCAAACATGCTTGGGAGAAGCATAGATCTAAACTCAGATAAAAAAGTTAACAAAACAAAACCCAATAAACTAGGTAGACTCGATGGACCACTTGGGCTTTTGCTGCCATCACTTTTCTATGCTTCATTCTCCCAGAAATGCATTTGTGACGTCAGGCACTGATATCAGACTCTAATTCATCCCAAAGGTGTTCTGTCAGGTTGAGGACAGGACTCTGTCCAGGCCAGTCAAATTCTTCCACCCCAAACTCGCTTATCCATGTCTTTATGGACCTTGTTTGTGCACTGGTGCGCAGTCATATTGGAACAGGAAGGGACCATCCCCAAACTGTTCCCACAAAGTTGGGAGCATGAAATTGTCCAAAATGTCTTGGTATGCTGATGCCTTAAGAGTTCCCTACACTGGAACTAAGGGGCCAAACCCAACCCGTGAAAAACAAACCCACATCATAATCTTTCCACCAAACATTACTTGTCACAATGCAGTCAGTAAAGTACCGTTCTCCTGGCAACTGCCAGCTATGTTCATCAGATTGCCAGACAGAGAAGCCTGATTCGTCACTCCAGGGGACATGTCTCCACTGCTCTAGAGTCCAGTGGAGGCGTGCTTTACACCACTGCATCCGATGCCTTGCATTGCACTTGGTGATGTAAGGCTTGGATGCAGCTGCTCAGCCATGGAAACCCATTCCATGAAACTCTCTATGCACTGTTATTGTGCTAATCTGAAGGCCACACAAAGCTTGGATGTCTTAAGCTATTGACTCTGCAGACAACTGGCAACTTTTATACACTGTGCGCTTCAGCATGCGCTGACCCCGCTCTGTCATTTTATGTGGCCTTCCTCTTCATGAGTTGCTGTTGTTCCCAGTTGCTTCCACTTTCTTAAAATACCACTAACAGTTGAGTGGAATATTTAGTAGCAAGGAATTTTACAGGTGGACTTATTGCAACCTATCACGGTACCACGCTTGAATTCACTGAGCTCCTGAGAGCGACCCATTCCTTCACAAATGTTTGTAGAAGCAGTCTGCATGCCTCGGTGCTTGATTTTATACAGCTGTGGCCATGGAGGGGATTGGAACACCTGATTACAATAATATAGAGGAGTGTCCCAATACTTTTGGCAATATAGTGTATATGTAAAGTGGTGTGTATAAGCACCTCTAATAAAAATACTGTATAAATATACTATATATGAATAACTTTTTGCTACATTAACCTTATTTTATTTCTGTAGGATTGCAACATGCCTTTGTTATCTTATTAATGTAAGTTTTGCAATCACTATAACCATTATCCATTACCTTTGTCACCGTCGCAACAACTTCAGATGATATTAAAAAAGGTGTGTCGTAGCATACTTATTTAAAGCTGAAGTGTAGCTAAAACAAAATGTCTTTTCTCTACAGCTTTCTTTACATTACTTACCTGTAATGAAGTATGTCCCATGTTGTGCACGCTGCAGGTTTCTGCATATATCTTCACAGCAGAGCTGCCCTGTCCTTTTCCAGCTGCTGGATTTCTGGTACCACGGAGGTTAACTGCTTCAGGTCTCTGGGCTCAGCTACACTAAAGATGTGTGTCTCCCAGGAAAAAAAACAGTGTTATTAGATTCCAGGACACACTATAACAATATTATGTATCAAAAATTCCATTCCCAAAGCTCATAGAAAAGTTAATGCAAAGTCCCAAAAAAATGTGTGTGTGACATCATTTCCAGTTGCCAAGCTGCTGCTCCCTGATACAGTGTTTCGTCTACTGACTTTTTTTAAGTGCTAAGCCACATGGCACAGTCAAGGGCGGACTGAAAACTCATGGGGCCCCCGGGCAATAGGGAATCATGTGACCCCTGTGTCCTTACCCAAACTCAAAAAAAGCCTATGAAAAAGGTCCCAGGGGCATCTCATGGGGCCCCCTACGGACCCCGGGCCCTCGGGCAGGGCCCGAGTTTCCAAATGGTCAGTCCGCCCCTTGGCACAGCAACAATTACATATAGTTACACAGTTAGTGTGGCTGAAAAAAGACACAGGTCCATCTAGTTCAACGATAAAAGAACAGATCAACAGACCCCCCCGGAAAGGTTAACCTGTAAGCACCGTCAACAATACAGTGCATAGCAGTGAACCATCCCACATGGAAGAAAAATATATTTTAAATATATTTTTAAAATATTCTTCCCAAATATATTGACATATATTTGAAATACTAAAATTTTGTCCGTATTCAATATATTTCAAATAAGGCAGTTGCCTAGGGCAGCATTTTTCAGGGGGCAGCACCTCCCCTGGAAGAAGGGACAATTTCGGCATGGGGACCAGGTGGGAGTTGAGAGAGGCTGCGGACTACTTGATGGTGTATGCAGAGCCCGACTCTTGTTTCCAGGGATGTCCAGAGCTGTAAAGGTGAGTGACTTTCTCTCCAGGTGTGGGGGGGGGGGGGTAGGGGTGTTATTGGTCAGTGTCAGGGGGGGGGGATTTTTTATGTTGCCTAGGGCAGCACAAAACCTAAATACACCACTGTTGGGAAGTTGGGAGGGAAGAAATCGCCAACCAGGTGTCCGGGTTTTCTAGTCAACCATCAGGGTGTGGGCCCCAGCTGCACACAGCCCTTATAATGTTGGTCAGCTGAGAGTTGCAGGGGGAGTGGAGGGCACTTGGAGCAGTGACTGCCATTGAGAGAGTCTCTGGATGACTTATACCCCCTTCTTTACCAGGCCAATTTTCAGCTTTCAGCGCTGTTGCACTTTGAATGATAATTGTGCGGTCATGCAAGATCGCACCCATATGAAATTTTTATCATTTTATTCTCACAAATAGAGCTTTCTTTTGGTGGTATTTCATTGCCACTGGGCACTTTACTTTTTGCGCTATAAACAAAAATTGCAAAAAATTTGAAAAAAAAAAGTTTCTTTGTTTCTATTATAAAATTTTTGAAACAGGTAATTTTTCTCCTTCACTGATGTGCGTTGATGAGGCAGCACTGATGGGCACTGATAGGCAGCACTGAAGGGCACTGATAGGCGGCACTGATAGGCAGCACTAATGAGGTGGCACAACTACTGTAGGTGGCACTGATAGGCCGCACTGATGATGGTTACTGATAGACAGCAGTGACTGGCATCACTGCTGGGCACTGACTGGCATCAGTGCTGGGCACTGGCTGGCAGCACTGCTAGGCATTGACTGGTGCAACTGCTGGGCACTGACTGGCAAAACTGCTGGGCACTGACTGGAAAAACTGCTGGGATGCACTGCTGTGCATAGGTGGGTGGCACTGCTGGGCACAGGTGGGTGGCACTTCTGGGCACAGGTGTGTGGCACTAGTGGGCACTGCTGGACACAGGTGGGTTGCACTGGTGGGTGGCACTTCTGGGCACCGTTATGTGGCACTAGTGGGCACTGCTGGGCACAGGTGAGCGGCACTGGTGGGTGGCACTGCTGGACACCGATCATCAGGGCACTGATCCTCAGTGCCCTGATGATCGGGGCCGATCCCTGCTCTGACAACTGCCGGTTCTCGGCAGTACTTTCCTCGCGCTCTGACAGCGCAAGGAAAGTGCAGCCGAGAACCGGCAATTGCATTTCCCGGTGATCAGCGTGTCATTTGACATGGCTGATCACGTGGTAAAAGGCCGCTGTGATTGGCCTTTTACCACATCACGTGATCAGCTGTGTACTGGACGACCGCAGTGTAGCCGTCATTCGGCTATCTGTGGTTGGCAAGTAGTTAAGGAACTCAAGGCTATGTGCTTTCAAGAAGTCCAAGGCTGCATGCAAGGAATAGCCAGTGGTCTGATAATATTGATGGGACCCTGGGCAGACATTTTCTTGCCCCCCCCATGAAATTTTGCTCTCCACCTGCTCTGAGACATACAATAAATAGCAGCTAAACTCAAAATCAGCTTACCCAAGCAGATCAGGCAGCAATTACTGGCTGGAGGTTACAGCATATCATTACCACTCACTGAATGGTTGATAGAGGTTACAGCAAACATTAGGGCTCTCTGACTAGTTGCTAGAGGTTACTGCACATCCTTACTGCTCACTGATTGGTTGCTAGAGGTTACTGCACATTATTACCGCTCACTAATTGGTTGTTAGAGGTTATTGCACATCAATACAACTAACTCATTGATTGCTAGAGGTTACTGCACATCCTTACCACTCACTGATTACTAGAGGTTACAGCACTGAGTTATGTCTCATTGATTGGTTGCTGAAGTTTACAGCACACCATCTCCTCACTGCCTGCACACCATGGACTGAAAAGGTTAAGGGACCCACCAACAGTCAAAAAACTCAGAGGACTCCTGGGATTATGGATAGTGCTGGTGGGAAGGTTGATGGGATCAATGGCAGTGGTGGGGAGCATGGGATAAGTGTACCGGGGTGGGCTCCCCAGGATACAGTGAAGTCACGAACAAGGAAAGCAACCCCAACACCAGTTTTTGCCACAACAGAATTTTGCTTAGATGTGGCAAATAAACACAACCACAAATGCTGAAAACATACAATAAATTTACATACACCCAGCCCAAAGGCTGAGACTCTTGTGCTGCGCAGCATGGCGCCTCCTGATGGATGAAGGTAGAAGGTGTAGTAATTTACCTACTGGCGGGCACAACTAAGCTGCCACATCTTACCCGTTATTACCCTAAAAGAGCAGGAATCGGTGTATGGTATGGGCTAGCCTGCGATGAAGCACAACAGCTTACAATCTTACACAAATCTACAGTATTCCCCCTCCCATAACTGGTCCTGCAGCACTTGCCTGAGTATTCCTTCTGAGCAAAACACCAGTCTGGCTTGAGTTTGTGGAATTTTATCAGCTCTCCAAATGTGAAATGTCACTTTAAGTTATGGTGTGTTGTGGTGGTTTATGTAAGGATATATATTATTTATAAAGGGCGTGTCCCTTTCCCTTAGATGAAATATTACAGTGCCTCCAGCCGTTAAAATACGGCAAATATTTAGTAAACCAATAATTTGGACACCTTGATAATTTGATCACCACTTATTATTATACCTTGAATTCTTTTAGCCAATATGATTTCGTACCATACACACAAAATTTGCCTTATAATAGATAAATATAAAAATTTATTTATGTACAAAAATTATATATATATTAACACAAAACACAGAAGACTGGTGATAAATGAATATTGGTACACACAATCAAAAATATGTCCTACCAATGTAAGACACAATAATAAGGTCTCTAACTAATTTCATCAATCACAAATTTTTTATGATATGATTATTTATTAAATTTATTAATAATTAATAATTTTGAATATCTCAAAGGTTATATTCTCGCATGCCGTGGCCATAGGCTTGCAAGAAGTAAGCCCTTGATATGTGATACTCTGGTTATTAATATTCAATAAATTATGAAATATGGAAAAATTTATAATATGGCAATAAACAATTTTTTTAACAGTAACACAGTATCTGACTACATATATCTAACTATCCAATATTGTTGTACTACACTAAGGTAATTTTATGATTCTACACAACAGAGAAAGTAATTAATACAAATCAAATAAACATCTCACCACACCCGGACGTCAGATTAGGCAGCTCTCCCGTGGGTTTAGCTGGCAGTGGAACGCCTTTAGACTGATATATAGGCAAGTGAGAGATTCAATAGGGGAGAATGTAGGAAGTTATAAGTTTAGAGGTTTAAAGTTTTAGGAAGTTTGAAAAGATGGAAGAGTAGTTATTCAGCAGAGATCTTCTTCAGATGTCAGGTCTTTCCATGAGGTCTTATGAGGGTTCTTCTTTTTCATGAGGTTTTTTTTATGTTACAGCACATGGGCTTTTTATATCCACTAGTCCATTGTTCTAAGATACCTTCCCACCAGGCTTCCTGATTGGCTAGTTGAGAAATGTGTGTACATAAGCTATTTCTCACCTGCCCGCCAGGTGGCGGTCATGTATCACAGAACAATGTGAGCACTTGAGATGACTCATACCTTGGGTGGAATCTTCAGGTAATTTCAGGAATAAAATATACGGCTCTATCCAGATATAGCAGTGATCATACCTATGATATTCTAAATAGGGACCATGGAATATAGGTGTATATTCGGTTATTCCTCCTTGAAGTATCATCCTGTTTGTTTCCTGATAAGACATGTAACTAATGCTAGTTTATAATACATCTTACTTCCCATCATCTCAATACTCAAGTTAGTGATATATAGTTCCCATTGCTGAGTATTTAGTGGTGTTTAAAGTCTATGACATCTTATTTATAATCTGTTTTTGTAGTACATTTTTGTAATGATATACAGTGAACTTTTAAACTTAAATGTCCTGAATTTCACCCCTTGGTTTCAGCATCAACATTTTCCTCTGTGTAGGGAAAAAACTCTCTATTTGCATGGCCCTTGTATTGGGCTTATGGTAAACAATTGTTAATGCTTTCACCCTTGGTGAACAATAGTAGATAGTAATAGTTTCAGAGGTCTGTTGGTTCATCACACTCTACAAGGTTTGGGTAAGCTCTCAGACAATCAGTTTGGTTCCTCTATTGTCATGTCCAGACCTTGTATATGTTTACCTGCTTATTGAAGTCTGAATAATGGTGTTTGATCACCTGTAGAACTTTAAAATAGTATTGTCTCTAGGAGGAAAGAAAAACAATCCCTTTACCCATTACATTTCTCTAGCTAGATGGTTCAACCAAGACAAAATTAACTCTTAGCATCCGGCTATTGCTGAGCTGTTTGCCATATAATATTATGTCTTGATAAAAGTCATATTTTTGAGACATGATTCAAAAGCCCACAACAAAATCCCCCTTTGTTTGGGGTACAGGCACGTGTATAGGGGTGTCTGTGTCGCAAAACATGAGTGGGGCTTTTGGCTAGAGTGATTGTTCGTCTTCTCCGGTGAAGGGAATGAAATAATAAAAAATAAAAATTTTTTTTTTTTTTTTTTTTTTTTATAATAAAATGGCAGCGGTGATGCTGGTTGGTCCTCAACTTGACTCGGCGTCTTTAGATGGACACTTCCGATGACGATCCTGGTCTTGTGATGAGGCCGGCCTGGCCTGACACATCCACCTTGGGGTCCATGGGTCCTCCGCACGACAGGTCTCTTAGACGGTCTCCTAGGCGGGTCTTTTCCTCTGGACTGGCCCTTGGTGGCCTGGGACATCAGGTTATCGTCTCCGGATCGATCTCTGGCATCTGGTCTTTCCCACAGGACATTATAGCTTCCTTCTAGGGTCTGGTCATTGACACCTCCGATCGCCGGTCTGGTCATAGTCTGGGCCTTCCTTTCTAAATTATTAAAATGAACAGTTTAAGTATGGGATATACATAAAAATTATGTTACTGGATCCTGTAAGGCAAAAATGAGTAATATGTTTAAAGGAAATTTAAGAATGATCTCAATATCTCCAGATAGGAATTGGTGGGTTCAGTCTTCCAACAACTGCAATTGAGACTTTGGATGGCAAGCACGTAATTGATTGATGTGCACCCATCTATCACTGATTTCACCATACCGGGTAACCTGCAATTTATATGCGACCGGAGAGATTTTATCAGTGATAGAGAACGGACCTTTCCAAGATGGAAGGAATTTCCGTTCCTTGATCTGGTCTCTTGCAAAGTTGTATAGATAGACCTTGTCACCAATCTCATATTCCTTCTTGGAGGTTTTGAGATCATAGTATGTCTTAGCACTAGTTGCAGCTCTTTCCAAATTTCGCTGGGCAAAGGCAAAAGCATATTGCAGATGTTTACGTAAATCCTCTATGTACTGGTGTGTGGTGGTAGCATTGATCAAATTTTGATCTGTAGTGCGATACAATAAGTGCTGGGGCAGTACCATCCGTCTACCTGTCATCAGTTCAAAAGATGACATTTTTGTAACTGTATTCGGAGTAGCCCTCAACGCCATCAGGACCAGCGGAAGTTTAACATCCCAGTCCTTGCCTGTTTCCTTAACAAATTTCTTAAGGACGTTAACGATGGTCTGATTGTATCGTTCTACACCACCACTAGAGGCTGGCCGATAGGCGATATGCAATTTCCTTTTAACCCCCAAAATTTTCCACAATTTGGCCATCACTTCGCTAGTGAAGTGCGATCCTCTATCAGACTCTATCCTCTGAGGTAAACCAAAACGAGAAAATACATGATTTATTAGCAATGCAGCACATGTCTCGGAGCTATTATTTGGTGCTGGTATACATTCGAC
Organism: Staurois parvus; assembly: GCF_062004578.1. NCBI lineage: Eukaryota > Metazoa > Chordata > Amphibia > Anura > Ranidae > Staurois > Staurois parvus. Next base: position 1,650,236 of record NW_028318609.1, on the reverse strand, counting down.
ATACTTGGTGAATAAACATGTAACTGTTAACATATACCGATTTCCTCGTGAAGATTTTGTTACTGGCCCAATAAAATCCATTTGAAGGTCTGACCAAGGCATACATATTCCCCTCTTCTGGAGAGGTGCTCTGTGAGTTGGCTTGGTAGGTTGAAATTGGGGACATATTAGACAACCTTGGCAGTATTCCTTCACATCACGTAACATATGAGGCCAGTAGGCATAATCCCGCAGGATCTCATACGTGATCTTCTCTCCACGATGACCGGAAGTGGGAGCATCATGGGCATGCTGTAGCATCAAACCTCTAAATTTAAGTGGGACGACCCATTGTTGTACGCCACCCTTTGAGGTTCGTATCAACAATCCCTGGTATAAAGAGAATTGGGATTTGGATTTCATTAAGATACGTAAATCCTCCTTCCCACTACATACTTCCTTATTTATGGGATTTTGGTTGGGATCTTCTATATGACTATAAAACAAGCCAATTATTGGGTCTTCTTTTTGGGCAGTAATTAAATCCTCACTAGGAGAATCGTGACTCCACTGTAATGCATTTGGATCACCAGCTGTTCTGGCCTGTTGCCTGGTGACAGCTTCAATCTGTACGGTACCTAAAAATTGGTCAATGTCTATCAGTTCACCGGTGATTGCCCCTTCCTTGGCTAGAGAATCGGCCAGATCGTTCCCTTCTTTCTCGGCACCTAGAACCTTGGAGTGGCCTTTGGTCTTCTTGAAGTGCAGGGTGAGATCATTGGACCTTACCAGTTCATCGATGTGACAAAAGAGCTTACCATGTTTCACGGGTTTGTGATTACTCTTGTTCATGTTGTTTCGCTTCCACCTAGGGAAATACTCCACAAAACTATTCCTGACATAATTGGAATCGGTTATGATGGCACACTCTCTGATGTTGAACTCTATAGCCATCTCAACTGCTCTAAGAATTGCAGTAAGTTCAGCAACCTGACTGCTTTTTGGTCCAAGTTTGTATCCCACAGAAATTGGGGTGACACCTTGGGTCCAAACGATTCCAATACCTGCCACTAGTTGGAGCTGTTCCCCATCCTTGTGATGAAAAGCACAACCATCCACATATACACACGGCAGCTGTTTACAGTATTCTTCATCGTAAACCTTGTAGGGAGAGAACAGTTGTTCTTCCAGAAAGTCAGTGTCCGGGGCCTCCATAGCAGGCGTAGTTGCGGAACAATCATGGAGCTCGGCTAGGCCCTGGGCTACTGGACTTTCCTTGTTCTGTTTGTACCGAATTTCAAGAGGCCACCCTTGCAAAGACAAAGTCCAAGCAGTGATGCGGCTATTAGACACATTTCCTCCCTTGATACGTTCACTCTTTAAATACTGTAAAGGCTGGTGTGCCGTTTCAACAATGATTCTCTCTCCCTGAATGTAACTGCGGAAATTCTGTAATGCCCACACGGTGGACAATAGAGCTTTTTCACAGTCACTGAACTTTATTTCAACCGGGGACAAAGTTTTACTGGCATAGGCAATCACCTTACTGACATCATCACGTTTCTGGTAAAGAACAGAACTCATACTTACCTGCGTAAACCCTGTCTCTAGATAGAAATTTTTACCCCCTTCGGGATATCCGAGACACGGAGCTTGTGTGAGACGTTCCTTTAATTCCTTCATGGCGTCCTCCTGTTTCTTACCCCACGACCATTCGACATCCTTCTTCAGTAGGTGAAGCAGTGGCTTGCTTATCTCGGCGTAATTATCAATAAACTTACGCGAGTAGTTTACCATACCTAGGAATGATCTCAATTCTTTAAGGTTAGTAGGGACTTTACAGTTCAGAACCGCCTCAACTTTCTTCTTTTGTGGGTTCAAACCTTCAGCAGTAACTTCATGGCCTAGGAAGTTTACCTTCGTGCGACACCACTGGGCTTTTTGTAAGGACAGTTTTACTCCTGCTGCTTTTAATTGGCCCAGGACATGCCGAAGTTCTGTAATGTGTTTGGCCATATCAGTACTTTTGATCAGGATATCGTCCACATATGCCAACGTCCCCCTTTCGAAGGCGTCTGGCATGGCCTTGTGCATGAACACAGCAAATTCATGTCCGGAATTTATGAATCCGAAAGGCATTCGTACCCAACAATATTGTCGATTCCCAAAACTGAAGGCCAGTTTGTATTGGTCTTCCTCACTCACCTTTATGGTCCAATACCCCTGTGCACAATCCAAAGCTGTGAAAACCTGGGATCCTTGGAGCTGGGCGAGACACTGGTCTATGTATGGGACCGGCCATCCTGACATGTACACACGTTTGTTCAGCTGACGGAGATCAGCACATAAACGCCATTGTCCATTGGGTTTTAAAATACCCAGGATCGGGTGGTTGTAGGAGCTGTGGATGGGCCTAATTATACCCCTTTCATGTAACTTCCTGATAATCTCAGCTAGAGATTCATAGGAAGCTAATGGTAACCTATACTGTCTTACGAATACTGGTGGGGCATCTGGATCTGTTTGGATCCTAGCGATGTGTAGGTCAGTAGTCCCACAATCGTAAGAATCCTTGGCAAAGATCTCTTGGAATTCAAGGAGAAGCTCTCGGAGCAATTGTCGGTCGAGATCACTGGCACACGCGTCGGCGAGGGCCACCATCTCTTCCACTAACTCCTTGAATCCAGGAAAGCTTTCCGGCTGACCTATCTCATATGCCTCTTCAAGTTTCGTGGTGAGGTCATTGGGTATGTGATGTGTGTGTGTGTTCTCCTGCCATCCAGGTTCTTTGGGGTACTCTTGTTCTTTGATTGGGTGATCAAAGACAATTGATGTCTCTTCGATTCGACAGGTGCCATCTTTAGAATCGAATGGATAAATGGACTCTATGGTGAAAATACCCTCTGGTAATGAATGGAATGTTTGTTCAATTAATTGTTCCTCCGACAAATATTCATCGGGGATGAGTCCAATCACCTGGTTAGTGACCCCAAAGGTGTAATATTCAGTCTCTACCGCTAGACCAATAAGGGTCTCTTTGGGTAAGACGATGTCCTGATTGGACAGATTATGTACGTAAATGTACATCGGGGATTGATGTGTGTTGACTAGGGGCGTGTGTGTAATGTTCAGTCCCTCCCCCTGCATTTTATGGGAGAGGCATACTAATGCATCTGACCCCTTCAGTCTATGTCCCTTTTTAACTTGGATGGGGAGTATGAAATTATTTATGCCCTTAGGAATTGTAATCTTTTGGGCTACCTGGACTTCAACAGCATAAGGCATCTGTTGCTGGGATTTTAAAGCTAAGTCCAGATTTTGGTATTTTTCGGGGTCCCCCTTTAGTCGACTCCATAAACAGTCATTAATTAGGTCGACTTGCATTGCAAAGCGATGTAATATATCGTTGCCAAAATAAATTTTAGTTTGGGAATTATCCAAGACTAGGAACACATGGGCGGCTGTTTTGTTTCCTACAGTGACGTTTAAGAGACACCTAGCCATTGAATTGTGATCATCAGAGTCATCAAGGGAGTCTGAAATCCAATGACGCTGAGGTGTGGAGAAACGGATCATTTCCATTTCGGTCAGGTGTTTTATCAACCCATGGCTTACAAAGCTGTGTTCCTGTCTCAAATCTAGTTTGGCATATTTTGACCTATTAAGACCATTTATCCGGATGGGGATAAACAAGTCGCTGTTAACCCTTTCAATACCTGTCAAGAATTGGGTGTGATCTCCCCCTTTTCTTGGTTTATCCTCCTGATGAAAAGATATCGTAAGGATGTCATCTTGGAGGGAAATATCTTTGATTTTATCTTGGGGAATTCTAAAAATGTGTTCCTCATCTCTTCTGATAGGGTTACAGTCATCAGGTTTGATAACCGTTACATCAGGAAGTTGGCTGTTCCTGAAATGGATTTCTAATGATCCAGGCCTTTCTTCCACCAGGTGGCAGTGTTGTCGGGAATGGGGAGTTTTAAGTTTCCCATATTTAATCGGGGTATTTACCTGTGACCACAGGACTTGGTTCACACAATCAACTATGGTGTTCAGCCTTTTTAGGAAGTCCATCCCAATTATCATGTGGTGCTGTGATATGCTAGCAATGATGATGGGGTGTCTCAGTTCCTTATTACCCAATTTCAGTTTCAGCCAGGCGGTACCCATGACTTGTAAAGGGTCTCCACCTACACCAATCAATGAGCTGTCAAAACTTTTAAGTCTTGGCTTGGTGGGCATGACATTCGCCACTTTGTCAAAATGCTCCTGTGACATGATGGTTGCTTGGGATCCAGTGTCTATTAAGCCGACAATCGAAAGATCACTGGCATCCTGCACCTGCACCGTGGCATAATATCTCCCATCAGATTCAGTCAGCTCACACATGAAATTAGTGTGGTTGAAGATCTGTGGGCCCTTCAATAACCTATGACTAGCTCTTATCTCACCGCATGTGGTGGACACATCACCCTTATCCTCCCTGGTGGGATTCTTGGACTGTCTCAAGACAGAAGCACAACTAGAAGTTGGTGCTCCGTCTGGCTTGTCAATCCCGATGACTTCCGATGCCGCGACTATATTAGGGGCAATAGATGGACACTGAAAAACAGGAGAATCATCAATAACCAACAACTGGCCCCCCTTTGCCTGAGAACTAGCTTCTCCATTAGTAGGCGTGTCAGGGACGGGGCACCCATCTCCTGTCATTTGACTCAGTGTCCTCCCCTGTTGGTTTAAGGCTTGGTTGCCTGTTAATTCTGTGACCCTTGGTTGGTCACAGGAGCTGCTCCTAAAAAAGGATTGGATGGAAATTGAGTGACAAGCCTGTCCATTTGTTCAGCCATTTTGCTGACCTGTGCCTCTATTTGTCCAATACGCTCAGAGGAGTCATTCTGTTGATTCTCCCTCTTCTTATACTTGCGCTTGTATTTTGGACGAGACTGGTAATGAGACTCAGAGTCAGAACTACTGCTCTGGTCCCGACGCCATTGTTCTCTCTGAGGTTTTGGGGTCTCCCTGTTATTAAAGGGAGCCTGGGGTACTGTATCCCCCCTTTGAGCCTGAGGGTGTTCTTGGCGTGGAGGAAATCTTTGGAAATCGGAGTTTTTATTAAAATTGGGATTCTTATTGTAATTATGGTTCCTGTTGAAATTGGGGTTCCCATAAAAATTCCCATGTTGGTTTTGGCGAGGATAATAGAACCTCTGAGGATACCATTGCCTCCTTTGATTTTCATCACTGTACTGGCCCTTACCATACTTTTTATTCTTCTCACTTCCACTACCGTAGTTCCCTGGCTTTTGCCTATCCTTTCTCACCCACTGATTTTGGGGTGCAAAGTTATGGACCTCCTTCACTTGCTGGGTTTGAGGTACAAATCTAGGGGAACCATTGGTTTTACCCCCACGGACTACTTCCGCATATGATTTCTTCTCTGCCTGCAAATTTGGATTTGGAGGGGAGACGGTAGTGGCTGCTACTATCTTGGGGCTATTTTTAGGTTCTCTTTTTATCCCGCCCTCACTGGACTGTTGGATCGAGAATAAATAGTCACTCTCTCTCACCAACCAATCAAGAGAGCATCCCTTTCTGTAATCCTTTGCAAGTCCCAATTTTATGTAAGCAGGTAATGCTTCATAGAATAGTGTCTTGAATTCTGGCTGGTTCGGATTGGGATCCTTTTCAGCCAGGAAATAGGCATTTCTGAGGACAGCCAGAAATTCTGCAGGGCTTTGGTGAGGACCACACTTTAAATTGTAGGCCGCAGCCTTGGCAGAGGTTACAGTTTTATAAGGCCCAAATTCCATGTGGCACTTATGTTTAACCTCTCTCCAGGACTGATTGGAATAGGCCCTCAAGGTCTCAAAGAATTGCCGGTATTTCTCTTCAAACACCCATGGCAGCAATTCTATTTTGGTGTGGTCATCTCTAATGCCCAGAATCTCTAACGTCTGTTCATATGTTCTCATGTGTTCGGTGATCTCAAGGGACCCTTTCTTAGAAAACATAGGAACAGTGTCCTTCAGGAACTTAATGACCTTTGGGGTGTCATATCTCCTGAATGACCCCTGGGATTTCCCTTCCTGCCTATATGAAACCTCATATTTTTCTTCAGAGCGCTCTGGAGTGTATCTTGAAAGCCTAGGAGGTGACCTATATTCTGACCCTGACTCACTATCAGATACTTCGCTGTGATGCGGGTATCTCCGCTCATCAGCCTCTGGCTTGACTGGGTTGGTCCGTCTTTGGACCCCAGAATTTATTTGGGCCGTCAACCTTATAATCTGCTCCTCCAGAGTTTTCTGCTCAGATTTTATCAAGGTAAGTTCTGACTGGTCATGCTTATCCCCTGGGTGAACTTTAATTTTGACAGGAGATAACCTCTCTGATCTGAAGTACTTCACCTCATCTTTTAAGTCCTGATACTTCTCTTGAAGTTGTTTTAATTCCTGAAAGTTTCTTTCATATAGGTCCTGAGCACTTCGAAAGTCTCCGACCAATCTATCATAATGTTTCTCGGATTCGTCTAAACGAACACCGGCATGACCAAGCTTCCCTTTCAAAGACTCAATGTCCTGATTTTTGCTTTCTAACAAGAGGCGGGCCTCTGACAACTCTTCCCTTAGAATCCTGGTCTGCTGGGCAGCTCCAGCGGTCATGAACCATAACATGGGCCAAGCTTCTAGGAGAAGTCTGTCACGGCCTCTATCACTTTCTGCTCCAGCAAATGCCATTAAAAACCCAACAACCTGGCCCTTTTGGTTAAACAGGTCCTCAAAGGTGCCCATGGCCTGCTCTTTCTCTTCATCCACAAATTCATTATTGCTATCCCCCAAATTCAATTTCTTGCGGAGATAATTTATTACTTCATTTTCAACATACTTCTGCCAAGCACCGGCAGCTTTCCGAGCTGGCTTCATAACTTCCTGCTCAATGCCTTGAGCCGCCATATTTTCCTCGTTATGCTTGGAAGAGGTGGATCCGTGATTACTGGATGCCATTTTGATACAAAATATATGTTTGATAAAGTGTACAAATATACAATCACCAGTGCGTTTTGTGTTATGGTACGATTTCTATGGCTCTCAGCAGCGCCTCCAAATTTATGTTGTGGTGGTTTATGTAAGGATATATATTATTTATAAAGGGCGTGTCCCTTTCCCTTAGATGAAATATTACAGTGCCTCCAGCCGTTAAAATACGGCAAATATTTAGTAAACCAATAATTTGGACACCTTGATAATTTGATCACCACTTATTATTATACCTTGAATTCTTTTAGCCAATATGATTTCGTACCATACACACAAAATTTGCCTTATAATAGATAAATATAAAAATTTATTTATGTACAAAAATTATATATATATTAACACAAAACACAGAAGACTGGTGATAAATGAATATTGGTACACACAATCAAAAATATGTCCTACCAATGTAAGACACAATAATAAGGTCTCTAACTAATTTCATCAATCACAAATTTTTTATGATATGATTATTTATTAAATTTATTAATAATTAATAATTTCGAATATCTCAAAGGTTATATTCTCGCATGCCGTGGCCATAGGCTTGCAAGAAGTAAGCCCTTGATATGTGATACTCTGGTTATTAATATTCAATAAATTATGAAATATGGAAAAATTTATAATATGGCAATAAACAATTTTTTTAACAGTAACACAGTATCTGACTACATATATCTAACTATCCAATATTGTTGTACTACACTAAGGTAATTTTATGATTCTACACAACAGAGAAAGTAATTAATACAAATCAAATAAACATCTCACCACACCCGGACGTCAGATTAGGCAGCTCTCCCGTGGGTTTAGCTGGCAGTGGAACGCCTTTAGACTGATATATAGGCAAGTGAGAGATTCAATAGGGGAGAATGTAGGAAGTTATAAGTTTAGAGGTTTAAAGTTTTAGGAAGTTTGAAAAGATGGAAGAGTAGTTATTCAGCAGAGATCTTCTTCAGATGTCAGGTCTTTCCATGAGGTCTTATGAGGGTTCTTCTTTTTCATGAGGTTTTTTTTATGTTACAGCACATGGGCTTTTTATATCCACTAGTCCATTGTTCTAAGATACCTTCCCACCAGGCTTCCTGATTGGCTAGTTGAGAAATGTGTGTACATAAGCTATTTCTCACCTGCCCGCCAGGTGGCGGTCATGTATCACAGAACAATGTGAGCACTTGAGATGACTCATACCTTGGGTGGAATCTTCAGGTAATTTCAGGAATAAAATATACGGCTCTATCCAGATATAGCAGTGATCATACCTATGATATTCTAAATAGGGACCATGGAATATAGGTGTATATTCGGTTATTCCTCCTTGAAGTATCATCCTGTTTGTTTCCTGATAAGACATGTAACTAATGCTAGTTTATAATACATCTTACTTCCCATCATCTCAATACTCAAGTTAGTGATATATAGTTCCCATTGCTGAGTATTTAGTGGTGTTTAAAGTCTATGACATCTTATTTATAATCTGTTTTTGTAGTACATTTTTGTAATGATATACAGTGAACTTTTAAACTTAAATGTCCTGAATTTCACCCCTTGGTTTCAGCATCAACATTTTCCTCTGTGTAGGGAAAAAACTCTCTATTTGCATGGCCCTTGTATTGGGCTTATGGTAAACAATTGTTAATGCTTTCACCCTTGGTGAACAATAGTAGATAGTAATAGTTTCAGAGGTCTGTTGGTTCATCACACTCTACAAGGTTTGGGTAAGCTCTCAGACAATCAGTTTGGTTCCTCTATTGTCATGTCCAGACCTTGTATATGTTTACCTGCTTATTGAAGTCTGAATAATGGTGTTTGATCACCTGTAGAACTTTAAAATAGTATTGTCTCTAGGAGGAAAGAAAAACAATCCCTTTACCCATTACATTTCTCTAGCTAGATGGTTCAACCAAGACAAAATTAACTCTTAGCATCCGGCTATTGCTGAGCTGTTTGCCATATAATATTATGTCTTGATAAAAGTCATATTTTTGAGACATGATTCAAAAGCCCACAACAGGTGTCCTTCCAATGATCAGTAATAACACTTGTGGCCTGACACAAACAGAGACCCTAACTAACTAACTATAGGCCTGGACTCAGTCTCTAGGCGCCAACACTGAAATGAGGTGCGTGCACGATCTTACCGACCAGGGTCTGCTTTGCATCCGCCGGTGACTCTGAACAGAACAAATGTCTCTCCAACAAGCATGCGGTATCGCAGTGTATGTTGCTTTGTTCCTCTGCTCTCATCAGCATTCCTGGCAGCAATCTTCCTTTCTCTGAACAGGATCAGGGTCTTGGACACGATCAGCTTCACTTAGCTGCAGCTCTGGTTACTGAGGTATGCCCTCACACCTGGATGCCATCAGATTCTCTGCTCACACGGCTCCTGCATTCACCATCCACAAAACATGGCTGCTGTCTCTACTCTTCTTCCTGTTCTCTAAAGTCTGTGTGAAAACCCCACCTCTTCATGAATATAGAAATATCTATGCAGTCTGAGGCTGTGTTAGGAAAACAGTGGCATCTTGTGGCCAAACCGCAGAATGTCAGTCCTGAACATTTAATTTACTCCACATAATAATTTACTGCACACAAACAGTGTTCAGACAATGAGAGCTGTTTACCCATCTCACATAAGTAGCAGTGTTGGGGGATGGGATGAGTGACAGTGCTGATGGGGGGAAGGGATCAGTGGCAGTGCTTGGGAGGACAAGATCAATGACAGTGCTTGGGGTGGGTGGGAGCAGTGACAGTGCTGGATGGGGATGGGAGGTGACATTTCTATACGGACCATAAATGTTATGGGGGATTAAAACTGATGACTAATGTAATAGGGAATTTGCACTGACATCCATTGTACTGTAATGGGCGATTTTGCACCAACAACCAATAAATTTCTACACTGGCCACCAATGCAAGGGGGAATTTACACTGGCCACCAGCAGAGGTGTTGGTGGTTGGAACCTAGGGGGGTATAATATACATATGAATGCTGCTACTATTTACATATGAATGCCACATTGCGCTGCTATTTACATATGAATGTCACCGATATTTACATGTGAATGCTGACATGGTCTGTACACTTGAATCATCTGTACATGGCAATAGGACAGAGCTGGGCAGCATAAGTGACAGCACTTCACACTGAGATATGGGACCAGGGGCGGACTGACCATTCGAGCACTCGGGCACTGCCCGAGGGCCCGGGGTCAGTAGGGGCCCCATGAAATGCCCCTGGTACCTTTTTATAGGCTTTTTTGAGTGTGGGCAAGGACACAGGGGCCTCATAATCCCCTATTGCCCGGGGGCCCCATGAGTTGTCAGTCCGCCCCTGTATGGGACACAGCCTGGGACAAAGATTTCTAGGGACAAGGGAATGTAAACCAGTACAGTTAGCAAGTATAGGACAGCTGCTTTGGGCCCCACAACAATGACTGGGCCCAGGACAGCTGCCCCCTTTTGCCCCTTCTTAAAGATGGCCCTGTATGGAGGAGCACCTGGTACAAAAGTTCACCTCACTTGAAGGACTTTTTAAAACATTTAATGATTAAGAGTATTAAATACAGCCAACATGTTTTGGGCAAAAACCCTCTCCTTTAGGGTTTGAGCAGTCAATGTTAATAAAGTAACAGAATGTGCTAAGGACCCTGTGTTTAGGTTTGATGAAGACTTATGTCTCCTGATGGTACTATAGGCAGCCAGCTCACTTTTATGATAGATCAGTCAGAACACTGGCGTAACAAAAGGGGTCTCAGAAGTCACAGTTGGGGCCCTGAGGACTGTCTGTCAACTACTGTTCTTTAAAGTAAAAGCAGATTACTCCCGTATATCACAATGTGCTGTTTAACTTTTACTTTGCTGAAACATCCACCAATTAGTCATCCTGTCAAGAAGCCTTGTCCCCTCCTCACATACCCTGTGATGTCTTAACTAGAACTGGACACAAGATGAAAAGAGAACAGGATGGAGTTGCAGCTGTTAGGAGGCTGAGAGCCCATCTCCCTGTGTCAGTCCAATCAGTGTTCAGTGTAGGGCAGAGGATTTTACATTATGGATACTACAGTCTTGCCTGCAAAGTGCTCTGGGAATGGTTAGGACACTGACTGGCTGTATTATTTGAGCATGTGTAATGGAAATGTCCTTCAGTGAGCAGTAAGCCAAACATTTATTTTTTTTTTGCATACAGACAAAAGAAAGAAATGAACACCTAAAGAAACTAGGGTTGGTTCACACCATGCCTGCAAAGGAATCACATGGGAACTTGCTGTGCGTCCCTGTGCAACTCACACTGCATGCAAAACACACTTCATTTGCGATCTGCAGTGGGTGTCAGTAAGACGAACACAGATCACGCGCAGTGTGTTTGCCCACACCAGATCCAACAGTACTTTTGTTGCAATGCATTTTTAAAGGTACTGCATGCAATCCTTGTCATTCGGTGCAATTTCTGTCCATCCAAAATGAATCAGCTGAGATCGCACTGTGCAGAACTGCATATGAATTGTACAGGAACTGCAGAGTGTCACTGTGCATATCACATATAGTTTCTGGTGTGAACTGACGCTGAACTAATGGAGTGAGATTAAATGAAGATGAAAAAGAGGGAAAGAGAAAAGGAGAGAGAGAGTAATGGAAAGAGAAAAAGAGAGATGGGGGAGAGAAAGATGGAAAGAGAATGAGATAGAAGTAAAGTTTGAGAATTTAAGAGAAACAGCAAGAGAGGAGAAGAGAGCAAGAATGAAAGAGAGAGAGGAAAAAAGAGAGAAGAGGAAAGAGAATAGGAGAGGAGAAGAGAGAGAGTTTAATGATTTCACTGGGGGGGGGATGGAAATAAAAGGTTGTAATAAATTCTTGCAATCGTTTTTACATTCTACACTGGGGTCTGCTTACAAGTATTCAAAATAACTGGACAGCTATATCTAAATGTAGACAGCTTCTCCAAAATCTTTTGAATTATCCTCTCAATATGTAAAGAAAGATCTGAAATAACTTTGAGTATTTTGGTGTGCGGTGGAAGCGGTGGGTGAGGGCGCCCCAGGTCAACTTTTGCATCGGGGCCCACAAGCTTCAAGTAATGCCTCTGAGTCAGAACCAATTTTCACTTCAATCAGTTTGAGGCTATAAGGGAAAGGGGAAACATGATTGAAACCTTTAAACACATCAAGGGTGTAAATAAGGTTCAGGAGGGCAGGATTGTCAACATGAAAGCAAAATCAAGAACACTGGGACATGACCTTAAACTAACTGGAGGAAAGTTCAAAACTAATCTCAGAAAGTACTATTTTACTGAAAAAGTAGTTGATGCTTGGAATAAACTTCCAGCAGAGGTAGTGAACGAGTCAACAGTAAATGGCTTCAAACATGCTTGGGAGTACGCCTCAGAACGGAGGTGACTGGAGTCTCAGGTTTCTGATGCTGAGATGACTTTTGCATGTGGTCCCTCACCGGAGACATACTCTTCCCTTGAATTGGCCAGAAGGATGTTATCTTTACACTTTAATAACGCGACCACTGTAGGAATTTAATTATTACAGGCCACACTGTTTAAGTCTGGAGACAAAAATGGGACACATCTGGCCAACCTGGTAGCTGAACCCAAGTATCCGACCATTTCACTCATACCACATGGCTGGGAGAGATGTTTCTACAGACCCCAACTCTGTGAATATCCTGGAGTGTCTCAGCCAGAGCCCAGACGTGAACCAGATTGAACATCTCTGGAGAGGTCTGAAAATGGCTCTGCACCGACGCTCCCCATCCAACCTGATGGAGCTTGAGAGGTACTGCAAAGAAGAATGGGAGAAATTGCCTAAAAATAGGTGTTCCAAGTTTGTAGCATAATACTCAAAACGACTTGAGGCTGTAATTGGTGCTAAAGGTGCTTCAACAAAGCATTGAGCAAAGGCTGTGAATAGTTATGTACATGTGTTTTTTTTTCATTTTTTTATTTTTAATAAATTGCAAAGTTTTCAAAACGAACTTCTTTCACGTTGTCATCATGAGGTGTTGTTTGTAGAATGCCGAGAAAAGAATGAATTTAATCCATTTTGGAATAAGGCTGTAACATAACAAAATGTGGCAAAAGTTACTTTCTGAATGCACTGTATTTTGGTGAGGAGTCCTTCAGTTTATTACACAATGAACCATTATCTCTATGCCTTGGGCAGACATCTGCATATTTGGGCTGGTCAACACCTTGGTCCTTACAAGGGCTGTTCGTACATTGTTGGGGCTACTCCTGTTTTATGTCAGGAAATTCATTGTACCGAAATAGAGAGCTTCATCTACGCTTACCCTAAACTATTGGAAGCTGCTTGTCAACTCGGTTATTCCTCTTTACAAAGAAACATATGTGAATAGGGGGTGTCCTCATAAGTTTAACGAGGTACGGGATATATGGCTGGAATCCAAGGCTACCACTGCGAGCCAAGGTGACACATCTCACCCTAACCGAACCCTAAGACAGCTTTTGCCCTGGGATACAGGCAATTGGGCATACCTGTCCCTCTGTAATCTAGTCTAGGCTACTTATTTCTTCTGTGATATGATACACTGGTTATCTATTGTAGAGCGTCTATGGCTATTTTGTGAAGCAGCAAGCACAGGGATTGTTAAGGCTGTAGCCATGTTATATGCTAGTTGGTTTGTAATTGTGTTTTTTTTTTTTTTTTTTTTGTATCCACTGAGCCAGGAAATGCCCAGAGGCTCTGTTTTGTACAGTTTTCTACAACTAAAATTCAATAAATAAAATAAAAAAAAAAAACATGCTTGGGACAAGCATAGATCTATACTTAACAAAACAGAAAACACTTCCCTAAAAAAAAAAAAACGGACAAACTCGGTGGACCACTCGGTCTTTTTCTGCTGTCACTTTTTCATGTCTCTATCACACACACCAGGCTCTGAACAGGTAAAGTCAGTGTCAAAGGTAACTGCAACCAAATGATGTAAAACAAAGCTAATGTTTGGGACAGGCCATGGCTGCCCCACGAGCTAAGTAGCTGGAGTTTATAGTTCATAGCACAGAATTAGGCAAGCCATAGATGATGCAATTTTCTCAATTACCCCATCAGCAGTCAGTGGTGATGAAGGAATCCTTCCCATAGCGCTATTGTGTTTTGCTATAGCCGCCAGCAGTATTCAGTACAACCAGCCTGCCCATACACGGCCAAGAATTTGATCCATCTATGGCCAGCTAAAGTCAAAAGGGCTTAAAATAATAGGATATCGCAGTGCTTGAAATGAAAATATTTACAGTTTTAGAAAATGTATCTTGACTTTTAAGTAGATAGTGCTTCGAAGATAAGATAAACTTATTTAATTCATAGAACTCTTATCTGCTATTCATATGGCGATTAGTAAATACAACTTTCTTATCTAAATTTACATAGGCAAGCAAGGATAGAAAAGCCAACCATATCTACAAGCAGAGCTGTGTTTACCAGGCATACAAACTAGGCTCAGGTTAGCTAGCCTTACCAATCAGGAAGAGACACAGACCAAAGGAACTTTTAATTTAACACTGCTAAATACATTCATGTGCATCAAAATAAAGCCTTGTTTCCTTTAGAGATACCCTAACAAGGTCATATTAAAAACGAAGAAAAGTTTGAACGGTTCAGGGGTCATTAGTGTGTAATACAGAGTTCAAGGGTCAGTAGTAAGTAAAGCAGAATGCAAAAGTGCATAGTATGTTATGCAGAAATCAGTGATGAGTAATAAAGTTCAGAGGTCAGTAGTAAGTAATACAGAGTTCAGAGGTCAGTAGTTACTAAGGTTGCATTCCCACTCAAAGCTCCAAAAACGCTGCAGCTTAAAAAATCAGTTGTTCTCTATGGTGCCTGTTTGCTCGGTCAGGTGGGAACAGGCACCATAGAGAACAATTGATTTCTGAAGTTTGAGCTTTTTTGGAGCTTCGACCTTCAAGCTACAAATCACTCAAGCTTTGACCTTCAAGCTACAAATCACTCAAGCTTTGACCTTCAAGCTACAAATCACTCAAGTGCCTTTAGGCAGAGTTCAGGAGTCAGCAGTACGTAGTGAGTGAAAGATACCGAGACAACACTACACAAATAAAAATCTTTAGGGGGGCATAGAGGAAATTTAGGGGAAAATAGGACAAGGGAGGAGATAGTACTGTCTTAAAGCATTTTCTTGCCAGACTTAGTGTAATCACCTTTCCCGGACTCTACTGGTCTGTAGGATGATGACAGTACACCATCTATCACAGTAGCCAGAGGAAAGGTATGTATAATATCTAGCTATTTATCCCTACAGATGTCACTGTTGTTGTTTAGACTATGTGTGGGCTCTGCTTTTTTTTTTTTCTTTTTTTTGTGGCCAGCTTACAAAATTTAAGTTGAACATCACCAGAACATTTTTCATTATAAAAAAAAACTCATCTTACAATGGATATGGTAATCCAGAGTGCTGAAAAAATACTCAGTACCATGAAAGTGAATTCCTGTGAGTTGGACATACTTGCTTTAAGACAATGGTCAAATGCAATTTTTGTGATTGAGCTAGGCACCACCGCTGCAGTGCGGTCACTGGGTTGGGACTTCAAGTTGCTTGATTGTCCCTCATTTCCTCATTTCATACTTGTTCCAGAATCAATATTGAAAACAGCAGGGATGATTTACTAAAGCCAAAACTACTGTTAATTTTGCAAGAAAATTTTCCCTTATCTTTGTAAATGAGGTGCTCTGCTGACTTCCATCATCCAATCATGAGCAAGCACTGAGCTGCAATTAAGAATTAATCGTAAATAATGGCCCTAGGATCGTTTAACTTCAGTGTGAGTAAAGATGCCTAAAATATGTTTTAGTTACCTGACCTGCTAATTCTCCACCTTGAACCAAAAATCAAACTTGCACCAGATTTAGCAAGCACAGCATGCAGCAAAGTAGGGCATTAACAAAAGCTGCTGCACACTGCAACACAGGGGCATTGGGATGCAGTTCACAATAAATGTCAATGCACCAATGCATGTAATGTGTATTACTGTGCACTGCAGTGGCACAAGCGGTAACACGTATGTTACTTCTGTGCATTGCTGTGAATGGGCCCCTAAAAATGAATGATTTCCATACTTTAATTTACAATTTGCAGAAGAATTCTGGCAAAAGGTAGTTGAGGCCACGGCCAGATCTAGGGGGGTGCTGGAGTGGGCTGTGCCCCTCCCCAGGTCTCTGAGAGTGTATCCATTGATCCATGAGCCAGTCTGATGCAGACAGTTGATGTAAGGTGGCACTCTGATGGGGAAAATCCATGTAAGGGGCACTCTGACAGGGACATTGGATGCGAGAGGGCACTCAGATGGGGATAACTGATCATATGTAAAGAGACACTCTGATGAAGACAGTTGATGTAAGGGGGACTCTTTTAGGGACACTGATGTAAGGGGGCACTCTGATGGGAACATCGGATGTAACAGACCGCTCTGATGGGGACACCTAATGTACAAGCGCACTCTGATGGGGATAGCTAATCATATGAAGACAATTGATGTAAAGGGGGACTTTATTAGGAACACTGATATAAGGGTGTACTTTGATAGGGACCCCTGATGTAAGGGGGAACTCTGATGGGATCTGACAGAGACATCTGATATAAGTGGGAACAGGTTTTGTTTAATTTATTTTAGGTACTTCTATAGTGCTGTCAATTTACGCAGTGCTTTACATACATATATTGTACATTCACATCAGTCCCTTACCCTCAAGGGGTGTACAATCCAAAGTCCCTAACTCACATTCATACACATAGTATGATTAATTTAGACAGGAGCCAATTAACCTACCAGCATGTTTTTGAAGTGTGGGAGGAAACCAGAATACTCCAAGGAAACCCATGCAGGCACAGGGAGAACATACAAACTCCAGGCAGGTGGTGCCATGGTTGGGTTTTGAACCAACAACCCTAGAATTGCCAGGCAGAAGTGCTAACCATTTAGCCATTGTGCTGCCCATGTTTAACCATCCTAATCTAATGAAAACCTAATACATAGTGGCATTTCCCAGGTCATGAGATTTTGTGACAAACTGTCAGTGAATCACACACAGTGCTGACATTATGCCACCTGATTTTTTTTTTATTGCACCCCCATATCAGATGAGCTAGATCCGACCCTGGTTGAGGCTGACAATACATGAAGAAATCTCTCTCGGCAATCAAATCTGTGTCTCTTCCCAACGTGCAAATAGCCGCAGACACCAATGTTTGATCACATCTGTATGTTCATTCAGCTAAGAGCATTTCAAAAGTAAATGCCTAAAATATCTCCAACTTACTACACTGTTTCCAACAATAATAAGTGTCTCTCTATCAATGGACAGGTCAAGGAGGAACTTACAGTGTTACTAAATCCAGGACTCTGCATTCACTATATTTGCTCTCCTACAGTGCACACAACATGGAAATGCAATTATTTTAGTAAATATAAACTGCTAAATACTTTCTAATCAGTCTTGTGACTTCTATCAGCATCCAGCAGAGCACTGGTTAAAGCTTGTAGGAGGAGCTTTTAGAACCCCTGACCTCTGTCTGGACAGTGCTGATTGGCCCTGTGCTGATCACATGCACTCTCCAAAGAAAAAAAAACCCTCTAGCAATGCACACCAAACTGAACAGGTGCAGAGTGACTCCACACAATATGTCTTATCAGGAGATAAGAGGGGGGCACTGGAAGAAGGGGAGGATCAGAGAAGTCAGGATAAAACAGCATTTTTATACAATGCAGAGGATTAACCCTTTAGGTTCCACAGTGAGTATAACAAGCCTGCTTTACAGACTGATTTTACTGTTGTGGGTTTAGTAACACTTTAACCCTGCATAATCCGCCACCCAAAAAAAATCCCTGTCATTTACTTTACCATGGAGTCCAGTGTTGTCTTGCTTGGACATGCTGCAAGTCTCTGTCAGGTATACAGAATTGGCAGAGACCCCTCAGTATGTTTGTGCATGCACCAGATCCCCCATGCATGTGCAGACACACTGCTGGTCTATGCCAGTTCTCTAGCACAGACCATGATGTGTGTGCACGCATGTGTAGCACCCGCCTAGATAGGTGCTAGGTTAGGTCAATTTAGTTCTGGGCTCACTGTAATCTTTGTGGCTGTTTGTGATTGTTTAGGTCTGTTCTATGTCTCGCAGGCAGGTATCACGTACCTGGTGTTAGAAGCCAATGGAGAGAGGGCTTCCCTTGCGGCTAAGTTCCAGACTCCCCTGGATATGGGACAGAAGGAGTCAGGCGCAAAGTAGCATGGGTCACCTGTAGGATTTTTTGTCAGAGGTATACCCAGGAGCACAACTAATGCACTGGAATGGTGTCTGCAGACAGGTGGCGCCTGAGGTATGCAAGCCTTCAGAGTAGCAGAGGACCACAGAGTAGTTGGTTCAAAGCCAAGGTCAGATGTTGGGTGGAGATTGGAGCAGATGTAGTCAATAGGATCACCGGGGTCATACACAGGAGAGCAAGTGAGAATATCTGTTAGCCAAGCCAGGGTCAGATCAGGAGAACAGGTGAGAATATCTGTTAGCCAAGCCAGGGTCAGATCAGGAGAGCAGATAGAGAAGACAGGTCCAGGAACAAGCCAAATCAGTAACAGCAGATCACAGTAGGAAAGGTACAGGGGATCCAGAGATCAACCAGCAATTTGAGGGAGTGATGGGCTTCCTTATAAAGGCTGTCTGGCACCAAACTGGGCTAATGTGAGCGTAACTGTGCGCATGTGTGTTCCGGCTCGCGCCAATGCGCATAGATTTTCACCAGTGTGCATTTCTGCGGCCATGCAAGGTACTGGCAGGAATGCCAGGTCTCCGAGTACCTCTGCTGTGGACAGAGCCTTCACAGCAGGTCTGGTTGCTCTCCCTGCAAACCAGAACTTTCTGGGTGGTTCCGGAACAGTGGTGGAAAATGGGCAGTATGAATATTAATACTGTCTCAGCCAATCCCTATGGGAGATTGCTCAGATAGTTGCTGTAAAGGTGTATAAATAGTCTGAGACTAGAAACAGAAGTGTCTTCTCCCTGAAGAGGAGGTTACAGCATAGGGGGCTGTTTTGCCATCTGGGCAAGCCTGCCATGTGTTTGCTGTTAGTGGGTTGGCTGGAATCTGCCCCCTGAAGATTCTGATGACAGTTACTGAAGCTTACTGAGGGGTCTGTCATCTGAGGATCTAGGCTGGTATCACTGGGAGAAAGTGTCTGGAAGATATTGGAGTGAAGCAACCAATTAACCAATAATAAGAGGAGGTTACGGCATAGGGGGCTGTTTTGCCATCTGGACAAGCCTGCCATGTGTTTTCTGTTAGTGGGTTGGCTGGAATCTGCCCCCTGCAGATTCTGATGACAGTTACTGAAGCTTACTGAGGGGTCTGTCATCTGAGGATCTAGGCTGGTATCACTGAGAGAAAGTGTCTGGAAGATATTGGAGTGAGGCAACCCATTATCTATGAAAATGATTAAGTACAGATTGGTGTGAGAGATTCTATGGTGAGGCGATGCCACACCTCTGGTGCTAAACAGTTAGCTGTGTTTAAAGGGGACATTGCGTCCTGACGGGGTTAGTCTATTTAATTCTTAGTGAAAGGACTCTGCTTAGATTTCTCAAGTTACTACTACAAGGCCCAGGCCATCATTTATTTACGCAAGAACTTGGCTCATAGTTCCTCCTGTTGTTCATAGTTCTGGAGTATCCCATACAGTTTCCTATCCCCATTTAAGTTTACCCAAAAATAATAAATGCTGAAATGAGAATAGCCCTGGACTGTTTATAAGCCAAAGGAATGACTGTTACTGTGTTTCCATGTCTGCGGGGCAACTACAGGAAAATACCCAAGGGACCTTTAATACTACGGGCTTCTACGGGGGTATTGCGACACATGCTTGAGATCTTGCAAAGTGCTCCTGGAATGTCTATGTCACACATCCCAGGGGGTATTTTACAAGATCTCGTGTATGTACAAAAGACCTTTGGCGTGCTTACACATGCACTGATCCTTGTTATAACATACAACATATGTGGTTTTTGCTTTTTTAATAATTTTGTGGGGCTAAGATATAAGGGAGATGGCAGGCAGGAGAGAAGATCTTTCTAAAATCAGTAAAGTTCTGCTATAACATTGAATGGCTAGCAAGAGGATAACTACAGCCAAAACACTAGGTGACTGCTATAAGGCCCAGGGATCCACAGTTGTTGGATCATACAGTGATTTGTGCAGTAGCAGTAACTTTTGGTTAATACATGTAAATTAATATAAATGTACGCTGTTGTACATCCTCTCAAAAGATTGCTATGGAAGCGATCAGAATTCTCCATAACCAGAAGAATTACCCTTAGGATGTAAATTAAGAAGACAGGAGCCCCTGAATGGCTCCGCTATGGGGCCCCATCAAACATAATAATGTAACTGAGGGAATCAGCTATATAAACAATGTTTAAAGGGTCAGCTCATTCATTAATAAACTATGAAAACTGTGTATAGGACTTTTAGACTTGATTATTTATTCACATTGTATTGATTTTGGTTTTTTAGCCTTTTTATAATCAGTTATCTTATTTTACTAGCATCTTTTATACTTTTTCCACAGTTCATCTGACACATTCACAACCTTTAAGTTATACATCTACCAAATTTGCTGCATTCACGATTACAGTCTGAGTCATAGGTACATATTCAAGGTCTAATCTGTTTACTTTGGTGTGATTTGCTAATCACTAAGTAGTAATATTAACAGCATGATAAAGGAGTTTAGAAATACTTCACAGTGGATGGCGTTTGTGCAAACTGACATTTAAGAAAAAGGTCCTCGCTATCTACATAAACTGGTCCAACTCCAGGAGAAGTAAAAGTCCTTCTTTGCAGTGGGGCTGTACTGCAACGGTTAACTGCTCTTTTTATAATAGGGATAGTAAAAGTACTTTTACTTACCTGATCCTACACCCCCCCCCCCTCCCGTCGATGGCACTCCCCAATGCTTTGGCAGTGGACTGTCCCTCGGCGCCTTCATGTCCAGTTGAGATATGGAATTTGTATTGGTCTTGATGGCATGAAGACCTTACACCGCTGGAGCATGGAGAAGAGGATGCTGTAGGGACCGGTCTAGCAGCATGGAGGAGCAGTTAAGTGAATTTTCTTTTCTATGCTCTCTTGACCTAAGCTGGTAACTACCCAGCAGTGTGGCCCCACAGCTACAGAGAATTTACAAGGTTCCTAAATCTGGACTGTGAGAGAGCCACACTGAATTTATAGGTTTCTGCAAAGAGTGGGGAGAAATTTTGATTATTAGTGAACTGACAAATTCCAGCACTTGCCTCTCCAATATCAATTAGTGTAAAACCTTTATGTAATGCTCTACAGCACAGGTGTCAAATTGGCGGCCCTCCAGCTGTTCCCAAACTACAAGTCCCATGAGGCATTGCAAGATTGACAGTTACAAGCATGACTCCCAAAGCTAGAGGTATGATGGGACTTGTAGTTTCGCATCAGCTGGAGGGCCACCAGTTTGACACCCCTGCTATACAGGTTTCATAGTATTAATATGTGTTGTACATTGTATACATTATTACTGTATATATTATACAGTGTTCTATCTAGAGCTTTGTTTTGACAGTCATTGTTCTGTTCCCTGTGCTCTGATAACATTTATGATAGTTCACAGAAATATATTACCATTATTAAAAAATAAAGTATAAATGATGAGATTGCAACGCATAAATATATATATATATATATATATATACCCAACATGTCAAGCCTAAACATTGTACACACCCATGAAAGTTTGGAACCAAAGATTGCCCATAGGCACTGCTTTAAAAGCATTGTTAGAAGTTAATGATGACCCTAGAATTACTGCTTCCACAATGACCTTCATGAAGGTATATTGTAACGTTGGGTAGCACAATTGTTGTTTTTGTATGTAGGTATACCTGTCGTATGCATTTATGTTCCTAATTGCATGTACCTGGGGCAGGGGACTTTAACATTTTTTTTTTTGCGCAGTGATCATATGACCTCTGTTCTCGGCTGCATAAGGGTCTTACAGCATCAGTACATGGATCATCTTAGTAAATTACTGTGCAGAGGGGCTTATCAGCACAAGTCTGATCATTGGAAGACAGGCAGGTTGTGCTTCCAGTACACCCAGAAAACTGACTGTTCTTTAATGCCTAGTGTGGTCAGTTTAAAATAGGAAATCAGGGAGACTGGCAGGAACACCAGGGATTTTATACAGAGGAAGGAGAACAGGATATTTTTTAACACAAGTACATGGTACAACAGACACATATCAGGAATGTAGCATCCTCTAGGTTTAGCTAGGTAGGATTTTTTTGTGCGCTATAGGCTTAGTAGAAGCCTGAGATGAGTCAGCCTGGGAGTGAGGTAGAGAGGTCACCTCAATATAGGCTAGGAGGCTCTACAGGTCAGGGCTTCTGGAGCCCTCCCACCCTTCCAGAAACTAGTGGAACTTTCTGGAAGAGGGGCGGAGAAGGGGAGGAGGCCCAGATTTGCATGTTTAGGGGGAACTTGGCCAATCCCCAGGCAGGTGGCTGGGCATGCTGGCCAAGGGCAACCCTTAAAAGTGAAAGAGCCTGTACAGCAGGGGGACTCACGTGAAACATGGAGTGAGAGAAGGTGCTGGAGAGGAGCCTGGGAAGGGGCCCCAGAAAGGGGAGCCTTCCTACAGGCTAGTTGCTGGACAGAAGGATCTCCACTATGCCAAAGTTTCCCAGGGCGGACAAACGGTCAGCCAGGAAGGAGCCAGCCCAGTGTAAGGCTTGAAAGCAGCTGCAACCCACTAACAGGACGGGACAGTGTGAGTACTTCTACACCCCCTGGGCTGGATAAAGAGAGAGGGTGGTCAGGTGCAAGACCCAACTAGTTTTCTTCCGAGACCACTTAAGATCTTGGAATCCCTTGCCCAAGGATATCCTCAGGACAGCCGGGCAAAAGAGGATGGATTCATCTGGGGTCTGAGGAGGTACACCAAGGGAACATCAGTGCACCTTAAAGAGACAGTTGCTACCGTTTAATTCATATTTTTGTACAGTGTATAGTATTGATAAGAAGTTGTTCTCAGGTTTTACAGTTCCTTGGGCATCCCATACACCCCTAGACCCCATTCAAAATGTTAACCCCTCAATAAAAACAATTAAAAAAACAGCTAAAGGACTGTTTTACTGACTCTGTGTGAAGATGTGAAAAAATGCGTGTTGCCTAGCCGTACAAAGCTTGGGGGGACCCAAAAACTCAGTGGCTCCTGTGAGGGTAGTGTTAAAGGAATATAAAATGTTGGGGTAACATTCTTTAACCTAATTGCTGTCACATAGGGGGACAATGTCCATATGTGACTATAAAATACAAACTAAAACCCTTTGCGCTGGATACATGCAATAAAGTGATAATGAAACATTCAATAATAAATACAAAATATTAAATAATCAGCACAGCTGCCACCTTCAATTAAATACACCGTGCGTACAGACAAATGAACATAAACAGCTCAGTGGCGCTGTGAAAACACATATAAGCATATAATAAACTTTAAGAATAAAATGTGAACTTAATGTCCATAATGAAACGTAGATATCAGTTGCAATGTGATATTCTTCTAATGCTCCAAAAACCACCACGTGCTCAAACACCGTAGTCCCTTTTGGGTATGCACTCACCGGACATACATGACTTCCACTCTCATGGTTGGCATTAGAGATGAGCGAATCGAACATGGCGAAGTGGAATTCGTTTCGAAGATTAGGAAAAATTCGATTTGCGCCGAATCCGAAAATTAGCAGACTTCGGATGCGCGAATCGAAATTTTCCAAAAATGGCGGCGACATGTGTGGCGACGGAGCGGGGATCTCTGGGAAGGCGCGCAGACAAGGCGCGCTGACCCATAATGCATTCATTCATGACATGTGATCGCATTAGCCAATCAGCAGCCAGCCAGCCAGCACTGTGTAATGGTGGAGCTATAAATCGCGGCCATCTTAGAATTCTCCATTAGCCTCCGGTCATTCAAGAGAGACAGACCTGTCTGTATTAGGGACAGAGTTAGGGCCACAGAGACTTTAGGGCCACAGAATCGTTACTCAGGGACACAGAATCGTTACTCAGGGACACAGAATCGTTACTCAGGGACACAGAATCGTTACTCAGGGACACAGAATTGTTACTCAGGGACACAGAATTGTGACTCAGGGACACAGAATTGTTACTCAGGGACACAGAATTGTTACTCAGGGACACAGAATTGTGACTCAGGGACACAGAATCGTTACTGAGGGACACAGAATCGTTACTCAGGGACACAGAATCATTACTCAGGGACACAGAATTGTTACTCAGGGACACAGAATTGTTACTCAGGGACACAAAATCGTTACTGAGGGACACAGAATCGTTACTGAGGGACACAGAATTGTTACTCAGGGACACAGAATTGTTACTCAGGGACACAGAATCGTTACTCAGGGACACAGAATTGTTACTCAGGGACACAGAATCGTTACTCAGGGACAGACACAGAATTGTTACTCAGGGACACAGAATTGTTACTTAGGGACACAGAATCGTTACTCAGGGACACAGAATCGTTACTCAGGGACACAGAATTGTTACTCAGGGACACAGAATCGTTACTCAGGGACACAGAATCGTTACTGAGGGACACAGAATCGTTACTCAGGGACACAGAATCGTTACTGAGGGACACAGAATCGTTACTGAGGGACACAGAATCGTTACTGAGGGACACAGAATCGTTACTCAGGGACACAGAATCGTTACTCAGGGACACAGAATCGTTACTCAGGGACACAGAATCGTTACTCAGGGACACAGAATCATTACTGAGGGACACAGAATCGTTACTCAGGGACACAGAATCGTTACTCAGGGACACAGAATCGTTACTCAGGGACACAGAAATGTTACTCAGGGACACAGAATTGTTACTCAGGGACAGACACAGAATTGTTACTCAGGGACACAGAATCGTTACTCAGGGACACAGAATTGTTACTCAGGGACACAGAATTGTTACTCAGGGACACAGAATCGTTACTCAGGGACACAGAATCGTTACTCAGGGACACAGAATCGTTACTGAGGGACACAGAATCGTTACTCAGGGACACAGAATTGTTACTCAGGGACACAGAATTATTACTCAGGGACACAGAATTGTTACTGAGGGACACAGAATCGTTACTCGGGGACACAGAATTGTTACTCAGGGACACAGAATTGTTACTCAGGGACACAGAATTGTTACTCGGGGACACAGAATCGTTACTCGGGGACACAGAATTGTTACTCAGGGACACAGAATCGTTACTCAGGGACACAGAATAGTTACTCGGGGACACAGAATTGTTACTCAGGGACACAGAATCGTTACTCGGGGACACAGAATTGTTACTCAGGGACACAGAATCGTTACTTTCTGCTTCACAACCACTATTGAATTAAAGAGTATGTCAGACAACACGCAGAGGAGTGGCAGAGGAGGCAATGTTTCAGGAGCGAGCAGACGTGGCAGCAGAGGAAGGGGTCGAGGCAGCACTAGTCGCAGCCAGAGGCCAGTGCTCCCGGTGTCATCCAGCGGTCGTGTCTCCACCGACAACCCTGCCGTCATCGATTGGTTGGCTCGGTCGTCTTCCTCTTCCCAGGTCACCTCTGACACCTACAGCCAACGGTCGGTGGGTACGTCAGACACAACCGTTAGTTGGCATGGCCCGGGAGCAAGCCCACTGAAATCACGTGTCCTCTACCTGCCCCTGTCCTTTGGTGTTCCCTCACCAAGCGAAGTATCGCATGCTGTGGGCTCAGCCCCACTGTACAGTGAGGAAGAGCTAACAGAGTGCGGTCAGGAACGGGGGGAGACATCCGCCTCTTCAGCAGCCAGGCGAAGAAGTACTGGCGAGGAGAGTGGCTCGGTAGCCGGTCTAGAGACAGGTCTGTCTCCTGACCCACACGCAGCCGAGGGGGCTAGTAGTGACGCGGAGACCCTAATTGATGATGATGAGGCTGATCGCACTTGGCAGCCTCGTCGTCATCAGGCTATTGCTTCCGCATCATCAGGAGAAGAGGGTGCCAGCTTGCCAGCAAGCAAAACAGTCGGTGGGTTGCCCAGGAGGCAGCAGGGTCGCAGCAGTGTCAGTGGAGGCAAACGGCCACGGAGTAGAGCACCAGCTCCACTGCAGCCTACCACCACGGCCAGTAGTGGTGCCGGTGTGCACGGAGGAAGTAGCAGTCAGCCAGTGAGGAGTAGCGGGGGCAAAGTTTTCTACTCGGCGGTGTGGCAATTTTTCGTCAAGCCGCCCGAGGAAGTAAACGTAGCCGTATGTCGACTATGTGGCCAGAAAGTCAAGCATGGCCAGGGGGCCCATGTTGGGACTACAGCGTTGCGTCAGCGTATGCAGCGTCGCCATTCGGTGGCCTGGGAAAACCGTGATAAAGATACGGCGGTTCTGCCTGCCCCAGCCCCCGCTCCATCACCCGCTCCATTACTTGCTCCGTCAACCGACGTCAGTCGCCCTCTATCAGCCAGTCAAGGCTCCAACACCTCTGCTGAGGGGAGTTGTCGCTCGTTGGCATCTTCCGCTCGTTCAGATGCTCCTTCTCCTGCTACTCCTCTTCACGGATTCCGTCAGCAGTCTTTCTTGGAATCCGTTTCCAAGAGACAACAGTTTGCGAGCACGCACCCGACGGTGCAGAAGCTTAACGTCCTCCTGTCCAAGTTGCTGGTGCTGCAGTCCCTCCCTTTCCAAGTGGTGGACTGAGCACCTTTCCGAGAAATGATTGCTTGTGCCGAGCCGCGGTGGAGAGTGCCAAGCCGGCATTTCTTCGCCAAAAAGGCAGTGCCAGCCCTGCATTCACATGTAGAAGAGATGGTGGGCCAGTCTTTGAGCATGTCGGTCTCTGCCAAAGTGCACGGCAGCGCCGACGTGTGGAGCTGTAACTACGGTCAGGGACAGTACATGTCATTTACGGCCCACTGGGTGAACGTGGTGCCGGCACAGCCGCACCAGCTACTTGGACAGGATCACGCCGCTTTTGCCTCCACGTTTGCACGTCCTTGGTCCAGCAAAGATGTCCGCCTCTACCACCTCTTCTTCCGCCGTGTCCTCAGCCGCCACCCCCGTGCCAAGTCCCATTACCCGGCCGGCATATCACATGTGCAGGGCGCAACGGTGTCACGCTGTGCTGCACCTGGTATGCCTTGGCGAACGTAGTCACACAGGGGAGGAACTTCTGAGTGTAATGAACAGAGAAATCGACAGATGGCTGTCTCCGCGCAAACTGAAAATCGGAACCATGTTGACCGACAACGGAAAGAACATGGTGTCTGCTCTGCGTCAAGGAAGGTTGTGCCATGCGCCATGCATGGCTCACGTGTTCAATCTGGTTGTCAAGCGGTTCCTAAAATCCACCATCCCACTGCAAGACATCCTTAAAATGTCACGTAAACTTTGCATGCATTTCAGCCATTCCTACACCGCAAAGCACACCCTCCTTGAGCTGCAGCGGCAGAACGGAATTCCACAGCATCGCCTGATCTGCGACGTTGCAACAAGGTGGAATTCAACCCTACATATGTTAGACCGCCTTTACGAACAGCGAAAGGCCATCACCGATTTCCTGATGTTACAAGCGGATAAAGGTACTCCCCTGTGTAACTTAGATGTCAGCCATTGGCAGCTCATGCGTGACACCTGCCGCTTGCTCAGGCCCTTTGAGGAGGCCACGCTATTCGTGAGTCGGCAGGACTATGGGATGAACGACGTCATTCCTCTGTTGCACGTCCTGGAACAAATGCTGTTAACAATGGCTGGTCAGGGTGCGGTAGACGTGGCGCACAGATCTCAACGCCACATGACCCCTGTGGGTGCAGGACAGGAAGAAGAGGAGGAGGTAGAGGAGGACATTGGTGCTCAGGAATTATTGAGTGAAATGGGTGGTTTTTCCACTCAGCGGACAGGAGTGGAGGAGCAGGAGCATCTGGTAGAGGAGGAGGAGGAGGAGACAGAGGACCCAGACGCACCGTGGCAGTATGCTGTGGAGATGGAGGCAGGGAGTCCCTCGCATTTCTTGGCACAAATGGCCCATAGCATGCTCGGTTGCTTGCGTAGCGACAGCCGAATAATAACCATCAGACAGAGGGATGACTTTTGGCTGTCCACCTTGTTGGACCCTCGCTACCGTTCAAAAATGGTGGCCTTTTTCACACCTGCTGAGAGGGAGGCCAAAATAAAGTACTATAAAAACCACCTATGTAGTCAGTTGGTCTCTGCCTTTCTGCGCCAACGTCCATCCTCAGACACTGTGGGCCCTGTGCGCTCGCGTTCCGCTGCCATGGCAGCAGGGGAGGGGTGGGGTGGTAGGAGCAGTGGCAGCTCCACCAGCAGCGGCTGCCTCAGTCTGCAGTCGATGATGAGTAGCTTTCTTCACCAGCGCAGTGAGGAAACTACTAACCAGCCGCAGCAGCAGCAGCATCAGGTGGACCTGGAGCAGGACCTCAAACAACAGGCTCGGGCACCCTGCCACCGAGGTAGACAATCCCCTTGACTACTGGGCAACGAAACTTGACCTTTGGCCCAAACTAGCTGAATTTGCCCTTGAAAGGCTGTCATGCCCGGCCAGTAGCGTGGCATCGGAGCGCGTGTTTAGTGCGGCAGCAGGTATTGTAACTCCGCGGAGGACACGACTGTCCACCCAAAGTGTGGAGAGACTCACGTTTGTGAAAATGAATCAGGCGTGGATTAGTCTGGATTTCAAACCACCAGTTCCTGACACAACTGACTAAATCCGCCATGAATCATGCCCCAAACATGTTATTATTTTTAACATAGGCCTCTGTATGGCCTTCAATTTAAGCTGCTTACGCTTCGCCACTCTGCCATGGGCCCCTGTACCGCCTCCTCTTGCTGCTGCCAGGTCCAGAGTGTGTCATGGGTCCCTGTACGGCCTCCCATTGCTGCTGACTTCATCGCCAGACTCTGCCATGTGCCACTTTCAGGTCTCCTTACACTGTTGGTGGGTTCCATTTTGTGATAGGGTGCTGTATGGCCTTCCATTGCTGCTGCCTCCACCGCCACCCTGCGCCATGTGCCTCTGTCGTCTGCTCACGCTGCTGACGGCTTCCGCTTTTTAACCGAGGCCTGTGTTTGGCTTCCGAATACTGCTGCATCCACCGCCACCCTGCGCCATGTGTCTCTGTCGTCTGCTCACGCTGCTGACGGCTTCCGCTTTTTAACCTAGGCCTGTGTATGGCTTCCGAATACTGCTGCCTCCACCGCCACCCTGCGCCATGTGTCTCTGTCGTCTGCTCACGCTGCTGACGGCTTCCGCTTTTTAACCTAGGCCTGTGTATGGCTTCCGAATACTGCTGCCTCCACCGCCACCCTGCGCCATGTGTCTCTGTCGTCTGCTCACGCTGCTGACGGCTTCCGCTTTTTAACCTAGGCCTGTGTATGGCTTCCGAATACTGCTGCCTCCACCGCCACCCTGCGCCATGTGTCTCTGTCGTCTGCTCACGCTGCTGACGGCTTCCGCTTTTTAACCTAGGCCTGTGTATGGCTTCCGAATATTGCTGCCTCCACCGCCACCCTGCGCCATGTGTCTCTGTCGTCTGCTCACGCTGCTGACGGCTTCCGCTTTTTAACCTAGGCCTGTGTATGGCTTCCGAATACTGCTGCCTCCACCGCCACCCTGCGCCATGTGTCTCTGTCGTCTGCTCACGCTGCTGACGGCTTCCGCTTTTTAACCGAGGCCTGTGTTTGGCTTCCAAATACTGCTGCATCCACCGCCCGCCCACTGCTGCTGCCAGGCCCGTAATCTGTCATGGGCCCCTGTACCGCCTCCTCATGCTGCTGCCAGGTCCAGAGTGTGTCATGGGTCCCTGTACGGCCTCCCATTGCTGCTGTCTCCATCGCCACACTCTGCCATGTGCCACTTTCAGGTCTCCTCACACTGCTGGTGGGTTCCATTTTGTCATAGGGTGCTGTATGGCCTCCCATGGCTGCTGCCTCCACCGCCACACTGTGGCTCCACACTCTGGTTTTGGCACCGTTACTGCCCAAATGAGTGAAGTGTGCGGTGATTCTAAGATCGACGGCACTCATCTGCATGTCATACTGACTGACAGTATTAGTTCTCTTCCCCAGCAGACTCCAAGGGCATTTAAATTAAAGGTACAGTGTTCTGCACTAATATAAAGGCTCTCTGAAGCCTAGAAACACCCTTTTTATAAGTTAAATTCGCAGCGAATATATTCGCCTCGAATCGAATTTATTCCGCGTATTCGGCGAATCAGCCGAATCGAATTTTTGAATAATTCGCTCATCTCTAGTTGGCATGTATCGCTTGTAAATCTCCAAATAAGGCAGCAATATATGAGCTCCATCATGAGAGTGACTGCATCGATGCCACACCATCCCAGGAAACTGCATTAGGTGTATTTCACTGGCATGACACGTCCGTGCACATGCCATAGGCCAAATTGTGCTTAAAGTGGAACTAAATCCTCCTGACCGAGGACGTTGTCATTTTAGCTTGTGATAGCCTTGATGTTCGAGTCAAACGTAAGTTCACCCACCGCGCCTCACAATGCACATTGCATTGTGATTGGCCAAAGAAACCACAGGTCAGGTGCAATGCTTTGGCCAATCACAGTAAACAATTGGGTGGAGCTAGAGGTGATGTCACCATTAGCTTCACCCAATTGTTTACATCTGATCGGCAGATGTCAGATTAGGGCGAGCGCTCAGGTCGGTGGGCGTCGTAACGATGGATTACAACGATGGAACCATTTTTTTGGCTTTTTCTTTTTTAATAAAGGACTTGTCAAAAACTGTTGTTGTGTTTTTATTCACATTTTACACTTCTTTAGTGAATGAGCAGGGGTATTATGTACCCCATGCTCATTCACAAGGGGGGAGAGGGATCTGGGGGCCCCCTTGTTAAAGGGGGCTTCCAGATTCTGATAAGTCACATCCTGCAGACCTCCACAACCACAGCCTAGGGTTGTGGGGAAGAGACCCTTGTCCCCATTGGTATAGGGACAGTATGGTAATCCTGTGGTTGACCATCACTTTTGCTGTTCCAGGGGCTGGTCTCCTATCTATCTATCCTCCAGCATTCAGTGGACCAGCAAGCTTCCAGTGGATCGTGCCAATAAGATTGCCTTGCACCATGGGCCTAGTGCTGAGAATTTTGGTGAGCTTTTTTATGCCAATAAATACAGTGTTGTAGCTCTCCTCTTACTGGCCATCATCCTGCATTTCCAAGAGCCTATCCTGGTGTGCTCCCTAACTTGAAAGGTCGCAGCCACACAGGTATGCTAGGGAAGCCTGGCATTTGATTTGCCAGGCTTCCATAAGGGCCATGCGTCAGTGTGTGCCCTGAGGTGAAAGGGTGCAACCATGCAGGCCCAGTGCTAAGGAAACCACAGACTTCTGTATGAGCCCTGTATCAGCATGCACGGCTCTCCCTGAGGTGAGGAGGAAGGGCGCAGCTGCACAGGCCTAACACAACACTACAGAAGCAGAATACCAGGCTTCCATTAGGACTGCCCTCCTGGCATCCATTATTAACCACTTGATCTCCGGAAGAACTTACCCCCTTCATGACCAGGGCATTTATTTTTGCTGTTCAGCACTGTGCTACTTTAACTGGCAATTGCGTGATTATGCAGCACTGTACCCAAATGACATTTATATAATTTTATTCACACAAATAGAGCTTTCTTTTTGTGGTATTTGATCACCGTTTGTTTTTTTATTTTTTAAACAAAAAAGACAGAACATTTTCAAAAAAATATATATATATTCAACTTTCTGTTATAAAACACATTCGATATTAAAAAAAATCAAATTTCTTCATAAATTTAGACCAAAATATATACTGTTACATGTCTCTGGTTAAAAAAAAAATCCCAATATGAATTAATTGTGTGAAAGTCATAGTAGCATCTACAAGCTATGGTATGTACAGTATATATATATATATATATATATATATACAGTACAGTGCCTTGAAAAAGGATTCATATCCCCATTTTCCATATTTTGTCAAGTTATAATCAAATATATAACACAAAGTGGCACATGATTGTAAAGTGGAAGGAAAATGATAACTAACTGGTTTTAAAAAATTTTAACAATTAAATATCTGAAAAGTGTAGCATGCGTTTGTTTTCAGCCCCCTTTACTCTGATACCCCTAACTAAAATCTAATAAAACCAATTGCCTTCAGAAGTCACCTAATTAGTAAATAGAGTCCACATGTGTGTAATTGAATCTCAGTATAAATACAGCTGTTCTGTGAAGCCTTCAGAGGTTTCTTTAGAGAACATTAGTGAACAAGCAGCATCATGACGGCCAAGGAACACACCAAACAGGTCAGGGATAAAGTTGTGGAG
This sequence comes from Staurois parvus, assembly GCF_062004578.1. NCBI lineage: Eukaryota > Metazoa > Chordata > Amphibia > Anura > Ranidae > Staurois > Staurois parvus. The sequence goes on along the minus strand of NW_028318609.1, from coordinate 1,617,790 downwards.
AAGTTTAAAGCAGGGTTAGGTTATAAAAAAATATCCCAAGCTTTGAACATCTCATGGAGCACTGTTCAATCAATCATCCGAAAATAGAAAGAGTATGGCACAACTGCAAACCTACCAAAACATGGCCGTCCCCCTAAACTGACAGGCCAGGCAAGGAGAGCATTAATCAGAGAAGCAGCCAAGAGGCCCATGGAGGAGCTGCAGAGATCCACAGCTCAGGTGGGAGAATCGGTCCACAGGACAACTATTACTCATGCAGTCCAAAAATCTGGTCTTTATGGAAGAGTGGCAAGAAGAAAGCCATTGTTGAAAGAAAGCCATAAAAACGCTATTTGCAATTTGCAAGAAGACATGTGTGGGACACAGCAAACATGTGAAAGAAGGTACTCTGGTCAGATGAGATCAAAATTTTACTTTTTGGCCTAAAAGCAAAACACTATGTGTGACGGAAAATTAACACTGCACATCACATTGAAAACACCATTCCCACCCTGAAACATGGTGGTGGCAGCATCATGTTGTGGAGATGCTTTTCTTCAGCAGGGACAAGGAAGCTGGTCAAAGTTGATGGGAAGATGGATGGAGCAAATAGCAAAGATAGGGCAATCTTAGAAGAAAATCTGTTAAAGTGTGAAAAAGACTTGAAGATGGGGAGGAGGTTCACCTTCCAGCAGGACAACGACCCTAAACAGACAGCCAGAGCTACAATGGAATGGTTTAGATCAAAGCATATTCATATTATAGAATGGCCCAGTCACAGTCCAGACCTAAATCCAATTGAAAATCTGTTGCAAGACTTGAAAATTGCTGTTCACAGACGCTCTCCATCGAAACTGACGGAGCTTGAGCTATTTTGCAAAGAAGAATGGGCAAAAATGTCACTCTGTGCATGTGCAAAGCTGGTAGAGATATACCCAAAAAGACTTGCAGCTGTAATTACAGTGAAAGGTGGTTCTACAAAGTATTGACTCGGGGACTGAATACAAATGCACACCAAACTTTTCACATATTTATTTGTAAAAAATTTAGAAAACAATTTATCAGTTTCCACTTCACAATTATGTACTACATAAAATCCAATAAAATACATTCACGTTTTTGGTTGAAAATTTCAAGGGGTATGAATACTTATTCAAGGCACTGTATATATGAAAATTGACCAATCCTGATGTACTCATTTCTTGAGTCTCTAAAATGTCAGGACAGTACAAATGCCTCCCAAATTACCCCTTTTTGGAAAGTAGACAGTCTAAGGTCTTTAGTAAGAGGCATGGCAAGTTTTTTAAAGTTGTAATTTTATGTCACACATTTTTGGAATATGAAGAAATTAATTAAACTTTGTTGTTTTTTCACAATTTTTTTTATTTACATACTGTCAACAGTGCAGTACAGCGTTATACTATGACTGGTGTGGTGGTGATCAGGGATACCGACTGGTGACAGTACGTCACCAGACAGTATTAAATTTTTTTTTTCAAATTTTAATCTTTTTTTTTTCATTTTCTAACATTTTTGTTCTTTATTTACTATTTTTATATCCTGTCATCAGAGTATGTAAAAAATAACTAGTTATAGTTAATGATTATAACAGTGAAGTTCACTGTTATAAACAATAGTTTAAGCTGTCATAAATGGGTTAACATTGACAGCTTAGATACTCTTGACATGCTGTGATTGGCTAATCACATAGTACAGGTAGCCAGGTACAATGTGATAGCTGTGACCCAGTCAGAGCTTCACAACAGTAATCAAGCAGTCATGAATGGAAAGCATTCCTTGTAGCATCTGGAGGGAGAGTAGAGGAGGGAACCTGGAAGCATTGCTGGGTGAGCCAAGAGGACACATGGGGTAGCCAGGCAGCAGAACGAAGGAAAACCTGGAAAGGAGGGGTGGCACATGTGAAGGCATTGCATTACAGTGTACAACAGTACAACACTGTACAACTGTACAAAAAAAGAAAAGGGAGCTGTGTGATACATTAAAGTGTGCATCACAACACCCCCTACCACCAGCTCACTGGATCAGAGCACTGCTCACACACTAAACAGCTGTGGTTTAGAGTGCAGGGGATTGCTAGTGTGGCACATTTGGGAGGGTAGAGGACTTGTTCTAGAAGACTGGGTGGGCAAATTTCGAATTAGAACTCCCCCAGGACAAGTCCTCTCCCCTGCCAAAGTGCCCCCAGCACATATTCTCTTACCCCTTCCCCCAGTCAGAGTAAATCATCCTTATCAGCCCCCCTCGGTCACTGTGTCCCCTCACCTAACACAGCTCTATTTCTTTTCTTTCTATCTATTACCGATCTCAGATCATTGTGGTTGCAGCACAGCAGTGTCCTTCCTCCTTGGCTCCTCCTTCTGGCTTGTGTCTATGAAACATCAGACCTGTGGAGGAGGAGACATTTGCGTAGGCACCCCTCAGGAGATGCAGGGCAGGTGCCCACTTTAATGTGCCCTGTCAGGCCAGCAACAGGAGTCAAGTGTTGGGATATGCCCCCCCCCCCGCCCCATTTTCAGCTCTGTTGCTGGGCCTTTATTAGGTAGGAGCCTGGAGCTTTAAAAGACGAACCTACTTGTAACCGATAAAGCATATTAAGGATCTTAGAGAGAATACATCAGTGCCTTAGATCTCATGCTGCAGATATACACTAGCTACCCATACATACCAGGGAATGTACAGAAAAAAATGCAAATCATTCAAGATAGTGCTTAAGCTCAATCAACATTTCTAAATATTCCATATAACATAGCAAATCTTCCTTTGAGTTCAGGTCCACTTTAGGCACCAAAATTAATTCTGCTTTTAAATTAAAATGTAAGTACGTATTTAACAGAATAGGTAACAATAATCAGAGTGGGAGTAACTGTAACTTGCAGTTTAGTAAACAGGTTAACAAAGTTAGAAGCAATAATTCAAGACAGGTGTAGGATGGCAAAAAATATGCATATACTGTGCAATAATGAACGGTGCACAAACATGGACTCTTCACAGCAATGTCTCTGTGGCTCATTAATGGCAACATGTGGCAGTATAGCACAGTCTCTATAAAGAACTACTTCTGTAAATCAGTACAGAACAAAGTTACTTGTAATGATGCTAATATACAGCATCCTCCTCAATGAAGTCCAGGGTTGCTCTGGCAAACAGCTGGAGGGATCCAGGGCCGAAAGACAAAGGGCTTCCCTACTAAAACCAGAGTACAGGAGTACCTCAGTTTACTAACGCCTAGGTTAACGTAATTTTTGGTTAACGAATGAAAGTCCATTGAAAATAATTTTTTTCACAATACGAACGGATTAATTGGCTTTCAATGCATTTACTATTTTTTTTAATCATGTCCCTGTACAGTACTATGCCTTTAAAGTGCACTGTATAAAGAGTTTTGAACAGATAAGACTTTTTTTACTTTTTTCAGACCTCCGGAACGGATTAATTGGTTTTCAATGCATTTACAAATTCATTTTTAATCATGTCCCTGTACAGCATTTATCCCTTTAAAGTGCACTTTATAAAGAGTTTTGAACAGATAAAATACCATATTTTCCGACGTATAAGACGACTTTTTACCCCTTGAAAATCTTCTCTAAAGTCGGGGGTCGTCTTATACGCCGGTATACGGCATGCTGACACTTTTTAGGGGGGGCGGCGCGGTGCCGCTGCCGCCCCCCCCCTTCCAATGGAAGGGACACTAAGTACAGGGGTGGGCAGGGGCTGCTGTCTCTTACCTGGCTCCGGTCCCACGATGATCCGGTACAGGAAGCGCGGCTGCTCCTTCATTCGGTTCAGCCACTGGATGTTCACGTGGCTGCTCAGCTCCGCCTCCTCACCGGATTGGCCGCCAGAACTGTAGCTCAGGAAAGGCACACAGGTGGCCAATCACCGGCGAGGAGGCGGAGCCGAGCGGCCCCGCGAAAATCGAGTGAAGGAGCGGCCGGTAAGTGTGCTGTCCAGAGGTGCTGCTGCAACCACATATGCTGGCTGCAGCCGCACCATACTAGAACAGGGATCAGCAAGTGTAATTGGTGTCAGTGGGAGGAATAGTGCCCCATCATTGGTATCATTGATACCAATGATGGGGCATTATTCCTCCCACTGACACCAACGATGGGGCACTATTCCTCCCCCCCACTGACACCAACGATGGGGCACTATTCCTCCCCCCCCACTGACAACAACAATGGGGCACTATTCCACCCCCCACTGACACCAATGATGGGGCACTATTCCACCCCCCACTGACACCAATGTTGGGACACTATTCCTCCCACTGACACCAAAGTTGGGACACTATTCCTCCCACTGATACCAAAGATGGGGCACTATTCTCCCCACTGATACTAATGATGGGGCACTATTCCTGCCACTGATACCAATGATGGGGCACGATTCCTCCCACTGATACCAAAGATGGGGCACTATTCTCCCCACTGATACTAATGATGGGGCACTATTCCTGCCACTGACACTAATGATGGGGCACTATTCCTGCCACTGATACCAATGATGGGGCACGATTCCTCCCACTGACACCAATGATGGGGCACGATTCCTCCCACTGACACCAAAGATTGGGCACTATTCCCCCCACTGACACTAATGATGGGGCACTATTCCTGCCACTGATACCAATGATGGGGCACGATTCCTCCCACTGACACCAATGATGGGGCACGATTCCTCACACTGACACCAATGATGGGGTGCTATTCCTCCCACTGACACCAATGATGGGGTGCTATTCTTCCCACTGACACCAATGATGGGGCACGATTCGTCGCTCTGACACCAATGATGGGGCACTATTCCTCCCACTGATAACAATGACGGGGCACTATTGCTCCCACTGATACCAATGATGGGGCACTATTCCTCCCACTGACACCAATGATGGGGCACTATTCCTCCGACTAATACCAATGATGGGGCACTATTCCTCCCACTGATATCAATGACGGGGCACTATTCCTCCCACTGACACCAATGATGGGGCACTATTCCTCCCACTAATACCAATGATGGGACACTATTCCTCCCACTGACACCAATGATGGGGCACGATTCTTCCCACTGACACCAATGATGGGGCACGATTCTTCCCACTGACACCAATGATAGGGCACGATTCTTCCCACTGGTGTGCGTTGGAAGAGGGGTAGTCTTATACGGCGAGTATAGCCCAAACACTACATTTTAACAGGAAAAGTAGGGGGTCGTCTTATACGCCCAGTCGTCTTATACGCCGGAAAATATGGTACTTTTTTTTTTACTTTTTTCTGACCTCCGGAACGAATTATTTGGTTTTCAATGCATTTATGAATTAATTTTAATCATGTCCCTGTACAGTATTTATGCCTTTAAAGTGCACTTTATGAAGAGTTTTGAACAGATAAAATACTTTTTTTAACGTTTTTAAAACCGGAACAGATTAATTGGTTTTCAATGGATTCGTATGGGAAACCGCGTTTTGGTTTACGAAAAGTCCTGCAGAATGCATTAAATTCGTAAACCGAGGTACGCCTGTACTCTGGAAAACAAAAATGGCAGTTGGCTAGTGCAGAGCCGCCTGAATAGTGGTTTATTAAATCCTACGCGGAGTAATATGTCACTGCAAAAGTGAATGCAATAGTGTATTTATTAGATCACTAAGATCATGAAAAAGGTTGACATTGACAGGGTGAACATGTTACAATCATATTAAAATCAAAGAATTAAAATAAAAAAACGTTCGGCGTCTTCAAATTGGCTGTATGGGAAAAGATCGATGTGAGGCAGTAGAGTTTCCCTTCTATATTCATCTGGTGTAAAGTTCCATACTGTATGGCCTAGTAAATTAATTTTCTTCTTTTGCTGTTCCTTCATGAACATCACAATGTAAATAGATGAAATCCTAGGAATTAGATAGTGGATAATAATGAACTCAGAGGAAACAAGGGCTTATCATCTTACCATCAGCCTAGTAGGATGCACATGTTCAAATTAGTTGGATTATGAATATTCTTCTCATTACCTTCTTAGTGAATGTGCCATGATACATGAATAGTGGGTAAATATCTTCCTGAGTGATCAGCATAGATGCAAATGAATCCACAATAAAAAGTGATTCTAAAGATGAAATAAATATAAAAATTGTAAAGAATTATAAAAATATAGTCTGAATACTATTTAAAGTAGATTTATTTGAATTGGCCATTTCCCTAATGTTCTTTCACAATCATATGTTTTTCTATGGGATTTTTTATTTTAATGTAGTGATGACTAGAGATGAGCGAATCGAAGTATCCGAAGTGGAATTCGAGTCGAATATCGGAAAAATTTCGATTCGTGCCGAATCCGAAAAATAGCCTAATTCGGACGCGTGAATCGAAATTTTTCAGAAAATGGCGGCTGACATGTGCGGCGACGGAGCGGGGATGTCTGGGAAGGCGCGCAGACAAGGCGCGCTGACCCATAATGCATTCCTCAACTACATGTGATCGCATCAGCCTATCAGCAGCCAGCCAGCCAGCACTGTGTAATGGTCGAGCTATAAATAGCGGCCATTTTGGAATTCTTCATTTGCCTGCAGTTATTGAACAGAGGCAGACTGCTCTGTACTAGGGACAGGGACAGAGTTAGGGCCACAGAAACGATAATTGGGGACAGAGAAAAGTTACTTAGGGACAGAGAACCATTACTCAGGGACACAGACTTGTTAATGAGGGCCACAGAATCGTTATTTAGGGACAAAGAAACGCTAGTTAGGGCCACAGAATTCATAATCAGGGACAGACAGAATTGTTACTCAGTGCCAGAGAATTGTTACTTAGGGCCACAGAAACGTTATTAGGGCCACAGAATTGTTACTCAGGGACAGACAGAATTGTTACTGAGTGCCAGAGAATTGTTACTCAGGGACAGACAGAATTGTTACTGAGTGCCAGAGAATTGTTACTTAGGGCCACAGAAACTTTAATTAGGGCCACAGAATTTTTACTCAGGGACAGACAGAATTGTTACTCAGTGCCAGAGAATTGTTACTCAGGGACAGACAGAATTGTTACTGAGTGCCAGAGAATTGTTACTTAGGGCCACAGAAACTTTACTTAGGGCCACAGAATTTTTACTCAGGGACAGACAGAATTGTTACTGAGTGCCAGAGAATTGTTACTCAGGGACAGACAGAATTGTTACTGAGTGCCAGAGAATTGTTACTTAGGGCCACAGAAACTTTACTTAGGGCCACAGAATTGTTACTCGCACAGACACAGAATTGTTACTCGCACAGACACAGAATTGTTACTGAAGGCCACAGAACTGTTACTTAGGGCCACAGAATTGTTACTCGCACAGACACAGAATTGTTACTCGCACAGACACAGAACTGTTACTGAGGGCCACAGAACTGTTACTTGGGGCCACAGAATTGTTACTCACACAGACACAGAATTGTTACTCAGGGCCACAGAACTGTTACTTAGGGACAAAGAAACGCTAGTTAGGGCCACAGAATTCATACTCAGGGACAGACAGAATTGTTACGGAGTGCCAGAGAATTGTTACTCTGGGCCACAGAAACTTTACTTAGGGCCACAGAATTTTTACTCAGGGACAGACAGAATTGTTACTGAGTGCCAGAGAATTGTTACTCAGGGACAGACAGAATTGTTACGGAGTGCCAGAGAATTGTTACTTAGGGCCACAGAAACTTTACTTAGGGCCACAGAATTGTTACTCGCACAGACACAGAATTGTTACTCGCACAGACACAGAACTGTTACTGAGGGCCACAGAAACTTTACTTAGGGACAAAGAAACGCTAGTTAGGGCCACGGAATTCATACTCAGGGACAGACAGAATTGTTACGGAGTGCCAGAGAATTGTTACTCAGGGCCACAGAAACTTTACTTAGGGCCACAGAATTTTTACTCAGGGACAGACAGAATTGTTACGGAGTGCCAGAGAATTGTTACTCAGGGACAGACAGAATTGTTACTGAGTGCCAGAGAATTGTTACTTAGGGCCACAGAAACTTTAATTAGGGCCACAGAATTTTTACTCAGGGACAGACAGAATTGTTACTGAGTGCCAGAGAATTGTTACTCAGGGACAGACAGAATTGTTACCGAGTGCCAGAGAATTGTTACTCAGGGACAGACAGAATTGTTACTGAGTGCCAGAGAATTGTTACTTAGGGCCACAGAAACTTTAATTAGGGCCACAGAATTTTTACTCAGGGACAGACAGAATTGTTACTGAGTGCCAGAGAATTGTTACTCAGGGACAGACAGAATTGTTACGGAGTGCCAGAGAATTGTTACTCAGGGCCAAAGAAACTTTACTTAGGGCCAGAGAATTTTTACTCAGGGACAGACAGAATTGTTACTGAGTGCCAGAGAATTGTTACTCAGGGACAGACAGAATTGTTACTGAGTGCCAGATAATTGTTACTCAGGGCCCCAGAAACTTTACTTAGGGCCACAGAATTTTTACTCAGGGACAGACAGAATTGTTACTGAGTGCCAGAGAATTGTTACTCAGGGACAGACAGAATTGTTACTGAGTGCCAGAGAATTGTTACTTAGGGCCACAGAAACTTTACTTAGGGCCACAGAATTGTTACTCGCACAGACACAGAATTGTTACTCGCACAGACACAGAATTGTTACTGAGGGCCACAGAACTGTTACTTGGGGCCACAGAAACGTTAATCAGGGACACAGAATTGTTACTGAGGGCCACAGAACTGTTACTTAGGGCCACAGAATTGTTACTCGCACAGACACAGAATTGTTACTCAGGGACACAGAGTGTTACTCAGGGACACATAATCGTTTAATTAAAGAGTATGTCAGACAACATGCAGAGGAGTGGCAGAGGAGGCAATGTTTTAGGAGCAAGCAGACGTGGCAGCAGAGGAAGGGGTCGAGGCAGCACTATTCGCAGCCAGAGGCCAGTGCTCCCGGTGTCATCCAGCGGTCGTGTCTCCACCGACAACCCTGCCGTCGTCGATTGGTTGGCTCGGTCGTCTTCCTCTTCCCAGGTCACCTCTGACACCTACAGCCAACGGTCGGTGGGTACGTCAGACACAACCGTTAGTTGGCATGGCCCGGGACCTAGCCCACTGAAATCACGTGTCCTCTACCTGCCCCTGTCCTTTGGTGTTCCCTCACCAAGCGAAGTATCGCATGCTGTGGGCTCAGCCCCACTGTACAGTGAGGAAGAGCTAACAGAGGGCGGTCAGGAACGGGGGGAGACATCCGCCTTTTCAGCAGCTAGGCGAAGAAGTAGTGGCGAGGAGAGTGGCCCGGTAGCCGGTCTAGAGACAGGTCTGTCTCCTGACCCAGACGCAGCCGAGGGGGCTAGTAGTGAGGTGGAGACCCTACTTGATGATGAGGAGGTTGATCGCACTTGGCAGCCTCGTCGTCATCAGGCAATTTCTTCCGCATCATCAGGAGAAGAGGGTGGCAGCTTGGCAGTGAGCGAAACAGTCGGTGGGTTGCCCAGGAGACAGCAGGAGGGTCGCAGCAGTGTCAGTGGAAGCAGTGTCAGTGGAGCCAAACGGCCACGGAGTAGAGCACCAGCTCCACTGCAGCCTACCACCACGGCCAGTAGTGGTGCCGGTGTGCACGGAGGAAGCAGCAGTCAGCCAGTGAGGAGTATCGGGGGCAAAGTTTCCTACTCGGCGGTGTGGCAATTTTTCGTCAAGCCGCCCGAGGAAGTAAACGTAGCCGTATGTCGACTATGTGGCCAGAAAGTCAAGCGTGGCCAGGGGGCCCATGTTGGGACTATTTGGGCCATGTTGGGACAATGGGAGACCTCCCATTGCTGCTGTCTCCATCGCCACACTCTGCCATGTGCCACTTTCAGGTCTCCTCACACACTGCTGGTGTGTTCAGTTTTTTGACATAGGGTGCTGGCAGATTACGGGCCTCCCATAGCTGCTGCCAGGCCCCTAATCTGCCATAGGCCCCTATATACCGCCTCCTCATGCTGCTGCCAGGTCCAGAGTCTGTCATGGGTCCCTGTACGGCCTCCCATTGCTGCTGTCTCCATCGCCACACTCTGCCATGTGCCACTTTCAGGTCTCCTCACACTGCTGGTGTGTAGAATTTTTTGACATAGGGTGCTGGCAGATTACGGGCCTCCCATTGCTGCTGCCAGGCCCCTAATCTACCATGGGCCCCTATATACCGCCTCCTCATGCTGCTGCCAGGACCAGAGTCTGTCATGGGTCCCTGTACGGCCTCCCATTGCTGCTGTCTCCATCGCCACACTCTGCCATGTGCCACTTTCAGGTCTCCTCACACACTGCTGGTGTGTAGAATTTTTTGACATAGGGTGCTGGCAGATTACGGGCCTCCCATAGCTGCTGCCAGGCCCCTAATCTGCCATAGGCCCCTATATACCGCCTCCTCATGCTGCTGCCAGGTCCAGAGTCTCTCATGGGTCCCTGTACGGCCTCCCATTGCTGCTGTCTCCATCGCCACACTCTGCCATGTGCCACTTTCAGGTCTCCTCACACTGCTGGTGTGTAGAATTTTTTGACATAGGGTGCTGGCAGATTACGGGCCTCCCATTGCTGCTGCCAGGCCCCTAATCTGCCATGGGCCCCTATATACCGCCTCCTCATGCTGCTGCCAGGACCAGAGTCTGTCATGGGTCCCTGTACGGACTCCCATTGCTGCTGTCTCCATCGCCACACTCTGCCATGTGCCACTTTCAGGTCTCCTCACACACTGCTGGTGTGTAGAATTTTTTGACATAGGGTGCTGGCAGATTACGGGCCTCCCATAGCTGCTGCCAGGCCCCTAATCTGCCATAGGCCCCTATATACCGCCTCCTCATGCTGCTGCCAGGTCCAGAGTCTCTCATGGGTCCCTGTACGGCCTCCCATTGCTGCTGTCTCCATCGCCACACTCTGCCATGTGCCACTTTCAGGTCTCCTCACACACTGCTGGTGTGTAGAATTTTTTGACATAGGGTGCTGGCAGATTAAGGGCCTCCCATAGCTGCTGCCAGGCCCCTAATCTGCCATAGGCCCCTATATACCGCCTCCTCATGCTGCTGCCAGGTCCAGAGTCTGTCATGGGTCCCTGTACGGCCTCCCATTGCTGCTGTCTCCATCGCCACACTCTGCCATGTGCCACTTTCAGGTCTCCTCACACACTGCTGGTGTGTAGAATTTTTTGACATAGGGTGCTGGCAGATTACGGGCCTCCCATTGCTGCTGCCAGGCCCCTAATCTGCCATGGGCCCCTATATACCGCCTCCTCATGCTGCTGCCAGGTCCAGAGTCTGTCATGGGTCCCTGTACGGCCTCCCATTGCTGCTGTCTCCATCGCCACACTCTGCCATGTGCCACTTTCAGGTCTCCTCACACACTGCTGGTGTGTTGAATTTTTTGACATAGGGTGCTGGCAGATTACGGGCCTCCCATAGCTGCTGCCAGGCCCCTAATCTGCCATGGGCCCCTATATACCGCCTCCTCATGCTGCTGCCAGGTCCACAGTGTCTCATGCCATGTGCCACTTTCAGGTCTCCTCACACTGCTGGTGTGTTGAATTTTTTGACATAGGGTGCTGGCAGATTATGGGCCTCCTATAGCTGCTGTCAGGCCCCTAATCTGCCATAGGCCCCTATATACCGCTTCCTCATGCTGCTGCCAGGTCCAGAGTCTGTCATGGGTCCCTGTACGGCCTCCCATTGCTGCTGTCTCCATCGCCACACTCTGCCATGTGCCACTTTCAGGTCTCCTCACACACTGCTGGTGTGTAGAATTTTTTGACATAGGGTGCTGGCAGATTACGGGCCTCCCATAGCTGCTGCCAGGCCCCTAATCTGCCATAGGCCCCTATATACCGCCTCCTCATGCTGCTGCCAGGTCCAGAGTCTCTCATGGGTCCCTGTACGGCCTCCCATTGCTGCTGTCTCCATCGCCACACTCTGCCATGTGCCACTTTCAGGTCTCCTCACACACTGCTGGTGTGTAGAATTTTTTGACATAGGGTGCTGGCAGATTAAGGGCCTCCCATAGCTGCTGCCAGGCCCCTAATCTGCCATAGGCCCCTATATACCGCCTCCTCATGCTGCTGCCAGGTCAAGAGTCTGTCATGGGTCCCTGTACGGCCTCCCATTGCTGCTGTCTCCATCGCCACACTCTGCCATGTGCCACTTTCAGGTCTCCTCACACACTGCTGGTGTGTAGAATTTTTTGACATAGGGTGCTGGCAGATTACGGGCCTCCCATTGCTGCTGCCAGGCCCCTAATCTGCCATGGGCCCCTATATACCGCCTCCTCATGCTGCTGCCAGGTCCAGAGTCTGTCATGGGTCCCTGTACGGCCTCCCATTGCTGCTGTCTCCATCGCCACACTCTGCCATGTGCCACTTTCAGGTCTCCTCACACACTGCTGGTGTGTTGAATTTTTTGACATAGGGTGCTGGCAGATTACGGGCCTCCCATAGCTGCTGCCAGGCCCCTAATCTGCCATGGGCCCCTATATACCGCCTCCTCATGCTGCTGCCAGGTCCACAGTGTCTCATGCCATGTGCCACTTTCAGGTCTCCTCACACTGCTGGTGTGTTGAATTTTTTGACATAGGGTGCTGGCAGATTATGGGCCTCCTATAGCTGCTGCCAGGCCCCTAATCTGCCATAGGCCCCTATATACCGCTTCCTCATGCTGCTGCCAGGTCCAGAGTCTCTCATGGGTCCCTGTACGGCCTCCCATTGCTGCTGTCTCCATCGCCACACTCTGCCATGTGCCACTTTCAGGTCTCCTCACACACTGCTGGTGTGTAGAATTTTTTGACATAGGGTGCTGGCAGATTACGGGCCTCCCATAGCTGCTGCCAGGCCCCTAATCTGCCATAGGCCCCTATATACCGCCTCCTCATGCTGCTGCCAGGTCCAGAGTCTCTCATGGGTCCCTGTACGGCCTCCCATTGCTGCTGTCTCCATCGCCACACTCTGCCATGTGCCACTTTCAGGTCTCCTCACACACTGCTGGTGTGTAGAATTTTTTGACATAGGGTGCTGGCAGATTAAGGGCCTCCCATAGCTGCTGCCAGGCCCCTAATCTGCCATAGGCCCCTATATACCGCCTCCTCATGCTGCTGCCAGGTCCAGAGTCTGTCATGGGTCCCTGTACGGCCTCCCATTGCTGCTGTCTCCATCGCCACACTCTGCCATGTGCCACTTTCAGGTCTCCTCACACACTGCTGGTGTGTAGAATTTTTTGACATAGGGTGCTGGCAGATTACGGGCCTCCCATTGCTGCTGCCAGGCCCCTAATCTGCCATGGGCCCCTATATACCGCCTCCTCATGCTGCTGCCAGGTCCAGAGTCTGTCATGGGTCCCTGTACGGCCTCCCATTGCTGCTGTCTCCATCGCCACACTCTGCCATGTGCCACTTTCAGGTCTCCTCACACACTGCTGGTGTGTTGAATTTTTTGACATAGGGTGCAGGCAGATTACGGGCCTCCCATAGCTGCTGCCAGGCCCCTAATCTGCCATGGGCCCCTATATACCGCCTCCTCATGCTGCTGCCAGGTCCACAGTGTCTCATGCCATGTGCCACTTTCAGGTCTCCTCACACTGCTGGTGTGTTGAATTTTTTTACATAGGGTGCTGGCAGATTATGGGCCTCCTATAGCTGCTGCCAGGCCCCTAATCTGCCATAGGCCCCTATATACCGCTTCCTCATGCTGCTGCCAGGTCCAGAGTCTCTCATGGGTCCCTGTACGGCCTCCCATTGCTGCTGTCTCCATCGCCACACTCTGCCATGTGCCACTTTCAGGTCTCCTCACACACTGCTGGTGTGTAGAATTTTTTGACATAGGGTGCTGGCAGATTACGGGCCTCCCATAGCTGCTGCCAGGCCCCTAATCTGCCATAGGCCCCTATATACCGCCTCCTCATGCTGCTGCCAGGTCCAGAGTCTCTCATGGGTCCCTGTACGGCCTCCCATTGCTGCTGTCTCCATCGCCACACTCTGCCATGTGCCACTTTCAGGTCTCCTCACACTGCTGGTGTGTTGAATTTTTTGACATAGGGTGCTGGCAGATTATGGGCCTCCTATAGCTGCTGCCAGGCCCCTAATCTGCCATAGGCCCCTATATTACGCTTCCTCATGCTGCTGCCAGGTCCAGAGTCTCTCATGGGTCCCTGTACGGCCTCCCATTGCTGCTGTCTCCATCGCCACACTCTGCCATGTGCCACTTTCAGGTCTCCTCACACACTGCTGGTGTGTAGAATTTTTTGACATAGGGTGCTGGCAGATTACGGGCCTCCCATAGCTGCTGCCAGGCCCCTAATCTGCCATAGGCCCCTATATACCGCCTCCTCATGCTGCTGCCAGGTCCAGAGTCTCTCATGGGTCCCTGTACGGCCTCCCATTGCTGCTGTCTCCATCGCCACACTCTGCCATGTGCCACTTTCAGGTCTCCTCACACACTGCTGGTGTGTAGAATTTTTTGACATAGGGTGCTGGCAGATTAAGGGCCTCCCATAGCTGCTGCCAGGCCCCTAATCTGCCATAGGCCCCTATATACCGCCTCCTCATGCTGCTGCCAGGTCCAGAGTCTGTCATGGGTCCCTGTACGGCCTCCCATTGCTGCTGTCTCCATCGCCACACTCTGCCATGTGCCACTTTCAGGTCTCCTCACACACTGCTGGTGTGTAGAATTTTTTGACATAGGGTGCTGGCAGATTACGGGCCTCCCATTGCTGCTGCCAGGCCCCTAATCTGCCATGGGCCCCTATATACCGCCTCCTCATGCTGCTGCCAGGTCCAGAGTCTGTCATGGGTCCCTGTACGGCCTCCCATTGCTGCTGTCTCCATCGCCACACTCTGCCATGTGCCACTTTCAGGTCTCCTCACACACTGCTGGTGTGTAGAATTTTTTGACATAGGGTGCTGGCAGGTTATGGGCCTCCCATAGCTGCTGCCAGGCCCCTAATCTGCCATAGGCCCCTATATACCGCCTCCTCATGCTGCTGCCAGGTCCAGAGTCTGTCATGGGTCCCTGTACGGCCTCCCATTGCTGCTGTCTCCATCGCCACACTCTGCCATGTGCCACTTTCAGGTCTCCTCACACACTGCTGGTGTGTAGAATTTTTTGACATAGGGTGCTGGCAGATTATGGGCCTCCCATAGCTGCTGCCAGGCCCCTAATCTGCCATAGGCCCCTATATACCGCCTCCTCATGCTGCTGCCAGGTCCAGAGTCTGTCATGGGTCCCTGTACGGCCTCCCATTGCTGCTGTCTCCATCGCCACACTCTGCCATGTGCCACTTTCAGGTCTCCTCACACACTGCTGGTGTGTTGAATTTTTTGACATAGGGTGCTGGCAGATTACGGGCCTCCCATAGCTGCTGCCAGGCCCCTAATCTGCCATGGGCCCCTATATACCGCCTCCTCATGCTGCTGCCAGGTCCACAGTGTCTCATGCCATGTGCCACTTTCAGGTCTCCTCACACTGCTGGTGTGTTGAATTTTTTGACATAGGGTGCTGGCAGATTATGGGCCTCCTATAGCTGCTGCCAGGCCCCTAATCTGCCATAGGCCCCTATATACCGCCTCCTCATGCTGCTGCCAGGTCCAGAGTCTCTCATGGGTCCCTGTACGGCCTCCCATTGCTGCTGTCTCCATCGCCACACTCTGCCATGTGCCACTTTCAGGTCTCCTCACACACTGCTGGTGTGTAGAATTTTTTGACATAGGGTGCTGGCAGATTAAGGGCCTCCCATAGCTGCTGCCAGGCCCCTAATCTGCCATAGGCCCCTATATACCGCCTCCTCATGCTGCTGCCAGGTCCAGAGTCTGTCATGGGTCCCTGTACGGCCTCCCATTGCTGCTGTCTCCATCGCCACACTCTGCCATGTGCCACTTTCAGGTCTCCTCACACACTGCTGGTGTGTAGAATTTTTTGACATAGGGTGCTGGCAGATTACGGGCCTCCCATTGCTGCTGCCAGGCCCCTAATCTGCCATGGGCCCCTATATACCGCCTCCTCATGCTGCTGCCAGGTCCAGAGTCTGTCATGGGTCCCTGTACGGCCTCCCATTGCTGCTGTCTCCATCGCCACACTCTGCCATGTGCCACTTTCAGGTCTCCTCACACACTGCTGGTGTGTAGAATTTTTTGACATAGGGTGCTGGCAGATTATGGGCCTCCCATAGCTGCTGCCAGGCCCCTAATCTGCCATAGGCCCCTATATACCGCCTCCTCATGCTGCTGCCAGGTCCAGAGTCTGTCATGGGTCCCTGTACGGCCTCCCATTGCTGCTGTCTCCATCGCCACACTCTGCCATGTGCCACTTTCAGGTCTCCTCACACACTGCTGGTGTGTAGAATTTTTTGACATAGGGTGCTGGCAGATTATGGGCCTCCCATAGCTGCTGCCAGGCCCCTAATCTGCCATAGGCCCCTATATACCGCCTCCTCATGCTGCTGCCAGGTCCAGAGTCTGTCATGGGTCCCTGTACGGCCTCCCATTGCTGCTGTCTCCATCGCCACACTCTGCCATGTGCCACTTTCAGATCTCCTCACACACTGCTGGTGTGTTGAATTTTTTGACATAGGGTGCTGGCAGATTACGGGCCTCCCATAGCTGCTGCCAGGCCCCTAATCTGCCATGGGCCCCTATATACCGCCTCCTCATGCTGCTGCCAGGTCCACAGTGTCTCATGCCATGTGCCACTTTCAGGTCTCCTCACACTGCTGGTGTGTTGAATTTTTTGACATAGGGTGCTGGCAGATTATGGGCCTCCTATAGCTGCTGCCAGGCCCCTAATCTGCCATAGGCCCCTATATACCGCTTCCTCATGCTGCTGCCAGGTCCAGAGTCTCTCATGGGTGCCTGTACGGCCTCCCATTGCTGCTGTCTCCATCGCCACACTCTGCCATGTGCCACTTTCAGGTCTCCTCACACACTGCTGGTGTGTAGAATTTTTTGACATAGGGTGCTGGCAGATTACGGGCCTCCCATAGCTGCTGCCAGGCCCCTAATCTGCCATAGGCCCCTATATACCGCCTCCTCATGCTGCTGCCAGGTCCAGAGTCTCTCATGGGTCCCTGTACGGCCTCCCATTGCTGCTGTCTCCATCGCCACACTCTGCCATGTGCCACTTTCAGGTCTCCTCACACACTGCTGGTGTGTAGAATTTTTTGACATAGGGTGCTGGCAGATTACGGGCCTCCCATAGCTGCTGCCAGGCCCCTAATCTGCCATAGGCCCCTATATACCGCCTCCTCATGCTGCTGCCAGGTCCAGAGTCTCTCATGGGTCCCTGTACGGCCTCCCATTGCTGCTGTCTCCATCGCCACACTCTGCCATGTGCCACTTTCAGGTCTCCTCACACACTGCTGGTGTGTAGAATTTTTTGACATAGGGTGCTGGCAGATTACGGGCCTCCCATAGCTGCTGCCAGGCCCCTAAGCTGCCATAGGCCCCTATATACCGCCTCCTCATGCTGCTGCCAGGTCCAGAGTCTCTCATGGGTCCCTGTACGGCCTCCCATTGCTGCTGTCTCCATCGCCACACTCTGCCATGTGCCACTTTCAGGTCTCCTCACACACTGCTGGTGTGTAGAATTTTTTGACATAGGGTGCTGGCAGATTACGGGCCTCCCATAGCTGCTGCCAGGCCCCTAAGCTGCCATAGGCCCCTATATACCGCCTCCTCATGCTGCTGCCAGGTCCAGAGTCTCTCATGGGTCCCTGTACGGCCTCCCATTGCTGCTGCCAGGCACGTAATCTGCCATGGGCCCCCGTACCGACTCCTCATGCTGTGACGTTGCAACAAGGTGGAATTCAACCCTACATATGTTAGACCGCCTTTACGAACAGCGAAAGGCCATCACCGATTTCCTGATGTTAAAAGCGGATAAAGGTACTCCCTGTGTAACTTAGATGTCAGCCATTGGCAGCTCATGCGTGACACCTGCGCTTGCTCAGGCCCTTTGAGGAGGCCACGCTATTCGTGAGTCGGCAGGACTATGGGATGAACGACGTCATTCCTCTGTTGCACGTCCTGGAACAAATGCTGTTAACAATGGCTGGTCAGGGTGCGGTAGACGTGGCGCACAGATCTCAACGCCACATGACCCCTGTGGGGGCAGGACAGGAAGAAGAGGAGGAGGTAGAGGAGGACATTGGTGCTCAGGAATTATTGAGTGAAATGGGTGGTTTTTCCACTCAGCGGACAGGAGTGGAGGAGCAGGAGCATCTGGTAGAGGAGGAGGAGGAGACAGAGGACCCAGATGCACCGTGGCAGTATGCTGTGGAGATGGAGGCAGGGAGTCCCTCGCATTCCTTGGCACAAATGGCCCATAGCATGCTCGCTTGCTTGCGTAGCGACAGCCGAATAATAACCATCAGACAGAGGGATGACTTTTGGCTGTCCACCTTGTTGGACCCTCGCTACCGTTCAAAAATGGTGGCCTTTTTCACACCTGCTGAGAGGGAGGCCAAAATAACGTACTATAAAAACCACCTATGTAGTCAGCTGGTCTCTGCCTGTCTGCGCCAACGTCCATCCTCAGACACTGTGGGCCCTGTGCGCTCGCGTTCCGCTGCCATGGCAGCAGGGGAGGGGTGGGGTGGTAGGAGCAGTGGCAGCTCCACCAGCAGCGGCTGCCTCAGTCTGCAGTCGATGATGAGTAGCTTTCTTCACCAGCGCAGTGAGGAAACTACTAACCAGCCGCAGCAGCAGCAGCAGCAGCAGCATCAGGTGGACCTGGAGCAGGACCTCAAACAACAGGCTTAGGCCTACTTGGACAGCACCCTGCCAACCGAGGTAGACAATCCCCTTGACTACTGGGCAACGAAACTTGACCTTTGGCCCCAACTAGCTGAATTTGCCCTTGAAAGGCTGTCATGCCCGGCCAGTAGCGTGGCATCGGAGCGCGTGTTTAGTGCGGCAGGAGGTATTGCAACTCCGCGGAGGACACGACTGTCCACCCAAAGTGTGGAGAGACTGACATTTGTGAAAATGAATCAGGCGTGGATTAGTCTGGATTTCAAACCACCAGTTCCTGACACAACTGACTAAATCCGCCATGAATCATGCCCCAAACATGTGCCACTTTCAGGTCTCCTCACACTGCTGGTGTGTTCCATTTTTTGTCATAGGGTGCTGGCAGATTACGGGCCTCCCATAGCTGCTGCCAGGCCCCTAATCTGCCATGGGCCCCTATACCGCCTCCTCATGCTGCTGCCAAGTCCAGAGTCTCTCATGGGTCCCTGTACGGCCTCCCATTGCTGCTGTCTCCATCGCCACACTCTGCCATGTGCCACTTTCAGGTCTCACACACTGCTGGTGTGTAGAATTTTTTGACATAGGGTGCTGGCAGATTACGGGCCTCCCATAGCTGCTGCCAGGCCCCTAATCTGCGATAGGCCCCTATATACCGCCTCCTCATGCTGCTGCCAGGTCCAGAGTGTGTCATGGGTCCCTGTACGGCCTCCCATTGCTGCTGTCTCCATCGCCACACTCTGCCATGTGCCACTTTCAGGTCTCCTCACACTGCTGGTGGGTTCCATTTTTTGTCATAGGGTGCTGGCAGATTACGGGCCTCCCATAGCTGCTGCCAGGCCCCTAATCTGCCATTGGCCCCTGTTGTCGCTTGTTGGCATATTCCGCTCGTTCAGATGCTCCTTCTCCTGCTACTCCTCTTCACGGATTCCGTCAGCAGTCTTTCTTGGAATCCGTTTCCAAGAGACAACAGTTTGCGAGCACGCACCAGACGGTGCAGAAACTGAACGTCCTCCTGTCCAAGTTGCTGCTGCCAGGCTCGTAATCTGTCATGCGCCCCTGTACCGCCTCCTCATGCTGCTGCCAGGTCCAGAGTGTGTCATGGGCCCCCGTACCGACTCCAAATGCTGCTGCCAGGCCCGTAATCTGTCATGGGCCCCTGTACCGCCTCCCCATGCTGCTGCCACGTCCAGATTGTGTCATGGGTCCCTGTACGGCCTCCCATTGCTGCTGCCAGGCCTGTAATCTGCCATGGGCCCCCGTACCGACTCCTCATGCTGCTGCCAGGCCCGTAATCTGCCATGGGCCCCTGTACCGCCTCCTCATGCTGCTGCCAGGTCCAGAGTGTGTCATGGGTCCCTGTACGGCCTCCCATTGCTGCTGTCTCTATCGCCACACTCTGCCATGTGCCACTTTCAGGTCTCCTCACACTGCTGGTGGTTTCCATTTTTGTCATAGGGTGCTGTATGGCCTCCCATTGCTGCTGCCTCCACCGCCACACTGTGGCTCCACACTCTGGTTTTGGCCCCGTGACTGCCCAAATGAGTGAAGTGTGCGGTGATTCTAAGATCGACGGCACTCATCTGCATGTCATACTGCCTGACAGTATTATTTCTCTTCCCCAGCAGACTCCAAGGGCATTTAAATTAAAGGTACAGTGTTCAGCACTAATATTAAGTCTCTCTGAAGCCTAGAAACACCCTTTTTTAAGTTAAATTCACAGCGAATATATTCGACTCGAATCGAAATTTTTCTACGAATTCGCCGAATCAGTCGAATCGAATTTTTGAATACTTCGCTCATCTCTAGTGATGACATTTCAACACAAGAGGGTGACGTATGCGGTTAAAAAGGTGCAATTAAGGCACTATATAGCAATGGATGAGATGTCCCCTCCCAGTTCTGAGGAAGTCTGCGATGATTGGCGGATGAAACGCGTCAACGTAATGACATCATCACGCTCGGCGTCTTCATAGGCTGCGGTATCCACGAGGGGAAAGCAGCAAGCGTTGCAGCTCCATCTTGGATAAGCATGAGGCAAAACGGAAAACAACAAGGCAATCACCCTGAGGAGCTTTGTAGGCGATTCAAGTGACTCAGTTCACTTCCACCGGAGGCAAGTACTAGAGTGTTAAGCCGAGTCACTTCAGACCACAATCTTTTATAACGGGAGTTATACCCAATGCAACAATAGAGCCGTCTGAGCCCTAGATTGAGGGGATTTTTTGGACTCAATGGGTATAATCTATACCGTGTGTTATACAGGCAGTTTCATGGGACATTAGTCTCACGCATCCCTATAGGAACCGTACCAGCTCTTTCAAAAGAGGAATTTTTTGGAACCCCTAGAGTGGCACATTTAAAGGTACTATTGATGTCTAAATGCCATCTAGTGAGATTCTTTATATTTACTACTTTGGAGTACAACTCCATTACCAATACACCCATGTTTTCCACACTCACAGTGGGAATTTTGTCCGGCTTTCTTCATGGTAATTCACAGTAGTTATCTGTATGATACTTATGCTCTATTGGAATACATTCTTTACAATTTTTATATTTATATCACCTTTAGAATCACTTTTTATTGTGGATTAATTTCCATCTATGCTGGTCACTCAGGAAGATATTTACCCACTATTCATGTATCATGGCACATTCACTAAGAAGGTAATGAGAGGAATATTCATAATCCAACTAATTTGAACATGTGCATCCTACTAGGTTGATATTAAGATGATAAGCCCTTGTTTCCTCTGAGTTCATTATTATCCACTATCTAATTCCTAGGATTTCATCTATTTACATTGTGATGTTCATGAAGGAAAGAAGAAAACGAATTTACTAGGCTATACAGTATGGAACTTTACACCAGATGAATATAGAAGGGAAACTCTACTGCCTCACATCGATTATCTTTGCCCATACAGCCATTTTGAAGACGCCGAACGGTTTTTTTATTTTAATTCTTTGATTATAATATGATTGTAACATGTTCAATGTCAACCTTTTTCATGATCTTAGTGATCTAATAAATACACTATTGCATTCACTTTTGTAGTGACATATTACTCCTCGTAGGAATTAATTAACCACTATTCAGGCGGCTCTGCACTACCCAACTGCCATTTTTGTTTTCCAGTATTACCAGGTTTATAATCCACATTTTCATATAAGTGAGTCAGAGATATTATTAAGATATGGTTTTGTATCAATTTGGATGGCATTTTCTCTTTTTTTCACGCCTGTACTATGGTAGAAATTTGGGAGGGGCTCCCTACAATAACTCGGTTTTCCAGAAAAACTGCATGCTATTAGGCTCTGCCCCAGCTGCCCACAAGCAGGTTCTGGCAATGGAGGGCCTCTCACCATACTGCAGAACTCTTGCAGAGCTACCTCTGCCCATCAAGGTGTGGTCTTTCTGATCTGCTGAGGGAGGAAAGCTGAGGAGGTTATACACCCTGAGCATGTCCAGGAACCCAGAGAGTTGTAGCAAAGGAAGTTAATGGGGACTGTGCCTGTATCTGAGCATGGTGAGTAAATGAGCACTCTACTACCCATTTGTACACATGCACTTTACATTTTTTAAAACCTAAAGATTGGAATAAATGTGAGGATATTCACCTTTTAGAATCTCATTTTTAGAATCCATACTGAAAAAAATAGATATGCTCAAATGTCAGCCAGCTTCTACATTTACTTTGGCCACAGTACCAGTGACCAAGCATTTACGTGATGCACACACTTACTTACGTAATCCATACATTCCTAAGTTCATTTCTGTGATTTACTATGACACTAATTTCCGGCCTTTGCACACCTTCAATTCTTACATCACCAACTGGGGAAAAGGTCTCTCATCAACTCATCTTGGCAGTTAAAGTGGTTGAAAGGCAGAAGGTTTTTTACCTTACTGCATTATATGTAGGGTACAAACTTTTCTGCATACAGCTTCCCCACCTAATACATACCCGAGTCTGATCTCAATGTGCATGAGAGCCGAGGCTCTCTCGGCTCCCTCGTTCCTTATTGGCTCAGATACAGCAGCGGGAGCTATACGTATTTGTGTAAATTTATCAAAGTTTTCACCCAGGATTTGCATATTTATCTCACCTTCAGGCGCTCCCTGAAAACCCACCTCTTCAGGGAAGCCTACCCCACCCTCACCTAACAGCCGCTGCCCTTCCCTCCTCCTACCACTCCATCCCCCACAGCCGTTTCCTCCTGTGCCTCTACCTCCTCCCTCCTAGATTGTAAGCTCGAAAGAGTAGGGCCCTCTTACCCCTTGTGTACTGTTTGATGTTACTGTTCTGTTTCATGTATTGTCCCCCCTCTATTGTACAGCGCTGTGCAAACCCTTTGGCGCTATATAAACTCGATAAATAAATAAATAAATATCCATTTTTTGAGCCAATTTGTAAAATGTGTGACTCTTGGATGGAAATTGCATGACTTGAGTGAAAACATTGATAAATAGAACGTCTACTTAATGATTAATTGGTCTCTAAGAGGAAGTAATAGCAAATAAAGTACAAGGTAAAGCATCAGGATTAGAATGTTTTACGAGTTTGCTGGTATTTTTAATAAATAGTCATTAATTAGCTAGCCTGATCTCAACATGACTAAGATAACCTTACTGGAAAAAAACCCTGAGGTTCACTATAGGTGAAATCAGAATGGCATATACAGTATAATGTGGTCTGAACATAGCAGTTTTTTGGGTCCCCTGTAATATACTGTAGTTTTATTACCCTGTCAGTAGCTACACACTTTTTCTACTTTATTAAACAGGCCAAACTGTCCAGCAAAAGTTTCAGTTATGGTTGGGAAAAACTATATATCTTTTCATATGGCTTAAAGGGTAACTTCACTTTTGTTGGAAAAAAGTATTGCAAATAAAAAAGTATAGATAATAGGAGGGGTGTTCAAGTCAAATCGAGACTTTTAATTCTACAGGTATAAAAAGGGATGCTAGCATGGCGGTACTACACACAGTAGTAAGTGTCAAGTGTGTCCTATTACCGATAGGCGGCGCACATGTCACAGGCTAGTCCAGAGACCGTTAATCAAGATGGCAGACAACAGTGTTTGTGCGTGCATGGAAGAGCGTGTGCTCATGAAGTTTCTTGTGAACAAAAGAGTAAAACCTGTGGATATCTACAGAAGACTTCAGGCACAGTATGGTGATGAGACACTCAGCCACAGTAAGAAATTTGAATGTTGTAAACGTTTCATAGATGGCCGTACGTCCATCAGTGATGATCTCAGTTGGGTTCCCAGGTTTTTCTACCTTGTGGTGCTTCTATTAACAGTGAATTTTACTGTCGTGTTCTGAGTGATGTACATACACATCTGCAGAAAAAACAGCTTGGTTTGATCACTAAGCGCATCCTGTTTCTCTAGGACAGGGTTCTCCAAACTTTGGCCTTCCAGCTGTTGAGGAACTACCTGGCAGTACTAGGGTCATCGGTTTGAATCCCAACCATGGCACCACCTGCCTGGAGTATGAATGTTCTCTCTGTGCCTGCGTGGGTTTCCTCTAGGTACTCCGGTTTCCTCCCGCACTCCAAAGACATGCTGGTAGGTTAATTGGCTCCTGTCTAAATTGTCTCTAGTATGTGTATGTATGAATGTGAGTTAGGGACCTTAGATTGTATGCCCCTTGAGGGTTAGGGACTGATGTGAATGTACAATATATATATATATATATATATATATATATATATATATATATATGTAAAGCGATGCGTAAGTTGATGGCGCTATATAAGTACCTAAAATAGATAAATAAATAACTATATGTCCCATCATGTCTCTGCCTCTGGGAGTCATGCCTGTGGCTGTCAGAGTCTTGCAAGGCCTCATGGAACTTACAGTTCCTCAACACCTGGAGGTCCATAGTTTGGAGAAACCTGCTCTAGGATAACACACGAGCTCATACTGCTCACAGCACTAAGTGCACATTACAGTAACTCAGCTGGGAGGTATTGCCGCATCCCCCTTACAGCCTGGACCTCGCTCCGAGTGATTTCCACCTTTTTAGAAAAAAAAAGAGTTCCTCTGAGGTCAGCATTTCAGCACTAATGATGAGGTGAAGCAGGCTGTCCTAGGATAGTACTGACAAATCTTTATATGCCGAAGCTTTACAAGCATTAGTTAAACGCTGGGATATGTGTATAAATGTAGCAGGGGAGTATGCTGAAAAATAAATACAGTTCTTTTATTATACAGTATATATACTCAAAAGTCCCTGTATGACTTGAATGCCCCTCCTACAATTGCTACACAAGTCCTATTGTATTAAATACAATGTCTAGAGAATGTATACAGCATATTAAAAAAACAGACATTTCATGCTTTGCCTATAGATTGCCTATTTTCAAACATTGCCTGTAATAATTTAATGTTTCTAAAAATGACCTTTTTATTTTATCTGCAGCCACTGTCATTTTCAATTGAATGCAATGCAAAATGGCAACCTGAACACCTTCTGTACACAGATGCTATATGGTTCCCCTTAAAAATATAATTTCCTTCTTGTTAGATTGACTCACTTCTAAAGAGATGCAGGCCCGGCAACTTTCCTCATTAGAACACTGCAAAGGCATCAGCTGATTGAAAATGAAAATGTCACTCCCATTCAAATTCACTCTGCACACAAAAAACAGCTTTTTTTTCAGAGCAGAAACAGGTAGAAATCTGAAACAAAGTTTGTTAAATTTAAAATATAATTGGCCTGATTATTTTACTTTTTACAGACAAAAAATAGACAGTGAAAATCAAATAAAATAAAAACTGTTGGTGAAAATGACATTAAATGTTATAAAATGATTCCCCTAAATGAAATAAATTAAGCTATTCTATACACCAAATAAAAACCCTTAAAGCCAAGTTTTTGACACAAGAAAAAAAATAAACAAACAAAACCAGCGCTCCAATCCTCATGCAAACTTGAAAGATAACTGGATGCCAACCGAAGAGGTGCTACCCTTCAAAGATCGGGAAATCTGACGACTGGTAAAAAAGAACAGACAAGGGCGCACTCTCATCGTGCATTACGGTGGTACACCACGTGTTTTAATGAATGAACAAATGGATGTATACTCACAAACCAACAAAATTAAAAGCAGTGTATAGGGTCCACAAAAAAGTCACAAAGGGGCTGTGTCTAAATGCGGATAATAATGGGCACATCGCGCACGCGCTGGTCATGTTGTGTTGTAGTGTTCGTGTGACATGCGGCGTGCAGCGCGGTCCGTGTGATGTGCGGCGCGCATGCGCCAAAGGGCTGCATCACGCCCACAGCAAGGAGCCCGACATGTCCCTGCCCAGCAGCGTGGTGGAGTGTTTGGATGCCGCGCTGGCTCCATTCACTTTATCCATCCTACAGCCCCTTTTCATTTGCATGTACTGCCCTTTATTCATCGCCATGCAGCATCCTGGCTGTTCCTTAATTGGAGGCTCTTCTCTTTGGCATGATGACCGTTCATTTAGTATTAGGATCACTTTCTTTGGAGGCAAATGTAAGTGTGCTTCCAGCACATTTTATATTATATTATATATTTCATGTTTTAGTCTGTGTGTATTTCATGCATGGCACAGGCTGCTGTTTGTCATATGATTTCCCTTTTTTTTTTTCTCTCGTTTTCTGCTATTGGGCCGTTGAGAGTGGGTGGGAGGGTCTGTTTTACCCTCCTTTTGACATTTCTCTGGTATATAGGCTGGTGGCCAGTAGGTTCATTTTTAGCTCTGAGGAAGGGGGTCCAGCCCCCGAAACGCGTCAGTTTTTTTTTGTGGACCCTATACACTGCTTTTAATTTCGTTGGTTTGTGAGTATACATCCATTTGTTCATTCATTAAAACACGTGGTGTACCACGGTAATGCACGATGAGAGTGCGCCCTTGTCTGTTCTTTTTTACAAGAAAAAAAATGACCTTGTAGTGCCCTCCCCTTCCTTCCACACTGCAAGGGTTAACTGCTTACTAAAGCCATAGATGAATCAAATCTCAGCCAGTTCAGCAGGGACCGGCTGAGATTCGATCGATCTATGGGAAGGCTGGTTGTACCCAAGTCGATCCATCATTTGACTTGGGTGCAACCAGCCTTTCAGATTTTTTTTACATGTGATTACTGCTTTTGACTATAGCCGCTAACAGTAAACATTGTGTTCTGCCAGTAGGGAAGGTGTAAGGGAATTCCTGTACGGCGACTGGTGCATAGAAATGCGCATGTGTGCAACATTGTGCATAGAAATGAGCACGGGTGCATTGCTAATAAAAATGAGCATAGGCTCACGCATGCTCTCAAGAATGTGTGCATAGGGGTGCACGCACGCGGGAGTGTGCCCACAGTTTCTGGCACCAGATGGACTATTTAAAGTAGGCTCTTGCTCTCTGTCAGTGTTGACTGGTCTTCAGCTAATTCCCTGTGTCCTGCTGTATCCTGTGTGTATCCGTTTCTGACCCGGCTTGCCATTGACCTTCTCTTGGATTCTGTTTATGCTTCTGCTCATCGGTTTCTGATCCTGGCTTCCTCCTGACCTTCTCTCTGTCTGATGTTTTGGTACCTCATCGCCTGCTCGTTGCTGACCCTGGCTATTACTCTGACTACGCTTCTGGCTCCAGTTTGGCCCCACAGTCCTGCCATGTGCTTGTCCTGGCTAACTACTATATCAGCTCTGGTTGTCACGGTGTGTTCCAACCTCACGCTTATCAGAAGTTTCGGAAAGCCACGTACCCAGATCGTGTAGTTCCAGTGGAGTGCTTCTTTAACCTCAGCTAGCCGTTTCGGCATCTCCTCTGTTCCTGACTGGATGCCCTGATTGATTTACTGAGCTCACACCACCAGCCGCAAGTTCTGCAATCAATATCTACAGGCACTCGTGTTTCTCCTGTCCCCCAGCAGCAACTGTTCCAGCTTTAGTGGGGCCTGGGTTGGAGATACAAGAGAGGCTAACCTCGTCAATTCAGACTTCTATCAGGTACGTAACAGAAGGCTCCCCACCAGAAGAACACAATAGCACTGTGAGAGGGTTTCCCCCATGAACAATGACTGTGAATCAAGTGATTTTTTTTCCTTCCACTGGTGGAAGGCATAATCTATGGCTTGCTTTCTAGCCTAGGTGTACAGAGATAGGCTTCCTCCCTTTTGTAAGCAGGGGGACCACTTCAAAGGTTTTTTTTTCTCCATTCTGGAGTTTTGCTGTTACAAACTAAAAAAGAGTAGATTTTTCTGCTTCAGCAAAATCAGTCATTTTCATGGTATAATCAATTTTGCCAAAACTTTGCTCATCCCTAATTGTCACAGGAACAAGAATTCCTTTAGGGACTCTCCTGTTCCATTAAAGACTGCCAAAGGTGGGATTTCCATTAACCTTTTGAGAGATTTCAACTCAGTTCTTGTTGTGTCTTCCACACGGGACAAATTCAACAACAAAAAATCAAGCAAGAGATCAAACCCTTCTCATTTTACCAAAAACCTAAAATGTTTTGTCTATAAACACACTTTAAAGTCAATAAAACTTGGGCATTGGTGGTATGCTGGTGTGAATTTGTAAGCAGTGATACTGGAGAGTGTCATAGTTGTATACCTTTTCACGTCACGTGTATATCAGCTTTCATTAGCAAGTTCATTAGCTGTATACCGTGGATTAGTGTGATTATGTTTCAATCTTAGGGCAGATCACCACCATTCCTTATATGGTACAGCCGACAAAAGACACAAAGCGGCTCTTTTCATGCTTGGAAATTAATGGGATCCTTCAAAAGCAATGAGAAGATTATTCAGAAAGCAAACAAGAGAAAAATCAATGAAACTCAGAACCTGCCCTACAGGGCAGAGGGAAGGAGCAGACTCAGACAGCTTGTAAGAACCTGACGATACGGCCACACGGAGCTCTAGGAAGACTGGAAGAGCTGCAGGGGAAAGCAATTATTACAGGTGGGCACTTGTTTTCTTCACATTTCTGGGAGCTGACGACAAGTAATTATCAGACAAATATTAATTATATAAGAGTACAACATTTGTGATAAATACATATTTCTGCTGATTCAGATTTTTTTTCTTTTTTTTATTAAGAA
The DNA here is from genome assembly GCF_062004578.1 of Staurois parvus. Taxonomy (NCBI): domain Eukaryota; kingdom Metazoa; phylum Chordata; class Amphibia; order Anura; family Ranidae; genus Staurois; species Staurois parvus. The sequence continues at coordinate 1,588,973 of NW_028318609.1, read as the reverse complement.
ATTAATGTTTTAGTTTTGTAGTAGGTTACATAAGTACTTGTTATAATAATAATTTGTAAGTAATGAGTACAAATAACACATCTCCGTATTTTAATTCCAAGAGTTGTATTAGATCATGTTTTCTCAGCAAAGTAATAAACTTCCATCTCATGTTGAAAAAATATTTTAATACATTATATTTAAAATTTTAAAGAATGATGTTCTAGGCATGATATTGCAACTTTTCTTTACTTTTTTAATAAATTATTTTCACATGGTGATCCAGTCAGGAAGTCTGTTATTTTTCAATTTACTTTAACAGATCAAGATGTCCAGACAAAGTAGGAGTAGAAGGATGAGACATTTACCTCTGGCAGGAGTGCTTACAATGATCAGCTTTTATTCATTTATGTAAAACCTTCCTCCCAAAACAGTAAAAAAAAGTTTGCATTTCCCTGGTTCCCACCGGGAGAAGACATTAGATTTTTCTGTTTCTGGGGAGAAGATGGGGAGACCCTGTGCAAAATTTGCCCACCCAGGGCAATCTGCTATCCTACACTGTGCTGCAATCCTCCTACGGGAATTTCCCACTAGCAACATGGAAATATGGCCAACCTCTTGACCCCCTTTGCAAACTGACACCCAAATTGAGACCGTTGGATAATCTCTCCATGTTTGAATCCATGTGTGTTAACCTCCCAGATTCTAAACACCCACTCTCTCACATGTATAAATTGGTTCTTAGTACGCAATCTGGGAGAAAGAACTTGAAATTGATTGAAATTTTCCCAACCTCATATACAGAGTGTCATTAAATTGGCCCACGCTTTTATTTGTACCCACACACAAGAGTCATCATACAAATTCCTTACCAGGTGCTATAAAACCCCAGATGCGGGCTGTTGGAGGGAATATGATCAAAGAGGCACATTCCTCCATCTTTGGTAGTATTGCCCTAAGATTACAGCTTTCTGGGAGTCAATTTCACAATGGATTAAGAAAATGACTCTTGGACCTATAGAGTGTACCCCTCTACACTTTCTATTTCATGGTGCCCCCTCTTCCATAAAATTATATAAGAAGAGTGTCATCCCTCATTTGCTGAATGTGGCAAAATCCTTAATCCCCAGATTCGGAAACCAATTACATGCCCTTCTCATAGTGATTGGAAAAAAGAGGTAGAAGCCATCATAGAACATCATGGAAGCTGAACGATGGGTGCATACAGTTAAAAACCAACAGGACAAATTTAAAGATGTGTGGATGGGTTGGATGTACTACTCTAACAAGATACCAGATGCCTGAGTACCTTTCAACATAATGAGTACCTACCTTAAGCTGGCCATACACGGGTCGAATTCCAAAATAATTTTCCTTCGAAAATCTTTTCTAAGAATTTGTGTTCGAATTTTGCACTGTTAGTGAGTCACAGAAATGGCCAATTTTTGTGTGACCATCGAATTTGAGTGATCGGGCATGTTGTTGGAAATTGTTTTAAAAACTAATGAATTTCGAGTCAAGAATGGGAGAATCGTACGAGAAATATAAATCTGTGACCTGGAAAGTAAAGAAAATTCTTGGCCATGAAAATTCTTTTCTGTAGCAACATGAGGAGAAATTGAAGGCTTGGTTTGTTGAATTTCTAAATCAATGGTGGTACCATCGGATTAGAAAACACACTAAATTTCCGATTTTCTAAAGAAAATTAATTCGGCATTCAACCCATGTATGGCCATCTTTAGTTTTAGTACTTGCCTGGGCAAATAGTCCTAATAAATCTATATACCTGCTCCCCTGGATTTGCATATTTACAGATTTGCGTCTTGTTTTTTATGCTCTTTTATTCAGTTCTGGTCTATGTTGTTTTCCTATAACGTATGCTGCTTTGAACTGTGCATTTGCTGACTTATTATGTCAGAGCCCTTTATGGTTCAAAATGCATCAGTATATTTCTGTACTGATCTGGCTGCCACGTGCAGCCAGGATGACTTTTGTGCGAACCTTTGCTAAAATGTTTATACGCCTGTGAATGCAGTCTCATGTATGTTATCTGTACTCTCCTGTTTTCTGTTATAATATCTGTAAACTTTGCTTATAAAAAAAAAAGTTTGCTGTCACTGCATTTGGGGTTCAGTTTTAGTTTGTTAGTCATGTCCATCTAAATCTTCTAGTCTAACACTACCCTCTCCCCAGACTGACAGTGTTGCCATCCAAGGGTGGCTCCATTGCTCCTCTATCCAGAGAGGAGACACCCTAAAACAGGAAGTGTATTACTGGCAGGATCACCAGGTGAAAATATAGGGGGAAAAGCCTAAAAAACAACAAATGCAGTCACTACATTTAAGGATCAGTAAGCTGCAATATGTTATGTTTGCTTTTGGGTTTAATAATCTAATTTTAATAATAGAATGTAAAAGTCTAAACCCCCTAAAAATGTGTGTGTGTGTGTGTGTGTGTATATATATATATTTTTTTTTGCAGCTTACCAGTCCTTAGATGGTGGCTTCATTTTTAAGGCTAAAAGCATTTTCTGCAAGTACAGAAAAATCCTATTGATCTTGTCAGAAATCGTTTGTTCTGTAGCTTCCTGTGCACTGAACCAAAATCTCAAACAATTCTCTTCTGTGAACTACAGAACACCTTCTCTCTTATGTAATCAAGAGAAGCAAAGGGGATTTGTAGTCCATATCAGGACTATTAATATACAGTATATTACACACACAAATGAACCCACCCTCCCCTGCATACCTGTATACAAAAAAAGAATACAAATGCAGCCAGCACATCTAAAGACTGTATATTACATTACATTGTCGATCTTGAGTTTGATATATTTTAATTTTTTGTACACACATGTCCTGTATCCTCTGCCCAAGTAAATAATGCTGCATTCTGAGAATTAAATGCCAAAGCAAACAGACATTTCAGTCCACGTTCATTTGAATACAGTTCAGCATTAAACAAAACAAGAGCTCTACTAGATACTTGTATATATTGAACAATTCATCCCAATGCAACTTTTACATTTACACTCCTTTTATTATATGGGGGTGATTTACTGAGGGAGTGTTTTTTTATTTTTTTTTAAATGGTTCAGTGAGGCTGGATACTCTACCTCTTACCTCTGAAGGAGCTGTTTGGTATGATGGATACTTTGCTCTCTGCTACAACTCTGTGAACTCCTTCATCCCCCTCCCACACACCTGATTAAAGAGCACACTGCAAAGACCTTTATTGGCTCTGGTATCATATTACTACCCACAACAATTGACATATAGGAAATAAACACCAGACTAGTAGATTGTAAATAAAGTACATACTGTATATTGTCAAAACAGCAAAGTAAAAAGTCAAAAATAATGAAGAATCTGTAAGAATGCAGTAAAACAACTGATGTGAGTACTAGACTATAATAGGGCAGCTAACCTAGACTACACAAATACTAGACCAAATTACTGTAACCTGGTATACACACCATTAATAAAGAACAGCATAAACAGTGAAAAGTATAACTGGCAATAAAAAGTCTTATAGCAACTCTCTGCAACAACTGATCAAAAAAGTATCCTAGAATGTGCTCCATGTATATATCCCCATGATGTAGTTAAATGTAGGTTTTTTTGGGTTGGGTTCCCTTAGGAGGTGTTTGTATAATACCTCCTAAATTGCAAACTTAAGCCAGCAAACCTTGGGGCCCGACCTATATGGTGGTGCACCTAGTTAATGTACGTGCATGCAGTAGTTGGCTCCTAGTAGAGACTAGTCCCCTTCCTGATCTGTTAGCAGTAGTATTAATCACATATACAGCAGTGGCTCACTAGTCCTGGCAGCACAGCAGATCTTGCACTGGATTCTTCTCTGTTTGGCAGTCCCTTTGGCTCTGTACTCAAGAATCCAGTCCCCACAGGCTCAGTGGCAGTGCTCTGGTCCTCACAGGTTCGGCTCCAACCTTCTGGTTCTCAGTGGCTCTGCCTGGTGTATGCACAGACACAAACAGTAGTGATGGTCCAACATCCCCGTGTATCGTTCGCGGTTGATGGTTGGTGGTTGAGGGGAGCTAATGAGCATCAAGGTACCCCTTTAAATAGGGGGGCCTCCTGATGCTGCCCCCTCCCCCTTGCGAATGAGAAAGGAGTACTTGTACCCCTACCCATTCACTAAAGGGTTGCATTGAGCAAAAAATAGATGACAGACTTTTTTTTATTAAAAAACAAAGTAACAGTGTTTGATAAATCCTATATTAAAAAAAAAAAAAGCCCAATAAATGGTCCCATCGTTGTAATCCATCATCAATCATGGCATCCAGCATTGTCACAATGACCCCGACTCGCCAAAATAAAAAAAACCTCAACGCCCGCTGACCTGTCTGCACGTGCCGAGTACTCACTGCAATCTGACCTTTGCTAGTCAGATATAAAAAATTGGGCAGAACTAGTAGTGATGTCACCGCTAGCACTACCCGATTGTGCTTTGATTGGCCAAAGCATTGCACCTGACCTGTGGTTTACACAGATCCAGTTCCTTTTCTCCAAGCCTATAATAAAGCTTACCTGTAGGCTAAATGCGCACAGTTTAGGAGATATTCTCTGTTTTTTTAAGCCAGCGCATGCGTTCTGCAGGAACGGCATATCTGTGCAGTTCCTTCAGAGCTATGTGCCATGGCACGGGACAGTATGAAGATCCACCCTGTTTTATCTCCCTGAATCCATCTTGCTACTCAACCCGCTTCATGAAAATCCTTTTTCTGGAAGAATGTTTCCACCTCCTCCACCTGTTGAGGTATAGGGTGAAGAGGAATTTGTGGTGGATAAAACTCTTGTTTCCTTGATCTGGTTCAATGAGAAGGGTATTGGCCAGAAGAAAATTCTTGGGAGCCTGAGGAGAATGTTCAAGCCCTAGATTAACAAGATTCCACCAGAGGTTTCTACACAAACCTAGCCCTAAGATGTCCAGGGAGGATGAGAGTACTGTCAGGGCCTGGACTTGAACCCAGGACCTTAGCTGTATCTGGGTGTAACTCTTCTCAGTGAGCTACCTGCAATGCTAAACAGCACACTGCCCAATCCATTGGACAATCCTGTCTTGTTTTCTGCTGAACCTTAAACTCTTGTGTCCGCAGTCTCTGGTCATCTCCTGTACTGTGTCCGCAGTTGCTGGTCATCTCCTGTACTGTGTCCGCAGTCTCTGATCATCTCCTGTACTGTGTCCGCAGTCTCTGGTCATCCCCTGTACTGTGTCTGCAGTCTCTGGTCATCTCCTGTACTGTGTCCGCAGTCGCTGGACAACTCCTGTACTGTGTCCTCAGTCTCTGGTCATCTCCTGTACTATGTCTGCAGTCTCTGGTCATCCCCTGTACTGTGTCCGCAGTCTCTGATCATCTCCTGTACTGTGTCCGCAGTCTCTGGTCATCCCCTGTACTGTGTCTGCAGTCTCTGGTCATCTCCTGTACTGTGTCCGCAGGCTCTGGTCATCCCCTGTACTGTGTCCGCAGGCTCTGGTCATCCCCTGTACTGTGTCCGTAGGCTCTGGTCATCCCCTGTACTGTGTTCGCAGTCTCTGGTCATCTCCTGTACTGTATCCGCAGTTGCTGGACATCTCCTGTACTGTGTCCGCAGTCGCTGGTCATCTCCTGTACTGTGTCCGCAGTCGCTGGACATCTCCTGTACTGTGTCTGCAGTCTCTGGTCATCTCCTGTGCTGTGTCCGCAGTCTCTGGTCATCCCCTGTACTGTGTCCGCAGTCTCTGGTCATCTCCTGTACTGTGTCTGCAGTCGCTGGTCATCTCCTGTACTGTGTCTGCAGTCGCTGGTCATCTCCTGTACTGTGTCCGCAGTCTCTGGTCATCTCCTGTACTATGTCCGCAGTCTCTGGTCTTCTCCTGTACTGTGTCCACAGTCTCTGGTCATTCCCTGTACTGTGTCCGCAGTCACTGGTCATTCCCTGTACTGTGTCCTCAGTCTCTGGGCATTCCCTGTACTATGTCCGCAGTCTCTGATCATCTCCTGTACTGTGACTGCAGTCCATTGGTTCAGAATATTTTTTTTCTTGTTTTTCACCTCTAAAACCTACGTGCATCTTATGGTCAGGTGCCTCTTATGAAGCACAAAATACGGTACATTTTTGGGCATGTTCCGTTCACCAACATTGTTCAGAACATCTCCAAGTTGCCATGTTGCATTGAATTCTGCAGAAAATTATAGCAGCTGCAGACTGGAAAGGAAAGGTTTTTTTTTAGAACATTAAATGACAATATGGCTTGTGTAGCGATTGTATACACAATATATATTCTTTTAATTTGTTATATCTTTTTCTACAAAAGTGGAGTTACCCTTTAAAGTGGGAGTAAACTCTCTGTCCTTATTTGTACCTACAGGTAAGCTTATAATAAAGCCTTAGGTGAAATGAATATCTCCTAAATATGCTAAATATGCACCGTTTAGGAGATATTCTAGCGGGCAGCAGCCGGCGATGCACTCTGAAGGAACAGCATACCCGTGCCATTCCTTCAGAGGTGTGTGTAGCGGGCGAGACTCCCATACGCATGTGTGGGAGTGATGTCATCACTGCACGGCCATTCAGACATCCACAGTGCATGAATCCAGAAGAAACACCAGGTGAAGATGGAAGCCTCTGCAGCGGTGACAGCGTGCCGCTGGAGGGCTTTGTTTCAAGGTAAGTTTTTCATAATGTATTAGTGTATACCAGCACATTATGATATTGCCTTGCAGATGGAAACTTTATTTTTTATAGAGTTTACCACTGCTTTAACCGCCTCCCGCATGCCATATAAGGAAATAATGGGTGCAAGACTGTTCTATCATTCCGGGAGGACGTCATATGACGCCTTCCCACTCTAACCGAGCATGCATGGCTCCGGTGGTGCGCAACACGGCGACACAGTAGATCACCGGTCAACGGAAAGAGCCGAAGACGTCGGCTCGGTCATGTGATCAGCTGTGTCTGATGATCAGTGTAGCCCCAGCAGTGCCACCTGTCAGTGTCCATCAATGCCAGCTGTTAGTGCTCATCAATGCCACCTGCCAGTTCCCATCAGTGCCACATCAATGTCACATATCAGTGCCTACCAATGCACATCAATGCCACATATCAGTGCCCATCTGAGCTGCCTTTCAGTGTCACCTATCAGTGCCAGTCAGTGCCACTTATCAATGCCAGTCAGTGTCACCAATCAGTGCTGCCAATCAGTGCCGCCTAGCAGTGCTGCCAATCAGTGCCAGTCAGTGCCGCCTATCAGTGCATGTCAGTGCCGCCTAACAGTGCCAGTCAGTGCTGCATATCAGTTCCGCCTATCAGTGTCACATATGAGTGCTGCCTTTCAGTGCCCATCAGTAATGCCTGACAATGCCCATCAGTGCCGCCTACCAGTGCCTCCTCATCATTGCCACCTATCAGTGCAGCCTATCAGTGCAGTTTCATTAGCTCACATCAGTGAAGGAGAAAAATCACTTATTTACAAAATGTTATAACTAAAAAAACTTTTTTCTTCAAAATGTTCAGGTTTTTTTGGTTTGTTTAACAAAAAATAAAACCCAGAGGTGATTAAATACCACCAAAAGAAAGCTCTATCTGTCTCAAAAAAAAAATGATAAAAATGTCATATGGGTACAGTGTTGTATGACTGTGCAATTGCCATTCAAAGTGTGACAGCGCTGAAAGCTGAATTGGGTTGGGCAGGAAGGGGGTATAAGTGCCCTGTAGGCAGGTGGTTAAGGGATTTTGTAGCATGCAAATGTCACTGGTGCCTAATGGAAACATACCTGTCTCTTGTTCCAGCATTGTCTTGTTAAGGGTAGAGTAAAAAACCTTTCTGCCAATCAGGGCACAACTTCATATACCCACGAAGTCTCATTCCTTGCTAGTTCTAGTGGGTGTTCTTTTTTCTTTTTTGTTTCAAACGTTTCTACTTTTGTAAACTTTTTTAAACTGTTAATAAGAAATGATCTTTAGGGGGGTGCAACTGTAAATTCTAACCCCCGTCCCCGTGTGTGTATGTATGTGTGTATATATACAGTATATATATGTGTGTGTGTATATATATATATATATATATATATATATAAGAATATGCATGCATCATACATACTAGGGGGGGTACAACTGGGGGAATCAATGGTGGAGAAGGATCTGGGAGTTCGGGTAGATCACAAGCTTAATAATGGCATGCAATGCCAAGCTGTGGTTTCTAAAGCAAGCAAAATCCTCTCTTGTATTAAAAGAGTTATAGACTCCAGAGAGAGAGATATCATATTACCCCGGTACAAATAATTAGTAACACCTCATCTGGAATATGCAGTTCAGTTTTGGGCACAAGTTCACAAAAAGGATATCGGGGAATTGGAGAAAGTACAGAGGACAACCAAACTGATAGGAGGCATGGAGGAGCTCAGCTATGAGGAAAGATTAACCCCTTCACACCTAAGGGTAACACAAATCTTAACACCTAAGCAAAATGTTGCAACTTTGACATGTGTTTAGAAAAACCATACATTTCATCACAACTACTTTGTGCATCCAGGTGGATTATACCTTTTTTTTGCAGGACAAACTGGGCTTTCATTTGGTGGTAAATGGTAATGGATATCTCCTGGGTTTTTTTTATTATCAAAGGAAAACTGGCCCAAAATCTTAAAAAAACTTTTTTTTTTAAATGTAGCAGTATATGTCTTGCTATTACCATAACCTACCACCAAAGAACAACCCAAAATAATTTCTCCTGCTCCTGATGATCACAGCAATACCACATATATGTATGTTAATTGTTGTTTGTACCTGTAGTACATCCCAGAAACAATAGTGTGCATTTTATTTTGTTTTTATTCTGCCACTGACACTGATACTAGTTTTTAAAAAAAACCCTGCTCCTCCCCAAAAAATACCGACCCTGACCTTCACCCAACGTTAACCTTGGCACTGACCTAGATCAAACCTTGATCTAAATATTTTTTTATTTTATTTTTTTATTATTTATTCGTTTATTTTACACACGCTTGGTTTTTTTTTCTCTCTGAAAGGACAGAGAGAGATACAATGTATCTCTCTCTTCCATTCGAAGAGAAAACACAGGGGTGGGCTTCACAGTGACTGATTACTGTGATAGCCAATCAGAGGCTATCACAGCGATCAGGTGACCCGGAATCTGGAGTTCCGGGTCCTGATTGTTGGAACGGGACTCAGGGCTCTCAGTAAGACCCTGGTCACTGAGCTGGGAGCGTGCCATGTGGTGCACTCCCAGCACAAAGACAGGTGTGCAAATTAGTGGCCCCATGGAAAAAAGCCCAGTTCAGTGGGGCCGCTAATTTGCGTACGGTCATTGTGAAGGGGTTAAAGCAGTGGTTCTCAACCTTTCTAATGCCGCGACCCCTTAATACAGTTCCTCATGTTGTGGTGACCCCCAACCATAAAATTATTTTCGTTGCTACTTCATAACTGTAATTTTGCAGTAATAGTGCCCCATCATTGGTATCAGTGGGAGGAATAGTGCCCAATCATTGGTGTCAGTGGGGGGAATACTGCCCCATCATTGGTGTCAGTGGGAGGAATAGTGCCCCATCATTGGCATCAGTGGGGGGAATAGTGCCCCATCATTGGTGTCAGTGGAAGGAATAGTGCCCCATCATTGGTGTCAGTGGGGGGAATACTGCCCCATCATTGGTGTCAGTGGGAGGAATAGTGCCCCATCATTGGCGACAGTGGGAGGAATAGTGTACAATCATTGGCGTCAGTGGGAGGAATAGTGCCCCATCATTGGCGTCAGTGGGAGGAATAGTGCCCCATCATTGGCGTCAGTGGGAGGAATAGTGCCCAATCATTGGCGTCAGTGAGAGGAATAGTGCCCAATCATTGGCGTCAGTGGGAGGAATAGTGCCCAATCATTGGCGTCAGTGAGAGGAATAGTGCCCAATCATCGGCGTCAGTGGGAGGAATAGTGCCCCATTGTGGGTGTCAGTGGGAGGAATAGTGCCCCATTGTGGGTGTCAGTGGGAGGAATAGTGCCCCATTGTGGGTGTCATTGGGAGGAATAGTGCCTCATGATTGGTGTCAGTGGGAGGAATAGTGCCCCATCATTGGTGTCTGTGGGAGGAATAGTGCCCCATCATTGGTATCAGTGGGAGGAATAGTTCCCCATCATTGGTGTCAGTGGGAGGAATAGTGCCCCATTGTGGGTGTCAGTGGGAGGAATAGTGCCCCATTGTGGGTGTCATTGGGAGGAATAGTGCCTCATCATTGGTGTCAGTGGGAGGAATAGTGCCCCATCATTGGTGTCAGTGGGAGGAATAGTGCCCCATCATTGGTATCAGTGGGAGGAATAGTGCCCCATCATTGGTGTCAGTGGGAGGAATAGTGCCCCATCATTGGTGTCAGTGGGAGGAATAGTGCTCCATCGTGGGTGTCAGTGGGAGGAATAGTGCCCCATCGTGGGTGTCAGTGGGAGGAATAGTGCCCCATCGTGGGTGTCATTGGGAGGAATAGTGCCCCATCGTGGGTGTCATTGGGAGGAATAGTGCCCCATCATTGGTGTCAGTGGGAGGAATAGTGCCCCATCATTGGTGTCAGCGGGAGGAATAGTGCCCCATTGTGGGTGTCAGTGGGAGGAATAGTGCCTCATCATTGGTGTCAGTGGGAGGAATAGTGCCCCATCATTGGTGTCAGTGGGGGGAATAGTGCCCCATTGTGGGTGTCAGTGGGAGGAATAGTGCCCCATTGTGGGTGTCATTGGGAGGAATAGTGCCTTATCATTGGTGTCAGTGGGAGGAATAGTGCCCCATCATTGGTATCAGTGGGAGGAATAGTGCCCCATCATTGGTGTCAGTGGGAGGAATAGTGCCCCATCATTGGTGTCAGTGGGAGGAATAGTGCCCCATCGTTGGTGTCAGTGGGAGGAATAGTGCCCCATCATTGGTGTCAGTGGGGGGAGGTATAGTGCCCCATCGTTGGTGTCAGTGGGGGGAGGTATAGTGCCCCATCGTTGGTGTCAGTGGGGGGAGGAATAGTGCCCCATCGTTGGTGTCAGTGGGGGGAGGAATAGTGCCCCATCGTTGGTATCAGTGGGGGGAGGAATAGTGCCTCATCGTTGGTGTATGTGTGGGAGAAATAGTGCCCCATCATTGGTATTAGTGACACAAATGATGGGGCACTATTCCTCCCACTGACACCAATGATACTTACCTTGCTGACTCCTGCTCCAGCCTGGGCTTGCTCTCTCCCTCTCCCATCTACAGCCTGCATACCTGGCTGCAGCAGCAAAATTTTCACTTACCTGTCAGCTGTCTTCCTTCTCTGGCCTCTCTCTTCACTCGCTCCTGCAGCTCCCTCGATCTTCTTCGATCTCCGCGCGCTGCCGCTCGGCTCCTCCTCTCCAAGCTCCACCTCCTCGCCGGTGATTGGCCGCCTGTGTGCCTCTCCTGAGCTACAGTTCCGATGGCCAATCAGCGGCGAGGAGGCGGAGCTGTTGAGTGATCCCGGAGGTGTGGCCAGGTGACAGGGGCAGCATATCATCCCGCCCACAGATCGCCTGTGACAGGAGCGGTGTCTCGGTTCCTAAGACCATCGGAAATATGTGTTTTCCGATGCCCTTAGGCGACCCCTGTGAAATGGTCGTTCGACCCCCAAAGGGGTCGCGACCCCCAGGTTGAGAACCGCTGGGTTAAAGTTACTGAAATTATTCTCTCTTGAGAAGAGGAGATTAAGGGGGGATATTACCAACCATGTATAAATACAGAGGTGGTCCATATAGTGAACTTGGTGTGGAGTTAAGCCAGGTACACACTGCAAGTTTTTTTTATTCAACCCAACTGACAGATCAACAAAAAAAAACCCTTATTTCACTGCGCTTAGTGATATAACACAATAATAATTTAAATGTCACTAGCTGCACTCATAGGCATTCATAAATATTTTGACATTCAATAATTAAACAAAGCAATACATGTTGCTTCTAGTTACATAACATTTGTATCAAAGTTCATGTGTCAAATTATCTCTCCCGTGATTAAAAAGTGTCCATTAATCTACATAATCCAGTGATTAATGCTCCACCACCACCAAGCACAGCCTTCTACCAAAGATTTAAGCCCTTCCATACGGGGCGGATCCCTCAGCAGATCTCCATGCTCAGTGGGGGAATCTCTCTCTCCGCTGAGCAAGCAGATAACAGGTCTGTGTCTGCTCCACTGCTGCAGAGCGGACTCAGACACCTCCTGTCCATTTCCATCCGACCGCCATCCCATCTGATCTGACAGATGGAAGGGGAATGGATCCTCATCTATCTCTTTATGGTGAATCATGACGCTTGCCAACCATGCTTCACTGTCTTCACAGTGTACCGTGGCTTGAATTCAGTGTTTGGGGGTCGTCTGACAAACTGTCTCTGGCCACTAGACCCAAAAAGAACAATCTTACTTTCATCAGTCCACAAAATGTTGCGCCATTTCTCTTTAGGCCAGTCAATGTGTTCTTTGGCAAATTGTAAATTCAGCACATCTTTTTTTCAACAGTGGGACTTTGCGGGGGCTTCTTGCAGATAGCTTGGATTCACATAGGCGTCTTCTAATTGTAGCAGTACTCGCAGGTAACTTTAGACCTTCTTTGATCTTCCTGGAGCTGATTGTTGGCTGAGTCCTTGCCATTTTGGCTATTCTTCTATCCATTCCAATGGTAGTTTTTCGCTTTCTTCCACGTCTTTTAGGTTTTGGTTGCCATTTTAAAGCATTTGCGATCATTTTAGCTGAGCAGCCTATTATTTTCTGCACTTCTTTATATGTTTTCACCTCTCCGATCAATCAAGGTACGCTGTTCTTCTGAACAATGTCTGGAACGACCCATTTTCCTCAGAATTTCAGAGAAATGCACTGTAACCAGCATGTACAACATTTGCTGCCTTCCTTCCTTAAATAAGGGCAATAATTGCCACCTGTTTTTCAAAGAATGAATCACCTCACTATTAGAACTCCACACTGCTATTATTTTGAACATGCCCCTCTCAATTAGTGATTCAATTACACAGAATCAGCAGCATGCATGTCATGACTGTTGGGTCTGTTGGATTTCTATTACTCTACTATACCGGCTAGTAAATTATTTGCCATGTAGAAATATAATTTCTACCAAAAACAGTGATTGATCAGGTTAGTGATGTCTGACTGCTATTATTTTGAACACAACTATATATGTTCTAACACAATAAAGATTACAAGGGAGGTTATATACCTCCTATATATTATAACAATGTCTTGTGCGATACTTCTCGCGGCACCTATAAAAAAATATCCAATAAAAAATTTTAAAAATCCAATTTCTTCATAAATGTCTTTGCTAAAAAAACTCCCAATAAGTGTAAATTACTTGCTTAACATGAAAGCTATAGCATCTACAAATGGCAGTATACATACTTTTTTCATACTAGTAATGGCAGTGATTGGCGACTTATAGCAGGACTGCGGTGGGCATTCTGACACTGGGTGGGAACTAACAGCCACTGACATCTCCAGTGACACTAATGCAGTGGTCAGTGCTAATAAAAAACACTGACACTGTACAAATGACAAACGGCAGGAAGGGGTTAACATCTGGGGGCGATCGAAGGGTTGATAGTGTGTTGTGTGTGTTTTACTTGGGAGACTTGCTGACAGGAGAGGTATCTGTGTTTTATACACACAGATCTCTCCCCTATCAGCCCTGCTGACGATAGCTGAGTGCCGGCCGGGATCAGGTGATTCACATATACAGGAGCCAATATCGACGTGAGTATGGCATATTTTTACATGATTTTGCACAGTGGAGCCGTCCTGTAGCAGTATATATGCTATGGGGCGGCTCTTAAGTGATTAATAAGGGGGCCTGCAGATTCCGGTCCCCTATTATGTGAATGAGTATAGGGTACATGGTACCATTACTCATTGACAAAAAAAAGTGTAGTCACCTTCGCCCCCTTGTGACATCATCATGTGCTGTGATTGGCCAATGCATTGCACCTGACCCATCAGGGTGCAGTGCATTGTGGGGTGCGGTGGGCAAACTTCCGCCAAACGTCCTTACCGTTCGTGTGTTCACCGAACACATGCACGGCCGATGTTCAAGTCAAACTTATGATTGACTCTAACATCATGCCCAACACTACCCAGCAGCATAACAGCCTACATTCTGGCAGTAATTCAACAAGACTTCCTCCAGGGGGAATGCTCTAGGTGTCAGACGTTATCCTGCAGTTTCCTGCCTGTGCATTTTTACCTTTTTCCTGCAGTGCTTTTTCTATCCTGATTTCTTTCACATGTGTGGCTTGGCTGTGCCTATGGATGTCACCTGCTATTTTATGGGTTTTTATTGCCTTCCCTTCCTGGCCCTCCTGCCTCCTAGTTTGCTTGCCTATATAAGACATGCTCAATTTAGCCCATGTTGCCTGAGCAACTTCATAGTTCTCTGAGCACCCATTTGCTACTTGTGTATCCTGTGCCTGACTACATGTGTATCCATCTCTGCTTCACTCACCGTCTGTGATTATTTGCCCCCTGTTCTGACTTCGACTTGTCTCCTGGATTTTCTGTTGTCTCCTGCTGTTTGCCCCCTGTCCTAACCTCGGCTTGTCTCCTGGATTTTCTGTTGTCTCCTGCTGTTTGTACTCTGCTCATGCAAGTGGTGTCTGCATCCTCAGTTGGGTATACCTGGTGGCCGCTACTACAACTTCCAACTTGCTGCAAGTCTATCCCCACCATTGGGGCCCTGACGAAGAAGCAGTCTGGAGCTAAGACTCTGCGCTCTGGGGAACCCCAAGTCGATGATCTACAAGGAAGGGCTTACTACCACAGACATTTGACACTAGGTCACAGAAGAGCCCCTATTTACATGGGACAACCTGTAGACGGGGCAGTGGATCTCAGGATTTTGGAAGGAAAACTTGGTCAGCAATCCCTTCCCCTGGTACCCATCCACCTTGCAGGCCATCCTGAGGACACAGTGTACACAAAGACATTGTAACGGCTTCACAGCAAAGACAGCAGACTTGTCCCAGATAACTAAGAGACCTAGGGTTGCCATCTCATCCGTTTAAAGCTGAATACATATTCATTACATTCTGAGGCTATTTTAACACAGATGAAGCACTAAGTAAGTTTAATTACTATTATAATCAGCCACAGAACATGTGTAATTAATATGTGTTCAGGGATAAGCTGGCAACCCTAAAGAGACCCCTTGAAATCATCTGCTTACAAGCTAGCTCTATACATATATAGTACTGCTACAATACAATCCTCTAATATCTAATATCGAGTATCCTCTAATATATATATACAGCTCTATATTTGCATGCCTCCACTGACATTCAGATTCTATTTAAAACGAGAAAGAAAGACAACTTACAATAGTTGCTTTAAATGCCTTATATGTCAGCCAAACTTTTGCAACACATTTACACCTCTTGTGCTCTTGTGTAGCAATAAGAATGGTAATGTGATTTTCCAAGAATTTAAATATAGTATTGTTCTTTTTGGCAACATCTGTTTTTTTTCATCTTAAGTGATTAATACATGGGCGGGGTGACAGATTGTCCAGAAAGTTGGCATTTAATTTGTAATATGACTGATGAAGGACTATGATTATAACTTGTGAGTGTAAAAACGGAAAGGATATGTTTGTGTTTCTAATAAAATACTCCCAACCACATGTAGCTATAATCGTGTAAAGAACTCAGTAATGTGTGGGTTCCATGGCAGTAGGCTTGCCAGGGCTACACCCGCCCACCCATACATTGTGTTATTTCCCACTTTAAAGCAGAGCTCCAGGTGCCCAAAATGAATCCCCTGCCCCAAACTGCTGGTAAATATGTGCACATTTGCTGTTTCAATATTGTGTACTGTAATAATTTAAATCTGGCTTTGTGTGTGGTGTAGCAGCACTCAAGGACTATGTGGTTGACTTAATAAAGGCAGATAGCCTTTGCTAGAGAAATTTCCTCAGAGCTTAGTGAATGTAGAGAAATTTCACTTACCAATTACCAAATCACATGCAAGAAAAGTAAAAAAATATATATAATTTTTGCATGTACACAGTTGGATGATGGAAATCAGCAAAGCTTCACCTCACTTACTAAGTGACTTTTCTTGCAAAGTGCACTGTCTATTCGCCTTTAGAAATCAACCCCTATGTATTCTAATATTCAGTGATCCTACACACTGGTGTGGATGTCTGCTACTACTGCATATGAGGTGTGACAGACCCAACCGGGACAGGGTCTGACTGTAGGCTAGTGTGTTGCCTACTGACCATGGCCCTAGCATCTGTGGGGGCTCTATTCTTTGGGAGGTATGTGTCTGGGGGGACCTTTGGAGTAGTGTACTTTGGATTCAAATCCATGTCTCCCTAAAACACACAGATCCTGAGAACTGGAGGACCAGGATGCAGATTTTGGGTCTCTGTGCCCAAACAAGCATTGGCTGCATCAACCCCCCCCCCCCCCCCCCACTCCCCTTCCTAGACTCAGAGACTCTAAGAAGATGTTGATATAATAAGCTCAAAATAACCTGATGCTGAAGTGTCTAATCTGTTTATTAAGGTGTTATGTGTTTACTGTCTTTCTACCATTGTGTGCCTCTTAGGTGTGCATTTCCATTGTTAATTCAGTTAATTCAGTCACCTATTGTTTCTGTCTGTCTGCTAGTCCTTCTGGGGATGTGATTAGTATTATGTCCAGGTTGCCTTGTTACCAAACCATTGTGGGATGTTTATCCTAATGTATATTATTTGTTTTATTGTTAATGTGGGGACTAACCATATTCCTGAAGTGTATAAAAATTGGTAAAGTAGTTCCAGTTGCACCTGAGCTAGTGCCGTCTAGTTCTTGGGTGCAATGTCCAGCTATAATATCTTGGTCCTGTGTCCCAGCGGTGAGGAAGCAGTTCTCTGATGGAATCACCCAATCGGGGTGAAATGTGGTCATATAGAGGTAGCAAGAGATGAATATTTTCCAAAAGAACATTCTTGATTTGTAAGTTTGAACTATGGCCAGCAGACTTAGGAGGGCCAAAAAGGGGTTTTTAGTTAAGCCAATTCCTTAACTATAAATGGAGGGGCACACAGCAGCCATAGTGTCAGTGAATTGGAAGCTGTTGTAGGGAAAGGACACTGAAAGCTGACAAACTTCATCAGGAGAGCTTACAGCAGTTAGGGATCTGTACTTTAATTCTGATTACTACCTCTTTGGTCAATCAACAATTTTGCTGCCTATTTTGCCTTTTTTTTTCTTATTATTAGGGGCCTTTTGTGTTTTATGTTGTTTTGTGGTTGATTTTGAATCAGTTTTTCTTTTCTTTTTTTTGCTGAAATGGGGGTGGTATTTGGGGGTTTTCATTTATTTTGAGAGTATATTCATTTTTAAAAAATTGTATTCAGGTTGTTTTTAATGATGCAAGGTTTCCCTTTATGAAAAAGTGGGCTTTTGTTTCAGGGGTGGTATTTGCAGGTTTTCCTTTATTTTGTGGGATTTTAATTTTATGTTGCTGGGGCCTTGGTTATTTTTTTAAGTGCAAGGACCATGCACACCATATCCCTATAGATAAAATAAAAGTTAGGCATACATCAGATAGGCCTGTTATCCCTATTTAAAACTGTCCTGCTGCTGGCCAATTTTACACCTCTGTACTGTCTGGATTATCTGTAGTAAAATTCCAGCCTGTGCTGTTTGTCTCTAGTAAATTTAAGCTTAGACTTGCCCATAAAAATGTCATTATAATTTTGTGTAGTAAAATATCTGTTTGTACTTTTTGTCTCTAGAACATTTTGACCTATTGTCACTGCTCTGGTACTGGTCAAATTTACATAGCTGTATCCTCTGTAGTATCTTAATTCTTGTAGATAAACATTTTTTTCTAGTAAATTTGGGCCTAGCCTTGCTATTTAAACATTTGTGTTGCTGATGGCCAATTTTACATTCCAATATAAGTGCAGCGCTACTCCTACTTATATGCATATTACTTATGTATAAAGCAAACCAAACCAAATATCTTTTAAGTGCAACAGTCCATATACAGTGCTCAGCATAAATGAGTACACCCCAACAGATTTGTCAGAAAACATTTACTTTCCTTTCAGAATCAACATTTTCTATGGGACACTATACTACAAAATGCGGACCATTTGGTTGCAAACAAGATTTGTTCATTTGCACACACAAAAAAGTATTTTTCCTAACAAATTCATTCTAGACCATGGTGCACAAATGAATACACCCCAATGAAAGTCTTAGGAGCAAACCTACATTTTAGATAACAAAATCCTAATTGCTGTCAGCAATGACACCACATGAAAGAAAAATGTCACAAGGCCTGAGAAAGAAAATAAATATCTTTACACAAGAAAGGTGAAGGCTACAAGAAGATCAGCAAGGCATTACTTATCAGTGAGAATACTGTAGCAAAAGTGATACAAAAAGTTAACAAAGATAGAACTGCAACCATCTCACAGAGACATCCAGGCTGTTCATGGAAGTTAACACCTCGACAGGAGCATCTTCTGATGAGAAGGGTTGAAGAAAATCGCCATGCATACAATGAAACATGGTGGTGGCAGTGTCCTTCTGTGGGGCTGCATGAGTGTTGCTGGTGTCTGGGAGCTGCATTTCATTGATGGTATCATGAATTCACAGATGTACTGCTATATATTGAAAGAGAAGATGCTACCATCACTCCATGCCCTTGGTCGTATTGCACTTTTCCAACATGACAATGATCCAAAACCCACATCTAAGGTCACTGTTGATATTCTAAAGAAGAACAGGGTAACAGTGATTCAGTGGCCAAGTATGTCTCCTGATCTGAACCCAATGAAACCCAATCGAACACCTATGGGGAAATCTGAAGAGACAAGCTGAGAATCACTCTGCATCCAGGGTCTAAAAGAGGTCGTTCTTGAATGGAAAAAAGATAGATTTTGCAATGTGTCACCAGCTTATTCATTCTATGCTTAGAAGACTTGGTGCTGTCCTTACAAATCACGGAGGTCATACAAATATTAGATGTAGTAGTTTTTGTTGTGGAGTGTATTCATTTTTGCATCAACTGATTTGAGTAAAACTGAAGACTTTGTAATCTAAATTATATTATTAAATCTTATTTTCATATAATGAGCTAAACAAATGTTCTATAAAACTAAATTTTGTCAAAATTTTGAAAATTGTGTTCATTGAGATATTGTTTAAAATCTTACTTTTCAAAAGGGATGTACTCATTTATGCTGAGAACTGTAATAAAAGTATGTAATAAAAAACTACTTGTGCCCCTCCCCCCAAAAAATAAATAAATAAATACATTTTAAAAGTAGAAGATATTAAATCAACAAAACATGAAACTGCTAAATTTCTTTTACATTGCAAAAATAAGTGCCATAAGATACCACCAGCACCAATATTAAGATGTCCTCTCATTCTCACAGTGCATGCGTGCTCAGGGATCACTGATCATGGAAAGAGCCGAAGATGTCGGCTCGGTCATGTGATTAGTTGTGTCCAATCACAGCTGATCACATGTAAACACGGAAATGCCGGTTATCGGCATTTCTCTCCTCTCGAGCTGTCACGCTGACAGCTCGAGAGCAGAGTAGAGCCAGTAATCGGCTTTCCGCGGAGGGGACATGTACACTGATCATCAGGGCACTGATGATCAGTGTGCCCTGATGATCAGTGTATCCCCAGCAGTGCCACCTGTCAAAGTCCATTAGTGCCAGCTGTCAGTGTCGATCAGTGCCAGTGCCTATCAGTGCCCCATCAATGCCACATATCAGTGCATACCAGTGCACATCAATGCCACATATCAGTGCCCATCTGAGCGGCCTTTCAGTGTCATCCATCAGTGCCACTCAGTGCCACCTATCAATGCCAATCAGTGCCACCTATCAGTGCTGCCAATCAGTGCAACATATCGGTGCCAGTCAGTGCCGCTTATCAGTGCCACCTATCAGTGTGCATCAGTGCCACCTATCAGTGCCAGCCAGTGCCACCTAACAGTGCCAGTCAGTGCCGCCTATCAGTGCCAGACAGTGCTGCCTAACAGTGCCATGTATCAGTGCCATGTATCAGTGCTGCCTTTCAGTGCCCATCAGTGATGCCTGTCAATGCCCATCAGTGCCACCTACCAGTCCCTCCTCATCAGTGCCCATCAGTGCCACCTATCAGTGTCCATCAATGCAGCCTATCAGTGCCCATCACTGCAGCCTCATTAGCGCACATCAGTGAAGGAGAAAAATCAGTTATTTACAAAATTTTATAACAAAAACTAAGAAAAAACTTTTTTTTCAAAATTTTCTGTGGTTTTTGGTTTGTTTAAAAAAAAAAAAACCCAGAGGTGATTAAATACCACCAAAAGAAACCTCTCTCTGTCACAAAAAAATAATAAAAATGTCATATGGGTACAGTGTTGCATGACTGCGCAATTGTCATTCAAAGTGCGACAGCGCTGAAAGCTGGAAATTGGCCTGGGCAGGAAGGGGTATAAGTGCCCTGTAGGCTAGTGGTTAAAAGACAAAATCAGTGTCATGGATGGACTGTATCTATAGCTGGCAGTGGCAGGGTGACAGTTCCAGTGAGTGGAGGATGATGAATCCACACTCTGACAGAACCCAGACTGGAAATCCCAAGGCAATGGGGGTGAGATAATACGCTGTGACAGCAGGAAGCTGAACTGAGCGATCCCACACAGCGCCAGACCTGATACAACACACCAACACTGACACCACAAGTCAGCAGGCCCAGCAGACACTAGAAGGGCAGGCTGTGGAATCGTGATGATGTCATCACTCACTGACACATTGCACAAGTGATGGATGTCCAGCCAGCAGGGGTCACACTCACACAGACACAAGACGTCAGAGTCAGACATTACTTTCCTCCACAGGCGCAGCTCCTCCACCACTGATGAGTGGGAAGAAAAGGGCTGGAACTTCACAGTGATCAGTAGCCGCCCCGCCAGCCAGCTTGCAGTAAGAGACTGAGTCTGAGAGGAACACTGGAAGGAGCAGCAGCTCAGCTGCTACACTGTTCCCAGACACCTGGCATTTTCCTCTGTTCCCAACTTTGTGAAAACAGTTTGGGGATGGCCCCTTCCTGTTCCAACATGACTGCGCACCAGTACACAAAGCAAGGCCCATAAAGACATGGATGAGCGAGTTTGGGGTGGAGGAATTTGACTGACTTCAACCCGATAAAGCACCTTTAGGATGAATTAGAGCGGAGACTGCGAGCCAGGCCTTCTCGTCTGACATCAGTGCCTGACCTCACAAATGTGGTTCTGGAAGAATGGTCAAGCATTCCCATAGGCACATTCCTAAACTTTGTGGACAGCCTTCCCAGAAGAGTTGAAGCTGTTATAGCTGCAAGGGTGGGCCTACTCAATATTAACCCCTGCAGTCTAAGACTGGGATGCCATTAAAATTAATGAGCGTGGAAAGGTAGGCGTCCCAATACTTTTGGCAATATAGTGTATACTGGCTGTGAAATTAAGTGAAGAGGCAAGGGAGCATTGGTGCTCAGTGGAGGGACAAGGGGGGAAATGGTGCTTAGTTAGGGGAAAAAGGAGTGCCCCCTGACCCCCCACTGAGTACCAATGTCTTCCTGTCCTCTCACTGAGTATAAGTGCCCTAAGACCCTCCCCATCAAAGGCTAATGGCCTACTAACATGGAGCACATTGAATATTATTGCTGGGAACGCCCATTTTCAGTTTGCCACACATTTACAATATAATGTACTAAATCCGTCATAGTTGAATAGAAACTAGGCTACTATCCAAGATATGTCACATGCTTGAAGCATCTACTTTGTCAAGATTTTGCAGTCAATGAATCACAGCCAATTATGCCAGCCATATTAAATGTTTAACCATCGCCCCTTTGTCTAAACAGTAATTACCCCTCATTCAGTATGTTAGTCATACCAAAAGCTTTAAGAGCTTGCTTTACATTGGCCAGACAGTCACAAAGTGAGGGCTCATTATAATCATTAAAGAACAGTTGAACATGTAAATACAGTGCACCAAGTTCACAATGTCTACTGGGTCATTTGTCCACGTAACAGGTGCACTGTGTCTGCACAAGCTCTGTTCTTTAGGGCAATTAAGGAGGCATGAGATGGAAAATGCAGACTTGATGGAGAAAAGAATACTGATTTGGCAAAGAATGCTATGCCTACCTGTTTTGCTCCTTGAGACATTGGATCAGGAGATTGTCATGTAATGTATTTGGGCTTCAGCCATTGCTCATTAAGTCACATGGGGGGATACTAAAACTGCATCAAAATCTAGTGCAGCTCTGCAAAGAAACCAACCAGCTTCCAGGTTTTATGCCAAAGCCTAACTGAACAAGCTGAAGTCAGAAGCCGATTGGCTACCCATGCATAGCTGCACCAGATATTATGAGTGCTCCGCTTTTAGCAAATCTCCCCATTATGTCATCCATTTCAAAGACTAGAATCACCTACCTTGCATAACTGACCAGAACTGAGCTTGCTTTTTCTTGTTCAGGCAGCTAGCTACTTCCCATCACGTCGTCCATATTAAAGACATCAGATACTCGCTTTGTGATGAAAACCTCTCACCCCAAAAAATGGTCATTATGCCATCCATATTAAAGGGCAGAGGTACCTGTTTTGGCTTGGTCACAATGGCAGGGTCTGAGTTTATTATGTCCAACATATAAAAGGAAAAAAGTACCTGTTTTATCTTGACTTGTCTATAACTGTTCATGATGTTACCCATATTATCCTGAATTGTCTATTTTGCCATTGACCAGGTAACCAGCTTTGTCTGTTATAAAAAAAAAAAAAAACAGTGAACTTACATCTGATTATAGTCTGTTAAGCCTGGCAATAGCAGTATCTCCCAAGAAAGCAATTTTAAAGCTGAATTCCAGGGGACAAAAAAGCATATATTTGGGCTGTTTTACCCCCCAAAGGATTTCGATTTACATCAATTTACTCCTGAGATTTTCTAAGCTGAACCAAAAAGCACAGCCAGTCAGAAGACCTGGCTTTTCTCTACTATGTCTCCTCCCTGCTCCACTACATAAGCGTGGACAGTGAAGCAGGGGCGGACTGACCATTTGGAAACTCGCGCACTGCCCAAGGGCCCAGGGTCAGTAGGGGGCCCCATGAGAGGCCCCTGGTACCTTTTTCATAGGCTTTTTTGAGTTTGGGCAAGGACACAGGGGCCCCATGATCCCCTATTGCCCGGAGGCCTAATGAGTTGTCAGTCTGCCCCTGCAGTGAAGAAGCCAGAATGATGAGCTCACCACTCATACTCACTCATCACTCACCGCTCTTCATACTCAGCATAAATGCATGAAGAGTATTGCTGCACCTTCCTCAACTTGTCTGTGACAAATGAAAGTAATTACGATAGATGCTTCTATTTATACATTTAATTATATAGTAATAAATACATAACTAAATTAATGTTTTATATCTTATTTCAGTTCAGCTTTAAAAAAAAATTTTCCTGCAAGCTTAGAAAATAATTTAAAAGGGAAAAAAAACTGCAACTATACTTTACTACACTGTTCAAAAAAATTAAAGGAACATTTTGAAAACACAGATCTCAGTGGGGAAAAATATCATGCTGGATATCTATACTGATATGGACTGAGTAATGTGTTAGGAACACAGGGATGCCCCATCATTGTAAATGAAGACTATCAACCTACAGAGGACTGAATTCAGAAACACCCTGAAAATCAAAGTGAAAAAACGATGCAGCAGGCTAGTCCATTTTGCTGAAATTTCATTGCAGAAACTCAAAATGGTACTCAGTACTTTGTATGGTCCCCATGTGCTTGTATGTATGCCTGACAATGTCGGGGCATGGTCTTAATGAGACAACAAATGGTGTCCTGGGGTATTTCCTCCCAGATCTGGAGCAGGGCATCAATGAGCTCCTAGACAGTCTGAGGCGCAACCTGGATGGACCGAAACATGATATCCCAGAGGTGTTCTATTGGATTTAGGTCAGGGGAGCGTGGGGGCTATTCAATGGTATCAATTCCTTCGTCCTCCAGGAACTGTCTGCATACTCTTTCCACATGAGGTCGTGCACCAGGAGGAACCCAGGACCCACTGCACCAACGTAGGGTCTGACAATGGGTTCAAGGATTTCATCCCAATACCTAATGGCAGTCAGGGTGCCATTGTCTAGCCTGTAGAGGTCTGTGTGTCCCTCCATGGACATGCCTCTGCAGACAATTACTGACCCACCACCAAAATGGTCATGCTGAACAATGTTACAGGCAGCATAACATTCTCCACGGCTTCTCCAGATCCTCTTACATCTGTCACATGTGCTCAGGGTGAACCTGCTCTCATCTGTGAAAAGCACAGGGCGCCAGTGGCAGACCTGCCAATTCTGGTGTTCAATGGAAAATGCAAATCGAGCTCTATGGTGCTGGGCAGTGAGCACAGGGCCCACTAGATGACGTCGGGCCCCCAGGCCACCCTTATGAAGTTTGCTTCTGATTGTTTGGCCAGAGACATTAACACCAGTGGCCTGCTAGAGATCATATTGTAGGACTCTGGCAATGCTCATCCTTGCACAAAGGAGCAGATACCAGTCCTGCTGATGGTTTAAGGACCTTCTACAGCCCTGTCCAGCTCTCCTAGAGCAACTGCCTCTCTCCTGGAATATCCTCCATGCTCCTGAGGCTGGAGTACGGAAATACCCTCAGTGGCCTCCACCTGTAAAACCCCGTTTTGGGGGTCCTCTCATTGTTGCCCATCTAGTGCACCTGTTAATTTCATTAACACCAAAGCAACTGAAACTGATTAACAACCCCCTCTGCTACTTAACTGACCAGATCAATATCCCAGGAGTTTAATTGACTTGATGCTATACTTTTTTAATTTTTTGAGCAGTGTATATAACAGATATCTGCTGAAAAAAATGATGTAAAAGGACGCCCTTCCAGAACTAGCCGACCGCGCTGTAGCCGTCTTTTGGCTATAGCGCAGTCAAGAGCTGGTTACATGTCTGTTTTGTTAAGGGGGGGGGCTTATTTAACTCTCACAAGGAATTTTGTATTGAAATTCTGTTTCAGATCAGCAAGTCAAGCGTTTAGCTTGTGATTGCATTGCACCTATTAACTTTAATAGGTGAGGTTGACAGGAGGTGCAGCAAATCGTCATGCCAGTAGCATGTGTTGGGGGCAGGAAAATAGTGGCTCATGCACTATTGTTTACCACCTTCTGGTCAATAGGGCCAAACATTTGCATTCCATGCATGTGCTGAAAAGGAAGATACTGACAGGAGGTGAGAGCAGAGTGAAGACTCCTCAGTGTACTGTTAAATCAGATGGGGGGAGACAGGGTGACCAAGCTGTATTGTGCAAACAGAAGTAGAGCAAAGTGAGGACACCAGCTTGGCTCTGCCATCTGGCAAGGCTGTATAAATCTCAGGCTAGATAAACAGCAATGTAAATTCTTTGGCAAGTGACAACTCCCAAGTATGTAATTCAGCAGTGTGCATCATTTCTTTGTGTGTGCTAATTACAGATACACCCAGCTTTAACAAGCTGTATGTCATCAGATCAAATAAAAACACCTGCCACTCAGTCAATCATAGAGTATAGTTTGAGATTTCTACATTATCCACTGCAAAAAAAAAAATGCAAATATGTGGAATACAAACCATTGCCTCGTGTACTAGATATATGTCAATATACTTTATAGCTAAACTCTAGGTCTGATCCTATATGCATACTTAATTTTTTTTACATATGTATAAAAAACAAGGTACTCAATCGGGGTACATTCCACCCTGTACTGTGACACGGCGCATAAATACACCACATAACAATACATTTCCAATCATACAATAAATACATTCACTTAGCAGTATGATGCCTAACATGGTGTGCGGAGCAAAATGTTCCCCGAACCATCACGTCATGCATGATGCCACTTACCCCGAGACTGTTTTTGGTCTCCTAAGGTTCCCCCAGAGTAACCTGGCAGTGCAATGTCAGATGGGCAGCGCCTGAGTTAAACCCCGGTTCCGCACATCCTACAAGGCGCCACAACATAAACTGTAACATGCAAAACCTTACCGACTTTACAAACAAGTCAAATAAGCAACAGGTGTGATGGGGATAGGAAGGAGGACAGAGGGAGGGGAAACAGAGTTCACAGGCCCAAAGCTTTTTTGAAAGGACAAAGACACACAAGGTAGAGTAGGGGGAAGGGAATATCTTCAGACATCCTCCTTCTCCTTAAAGTCCATCAAGTTATAGTCTCTGAGCAGACTGTGGACCAGTCTGCAACAGTCCTCAATGGACATCCTCTCCCGAAGGTGGATGAGGCACTTCCTGGAGCACCATAAAGCATCCTTGAAACAACACAGCATCCTCCAGGCGCCGTCAATGTCCTCCAGGGTAAAAGTCCCACAGAAAAATCCGTTCAACACACCGAAGTGTGTGATGGCTGTCTGTGGCACAAAGTCCTTGAGTTCTGGTTCCAAGGCCCTCAACAGGTCCTGAGCAAAAGAGCACTCCCAGAAAATGTGCTGAGCAGTTTCCTCCTGGATGAAGCAAAAAGGGTAGTGCCTGTATCTGCTCAAGTTCCTGGCATGCATAAATGCCCTGAGTGGCAACCCCCCTCTGGATCGCCATCCATGCCAGGTCCATGTGCCTGTTGGTGAGTCTCTTTGAAGAAACATTCCTCCAAACCACCTTGAAAGTGGCTGAAGGCAGGCCTGTAACCCACTCCAAAATGTCCTTTGCTCTAATCAGCTTGTAGATAGTCTTTGATTTCCACAAGTCGGGCTTGACTCCATGTAGCCCCTGCGCCTTGATAAACTTAAAAGTGTCCAAGTAATACCAAGGAGTGTCCCAGTTGTAGGGGATGGAACTCGTCCATTTGTCCCTTCCGAGGGACCTCCGGAGGGGCAAAAGTAAAAAACGTGACATGGAGTTTCCGCCAGAGTCCATAGTCTGGTTAAGCAAAGTCCTATGGATGCAGTTGCAGGCAAAGAACACCCTCAGTTGAGTGGCAATGTTGGGCACACCCTTACCGCCCTTGAGGAGCTCCTTGAACATGACTGCCCGCTTCACTCTGTCCATCTTGGAGCCCCAGATGAAGTAAAACACCGCCCTGGTGATGGCCTTGCAGGTGTGACCCGTGGGGCCAGGCCTGGGCAAGGTACTGCAACACAGGGAGAATTTTGCTGCAGAGTACCAGTGTCTTCCCTTCAATGTTAAGTTCTCTGAGGCGTCAAAGTCCAAACTTTTGCTTCATCTTCGACAGTTTCTCCTGCCAAGACTTCAGGGCTCAGCACCAGACCAGACTCCCCAAATTTGATAAAGTCCGTCTTGACGCTAAAAGGAATGGATGCAGAAGAAGGCAGGAACCACTTTCCGAAAAGCATGACTTCTGAAAAAAGGTTGACAAAGTGAGCTAGCATTACCTTTTGATAGTCTCCCTTGCTCACTGGGGACCAGAAACACCTCACTCAAGGCACTGGGTTAAATTCTGTATAACAGGACTTTCAGCACTGATTGAGATTTTGCTGTATGTGTTGTTCCTTTTAGAGTTGCTAACAGTGATAACTAATACTAGGTCTACACACATTGCTATGCACTGTTCTACTGTGCTTATAGTTACATTTAACATAAACTAAATATCAGTTCACTCTAACCTGTGTGCGAGTCTACTTTTTGGTAACAATTACTCTGGTCAGAGGAGTGTCAGCAGGTGTTGGGCTTTCAGAGTGGGGTCCAGAGATTGAGAGCCAGAAAATAATTCAGCAAATCCTCAGGAGGTAGTGCTACAGATGTTATTTAAAAGCCCTGCAAGGCCTTTCTGGGTGTTTTGAATTCAGTCATTTCTCTCTCTTAAGAGACTACACCTAACCAGTGTAATCTTACAGAGTTCATGGTCTTCTGAACCTGGCCATAGCTATGATTTGATAGTCACATGGTCTGGCCATTTTCAGCTGATTTAGGAGATGAGCTTGCATCACTCTTGGGGGTAACTGATCAGACAGGTTAGAAAACCTCTTTGTCATCTGTTTGGCATCAATTTGGCAAATATTTAACTGAAGTATATTGACCAACAAATTCCATGTCATATAGGCAGACTGGGCAGAGCTTATACAGGAAGGCAAGGATAACTCATTTGAAGACTTAGATGTTGCTGCAGACTCACCAGACTTTTTATATTTAGATTCACAACCATGAAGTTTCATGATTCCTCTACTGCTAGGTCATCTAAGATAGAGCAAAATACTAAAAGTTCGGTCTCTGTTTCACAACCTAGTTTGGGTTAAGTTCCCCTTTATCTTCAGGCTCCAGATGCAAAGGTGTCCTAAATATTTTAGTTCCCACAGCATGGATAAACCTGCTTATCAGGATTTTATCAAGTGTTTTCCAAAGTTCAGCTTGGTCATCATATTATTAATAATGTAGCCTGAGATTGAAGATTTGGAACATTTCTATTTTATTAGATGAAACATTCTCAAAGTTTGGAAATGGGTTAATTTTCCAGACTCGTGGTAGTAAGTGTAAAAGTATGTTTGCTATTGGGATTATTACAGTTAAATATCATTCAGAGACTGTTGTTGCTTCCTGTTTGATGACTGTCTTGTACAGAATTGTTTTTAGATAGTTTAAAAATATATATATATATATATATATATATATATATATATATATATATATATATATATACACAGTTGTGTTCAAAATAATAGCAGTGAATGAAGCTCAAAATCCTTCTAATAGCTTTTATTTCCATACACACAAATGCATTGGGAACACTACACATTCTATTCCAAATCAAAACATGAAGAAAAATATATCACATTTGTGTTGTTCCTCTAAAAAAATTGAAGAAAAGTGAATATTAGACTGTTCAAAAAAATAGCAGTGTTTGTATTCTTCTTTACAAACTTAAACATTCACTATATAAACTGAAAAATGCTTGAAGATGTTGCTTTCCTTTGAATCACTTAATTAATATTTAGTTTTATAACCACTGTTTCTGGGAACTGCTGTACATCTGTGTTGCATGGAGTCAACCAACTTCTGGCACCAGTGAACAGGTATTCCAGCCCAGGATGATTGGACTACATTTCACAGTTCTTCTCTATTTCTTGGTTTTGCCTCAGAAACTGCATTTTTGATGTCACCCCACAAGTTTTCTATTGGATTAAGATCCGGGGATTGGGCTGGCCACTCCATAACGTCAATCTTGTTGGTCTGGAACCAAGATGTTGCACATATACTGGTGTGTTTGGGGTCGTTGTCTTGTTGGAACACCCATTTCAAGGGCATTTCCTCTTCAGCATAAGGCAGCATGACCTCTTCAAGTATTCTGATGTATTCAAACTGATCCATGATCCCTGGTATGCGATAAATAGGCCCAACACCGTAGTATGAGAAACATCTCCATAGCATGATGCTTGCGCAACCATGCTTCACTGTCTTCACAGTGTACTGTGGCTTGAATTCAGTGTTTGGGGGAAATCTGACAAACTGTCTCCGGCCACTAGACCCAAAAAGAACAATCTTACTTTCATCAGTCCACAAAATGTTGCACCATTTCTCTTTAGGCCAGTCAATGTGCTCTTTGGTAAATTGTAACCTCTTCAGCACATGTCTATTTTTCAACAGTGGGACTTTGTGGGGGCTTCTTGCAGAAAGCTTGGCTTCACATAGGCGTCTTCTAATTGTAACAGTACTCACAGGTAACTTTAGACCTTCTTTGATCTTCCTGGAGCTGATTGTTGGCTGAGTCCTCACCATTTTGGCTATTCTTCTATCCATTCGAATGGTAGTTTTTCACTTTCTTCCATGTCTTTCAGGATTTGGTTGCCATTTTAAAGCATTTTCCATCATTTTAGCTGAGCAGCCTATCATTTTCTGCACTTCTTTATATGTTTTCCCCTCTCCAATCAACTTTTTAATCAAGGTACGCTGTTCTTCTGAACAATGTCTGGAATGACCCAGTTTTCTCAGAATTTAAGAGAGAAATGCACTGTAACCAGCATGTACAACATTTGCTGCTTTCCTTCCCTAAATAAGGGCAATAATTGCCACCTGTTTTTCAAAGAATGAATGACCTCACTAATAGAACTCCACACTGCTATTATTGTGAACATGCCCCTTTCAATTAGTGATTCAATTACACATAATCAGCAGCATGCATGTCATGACTGTTGGGTCTGTTGGATTTCTATTACTCTACTACACCTGCTAGTAAATTATTTGCCATGTAAAAATATCATTTATACCAAAAACAGTGATTGATCCGGTTAGTGATGTCTGACTGCTATTATTTTGACCACAACTGTATATGTATGTATATATATAATTTGCTTCTCTCTGCTAGTGAACTAAGTGGTGCTTTTTGTGTCTTTCAAGAGAAATGTTTGTGTTCTGGTGACAGGTGTTAGTAGAGGGAGAGTATGAATGTCACAAATACTTGAATTGAGTTCACCTTCTGGGTTGCAGTTTACATGGACATGTATTGGCAGCTTTGCTTTTGGGCCTTGGGCCACTTATAGATCTGCAAACCCTGCAGCCAATAATGTGGTGTCATCTTTCCCTGCAACTATGGAGGAACTGGCTTTCCACTCTGATTACAAGCTTAGTTAGGCTGCAACATAAAATGAAGAGACACAGCACATAAATATTGTGCAGTCACTGGACAGTATGTGGGTACCTTGATAAGGTCACAATTTAAGAGGGAGAGAAGAGGCAGCATGTATCTTGAAATAAATATTAGAGTGTATTAGTCAAGCTACACTAGCCATAGATATTGTATACAGCAATTGTATGGTATGGCACTGGAATAGGCTAGGAGAGAATCTAGGAGCGTGTCATGGTGACCATATGACAATTAAAAGTTTACTTTGTAGCATCAGCAGCTGGATTGTTGGTATTCCAAAATACAAGGGTCATTGGTAATCCAAGGCTGGTTCACTCTAATGGCAACCATACCAACCTATAACCAGCCTTAGCAGTAAGGTGCACATGGAAGGGCAATGTACATCACAAACAAACAAACAATTTCCCAGCAATACTTACCAGTCAGCCTGCAAAACAACCAGTTTGGCCCTGTCTAACAGTTTGTATTAAAAATAGTGGGTTTTTTTGCACACATTTGCAAAATTTTCCAGAGCCTCCATAGTAGGAGCACATATATCAATGAATAGGCTAAGGGCAGGTGTGCCTAGAGGAGCCCATCCCTCCTTTACTCTAATGAAAGCGAGCCAGTACACACTGTCAGGGGGCTGGTGAATTTGCCTCTCTGTAACAAAACCCACTGCTGTGCTGAAGGTGCTCTTTGTCCTGCTGAACCTGCTCATCCCCTACTAAAAGTTCTGCATGTAGAACTTTTGTCTCGCACTATAGGCCTGTCTGCCATTTTTCATTAAGGGGATTACCTAAATTTAATGGCAGCTTTGGCTTTAGGGGGAATATATTTGTGGGACAGTGGTTCTTTAGATTGCAAGTAGAGCAGAGGTTCTACTTTAGATTGCAAAGAAGGGGCCCAGCAGCTAAAGTTGTTACTGACACATGGAAAAAGGAAGTCCTAAAAAGAGCTGTTGGATCTCGAAATTGTGAATACCAGGGAATAAACAAGGATATAGCCCCCCTCAATAGCAATCCACAATAATTTAGCACAATATAGCACAGTATAGCACTGTATAGCAATTTACTCTCCCCACATAGCCTGTCATGTCTTCCAATCCTATATAGTGAGGGGGCTGGCACCTGGCCCGAACTGGGACAAAAAAATAGGCCCAGGCATTTTAGACTGAGCAGCCAATTTTTCCAGGTGGGGGGACTGGGGCAAGCGCACGTTCGGTGGGCAGTTGGTGATTAAATATTCACGGAGTTGTTCAGCAAAGAGACAGCCATCCAGCAAAGGGACAGCCTATCCAGCAATGAGACAGCCCATCCAGCAAAGAGACAGCTGCATCCAGCAAAGAGATGGCCCATTCAGCAAAGAGACAGCTCACCCAACAAAGAGACAGCCGTCCAGCAAAGACAAAGCCCATCGAGCAAAGAGACAGCTCACCCAGCAAAGAGACAGCCCAGTCCACCACCGAGTTGTCACAGTGTGCCAGCGGGTGAAGGAGAGAGGCCGCTATTGTCCCTTCAGTGTGGCTGTATGCAGCGGCCAGCCAGGGAGGTGTTTGTGTCCTCGTTGGCACTTCCTGCCTGTCACTGGAGCTGTCACTCCCGCTCCTACTGTCAGCCCTGCTTTGGGCATAGCTGCATAGCAGCAGCTGCTGTTTGTGTTAGCTCTGACCAGACCGAGGTCACCGCTTACCTCCTGCTGTGCAGCCGGTCATCAACAAGCCGCTCTCCTTAAGCCCGGTGTTCCCTATGGCTAATCCAGGTGGCCTGGCTGGCACATAAGAAAGCCCTTATGTGGCAGGTAATCTATCTGCATAAGTTATGCAGTGCAATGGGGTTGATTTACTAAAACTGGAAAATGCTAAATCTAGTGCAGCTGTGCATGGTAGTCATTCAGCTTCTAACTTCAGCTTCTCCAATTAAACTTTGACAAAAAACTGGAAGCTGAAGTTTCTGTGAAGATCTGCACCAGATTTTGCACTCTCCAGTTTTAGTACATAAACTCCATTGTGTTTACAAAGAATTTTGCCCAACAAATTTCATCATATATTTGTTGGAACTGAACTTCAAACATACAGGATTCTCCTCAAACCCATGGTAGCTTGGAATCTGGACCTAATCACAAATTAAAGTGGTTCTAAAGGCTCAAGATTTTTAACCTTCATGCATTCTATGCATGAAGGTAAAAAACCTTCCCTGTCCCCCAGCCCCCCAATACTCACCTAAGCCCCCCTCGATACAGCAGTTTGCACTGGGGTCTCGGCTATCAGGGGACTCTCTCTCCTCATTGTCAATCACAGCCAGAGAGCCAATGAGAAGAGAAAGGGGGCAGGGCCGAACCGTGGCTCAGTGTCTAAATGGACACACGGAGCAACGGGTGCCCCCATAGCAAGCAGATTGCTGTGGGGGCACCCGACAGGAGGGAGCGCTGATGGGGGACCCGCGAAGAGGAGGATATAGGCTGTTCTGTGCAAAACCACTGCACACAGCAGGTAAGGATAGACATGTTTGTTTTTTTTGTTTTTTTTAATTAAGCCTTTAGAACCACATTAATATGTTAATATCATCAGGACATTAAGGCAAGGGTTATAACTCACTGGACATCTTGAATTATTTTTGCTTTCCCTTTCTCATGTATGTATTAGATATTTAGCAAAACATCCAGTTTTGACAAAATAAATGTTAACACCCCTCCACCTCCCCAGATGGATACATTTTAAATTTACTTATAGTGAACTGATAAAATGGGGTCACTAACTAGTTTATCAATGAATGTAGCAAAGTTTACTGGGTTACTTCTGCTTACCTAGAAGGGTGAGCAGAGGGGATCCCACTTTTCACTGCGGAAGAAGACAATGGGAGAATATCCCCACCCCACTGACGCTGTTGGCCTGATAAAGACATAGAATATGTTTTCTTTATTAGGGCAATACTGTTAAACTGGGAATGTCCCCTACTTCCTGTTTGGGGGGCCCACTTGCACTTTATGTTCAGGTAGTGAACTTGTAGGTGATCCTTTGATATAAGATTTGTCAGCAATACAAATTGGCCTTTACCAGCATACTTGGCTTGTAGCAAACTTGCTGGATTCTCTGTAAGATCTTATTCACTTCACTCATCTCTTGCACAAGAAATTAGAATTAGCCTCCATTTATACGTTGTGTAATATACTGTTTATGTAATTTAATTTAAGCACTGCTGATTTCAAATTTTTATTTATTTGTAATCTCTCCTAGATATGGTAGCTATGGATCTCAACCAGAATGTTGCCCACGATCATGTGGACTTAGGATATGAGCATTCTTGGCTTCACCGGAACTGCACTTCTACCGTGGTTCACCATAAAAGGGCAAGAGTATCTGGACGACTTTTCTCTGGACTTATGGCAATGAATGTGGTCTTCCTGGGGGCTGCCTTTTTGAGCAGCGTGGTTCTCAGTTCCATGCCTTCCCAGGACTCAAATATCTTCTTGTCAGTGTTGATGTTATGCAGCTCAATATGGATACTCTTCTATCTGCTGAGAACACGCAAGAAACAATTTTCAGCCATACTTCAGGATCACCATGCTGGAGCACTGTATCTAAGGGGTCTGTATACTATATATCACCTCTTTGTCATTTAGAGTCAACTTAATATAAAGAAACACTGGCTTTAAGGCTGAGTTTGCCTTTTTGGCAAAATTTCACTTTTCATATACATAGAAGCCTTCTCTAATGTATTTTCTGCCCATGTACTTATCTCTCACTTATCTAGTCCATGGCAGCTTTCAATTTACAGTTGTGCTCAAAGGTTTGCATACCCTGGCAGAAATCCGGACGTTTTGGCATTGATATTGAAAATATGACTGATAATGCCAATGTACTTTATTTAAAGCAGAAATGTATCAGCTTGCAGCGTGTGTGTGTGGGGGGGTATTATAATTTAATGCATTATGCTGCTTGTTTCTTTCCCTGGAATGTTTGGCCTTGGTACAGACACACAGGTTAAAATGGCAATTAAAGGTTATTTTCCTACACCTAGGGCTTTTTAAATTGCAATCTGTGTATAGTCAATGAGTGTGTTAGCTCTCTCAGTGGATACACTGAGCAGGCTAGATACTGAGCCACGGGGAGCAGAAAATAACTGTCAAAAGACCTGCGTAGCAAGGTAATGAAACTTTATAAAGATGTAAAAGGATATAAAAAGAGATCCATAGCCTTGAATATGCCTGTCAGTACTGTTCAACCACCTATTAAAAAGTGGAAAATTCAAGGATCTCTTGATACCAACTCAAGGTCAGGTAGACCAAGAAAGATTGCAGCCACAATTGCCAGAAGAATTGTTAGGGATACAAAGAAAAACCCACAGGTAACCTCAGGAGAAATACAGGCTGCTTTAGAAAAAGACAGTTTGGTTGTTTCAGGGAGCACTTTATGACAATACTTGAACAAAAAAGAGCTGAATGGGCGAGTTACCAGAAAGAAGCCTTTACTGCACCAATGCCACAAAAAAGCCCAGTAAGGCAAGTCAAGCTGTTGTCGGGTGCCATACCAGATGTTTTGATCAGTCATATTTTCAAAATCAATGCCAAAATTTCATGATTTCTGCCAGGGTATGCAAACTTTTGAGCACAACTATACACCTCTCAGTTCAAAATGTAAAAAAATAATTCTGAGCTCATCACTTCCTGTATCATCATGTGGCAATCCAGGAAACTTCATATCCCATCATGCACCACTGACTTACTGCATCACAGAATAGGGCATGCTTTATCACTATGGACTATGCTTCACTCATTACTACACCATCTCTTTTTTATTTCCACCCACTTTCCTACTTCTTCCTTTAAGGTGGTCATACACTGTACAATCTGAAACAACAGAGAGAGAGAGGGTACAGCAGCTTAGTACTATTAACCAGAGAATGTTTAATAAAAATCAAAGTAAAAACCACTCATAAGCATAAAAGATTACACGCTCATGTTACTCATCCATAGTCAAATGGAAACATAGCCCATGCACGGGGGAACCACGCCAGGGTCCTGAAAGGTTCTGAGGAAGAAGGGCATACCTTTGAAATGCATTAGCCTTTTAGGACCCCGTTGTGGTTTCCCCATGTCTGGGCTATGGTTCCATTTGGCCACGGATGAGTGGCATGAGTGTGTAATCTTTTATGCTTGCGAGTAGTTTTTATTTTGATCTTTATTAAACATTCTCTGGATAATGCACTAGGTGGGTGCGCCCTCTCTATCTGTTGTTTCTTTCTAGTTGCTTCATCATCCTCAGTCCTAGAGGGCATCAAGGCTTGAAGTGATCCTCCATGGGATTTCTTGTAATTTAGGCTACTCCACTTGTGATCAAGAGAACTTTCTGTTTGTTGTTGACTGTACAATCTCCTTTAGATTTACCATCAGCTATGTAATGCATGGGCCTGCCTGATTTGATACAAACTGAGTGGATTGTTCATGTGGGTCCTCCTATTCCATAGTTCTGGTAAATCTAAAGGAAATTGTAGACTCTATAGCGTTCACACAGACTAAATACTATACACTATTCTAGGTTCTTTTATGCAAAAAATGTAGCAGAACACATTTATCCATCTGTTTAATAAAAAAAATGACAAACAATTGGGTGCAGTGTTGTATAACTGAGTAATTGCCACTCAAAGTGTGATAGTGTTGAAAGCTGAAAACTGGTCTGAACTGGAAGGGGGTAAAAGTGTCCGGACTTCAAGTGGTTAAAAACAAATAAAACTGATACCACTAAAATGCCCCAAACTGTTTACCCAGCCAACTGGCCACAATGTTTGCAGGTGCTGGAATGGCTGAATACTGGCTCATCAGACACATCAAGGATTACAACAAAATGGCACCCATCCGCACACTGTCTCAGAATATAGTGAATTCCTCTTAGTAAAAAAATGGCATCAGCTTGTTCTCCTATCCATGGTTTGTCACTACTAGTGCTTTTGAGACATTATTAGTGTCAAATTAACAACAAATATAAGAAAATCAATTTAAAGTCAAATCACCAAAATGGTCCTACAGGCTATCACTCCTAAAAAGTAGCTTCAGGCTAATAACAATTGTGACTTTCAGTCAATTTCAATTTAGATTAACAGGAAAAGGAGCCATTTGATATTGTGATAAAATAATTCATGAGCAAATATGGCTTTCAAAATGTATTTCATCGGAGAAACAAATATTCCACTCCTTGGAAATATTCATGGTAATAAATTGACATTTTGTTTAAGAAAATTATCATGTGATAAAAAAGGAGGGCAGCTAAATAACAAATTCATCTTAGTGAATTAAACCAATGAAGTCTCAGCTGAGGATGCATTGGAGCCCAGAAGCTACCCTGGATTGGTCCTAGATCATGGTAATAAATTGACATTTTGTTTAAGAAAATTATCATGTGATAAAAAAGGAGGGCAGCTAAATAACAAATTCATCTTAGTGAATTAAACCAATGAAGTCTCAGCTGAGGATGCATTGGAGCCCAGAAGCTACCCTGGATTGGTCCTAGATCCAGGGTAGCCATATTGTTTTGATAAAAGCTGCCCAGTGTCCTAGAAGTCCTGACCCCTGGAATTGGACAATGTCAGCCCCAGTAGGATTATTAGCTTCACCTGAAAAAGGTAAAAAGGGATATGAATGATTTTCTTGAAAAGATGAACTTTCTATAAAGAGAGGGAATAGAGCCTTCCGCTATCACCGACTTTGTCATGTCCCAAAATGATGTGATTAATTGTTGCAGTGTAATGCATTCTGTTTTTTAACCACTTTAAGTCCACCCTATAGCAGATATTCTACTACATAGTGGACTCCCTGTGCAAAATCGTGTATATATATACATTTGCATTACCCTAGACATTAGCGGCCTCGGCTGTCGATCACCGGGTCCCGGCCGGTGATTCCCTGCTGGCACCTGGCAATCGCTGATTATCACTGATAGGGAAGAGACCTGTATGTAAACAATACAGATCTCTCCCCTGTCAGCTCCTGCACACTGCTTTGCATAGCAGAGCCATACAAAGCAGTGTGCTTACAGTGTAAAGCCCACACACAGCAAAACAGCACACAGCACACAGTTAACCCTTTGATCGCCCCAGATTACCCGCCGGTGCCCGATGATTACTGACAATCACCGACAGAGAGGAAGAGTGTTTTGTTTACAAACAGTCTTCCTCCCTGTCAGCTCAAGCACACTGCTCATGTAAGAGATGTAGAAAATAGCCAGCCCCATAAAATTAAAATCCAAAGCCTAATACCTAATATAACAATAATCTATCTTTGTCAATAGAAAATACTAGTGATTGCATTTTTATAGTATCACCGCAAGATGGCAGAACTACATCCTGTTTATAATAGAAGGACACAGAAGGGGGAACTGAAAGTCTAACACTTTGTTTCCGGCAGGTCCGTGATTAAATGAACATCCGGTCTCACGCCATTAAGAGTTTTCTGTGTTTATTACAGCCGTTTCTAATAAAGCACTTCTGGTTTCACCCGACCAATACTTCACACAGTGGAATTATTAACCGTATGTGTAACAAAATTGGGGTCGGGTGAAAGGAACGCCAAAAGGTCATGGAAGTCAAAAGGAGTGGCTACGCTATCCATGGTGAAGTTACAGAAAAAGATTAGGAGTATGGATATCGAAAAGTTGCAAGACGAAATCAGTGAACACCTGATTCACATGCCAGTCGATGATCTCATGGAGACTTGCCAGTTTATAAAGGCCTCCAAAGCAAGTATGGCAAAAGGAAAAACCCGGCGCCATTACATGCGGATAGTGAATGAGGTGTTAGATGAACTGGTAGAGACTAAAAGTGAAGAAGTGGTGACACAATTTCTGCAGAAATTCATTGGTGAGTTAAAGAAGAGAGATAACATGGAAGCACCAAGCGATAGTGGCAAAGACCCTCAAGCAGAACAACAGTTAAAGGATTT
Source organism: Staurois parvus (assembly GCF_062004578.1). NCBI lineage: Eukaryota > Metazoa > Chordata > Amphibia > Anura > Ranidae > Staurois > Staurois parvus. The sequence goes on along the minus strand of NW_028318609.1, from coordinate 1,550,440 downwards.
AAAACAGCAATACCACAGTATACAGGAAAAACTTCAAGAAACAGCCAAGATGATAGAGGAACAGATGAAAGAACTTAGCACTAAAGACAAAGACTCAAAAGAAAGTCCTGCAAAACAAGACTCTAATCTAGTTGCTCAGAGACTTTCCCATACTAACTTGCCAAAAGTTACAATCAGAAAGGACATTAAAATTGCTGGTCAGATAGGTAAAAAGCTGGTCAGATAGGTGAAAAGGAACAGAAAGGCAAGCTGTCTTATACTAACCTCATGCACCAGATTGACACGGGACTTCAAAAGGGATATCCCATGTCAGAGCTTGTGGAAGCTGCGGTCAAAGCCATTAGTCAAGTCAAGTCTCAGAGGCATGCTAGAGCTGAAGAGTGGGCTGACCCTAGTGCCACTCAAGAGACTCCTAAAACGCCATTATAAAGAGGAGAATGCTTTCGAACTATACCAATTGATCAATATATCACAGAATAGTAAAGAGACTCCCCAGAACTTCCTATTTAGGGCCATTGCATTGAAGGACCATTGGCTGTTCATTTCACAAGGGGAAGGTTCAAATGAATACTTCAGGACTGAATTTATACAAAAGAAATTCTTAAGGTCGGCGGGCACCGGACTGGGAAGTGACCATATCAGGTTCCAACTAAAACAACACTTGGATGATCCTACAGTCTCAGATGAGTTGCTCATAGAAAAGATGAATGAGGCTACGAACATGGAAATGGAAAGGGAGTAAAAACAACAGGAATCTCAGCATAGTAACCTGACGAAGGGAAGAGAGTGCCAGGCCAACATCCTCCATTGTTCTCAGGAACCAGGCACCTTCCCTTTGCTTCCACCACAAGCAAGCAGTCTGGCAATCCAACAGCCATCAAAGAGTAACTCTGACCTTGAAAAGATAATAATACAGATGCAACAAGAAATGTTCGACATGAAAACACTTCTCCAAGATTTGAGAATTCAAAAAGAGCATGGCTTTAGAGGACCTAGAGCCATGGTTTGTCGGAGGACAGGGGCTTGTCAATCTTGTGAAAAGACTGATCAGAGAACTGCATGTGACCAATGTCTTAACTATGGTCGAGCTGAACATAGGGCGAGACAATGCAGAGCTGCCAAACAAAATCGGTTAAACGGGAGAGGGTTGCTGCTAAGGGACCGACGGTAACCTGCGTCAGAACCAAATCTGCATCCCAAAGTGCAACTCATGTCAGTAGTAAAGATACCAGTCCCCAACCTACCATCAGAGCCCCAGCTGGAAAGTTAAACGCAGTCCCCTGGAGAAAAACACCAACCTGCCCTGCTCAAAGGCTATCCCTGACAGCTGAAAAATTGTTGTGCTATTTCAAGGTGAATGGCATCACCTTGAAATAGCACAACAAGCTACTGGGTCTTATTGGAAAGAGATGCCTTGTGAACTGTGAAATAGACAACACTCCTGTCCATGCCTTATGGGATACTGGCTCTCAGGTTAGCATTCTCAATGAGGGCTAGAGACAGCAAGTACTGCCCCACACTGTGCTCCGATTGTTTGAAGAACTGCTCGGGCCAGGGGTACTCCAAGGGAAAGCTGCCAATGAGATGGAGATTCCGTTCTCAGGTTGGATCGAGGTAACCTTTCAGCTTACAATGAGCAGTAATACTACCAAGCAGTTATTAGTACCACTAGTAGTCTCTGAGGATGTGAAAGTAACTGAGAAGCCAATTATAGGCTATAATATAATTGAAGAAACATTCAAAGAGATGTTGCTGATGGGAAGAAAGTTATCCCAGGTTTTGTGGACATATTAAGAACAGCTTTGGAACTACCAACCCCCAAAGCAGAAGTTCTTGTAAGCTTACTACAAGCCAACTGTAGGGAAACCAGTGGTGCTATCGTAAAGACTGGTACTAAGAACCAAAGAATCCCTGCAAATACTGTAACATACATCCAGTTTAGTGCTCACACCAAACCGTCCTTGCAGGCCCAGACAGTTTTGGTTACACCGAGTGAGGCTTATCACCTGCCAGGTGGACTGCATATTGGTGAGACATTAGTCTCATTTCAAAGAGGACAATTTTCCAAACTGACCATTTCAGTTTGGAATACAACTAGACAGGGCATTGTGTTACCAGGTCAAATGAAGATTGGAGGCGTCAAGCCCAAAAAAACAACATATCCAGCTCAAGTACAATTGAAACAATCAGCAAATGTGTTTACTAACTCAGTGACCTCTGAACCACAGACACTCAAGGTAGGACCAAAAGGGAAAATTGGAAATCCAAATGAGATTTATCCGCAGGTGACAATCAGGAGCGCTGGGATCCGCCAGTGCCTCTGAAACACCTCCCTCCTGAGGATCAACAAATCGTGAAAGAAATGCTAAGGGAAGAATGCAATGCTTTTGCCAAAAATAACTCTGATGTAGGAAGTATTCCTTCTTTACAGTTGCAGATTCATCTCAAAGACAGCACACCGGTCACGAGAACCTACATGTCTGTGCCAAAACCACTGCACCAAAAAGTTAAGGAATATCTGCAGGATCTGATAAATCGGGGATGGATTGCAGAATCAAAATCGTCATACTCCTCACCCATTGTGTGCATAAGAAAGAAAGATGGCAGCTTAAGTCTGTGTTGCTATAATAGAGATTTGAACCAGAAGTCCATTCCTGACTGTCATCCAATTCCTAGGATCCAAGACATGCTGGACAGTCTTAGGACAGGGGTCTGCAACCTTTAAGACATAAAGAGCCACTTGGACCCGTTTCCGAGAGGGAAAAAAAGACTGGGAGCCGCAAAACCATTGCAACATTTAAAACAAATCCGACACTGCATATATTGCAAAAAGCGCTCTGGTCATGAAGGGGGTTTAAGGGCCCAGTAAGCAAAGGGTTAATCAGGGCCACAGTGTATCGTCATAATCACAATCATAGCCTTAGGTCAGTGGTGGGCAACCTTTTTTTTCAACTGAGCCAAATCTCGCCAAAACCACGATTGAAATTTATTTTGAGAGCCACATTTTTAAAACTGAAAATACATCCCCCATATAGTAATTCATCCCCCATAGTAATTCATCCCCCATAGTAATTCATCCCCCATATAGTAATTCATCCCCCATAGTAATTCATCCCCCATATAGTAATTCATCCCCCATATAGTAATTCATCCCCCATAGTAATTCATCCCCCATATAGTAATTCATCCCCCATATAGTAATTCATCCCCCATAGTAATTCATCCCCCATATAGTAATTCATCCCCCATAGTAATTCATCCCCCATATAGTAATTCATCCCCCATATAGTAATTCATCCCCCATAGTAATTCATCCCCCATATAGTAATTCATCCCCCATAGTAATTCATCCCCCATATAGTAATTCATCCCCCATAGTAATTCATCCCCCATATAGTAATTCATCCCCCATAGTAATTCATCCCCCATATAATAATTCATCCCCCCTATAGTAATTCATCCCCCCTATAGTAATTCATTCCCCATATTGTGTCAATTCACTTACCTTTGCTCCGCGCGTTTCTCTCGCCGTGTTCCCGCGCCGTTCCGGTCTTCAGGGCGGACTGTGAGAGGAGAGGAGTTCGTCACGCTGCCCCGCCTACATCCTGACAGCCAATGTTTGCCACGCTCCGCGGGCCGAATTAAAAGGTCCGCCGGGCCGTAGTTTGCCCATTGCTGGGCTAGCTGCAGAGTCCTGACTTTTGGGGCGGCCGCCCGAGAGGAGGGAGGGGCGCCCGGCACACAGAAGAGCCGCATTAAAATGTGTAAAGAGCCGCGGCTTGCCGACCACTGAGCTACGGCAACCCTATTGCCTGTCACCTGGTGGGCAGTGTGCTTCGGAGCCGCAGCAAAGGTGAAAAAGAGCCGCATGCGGCTCTGGAGCCGCGGGTTGCCGACACCCGGTCTAGGAGGAAGTTCATGGTTTTCTGTGCTAGACCAGGGGAAAGCATACCTTCAAGGATTTGTGGAAGAAGCCATTCGACCATTGACAGCATTCATTACACCTTGGGGTTTGTATGAATGGATCCAAATAACCTTTGGTCTGAGCTCTGGACCAGCTGATTTCCAACGCAGTGTGGAGACATGTTTATTGGGACCGAGAGATGAGATTTGCCTACCATACTTAGATGACAACCTCGTCCATAGCAAATCTTTCCAGGAGCATGTGGAGCATGTCCAGTCAGTACTCCAACGTTACCAACAACACAGAGTCAAATTAACAGCCAGGAAGTGTGAACGTTTTCAAAATAAAGTCAGATTCCTGGGCAAGATTGTGTCAAAAGAAGGTCACTCTATGGACCCGGCAGACACGGCACCAGTCCTTTCCTTTAGAAACAGCCAACCAAAGACTGTCGGAGAACTCAGCAAACTATTAGGATTTATTTCCTACTATCGCCCTTATGTTCAACACTTCTCCAGAATTGCCAAGCCTCTCTATGAATTATTGTCAGCAGGTTTGACACCTACCACAACCTCAACACCTGCTAACCAGACAAAGAAGAAGAGGAAACCAATCCCAAAGTCAAAAGGTCAACTTCCATCCTGTCAGTCTATAGCCTAGACTGACCATCATCAGGTAGTACTGAACCAGCTTATTGAAGTGTTAACTCATCCTCTAGTTATGGGTTACCCCAATTATTCCAAACCCTTTGTTCTTTACTGTGATGCCTTGCAAGAAGGACTAGGAGCCGTATTATACCAAGAGCAGGAGGAGAAACTAAAGGTGATTGCTTATGGGTATAGAACGCTCACACCTGCTGAGAAAAACTACCACATGCATTCAGGGAAGCTCGAGTTTCTAGAAATAAAGTGGGCAATATGTGATAGATTCCGAGATTACCTATATTACTGTCCATCATTTATGGTATATGCTACCAACAATCCACTAACCTATGTCCTCACTACAGCAAAATTGAATGTAAGAGGACATCGATGGGTTGCAGAACTAGCTGACTTCAACTTCACTATTAAATATCTTCCCAGAAGAAGGAATGCTGATGCAGATGTACTTTTTCGTATGCCATTGAGTCCTGAACAATACATGCAACAATGTTCACAAGAAGTAAACCTCAAAGTCATCACTTGCATAACCCAAGCAATTCAAGCACATCAAAAAGAAAGGATACCTTGGCTATGTCCAATGACGATTGCCAATAGAACTACAACAACAGATGCGGCACCAAAGAAGGCAACTCAGATACCAAAAGAGACAATAAGAACCGCACAAAAGGAAGACCCTGTGATTGGACATGTATGGAAGTACAAGAGCCAAAGTTTCCATCCAAACAGGAATGACAAGGTGAACCTGTTGATCTTTTAATACTTATGAAACAATGGACCAAACTTTACCTCAACAATGATGAAATTTTGAGACGGAAAATATCATCTTGTTCTCAACTAGTGTTGCCCAAGTTGTACCATCACCTAGTATGGAAGGAGTTACATGAAGAGATGGGACACTTAGGAGTAGAAAGGACTGTAAATTTAATCAGAGAAAGATTCTTTTGGCCACATAGGCAAATGGACACTGAGCATTACATCATCCGCCAATGTACTTGTCTGAAAGACAAACGGCCAAATAAGCCTGTTCGGGACTCGTTGAACAATATTCTGACAACTTATGCTTTTGAGATGGTCTCCATTGACTTTCTTCATCTCGAGAAATGTAAAGGTGGATATGAGTATATCTTAGTGGTAATCAATCATTTTACAAGATTTGCTCAGGCATATGCAACCAAGAACAAGTCCGCAAAAACTGCTGCCCACAAAATATTCAATGACTTTGTTTTGAAATTTGGATTTCCTACCAGAATTCACCACGATATGGGTAGAGAGTTTGAAAATCACTTGTTTTTGACATTAGGGAAGCAGGGCCACATCTAAAATTCTCACACAATGCCATACCACCCAGGAGGTAATGGGCGAGTTGAAAGATTTAATCGCACTCTGCTATCAATGCTTCGTACCCTGTAACCAGATTCCAAAAAAGGACTGGAAAAATTCACTGGCAAAGGTAGTCCATGCATATAATTGTACTTGAAGTGAAGCTACAGGACAATCTCCATTCTTCCTACTGTTTGGAAGGTCTCCAGGACTACCCATTGATAGTATGTTTGACACTCCAGTAATTGAAAAATACAAGACTTACTCTGAATATGTGAACACATGGACAGATAGAATGACTGAGGCCTATAAGGTTGCTTCAAAAATAGCTACTCAAGCTGCACAGAGAGGGAAAAAACACTATGTGTCAGGAATCTAGGAGTGACCAGAAAGATGTGGACTGACACAGGGAAACGCAGGTTTCAGGTACAGTATAATAATACAGTTTATTATTAGCCACACATATATATAAACGCACAATGAACAAACCAACCTTCCACTAATCTTAGTAGGTGCAGGAACACAGGCGTAGTCAGGGCTGGAGAGGTGGAACGGTCAGGCCGGCCGTAGGGTTCTGTAATGACCGTTTGGTGGTACCTCTAGCGGTCCCCAGGACAGGATTCCCCAGGGCGCGGAGTCTAAGTCCCAGTCTGCTTATTCACCAGGGCCCCTGATGGTGGGGATGAACTTGGAGCAGACAGGAACCAGGTCGCGGCCCCTGAGTACACCTGCTAGTGGTAGAGGGATCTGCCAGAGGTATGTGCAGGTAGAAAGCCTGATGTGAAGAGGCAGAAGGTGTGAGCAGGGACGGCTGGATCCGTGCAGGATGGATGGATGGCAGAGTAGTTAGCGTGGTCAGACGGGCCAGGTCAGCAATGTGCGGGCAGCAAGGTACCAAAGGAGCAGGCAGAGAATGGTCAAGGTCACAAGCTGGGTTCAGTAACTCACGGGCAGCGCGGTACAGGGGATCAGGCAGAAGGATGGTCAGGCAAGCCAGGGGTTCAACAGGAGACGGTCAGCAGAGGTCAGGATCAAGCAGGGTCAGCAACGAAGCAGGAACACAAGATACCAGGTACAGGGGCTCATGGGAAAACATACACCAAGGCCCAGATCACAGGCCTGGTCATGCCTTAAATACGCCTTTCTGCAATCAGCCCCAGGTTTGGCTGATTGCAGGTGTGAGCTTCTGGCTGCTGAGAGCACCCGCTGGTCAGCTCTGGTACTGCAGCCCACACGGCAGGTGAGTCCCACCACCAGTGCTGAGTCCATTCCTGACACTATGACAAGAAAATTCATGGAGCTGAACTTCCACCCGGTAGCAAAGTTCTAGTCAGAAATCTTACCAAAAGAGGAGGTCCAGGAAAATTGAGATAATTTTGGGAAGATACCATATATGTTGTTCTTAAAAAGAAGTGTGCAGACAGTCCAGTGTATGAAGTCAACCCAGAAACTGGAAATGGTCGAACAAGAATTTTACATCGCAACTTACTATTGCCATGTGATTATCTACCTGTCGACCAAGGTCAAAAGATACCCAGAAGAACCAGTGCAAGGAAGCAAGGGAAGGATCGAAATACAACTCAACAACCTACACAGACATCCGAGGGAGAATCAGAAAATGAATCCGATCATGAACAAAGACACTGGAGAGCTTTCATCCCAGTCACCCAGCGTGACCACCCAGAGGAAAGTACAGAGCTAGGCCCAAAAGCTATTGAGTTCTACTCACGTCTGCTGGAAGTAAGTGAGTATGATTTAGAAGAAGTCACAGAGACTGAGCCTATAAATCAAATTGAACAAACTGAGTATGCATTTGGAGATATATAAAAAGAATGCCCAGCAACAGAGAACACAGCACAGCTTGTTGAAAGTGATGTAGAGGAGAATAAGGACCTTTCAGATTCGCTTCCTCAATGTAGAATACAACCCTACAGGAACAGGAGACAACCAAAGATTTTGACATATGACAATTTAGGTCAACCCAGTAGTGTTACCAGAGTTTCAGCTATACAGGTCATAGACAGTATTCCTACATTACCTGTTGACTCTAGCTGGTATTTCAGTTCAGAACATTTTGCTGAAGACTATAGAAGTTGGTAGAAGTGATTATGTCTATTGATCCACTGTTTACTATTTGGGACACTATACCAAAGTTAATTACCTAAACCAGAATAATTATATGTTACTTTTCTGTTGGTTAAAGTAAGGAAAAATGTAATTGTATTTGTACTGCAGATATTGTAGGTCAAGCAGAAACAGTTTTAGGTGAGGGAACTAGATGTTACAAAGAGACAGAGTCGGCCGAAAAAAGTACAGAGCAATAGGTGGCAATGTTATGCTGCATTGTCGATGTACAATGAGTATTCTGCCATTATGATATAAAAATTAGTAACCTATGCAAATATGTATATAAAGGGATTTTACTAAATAGTTGGTTATACGCAAATATATCTTGCCAGGTACTATAGCGCTGTGGGCCTGGTGGGAAGCTGTGACGTAATAGGGAGTAGATGTCACAGGGAGGATGTTTCCTCAAGTAACTTGGTTACTACCTACCCTTGGCTTCCTATGGTTACTACAAGACAAGTAAAAGAATGTTTTCTTAATAAGATTCTGCGTACAGTTGCAAGAAAAAGTATGTGAACCCCTTTGGATTACGTGGAGTTTTGCAAGAATTGGGCATAAAATGTGCTCTGAACTTAGATGACCTAAGTCACAACAATAGAAGAACACAGTCTGCTGAACATAATACTACACAAACATTAGATGTTGCCATGGTTTAATTGCACATAACATGTAAACATTCACAGTGCAGGGAGGAAAAAGTATGTGAACATTTGGACTTAATAACTGGTTGACTCTCCTTTGGCAGCAATAACCTCAACCAAACGTTTCCTGTAGTTGCAGATCAGACCTGCACAAGGATCTGGAGTAATTTTGGACCACTCCTCTTCACAAAACTGTTTCAGTGTAGCAATATTCTTGGGATGTCTGGTGTGAATCGCTCTCTTAAGGTCATGCCACAGCATTTCAATCGGGTTGAGGTCAGGACTCTGACTGGGCCACTCCAGAAGGCGTATTCTGTGCTGTTTTGTTGAATTACTTGTATGCTTTGGGTCATTGTCCTGTTGCATCACCCATCCTCTGCGGAGCTTCAGTTGGCAGACAGATGGTCACGTTTTCCTGTAAAATGTCTTGATAAACTCTGGAATTCATTTTCCCATCAATGACAACAATCCGTCCAAGCCGTGAGGCAGCAAAGCAGCCCAAAACCATGATGCTCCTCTGCCATGTTTTACAGTGGGGATGAGGTTTTGATGTTGGTGTGCTGTTCCTTTTTTCTCCACACATAGTGTTGTGTGTTCTTCCCAAACAACTCAATCTTGGTTTCATCTGTCCACAGTATATTTTGCCAGTAGTGCTGTGGAACATCCAGGTGCTCTTTGCAAACTTCAAACGTGCTGCAATATTCTTTTTGGACAGCAATGGCTTCCTCCGTGGTGTCCTCCCATGTACTCCATTCTTGTTTAATGTTTTCCTTATTGTAGATGTGTCAACAAAAATGTTAGCATGTGCCAGAGATTTCTGTAGGTCTTTAGCTGACACTCTGGGATTCTTTTTTACCTCATGCAGCATTCTGCGCTGTGCTTTTGCAGTCATTTTTACAGGACGACCATGCCTAGGGAGAGTATTCATGCAAAACTCCACGTAATCCCAAGGGGTTCACATACTTTTTCTTGCAACTGTATACAATACATGGTCTCTGTCTGCTCTCACATGCTGCATCACAGTCTCTAAGTGTCCGTTCACATATATGTGGATTGGATACAGTTTGAACAGCAGCCAATCCGCATGACATGTGAAAAACATTGGTGCCTGACATATGTCCAGTGCACTGGCGTTGCAGATTCAGTGCGGTTTTAAAGAGTCATGTCCGATTTCTGAGCAGTGCGGTCCAGTTCAGGTGCAGATTACAGGCTATTAACTTCTTTGAGAACCATTTCTAAACCGCACATGTGTGAACAAGATAAGATCCTGAGCTATTCCTGTCCTGAACCTGATGTAAACCTGACCTGAACTGCTGAACAACTACTATATCAATTAGATAGGAAACCTGAGCTTCAATCAGCATCGCACATGTGTTAATCAGCTCTTAAGCCAGCCATACACGGGTCGAATTCGGAAAGAATTTTCTTTTGAAAATCTTTTCTAAGAATTTTCATATCATTAGTGGGCCACAGCAACAGCTGATTTTCAAGCGACCATCAAATTTAAGTGATCAGGCATGTTGGAAAAACTGATTAAGTTCTAATCAATGATGGGCAGCGCAGTGGCTAAATGGTTAGCGCGTCCACCTGGCAGTACTCAGGTCGTTGGTTCAAATCCCAACCGCGGCACCACCTGCCTGGAGTTTGCATGTTCTCCCTGTGCCTGTGTGGGTTACCTCCAGGTACTCCAGTTTCCTCCCACACTCCAAAGACATGCTTGTAGGTGAATTGGTTCCTGTCTAAATTGGCCCTAGTATGTGTATGAATGTGAGTTAGGGACCTTGGATTGTACACCCCTTGAGGGTTAGGGACTGATGTGAATGTACAATATATATGTAAAGCACTGCATAAATTAACGGCACTATATAAGTACCTGAAATAAATAAATGATGGGAGAATCGTGCGAGAAATGTAATCAAATAAGAAATAAGCATGAGCGGTGACCTGGAAATAAAAGAAAATTCTTGGCCACGAAAATTCTTTTCTGTAGCAACATGAGGTGAAATGAAAGGCTTGGTTGGTCAAATTTCGAAATCAATGGTGGCACCATCGGATTAAAAAATGCACAAAATGTCCGATTTTCTAAAAAAAAGTGTTCAGAATTTGACCCATGTATGGCCTGCATTAGATCTGCTTACAAATTACACTGTTTGTGAAGGAACTGGGGATCAGTTTTACTTTTAATGTGCCTAATCTCACTAGAGGTGCATCTTCCTACAATTTTTAAAGTTGTGCATGCATTGGAAATTTCTGTCTATTAAATGTTTCTGTGTATTTAGTGTATGCTAGCTCAATGAAACTACAAAAATTGCTGTTTCTGGAGTTATACCTAATAGAATTACTGTGCTGTGATGTTTGATTTCTGAAACTAATTTTTTGATTTTATATACTGCTCTCATTTGTAGCAATAAGGATCTCTGCATTTGCTAGCCAGTTGTCAACCGCCCTATAGCAATCTTACTGCTACAGGGTGACCGCTCTGTACAGAATTACATATATATATATATATATATATATATATATATATACATGTTTCTGCACTTCCAGGTAGGGGGCGTGCGCACGCCATTTCTGCTATTATTAGTCACAGCAGAAGTCAATTGACGGGTGCCAGCCAATGGATGACTGCCGACACCTGTTGTCGGCAAGGAGGCACACTGGACAGAGCTCTGCATCTGTAAATAATGTAAAGAACAATCCTGTCAGCAGGTATGTGCTGGATTTTGTTTCCCTGCAAAGCAGGAAATAAAATCCAGCTCAACCTTTAGTGAAAGCAGCACATAGTACACACAAAAACACAGGTTAGGCACACATGTAACCTTTTGAGTACCCTAGGTGTTTAACCCCTTCCCAGCCTGTGTCATTGGTACAGTCACAGTGCATATTTTTAGCGCTGATCACTGTATTAGTGTCACTGGTTCCCACAAAGTTTCAAAAGTGTTAGTGTCAGATTGTTTGTTTTTTCAAAATTGTAGGTGTTTTTTGTATAGAAAAAAAAATTTAAAAAACCTGGTAGTAGATTCTCCCCAGAACTTCGTAATATCATAATACACATCCTTTATGCAGCCAAAAACAATATAACTGGCCTATGGAAAACCAGAGAATACCCATCCCTAACAAGAGTGGTCACCAACCTTAATTTCCAGTGTGACATTCTCTTTCTCCCACCTATCACATCACAAATATATAGATCCTGGCATCTATGGGCACTGCATCCCAAATGCACAGTTGAAGTTTGATGGCTCTTACCTTTTTGGAATACATTATTAAATATGAAAGTATTGTACCATGTGGAAACATACTTATACACATTATTCCATCCTTATATACTTATGTACTATTGTGAACCAATGGATGTCCTGGGTTTTTTTTTCTCCCCTGTTAATTCAAAATTAATAAAAATTAGTTGAATATAAAAAAAAAACCCCAGTAGTGATCAAATACCACCCAAAGAAAACTCTGTTTGTGGGAAAAAATTACATAAATTTAATATATGGACAGTGTTACATGACAGTGCAATTGTCAGCTAAAGTTATGCAGTGCCGTATAGCAAAAAAAAAAAAGCCTGGTCAGGTAGGGGGGTAAATCTTGAGGAAGTCAAGTGGATAGACATAGACCATCAAAATGAAACGGATTTGCAGCAGGTAGAGATATCTGCTAGACCCAAATACACAGTTAAGCTTTCATTGAAGCTTAAAGAGTTATGAAGAAAAAAAGCAAATAAATGCTTTGATAATTTATCTGGGCTGCAGAATAAATGCAAAACATTACTACTGCTGCTGCTAAAACACATAATGATGCAGAGCAACAAAGTAGTGCTAGAAAGAGCTTATGAACGCTATGGTAATCTGTCTGGAAAATATTCTCTCAGTGGGTCCATGTCATGCCCTGCACACTGCCGCATGGGTCTCATTGTCACTAATGATGCTTCCACTAACACAGTTTCTCTCCCTCTTTCCGGCCACCAATGAGCAAAGGAGCAGCAATGTGGGGAGAGAAGAGAGGACACGGAACACTTTGAAAAGGCTAGTGAACCATACCAGGCCACATGCCCTCAACAGGGGGTGCTTTGGGGCAGGGGGCTCCCCCCCAAAGCTCCTTGTCCCCATGTTGATGGGGACAAGGGCCTCTTCCCCACAACCGGGGTTGGGGGGGATCTTATGGGAATTTAGAAGCCCCCTTTAACAAGGGGACCCCCAGATCCCCCCCTCCCCATGTGAATGAGAATGGGGTACATGGTAAAAAAAAAGTGTAGTATACAAAATGACAGGAGACAGTCTTTGACAAGTCTTTTATTAGAAAACAAATTTAAAATGTCCCCCGAAGTAGATCCAACATCAAGCTGGGAACTGGCTGGAAATATGGTGGAAGTAGTCTCCAGGAGAAAGTTCTCTATCAACCCAAGGACTGGATAGGACTACAGGTAGCAGGTAGACAGAAGGCTGCAGGAAGATAAAAAAGCTGGGCAGTCTGGTAGAAGAGTGATAGGTGATGATTAGAGTGAGTATTGCCTGCAGTAGTGTTTACTATCATAATGGAGAAAGAGAGAGACTGAGAGCGTCATTGGTTCCATGAGAAATTGTCACTACTGAGTTCTGAGTTGCTGTCAACATAATTGGTCCAGCAAGGGATGACCACTGCTGGGTCCTGAGTTGCTGCCAACATCATTGGTCCAGCGAGAGATGACCACCACTGGGTCCTGAGTTGCTGCCAACATCATTGTTCCTGCAAGAGATCACCACTACTGGGTCCTGTGTTGCTGCCAACATCATTAGTCCAGTAAGAGATTGCCACTACTTTGCCCTGACTTGGTGCCAACATCACAGGCTCTGGATGACAAAGAACAGTATAAGGCTTTATCACAGACTGCTTGGCGGTGAGTTGCCATTGGCCATAACTTCTTAAAGGAAAAGTGCTTATGTCCTGTGTCACGGATCCAACCCACACGCACATGCCCACACCCACAGCGACTAAACCTAGGCGTGCACGTCCGGCCATGACTTGGAATAAAGAGGGAATAAGGGGGACTTACTTTGAATATATATATATATATACGTATATAAGACCGGCCGTGATATACTTTCACAGCCCGCACTACCTCTGGCCACCACTAGAGGGAGACTCCACTCCAATCCAGCTGGCTGGCCACACACACACAGGCAGATATGAATCTTATATACAATCTGGTGCACACTAAGGGTTGAGGAGCAGCCTAGCAATCGGCACACCCTTCTAGGATTCCTCCAGCTAACCTACAAGCTAGAACCCCGGTGTTAATCACTCTTCCACTGTCCACACACCCTCACACGAGACACACCACAAACGGTAGCTTGCCACCACCCAACAGTTTTATCCGCAGACTGGCCTGCTGGGCCACCACACACACACAGATCTCCGTCTGGCAGATCTGTTAGATTTACAATCTGCATGCAATTTGCCAACACGCAGTGCAATTGCATACAGATTGGCAATGAACTTGACCGAGCATATAAAGACACTACAGTACAATACAATCTCTTCAGAGATATGAGCCCAAGCTTAAGTACCCAGAAGTTACTTATTAATTTTATGATTTAATATCCCGAAAGTGGGCAGTGTATAAAATATGTACAAAGTATAAAAATTTACCGAAAATACAAGAAGACACACAATTGGCTATTGACTATAAAATAAAAGGGAATAAAAACAGAAATAAAACTTTTACCAAGAGTTATCCTGCGACTGGAGCAAGTCAGAGAAAGTCTGTGATCCGCCAGTCAAGAGAACCAGCTCCGTACGAATCACACTGTCCACATCCCAGGTCCTCAATTTATGGGAATATGGACGTTGGCTGGACATTAGCCCTTGGCCAATCGACTCTGGGGGGTGTTCCTGTACCAGCCCACAGGAAGTTCTGGGTACTGAAATGCCCAAAGTCGATTGGACCAGGAACAGTTTGAATTACCAAGTCAGGGATTGAATTTCTGACACCAGCGCATCAGTTCGATCGCGACATTACCAATCACTGTTCAGCTGTCACAATCAGGCGCCATATAACAGTTTTCTGCATTTCTCTGGGATTCTACATAGGCTACAAATACAGTTTTACATGCAGATGTAGCCTACAGTGTGTCCAATCAGAAGGAAGTATTTTCATCTCTCTGCAACTAATATTTTATCTTTTATGAGAGATGAAATATATTACTTTGATCTGTGTATATACGTCAAAGCTCCCAGACACATCGGAACCACCTCTGGTCATGAAGCCAAACTGTCTAGAGCCTTTTCCTTCCAGTTTTCCAGAAGGTGACAAATCTTATTGGCATCCAGGTGTCACCTCCAGCCTAGAGGATGCTCTGTCCCTTCAGATGCTAATTGGTGACCATATGTCTCTGACTGAATTCTGAACACATCCTACTATTAACATGGAATGAAGCTAAATTTACAGTCATATTTCTACAGATCACATCTCAGCTACTCAAATCTTTACATTTACGTTACATCCTGTAATTTGGGATCCACTTAACCACTCGCCTACTGGTACACTTTCACCTCCTTTCTGCCCAGGCCAATTTTCAGCTTTCAGCGCTGTTTCAATTTGAAGGACAATTACACGGTCATGCAACACTGTACCCATATGACATTTTTATCATTTTTTTAGGACAAATAGAGATTTCTTTTGGTGGTATTTAATCACCACTGGGGTTTTTATTTCTTGCTAAACAAACAAAAAAGACCAAAAGCACTGATGAGGTTGCACTGATGGGCACTGATAGGCTGCACTAATGAGGATGCACTGATGGGCATTGATAGACAACAGTGATGGACAGCACTGATGGGCATTGAGAGGTGGCACTGATAGGCACTGATGGGCACTGATGAGGAGGCACTGATAGGCAGCACTGATGGGCACTGATAGGTAGCACTGATGGGCATTGATAGGCTTCACTAATGGGGTGGTACTGATGGGCACTGATAGGCGGCACTGATGGGCACTAATAAGGAGGCACTGATGGGCATTGATAGGCAGCACTGATGGGCAGTGATAGATGGCACTGATAGGCAGCACTGATGGGCACTGATAGGCAGCACTGATGGCCATTGATAGGTGGCACTGATGGACACTGCTAGGCTGCACTGATGGGTACTAATGGGGCTGCACTAATCATTAGTGATCTGATTATCAGTGTAAATAAACAGCACTGTTTTGCACTGATATACCCACAGATTATCAGTTGATCCAGAGAAAAGCAAAAAAAAACCAAACAAAGCATGATCCAATTTGCTCCTGCAGGGAAAATAATTCCTTCCTGATCCCCCGAGAGGCAATTGGATATTCCCTGGATCAACTTTACCTAAATGTTAGTATCCAGTTATATTCTGTGTATCTAGGAAAGAATCCAGGCCTTTTTTAAATCAATTAACTGAGCTGGCCAGAACCAACTCTTGAGGGAGTCTATTCCACATTTTCACAGCTCTTACTGTGAAGAAACCTTTCCGCATTTGGAGATTAAATTTCTTTTCCTCTAACGATACTAGAAATGTGCTGCTAGAACAGCCTGTTTAGCTAATGCCTCTGGTATGTTCTTCTATTCTTCTCTCCCATTTTGTATCTAATTAGAACAGCTAGGCACTATCTGCTCCTTTATGCTTGCCCAATTTATTTTCACTTTAATCGCAGAGCAGAGCTTACAAAAGTTGTTGCCTTCTTATCCTTCAAAGACTGGAAAAAGCGTCCTATATATTGAACTTACTGTATCTAAAATCAAATTACATTGGATTCAACTTCTGTGTCTTATTCGAAAGTTAAACTGTCTGTGAATGCTGCCAAATGTATTTATTTATTACAGGTACTTATATAGCACCGCCAATTTACGCAGCGCTTTACATATATATTATACATTCACATCAGTCCCGAACCCTCAAGGGGTGTACAATCTAAGGTCTCTAACTTACATTCATGTACTAGGGCCAATTTAGACAGGATCCAATTAACCTACCAGCATGTCTTTGGAGTGTGGGAGGAAACCGGAGTACCCGGAGAAAACCCACACAGACACATGGAGAACATGCAAACTCCAGGCAGGTGGTGCCATTGTTGTTATACAAACCAACAACCCTTGTACTGCCAGGTGGAAGTGCTAACCATTTAGCCACTGTGCTGCCATATCATTAAGTGCTCATACTATCTGCACAGCCAAGCATCTAAAGAGGTGTCACTGAATAAAGCAGCATTTGAAACAGGACAGAGCTCTTTTATCATCTTTATGATGCAAAGTTTATTTCTGAACCTCTAGTAAATGTAAACCCAATCACTCACCTCTCATATAATCTTTAACATGGTAAAGTGTATTTAAACCCAAGGAAAAAACTGTATGGCAGTTAAAGTCATTTTGTAAAATGCTGAGCAAACTGTTGGCGCTATATAAATCCTGTATAATAAGAAGAAGAAGAAAGTCATTTTAAAATCAATGTTTAATATTTTTTAACCACTTGCCCTCCAGAGAATTTACCCCCCTTCCTGACGAGGCCATTTGTTACGCTATGGCGCTGCATTACTTTAACTGACGATTGTGCGGTCATGCAACGCTGCACCCAAATGAAATTTACATCCTTTTTTTCCCACGAATTGAGCTTCCTTTCAGTGGTATTTGGTCACCTGTGCGGTTTTTTATTTTTTGCGCTATAAAAAAAAAAGACCGACAGTTTTGAGAAAAAAATATTTTTGACCTTTTCCTATTAAACTTCTTCAGCAAAAAAATTAAAAAAATCAAATTTCATCATAAATTTAGGCCAACATGTATCCTTGTGTCTTTGCTTAAAAAAATCCCAATACGTGTAAATTAATTGGTTTACGTGAACATTATAGCGTCTACAAATGGTGGTACATATACAGGAATTTTTTTTTTTTTTTACTAGTAATGGCGGTGATCAGCTACTTATAACAGGACTGCGGCGGACATTCGGACACTGGGGGGAACTCACTTGGTGTCACTGAAATCCACAGTGACACCAATACAGTGATCAGTGCTAAAAAAAGCACTGACAACGTACTAATAGCACTGGGCAGGAAGGGGTTAACATGAGGGTCGATCACAGGGTTAACTGTGTGCTGTGTGTGTTTTACTAGTGCTTCACTGTGATCACACTGTTCTCGATGGCTGTGCTGTGCACAGCCATCCAAAGCAGTGTGCCTGAGCTGACAGGGAGGAGAACTGGTAGTAAGCAAAATAGTTCTTCTCCCCGTCAGAGAACCTTGGAAATCACAAGGCGCCGGTGAGTAATCACTGGCCGTGACCCAGTGATTGACTGCCGTGGCCATAAATGGGACTGCGAAATCACATATGCATACGTGATTTTGCGCACATGTGCCGCCCTGTAGCAGTATTTCTGCTATGGGGCGGCGCAGAAGCGGTTAATCTGCAGCTTTCACAAAATAATACCAGGTTATCCTGTCGTGAAGGTCCTTGTGCATACGTTTCCTTTTATGGGGTAACAATGCTCTGTCCCTGTCTCTCGTGTGTTCAACTGTATTGTCACACACATTCCTGAATGAAACTAAAAGCATCCACACCAAAGCACATTGCACAGACAAAAAAATAAACAAAAAAATAGAAACCTTGCGCCAAGGAATAAACAATAAATCAAAATAAATGCTGCTGTTCAAAAATTGACTGAACATCAAAATATACTCATAAAGTGACACATCACAAATAATACAAATAATAAAAAAATTTGAAAAATTAAATATATATATATATATATATATATGTATATTAAAGTCCAACAAGCAAAAGTCCCAAATTAAAGTCCAGTGTCCCAAAAATTTGTTAGGAAAAATACATAATACTCTAACACAAACTTCATAAATTTTCCAGCATGCTCACATCCTCAGTGAGTGTAGAACAAATGATTTTTCACTGAGGATGTGAGTACGCTGGAAAATTTTTGATGTTTGTGTTAAGAGTTTTTTATATTTTTCGTCACAAATGTTTGGGACATTGGACTTTAATTTGGGACTTTTGCTTGTTGGGCTTTAATATATATATACAGTATATTTAATTTTTCACATTGCACAGACATCATCTTCTGTTGTTACCATCAGGAAACCCACCCTGAAAAATTAGGTGCAGCAGTTGCTGGAGTGCATAGGGGCAGGAGTTTTGCAGCACTGATAGGCAACATGGGATCAAAAAGGGGAAGCAAAATGATGGTTTGCTTGTACTCAGTGGCGTCCTGAGGCAGGTGAGGGGGGTGCGGACCCACTCCACAAAAAGGTAAGTTGTAAAGCAAGCGGACGATCCCCGCAGGATGGATTCGATGCATCCTGCAGGGACCGTCGGCTTTCTTTACAACTTACCTTTTCTTGGAGCGGGTCTGGTGTCACCCCATATAGGTTGCATCCCTGCAGGATGGATTGGATCTGCGGATTGGGGAGCATAATGGATTGGACTCCGATCCATTATGCTCAATTCTCAGATCCGAACCATCCTGTGGGGATCGTCGGCATGCAACCTATATGGGATGACACCAGACCCGCTCCACGAAAAGGTAAGTTGTAAAGAAAGTCAATGATCCCTGCAGGTTGGATCGGATCTGTGGATTGAGGAGCATAATGGATCGGAGTCTGATCCATTATGCTCAATCCGCAGATCTGATCCATTCTGCGGGGATCGTCGGAGGAGGTGTCACCAAGTGTTACCGCACCGGGTGACACCAACCCTAGGGACGCCTCTGCATGTACTGTAACCGCTACATGGCCCGTTGATTACAAGCAGTACCCAGTTCACTTACATCACTTGATATGATAGAATGCTGTATCATCAGCACCTATTTGCTCTAGCAATGTGACGGAACTAAAAATCAGGTACCAACTATTCTTTTTCTGCAGCCTCTCTCGCTCTTTTTGGGATCTGCAGTCTCCTCCTAGCTATCTTCAAAATTGGCTATGATGTAAGTCTAATGACATGTAAGATACCAATGGATATCGTCTTCTCTGTCATGGAAATCATCTTCATTGCCACACAGGTAATTGGCTATTAGACTATTAATAAATGCTGGGCTTAGTAGACATATATTTTATTATTTGCTGTTGTAAAAAAAATGTGGGTTAATTTTCCCCTTAGTGAGGTACAAAGCTCAAATAAAACCTGACAGCGATGCTAACTCATCCCCACTTTCTCCAAATCAAACCAAACGAAAAATACGTTTCAGCTGTAGTTGGCCTGTACTGCAGGACACATTGTAAAACCATAACCCTGGGCTTGGCAAGGGGTAATTGAATTGGAGGGAGGGCAGCATGTGAAGATCAGGTTGGGTAAAATGGCAAACAAGAGGATTTTGTGATTGGCATAGGTATAAAAAAATGCTGCACGCCATTTTCTCAGATGGTGGCCAGAAGCATCAATATATTTATTAATTACTCTAACAGGTAACAATGGATACATACGTAGGTAGAGTAACAAAAATGTGCAGTGCATACCATTTGTATAGAAAATGGAAGTTTTCTTCTTACAGAAGGGTCATGACTGGTGGAAGGCACTACTGTGAGGTGGGTAAAGTCTAAAAAACGAATTGAGATATATAGCAATCTTTTTAAAAATCTTAACCACTTGCCCTCCAAAGGATTTACCCCCCTTCCTGACCAGGCCATTTTTTGCAATACGGCACTGCATTATTTTAACTGACAATTGCACGGTCATGCAATGATGCACCCAAATGAAATTTACCTTTTTTTTCCCACAAATAGAGCTTTCTTTTGGTGGTATTTGATCGCCTCTGCAGTTTTTATTTTTTGAGCTAAAAACAAAAAAATTACCAACAATTTTGAAAAAAAACTATATTTTTGACTTCTTGCTATTAACCCCTTGGTACAGGCGCCTCCCGGCCCTTTAAGGGTTTCAGGAGCCGGGAGGCGGGGCAGGGTTTTAGGGTCATGTGACCACCGTGATTCGCCGTCACAGCGGTTACATGATCGGGAAAGGTCCCAATCGAAAGAGGAGATCGGGACCTTTCCGTGAATACAGGACATGTGTGCTGGGAGTGCTCAGGGTACGCGTTCTCAGCACATATTATTTTTTAATTGCACACAAATGTGCAGCCACTCTGCGTCTAGGCCCAGACGCCGGGAGGCCGTACATTTGTGTGCGGCCAGCGTGAAAAGGTTAAACATGTCCAGTAAAAAAATTTTAAAAATCAAATTGCATCATAAATTTAGGCCAAAATGTATTCTGCTGCATGTCTTAACTATCAAAAATCCCAATATATGTAAATTAATTGGTTTACGTGAAAGTTATAGCGTTTACAAATGGCGGTATATATACTGGGATTTTTTTTTTGCTAGTAATGGCGGCAATCATCAACTTATAGCGGGACTGCGGTGGGCATTCTGACACTGGAGGGAACTGATTTGGTGTCACTGACATCCCCAGTGACACCAATACAGTGATCAATGCTAATAAAAAGTACTGACACTGTACTAATGACACTGGGCAGGAAGGGGTTAACATGTGGGGCGATCAAAGGATTATATGTGTGCTGTTTTACTATGTGGGCTGTGTGTGTGCTTCACTGTAAGCACACTGCTTTGTATGGCTGCAGAGCCATAAAAAGCAGTGGGCAGGAGCTGACAGAGGAGAGATCTGTATTGTTTACATACAGGTCTCTCCCCTGTTGGAAATCCTTGGAGATCGGGTGCCGGTGGGCAGCGTGGGTATGCCCCCTACCCGGAACTGCAAAATCACGTATATACACATGATTTTGTGCACCCGACACCCTGTAGCAGTATTCCTGCTATAGTGCTGCGTGGAAGAGGTTAAGAATATTTTAAAACACTTGTTTATCTGGTATATGCAATATTCAATGTGATAAGCTGAAAAGAGTGTCCGTGTGCAACTCATGATATGCTTTCCTTGCAGACATGTTTTTTGTGGTTTGCATGCCAGGACTGTGTGCAGGTGCAACATAATATAACTAGGTGAGTATGAAAAGAGGCAAATGGTAATACTAAGGGACTTGGAGAAAAGAAAACTAGCTATGAGCCTGAGAATGTAGTGTAGGTTATATGCACTGTCAACTGGTACAGATGGTCTACATTAGATGTGTGCATTTTGTTTTGTTACAGATTGATTTTCTGACAAAAAAGTTGACTTTCAGAGATTCGGATGTATACGAATCTCTGAATAGACATGGTAATGAATGTCAATAAATCCGAAGTTTTAACAAAATTAACTAATGCTTTTGTTTCATCATGCTTTTGGATGACATCACATGATGCCGGAGTAGTTGGCCCATGGGGAAATTAATTAAAATTTTTGAATTTGTTTGATAATTTGGATTCCAGTGCATTTGTGATTTAAATTGAATTTGTAATTGTCACAGTCAGTCAGTTCAGTTCCACAAATCGGGGGAGCCAAATTTTGCATTATATTTCTTTTTTTACTTTTTTATTTTGCTTTGGTTTTATAATTAATTTTTTTACTATTTTTTTTCCAGTTTTTTTAGGCGCCTCTTTGGGGGGCTTTGGTGGAATATCAGGGGTCTAAAGAGACCCCTGAAATCTCACTTTTGAGACAGAGAAAGGAAATTGAGGACACAGCCCCCAATCTCCATCTCAGCTGCGGAAGAAAAAATGAAAAGGAATAGCTCTGTATAGAGCTTTCCATTTATTCACAAACCGAAGAATAGTAAACACAGTTTACTAAGCTTCAGTTATGAATGGACACAGGAAAGAGTGGTATCGCTCACTCTGTTGATTCAGAAAAGGAAGGGGCCCATAAATTACATATTTACCCACTTCTTTTCCCTCTCTCCACCCTGAAACATCCCACTGTGTGCCCGTAGCAGCCGGGAGGAGGGGGGGGGGCAGCAGCCGGGAGGACAGGGGAGCACACAGGGAGCCCAGGCAGCAGAAATAACAGGAACCTGGACAGGGGGTATATAGGATATACAGGACCCATTTTCCTTCTGTAGTTGCTGAATGCCATCAGGAGAGGAGGAGAAGCTGGCTTTCAGTGGCTGCAAGAGGAAAATGGAGAGGATCAGGTCCTGTATATGCAGCTCTTCTGGTCCAGGTGTAGAAATTAATGTGAAAGAGAGGTCGCACAGGCCTCCTGGAGAACGGTCATCATTGCGACCCCTCTGACCCCTGATGCTATGCCAGTGCCTTCCATCCTATAACAGAGACACAACCAGAAGTGAAAGGAAATATGGGAAACTAATTCTCAGACAATTGTCTGTAGAGTGATGGCCCCATTGGAAGATTTCACCTCCATTCTGGTTCTAGTAAAAATTTTAATATTTTTAAATCCCCCTTCTATCCCAGTAGCAAGGGCAACCAGGACAAATATCAAAAGGGGTCTCCATAAAACATAAAACAAATCTAAACACCAAAACAAGAATGTGATGTATTGCAGCTTAAGAGGCATTAGGTGTGGTGCATGAATTCTTTTCTTTTTATTCAGGCTTTTTTTCTTTAAAGCTGAAGTTTAGCTAAACAAATTCCTATAGCTTTAGTCTCAGTTCACGCTACTGCTACCTGAAAGTTGTGTGACTTGCAGTGCAACTTTCCCGGGTGACTTGAGTACTACTTTGAAGTGACTTTAAAGGAACTTTGAAGCAACTTTCAGGGGATGCCTCGGTAATCTTCCTGTAATGTCGGATCCATATCACATCAATATAGATGAAGATCTGACTTGGAGGCGACTTCTGTTAAAGTCTATGGGCACAAGTCGGATAGAAGTCACCTTGAAGTAGTACAGGAACCTTTTATAAAGTCAGAGTGACTTCGGTAGTGCTAATTAAGACAGCTCTCATTGACTAACATGCGATTTCACATGTCATGCGACTTGGGGTCTCAAAAGTAGCCGCAGTGTGAACCAAGCCTTAGTCACATCACTTAACTGTAATGAAATATGTCCCATGTTGTGCAGACAGCTGGATCCTGGAGAAATCTTCACTGTAGGGATGCCCTGTCCTCTTCCTGTCTCTGAACTTTTTGCACTGCAGTGGTTAATACATTTGGGTCTTCAGGCAGAATAGCAGTACAGGTGATCTGACAGGACATGCTCCCCTCCTTCCTACTCCTCCAATGAGAAACGTTTGTTCATTGGTTACACTGACTGTGAGAAACTCTTGTGACTGATCAGACTCCCCCATTCACAAAGCGTGTTACAAGCTGTTATGATCCGCCAGGTGGTGCCTCAGGCTGCCAACTGACAGACCTACTCAGAGCGTGGGGTCTAAGCCCGGGCTGTGCTTTCACCAGAGCCCCTGATGGTGGGGATGGACTTGAAACAGTCCCGGGCCAGGTCACGACCTCCGAGCAGGCCCACCAGTGGCTGAGGAGACCTTTGGGGACAGGTACCGGGAGAGCCAGATATGAAGAGGATGGCGGCCCCAGCAGGGTAGTAACGGATCGTGGGCCCGTGAGGGTAAGCGGGGTACAGAATCGGTAGGCGAAGAGTACTCGGGTCACACGCAGGGTCAGCAGGGAAGTCAATCCGTAAAATGGTCAGGGCAATCCGGGTCAAACGCAGGAGCAGGCAGAATAGTCAGGACAATCCGGGTCAATCACAGGAGCAGGCAGAATAGTCAGGACAATCCGGGTCAATCACAGGAGCAGGCAGAATAGTCAGGACAATCCGGGTCAATCACAGGAGCAGGCAGCGTAGTCAGGGTCAATCAGGGTCACTAGACAGGTACAGGAACTCGGGATCACAGGAAGACCTTGCGGCAATCTGTGACAGTGCAGGGCATCTTTAAATAGTGCGCCCTGCACTGTCATTGGCCGGCTAGGACGCGCCCCCGGCTGTCATTGGGCGCCTGAGGCGCGCCCCCGGCACCTACTGCGCATGCGCGGCGTCCTGTCAGCCGCGGCTCGCCGGGACCTAGTGCCTGTGTCCCGGCGCGATCTGCCGCCAATGCGCATGCGCGGGGGACAGAGCCGCGATCGTGGAGCACGGAGCCGCGATCCCTGACGCAAGCATTGTAATCAGTGAAAGTACTTTTCTCAATAGAGGAGAAGGAAGGAGGGAAGTATCCCCGTTGGACCATCCGTATTGCAGTTTTGTTTGAGGATCCAAAGCTGTTAACCAGTACAGTGCCGCGGTTCAAAGGCAGTAAGAGGACTGGCATACCTGCAATGAAGATTTCTCCAGGATCCAGCTGGAATTCAGTATTTCAGCACTCATCTCTGTTTTATGTTTTCAGATATGGCATCATGCTGGCATTGTCCACCAACCTCCTGCTTTGGCTTATGGCTGTTATAACTGATTCGGTGCACAGAGAGATGGAGGGAGAACATCTAAACACAACTTCAGGCAAGTGAACCTTAAGTATACTTTCACAGTGCTGAGGAACAGTTTTCCAGCACCGCGGGAGCAGCCACGCTTACTCCCGTGTTGGGAGCAGGTGAGCTGAGCTTTCCAATAGTTATATTGTGCCCCGCGTGTTTGGTGTTCTTTCTGAAAGTCGGCCACTTGGGACACATTATAACTCAATGGAAAAGCACAGCTAACCCACTCCAAACTCGTGGGTAAGCTGCACTGCACCCGCGGTGTGGGAAAAACGCACCGCAGCAGTGTGAAAGCAGGCTTAAATAGCAAAGGAACATTAATAACAATAATATTTAACAGTTAAAAGTTTTGAAAGTTTATTTAGCAGATAAGAATTACAAAGTAAAGGTAAATGTAGAGAGAGTGACGTGCGTGGTGATCCTTAACCACTTGCCGTCTGGCCCATGTACATAAACGGCCAGATGGGAGCAGTGCAGGAGTGGGTGGCTGTTTATAAACTTCCTCCCATTTCCCTGCCTGTGCACGCTCCCTGGGAGCGTGCTGCACCACGATTCGGTGCCCGCTGTGTCCTTTGGACACAGCGGAACACCGGTCGCTGTACGGGACCTCTATGTGAGGTCCCGATCATATGATCACACTGTCACACTTTGAATGACAATTGCGCTGTCATGCAACACTGTACCCAGATGAATTTTTTAGCATTTTTTTGAGACAGATAAAACTTTATTTTGGTGGCATTTATTCACCACTGGGATTTTTTTTTTGCTATATAAATTAAAAAGTCCAAACATTTTGACAATTGGTGTTTTTTTTATAAAATTTTGCAAATAAATAATCTTTCTTCATAAATCTTGGCCAAAATGTATTCAGCTATCTTTTTAGTAAAAAAATAAATAACCCAAATTAGTTTATAACCAAAAATTATAATTTTTAAAAGAATAATTTTACATTTTATACATTATTATTTATGTTTTGTTTTTTTTCTAACATACTGTCACCCTAGCAGTACAGTGTCACCATAGTAAGTGGGGTGATGAAGATTTTTTTTTTTTTTTTTTTTTACACTGATTGCTTTTACACCCATAAAGGCTGTAAAAGCAATCATTTTTCCTTCTCTATGACTGCATTCTTGCAGCCATTGAGAAATACTGTGAAAGCTGTGATTGGTCACAGCTTGTCACATGGTACAAGGATGTTGTGAATAGCCTTGTACCATGTGACCTCTGTGATCATTCACAGATTTCACACGTAGTAAGCAATGATGTCAGAAGTGACATCTTGCTTACTACTATTCATGTGATCACTGATTGGCCAATCAGTGTTCACATGATCGGAACCTCACACAGAGGTCCCGTACAGCGATCGGAGGACACAGCGGGCACTGGATCGTGGTGCCGCTCGCTCCCAGGAAGCACGCACAGGCTGAAAATGCAGGCGCCGTTTATGAACGACAACTCACTCCTGCACTGCTCCCGTCCGGCCATTTATGTACATGAGCCAGACGGGAAGTGGTTAATACATATGCTGCAGTGACCTCACTGACTTAGTTAGTTGGCATATTTCTACGGTTTAAATCATTTTACCTCTTTATTAGCAATAAAAACTGACGGGTTCTAATCCTCCACTGGATCTATCCCACTGGATATCACATCATGAGATAAAATACTAAATGGTTTCATGAGATAAATACCGCAAATTACAAAAAAAAAATACTGCATGCTCCCTTTTAGAAGTGTTTTTCTAGTGAATAGCAAAAAAGGTTTTGCAGAATGCTATGAGGTATTTACCACAGTTCTTAAAGTGGTAGATACCGCTGTGTGAAATGATTCACTTATGTCCTGATCAAAAGAAGAGGCTTTTAAGCAACAATCTCACACATTATCATTAGAGATGAGCGAATCGAACTTGGCGAAGTGGAATTCGTTTCGAATATTAGGAAAAATTCGATTCGCGCCGAATCCGAAAATTAGCAAACTTCGGATGCACGAATCGAATTTTTCCCGATCGGCCGATTTTCATCCCTTTTACAGCCGGCAAAAAGTGTCCCTGCAGAGAGCTCCGCTATTTCTGACAGTTCTCTGATAGTTCCTTCACATTTACAGCGGTTGAAACATTGTATCTATTTGTTTCCATTTAGGATACAGATGTTTTTATTCGGAAACAAATAGATACAATGTTTCAACCGCTGTAAATGTGAAGGAACTGTCAGAGAACTGTCAGAAATAGCGGAGCTCTCTGCAGATACACTTTTTGCTGTACTGGAATTCTTCTTATTTTCATCCTACTTCTTCTTCTTCTTCTTCTTCATCCTCATCCTCATCCTCTTCTTCCTCTTCTTCATCCTCATCCTCTTCTTCTTCTTCTTCTTCTTCATCCTCGTCCTCTTCCTCTTCTTCTTCTTCTTCTTCTTCATCCTCATCCTCTTCTTCATCCTCATTCTCTTCTTCTTCATCCTCATCCTCTTCTTCTTCATCCTTGTCCTCTTATTCTTCATCATCCTCATCCTCTTCTTCTTCTTCTTCTTCTTCTTCTTCTTCATCCTCATCCTCTTCTTCTTCTTCATCCTCATCCTCTTCTTCTTCTTCTTCTTCTTCCTCACCATCATCCTCTTCTTCTTCATCATCCTCATCCTCTTCTTCATCCTCATCCTCTTCTTCTTCTTCTTCTTCTTCATCCTCATCCTCTTCTTCCTCTTCTTCTTCTTCTTCTTCCTCATCCTCTTCTTCTTTTTCTTCATCCTCATCCTCTTCTTCTTCTTCTTCATCCTCATCTTCTTCTTCTTCTTCCTCATCCTCTTCTTTTTCTTCTTCTTCATCCTCATCCTCTTCTTCTTCTTCTTCTTCTTCTTCTTCCTCATCCTCCCCTTCTTCTTCATCCTCATCCTCTTCTTCTTCTTCTTCTTCATCCTCATCCTCTTCTTCTTCTTCTTCTTCTTCATCCTCATCTTCTTCTTCTGCTTCTTCTTCATCCTCATCCTCTTCTTCTTATTATTCTTCTTCATCCTCATCCTCTTCTTCTTCTTCCTCATCCTCATCCTCTTCTTCTTATTATTCTTCATCCTCATCTTCTTCTTCATCCTCATCCTCTTCTTCTTCTTCTTCATCCTCATCCTCTTCTTCTTCTTCTTCTTCTTCTTCTTCCTCATCCTCTTCTTCTTCTTCTCCTTCCTCATCCTCATCCTCTTCTTCTTCTTCTTCTTCTTCTTCATCCTCATCCTCTTCTTCTTCTTCTTCATCCTCATCCTCATCCTCTTCTTCTTCTTCTTCTTCTTCTTCATCATCCTCTTCTTCTTCTTCTTCTTCATCCTCATCCTCTTCTTCTTCATCATCCTCATCCTCTTCTTCTTCTTCTTCTTCTTCTTCTTCTTCCTCACCATCATCCTCTTCTTCTTCATCATCCTCATCCTCTTCTTCATCCTCATCCTCTTCTTCTTCTTCTTCTTCTTCATCCTCATCCTCTTCTTCTTCTTCTTCTTCTTCTTCTTCTTCTTCCTCATCCTCTTCTTCTTTTTCTTCATCCTCATCCTCTTCTTCTTCTTCTTCATCCTCATCTTCTTCTTCTTCTTCCTCATCCTCTTCTTTTTCTTCTTCTTCATCCTCATCCTCTTCTTCTTCTTCTTCTTCCTCATCCTCCCCTTCTTCTTCATCCTCATCCTCTTCTTCTTCTTCTTCTTCTTCATCCTCATCCTCTTCTTCTTCTTCTTCTTCTTCTTCTTCATCCTCATCTTCTTCTTCTGCTTCTTCTTCATCCTCATCCTCTTCTTCTTATTATTCTTCTTCATCCTCATCCTCTTCTTCTTCTTCCTCATCCTCATCCTCTTCTTCTTATTATTCTTCATCCTCATCTTCTTCTTCATCATCCTCATCCTCTTCTTCTTCTTCTTCATCCTCATCCTCTTCTTCTTCTTCTTCTTCTTCTTCCTCATCCTCTTCTTCTTCTTCTCCTTCCTCATCCTCATCCTCTTCTTCTTCTTCTTCTTCTTCTTCTTCTTCATCCTCATCCTCTTCTTCTTCTTCTTCATCCTCATCCTCATCCTCTTCTTCTTCCTCTTCTTCTTCTTCATCCTCTTCTTCTTCTTCTTCATCCTCATCCTCTTCTTCTTCTTCTTCTTCTTCTTCATCCTCATCCTCTTCTTCTTCTTCTTCTGCTTCATCCTCATCGTCATCCTCTTCTTCTTCTTCTTCTTCATCCTCATCTTCTTCATCCTCGTCCTCTTCTTCTTCTTCTTCATCCTCATCCTCTTCTTCTTCTTCTTCTTCTTCTTCTTCCTCATCCTCATCCTCTTCTTCTTCTTCTTCTTCTTCTTCATCCTCATCCTCTTCTTCTTCTTCATCCTCATCTTCTTCTTCTTTTTCTTCTTCATCCTCATCCTCTTCTTCTTCTTCTTCTTCATCCTCATCCTCTTCTTCTTCTTCTTCTTCTTCTTCATCCTCATCCTCTTCTTCTTCTTCTTCCTCATCCTCTTCTTCTTCTTCTTCTTCATCCTCATCCTCATCTTCTTCTTCTTCCTCATCCTCATCCTCTTCTTCTTCTTCTTCATCCTCATCCTCTTCTTCTTCTTCATCCTCTTCTTCTTCTTCTTCATCCTCATCCTCTTCTTCTTCTTCTTCATCCTCATCCTCTTCTTCTTCTTCTTCCTCATCCTCTTCTTCTTCTTCATCCTCATCCTCTTCTTCTTCTTCTTCTTCTTCTTCTTCTTCTTCATCCTCATCTTCTTCTTCTTCATCATCATCCTCTTCTTCTTCTTCTTAATCCTCATCCTCTTCTTCTTCAATTGAAGCTGTTTCTGCTCCGCCAATCTGCCATTGGACTCTTGATAGTCGTCTCCCCACACTGCTGCTGGGGGGACTTTTTAACATAGGCCTCTGTATGGCCTTCAATTTAAGCTGCTTACACTTCGCCACTCTGCCATGGGCCCCTGTACCGCCTCCTCTTGCTGCTGCCAGGTCCAGAGTGTGTCATGGGTCCCTGTACGGCCTCCCATTGCTGCTGTCTCCATCGCCACACTCTGCCATGTGCCACTTTCAGGTCTCCTCACACTGCTGGTGGGTTCCATTTTGTGATAGGGTGCTGTATGGCCTCCCATTGCTGCTGCCTCCACCGCCACACTGTGGCTCCACACTCTGGTTTTGGCCCCGTGACTGCCCAAATGAGTGAAGTGTGCGGTGATTCTAAGATCAACGGCACTCATCTGCATGTCATACTGACTGACAGTATTATTTCTCTTCCCCAGCAGACTCCAAGGGCATTTAAATTAAAGGTACAGTGTTCTGCATTAATATAAAGGCTCTCTGAAGCCTAGAAACCCTTTTAATAAGTTAAATTCGCAGCGAATAAATTCGCATCGAATCGAATTTATTCCGCAAATTCGGCGAATCAGCCGGATCGAATTTTTGAATAATTCGCTCATCTCTAATTATCATGTAGGACCTCCCAAGCATACACAGTTTACATACAGTATTATCTCAATTATTTAAGAATTTGCACAAGCAGTACATCAACAATTACAAGAGATATTCATTTCTATTATTTTGGAACACCTTATCAGCTTGACTGCAACCCAGACTCTGGAAAACCTCGCTGAACATTAAGACATTCCAAGAGAATAACAATTTGTTCCAAAACATCTTTTTGCAAAGCCATTCTAGTAAGTTAACCTATATTATACAGTAGAAAGAACCTAACATGAGCATATAAGCACTCAGTAGAGCAATGTAATCATTAATAAAACATGATCATTATTTTTCTTTATCTCATAAAGTAGGTGGACACGTTAGTCAGTTCTGGGATCCAGGGAAACATCAGAGATAAACATTTGTAGGTCCAAATATTTCAACACAAACTCCAGGCAAAACCTTCTATTTAATTTGGACAGAGAAGGGAAGGGCTAGGCAAAGTGTAGACTTGTATCTAAACTACTGCGCCTCTGAAAAGCAGCCCACGTTCAGATCGGCAATGTGATTCCTCCTCACCATCTGTTTTAACCTCATAATCGTACCGCCAATGTGCCACAACCGCATTGCAGCACTTCCTAATCTGCTTGAATAGGTTGCTTTTGGCAGCAGTGCTACCGCCAAATGCACAGCAGTGATAGTTTTTTGCCAAGAGTGGAAAGCATTGTGACTGTGGTATGTCAACACCCCCAACCGCAAGTCTAAATGAACCCTAAAGTAGCCCATAAATGACTAATTTCCCCCATCATCACAGTGTATTGCACTATTGTATTTTACTAGTGGGGGGGGGGGGAGCCTTTCCAACTGGAAGAACACAATGACTACTGCTAGTGGCTGGCAGTAATCGAATGTAAAAAATCCAACATGATGGTTGTACCCAAGTCAATCAATGGATCAACTTGGGTATAATCTGCCTGCTCATGCCAGTCCCTACTGAAAAGGCTGAATTTGGTCCGTGTATGGATGGATTTAGAAGTCAGATTTTTATTGCCATCTATATCCATTAAAGGAAAATTTCCCGTGCTTTCTGACAAGACCGGAAGTGATGGGGAATTTCTCCAGTGGGAACACAGAAAAAACACATTTTCTTGGCAGGAAGAGATCTTCTGACAGTATTCCTTCCTTTCAAGCTGACAACCATACACTCACCACCCCTTCTAGGGGCATTGTAGGGACAGCAAGTTGGGGTAAATCTTCCCAGTGATGCCATAGACAGAAATAAACACCCTGGCAGAATTTCTGCCCATACCTATCCAACCAAAATAATCTCAGCTGGAGTTAGGCTTTCAAACATGGGCATCTGGTTTTAATATGCTATCTTTTTTCACAACAAATAACCTAAATAATCTTTTCTTGTAGATGCAGACAGTGGCTGTTTATGCCTACAAAATTCAATGTGCTGGACCTTTCAAAGAGGATATGTGACCCTGTATCCATTCAATTTGGAATACAGTCTTATCTGTGCATCAATGCTCTACATAATGTGGCTGAATGTTGGCAGAAAAGACGTTTCTTCCTCTGTCTCCGTGCACCCGAGGTTTCGTCTTCAAGGAGTTCTTTATGGCCCAGTTTTCGGTGGTGTTGCATTGGTGGTGGGATTTTGCGTCTTCATCCAGTATCAGATACAGGCATCTTCAGGAAAGGCCACCCCCTTGTCATTTTTTCTTTATTATGTCTACAATGTCATTGTGCTTCCCTTCATGGTAATCTCCTGCATTGTTGGGATAGTTGCTCAAACCTATACGGAGACGGTGAAATGGCCAGAAGAGCAAAGTGAGCATGATGAAAACAGAAATGACACAGATAGAGCAACCAAATTAGAGAATCAAAGTCGGTGCAGACACAGGCATGTGGAGAGGAACAAGGATTATGAACAAAAGGAAGTGGATACAGGGGAGCACAGAGATGAAAAGGGAGATTATGAATGGACAGATCTGAAAGAAATTGTGGAACACAAAGGAGATAAGGAGGAACGTTGTGATAAATGTGAAGTTCAAACAAAAAGTGGAAAGTACAATGAAAACATTCCAATAGAAGAACTGGAAAAAGAAGACAGAACAGACCATGTGGACACCAGCCACCATTATAGGACAACTACCAAAAAAATCAGTGATGAGAAAAACAGTCATGATGGTACAATGAGTCCAAAACCTAAAAACTACACTCGCAGTCTAGAGATAATCCTGCTGCTTGCAGCTGCCCTTGGGCAGTTCTGCATTTCTTATTATTCCATAGTTGCCATTGTGGCTACAAGTGAATGGAACGTGCTGAATTCATTAAATCTGTCGTTCGCAATCCTCATGATCTTGCAACATATATTTCAAAATATCTTTATAATTGAAGGCATGAAAAAAGAGCATCATGGACATAGCCAGCCAATAACACAAGAGGAAAGCGAAGAGGAAGCTCCTCGTAGAATGTCTTTTGTAGAAATACGCAGGGTTTCCTTGGCTTATCTGCAAGGTGTCGGAAAACTCAATATCAGCCGCAGACTTGTGAAGGAGTCTGCACTTTTTCTAGTGCTCTGTAATATAATGGTAAGTCCATTTCTCTTATGATGACAATTATCCTGTTATAAAGTGTAATTAAATCCCAAAAAAGCTTAGTTTTGATATAAATCAGTATTAAATATATTTGTAATTGTTAATACTTGTAAAGTGAAAAAGAGCCTTGGATGCCGTTGCTGTCTGAACAAAATGAAAGCTAGCATCAATCATCTTTGACTCCGCCTGGCCCTACACCATACTAATACACACAAAATACAAGTTTGATGTTCAAAAAAGATTTACAGGGAGCTGTAAAATAGTTTTTTGATATTTGTCATTGCTCTCTTGAAACTATTTTTTTAAGTCATGTGACTGGTACAGCGCCAATCAGGGCTGTGCAGACACAGACTCATAGGGGCTGACTTACTAAAACTGGAGAGTGCAAAATCTGGTGCAGCTCCGCATAGAAACCAATCAGCTTCCAGGTTTTTGTTTTTTTTTTGTCAGAGCTTAATTGAAGAAGCTGAAGTTAGAAGCTGATTGGCTACGGTACACAGCTGCAGCAGATTTTGCACTCTCCAGTTTTAATAAATCAACCCCTATGAGTCTGTGTCTGCACAGCCCTGATTGGTGCTGTACCAATTACATGACTTAAAAAAATAGTTTCAAGAGAGCAATGACAAATATCAAAAAACTATTTTACAGCTCCCTGTTAATCTTTTTTGAACATCAAATGTGTATTTATGGTGTAATAATATGAGCATACATACGTAGAGTAAGGCTAGGTTCACATCTGTGTGGGTGGTGCGGCTGCAGATCTGCATGAAAATCCGTGCAGCCGCACTACCTGCACAGAGGAATGCGGACCATTAGTTCTAATGGTACGCAGCCTGAACCGAGGTTCCTGTGCGGACTGCGTTTTCAGAAGAAGTGCAATGACTTCTTTCCTGCTTGTCACGGGGCACGGGAGTCCATTCAAATGAATGGGCTCTCATGTCCGCGCAAAACACGGCCCGCACAGCTGCATATATGTGAACTGGGGGTAATAGGTAATGGTGTAGCATATTGTGTTTTTTGGCCCATAGATTTCAATGGCAGCATATGAAAAACGCATGTATAAATGGTTTTGGCACTTTTTGTGTTTTCTTTGCTTAAAATCCTATTTTCTTCTAAAAGCAATGATTTCACAGCAGATAATGCTAGTCATCACTGGCTAAAACAAAAATGCATGAAAATGCATGAAAAAAAGGTCATCACAGAGGACGAGGGGGCACTCTTTACATCTGGAGGAAAAGAAATTTAATCTCCGAACACGGAAAGGTTTCTTCACAGTGAGAGCTGTGAAAATGTGGAATAGACTCCCTCAGGAATTGGTCCTGGCCAGCTCAGTGGATTGCTTTAAAAAAGGCCTGGATTCTTTCCTAGAAACACAGAACATAAAGGATAACATGTATACATAAAGTTGATCCAGGGAATATCCAATTGCCTCTTGGGGGATCAGGAAGGAATTTTATTCCCTGCAGGAGCAAATTTGATCATGCTTTGCTGGGGGTTTTTTGCCTACCGCTGAATCAACTGTGGGTGTAGGATTAGAACCTTTTTTTTTTTAATGGCTGAGCTGGATGGACTTTTGTCTTTTTTCAGCCAGACCAACTATGTAACTATGTAACACAAAAATGCACATAAATACGCTACAAAAAAGGGTAGAAAACACAACGAAAATTAATATATCATCCAGGTAGACAACACACTCATAGAGGCGAGCTCAAAAGATTTAGTTGACATGGTGCTGTAAGACTGCAGGGGCATTACAGAGGCTGAAGGGCGTTACTAGTTATGTGTAGAGTCCATTGTCCATTCCATTCCTGATGTTAAATGCAGTCTGTCACTCATCTGCTGCCTTAATGCGAATCAAGTTGTGTTCACATCTTAGGTCTAATTTCATGAATACTTAAGCTCTATGAAGGTGATCAAAGAGTTCCATAATATGGTTCAGCATGTAGTGGTTCTTAACAGAACCACTTGGCAAATCTGTAGGCAGGTGTAGGCTCTCTTCCAGCCTGTGTTCCTGATAAGGGAATTGTCCCCGTATGGACTCTATCAATGTGTCAGAGAAGCTAGTCCAATCTCTCGAGATCTCAGGTGGCTATCTTGACAGGGAACCTTATACAGTATATAGGGCCTCCCAAATCAATTGGGTGTGCCTGGAGTGAGTGGTAGGTCAGGGACAGATACCTGCTGGCTAGGAAAAGAGATTACTGCAGGGAGAATATTCCTGGCAAGTTGGGGCAGAACAGGGCCAATGCCTGTAGCAAAGAAACTACAAGGAATAGTGACATGGGGCTCTCCTTAGATGCATTACAGTGCTGCCCCGGTGAATTCCAAACCACCACCCCTCCAGCAGAAGTCATCCTCTGGTAATACAGGCCAGAGCTTGATAACACAGTGTAAACACAAACTACAGTATTGC
Source organism: Staurois parvus (assembly GCF_062004578.1). Classification (NCBI taxonomy): domain Eukaryota; kingdom Metazoa; phylum Chordata; class Amphibia; order Anura; family Ranidae; genus Staurois; species Staurois parvus. The sequence goes on along the minus strand of NW_028318609.1, from coordinate 1,515,106 downwards.
ATTGCAAGAGGTGTCAACACTCAATATAATTAACATGTATTTCAAAATACAAGGCAGGTCATAACAGCCAAGGGCTATGTGTGATTTCTCCCTGACTGGGTACCTTGGGTCTAAGCCAGATGGATTTGCCAATCATTAATTCAAACTCATAATTCCCTATGCTACCTAAATAAAAATAGATTCCCTGTTGAATTCTGCTTAACACTTCTGACTAGAAAACAGTAGAAAAGTGAAGAATATGTGGAAATATGCATTCCTATAAACCAGCTTCACCCTCTGCAGTTGTGGAAAAAACATTTGGTAATGGTTCCCATGGAGCCATATATAAGCATTTTTTAGCAAACCCATTCACCCTAGTGGATTAGAAGTCTGTAAAGAATGTTCAAGGACCTACAAAATAACATTCTTTTCCAGCATCAAAGGGACATTCTCATTCTTAAAAATACATTTCGAAAGATGATTGTTAATATTATAATTAAAGTCTCCAGCAGAATCTTCACATCCTCCGCCTGAACTGTGGTTCAATTACCCATCTCTTACCTGGCTACCATGTCATGTTCTGATGTAGAGATCAGCAAATAGAAGCACAAAGTGGGGCATGCAGGCAACTGGCAAACCTATAAGATGTGCAGATTTTTTTCCAGAGGCCTTAGCTCTCAACAATAGCAAAGATATCAAAAAAGTGCAGTGAGTGAGTTGCAAAAGTTTGCAATTTTAAAAAGTGGCTGGACTTTTGAGGCACTACATATTGCCAAATTTGTTTAAAATTACATTAATTTCATTCAGACAAATGAACCATTAAAAAATCACATCTTGTTAAAACTAGAGAAAAAAAGCAATGTAATGATCCTCTTAACAAGTTAATGAACTGTCGTTCTTTAAAGGGGAACTCAAACTAACACATCAAGGGCAAATGCCTAGTAGATGAATTATCCAGCTCCCATCAACAGTTTTCAATAGGCAACCTTGGACTCAACGTGTTTCCCAGACTGTTAAATCCCCTTCATCAGGAGTGCAAATGGTCAAGTACTATAAAGGCATTGAAAGAAAAACAAATAAACATTTGAATAATGCGGATTGAGTAGATAGATTCAAACATAGTTGGATGCTAGAGCAATATAACCCCTGTTTTTCCAAGTGGATGGAATGCTGAGCTCAACCTGTGAAGTCCTCTTAAAGTGGAACTAAACCATCCTATCCTTTTCAGCCAACGAAGCTGCCATTTTAGCCACTGTTTGATCTTCAACTGCCTTGATGCACATGTGATCAGTTTCAACACCAGCCATATAATGAATTGACATTTTGGTTGAGAGCACAAGCAAATGTTACATTCCCAGCATGCCAGAAATGTAACTTAACTTTTTTAAAATTGTTAAAGTGAAACTTTAGTCAGAAAATTAAGTCTTCCTAGATCACTTCAGGCTGGCCTCAGGTATAGCTAAGTAAAATATTAAAAATAAATGCCTATACTGTTTAAAATCCAGTATTAAACTGTCTCACCCAACTCTGCACATGCTCAGTTGCTCCCCATTTTTAGGCATTTTTAGGCACTGCCTAATTTATAGAGGCCGATCTGCTGACAGTCTAAAGATTAAAGCGGAACTAAACCTATCGATTTAACAGTTTCAAAGAACAGTTACATTCCCAGCACATGCCAGGAATACTAACTGTCACATTTGCTTGTGTTCTAAACCAAACTGTCAAACCATCAAATAACTGGTGTTATAACTGATCATATGTGCAGCACCATGGCAGCTGCAGATCAAACAAATGGCATCTTCCTTGGCTGTAAAGATAGGAGGGTTTAACTCTGCTTTAACCACTTGCCTTCTTGAGGATGTACCCCCTTCCTGACCAGGCCATTTTTCGTTACAGCGCTGCGTTACTTTAACTGACAATTGCACGGTCATGCAACGCTGCATCCAAATGAAATTTATGTCCTTTTTTTTCCCACAAATTGAGCCTTCTTTCAGTGGTATTTGATCACCTGTGTGTTTTTTTTTTTTCACATTAAAAAAAAAAAAAGACCGATAATTTTGAAAAAAAAACAATATGTTGGACTTTTGCTATTAAACATGTCCAGTAAAAAAATGTAAAAAATTAAATTTCATCATAAATTTAGGCCAAAATGTATTCTGCAACATGTCTTTGCTACTAAATATCCCAATACCTGTAAATTAATTGGTTTACGTGAAAGTTATAGCATTTAAAAATGGCGGTATATATACTGGGATTTTTTTTTTCTACCAGTAATGGCGGCGATCAGCGACTTTTAGTGGGACTGCAGTGGACATTCTGACACTGGGGGGGGGGACTAACTTGGTGTCACTGACTTCCCCAGTGACACTAATACAGTGATCAGTGGTAAAAAAAAAAAAGCACTAACACTGTACTAATGGCACTGGGCAGGAAGGGGTTAATGTGAGGGGCGATCAAAGGGTTAATTATGTGCTGGGAGAGTTTTATTAGGGGGCGGGGGGGGTGTACCTTATTGTTAGCACACTGATCGGGATGGTTGTGCTGTGCACAGCCATCCCTGAGCAGTGTTCTCAAGCTGACAGGGAGGAAGACTGTTTGTAAACAAAACAGTCTCTCTCCCCGTTGGTGATTGTCAGTAATCACCGGGTGCCAGCGGGTGATTAACATACCCGGAAATGCAAGATTATGTATATATATGTGATTTTGCGCACAGGTGCCACTCTGTAGCAGTATATCTGCTATAGAGCAGTCCTTAAGCAGTTAACTGCTGCTCAGTGCTCTGGGCTTCAACAAAATGGTGGCCTCCAGTAAGAAGAAAAAGGAGCAATGCTGGAGGCAATTTACAGCACACATTAATTTTGGTAGCATAATTATTAAAGTGTAATTGCTAAAGAACATTATTTTTTACAAATTGTTAGTAAAGTTCTACTTTAAATTGCTGAGTTTAGCTCCTCTTTAAGAAACAAGCCCATCTCAAGGCTTAAGGCAGACACACTTAGCACATGGCTAGTGATAAAGCACTATAATGGAAATAGCGCTGCCCCCTTAGGGATTGCTGCTGAATTAGGGCCCCCTATAACCCTGCACAGCCAAACATTCAGCATTTTCCACACAAGCTTTCATCCACAGACAGAGTTCAGTCCTTGAGCGTTGGTTTTGTTATTTTATTGAGGAGATTAGAACTTGGAGAGGGTAAGGGGGTAAAGGATGCCCAAGGGAACCAAAATACAAGGACAACTTTCTGAACTATTCACAAGTTTCTCTTCTCTGATGCAGTCTCTGTTGGAGTGCCAGCCGCACTGTTGAACCACCCCAGATCCTCCTCTTCACCTAGCAATCTGGGGACTTTCTCCCTGAGCAAGGGATCTGGCTCCTGTTCCTTTAGATGAGGTGAACAGTCACTAGTAGGCTGATCTGGTTTCCCACCAGAGTGCTCCTTCCCCTATCTGCCAAGGGGGTGTAGGTGTACTCACTTAGATCATCTCCTGTAGTGCTTTTGGGATGGCAGCTGAGCTGTTGCTACCAGCCACACAGATGGTCCTTTCTCAGGAGGCCAGTGAGTTCCAGGTTTTCCTCCTCTCCAGCTCCAGGCCTGCAGGCAGGCCCCACCCCACTAGGCCTCCTGGAAGCCTTCCTCCTCCAGCCTCACATCTTCCTCCAACTCTCTTGCTCTCCCACTAGCACACACTTCTGCTACTGAGTAGGCTGTAACACATTTTAGGGAGTCCCAGCCCTTTGCCAAGCCTTCTGTTGGTGATTGGCTGAGGTCCCTCAAGAGTGCTGCCCGCCACTCCTCAGATCCACCCTCTGCCTCCAAGGCCCTCCTCCGCAAGCCTCAGAGCAGGGAAAAATTCCAGAGGGGCTGGCTTGCAGAGTCTCTCAACCCTGACAATAATTTGACCCCTCTGGCTATCTCACCTGAGCTGCTAACCAGCACGTGATTAACCATTGGGATCTAGTTTCCCCTAGCTGACCTAGGAGGGTGCTATAAAAACTCTGAGTGCTGCGTAAGAACAAGTCTGTCTGTATTGTATTGGGGCAATTTTGGATCTCTTTGCTGTATAATAGTGTTTTCTTTTCATTTGCTCACAGTTTAATATGAAATCATGGGAGACAATAGACTTCAATGTTTATAATATCACCCCTTGTGTCTTTAAAACATATTGTTTGCAACTCTGGGCTTTTAAATGCTGCATAAAAGCTAATCTAATTAGGCTAAGGCCATTTATTTTCTCATACAGAGAACAGTGCTTCCTTTCATTTACTCTCAGTGAACTCTATAAGCACTGGAGATAATAGATGTTAGTGCTTATAATTTAGTTTTTCGAGCCTTTAAAGGAACAACAGTTACATTTAACCTCATCTGTGGAACAGGTCTATACTCCCATTACAGAGTCAGATTATTAAGTAATTTAGTTGAGTTTAGGGATGTAACACAGGCCATATACTATATACCGATTTTCATTTAATCTTTTATCTATATACAGGTGAAACGCGAAAAATTAGAATATCGTGCAAAAGTTCATTTATTACAGTAATGCAACTTAAAAGGTGAAACTAATATATGAGATAGACTTATTACATGCAAAGCAAGATAGTTCAAGCCATGATTTGTCATAATTGTGATGATTATGGCTTACAGCTCATGAAAACCCCAAATCCACAATCTCAGAAAATGAGAATATTACATGCAATCAATAAAACAAGGATTGTACATAGAACAATATCGGACCTCTGAAAAGTATAAGCATGCACATGTACTCAGTACTTAGTTTGGGCCCCTTTTGCAGCAATTACTGCCTCAATGCGGTGTGGCATGGAAGCTATCAGCCTGTGGCACTGCTGAGGTGTTATGGAAGACCAGGATGCTTCAATAGCGGCCTTCAGCTCTTCTGCATTGTTCGGTCTCATGTCTCTCATCTTTCTCTTGGCAATGCCCCATAGATTCTCTATGGGGTTCAGGTCAGGCGAGTTTGCTGGCCAATCAAGCACAGTAATCCCACAGTCATTGAACCAGGTTTTGGTGCTTTTGGCAGTGTGGGAAAGTCCTGCTGTAAAATGCAGTCAGCATCCCCATAAAGCTCATCTGTGAAAGGAAGCATGAAGTGCTCCAAAATCTCCTGGTAGATGGCTGCGTTGACCCTGGACTTAATGAAGCACAGTGGACCTACACCAGCAGATGACATGGCTCCCCAAATCAACACAAACTGTGGAAACTTCACACTGGACTTCAAGCATCTTGCAGTGTGTGCCTCTCCATTCTTCCTCCATACTCTGGGTCCTTGGTTTCCAAATGAGATGCAAAACTTGCTCTCATCAGAAAGCAGGACTTTGGACCACTGAGCAACAGACCAGGTCTGTTTTTCTTTAGCCCAGGTAAGACGCTTCTGGCGTTGTTTGTTGTTCAGGAGCGGCTTGACAAGAGAAATACGACATTTGAAGCCCATGTCCAGGATCCGTCTGTGAGTGGTGGCTCTTGATGCACTGACTCCAGCCTCAGTCCACTCCTTGTTAAAAGTCCCCAAAACTTTTGAATGGCCTTTTCCTGACAATCTTCTCCAGGCTGCAGTGATATCTGCTGCTTGTGCACCTTTTTCTTCCACACTCTTCCCTTCCACATAACTTTCTATTAATGTGTTTTGATACAGCACTTTGGGAACATCCAACTTCTTTTGCAATTACCTTTTGAGGCTTTCCCTCCTTATGGAGGGTGTCAATGATGGTTTTCTGCACAACTATCAGGTCAGCAGTCTTTCCCATGATTGTGATTCCTACTGAACCAGACTGAGAGACCATTTAAAGGCTCAGGAACCCTTTGCAGGTGTTATGGCTTAATTAGCTGATTAGAGTGGGACAATTTGAGCCTAGAATATTGCACCTTTTCACAATATTCTAATTTTCTGAGATTGTGGATTTGGGGTTTTCATGAGCTGTAAGCCATAATCATCACAATTATGACAAATCACAGCTTGAACTATCTTGCTTTGCATGTAATGAGTCTATTTCATATATTAGTTAATTTAAGTTGTATTACTGAAATAAATGAAGTTTTGCACAATATTCTAATTTTTTGAGTTTCACCTGTATATAGATAAAAGATTAAATGAAAATCGGTATATAGTATATGGCCTGTGTTACATCCCTAAACTCAACTAAATTACTTAATAATCTGACTCTGTAATGGGAGTATAGACCTGTTCCACAGATGAGGTTAAATGTAACTGTTGTTCCTTTAAAGGCTCGAAAAACTAAATTATAAGCACTAACATCTATTATCTCCAGTGCTTATAGAGTTCACTGAGAGTAAATGAAAGGAAGCACTGTTCTCTGTATGAGAAAATAAATGGCCTTAGCCTAATTAGATTAGCTTTTATGCAGCATTTAAAAGCCCAGAGTTGCAAACAATATGTTTTAAAGACACAAGGGGTGATATTATAAACATTGAAGTCTATTGTCTCCGATGATTTCATATTAAACTGTGAGCAAATGAAAAGAAAACACTATTATACTGCAAAGAGATCCAAAATTGCCCCAATACAGACAGACTTGTTCTTACGCAGCACTCAGAGTTTTAGGAGTTTCAACTAAAAGAACACAGAAAGCTGAACAGACACATAGAAAAGCGAAAAATCTAAAGAATATCAATGAAAGGAAATTATGGATTGGTTTGTGCTTTGTAGAGTTCCAAACAGGTTGCCATGCAGCATAGTCTGCCACCAAAAAGATGTTGTAGCATATAGAATGAAGATCTGTTTTAGGAGTATATTATAAATACATGACCTCCGCTGTCATCCCCTCTGCTGTACTGACAGTGTCAAGAACAACAAAGATGGTGCCTTGCCACTTGTCCACCACTGCACGCATACACGCAAGCCAAGGGGCAGCCACTGCGTGATGTCATAAGTGCACATGCCAGAAGTGCACATGTGCCAGATGCAGAAGACCAGGCATGCGCACAACATGGCCGCAGTTCCACCTCTCAAAGAGTCAAAATTGGCAATGCACCTCAGCAACCAGTGGCCATTCTGAGCCTACCAAAGAGATTGCAGATGGAAAGGAAGATAAAGAGAACAACTACATGGCACCCAAACAAACCTCCCTGCTAATATTACCAGGCAGGTGTTGGCTCAAGTGTAAAATGGCACGGCACAGAATGGCACATAAGGACACCTAGTGGAGAGGAAGCAACTGACAGTAGCATCATATACTAACATAAACCAAAACAACCAAAATCTAACATAACAGCACAACTATTTTACAATTAAAATGAATATACTGTAAATCAATTTGGAAATTCAAACAATCCACTTGGTAAGCATATCATACTTGTGTGAATTGATATATAGTGCAAACATAGCAACCCATTTGTCTCTCATTAAATAAAGGGACTAGTCCATTATACATGCATTATAGACAGAGTCAGGGGCGGACTGACCATTTGGAAACTCGGGCACTGCACGAGGGCCCAGGGTTAGTAGGGGGCCCCATGAGATGCCCCTGGTACCTTTTTCATAGGCTTTTTTTGAGTTTGGGCAAGGACACAGGGGCCCCATGATCCCCTATTGTCCGGGGGCCCCATGAGTTCTCAGTCCACCCCTGGACAGAGTGTAACACTTAATAATCCACATGCATTATGGACAAAATATAACAATTGATGATCCACAGGAGCAGAGAAATAAAAACAGAGGAACCATCTTAATCAGTATATGCGTTCTCAAAAAACTTCTCACTAGATATTGGAATGCAACTATTAGAGGTAATTTCAGATTTAAAGAAAAGGCTTATAGCGAATCATATAATTTAAGCCTGGGTGTGTGGTCACTTTTAAACAGATCCATCAAGTTTCTTGCTGTTAGTATGCATTTATCAAAGATATTTATTTATTTCAGGTACTTATTTAGCGTCATTAATTTATGCAGCGCTTTACATATATATTGTACATTCACATCAGTCCCTAACCCTCAAGAGGCATACAATCTAAGGTCCCTAACATGTATATACTAGGGCCAATTTAGACAGGATCTAATTAACCTACCAGCATGTCTTTGGGAGGAAACTGGAGTACCTGGAGGAAACCCAAGTACCTGAAGGAAACCCATGCAGGCACAGGGAGAACATGCAAACTCCAGGCAGGTGGTACCTTGGTTGGGATTCGAACCAGCGACCCTAGTACTACCACGCGGAAGTGCTAACCATTTAGTCACTGTGCTGCCCATGACTGTCCTCCACCTCCTCAGGGATCTTCATAAATTCTATGTAGGGCCATTAAATGCAAGTGATACATTATAAATATGTACTAGCCCAGTTTGCTAGCTAATGAGTGACACAATTTGGCCATTACCACTATTGTAGCTATGGTCATGCAGTGCTTTATGAAACTATTTTACCTACAAAGAATGCGACACAGTTGCAGGTCATTAGATAGACCATCTCAGGTCCTGCACTGCTCACGTGTTGTCCAGAGGTGAACAACTCACCTTTCAGGAGTATGCAAGAAGTTACCTCCTTGATCCAGGGACATTCAGAACACTCACTACACTTAAAGGTTCCAGTGGGTTTATTCTCCTGTTCGGTGCTACCTGTATGTTGACTCTTAAGCAACTTGTCATGCAGAAAAGTGCACCTTCTACAAATTATTTCTGGATTAGGTTTTACAATGACATCATCTGAACTATAATGGTGCTTCTAGTTGTATATGTTGTATATATTAACTCATCATATGAAAACCTGGTGAAACGTTTAACATTTTCTATATTCTTCTTCTGTTTGTTGTTAAACAGGAGATCAAAATATAATTTCTTTGGTAAGATCTTTTTCAGGACCGATTATTGTAGCCAGCAGACGGTCTCCTAAAGCTACAGCTTCCTTTCGAAAGTCAAAGTCTCTAGTACAATTTCTCCTCAACCTTAAGTACTCTTTGTAGGGTATACTTTTTATCAGTGCCCTAGGGAAGGAACTGTTGGCCCACCTTAAATTGTATTTCCTCCAATTTCTTTGTGAAAAAGTGTAGTTGCTAGTGTGGTAGCTGGCATAATCAGAATATCAGTGTCTAGGAACTAAATTTTATACTTGTTGTCACCCAACAACTGAAATTACCTGAGACAGTTCTTCCCAAGAGCCTGTCAATATCATGCGGATGTTGTCTATGTACCTGTGTCAAGACAGTATGTGGCACAGGGTACATAGACAGGTCCCCGCTGACCTCCTTCCTATATGAACAGGAGAGAGTCACCTGACAATTAAACAATTTTATTTTTGCTGCCCAGGCAAGTCCTTAGTTGCAATGTGTTTTCATACTTGGGCTCCCACTTCCTGCAGGTGCAAGTCACCAGTTTGTGCCTATGGGGATGAGAGCATGACCTGTTTTCCAGTGAGGACTTGTCTATGTTCTTGTACCACATATTGTCTTGGGTCAGATATGTAAATGACATCCCCATGGTAGGAAGAGGCTCTTTTGAAGAACTATATTTTACATATGTGGCACGCCTTTAACCACTTGCTGACCGCACTATAGCCAAATGACGGCTACAACTCGTCCAGTTCTGGTGGGGCATCTATTGACGTCCTCCCAGAACCACGCTTGCTGCGGTGTGTACCCGCCGCTCTCTGTGATCACTGTGTCCATTGAACACAGCTGATCACAATCCAGGGTAAATGGCCAATCATAGCAGCCGTTTACCATGTGATCAGCTGTGTCCAATCACAGCCGATCACAATGTAAACATACTTGCCGGTTAGCGGCAGCACTTTCCTCACGCTGTCACAGCATGAGGAAAGTACTGCTGATATCAAGCAAGTGTGAAAGAAGACATCTACACTGATAATCTGGGCACTGATTATCAGTGCCTTGATTATCAGTGCAGCCCCAGCAAGTGCCCATCAGTGCTGCCTATTAATGCCAAACAGTTTCCATCAGTGGCCATCAGTGCTGCCAATCAGTGCCGCCTATCAGTGCCACCTATCAGTACCCTTCAGTGCTGCCTATCCATGCCCTTCAGTGCTGCCTATCAGAGCCCTTCAGTGCTGCCTATCAGTGCACATCAGTGCTGCCTATCAGTGCCCACCAGTGCAGCCTATCAGTGCCCATCAGTACAGCCTCATCAGTGCCCACCAGTGCAGCCTATCAGTGCCCATCAGTGCAGCCTCATCAGCGCACATCAGTGAAGGAGACAAATTACCTTTACAAATGATTCTTTAACACAGAAGTGCTGCCTAATTGTGCAAAATAATCCTCACATGTATAAGTCACAATCCAGAACCAATTAAAATATAATAGCAAAACCATGCATACTCATATTGTACTCTCCATCCATAAAATCCTATTAGTGTAACCAGTGTCACAGTAAAAGTCCAAGTGCACATATATTAATAAGCATAAATAAAGTAGTCTCTCAGTGTGCAAACATGCTTTCCTCCTTGTAAAGTGCAAAATTCTTGAGGCACCCCTCCGGTGGTCCCACTTACTCACCGACTTGTATGGACTCTTCATTTTATATAAGAGTCTAACACTCTTGATGTTCTATTCTTTACCCGATCCTCAGGTAGTATCTCTATATTCACAGTGGTACACTCCTCATACAACCATGCAAGTAGAGAGAAAAAGGGGCCCACATAGTGAAATTTCCATAAACAGACGATTTTGTAGTCTATTCACTTTAAAAATAGGTGTTTAGGCATAAAAGGCATACAATCACCAAAAAATTACCTGTTTGCAAAACTTTATCATAGAAACTAAGAAAAAAGTATATTCTTTAAAAAAGTTTTTTCGTTTGTTTAGCAAAAAAAAACACTTAATGGTGATTAAATACCACCAAAAGAAAGCTCTATTTGTGTGAAAAAAAATTATAAAAATGTCATTTGGATACAATGCTGCATGACCACGCAACTGTTATTCAAAGTGCGACAGCACTGAAATCTGGAAATTGGCCTGGGCAGGAAGGGGGAAAAAGTGCCTGGTAGGCAAGTGGTTACATAAACATGTGACTCCTATATAACCTTTTATCTCATTTTACATAACCTCCAGTATATTTATAAGCATGAAATAAATAATCAGTGATCCTAAATCCTCTATATACACACTATCCCTCATAAATATAAACATTATCACATTTTAAAAAAAACATATAGTGTAAATACTCCGATATAATGCATATCAAAATTACAAATGCAAAAAACATAAAAAGGTATAACACAAAAGTGCCAAAGTAACAGTTGTGAATGTAACAAGTTGCACATCTGCCACAAAAATTCTTCCAGTGTCATAAACCAAAAATCTCCCAGCATGCCAATTCCATCCACCAGTGTCCTTCGGGTGTGTCCTCACCTATTAGGATGGATCTTAATGTTAACAAGAGGTCAAACACAACATAAAATCTAAGCCTCCATAGGTCTTTGTATAATAATAATCCTGTATAATAACAAAAGGCAGGAAAATGAGCCAAAAAAGCTCCCACTAGTGTGGATGGGGCCTGAAAGTGAAATTGGTGTGTTTACACAAGAAAAAAGAGGCTCCATTCACATCTGTGCATTTCCAAATACATGGCAAACTGCACAGAAAACACACGCTTTGCTGAAGCACAACTAAGTGTTAATGGAACTCCATGCGTGGGTAGCAGGTGCAAGTTTGCCATGCAACAAACACGCTGAAAGCATACCAAAAGCATGGACTGATGTGAATGTACACTTTATATGTGTAAAGCGCTGCGTAAATTGACGGTGCTATATAAGTACCTGAAATAAATAAATAAATAAAAAGCATGATAACAAACGTGCCATGCTCCTCTCTAAAAAGAGTTTATGGAACTTCTTTTATGTGTTTATCACGCGTTTATCACGCATAGGGCATCCCATCCAAGTGAATAGACTGCCCTATGCGTGGTGAGCAGAAACGCTTCAAAACTCTAGAAAAAAAAAGTAAATGCGCTATATTGAGTTGTGAATGACAGCTGTCTCCATGCTTACTGTATATACAGCGGGTAAAATAAGCTTTGAACATGTCACCATTTTTCTCAGTAAATATATTTCTAAATTTGCTATTGACATGAAATTTTCACCACATGCCAGTAACAACCCATGCAATCCATACATACAAAGAAACCAAAACACATAAGTTCAAAAATTAAGTTAAGTATAAAAAATGGAATGACACGGAAAAAATATTGCACACATGAAGAAAGGGTGGTGCAAGAAGGCATGGAAAGCCAAGACACCAGCTGAAATCTATCAGTAATTAGAAATCAATCCTGCCCCTTGTCAGTGCAAATTAATATCAGCTGGTACAATCTCAACTGATGGCCTATAAAAAGGTATCTCATTACCAAGGTGCCACACTCATGATGGGTAAAGGCAAAGAGCTCTCAGAAAGACCTTTGCAACCTTATTGTTGCAAAACATACTGATGGCATTGGTTACAGAACAATTTCTAAACTTCTGAATGTTCCATTGAGCACTGCTGGGGCCATAATCTGGAAGTGGAAAGAACATAATTTCACCATAAACTGGCCATGGCCAGGTGCTCCTCACAAGATTTTTGAGAGAGAAGTGAAAAGAATTATCAGAAGAGTTGTCCAAGAGCCAAAGACCACTTGTGGAGAGCTTCAGAAAGACCTGGAATTAGCAGGTACAATTGTTTCAAAGACAACAATAAGTAATGCATTTAACCTCCGTGACCTGTATGTACATGCACCACACAAGACTCCATTGCTGAGGAAAAAGCATGTTGAATCTTGTTTAAAGTTTCCTGCACAACATTTATACAAGCCTGTGAAATACTGGGAGAATATAGTCTTGTCAGATGAAACCAAAATTTAACTTTTTGGATGCCATAATACATATCATGTTTGGAAGTCAAATGGCACTGCACATCATCCCAAAACACCATACCAACAGTGAAGTTTGGAGGTGGGAACATCATGGTGTGGGGTTGTTTTTCACCCAGTACTGGCAAACGTCATGTCATTGAAGGAAGGATGAATGGAAAAATGTACAAAGACATTCTTGATAAAAATCTGCTGCCTTTTACCAGGATGATGAAGATGAAATGAGGGTGGGCATTTCAGCGAGACAATGAACACAAAGTCAAAGGAACTCTCAACTGGATCAAAGAAAGACATTAAAGATGCTAAAATGGCCCAGTCAATCATCTGACTTGAATCCAATAGCAAATCTATGGAAAGAACTAAAGTTCATAGAAGAGGCCCTCGGAACCTTCAAGATTTGAAGACTGTGTGGAAGAATGGGTCAAAATCACACCTGAGCAATGCATGTGACTAGTTTCTCCAGACAGGAGGCGTCTTGAAGCTGTCATTACCAACAAAGGATTTTGTATGTATGGATGGCTTGGGTTGTTATACAGTATGTGGTGAAAATGTCATTGTCAATAGCAGCTTTAGAAACACTTGCCCTCCTAAGGATTTACCCCCCTTCCTGACCAGGCCATTTTTTGCGTTACGGAGCTGAGTTACTTTAACTGACAATTGCGCAGTCGTGCAAAGCTGCACCCAAATGAAATTTATGGCCTGTTTTCCCACTTAATGAGCTTTCTTTCAGTGGTATTTGATTGCTCGTGCATTTTTAATTTTTTGCACTATAAAAAAAAGATCAACAATTTTGAGAAAAAAACTATATTTTGGACTTTTTGCTATTAAACATGTCCAGTAAAAAAAATTTAAAAATCAAATTTCGTCATAAATTTAGGCCAAAATGTATTCTGCTATATGTCTTTGCTAAAAAAAAAATCCCAATAGGAGTAAATTAATTGGTTTATGTGAAAGTTATAGCATTTACAAATGGCAGTATAGATACTGGGATTTTTTTTTCTACTAGTAATGGTGGCAATCAGCAACTTATAGCGGCACTGCGGCAGACATTCTGACACTGGGGGGAACTGACTTGGTGTCACTGATATCCCCAGTGACACCAATACAGTGATCAGTGCTAAAAAAAAAAGCACTGACACTGTACTAATGACACTGGGCAGAAAGGGGTTAACATGAGGGGTGATCAAAGGGTTAACTATGTGCAGGGAGTGTTTTCCTAGTGTAAGCACACTGCTCTGGATGGCTGTGCTGCCATCCAGAGCAGTGTGCCTGAGCTGACAGGGAGGAGGACTGTTAGAAAACAAAACAGTCCTCCTCCCTGTTGGTGATCGTCAGAAATCACCGGGAGCCAGTGAGTAATTACCAGCCGGGACCCGGTGATTGACAGCCATCGCCACGAATGGCAGAGTGGGTAGGGCAAGCACGCAGCTGACGTGTGCCCCCTACCCGAGTATGCAAAATCACATATATATTTATTTATTTCAGGTACTTATATAGCGCTGCCAATTTACACAGGGCTTTTACATATATATTGTACATTCACATCAGTCCCTAACCCTCAAGGGGCGTACAATTTAAGGTCCGTAACTTACATTCATACATACACATACTAGGGCCAATTTAGACAGGATCCAATTAACTTACCAGCATGTCTTTGGAGTGTGGGAGGAAACCGGAGTACCCATAGGAAATCCACACAGGCACAGGGAGAACATGCAAACTCCAGGAAGGGGGTGTCGTAGTTGGGATTCAAACCAAAGACCCTAGTACTGCCAAGCGGAAGTGCTAACCATTTAGCCACTGTGCTGCCCATATATGTGATTATGCGCACCCATGCCACCCTGTAGCAGTATTTCTGCTATAGGGCGGTCAGGAAGCGATTAATTTAGGTGAGCTTTTTTTGTCGCACACAGGGAAGAAACAAATATGATAAGACATGGCACAAGCTTATGAGTTAGTTACTTTTTAGCAATTTTTTTTGATTCGGTGGGAACCTGGTTCTGATCCAGCCCCCTCATACACCTCTTCAATAACAATAAATTGTAATAGTCACCTTATGCTCAACTGTAATTACTGGAAAGTGATGCTGAAGCATGTAAAAAGCTTCACAATAAACCGCATCCTTTAGGATAACTTACCTTTACTATGCCCACCAATTAATTGGACACAGTGGTATACTTTGCATAGTACACTTCATTGAACCCATAGATAAATGTCCTTACTGTGAAAGGGCTTCCTGGTTGTGATTGCACCTTGAATCAAAGACTTCCATTCCTCCTCTGCAACAGTTTTTGACCCCGTGTAGGACCTTACAGACTGAACCATTATTGTTTGTATGTGTTCAGTGTTGGAAAAGTACATGTAAATATATCACGTTTATGCACAAATTCCACTTACTGCCTGCATTGTTCACATTTCTGTGATCTTTTACAGTTATGGATCATGTCAGCTTTTGGAGATCATCCTCAATATACAAATGGTCTGGAACAGGAGTTCTATGGATCTTCTGCATGGCTCTCCATTCTCAACTTTGGACTACCCTTGTCTGTTTTCTACAGGATGCACAGCGTGGGAGGGCTGCTGGAGGTCTATCTTACTGCCTAATTGTTCCTTCTTAAGATATCAGAGACACTAATCTTCCGATGGACATTCTATTTGTATGATATTTTGCTTGTGAATACAGTTTTAAACTATGAAACCAAATCTTGGTTAAATAAATAAATCAAAGGAAAACATTGCATTCTTCAAAAATGCAATATAGCATATAAAAATTTCTACACAAGCCATTTTAAAATTTCTGTTTTTTTAAAATAAACCTTCCCCTGCATCTACAAAAAAACTATGTACATACAGAGAGATGTGCCTTCTTAATCTACAAGAATATTATGTGGTACATATAGTTCACATAGTCACTCTACACTTGCCCAAGAATCTTCCTGCTATGGTTCCTTAAAGTGTTACTAAACCTCGGACCCTGCATCTACTATGTACATACAGAGAGATGTGCCTTCTCAACCTACAAAAATATTATGTGGTACATATAGTTCACATACTCACTCTACACTGGCCCAAGAATCTTCCTGCCATGGTTCCTTAAAGTGTTACTAGACCGCGGATCCTGCATCTACTATGTACATACAGAGAGATGTGCCTTCTCAACCTACAAAAATATTATGTGGTACATATAGTTCACATAGTCACTCTACACTGGCCCAAGAATCTTCCAGCCATGGTTCCTTAAAGTGTTACTAAACCCCGGACCCTGCATCTACTATGTGCATACAGAGAGATGTGCCTTCTCAACCTACAAGAATATTATGTGGTACATATTGTTCACATAGTCACTCTACACTGGCCCAAGAATCTTCCAGCCATGGTTCCTTAAAGTGTTACTAGACTGCGGATCCTGCATCTACTATGTACATACAGAGAGATGTGCCTTCTCAACCTACAAGAATATTATGTGGTACATATTGTTCACATAGTCACTCTACACTGGCCCAAGAATCTTCCTGCCATGGTTCCTTAAAGTGTTACTAAACCCCGGACCCTGCATCTACTATGTACATACAGAGAGATGTGCCTTCTCAACCTACAAGAATATTATGTGGTACATGTTGTTCACATAGTCACTCTACACTGGCCCAAGAATCTTCCAGCCATGGTTCCTTAAAGTGTTACTAAACTCTGGACCCTGCATTCACTATATTTGATCTCCCACAGCACACAGAACATGAAAATGCAATTATTTTAGTAAATATAAACTGCTAAATACCTTTTCTCATCAGCAGTTAGAGCAGTATTGTGGCTTCTATCAGTGTCCAGCCCAGCACTAGCTAAAGCTTGTAGGAGGAGTTTTCTTTCTGCTCTAGGAGGATGCAAAACCCCTGACCTCTGTCTGACCAGTGCTGATTGGCCCTGTGCTGATCACATGCACTCTCCCAAGAAAAAAAAAAACCTCTCTAGCAATACACACCAAACTGAGCATGTGCAAAATGCCTACGGTTCGGTCTGTCTTACCAGGAGATATGCATTGGTCGCTTTAACAAGGGGAGGGACAGAGCAGTCAGGATCAAACTTCCTTTTACACAATGCGGAGGATTAACTCCTTAGGTTTCACAGTGAGTATAACAAGCATGCTTTACTGAATATACAGACTGATTTTACTGTTGTGCGTTTTGTAACACTAACCACATCCGTGCTTCTTTTAGCCCCTTTTTATGTCCCTTAAGGTATGAGACTTATTCCAAATTTCTAGTTTGCTCATATTTATTACTAGATACTAATATGTTAACACCATATACCACCTGAATGCACGCTTTCAATCAGATCTCCAGGTAAATGCTAAGAGACAAGCATTTAAATCCTTCTAAAGAGACATTTCAATATACACAAATACAACACTGATTCAGGTCCTTTATCCTTAGACCCCATATCAAAAATATTCTCACGAATTTTGAACTCAGTTTTGCTTGGATGACCCATGCACACCCATTTCGACCTTATATGCCCATCTTAATGCCCCCTCCGTAACTATGGTCCGCTCTTATGTTAATACGTGGCTAATAGACTTTTTAGGCACTAAAACTGACAAAGACTGGTCTCAGATACTATATGACTTCATTTATTTAAAAGTATTTTTATTATCACCTCAAAGGCCTTTACCTCTGGTATTCAGTCTTATCCAGGGTGACTCAGCTACATCCTTCAGCTTCTCTCAAATGCTTTAGTGGATGCATTGAGTTTGTGATGTTAAATGTATCTAATAAACATGTCCCTTTGTTATTCTCTTCTGGTCCAAGGTGGATTTTTTCATGGCTTTATTTATTTTAGCACCGTCAATTCACGCAGTGCTTTACATATATATTGTACATTCACATTGGTCCCTAATCCTCAAGAGGTGTACAATCTAAGGTCCCTAACTTACATTCATACATACACATGCTAGGGACAATTTAGAAAGAAGCCAATTAACCTACCAGCATGTCTTTGGACTGGTAGAAAACCCATGCAGGCACAGGGAGAACATGAAAACTCTAGGCAGGTGGTGCTGTGGTTGGGATTGGAACCAATGACCCTAGTACTGCCACGTGGAAGTGCTAACCATTTAGCCACTATGCTGCCCATTTACACTTTGATAAAGCACAAACCATACCCTTTTACCCTACCAAATTGGGGGCCTGCATAAGTACCAGTAAAAACGGTCAACATTCACCCTCTTAGCAGCAAAACAAACTGTAACTTTGGCCTGAAAAGTGCAATTTATTTGGTAAAGACTTGCCTTCATGGATTTATAATCAACTAAAAGCTTTCTCGTGTCCTAAACGATACTCTTGAAAATTTCTTCAAGGTTTGTCCCCGTGGGATATCTATGAACTGGAAGTGTTTTTACACGAAATGTGTCAGGGAGGTGCCCCTGACCTGTGTGCATATACCACAAGGCCATCCTGATTGGTGGCCTTTCAGATCCTGATGTAAGTTTTGATTTATTTGTTTTATGCTGGATTTTTGACCATTAAAGAACTACTACACTATTAGAAGCTTTCTTGGGGCTCATTCTTTCCATGTGAGCCCATTTTTGAAGGTTCTGAAGATTTGGATTGATATATGACTTCCCCCTCCTCCTGCTGTTGATGGCCCTGGTGGAATGATTAAGAATGCACCTAGACTGAGGACATCTAGTGGCCGACCTGCGGATGACATCTGCCTGGTATCACAAGTCCAGAGCACCAGGAGCAGGTCTTAATTGCTCCACGCGCAATTAATGCGCTATCTGGTTAGTGCATTGTTTGTACATTCACAAGTACACAAGAGTCACCATTATCATTGACCATGGACTTTTGAATACCTGCACATAATCACTTTGCTTGATCACTATAAGGACTGAGCTATCTAACATATGTGATTTAACATATGACATTGTGTTATTTATTTGTCTTCACCAGATTTTATCAATATTAGCGCTGCATATTTATTTTACATATTTCTGATATTGGGTTTAGAGGTTGCCTTTATGCTAGCGGCCTTTTTATCATTATTATTATCATTTTTATTATCATTACTCCCAGCGCTCAATTACTATTTTTCCAATATCTATGAACTCACGTCTATGGACATTGCTTTGCTCACCAACCACACTGTAGCCACATTTTCTCATAATTAGGTTCTTAGCATACAGTATGGACCACTGCCCTCCTTTCCACCCCACCTCCATTTCCTCACTTTACTCTTTTCCATGACTGAGATTACCCACTTGAAGACCAAGCCTTTTCTGACACTTTTTGCTAGAAAATGACTTAGAACCCCCAACCATTATATATATATTTTTTAAAGCAGTGGCCCTAGAGAATAAAATGGCGGGCGTTGCGATTTTTTATGTCGCACAGTGTTTTCAAATACAGGGTTTTCAAATACAATCTTTTGGAAAAAATACACTTTTTTTATTTTAATGCACAAAAAGACAAAATATTACCCAATTGTTGGGTAAAATATAAAAAATGATGTTATGCTGAGTAAATAGATGCTAAACATGTCACGCTTTAAAATTGCACATGCAATGGCGACAAACAAATTTTATTATCCATAGGTGACATTTTTAAAAGATACAATCTTAGATTTACACAGGTCTGGTGCTAGATTTACTGATGTGATACCTCACATGTGTGGGCTGATCGCTGTTTGCAGGCGTGCAGGACTGACACATGCATTCAACTTTGCGCACAAGCATGGGGGGACAGGGCACTTTAATATTTTTCCCCATTATTTATTTATTTTTGAGACTGTCGCTTACATTTGTTTTCACATTTTTGAATCACTTTTATTGTTAAAGTGTTTGTAAAGGCTCAAGGTTTTTTTACCTTCATGCATTCTGTGCATGAAGGTAAAAACGCTTCTGTGTGCAGCATCCGCCCCACCCCCCTTATTACTTACCTGAGCCTCATCGCGATCCAGAGATGTGAATGACAGCCTCTGCTGCCCCGGGTCTCTGCCTCCTCATTGGCTGAGACAGCAAGCGGGAGCCATTGGCTCCCACTGCTGTCAATCACAGCCAGTCAGCCAATGAGGAAAGAGAGGAGGTGGGGCCAAGCCGCAGCTCCATGTGTGAATGGACACATGGAGCAGTGGGTGCCTCCATAGCAAGCTGCACCCGACAAACAGGAGGATCCAGGAGAGCCTGCGGGGGAGGATCCAGGCTGCTCTGTGCAAAACCACTGCACAAGGTAGGTAAGTGTAGACATATTTGTTATTTTCCAAAAAAAATGTATCTTTAGAATCGTTTTAAATGTGTGAATATAAATATCCCCTGTGATAACAATAGGTAGTAACAGGTACTCTTTATTGAGAGATCTGGGGTGTATTAACCACTTCCCAACCACGCTATAGCCAAAAGATGGCTCCAGAGTGGTCAGCTAGTTCTGGGAGGGTGTCCATGGATGTCCTCCCAGAACTACACCCCCCGTGTGCCCCCTGGGGTACACAGCTGATCACGTGTCCAAGTAGGGGGCCAATTAGAGACGCCTTTTACATGTTACCAGCTGTGTCCAATCACAACCAATCACATGTAAACAGGAAATGCCGGTTATCGACTGTCCTCTCCTCACACTCTCACAGCACGTGAGGAGAGGAGAGCCGGTAAGCGGCATTTCTTAGGGGGACATCTACATTGATCATCAGTGTAACCCCATCAGTGCAGCCAATAATGCCCATCTGTGCTGGTATTCAGTGCCCATCAATGCTGCCTATCAGTGTCCATTATTTCCACCTATCAGTGCCGCCTATCAGTGCTGCCTATCAGTGCAGCCTCGATAGTGCCTCCTCATCATTGAACATCAGTGCAGCCTATCAGTGCCCATCAGTGCCACCTATCAGTGCCGCATATCAATGCAGTCTCCTCAGTGCCTCCGCATCAGTGTCCATCAGTGCAGACTATCAGTGCCCATCAGTGCAGCCAATCAGTACCGCCTATCAGTGCCAATCAGTGCCGCCTAGCAATGCCCATCCGTGCTGCCTATCAGTGCGCATCAGTGCCGCCTATCAGTGCAGCCTCATAATTTTCTCCTCATCAGTGCCCATCAGTGCAGCCTATCACTGCCCATCAGTGCAGTCTATTAGTGCCCATCAGTGCCTCCTCATCAGTGTCCATCAGTGCAGCCTATCAGTGCCCATCAGTGCAGCCTCATCAGCACACATCGGTGAAGGAGAAAAATCACTTATTTACAAAACTTAACAGAAACTAAGAAAAATGTTTGGGTCTTTTTTTGTTTGTTTAGCCAAAAATAAAAACCCCAGTAGTGATTAAATACTGCCAAAAGAAATCTCAAAATGTAAAAAAAAAATGATAAAAAATTCATTTGGGAACAGTGTTGCACGACTGCACAATTGTCATTCAAAGTATAACAGGGCTGAAAGTTAAAAATTTACCTGGGCATGAAGGGGGTGAAAGTGTCCGGTAGGCAAGTGATTAAACCCCAGATCTTCTGCCCTTAAAAGCTTCAGATCATTCCAAGATCGGTATGATCCGATGCTTTTTTCAACCCAAACGGTTTGTTTACAACCATGAAACTAGAAGTGATAAAAATTTAAATCGCTTTTGAACCATTCAGATCTCCGATCACCTCTACGGTCAGCCAGCGGGACCACTGGCTGGTTGTTCAGTTCTCCAGATGGGACCAGAGAGCCTGAGAGCTGCGGAAGGCAGCAGGAGAGGGGGGAGACGTTCCCTCCTGCTGCTTGTAAAGCAATCCAGTAGCTGCAGGTATCATCCCAGTATACCCACTTAAAGTCCAGTGATGTATCGGTACGTCACTGGTCTGTACGTGGTTACTATCTGCCTTTCTTTTCTCTTGGTTTTTCCCTGTCTTTTATTTCATGTTATTGTTGATCATAGTTACCCTCATATTCTCCATCTCAAGTTTGAAGGCAGAGGGTCTAGGTTTTCTAACCTTTTTTTTTTGTTTGACAATTTATCCGCCACACTCAATGTACCATCATTCAGACCCTTAAACTTATCTGAAGTCCTGTCTACTGCCTGGCATCCTTTCCGCACTGTAACCTTCTGTGCCTATCTTGATTATACCTGTATTTGTACCTTTGAA
This sequence comes from Staurois parvus, assembly GCF_062004578.1. Taxonomy (NCBI): domain Eukaryota; kingdom Metazoa; phylum Chordata; class Amphibia; order Anura; family Ranidae; genus Staurois; species Staurois parvus. Next base: position 1,493,214 of record NW_028318609.1, on the reverse strand, counting down.
TTGTGTCATACCACCATTTTTTACTATAATTTCCTTCAAAACAAACAATAAAAAAAACTCTGAAATGGAAAAATTGACATTCTATTTCAATATTCAGCCTCTTTAATTTTCTACAAAATATAAAAATTTCAATGCAATATGGCAACCTGGAGGCACCCCTACAATTTTTAGGCATCCCCTGCAACAGGAATATCATTTTATCTCAATGCACAGTAACGTGCCTTATGCAATGTGGTGCCATTAATTCTGACTGGCACTTCAACACACCTTCCCAATGCAAGTGAATTGTAGACCAGCACAATACATGGCAATGCACAAATTAAATGCATTTGTATACTAAAGGGATGTCTCAAAAGAGACCTGATCAGGTGATTATAATGAGAACAGACCCTCCCAGAATCAGCCTGAAAAGCACATGGTGAAATGGACAACTATTTCTTCATAAAAAGGTAACAAACTGCAAGAAAGTTTATTAAGGACTCATTTGCAAAAATTCATGCATAACAATTGTTGAAAAAAATGTGTAGATTTAACATTCGGAAACATTAGATTCCATGAGTTTTTATGCACGTTTCAGTGAGGTTTTATGCACAGTGACATCAATTTTCATGTGCTTTTTATGTGCATTTTCACACTATATCCTATGTCATCACTTTCTCTTCCTTTTTGTAGGTTGAGAGATACTGAATGGGGATCCCCCTAATATCCATACCAGTCCCTCATATAAGATTAGGGTCTGATATGAAAATAAAGGGCAACCCTCAAAATCCATATCAGACCCAAAGGGCTTGTTATGGGAGGGGGGAACCCACGCCGTTTTTTTAATTTATTATGGTGCTGGCTTTTAAATGTATTTATCATTTTTTTTCTTCTTCACTATAGCTCAGAGATTCAGCTGTCACTTCCCCCCAGCTAAAAGAGAAAGTTTATTTTTAGTTTATTTCCACAAGTTAAAAGAAACAATTTTTCCTTTTAGTTTCATAAAAGAAACAAAGCTTCCTTTAACTCTGTGGAAAGTGACAGCTCTGTGAGCTATAGTGAAGAAAATAAAAGCCGGCAATTCCATTTACAAATCGGCACAGACATACACTTCATATTGCAAAAAAAATGTGTAAAAAATTCATAAACCGAGGCATTATTTTCAATAGATTTTCATTCGTAAACCAAAAATTATGTTAACTGAGGTGTTTGTAAACCAAGGTACACCTGTATATACCATAGCATGGAATTGTAAAGGATTTTTTTTAGTCATTTTTAAATATCATGCCCCCTTAAACTACCTGCAAAGTTGCACATCTGTACAATGTATAGAACCTACTGCAGCAGGACTGACATTTTTTTTTTTTAAAATGACATTTTTATAAAAAATAAAAATAAAAAATAAGCATGGGACCCCCCCTAAATTCCTACCAGACCCTTGATCCCAGCACAGGCCTGGCAGAGCAGGAAAGGGGGAGGATGAGTGCCCCCCTGCATCTTACCAGGCTACTTGCCAATGGGGACAAGGGCCTCTTCCCCACAATCCTGGCCCGTGTGGGGGTGATTGTGGGGGTCTGCGGGCAGGGGAGCTCATTAGCATCACGGTACCCCTTTAAATAAGGGGGAACTTTGATGCTGCCCCCCCTTGTGAATGAGTAAGGGGTACCCATTTACTAAAGGGTTAAATTCAGTAAAAAAAAATAAGGATGCCAGGCTTTTGAAAAATTCCTTTATTGAACAAAAAACAAAACAACAGTTTTTGACAAGACCTTTATTTTTTAAAAAAGCCAAAAAAATGGTTCCATCTTTGTAATCCATCGTCAGTCATGGCGTCCAGCGTTGCCATGGTGACGTTGACAAAACAAAAAAATGACACCTGCGGACCCATCTGCACTCCCCAAGCCCTCACCGCAATCTGACATTTGCTGGTCAGATGTAAACAATTGGGCAGGGCTACCAACGCCCAATTGTGCTTTGGCCAATCACAATGCATTGTCCGAGTGCACTGCATTGTGGGGTGAAGCAGGTAAAAAGTCCGCCGAATGCCCTTACCATTCCTGTGTTAGGTGAACACATGAACGGCCAGTGTTCAAGTCAAACTGACATTTGACTCGAACATCAAGTCCATCCTTAATAAAATGTATGTAGCACCCTCCTAGGGAGGTGCTAGGATTAGATAGTTAGAATTAGTTGTCTCTGATAGGTAAATTTAGTCATCACTCTGTAGTCTGAGCAGCTGTAATTATTTGTTAGATGAAAGCATTGTTAGCTCACTGTACTTGATGAGCTGTGATCATTTAGTTAGGTCTGCTCTGTGTGCTCAGCTGCTGCCAGTCTGCATAGCTTCCTCTGTATCCAGGAAACTTTGAGAAGTTTCTAGATGATAGGTGTGGAGTTATACAGATGGTGGCATGTATATTGATATAGCCTCAGCCTGTCCCAGAGAGAATGGCTCTGATGGCATTCTGGGTAACTGTAAATTCAGTTAGCACTCTGGGCTCTGGGTCTTTCCAGTATATGATTGTTCCAGCCTGGGAGAGGGCACGTTGCCAGGCATCTACTGCCATGCGGCCTCAGGTGGACAACCTGAGGGCCTGAATGCTGAAACCCAGATTCTGCTATGCTGACGGAGAAGCTGTCTACTAGAGATCTGGTCTGGTATCATGGAGAAAGGCATCCAGCTGCTCTTCAGTGAGTTCAGACATCCCTAAAAGTTCTTAGAGACTGTACGCTATTTAACCCCCTCTGGTGCTGGGGAATCAGCTGCAGGTCTAGCAAAGGGAACAGCGGCTGGTGTTTGAAAGAGTTTTGTCCACCTGGTCTACTTTTAAAGGGACACTTCTGTGGGGCCCTAAAGAAGCTACTACTACTACTACCGCTGTTACTACTACTACTACTACCTCTGTTACTACTACTACTACTACTACTACTACTACTACTACTGCTTTTTACTATTGCCTTAAACCTGAAGTCAACTGCTTGATTCAATCACAGACTCTGGCATAGCTTGCCCTGAATATTACATAAAGTTCTCAAGTGTACATAGTTCCTATTTTTTGAGTATCCAACTCATCTCCCATATCCATGTTCTCCAAAAATAAAACAACAAAAACAACACCCCTAGACTGGTTGGAGAAATGTGTGAATGAGTCTATATGCTTAGCTGCAGGGTATTTGGGGAGGACCTGGACAGTATCCCTGTGGCTCCTATGGGAGAAGAGCTACATGTATAAACTAAGAGCCATTATGTTTATATACTACAGCAGCTACTTCTTCAAGTTTTGTTCCAGAGCTACATCTGCTGGCTAAGTAGCTATCTAGAGAAAGTAATATTCAATTAGATGTGCTGATTTCAGTTGGCTGAAACACACACTGGACTTTGAAATATCTGTACATCTACCTGTGTAAACAAGAACTTGGGAGAAGATCTGGACTTGTACTTCAGGGAAGATTTATTGGGTACACATAAAAGATAATGAACTGGGGTGGGAAAGTATTTATCCAAACCAGTTCCAGTCCCAGAACATAAAAAGCACAACACACACAAAGACGGCAAATATACAAACGCCAACCCTGCCTATAAATGTCACAGTAATTAACTTAGCAATCAGAATAATAGATTTACAGAGCAGTCAAAGGACTGATTTGCAACCCAAATGTACACACAGTCAGATCACATTCATAGACTAATTTATTAATATATTTGAATACACTACATCTGGTTTGAGTGTGGGATTTGTACACAGGATATTTATCTAACCATGATCAAAAATCAACATAAAAACTAAAATGAGAAAAACATTTTTTTAAAATACAGGTGGTATGGTACAGTATGTATTTCATGGAGTAATTTAGTCTGCTTGTGGTCAACTACTTTGATATTCATAGAAGGGGCGATGTATACTAGGACAAAGTTTCAGATGCACTATATTGCCAAAAGTATTGGGACACCTCTCCAAATCATTGGATTCAGGAATCACCTCCATGGACACAGGTGTATAAAATCAAGCAACTAGGCATGGAGACTGCTTCTACAAACATTTGTGAAAGAATGGGTTGCTCTCAGGAGCTCAGTGAATTCAAGCATGGTACCGTGATAGGTTGCCACCTGTGCAATAAGTCCATCCGTGACATTTCCTTGCTACTAAATATTTCACGGTCAACTGTTAGTGGTATTATAACAAAGATGGCCCCTTCCTGTTCCAACATGACTGCGCACCACTGCACAGAGCAAGGTCCATAAAGACATGGATGAGTGAGTTTGGGGTGGAGGAACGTGACTGGCCTCACAGAGCCATGAACTCAACCCGATAGAACACCTTTGGGACGAATTAGAGCGGAGACTGCGAGCCAGGTCTTCTCATCTGACATCAGTGCCTGACCTCACAAATGTGCTTCTGGAAGAATGGTCAAACCTTCCCATAGACACACTCCTAAACCTTGTGGACGGCCTTCCCAGAAGAGTTGAAGCTGTTATAGCTGCAAAGGGTGGGCCAACTCAATACTGAACCCTACGGACTAAGACTGGGATGCCATTAAAGTTTGTGTGTGTGTAATGGCAGGCGGCCCGATACTTTTGGCAATATAGGTATGTATGACAGGTACTAAGCAGGTGCTAATATTCAAAAGTTGATGTTTAAACCCTCTGGATTCAAACATTGGTATCATTCCAGATTGAAGGGTCCATGTTACTACAAAGACACAAAAAGAACATTAGTGAGTATAATTCATACTTACTGCAAACAACATTTGTTTCAAATCCTTTAATATCAAGACCCCCCTTCACATTGGTGTGTTCTGGTAACATGAATTTTAAACAATTGCCTAATGGGCACTTTTACCCCCGTCCTACCCTGGCCAATTTTCAGTTTTCAGTGCCATCGCACTTTGAATGACAGTTGCATGGTCATGCAACACTGCACACATATGACATTTTTTATAATTTTTTTTTCACAAAAATAGAGCTTTCTTTTGGTGGTATTTAATCACCACTAGGTGTTTTAGTTTTTGCACTAGAAATGCAAAAAGACCAACAATTTTGAAAAAAAAAGTTTTTCTTTGTTTCTATTATAACATTTTGCAGTTAGGTAATTTTGCTCCTTCGCTGATGTGCGTTGATAAGGCTGCACTGATAAGCACTGATAGGCATTGGTAGACAGTACAGATGGGCACTGATAGGGTGCACTGATGAGGTGGCACTAGTAGGCATTGATGAGGGGACACTGATGAGGCTGCACTGATATGGATGGGATCTGATAGGCGGCACTGATGGGCACTAATAGGCAGCACTGAAGGGCACTGACTGATGGCCACAGATTGTCAGAACTGCTGGGCAGTGATGTACAGCACTTTTGGGGTTGCACTGATAAAGTGCCCTGATTATCAGTGTAGATGAATCTTTTCACAGTTGCCAGTTATCGGCAGTACTTTCCTCATGATGTGACAGTGTGAGGAAAGTACTGCCGATAACTGGCAAGTGTACTTACATGGTGATCGGTTGTGATTGGACACAGCTGATCACACGGTAAAAGGCCGCTGTGATTGGCATTTTACTGTGTCATATGATCAGCTGTGTCCAAAGGGGACGTTCTGGGGGGACATCATATAACGCCTTTCTAGAACTGGACGTCTGCGCTGTAGCCATCGTTCGGCTATAGCATGGTCAAGAAGACTTTAACGCATGTTGCTGCATTACACAACAACAAGTGTACCATTGCACCTTGGCATTCAGTTTGAGTGGAACCTAAATGCTCTTACATTAGTGGGCAATGTACTAGCACTGCAATGCACATGGCATGCAATGTAGTATACGGTTTAAAAAAAAAGGGGCACATCCAATATTTGGTGTGTTAAAGTAGAACTTGTGACCTCCCATTAAAAAATGTGCTGCAATACTTAAAGGATAAGTTCATCTTTGGGAACATGTTGCATGTTCCACCGTTTTCAGCTATGTAGGGCGGAATCTTGATTAAATACAATGGAAGAAGAATCAAAAGGACTGTAGTTTCTGCATGCAGACCCTCTAATCAGAGTAGATATAGCAGGAGAGTATAATTTCACCTTTAGCGGCCCCCTTCTCTTAAGGCACGTAGGAGTGACAGTACCAGTTGCCCTCAGAATTTATTCCACAAATCCACAGCATATTCTGGCTGCAGAATGTCACTAGTGGACCCAAGGTAAGAAAGGGGAGGGTATAAATGTAGGGCAGGCAGGTGACACTCTCTCAATGTCCCCCTCCTATTTGTGTGCCAAGTGTGGGTCACATGAGAAGCCTACCCTGGGGTGGGTTCTTTTGGGCTACGCTAGGCACCTTGAACAGTCACTCATCTTACACTTGGGTTACCTGACATGGCAGTGAGTTGCTTTCAGGGATAACTCATCCTTTAGGTGGACCTCTAACTTTAGAGATGTCCATACACTGTGTACACTTGAACAATAAGGTGGCCTCCAGTTAACTCTCTCATCCCCGTGTCAATGTATACCTTCACTGTCACAGCTGAATTTATTAGGGACACGCTGAGCCTATCCCCACTCCACCTGTCTAGTGTATCTCCAGGACCTAGTAATAGAATGGAGTCCCGCCAAGCATCCAGCATAGACTCCATACATGTTCTGCATTAACCCTTTCTCTTCTGTACCTGTGCACAGGCCGGGGACCTCTGTGGTGCTGATCTGCTCTCGTTGCTATAGGAGATGGGCCATTCAGAGAGAGTGCAACAACTCCCTCATTACTAGAGGACATCCCACCTATCACAGGTACATGCTTCACGACAGGTTGCTTGCTAGACCTCTGTTACCCTTGGTAACCACTGCTGTCTTCATACCCCAGTGTGCTTTACTGACCCATGCTGTAGCCTATGTGCCGAATGTTCCGGTTACTTGCATTCCACCTCTTTAGTAACGTCAGACAAAGGACAACGTTTCAAAAGCTTTACTGGAAAAATAGGTCATTCCAGATAACAACAGTTACAGTCTTCCTATAATGTCCCTAATCTCTAACTCAGGCATGTGGCTTCCCCAGCGTACCTACACAGGTAAAAGTCCATTCCTGGCTGAGTCTATGAAAAGGAAAGTCATTAGTAGTAGAAGTCAATGATGTGACAGTTCTCCAGGAAGCTAGTGTCTTCTGTGCAGACTGCAGGTCCCAGCAGTCCCCTTAAATGGTGGATGTGACAGCAGGCAGGCTTGCTCTCCAAGGAGGAACTGTAGTAGCACCCAGATGTTGTAGAGTTCCCCTTTAAACTCTAACACTTCTAGCAGCCTGTGTTTGTAGAAGCAAGGTTTTGGCTCATCTTTCCCCTCCCTTATTTCCTGTGTATCGGTTTGTAGCTGGTATTTCTTATCTGCAGCTGCTGTCCAAGGTTATTCTGCAGAGTTTAGGAAGCCTTTTGAGTGTATAGAAAGTAGGAAAGGAATGTATGCCTTGTGACGTAATATATACGTTTGTAAGAAGTTTTCTATAACTCACTTAGCAGATGAGAGCACGAGCCATCTGTTGAGTCAAAACAGTGCAGTTTTTAATAAATTAGTTGTTTTCCTCAGATGTCCGTGTCCGGAGTTATCTGGTTTGCCAAATTCTCTCTTCTCTGTGAGCAGCTGGAGATTACATGCTGCAGTTTGTCTGTGTCTTCTTTCCCATGCAGCAGACTGTCCATATGGGCAGATCCCTCCCCCCTTTTATTAACAGAGAGAGGCAGAGCTAAGCAAAAAGTGCAGGAAACAGTTCCACCCAGCTGGGGCAGCATGAGACACAAACCACCACTGAGAGGAGAGAGTGCCAGAAGCAGACAGAGGTGACTGCCAGTCGAAGGGTAAGTATTTGGACTGGCTCACAAGGAGTTCCAAGCTCAAAATGGAAAGTAGCAATGGCACATGGCTTGTGCTAACTTGTGAATTGACACTGGTTGCACACTTAGCTTACAGGCAAGGCTGGGGTTTCTCATTCAAAAGCCCAGTAGAATTTGCAAGTGAAAGATCTCTCACTAATACCAGAGGTGAAGAACTGAGAGCCAGGCTGAATTTAGGGGAAATCGTGCAAACCACAAACAAATTAGCATTGGCTGACTACAACTATACAGAACTAACTTTCTGCTTAGGGCAGGGTGGCTACAGTTATGTTTAGCATCATGTATAAGTTGTTTATTTGGGTTTTTTTTTAAGAAAAAGCTACAAGGAGGTATAGGTACTCCTTATTTTGTTTTCAAATCCCCCAAATGTCTTCTTTTTAACTCTACAAAAAAAATTAAAAAAAAAAATTTAAAGCAATTACCTAAGTTTCAGATCCTACGTAAAAGGGATGATTTACTAAAACTGGAGAGTGCAAAATCTGGTGCAGCTCTGCATAAAAGAAAACAATCCGTTTCCAGGTTTTTTATCAAAGTCTAACAGAACAAGCTGATTGGCTACCATGCACAGCTGCACTAGATTTTGCTCTCTCCAGTTTTAGTAACCCAACCACAAAGTGTCAACTACTCCCATTAAGATTTATTGAACAAAATTCTAGCAATCTTTGCTTTTCTCTAACTCAGATGAGCACATCCAAAGATCAATTACTATTTTTTTGTGCAGTGAAGGAATTTAAACCTTGTTCTTCTTAAATATAACGTGATTGATATACTGTATGTAAGAACCTGTATGCAATAGTACTTTAAAGTAGTTCTAAAGGCAGATGTTTTTTACCCTACTGCATTTATCCTAATGCTCCCCCCTCCCAGCCACCCTTATATCTATCTGAGCCTGATCCCGATCCACCACTGTGTACAAGAGCAGAGGCTCTCCCCTCTCTCCCTCCTCATTGGTTCAGAGTCAGCAGTGGGAACCATTGTCTTTTTCTGCTGTCAATCACAGCCAGTGAGGAGGGAGTGGGGGGGGTCAAGCCAAGCTACGCCCTGTGTGTCAAGGGACACACAGGGCCGATTCAGGAGTGAACATGCACGAGTGGCCCCATAGCAAGTGGCTTGGCACTTGGGGGGAGAAGCCAGGAGAATAAGCTTGGCACTTAATGGGAGGGAGGTGCCAGGAGCACCAGAAGAGACCCAAGAAGAGAAGGATCGGAGCTGATCTGTGCAAAATCCTTGCACAGAGCAGGATAGCATGACTTGTTTGTTATTTAAAAAACAATTGTGATCCTTAATAATCTCTTTCACATTGACACTAGCATGGAGAAATTGGCTTCAGAGGTTGCAGGAGGAAAATGAAGAGGATCCGTTTCTGAATATGTTGGCCAAGTATAAAACAGAAAGTGACAGGGAGGCCACATTGACTCCCTGGAGGATGGGGCGGGGTTGCCACTGCGACTCCTGATGCTACACCAGTGGTTTCAAGGGGAAAAGATAGAAGGTAAAAACACATCTCATCATAGGGTTTTACCACCCCCAAACCACAAATGTAAACAGGCTCTTACTGACCTGGGTCCCCTATAAGGCAGCTTTCACACTGATACGCTGTGATTTACCAGCACCCTGTATTCAGGAGTTTTGGTGCGCTTTCAGAAAGTATACCAAACCCACAGGATATACTGGAAGTCTATGGCTCAGTGCAGCCAACCCACAGGAAAGCCGCAGGTGCACTGTGTGCAGATCAGTGTACAAGCAGCCTAATTAACCCTTTTGCAGGCTACTATGCCCATTGTGTCGTTCAATACACTGACCTTCTTTTCCTCTTCCAGCTTCTGGTGGCATCACTCTCCATCTACAGGCTCCCAGAAAGGTCTCAGGTGAGGTGTACCTAGTGTCACTCCACCTCAGACAGGAGCTGGTGCTACAGAGGCACCATCAGCTTATGTGGTTCCTGTTCTCTCTGCAGCCACTTGCTTCCTCCTCTGCCGGCACAAGTTTGATGAACTCTGATGGTCTTGGATAGCGCATCGGCAAGCACAGATTGCGATCAAAGGGTTGCCTATTCCAGGCATGCACTTCCCTGGTTTGAGATCGAGGGCCACATCAGAGGGCTCTGGGGACCACAGGTTGAACACCCCTAACTCAACTTTGGCCCAACATGGAACCAATCTCCTCTAGGAGTCCAGATCCTCCACCACCATTTACCCCTGTCTCTGCTGGATCCATTTTTCATACATGCTGTGCATTTTGGGTTTGAAGATACTTGGGGGTTGATTTACTTAGGCTAAGTTCAAACTAGCTTTGTTAGCAGGCGTTAGACTGGCATTTGGGAAGCATTTTTAATGATCCTCAAACACCTATGAAAATTCTACACATGGCAGCACACAGTGCTGTTCACACAGAAGCGTTAGCGTCACATTGCGGCAAAATTGGAGCCTCGTGTCAAGTTAAGAGGAGTTGAAGCCTCCCATTCAAGTCTAAGGTGTCGCTTCTCAAACACCTGGCAGGCGTTTGCGGGGTGTTTGCTAGGTGTTTGTGGAGCGTGAATGCCATTAAACTTCATTATAGGCGTTTGTGGTGTGGTTTTAATGCTTGGAAAACGCCTATCAAATGCCCCAAAAATACGCATAGGGCGTTTTGGGGAGCGTTTCATTAGTGTTAAAAACGCTTCCCAAACGCCTGTCTAATGCCTGTCAAATGCTATATGGGCATTTGGCAAGAGTTAGAAATTAGTCAAGTGTGAACAAGCCCCTAAAACTGGAGAATGCTAAATCTGGTGCAGAGCTGCATTAAAATCAATCAGCTTCCAGGTTTTTTTTTTGTAAAAGCTTAATCACTTCAATACCGGGCACTTATACCCCCTTCCTGCCCAAGCCAATTTTCAACTTTCAGCGCTGTCGCACTCTGAATGAAAACTGTGCGGTCATGCAACACTGTACCCATATGATATTTGTATCATTTTATTCACACAAATAGAGCTTTTTTTTGGTGGTATTTAATAAACTGAGTTTTTTATTTTTTGCTAAATAAAACAAAAAACACCTGAAACTTTTGAAAAAAAAACGCACTTTTTGTTTCTGTTATAAACTTTTGCAAATAACTAAAATTTTTTCATAAATTTAGGTCAACATGTATTCTGCTACATTTCTTTGGCGAAAATAATAATAATTGAATTTGTATTTTTTTTCAAATGTTTATTTTATTTTTTTTATTAAATTTTTCTTTTTTTTTACTATTTTATTTTTCAGCACACTGTGACCAGAGCAATACAATGTTATCATAGTAACACTGAACCACTCTGAGCAAGTGATCAGGATTTATGATTGCTAATACAAATGTATTTGATTGATATTTGCAATCATTGTTACTGATTCATTCAGTCTTTTGTTGTGATTAGCTGTGATTGGGCAAAGCTGATCACATGATACAGATGGGCTGTGATTGGCCCTGTCTGTATCATGTGACTGCCTTGACTAGTCACAGCTAACAATATACCGTATTTGCCGGCGTATAAGACGACCCCCTACTTTTCCTGTTAAAATATAGGGTTTGGGCTATACTCGCCATATAAGACTACCCCTCTTCCAACGCACACCAAAAATTAAAAAACATCAGATTTGATTTCAATATGGTATGGTATTCCAATGATGGGGCACGCTTCCTCACTCTGACACCAATGATGGGGCACTATTCCTCCCAATGACACCAATGATGGGGCACTATTCCTCCCAATGACACCAATGATGGGGCACTATTCCTCCCACTGACACCAATGATGGGGCACTATTCCTCCCACTGACACCAATGATGGGGCACGCTTCCTCACTCTGACACCAATGATGGGGCACTATTCCTCCCAATGACACCAATGATGGGGCACTATTCCTCCCATTGACACCAATGATGGTGCCCCATCATTAGTGTCAGTGTGTGAGGAATAGTGTCCCATCATTGAGAATCTGTGACAAGACTTGAAAATTGCTGTTCACAGACACTGTCCATCCAAACCGACGGAGCATGAGCTATTTTGCAAAGAAGAATGGGCAAAAATGTCACTCTCTAGATGTGCAAAGCTGGTAGAGACATCCCCAAAAAGACTTGCAGCTGTAATTGCAGCGAAAGGGGGTCCTACAAAGTATTGACTCAAGAGAGCTGAACAGCCTACTGTTCAGATATTTATTTGTAAAAAATTTTGAAAACCATTTATCTTTCCCCCCGCTTCATTTGCTTTGCAGGATCAGGGAAGAAAGTGCTAGAGTGCTCCTGGTGGCCCAAAATTGGTCAAGAAAGGCTTGGTTCTCAGACATTTTCCAATGCACGCCACACTTTTCACAGATTTATTTGTAAAAAAATTTTGAAAACCATTTATCATTTTCCTTCCACTTCACAATTATGTACCACTTTGTGTTGGTCTATCACATAAATTCCAAAAAAAAACACATTTACGTTTTAGGTTGTAATATGACAAAATGTAGAAAATTTCAAGGGATATGAATACTTTTTCAAGGCACTGTATTTTCTGAAAGAACTAAGCATGTTGAATAATTTTGGTAGTTTCAAACTTATTTTAATGTTACATGATGTTGTGCAGCTGTTTAAAAAAACTATATTTTCAGTAGAAAAAATACAAACTAAATTTAGTACATGCATACCCAGTATAATGCACTTATTTAATATAATTAACACTGTGACAGGATAACAGGTATTTTGATATTTTCAATGCAATTCACTCCATTTCATTGGAACACAGAGGCTAAATAGTTGGAACTTCCACTTGACTAGTACTAGGGTTGTTGGTTCAAATCCCAACCACAGCACCACCTGCTTGGAGTTTGCATGTTCTCCCTGTGCCTGCGTGGGTTTCCTCAAGTTACTTGGGTTTCCTCCCACACTCCAAAGACATGCTGGTAGGTGAATTGGCTCCTGTCTAAATTGGCCCTAGTATGTGTATGTATAAATGTGAGTTAAGGCCCTTAGATTGTACACCCCTTGAGGGTTAGGGACTGATGTGGATGTACAATATATATGTAAAGCACTGTGTAAACTGACAACGCCATGTAAGTACCTGAAATAAATAAATATGTTTATACTGTATAAAGGACATACAAAGCCTATCCATCGAAGGAAGCTACTGGACTGAAGTTATTATTTGAGTTTACAAAGTGTAAAGTCCACTTTGTTGAGAAAAAAACATCCTCCTCTGGGTGACCTAACATTGCAAGGATTTTTAATACATTTTGTAGCAGATTCCTACCTTTTGTTATTCTGAAGAAAAAGTTGTTTGAGTCCATGTGCAAAGTGAATGTAAATGAGAGTGATTTTAAAATATACATCAGCTGCTGCACTTAAAGGGTTCTAATGAGGAAAGTGGCAGTGTCTGCATCCCTTTACATTTTCCTTTGCAAGTATCCCCCCAAAAATGACATTATCTTTATAGGGGATGCTAAAAATCTAACTTGTATTTTAGCGCAGACTTCTGGGAAATCAGTAAACTAATCACAAAAACAGTAAATTACATTTCTGGAGGGTGTTTTATACACCATATGTGTACAGAATGCTATAATAAATTGCCTTCTACAGAAAATCATAGTGTTGCCAATTGAAAAGGAAAGCCTATTTTTAATCATGTTCAAATACAATATCACTTGGGTAGCAATTATATATGCTATATATTCTTTTTTCCCCATGAAGGTGGAACAGAGTAAGCAGATGTCAATGCACTGCAGCAAATCCTAAAGCGCTGCAGTGCATATAGTTGAATAAAGTGTAATTTTGTGACACTTAAAGAACATGTAAACCCAACATTTTATATTCCTGATATGTACCTGCTGTACCATGTACTTGTATGAAAAAGTATCCTGTTCTCTTTGTATGGCTTCATTTATGTGAAATCCCTGGTTTTCCCACCAGCCCCTCTGCATTCCTATTAAAAACTGACAACATTAGGCATGAGAGTACAGTGTGGTCAGTTCTCTAGCTGTTCTGGGAACTCAGTGTGCTCTCCTCCCATAATCATACTTGCCAACTGCACAGCCATTCACCGGGAAGATCAGTGTGTTGCTGTTTCTCCTCCCCCAGCTCTTCTGCAGCTAAGAACAGGGTGATCACTTACGTAAAAACAGAAAACAAGGTATTTATGTGTTTTATATCTGTACACAAATGTTTTGCCTTTCACTTCTATTTTAAACTGAATAGGTTGTTTTACAAGGTGAGGGATTACATCCACTTTAGGTTAAAAAGAAGGAAACAGAGTAAACAGCATATCAATAATGCATCACACTTTCCCTACACAAAACGCACCAGCATTTATGCAGTTTAGCATAGGGGCTGGTGTGAACGAGCCATTAGAGTTCTGTTTACAGCAAGACACCAACAGACTGGTAGAGATAAAAGGGTTGATTTACTAAAACTGAAGGGTGCAAAATCTAGTGCAGCTCTGCATAGAAACCAATCAGCTTTCAGGTTTTCGACCTCATGCACACTGGACGTTTTTACAGCTGCTGTTTTTGGCTTTTAATGTTTTTTTTCTACAGCTAGTAAACCCCCCAGCATGTTAACCTATGTGCCCATGCGCACATAGACTGTAATCAATGTTTTTTGGCTGGGAAAAAAAAACAGGCCATACATGGGTCGAATTCCGAACTAATTTTCTTTAGAAAATCAGAAATGTTGTGCGTTTTTGTAATCCAATGGTGCCACCATTGATTTAAAAAATCCACCAACCAAGCCTTAAAATTCACCTCATGTTGATGAATACGGCTGCCAGACTCATTCACCTTTCCAACCGCTCCGTTTCCGCCACCCCCCTCTGCCAATCCCTCCACTGGCTTCCGATTGCGCAACGTATCCAATTCAAAATCCTAACACTGACGTACAAAGCTGTCCACCATACTGCCCCAAACTACACCACTGACCTAATATCCAAGTACCACCCAACACGCACACTCCGCTCCTCACAAGACCTCCTTCTCTTTAGTTCCCTGGTCTCCTCCTCCCATGCCCGCCTCCAGGACTTCTCCAGGGTGTCACCCATCCTCTGAAACTCCCTGCCCCAACCCATCAGATTATCACCTACTCTCCTCTCCTTTAGGCGCACCCTGAAAACCCACCTCTTCAGGAAAGCCTACCCCACCCCCTGCTAATTTGCCGACCTCCTCCACTCTTCCTACCACTCCATCCCCCACAGCTTTCTCCACCTGTGCCACCATCCCCTCCCTCCTAGATTGTAAGCTCGAAAGAGCAGGGCCCTCAATCCCCTCATGTTTTGCATTGTATTGTATTGTTATTGTTCTGTCCCCCATTGTAATGTACAGCGCTGAGCGAACTATTGGCGCTTTATAAATACTGTATAATAATAATAATATGAAAAATAATTTTCGTGGCCAAGAATTTTCTTTTCCTTCCAGGTCACAGCTCATGCTCATTTATTTTCCAATTGCATTTCTCACACAATTCTTCTATCATTGATTAGAAATTTTTTTTTCAAAAAATTTCCAACATGCCAATCACTCAAATTCGATGGTTGCTCAAAAAATGGCCCACTAATGGTGCGAAATTCAAACAAAAATTCTTAGTAAAGATTTTTGAAAGAAAATACTTTTGGAATTCGACCTGTGTATGGCCGGCTTTAGTCTCCTACAGTCTCTTGTATGACAGTCTAAACAAGTCCCAAATCCACTTACTATGTGATGCACAAGCTTCATAAAGTAAACTAAAATCTTCCTTTACCGTCCCTGACTGAGCCAAATTCTCCTTCATTTATTCCTCACATGTCCCCCTCTCCCTGGATCATGGTAAAACTATGTAAAACACTGCAAAATGGCGTTTTTGGACTTTTTTTTAACAAAAATAAAAAAAATTTTGGGAGAAAAAAATGCTAAGAAATGCAAAAAAAACGCGAACACTTAAAAACGCAGCTAAACGTGGCAAAATGCCAATGCAAAAATGCTAAAAAAAAGCTGAAAAACTTGCGTTTTTAACGTGACTTTACACAGCTAACATTACCATCGTTATCAAAACGTCCCGTGTGCATGAGGGCTTCTTGTCAAAGCTTAAATGAAGAAGCTGAAGTTAGAAGCTTATTGGCTACCATGCACAGCTGCACCAAATTTTGCACTCTCCCGTTTTAGTAAATCAACCATATAGTGTTAAAAAGAAAGTGATAAAGATCTGGAGGAAAGAAAGGGAGAAGTCTTTAATAAGATGGATAGACTAAGATATTACCAACTGAAGTATTTTTTCGAGAGTCTTCCAAAGCCCATAAGAACTAGAAAAGACTGGAATCCATTTGAGAGAATATTTGAGTCACGGGGAAATGGTAGACATGGAATGGCAAAAATACATAAGATATTAATGGATCTTGACACAGACACAAAATTAATTCACATAGAGAAATGGGAAAGAGACATGGGAAGAAAGATAGAGGAGGAGGAAAAGAGGAAAATGATCACATTAATTCACGAAAATATTTGTATGCGGGAAGTAGAAATAAATTATAAGTGTTTGAATAGATGGCACATTACCCCTAATGTGGAGCAAAAGATGAACATGGAAATGTCACGGATGTGTTGGAGAGGTTGTGGAGAGGTGGGCACGTGGTATCATATGTGGTGGGAGTGTCCAGAAATACAGGTGTTTTGGCGGAGGATAGTTTTTTTTGATAGGGAAAATCACTAAAATTAAAATAGGATTAGATCCAGAATTATGTCTCCTCCATATCTCAGAACTCTCAGTGAAGGCATATAAGAGTTCGGGGATATGGTATTATTTGACCGCAGCAAAGAGTCTGATAGCCATGTTCTGGAAGAAAAGAGAGGTGCCAACTGAGGAGGATTGGATGGGTAGAGTAAACCAGATTTTAGAAACAGAAAGATTGCTCTACACGCATGAGGATAAGTTAGAGTTGTATAATAAAAAATGGAAAGGTTGGGAAGAACACAGAGAAAAGGTGAAATATATGATGGGATAATATTCCTGGAAGAGGTTTAGAAACGGGTTTAGGAACAACAGAATAATATAGATTTAATCTGAGGAGAGAAAATGTGGAGTGGGGGGGAGGGGGGGAGGAGGGAGGGATTGGGGGGATAGAGGGGGGGTTCTCGGGTGGGGCGGATGGTAAGAAATGGAAGTTATATATAAATAAATTATGAGGAGAAAACAATGTTTTGGATAACGATTTTAATAGAAATGTCGAAATGTTTTGTATATGATTTGAAAAATCAATAAATATTTATAAAAAAAAAAAAAAAAAGAAAGTGCTCGCTTAGCTTTATTTTTATTTTTACTTTTTATTGCAGTACTCCCTATTTTTATTTTCTACCTAAAATAAAATGATGCCAAATGTCCCATGAAATACTTCCTCTTTGGTTATTCTTGGAAACAGTATCTTGTCACTGCCTGACTTTGATCTCTATAAACACTCACTATTCAGGCATTTATATTTCATGTTATATTGTGATAGTAAAAGTAAAACCACATATCAATGTATTATTATGACAATGCCATATACATGTCTTCATCATTTTATATACCTCTTTTTTTAGTAGCAATCTATTTTGCTTCTATAATTTAAGAGCTTGTATATTAAAAAAGATAATCAGTCGCATGACACATCTTTCTATGCATGCAAAGTGCTATCCTGGGAGAAAGGGAATATTCATGCTTCTTTTCACAGTCTTATGCCCCATACACACGATAAGAAAATCATACAAAAAAGTTTGTGGAACCACTGATTGAACGATTTTCTTTTCGTTGATGAGCAGGATGTTTTAGCCGATAACGATATTTTAAACGAAAAAGTCCGGTTGAACAAAAGTGAAAAATGTTATCGTTTCGCATACGAACAACCAATTTTCTATGCAGTGGTATGATGATCATACGAGAAAAATCTATCAAGCGCTATCACGCATGAGCGGAAACAGAAGATGACTCGGTTGTTTATGTCCAAGGAATCTTTGTAAACAACGGAAAATCCAAATGTTAAAAGTGGATTGGCCTAATGAGATAATGAAACCAGAATTCTGCCTATTATATTTTATGTATCACTATTTATGTATATAGATAATGTAACAAACTATATTATACTCATTGCTGGTAATTGTGTATATCGCTCGTTCTGGCCTGCAAGGGCATGGCTAAAAGGTCACACGCACACTGCATCACTTCCACTTGTTCGGAAGACATCAACACTGTGTATTGCCCTACAAACAATTTTTTTAGATTGGTTAATGTGGGCCACGATTTCAACCAACGAACAAACGCCTCTCGGTCGTCGGATGACCGATCGGTCGATTTTCTAATTGTATATTCCCACCTTAAGACAGGTATGTGAATAGTAAGATCAACCACTCATCTTCTAGTGTTTTTTTCTGAGCATTGTGGCTTTGGTGCAGTAAAGGCTTCTTTCTTCCGACTCAACCATGCAGGTTAATTTTGTTCAAGTATTGTTGTATTGTGCACCTTTACAAAAAAAACAGTCTTTTTCCAGAACAGCCTGAATTTCTCTTGAGATTACCTGTGGGCTTTTCTTTGTATCCCAAACAATTCTTCTGGCAGTTGTGGCTGCACACTTTCTTGGTCTACCTGACTGTGGCTTGATGTCAAGAGATCCCAGAACTTTCCATTTCTTAATAAGTAATTGACCAGTACTGACTGGCATATTCAAGGCTTTGGATACCTTTTTATATCCTTTTGCATTTTATAAACTTCCATTATCTTGTTACGCTGGCCTTTTGACAGTTAATTTCTGCTCCCCATGGCTCAGTATCTAGCCTGCTCAGTGCATCCATGTGAGAGCTAACAAACTCATTGACTATTTACACATACATGGCCTTGAAAAAGTATTCATACCCCTGGAAATTTTCAAAATTTTCTCATGTTACAACCAAAAACATAAATGTATTTTATTGGGATTTTATGTGATAGACCAACACAAAGTGGCATATAATTGTTAAGTGCAGGGAAAATGATACATGGTTTTCAAAATCGTTTCCAAATAAATCGTTTCCAACCAGCAAAGCATGATCCAATTTGCTCCTGCAGGGAAACTTTTATTCCTTCCTAATCCCCCGAGAGGCAATCAGATATTCCCTGGATCAACGTTACCTATAAATGTTAGTATCCAGTTATATTCTGTGTATCTAAGAAAGAATCCAGGCCTTTTTTTAGCCTCATCACACTCTCCATCAATTAGGTCCTCTTTCACACTCGCTCTGAGATCAGTTCTCACATAGAGACAGACACCACCACCTTTCCTATTTACCCTGTCTCTCTGAAAGAGAACATAGCCACTAATATTAATGGCCCAGTCATGTGAAGAATGAAGCCAAGATTCAGCAATACCAATTAAATCACAGTTCTCTTCATGCACCAAAGCTCCCAACTCACCAATTTGTCTTGGCAGACTTCTGGCATTGGTGAACACACACTTATGTATATTTTTTATTTTAATACAAATAGTACCATTTCCAAGGATTGTTTGCAACATGGGAACCTTCTTATTATCTGCTAGAGCCCTCTCCCGTCTTTCTCCATTCCACCCACCAATAAGTACTGACCCATGTCTGATCTGTCTACCCCATTATAATCTAATTCTCCCTCCCCCTCATTCCTAGTTTGAATACTTCTATACCCTTCCCATTAAACTCTCCCCCAGCACAGCAGACCCCCTTCCATTTAGGTGCAAACCATCTCTAGCATATAGGTTGCACCCTAGTGAAAAGTCAGCCCAAGGTTCTAGAAACCCAAATCCTTTCCTCTTACACCAGGTCTTCAGCCATGCATTGAGTTCTCTAATCTCCCCGTCTTTTTTTTTTCTGTTCATGCACCAAAGCTTCCAACTCACCTATTTTGCTTGGCAGACTTCTGGCATTGGTGAATCTCCCCCTGTCTTTCCTGAGTTGCGCATGGCTCAAGTAATATTTCAGAGAATATCACCTCTCCAGAAACAATAGATCCCCTCAGCAACAACAGATCCACCCATCAACAATAGATCATCCCCAGCAACAACCCCCTAACCAACAACAGATCCCCCAAGCAACAAATACCCAACAGCTTGCATTAATAGACCCTCCAGCAGCCAGAAACAATAGATCTTTCTTCAATAGTAGATCCCTCCCAGAAACAAATGACCTCACCAGCAACAATAAATCACCCAGTAGCCAGCATCAATGGATCCTCCAGCACATCCCAGCACCTCTTGTCAATACATGCATTCATTCATTGCTAGAGGTGCCGGAACTGCATTCCCCCACGTTCCTCTGAAAAATGTGATTATAGGACATGTAGTCCCAGAGACAGACAGCCCCCATTCTAAGCCTAAGGGATCGAACTAAAGCCCCCTGCATGCCCTGTGAACAAGGGGGAGGAGAGCCAGGAGCCCGGGAAGAAGAGGGTGGAATTTGTTAAGCTGCCAAGAGAGAGAGAGGCTGAGCCATGGGAGAGGCCATTAGACAGAGAGAGATCAAGCTACTGGAGCATCCCTTGCTGCATCAGTCCAAGCAGAGTTGTGGACAGAGAGAGAGACTGAACCACTGCCAAGGTACAGAGGTGCTGTACCACGGACTGGAGTCGCCCATTCGACCCTGAGGGAGCAAGCATCTAGCCGGAGGTATTACTGCTATGTCGCTGGGTCTGGTGAGAGGGCCTTGCACTCATTACTTGCTATCACTGCTATAGACTGAGCCATTAGGAACTGCCTAATCTGCCATCCTAAAGCCCTAATACCACCTGCAGGTTTTATTGATGGCCACAACGTGCACCAATGAGCTCCAACGATTAACCGATGAAGACTTAGGACAAAAGACTGCCCCTAAGTGTAACTACCCCAAGGTCCTAGCCTGTTTGCTAGTTAAAGTGGTATCATACCCTTGTCCATTAATTTTGAGTGCACTCAAACCAGTATAGAGCTGCTATCATTCTAAACGCATTTAGAGTTCGTCTACACTGCTCATTGCTGATTGATCTATTAATTCTGGCTAATGATCTAATATTGTACTTCTTTCTTTTCCACTTGGGCATAGTTCTTTAACCCTGTTCAGTAGCCTGTGTCCTAACTTGCCTATTGCTTGATCAATTCTGTTTAATCTGCCATACATGCTAATCCGTTTTAATAGATTAAGCATGTTTGTCACTAAACGGGTGTGTGTTTATTTATTGGCAATACCCCACAGCCAGGTGAAACATATTGTAAGGAACCGTCTGACAATCCACTGGTCAGGCTTCCCCAGAGCGCGGAGTCTGAGTCCCGGTTCCCTTGTTCACCAGGCCCCCTGATGGTGGGGATGGACTTGGAGCGAACCGAGACCAGGTCGCAGCCCCTGGGTATACCCACCAGTGGTAGAGGAGCTCGCCAGTGGTTCCTGCGGGGTGAGAGTCTGATGTGAGGAGGCAGGGATATCCCAATGAGGTGGACGGATGGATGAGCAGGTGCGAGGTCAGACAAGCTGAGTCGGTAGCCACGGGGTCGGTGCGGTACAAAGCAGCGGGCAGAGAATGGTCAGGTCACACACCAGGTCAGCAACAAGAGATCAGATCCACAAGGGGGCATCCAGGAGCGAGGTCAGGCAAGCCAGGGGTCAGCACAGGAGAAATCAGCAAGGTCAGAGCAATCCGGGTCAGCAACTATCACAATATACACAGGTTCAGGAGCAGGACACAAGAAAGACCATACGGCAACCAGTGACAGCACAGGGGGGATTTAAATACCACGCCCTGCGCTGTCATTGGTGCCAGGCGTGTACCCGCGGTCCCCAGTGCGCATGCGCGAGCTCCGTTGCCGCGGCCGGCCAGGACCTAGTGCCCGCACACCAGTGCGAGTCGGCACACTGCGCCTGCGCCAGGCCCAACGCCGCGGCGATCCCTGACACATATTTTACACTCGTGTTGTTACTTTTTTTTTTTTTATTCAACCAGCTGTATCAGAGGGGCTGAGGTTGTTCTTAAAGTCGAGGCACAGAACAAGGAACCCAAAATGACCAAGCAGCTCCTTTGGGGGTGGCGCCATATATACTTTTAAATCTAGGCTCAGAGGAAATGGGCTGAATGATGCTTGCTGTCATTCAACCAGTAGAAAGAGGACATCTAGTGGAGTAAATTAAGTACTATAAGTAGGGGATAATATACCTGATATGAAGAAGAGTTTAACAGCAAAAGTTGCTTTAGTTTCTCCTTTAATGGCCAATACATATTTTGCAGGTGTTCTGCTACAATTGTTTTCACGCTCCATGTGTTGTTTTTCTCTTATAGACAAGTGTAGCGCCATCCCCCAAATGAGCTACTTGGTAATTTGGGTCTCGGCCCCTCTGATGCACCTGGTTGAATAAAATCACTGCCAGCACAAGTAAGGACACAAGTGTAAAATACCTTTAACCTGGCTGTGGGTTACTACCAGTAAATAAACACACACTCATTTAGTGTTAAGCACACTTAATCTATTAACATGAATAAGAATAAATGGCAGTCTGAGCTTGCATAAGCTCACAACAGGTACGTTATGACACAATCTTGGTCCATGTCTTGGTGAGAGATGAGAGAATACATGGAAGGTGGAGGATCCTTAAAGCGGAGTTCCACTCACCCTGTCAAAAAATAAAAGTCAGCAGCTACAAAAACTGTAGCTGCTGACTTTTAAAAAACAGCCACTTACCTGTCCCTTGGTCCCCTGGTGTGTCCCCTGCAGCCCGTTTCACCAGCCATCCTGTATTCCAGGAGGCCGGCAACTTCAGTGTGGGCACCTGGCTGTGACTGCTTGCGGCTTCACAGCCTGCTACCCACTGCGCAGTAGCGCTGAGCTTCACGAATGGTCCTGTAGTCTTCTGGGATCTGTCACATGTCCCAAAAGACTACAAGGAGGGAGGGAGGGCACCTTTCGCTTCCGATCGCCTAGGTGATCGGACCGGAAGTGGGAGCGGGTACCCGCTCCCCCACCCCCTGTCCCCCAAAGGTGCCAATCCTTAATGGGGAGAGGGGGATCAGTCCTTAAAGCGGAACTTCCCCTTTTGGGTGGAGCTCCACTTTAAGAATCAATTTAAAGAACTAGGCTGAAAGTTTAGGGGAAGGACCTCCAAGGTGATATTTTCTGAAATATTGCCTGTGCCATGTGCAACTGGGGAAAGACATTAGAGAACTGAATCCATGCCATCGATTGTATACAATTGTGTTGCTAGCTGCGATTGGTCACAGTGATCACATAGTACAGACTGGGTCAATCCCATCCCATTTGTGTCATGTGATTAGCTGTGGCCAATCACAGCTCATCACAACAACAAACACTGTATGAATCGATTACAGTGAAATTCACTGCTATAGGCAATCATAATGTATTAAAAAAATAAATAAATACTGATCACTTCCCCAGAGTAGTACAGTATCACTATGGTAACATTATATTACTCTGGTCACAGTGCTTTAAAAAAAAAATCCAAATTTTTTTCTTTTAAGTAATAAAAAATAAAACAAATTGAAAAAAACTATAACTATAATTTTTTTTCTTCATGTTGTCACCAGTCAGTGTCCCTGATCACTGCCACACCAGTTATATGATGATGCTGTACTGCACTGGTGACAGTATGTAAAAAGAAAAATGGTGAAAAAATGTATTTATTTTCCAAAAAATTATGACAAACAATTACAACTTCAAAAAACCCATCATACATCTTACTAAGTACCTCGGACTGTCTACTTTCTAAAAAGGGGTAATTTGGGGGATATCTGTACTGTACTGACATTTTTGGGTCTCAAGAAATGAGATGAAGCTGTCAGAACATCAGGATTGATCAATTTTCAGATATTCTATATACCATAGTTTGTGGACTCTATAACTGCTACAAACTAAATAACATACACTAATTTGGGTTATTTTCAGCAAAGAAATGTGGCAATAGCAATTATTTATTTGCAAAATTTTATAATAGAAACAAAGAAAAACTTTTTTTTGAAATTTATGGACTTTTTTCATTTAACATAAAATTTAAAAACTCGGGTGATTAAATGCCACCAAAAGAAAGCTCTAGCTGTGTTGAAAAATGATAAAAACTTAGTTTGGGTACAGTGTTACATGACCGCGCAACTGTCATTCAAACTGTGAGTTTGCTGAAAGCTGAAAATTGGCCTGGGCAGGAAGGGGGTGAAAGTGCCCGGGAATGAAGTTGTCAATAGAGCAAATTTTCCAAGGATGAGGGCTGCTCCCCAAGACTTAGATTGGGAGGGAATATTGGCATCGATGAAAATATATTCCCATGGGGAAAAATAAAACCTATATAAAACCACGGCCAAACTTTAAAAGAGCTATAAATAATAAGAAAAGCACTTTTTAAAAAAATGCAAAAATGAAGGAATACTATCATCATTTAACCACTTGCCTACTGGGCACTTTTACCCCCTTTGTGCCCAGGCCAATTTTCAGCTTTCCGTACTGTTGCACTTTGAATGACAATTGCGCGGTCATGCAACATTGTACCTATATGAAATTTTAATAATTTTTTTCACATCAGAGCTTTCTTTTGGTGGTATTTAATCACCACTGGGTTTTTATTTTTTGCACTATAAACAAAAAAGAGCAAAAAATTTGAAAAAAAAGTTTTTCTTTGTTTCTATTATAAAATGTTTCTAACAGGTAATATTTCTCCTTACTGATGTGCGTTGATGAGGCTGCACTGATGGGCAGCTCTGATGAGCACTAATAGGCAGCACTGATGGGCACTGATAGGCAGCACTGATGGGCACTGATAAGGTGGTGACTTTGATGTGACTTTGGATGGGTGTGACTATGATGCAATTTTTTTTTCTTGCTAAAAGTATGACAATTCTGTTCATGTAGTGTGACTTTGATGTGACTTTGATGCAACTTTACACTCTCTGGCACTCAAGTATCATCAAAGTCACATCCAAGTCGTACCCATCCAAAGTCGCATCCAAGTCGCTTCAAAGTCGCACCCATCCAAAGTCGCATCAAAGCCATACCTTTCATATTGGCCAAAAAATGTGTCTAAAATGTGTGTTCAAAAACGCACCATAGGAAAACACATCAATTACAACACGCAGAGGTGGAACCTAGCCTTAGAGACAAGTAATAGCCACATGAAACCTTCTGTTAAGCAAGACTTTTGCTTTGGTTCTGTTGAAGGCTATATTCACACTTCAGTATAGCATACTCCTGTGATTTTACAGGTAGGTTTTTGGGTGTTTTAGAAGTAATGTGCCGTACAGGAGATTCGCTGGAAGAGAATCAGGCAATTTTGGCAACATAGCCTTGCTGTGGGATTACCTAAAGAACTCACAACAAACACACTTTCATGTGTTATTTCTGGTGCTACAATTGAAGTCTATGGGACCAAAAATGCCCAAATCCACCTGAAAAGAAGCCCCTTTTTTGGAGCATCAGGAACCTGAGCTCCTAGGTGTGAACAGGCTGCATTTAAAACAATAGGATTTTCAGGCTTCATTCACACCTATGCCTGTTTGTTTTTTGTCCATTTTCCAGTGCTTTTCGCAGTTCATTTTATGTTTTTCTACACTAGTTTTTGATGCGTTTTTACCACATTTTGTGTTCTGTTCAGCTCTTTTTTTTTTTAAAGTGGAATTTTCTTTTTGCTGGGCAGAATAAAAATAAAAAACACAGCACAAATTTAGCAAAGCCTACCATGCATTTCTCCATTAAACTCTATTGTAGAAAAAACGCTGCTTTTTGCATTTAAAAAAGTCCCTGACCTTTTCAAAAAACGCAGCAGCTCAAAAAAGCATAGATGTGAACATGTTCCATAGGAAACCAAGTTGAATGGACTGTAGTGCGTTTCTGCAAAAGGACTAAAAACCGCATTAGTGTGAACGGAGCCTTATTGTTAAGTAGTCTGCAGGGGCGGACTGACAACTCATGGGGCCCCCGGGCAATAGGGGATCATGGGGCCCCTGTGTCCTTGCCCAAACTCAAAAAAGCCTATGAAAAAGGTACCAGGGGCATCTCATGGGGCCCCCTACTGACCCTGGGCCCTCGGGCAGTGCCCGAGTTTCCAAATGGTCAGTCCGCCCCTGCCCCCTACTGACCCCGGGCCCGTGGGCAGTGCCTGAGTTTCCAAATGGTCATTCTGCCCCTGGTTGTCTGTAATTCCAAGCTACAAAATGCTCAAGTGTGCACCTGAAAAATGTGCAAAAATATGCTCTAAAAATACTCACATGTCAATGCAGCCTCATAATGTGGGTGTGCGTGTGAGCGATATTTTATTAAATTGTGCTTTCAGAGCAGTCACAGAAACTTTGGTATAATTTTGAACTGTTTAAGCACAGCTGATCAAAAAAAAAATTATAATAATAATAATAATAATAAAACAACCCTATTCCTTGAAATATGTTAACTGTTCAAAGACAAAAAAAAAGATAAACGTAAAAAAAAACAAAGTAAATTTCCCTTTATAAGGGTTCTAAGCTCATTATCTGCAAATGCTATAAAGTTATTATATTTTCATGTGAATTACCAATCTACGTTTACTTTAGACCTGTTTTGTAATGTATTCTTACTGTCCACATTATTATTGAGCGCTTGTTATATGGTCAAAATGTGTTTTATGCTTTGACAATAAATACATAATAATGAAAACAATGTCCTGGAATTTGCCAAAGAAAAAAAAACAAACTAAAGCAATTTATTTCAAACAGAAAGGTATAAAAAATAATGGGAACATAAACTCGGTCAGCCAAATATCATCTTCTTTGTGATCCTCTTGCATAAATTAAGGATCTGGAAAAACAAGCAATTTGCAATAGTTATGTAACAAAATCATTACTTTTGTCATAATTGAGTAAACATTTTTTTGTTTTGGATAGAATGGAGAGGTGAGCTGTCTGCTTCCCTGTTAGGGAGATTCACCCTCTCTGTTTGTTGTTTACCATTAGTCCTGATGCACACTGGACGTTTTTACAGCGGCTGTTTTGGGCTTTTGACGTTTTTTTCTACAGCTAGTAAACCCCCCCAGCATGTTAGCCTATGTTTCCATGCACACATGGACTGTAATCAATGTTTTTTGGCTGGGACGTTTTTTGGCTGGAAAAAAAAAACAGGACTAGTGGATTTCTAGGAGTTTTTTAGCTGTAAAAACGCTGAAAAACACTAACACTGAAAAAAAGCGGTAAAACTCCGTAAAACACACAGCTGCACCAGATTTTGCACTCTCAAATTTTAGAAAATCAACCCCTTATGCAGGCCATACATGGGTCGAATTCCGAACTTATTTTCTTTAGAAAATCTAAAGTTTTGTGTGTTTTAGTAATCCAATGGTGCCACCGTTGTTTTCGAAAATCCACCAACCAATCCTTTAATTTCACCTCATGTTGCTACAAAAAAGAAATTTTCGTGGCCAAGAAATTTCTTTTCTCTGCAGGTCACAGTTCATGCTCATTTCTTTTCCAATTGCATTTCTCGCACAATTCTTCCATAAAGATCAGAAATTTGTTCATTTTCCAAACAATTTCGAACATGCCCGATCACTCAAATTCAATGGTTGCTCAAAAATCGGCCATTGCTGTGGCCCACTAATGGTGCGAAATTCAAACAAAAATTCTTAGAAAAGATTTTCGAAAGAAAATTCTTATGGAATTCGACCCGTGTATGGCCGGCTTTAGTCTCTTACAGTCTCTTGTATGACAGTCTAAACAAGTCCCAAATCCAGTTACTATGTGATGCACAAGCTTCATAAAGTAAACTAAAATCTTCCTTTACCTTCCCTGACTGAGCCAAATTCTCCTTCATTTATTCCTCACATGTCCCCCTCTCCCTGGATCAAAAAAACCTAAAAAATGGTGAAAAAAGCAAACAAGGGAAAAACGCAGGAAAACACCATTAATCGCGGCTAAACGCTAATGAAAAAATGCTAAAAAAAGCTGAAAAACTAGAATTTTTATCATGACTTTATACAGCTAATGTTGCCAGCGTTATCAAAGCATCCTGTGTGCATGAGGGCTTATCATCAAAAGTGTAAGGAAAAGAACAAGAAGTTTTCCCCAGCACAGTAATAAAGGGGAAACCTTTCCAATGGGGACACTAGTTATCGTGACTCTAGTGACAACAAGGGATTCTCTCACATTGAAAGGATGTTCCCCTCACTTCCTCTTTTGACTATAGGGCAGGAAGTGATGGGAAATCTACCCAAGTGGACACAGATGGGTTTTAGCCCTCCATTACTCCCAACTTTTAGTTCTACTTTAAATCTAAACTCTAGGCAAATAGTAAAAAAAAATTACCATTTCCAACTGTGCATTCAATTATACCATTCAGTGCACAATTTATAGAACTGGCATAATTTCTGAATCTTTCCCGATATCTGCCTCTTGTAGTCCCATGCACAGCATCCCTCAAACTGGGAAAGAGGGTCAGCACAAGCAGTCATCAGAGCTCTATTGCTTTTCACAGAGCAGTCAGTCAAGAGTTTGAACATGTGTCCAGGAGGAGAGAGCAGAGTGATAATCTTGTGAGTGTGCTGCTTGTCCTTCCTTGTCCAGAAACATGCTGAGAACAGGTTGGTGACCCTAATAACTACTCAGGTCAGGAATTCAATATAAAAAAATGGATATCCTGACCATTACTCAAGGTTACTGTTTTAGCACAGCATGGGTAACGTCCTGGAACCCTTTTAAAAATGTGGCACACCATTTTCCAATAGTCGGGATGCCATTAAGAATTAATTAAATCCATGCATGTCTGCTAAAGAGCAGCGCTTTGTTTGTGGGTCGGGAATGTGCCTAATTTCGCAAGTGACCTACGCATATGTGAACCTAAGCTTAAAGCATTACTAAACCCAGGACCCTGCATTTACTATATCTGGTCTCCCACAGTACACAGAATATGGAAATGCAATTATTTTAGTAAATATAAACTGCTAAAAACCTTTTCCTCATCAGCAGTTAGAGCAGTCTTGTGGCTTCTATCAGTGTCCAGCAGAGTACATGTTAAAGCTTGTAGGAGGAGTTTTCTTTTTGCTCTAGGAGGATGTGAAACCTCTGACCCTCTGTCTGGACAATGCTGAATGGCCCTGTGCTCATCACATGCACCCTCCCAAGAAAAAAAAAAAACTCTCTAGCAATACACACCAAACTGAGCTTGTGCATGTGACCATGGGTTCAGTCTGTATCAGGTGGTCATTTCAACAAAAGAAGGGGCAGAGAAGAAAGGATCAAACAGCTTTTTTACACAATGCAAAGGATTAACCCCTTAGGTTCCACATTGAGTATAACAAGCATGCTTTACTGCAAATACAGACCGATTTTACTGTTTACTCCTCTAGCAATGCACACCAAACTGAGCATGTGTAGAGTGTCTCCACACACTATGTCTTATCAGGAGATAAGAGGGAGACACTGGAAGAAGGGAAGGCTCAGAGAAGACAGGTTCAAACAGTGTTTTTACATAAGGCAGAGGATTAACCCCTTAAGTTCCACAGTGAGTATAACAAGCATGCTTTACTGCATATACAGACTGATTTTACTGTTGTGGGTTTAGTAACACTTTAAATATTTGTTACATTTTTACAGTGACACTAATTTTTGGTTAAAAGAATAAATATATTCATTGTATTAATTAATAACTCAAAATAGTACGTTCTATTGCTCCCAGCCTCTTTTGCATTCCCTTTTTGCTGTTGTGATCCAACTTACTATTAGAGGGTGGTTACTTGCATTTGTAATGGTCCTATTATATGTAGGAATGTAGCTACAGTCTCTTTTTGTAAATTAAAGAAAAAAAGAAAAAAAAAGATCAAGCACTGAGATGCAATGTGACAATTCACAATGCAAACCATAATGCACACCCAGTGGTGTCAAAGAGGCCCTTAGTGTGTTGGTGCAGTGTAAAATGGAACATGCAACCCACAATGTATGTAGTGTGTGTGTGCTCGTGCAGGGGGGCGGGGGTCTTTTTTTTTTTTTACTAGTACTGTCATCAGCAGGCTTTGGTGAAATATCAGAGGTCTAGACCCCTGTTGTTTTACCTTTGATATAGAGAGATAGAGGAAAGTGATGAGTGGGTGACACAATATACAAATAGCATCATATCCCTATAATGGAGAAAATAAAGCCAAAAAATGTGGGATTTTAAAGGTGCAAAAATAAAGCAAAAAAAATGTATTAAAAAGAGTTTAACAATTTTTATTAGTCACTATATAAAGCAATACAGCCAAGCTCTCATCATTCTTCTCAACAGTATTGTATTTATTCACATCTTTTTATATAGTGACTAGAGATGAGCGAATCGAACCAGGCGAACCGGAATTCGATACGAATTTCAGGAAAAATTCGATTCGCGTCGAATCCGAATATTTGCCTACTTCGGGTGCGCGAATCGGATTTTTCCCGATCAGCCGGCAAAAGTGTCCCTGCAGAGAGCTCCGCTATTTCTGACAGTTCTCTGACAGAAGGAACACATGTACAGCGGTTGAAACATTGTATCTATTTGTTTCCATTTAGGATACAGATGTTTTTATTCGGAAACAGATGTTTCAACCGCTGTACATGTGAAGGAGCTGTCAGAGAACTGTCAGAAATAGAGGAACTCTGCAGATACACTTTTTGCCGGTTTGGAATTCTTATTTTCATCCTACTTCTTCTTCTTCTTCTTCTTCTTCTTCATCCTCATCCTCATCCTCAGAAGAAGAAGAAGAGGATGAGGATGAAGAAGAAGAAGAAGTAGGATGAAAATAAGAATAATTCCAAGCCGGCAAAAAGTGTATCTGCAGAGCTCCTCTAAGTGTATCTGCAGAATAGAGGAGCTCTGCAGATACACTTTTTGCCGGCTTGGAATTATTCTTATTTTCATCCTACTTCTTCTTCTTCTTCTTCTTCCTCTTCATCCTCATCCTCTTCTTCTTCTTCTGAGGATGAGGATGAAGAAGAAGAAGAAGAAGTAGGATGAAAATAAGAATAATTCCAAGCCGGCAAAAAGTGTATCTGCAGAGCTCCTCTATTCTGCAGATACACTTAGAGGAGCTCTGCAGATACACTTTTTGCCGGCTTGGAATTAATCTTATTTTCATCCTACTTCTTCTTCTTCTTCTTCTTCTTCATCCTCATCCTCATCCTCAGAAGAAGAAGAGGATGAGGATGAGGATGAAGAAGAAGAAGAAGTAGGATGAAAATAAGAATAATTCCAAGCCGGCAAAAAGTGTATCTGCAGAGTTCCGCTAAGTGTATCTGCAGAGCTCCGCTATTTCTGACAGTTCTGTGACATTCACTCCATACAGCGGTTGAAACATTGTATCTATTTGTTTCCATAAATGGATCCATTTATGGAAACAAATAGATACAATGTTTCAACCGCTGTATGGAGTGAATGTCACAGAACTGTCAGAAATAGGCTATTTCTGACAGTTCTGGGACATTCCCTCCATACAGCGGTTGAAACCGCTGTATGGAGTGAATGTCACAGAACTGTCAGAAATAGGCTATTTCTGACAGTTCTGTGACATTCCCTCCATACAGCGGTTTCAACCGCTGTATGGAGTGAATGTCACAGAACTGTCAGAAATAGCCTATTTCTGACAGTTCTGTGACATTCACTCCATACAGCGGTTGAAACATTGTATCTATTTGTTTCCATAAATGGATCCATTTATGGAAACAAATAGATACAATGTTTCAACCGCTGTATGGAGTGAATGTCCCAGAACTGTCAGAAATAGGCTATTTCTGACAGTTCTGTGACATTCCCTCCATACAGCGGTTGAAACCGCTGTATGGAGTGAATGTCACAGAACTGTCAGAAATAGCCTAAGAAATAGCGGAGCTCTGCAGATACACTTTTTGCCGGCTTGGAATTCTCCTTCTTCTCATCCTTCTTCTTCTTCTCATCCTTCTTCTTCTTCTCATCCTTCTCCTTATTCTCATCCTTCTCCTTCTTCTCATCCTTCTCCTTCTTCTCATCCTTCTTCTTCTTCTCATCCTTCTCCTTCTTCTCATCCTTCTCCTTCTTCTCATCCTTCTCCTTCTTCTCATCCTTCTTCTCATCCTTCTCCTTCTTCTCATCCTTCTCCTTCTTCTCATCCTTCTCCTTCTTCTCATCCTTCTCCTTCTCCTTCTTCTCATCCTTCTCCTTCTCCATCTTCTCATCCTTCTCCTTCTCCTTCTTCTCATCCTTCTCCTTCTCCTTCTCCTTCTTCTCATCCTTCTCCTTCTTCTCATCCTTCTCCTTCTCCTTCTTCTCATCCTTCTCCTTCTTCTCATCCTTCTCCTTCTCCTTCTTCTCATCCTTCTCCTTCTCCTTCTTCTCATCCTTCTCCTTCTCCATCTTCTCATCCTTCTCCTTCTCCTTCTTCTCATCCTTCTCCTTCTCCTTCTTCTCATCCTTCTCCTTCTCCTTCTTCTCATCCTTCTCCTTCTTCTCATCCTTCTCCTTCTTCTCATCCTTCTCCTTCTTCTCATCCTTCTTCTCATCCTTCTCCTTCTTCTCATCCTTCTTCTCATCCTTCTCCTTCTTCTCATCCTTCTTCTCATCCTTCTCCTTCTTCTCATCCTTCTCCTTCTTCTCATCCTTCTTCTCATCCTTCTCCTTCTTCTCATCCTTCTTCTCATCCTTCTCCTTCTTCTCATCCTTCTTCTCATCCTTCTTCTCATCCTTCTCCTTCTTCTCATCCTTCTCCTTCTTCTCATCCTTCTCCTTCTTCTCATCCTTCTCCTTCTCCTTCTTCTCATCCTTCTCCTTCTCCTTCTTCTCATCCTTCTCCTTCTCCATCTTCTCATCCTTCTCCTTCTCCTTCTTCTCATCCTTCTCCTTCTCCTTCTCCTCATCCTTCTCCTTCTTCTCATCCTTCTCCTTCTCCTTCTTCTCATCCTTCTCCTTCTCCTTCTTCTCATCCTTCTCCATCTTCTCATCCTTCTCCTTCTCCTTCTTCTCATCCTTCTCCTTCTCCTCCTTCTCCTTCTCCTTCTCCTTCTTCTCATCCTTCTCCTTCTTCTCATCCTTCTCCTTCTCCTTCTTCTCATCCTTCTCCTTCTTCTCATCCTTCTCCTTCTTCTCATCCTTCTCCTTCTCCTTCTCCTTCCTCATCTCCAAGGGCATTTAAATTAAAGGTACAGTGTTCTGCACTAATTTAAAGGCTCTCTGAAGCCTAGAAACCCTTTTTATAAGTTAACTTCGTAGCGAATAAATTCGCATCGAATCGAATTTCTTCCTGAAATTCAGCGAATCAGCCGAATCGAATTTTTGAATAATTCGCTCATCTCTAATAGTGACTAATAAAAATGGTTAAACTCTTTTTAATCAATGTTTTTTGCTTTATTTTTGCATCTTTGATATAGAGAGTCTCCAATGTCCTCCTCTTCCAGAAATTCAGTATTCAGTACTGAGCACTTCATGTGTCTTCAGAAACTGAAGAGATAGTAACAATGACATTCATGTTTATCGATCCTATGGTAATTCAGGAAATTGAAGGGATCAGAAAGCAGAAATGTCAGGGTTACTATCTCATCAGTTTCTGGATGAACACAGAAGTGCTCAGTACTGAGCATGTTTATTGATTTACTCACTCGCCATCCTAAAGAGATACAATCCTCCCCACTTTGTGTCTGCAATTTCATCCCCTTCACAGCTTGCTGTCTCTGACAGCTGAGGCTGGGATTGAACAGCTAGGATTGTATAATACGCAGGAGGGGGGTACAGAGACAGCAGGTTGTGTAGGGTTTATAGAGGGATCAGAATGCAAGCACAGAGCAGGGATGATCTAGTAGGGAACACTGCAGGGTTGTGGTGGGGTGATCACTTTTTTTATATATAAATGTCTTCAATAGATGGCTTTTAATCTGCTAATCACAACAATGTATATCTTTGCAAACTCATTAGTTACTTTTCCATCTGTTAAAAATAGGAAGATTAATAGATTCCATGTACCACTGCAGCATCTGTCAATGTGAACAAAGCAATTGCTAAGATGCATTGCCATTTCAATCACTATTGTGTTACAGAAGGACTGATATGTGAAGTTCAGGTGTTCAAGCTGCTGTGTGTCCAGCTCTGTAGCAATGCATGCATAGCAAGCACTAGTTTTGTGCATATTATTATCCAAAGTTTGATGAACTGCGTTTAAAAAAAACATTTAGAAATCAAACTTACCTACACAAATTTACAAATCATCCTGTGAAAATAAAACAAAAAAATCAGTTAATTCTGCAACTGGATACATGGTATAGGACTTTAACTTTTTTTCTTCTTTTTTTAAATGGTTTTTAATGGCCAAGTAATTATAGACCTATAGTTGGGAAGATACTGGAGAGTTTAATAAAAGACCACATAGATGAGTTCTTGCTGGAAAAAAATATTTTAAGCAACAGACAGCATGGATTCATGAAAGACAGAAGTTGTCAAACAAATCCGATTTCTTTTTATGAGGAGGTGAGCAAAACCTTGGACGGAAGGGTGGTGGTGGACGTGGTATACTTGGACGGAGGGGTGGCGGTTGACGTGGTGTACTTGGACAGAGGGGTGGCAGTGGATGTGGTATACTTGGACGGAGGGGTGGCGGTGGACGTGGTGTACTTGGACAGAGGGGTGGCAGTGGATGTGGTATACTTGGACGGAGGGGTGGCGGTGGACGTGGTATACTTGGACAGAGGGGTGGCGGTGGATGTGGTATACTTGGACAGAGGGGTGGCAGTGGATGTGGTATACTTGGAAAGAGGGGTGGCGGTGGATGTAGTATACTTGGACAGAGGGGTGGCGGTGGATGTGGTATACTTGGACGGAGGGGTGGCGGTTGACGTGGTGTACTTGAACAGAGGGGTGGCGGTGGATGTGGTATACTTGGACGGAGGGGTGGCGGTGGACGTGGTATACTTGGACAGAGGGGTGGCGGTGGATGTGGTATACTTAGACAGAGGGGTGGCAGTGGATGTGGTATACTTGGAAAGAGGGGTGGCGGTGGATGTAGTATACTTGGACAGAGGGGTGGCGGTGGATGTGGTATACTTGGACAGAGGGGTGGCGGTGGATGTGGTATACTTGGACAGAGGGGTGGCGGTGGATGTGGTATACTTGGATAGTGGGGTGGCGGTGGACATGGTATACTTGAACGGAGGGGTGGCGGTGGATGTAGTATACTTGGACAGAGGGGTGGCGGTGGATGTGGTATAGTTGGACAGAGGGGTGGCGGTAGACGTGGTATACTTGGATGCCAAGCTGCGGTTTCTAAAGTGAGCAAAATCCTCTCTTGTATTAAAAGAGGTATAGACTCCAGAGAGAGCTATCATATTATCCCGGTACAAATCATTAGTAAGACCTCATCTGGAATATGCAGTTCAGTTTTGGGCACCAATTCACAAAAAGAACATTGGGGAACTGGAGAAAGTACAGAGAAGGGCAACCAAACTGATAAGAGGCATGGAGAAGCTCAGCTATGAGGAAAGATTAGAGGAACTGAATTTATTCTCTTGAGAAGAGCAGATTAAGGAGGCATATGATCAACATGTATAAATACATCAGTGGTTCATATAGTGAACTCAGTGTAGAGCTATTCACCCTGAGGTCATCACAGAGGACAAGGGGGCACTATTTACATCTGGAGGAAAAGAAATTTAATCTCCAAGAAAGGTTTCTTCACAGTAAGAGCTGTGAAAATATGGAATAGACTCCCTCAAGAGTTGGTTCTGGCCAGCTCAGTGGATTGCTTTAAAAAAAGGCCTGGATTCTTTCTTAGATGCACAGAATATAACTGGATACTAACATTTATAGGTAAAGTTGATCCAGTGAATATCTGATTGCCTCTTGGGGGATCATGAAGGATTTTTTTCCCCTGCAGGAGCAAATTGGATCATGCTTTTCTGGTTTTTTTTTCCTTCCTCTGGATCAACTGTGGGTATAGGATTATAACTTTTTTTTTTTTAATGGTTGAACTGGATGGACTTTTGTCTTTTTTCAGCCAGACTAACTATGTAACTATGTAATGGTTGAACTGGATGGACTTTTGTATTTTCTCAGCCAGACTAACTATATAACTATGTAAAGTTTATTTAAAAATCTGTACTAAAAGTTCTAATTTGTTGACTTGACAACATAGTGTATTTTCTTTGCTGAATTCCAAAGCACAAATCGTCAACCCTCAGGTATATAAGGAAAACAGGATATCTGCACTATCAGTAAACAATCAACTCTTTTATTGTAGAGTGTTCATAGATTCAAAAACAATGCAGCAGGAGGGCTGAGACTACTTAAAACATTTCACACTACCGGTGGGCTTCCTCTTCTCTTGAATACTTGGGCATTCGCTTGACCCCCACCTATGACTCCCTTTTTGCTGCAAATTATTATCCTTTGCTTAGCTCCTTATCTTCTCTTATGCATTCCTGGCAATTTCCGCAC
Source organism: Staurois parvus (assembly GCF_062004578.1). Classification (NCBI taxonomy): domain Eukaryota; kingdom Metazoa; phylum Chordata; class Amphibia; order Anura; family Ranidae; genus Staurois; species Staurois parvus. The sequence goes on along the minus strand of NW_028318609.1, from coordinate 1,457,073 downwards.
CTGTCTTGGATAGGACGGGTTCATTCAGTGAAAATTACCATCTTGCCGAAATTGTTATATTATTTTCGCACCCTCCCAGTGCGGGTTCCCCCTCATTTTCTTCGGTTGCTACAGGCGAAGTTTATGCGTTTTATCTGGGCCAATAAGCATCCCAGAGTCTCTAGAAATACACTCTTTGCTCATAGACTCCAAGGTGGTCTTGGGGTACCCAATGTAACTAAGTATTATCAGGCGAGCCAAATTGCCCCGCTGTCTATGTTGCACGCTTCCTCCAATGTTCCTCTCTGGGTCTTGCTGGAACTACCTAATTGTGCCCCTATCGCACTGTCGACACTTCTATGGCTTCCCCCTGCCCTGCGCCCTATGGCGCTGAGTCCGATGTTGCTCCATGGCCTACGAGTCTGGGACTCGGTACGTTACTCCAGTGGCCTGATGTCACCCTTTTTGCCCTTGCTTCCAATCGTTAATAACCCTCTTTTCCCGCCGGGTCTAGATCACCCGAGGGCATTTTCTTGGTGGGTGGCTCATGGTTTCTCACAGGTGCGACACTTTTTGATTTTTCGGTCCTTTCCCACCTGGAATGTCCTCCGGGAGTCTCGGGATGTTCCCCCAGCGGAATTTTTTCGGTACCTTCAATTGCGGCACTGGCTACTCTCGCTGAGGGCCACTTCTGCTTTCCCATATCAGCAATCTGCCTTTGAACGGCTTTGCCAGCAGCGTCCGGGCGCCCCGGGCCTTATCTCCCTTCTTTATGCAGCTTTGAACAGATGCTCGTCGCACACTTCTCTTTCATATGTAGTTCAGTGGGAACGCGACCTGGGAGTGGCTGTGGATCCGGAGGACTGGAATAAAGCCTGGTCACTCATAGCTAAATGTTCGTTTAATACGACCACGCTGGAAGCAGCCTATAAGGTATTGTTTCGTTAGTATTGGGTGCCGGCTCGTTTGGCCCAGGCTAACCCTGCCTGTAGTGATCGATGTTTTCGGGGTTGTGGCCATCGTGGCGATGTACTGCATATCTGGTGGTCATGCCCGAGGTTGGTTCGTTTTTGGTCTCGTGTGTTTGGCCTCCTTTTCACTTTGTTTCATCTCTCCATACGCCGGGATGCTCGGTATGCTTTGCTTCATTGCCCCATACCGGGCCTCTTGGCTCGTCAGCAGCGGTTGGCTTCCTATTTGTTTTTATCGGCCACTAGGACAATTGCTCAGGCCTGGAAGAGTCCGTTTGTACTTTTTCAGGGGGTGCGGGATCGTATGACTACTATGATGCTCAATGAACAGATGTCGAGTATATGCAACGACTCTCAACATAAATTTTTGAAAATATGGGAGCCGTGGCTGCAATATGCCTTTCCCACGCTCCCCCCGGCCAGTGTAGGGAGGTGATGGAGTTTTGTATTGGCGCTCATGGACCCTTGCTCTTTGGTGTGTGTTTTTTTTTTTTTTCTCTTTCTTCTCTGCTCTTTTTCTCTCCTTTTCTGTTTGTTTTGATGTGACAGTGGACAGCTGTCTTTAGTTGCAATAATCTGAGTTTCACTGATGTTATTGTAACCTATGTGCCATTGATAGCCTGTAAGGAATGGACTGGCCAGCAATAGTGGGACTCAGCTGCCTTATGAGCTGCAGTACCAGGGCTGGCCAGCGGGTGCTCCCAGCAATCAGAGACTCAACCTTGCAGCCAGTCAAACACCTGGAACTAATTATACTGGTGTATTTAAGGGACATTCAGACCTGCAGACTCTGCCTTGGTGTTGTGTTTCTCTTGGGCCCTGTATCCTGTTCCTGCTCTCTGTTCCTGTCTGATTCTCTGCTGTCCCTGCTCTGATCCCTGGCTTGTCTGACCATTCTCCTCTGCCTGACCCTCTGTACCACGCTGCCCGCTACCTGCTGAACCTGGCCTGTGACCCCGACCATTCTCCGCTTGCTCCCCCTGTACCTACCTGCCCGACTGATATTGACCCGGCCTGCCTGACGACGCTTGCATTGTATGTACTGTTATCTGTGGGTGGTTGGTTGGTTTGTTTGCACTGTATTATGTTTTACTATTGCACTGCGTTTATGTTTGTATGGTTAGTGTTAATAAATTACATTGTTTATAACATATCTGAAGTCTGCGTTTCCCTGCGTCAGTCACATACCTCTGGTCATACCCGGGAGCCCTGACATTACACCAAGGCCAATCCTGACCAGAAGTGGCTGCACAGGGAAGCCATCTTGGCTTGTTGATGGGAAGGATGGATCTGGATGAGGTTGCGTATTTATATCTGCTAGTGTTTGATGACAGAGAATATGCTTATCAAACTCTGTAGGAGTATCCCCGGGATGAACTGCTAGAATGTATACGGCTCGCTCATGTTCTAGTAGATCAGGGCACAGAGTTCTCTGAGGTGCAGCCTTTGATTGAGGTGTGTGCTGAGTTGGTTTCATCTGGTACCCCCGAATGCAGGGATGAATTTTTGCCACCATTTAGTGCAGACCAGGTAGAGTCCCTGGTATGGTTATTAGAGGATGATGTGGGTTACTTTCTGGAGCGTTATTCTGCATGTTCACCACAGATACTAAGAGATTGTATAAACGCAGTGCAGTCTTTGGTCAGACAGGCTTTGTGTAAGCTCAGCTTTGTTCAACCCATACTGCAGACATGGACAGATTTGTTGCACCCAGCCTCAGTCAGCTTACAAAGACCCAGTCCTGCTTCTAATTTATTTCCTCAAAACTCTATTCCTGCATTCCCAACAGCTCCTCCTGCCCTGCTATCTACCGCATGTCAGTACCCTGTTCCCACTCGCTGCACCTATCCTGCCTTTAACCCTGTAAAAAAGCCCTCTGTAGCAACTGCTCCCTCTCCTGTTCCATCCTCCAGTTCTTCTCTGTCTCCAGCTCGCTCCATTCGTTTGCAGACCTGCGTTTACTTGCAGTGCTCCAGTAGTTAAAACCAGAAAAAAGCGAAAATTCTTTCCAACCAGTACCATCCTGCCAGTATCCAAACTGGTGAACCTGCCGTCTGAGAACCTGCCTTCCGTGGTTCAGCCTGAAGCCTCTACTCAGCCTGAATCCTCTACTCAGCCTGATGCCTGTACTCAGCCTGATGCCTGTACGCAGCCTGATGCCTCTACTCGGCCTGATGCCTGTACGCAGCCTGATGCCTCTCTTCAGCCTGAAGCCTCTACTCGGCCTGAAGCCTCTATTCGGCCTGAAGCCTCTACTCAGCCTGAAGCCTCTACTCAGCCTGATGCCTGTACTCAGCCTGATGCCTGTACTCAGCCTGATGCCTGTACTCAGCCTGATGCCTGTACGCAGCCTGATGCCTGTACTCAGCCTGATGCCTGTACGCAGCCTGATGCCTCTACTCGGCCTGATGCCTGTACGCAGCCTGATGCCTCTCTTCGGCCTGAAGCCTCTACTCGGCCTGAAGCCTCTACTCTGTCTGATGCCTCTACTCGGCCTGAAGCCTCTACTCGGCCTGAAGCCTCTACTCGGCCTGATGCCTCTACTCGGCCTGAAGCCTCTACTCGGCCTGAAGCCTCTACTCGGCCTGATGCCTCTACTCGGCCTGAAGCCTCTACTCAGCCTGAAGCCTCTACTCAGCCTGAAGCCTCTACTCAGCCGGACGCCGGCATTCAGCCTGATGCCTCTACCCAGCATGATGAACTGATCCAGCCTGACGATCCTATTAGGCCAGTTGACTTGATGCCCGCTGTTGATCCAGATGATCCGGTACCTGATGACCCGGTGCCCACTGTCGTGCCTGTTGACTCGGTGCCCACTGCCTTGCCAGATGACGCGGTGCCCGCTGTCGAGCCCAATGACCTGATGCCTGGTGACCCGATGCCCGCTGTCCAGTCAGACGATCCAATGTCTGATCCAGTGCCCGCGGTCATACCAGTTGACTCGGAGCCCACTGCCTTGCCAGATGACGCGGTGCCCGCTGTCGAGCCAAATGACCTGATGCCTGGTGACCCAGTGCCCGCTGTCATACCTGGTGACCCGATGCCCGCTGTCGAGCCAGACAATCCGGTACCTGATGACCCGGTGCCCACTGTCGTGCCTGTTGACTCGGAGCCCACTGCCTTGCCAGATGACGCGGTGCCCGCTGTCGAGCCAAATGACCTGATGCCTGGTGACCCGATGCCCGCTGTCCAGCCAGACGATTCAATGTCTGCCCCAGTGCCCGCGGTCATGCCAGTTGACTCGGAGCCCACTGACTTGCCAGATGACGCGGTGCTCGCTGTCGAGCCAAATGACCTGATGCCTGGTGACCCGATGCCCGCTGTCCAGTCAGACGATCCAATGTCTGACCCAGTGCCCGCGGTCATACCAGATGACTCGGAGCCCACTGCCTTGCCAGATGACGCGGTGCCCGCTGTCGAGCCAAATGACCTGATGCCTGGTGACCCGATGCCCGCTGTCCAGCCAGACGATCCAATGTCTGACCCAGTGCCAGCGGTCATGCCAGTTGACTCGGAGCCCACTGTCGTGCCTGATGACTCGGTGCCCGCCGCTTCGCCTGGGGGCCCGAGACCTGTCGCTCCGCCTGGGGGTCCGGCGCCCGCCGCTCCGCCTGGGGGTCGCCGCTTCGCCTGAGGGCCCGAGACCTGTCGCTCCGCCTGGGGGTCCGGCGCCCGCCGCTCCGACTGAGGGCCCGAGACCTGTCGCTCCGCCTGGGGATCCGGCACCCGCCGCTCTGCCTGAGGGCCCGAGACCTGTCGCTCCACCTGGGGGTCCGGCGCCCGCCGCTCCGCCTGAGGGCCCGAGACCTGTCGCTCCACCTGGGGGTCCGGCGCCCGCCACTCCGCCTGAGGGCCCGAGACCTGTCGCTCCACCTGGGGGTCCGGCGCCCGCCGCTCCGTCTGAGGGCCCGAGACCTGTCGCTCCATCTGGGGGCCCGATGCCTGTCGCCCCGCCTGGGGGCCCGATGCCTGTCGCCCCACCTGGGGGCCCGACGCCTGTCGCCCCGCCTGGGGGCCCGACGCCGGTCGCCCCGCCCGGGGGCCCGGTGCCTGTTGCCCTGCCCGGGGGCCCGGTGCCTGCTGCTCCGCCCGGGGGCCCGCTGCCTGCTGCTCCGCCCGGGGGCCCGCTGCCTGCTGCTCCTCCTGGTGGCCCGCTGCCTGCTGCTCCGCCTGGGGGCCCGCTGCCTGCTGCTCCGCCTGGGGGCCCGCTGCCTGCTGCTCCGCCTGGGGGCCCGGTGCCTGCTGCTCCGCCTGGTGGCCCGCTGCCTGCTGCTTCGCCTGGTAATCCGATGTGCCTCTGCCCGGAGTCCGGCCCGATGTGCCTCTGCCCGGAGTCCTGCCCGATGTGCCTCTGCCCGGAGTCCTGCCCGATGTGCCTCTGCCCGGAGTCCTGCCCGATGTGCCTCTGCCCGGAGTCCTGCCCGATGTGCCTCTGCCCGATGTGCCTCTGCCCGGTGTGCCTCTGCCCGATGTGCCTCTGCCCGGTGTGCCTCTGCCCGATGTTCCTCTGCCCGGAGTTCTGCCCGATGTGCCTCTGCCCGGAGTCCTGCCCGATGTGCCACTGCCCGGAGTCCTGCCCGATGTGCCTCTGCCCGGAGTCCTGCCCGATGTGCCTCTGCCCGGAGTCCAGCCCGATGTGCCTCTGCCCGATGTGCCTCTGCCCGATGTGCCTCTGCCCGGTGTGCCTCTGCCCGATGTGCCTCTGCCCGGTGTGCCTCTGCCCGATGTTCCTCTGCCCGGAGTCTTGCCCGATGTGCCTCTGCCCGATGTGCCTCTGCCCGGAGTCCAGCCCGATGTGCCTCTGCCCAGAGTCCAGCCCGATGTGCCTCTGCCCGGAGTCCAGCCCGATGTGCCTCTGCCCGGAGTCCAGCCCGATGTGCCTCTGCCCGGAGTCCAGCCCGATGTGCCTCTGCCCGGTGTGCCGCTGCCCGGAGTGCCTCTGCCCGGAGTCCAGCCCGATGTGCCTCAGCCCGGAGTCCAGCCCGATGTGCCTCTGCCCGGAGTGCTGCCCGATGTGCCTCTGCCCGGTGTGCCGCTGCCCGGAGTCCTGCCCGGTGTGCCAGTCTTTGATATCCCGCCAGTTACCAGACCCGGGCGGTGGAACATTTTGCCCAGTTAGGACTGTTTGGAGCGTCCTGAGGCCGCTCCTTGAGGGGGGGGTACTGTCAGGAATGGACTGGCCAGCAATAGTGGGACTCAGCTGCCTTATGAGCTGCAGTACCAGGGCTGGCCAGCGGGTGCTCCCAGCAATCAGAGACTCAACCTTGCAGCCAGTCAAACACCTGGAACTAATTATACTGGTGTATTTAAGGGACATTCAGACCTGCAGACTCTGCCTTGGTGTTGTGTTTCTCTTGGGCCCTGTATCCTGTTCCTGCTCTCTGTTCCTGTCTGATTCTCTGCTGACCCTGCTCTGATCCCTGGCTTGTCTGACCATTCTCCTCTGCCTGACCCTCTGTACCACGCTGCCCGCTACCTGCTGAACCTGGCCTGTGACCCCGACCATTCTCCGCTTGCTCCCCCTGTACCTACCTGCCCGACTGATATTGACCCGGCCTGCCTGACGACGCTTGCATTGTATGTACTGTTATCTGTGGGTGGTTGGTTGGTTTGTTTGCACTGTGTTATGTTTTACTATTGCACTGCGTTTATGTTTGTATGGTTAGTGTAATAAATTACATTGTTTATAACATATCTGAAGTCTGCTTTTCCCTGCGTCAGTCACATACCTCTGGTCATACCCGGGAGCCCTGACATAGCCCCTGCGTGGGCATACGTTTTGCCTTATTGGAATTAGAGCGCTGTCTGCTCTATTATGCATTTTCTATCGGTGCAATTGATAGCCCCTGCGTGGGCGTGTTTTGTTGCCTCTGTTTTATACTGTTTAAAATTAATAAAAACCATTGAAATACAAAACATTTCACACTATCCAGTCCTTACTCTTAGAGTATCCAATGCTCTATGAATAAGTCCTGGATGTAGTAAAATGCGTTAGTCTCGCCCCTCCTGCTACGAGAGTCTACAGTAAAGGACTTGATTTTGTTACTGTTCTTGCAGCCATCCTAATTTCCTCTTCTGCCTGAAATTTACAGTTAAGAGCTGGACTGGCACCCAGAATTTGGGCAGGGGAAAGCTGGACTAACCTGCATTTTATACATGATGTTTTCAACCCTGTCTACTTCAATCTGTTGGATTACAAAAAAACACAGACCTCCCCCCCCATATTTCTATTTCCATAACATTCCTTCCAGGGCCAGCGCTACCACTAGGCGAATTAGGTAGCTGTCTAGGGTGCGCTGCTGCTTAGGGCACAGTCATGGCTCATGGTTTCCCAACTCTCTACCATGGCCGGATCTAGGAGGTGCTGGGGTGGGCTACACCTCCCCAGGTCAGTCTTTCCATGGACACTGTGCCTGACAGATGAGTGCCCTACTCCATCTCCACACTCACGGCTGGGACAAGGGGAGAGAAGCCTGGAGCAGTGAAGCCTGCAACATAGAAATGACAGGAGAGAGCCGGGAGGTGCAGGCTGTGCTCTCCTCTCCTGTCTGTGGAGCGATCCCCCATAAAGCAGATGACACAGGATCGCTCTTACATCGGTATTTTCAGTATTTGCTTCATTCTCTGGCTCCCTGCTGCCTAGAGATGAGCGATCATTAGAGGAGATAGGGGGTAGGGTAATCAAACTGTGTACAGCCCGATCCAAGGGTGATCCAGTGTCATCTGTTGTATGTAGGGTCACTCCACTGACAGGAGTGAGAGCACAGCACAACTCACACATCTACCTAGTTTCCTGTATGTAGTTTGGGGGGGGGAGGCTTACAGGCCGGGGAAACTGTACACAGTGAAGGGGGGTAACAATCATTTGTGCTGAGATGAGAGGTTTGTGCAGGAGTGGGGATGGGGGCTATTTATGCTGGGAAGGGTGATGGGGATGATGGGGGGGGGGGTAATTTGTGAAGGAATGGAGGTATATGTGCTAGGACTAGAAGGGAAATTTGGGGGAGTTGTGTGGGATTTGTGCTAAAGGGGGAGGTGGATTTGGGTAAAGTGGAAGGATTTTATGCTGGGAAGGGTAATTTGGTGGGGTTTTAGCTAGTGGAGGGATTTGGGGGAATTTGTCCTAGGTGGGGAGATTGAATGAAGAGGTTCTGGGTGAGAGGATTAGGGGGATTTGTGGTAGGAGGGGGGATTAGTGATATTTGTGTTAGTAGAGGGAATTGGGGGGAGGGGGTTGTGTTGGCAGAGGGATTTGTGTTAGGAGGGGGGATTGGAGAGGAATTTGTACTAGGAGGGGAATTTGGGGGGGGGGGGGGGGTTCTAGGAGAAAAGATTGGGGAAGGATTTGTGCTAGAGAAGGGATGTGGAGGAATTTTGTCCTAGGTGGGGGAATTGAAGGAAGAAGATTGGTTCTGGGTGGGAGGATTGTGCTAGAAGGGGGATTGGGGTCATTTCTGTTAGAAGAGGGGATGGGGGGGTTGTGTTAGCAGTGGGGATTTGTGTTAGGAGGAAGGATTGGGGGGTTCTAGGAGAAAGGATTGGGGAAGGATTTGTGCTAGAAGGGAGGATTGGGGGGGCTGTGCTAGGAGGGGGGATTGGGAGGAATTGTGATAGGAGGTGGGGATTAGGATGGGTTCTTCTGGGGGAGGGATTTGGGCGCGGAGTATTTGGGTGGGGATTAACTATTTATGCTGGGAAGCGTAATTTGGAGGGGAGGTCATGCTAGGAGGAGAGAGTAAGGGGGATTTGTGCTAGGAGGCAGGATTGGGGGGATTTATGCAAGGAGGGGAAACTGAGAGAGATGATTCAGCACTACGCTACTTTAAGTGGCAATTGCCCGGTCATGCAACACTGTACCCAAATGACTTTTTTATCATTTTTTCACACGAATAGAGCTACCACAGGGTTTTTCTTTTGCGATACAACCAAAAAAAGACCCAAAATTTTGAAGAAAAAACAATATTTTCTACTTTCTGTTATAAAACATGACCAATAAAAAAAATCAAATTTCTTCATAATTTTTTGTTTAAAAAAAATCCCGTGAAGTGTATATTAATTGGTTTGTGTGACAGTTATAGCGTCTAAAAACTATGGTATATATTTACTGGAATTTACGTAGCTATGACACTATACTGGTAATGGCAGTGATCAGCGACTTGGGCTGGGAGGCACACTAACTGACTGGCATCAACAGTGATACTAATACAGAAGATGCTTATACTGTACACTTTCACTATACTAATGACACTGGCTAGGAAGGGGTTACCTTCTAGGAGTAATGAAAGGTTACCTGTGTGCCTAACAATGTGTAATATGCGCTGCTTTTACCTTACTATCTGTCAGATCACTCCTCACAGTACACAGAGTTCTGTGCGTTTATAAACAAAGTGTTGTGTTTGCTTGGTCACAGGCGATCAGCTGACTTCAGCCATAAGTCATTGGCTGAAATCAGCTGTCAAGCTCATGCTGTGTCCAATCACAGCACGGATCAGCAGGGGGTGCATGCAGTGAATCCAGCATTGTCCTGCTGTGATCCACTGTGCAGGTGACATAGTCCTGGTCCTGCACCGCCATCTTGTCTTCCCTAAGCTGGCTTCTAGGTTCAGGCAGCCAGCTCTTGATGATCTCCATGCTGCCCCCCATTGACTCTCCCCATGGTCCTGTAGCCTTCTGGGAGATATGATGCAAGTATCCCAGGAGGATGTAAGACCAGGGACATGTCGTTCTTGCATAGAACAGCAACAACAGTGGGCCAGAATAGAAAAAAAATGATATAAACACACACTGAAAAGAAACACATTTGTGATTACGAAGGAGGGTTAGGTTTGAAAGCACACAAACAGCCTTTTTAGAGTTCAGTTCTGCATAAAGATTACAGAAAGAAGCTGCTTTGCTTTTTTTTTTCGCTAATTGTACAATACTTACATCTAAATCATCCAGATCATCCATGCTTGGAGGTGCTCCCTTGTCTTTGGCACTGTTGATCAGCTGTAAAAGGAAGCATTATTGGTAGGTTTTTTGTTTGTTTGTTTTAATTAACTTGACTATATTCATATTTGATCCTAATTTGTAGCCTGTCCAATCCCACCCCAACAGAATCCTATTGACCCTTGGGGATCTGGGGAGTTTGCTACAGAGAAGACATAGTCCCTACTCTTCGGAGACCTTTCCCTACTGCTAATGCTGTCAGACAGGTATCCTGTCCCTGCACTAGCCCCTCACACACAACCCAGAGCAGAGACTTAAAAAAGACTTTATATGATCCAATATGGCCACCAGGATCACCTGGATCTAGCGTATTCAACTGAATCACTGTTGCGGGGGACCGAGGAGACCATAGAGAAACCCAGTTTCTCCCAACTTTCTCCTCCAATTGCAATGACACTTTGACGAGTGCCACCTGCAGAGGAGACTGTAGACATACTGAGTGATGATTGAGCAGAAGGAGGAGTTAGGATGGAATAACACCTCCCTATTATCTTGACAAAGAAGAAATATACACAGAGAACTTCCTAAAAGGGAATGATTTCTCTTTGATGTAGCACCACCCTCATCACCTCACTCAGACCCATTTGTTACATTCTTCACAATATAACATATTACCTCCCAAAATACAAATCTCCTAGAAATAAGACATTTTCTAGGATCTACCAAATCTACCAAAAAGAAACCTTGCTTTTTGGTGCGTTAACCTTTTAATTCTAGTGCCAGCAATATGTTGCATAGGATATCTCTGAGAACAGAAGAGCTATCATTATCACTTACATCCAAATAGTGCTCTGCTAATGCTGCCTCTCCTTCCTCTTCTCCATCCCAGTCTCTCCAGTTATCAAAATCAACTTGCAACCAGGCAGGCTACAGATATAACAAAAAAAATGTTGAAAAACAACAACAACATAAACATACCAGTGCATGTCTAAATTAATTGAAATGATATCTTTGGTCATAAAAATGTTGTTAGAATTTTTAGCGATTGCAAATCTCTGAAAAAATGATTGTGCTAATTTGTAACCTTGCCAGCCCCACTTGATCTTATCTTATGCTACCAATTTACGCAATGAGTTTTTGTCTCTTTGGAAGATGGAGATTAGGCAGCACAAAATGGGAAAGGAAGGGTATCAATGAGAATGCCTACACATTGATACTCTAGATCTGTGAGACTTTAGTGCAGCCCCCGGCACTTCAAGAGAGCCACACAGTAGCAGTACATTTTCATGCATTGCATCACGTTAGGCAACTCATTCAAAATAAATGGGCTATAATGCACCTCAACCCTGAAAATTTCAGACCTTCTACAATTTTGTGCAGCAAATGGCCATGCGTGTTTGTCACAAACCACATCAAAAACCCCCAGTGTTACTGTCAGAGACATCAAAAACAACCCCCAGCATTGGTGTCAGTGGATACAATAACCCCCAGCAGTGATTGTCAGTGGCAATACTAATAATCCAGACCACATTGATGGTTAAAGTGATTGTAAAGCCTGCTTTGTTTTTTTTTGTCATAGCTACGTAAATTAAAATAACATACTTACCTGCTCTGTGAAAAAAACATTCCTCCTCATCTGTGGTCCCCTTCTGGCACTCTGGGCTCCACCCCCCCTCCCACTTGTCTAGTGCCCCAGAGCAAGCTGCTTTCTCTGGGGGCACTCTTCTGTGCTTGCCCCAAGCCCTGCTCTGTGTGTCCATAAGACACAGAACAGGGCTCAGCCTCACCCCCCGCTCCTCCTCACTGGTTCTGATTGACAGCAGAGAGAGCCAATGACTCCTGCTGTTGTATCTCAGCCATTAAGAAGAGAATGAACTGAGAAAGCTTCGGCTCTTGTGCACATTGATGGATCGAGATCGGGCTCAGGTATGTATTTGGGGGGGGGCTGCAGGGGAAGTACCATCTGTACATAGGTATACAGTGGCAGTGAAATTCAGCTCCCCAGCATTGGTGATGCTTGCTTGATCACATGTTCCTGCAGACATATCTTTCCCTGAGGCCAGGACTTTACTGGTGGGGGAGGAGATCACTCTGCCTCACAGTACAGTCCTCCTTTCTGTGCCTTTCTGTGAACTACGTTAATACATACAATGGGACCATGGCACCCCTTGCCACTTTTCTGCCTTCTGACACCCAGGTGGCGGGCTGCATGTGATCCATGGGCCATGTGTGTTGCACCACTACTTTAGATTCTTGGCAAGCACTAATATGCACCAATAAAACTAAATATGGATTATAGTGTACATGTGTAGGGATCTGCTGCCCTCTACTGTTTCAATCTGTGAATAATTATGTATGCACACCCTGTCCCTGGTTGTTGACTTTGAAACCCCAGAAGTGTAGAGAGATAGAAGGAGAGAGAGAGAAAGTCTCAGCCGCATGTCCTGTCTATGTTCCAAGCCAGAAGAAACAACAACATATTATGCAAACATTCCTGTTATCTAATAGCTTAACTTCAGATGCTGACTGTGTGTGTATATATATATATATATATATATATATATATATATATATCCTTGTTGTGACAAACAGAGTATCTCTGCCCTGTCTTTGTTAGTATTTCATGTGCACAGTGCCCGATAGCTAGGTCTGTGCTACTGTATGTGTGTAGTGATCATCACACATATTAGAAAGCGAACCTGTTTAAGGCAATAGAGTTTATAAACCACTCTTGTTATTTTAGAAACTACTAGAGAAAAATTAAAGCACAGAGTAGATAGGCTGACCCTGAGTTCTAGTGCTACACCACAGTTCATGCTGGTGAGAAGTTCCATTCCAGGCTGGTCAGTCAACAGTTGGAGGACGCCCCTGTGATCGTTGATCTTGTCTTCAGGTCTCTGAAGCAATGACAGATGCCACATCATCCTCAAGGGCCCCAGAAACTGGACTTTGCTGCAGCATTCATCTGGAGGAATCTCTATTAATAATTACATACATATACATGTGCACAATACCACCAGGACTCCTATCAGGCCCTTTGCTGATAATTGAATGCAAATAGAAAAAAAACACAGCGCCCAGGACCAACTCACTAACACCCTCTTTAAGTGAAATGCTGCTGTGCACAGGTATAAAAACCAAAAAAATTTTTTTCAAATATAAAATCTAGCGCAAAACACAAACTATCTCACACCAATCAGTGTAAGTGAACAATAATAAATAATAAACATATACTTTGGTATAAGTGTCAAAAAAAATATTAAAATTAAAAATCCAGTGATACATATAAAAACAAAAAAAATATATTAACAAAAAATCAAGTGACCCATACAAAAAGAAAAAGTCCAGTGACACATATAAAAAAAGAAGAAAGAAAAAGTCCAGTGCCCCAAAAAACCTTTTCCTTTGATTGAAAATCTTCAATGCCTATAGTGATCCTTCCACCATCCACCAGTGCAAAAACCAACATGAACCGCACTCACCAGATATTTGGTGAGTATATCGCCTTTCAGGATTATTTAGGGCTCCTGAACCCCCTTTATGACCTCCACTATTTCCACCTCAGAGATATGGATATTCCTCCATTTGTTCCCCTCGCCAACTCCACCAAGTTCCAGGAAGAAAAAAACCAATAGTGTGATACTGTTATGACTCTTACTTAAAATCTACTTTAAGCCAGACCACTCACATTTGAAAGATAAAAACCAGCATTTATTGTAGATAAAAATGAAATTCCATATATATATATATATATATATATATATATATAGCAGTGGATAGACTGAGTGCAGGTGTGCCTGGAGGGAGCCCACTCACACACAGGGATGCTCGTGACATTTGTTTGTGATGTGTGTTGCCCTTCCACATACACCATACTACAATGGCTAGTAGTTATAGACTGGGGTAGCTCCCATGTTTTTGCACAGTTGGTTGAATTTGGCGTGGGGACACAATGGATGCCATTAGCTGCTATTGTGCTCTTGCTCGGTGTCACGTGCATCCCTGTTCCTTTAAGGAGGGGTGGACTCCCTTCAGGCACACCTGCCCTTAATCCGTCTACTACTATTTGTGCTCCAACTTGGGAGACTCGGAAAATTATAGAGATAGGACCACAGTACACAGAGAAGGCTTGACGTGGGCACTGTAGATTATGCATATATTTTCAAATGCAGGCAAACAAAACCTTCTGTTTTTAATGTGAATTGATAGACACTATCAATTTGTTTGTTTTGAAGGCTAGCTGGTAAGTGTGCTGAGAAATCTTTTGTTTGCTTGTGATGTGTGTTGCCTTTCCTTGTGCACCTTACTGCAAAGGCTAAATATAGGTTGAGGTGTTGCAATTTTTTTGTAAGGTTATCAATTTCTTCTTATATAAAGCTTGTAATACTTCTATAATGGTGTACATCTATATGGTTATGGTTAACGTTACATGCAGATTGCAATAGTTATGCTGATCTCAATCACTTTGTTTAGATAATTGATTAACCCTTTCTGTTCACAGAGGCCCTCTCCTGGGTGGAGGCACTGCCAATTCTATTATGAAACCCACTCTATTATGAAACTCTTCCACTTAGCAAAATCCTGCTTGGGGAGGGCCATTTATAGTGGTTTCTAGGATTAGTATCAAGTGTATGATTAACTGATTACACCAAATACTGAGTGAGGAACAGCCAAACTCTGCTACTAAGATGAGGTTGTGGAAGACCGTTTCATGTCACAGGTCATACACCATGGCAAGACTGAGCACACAAGGTTTTTATACTGCATCAGTAAGGGCTTTCCCAGGCAAAGATTTCAAAGCAGACTGGGGTTTCAAGCTGTTCAAGCTCGTTTGAAGAAGCACATAAACATGTTCTGTCCTTACTACATGTTTCCCTGTGTGACTGAATGTAATCTTGTTGACAAATACAGGGTGGGGTGAGAAATGAGTGAGAAATACATATATATATATATATATATATATATATACATAAACTTACACATACTGTACATACCCACATGGAAGAAAGTATATTTGAAATATATTTAAAAAATATTCTTCCCAAATATATTGCCATATATTTGAAATGCTACAATTTTGGCCATATTCAAATATATATATATATATATATATATATATATATATATATATATATATATATATATTGCATGTTGAAATGCATTTTTATTACAAACTATATGAAAAATATTTTTAAAAATACATTTCAAATATTCATTATGTCTTTAAAAATACAAATCTACATTTTTGGAATGCATTTACAAATATATGTAAAAATATATGTTAAAATGACTTTTTTATATGTTACATATGTTAAAATTACAATTAAAAAAGTAATTTTAACATATGTGTTCACGTATATTTGTAAATGCATGCCAAAAATGTAGATTTGTGTTTTTAAAGACATACAGTATATTTGTTTTCAAATATAAAAACCAGCGCAAAACACAAACTATCTCACACCAATCAGTGTAAGTGAACAATAATAAATAATAAACATATACTTTGGTATAAGTGTAAAAAAATAAAAAATCCAGTGATACATATAAAAAATATTTTAACAAAAATTCAAGTGACCCATAAAAAAAAGAAAAAGTCCAGTGACACATATAAAAAAAAAGAAGAAAGAAAAGTCCAGTGCCCCAAAAAACTTTCCTTTGATTGAAAATCTTCATTGCCTATAGTGATCCTTCCACCATCCACCAGTGCAAAAACCAACATGAACCGCACTCACCATAATCAATAATCTCAATAATCCTGAAAGGTGTTATACTCACCAAATATCTGGTGAGTGCGGTTCATGTTGGTTTTTGCACTGGTGGATGGTGGAAGGATCACTATAGGCATTGAAGATTTTCAATCAAAGGAAAAAGTTTTTTGGGGCACTGGACTTTTCTTTCTTCTTTTTTTTATATGTGTCACTGGACTTTTTCTTTGTATGGGTCACTTGAATTTTTGTTAAAATATTTTTTATATGTATCACTGGATTTTTTATTTTTTTACATTTATACCAAAGTATATGTTTATTATTTATTATTGTTCACTTACACTGATTGGTCTGAGATAGTTTGTGTTTTGCGCTGATTTTTATATTTGAAAAGGAATTTTTTTGGTTTTTATACCTGTGCACAGCGGCATTTCACTTAAAGAGGGTGTTAGTGAGTTGGTCCTGGGCGCTGTGTTTTTTCTATCTCCATACAGTATATTTGAAATGTATTTTTAAAAATATTTTTTATGTATTCTGTAATAAAAATGCATTTCAACATGCTATATATATATATATATATATATATATATATATATATATATATATATATGTATTTATTTATTTTTAAACATATTGAATATGGCCAAAATTGTAGCATTTCAAATATATGGCAATATATTTGGAAAGAATATTTTAAAAATATATTTCAAATATATTTTTCTTCCAAAGGGATATACACACACCGAAAGGGACTTAATGTTCTGCAAGAGCTGAGCTTTTTATTTGTTGCGTTTTATTGCTACTTAGTTGCTTTCCACAGACCATTAATGCATTTATATTGGGTATATTGTGTCAGAGCAGACACTGTGCCCAGCTAAGAAAATGTTACTTTGTAAAACAACCTATCTGGTTCCTTGGCCTCATTATCTCCATCACATTAACTCCATGAAACCACTCAATGCTTTTACTATTATCATGTACAAAAAGACCAAATGAAGGCGCCATAGAAAATCTAATCAGTGTAGCAGCTGTCAGTGAGTGGAGTAAATGGACTTTTTGCTATCACTATTATCAAGTAGCCTGCTCCTATCGACTAAAAGAATGTACAGAGCTTCATCAGGTTTGCCCATGTTTACAAAAGGTTCATTCAAAGATAACTGTACTTTTAAATACATTAGGTCTTTTGTTGTATCCATAGACACAAAACCTCTTTTTTTTCTTTTCCTATACTTTTAGAGTTGTCATCGCAGACCTAGATGAGTGTAACAGCAGTCGAACAAGAAAAGGTATCAGAGTTCCCTTTAACATGTATTGAGCAAGGTGTACTTTTGTGTTAAAAATCAAAATTTCATTTACTGCTGCCAGAATATGCATTGTGCGATCTTGGAGATTCCCCATGGTTCCCTTTGACCTCTTAAGGGCCAAGCTGACCTGGATAATGGTCAATGAACATCTGACCACTATTCTCCATGATAGGGTGGCTTGTTTTGAGAAAACTTGGGACTCCTGGATGAAATATCTCTTGGAACCAGGGGCGGACTGACCATTTGGAAACTCTGGCACTGCCCGAGGGCCCGGGGTCAGTAGGGTGCCCATGAGATGCCCCTGGTACCATTTTCATAGGCTTTTTTGAGTTTGGGCAAGGACACAGGGGCCCCATGATCCCCTATTGCCCGGGGGCCCCATGAGTTGTCAGTCCCCTACTTGGAACCCTACTAGGTCGGACTGTGGGTAATGTGTAGAACCCATAGAGGCTGCAAATCCTACATCCCACACTCTGCTTTTCATCTTTCCTCTCCTATGTCCCCCCCCCCCCCCCTCTCTCTTTTTCACTCTCTTACACTTTTCTCTCCTTTTTTTTTCCTCCCCTTTATTTTGTTCTTTTTTTTTTTCCTTTTTTTGGATATAGTTAGCTCAAGGCCATAAGGGGCTCCCCTCCCTCATTGTCTGAAGAGAGTTGGAGGAAGCCCGACACGCCATACAAGCTGTGGCTGCCTCCAACACTTGGTCCGACAAAAGTTTTCTTTTTAGTTTTTTTTCTTTTTGTTGTTGACCTCGTGTTTTCAAGTCCCAGTGGGACCCCATTTTGCTATTAATGACTGATGATTGTCTTAGCTTGTTGCTTATTGTACGTTATTTTTACCAGCCCAGATAGGCTGCAGTTTGTTGAGAAATGGATGTATTATTCGATTGGGCTGTTTTGTAACACCTTTTTCTATGATAAAACAAATACACACTATTGGAAACTAAAAATCTAAATTTCAAACATGAGGTGTTTGAGGGATTCTTGTAAACAGCATGCTGTTTTAAATGCATTGTCCAATGATCCAACTTTAGTATAGGAAGAGAAAACTATGCTGTTTCACAGCTCCACTTTTAAATTTCAATATCAATCCACTCACTCTACATATGCGTAGGGTGTGAGTATCCTAGTTAAGTCCTCAGACCTGTTCTTCTGTACAGGAGCAGAGTTGGATGTACAAAGTCGATATGTTTTTCTACTGTTTGCATCAGCAGATAAACAATATATGTTGGCAAATATTTATGTCCCCAAACCATGTAAAATTAGAAATTGTCTAGTTTTATGGCACCATAGCCAACCATTCTGGTGGTGGCTGAATCCAGATTTCGACAGAGTCATAGGTTGGGGAATACAAGGAAATTCTACTGGTGCTAGACAATTGAAAGAATTGGATTTATATGATGTTTGGAGAGTGAAAAATCCAGGTGACCTTACTTACTCATGTTGTTCTAGGATGTACTAATCCCTTTCTCATATAGATTTAGCCCTATGCACAGCTGGTGTCCTCCCTCGGACAGTCCTCCTATTAAGGTCCAAGGGGCCTTTCACATCATTCTCCACTCAATATTTAGCATTTATAAACATCACCTACAGGGACTCATATCCTGGAAGGTCAACATATTCTTGTTCAATTTAACCTCCTTGGCGGTATGATTCTTTCCGATTTTTTGTGCTGAAAGCAGTACCATTTTTTTGCATGGAAATATGTAGTTTTTTATTGTAGGCTGTAATTTTTAGGAATAACTCACTGAAATCTGTACGAACAAGAGTCTATTAAACATCCCGGGTAGGATAAAATTTGAAACACGAAATCATAAATTATAATTTAATAAATAATAATAAAAAAAATAATATAATAATAATAAATTTAATTCAATAATATAATCAAACCAAAAACACTGAAATTTGAAATACAGAGGCAAATTCGCACATCGCTGAGCAAAGTCGCAAAATCGTTTTCAGTGTCTGATGACGAATTTCCCCACGAATCATTATCACTCAATTCTGCAAGTGGTTCTGATTTACTATCGCTGTTCTAAAACCGCTTTTGACGTAAAGGGACCCTTTTTGGATGCCATGGACTTTTCTAAGTTTCCAGGCAGAAAGAACATTCAAAATGCAGGCAGGGCACAGGACAAAGCAGTAGGGACAAAATATATGTGAAATGCATCGAAACAGCAATGACAGAAAAAATGAAATTTTTAAAAAATTTCAAATTTCCCGCCGGTTCCGGCGCCCGTACGTCCCGACGTCACAGGGACTGGAACACAGAAGCCGGATGCCGGCAGGGGACACATCGTGGGAGCGAAGGACAAAGTAAGTGCTGCAGGGACCCCCAGAGCAACGCCGCATGGTAAGCCCGAGTGTAGCTCAGGGTTACCGCTCTTGGTATAGAAATTTTACCCCAAGCTACACTTAGGAATACCGCTAAGGAGGTTAAAGGATAAGTTCACTTTTTTGCCAAAAAATAATAAGTGCACTTTTTTGCAGGTAAACAAAATGTGCATTTATTATTTTTGTCTGCAGTAAAGCATTGCACCAGCAATCAACAGATCTCTGGTGCCATACAGGTCTCCTGCAGACTGTCAGAATATCTGCTTCCCCATACCTGAAGAATCAATGAACTACTACAGTGCTCCACAGTGCCATGGCAGTTCATTGAAGACTAAAAGCCAACAGCCGCTAAGGCTGTCAAGATTTGTAGTTCATTCATTCACAGAACTCTCTGAATGAATGACATGGCTTTGTGGGTGAAGCCCTGCACAGCTATGCTGTTTTTAAATCTGACAGGTATTACTGGGAACTTCTCGCCGTACTTCTGTCACAGGGAGGGGGCATTGGGAACATGTTACATGTTCCACCTTAAAAAGGGGTGGAATTGTAACATGTTTCAAAGGTGAACTTATCCTTTAATTATGGAACCAAAAATGATTATGTCAACTCTTGCGATTTTCATGCAGAATAAAGGTTCTGCATCTAGCATGTCACCAGTGGTGTATCTACGTTTTGTGCTGCCCTATAGGCAACACAAAAATTGGCCACTTAACACCACCCCCCTTCCACGGAAAGGAGCCTGACACCGACCAACACCCCTCCCCTCCCCCCTGCAGAGAGAGGCTGACATTGGCCAACAACAGCCCTGCCCCCCCACCTGAGAGAGCTTTTCACTACCACCGCCCCCCATACACTGGCCAATCCCCAACCCCCCCCCCCCTGTCGAATAAGAAATGACATTCACCTCCACAGCTCTGGACATCCCCAGGAATGAGAGTCGGGCTCTGCATACAACATCAAGCAGCCCACAGCCCCTCTCGGATCCCACCTCGTAATCATGCCATGTGTGTTTCTTCTTCCTTCCCTTCTTCTGAGGGACAGTGCTGCCCCCCTGAAGAAGTGCCGCCCTAGGCAAATGCCTTGTTTGCCTTGTGGTAAATACACCCCTGAATGTCACTCTGGGATGCCATGAAAGGTATACTTATAAAGCATATATCCAGAGTTAAATCTTCTAATAGACAATGGAAAGAAACATCAATGAAAGAGGTGCAAGCAGAAAGACAGTTTATTGCAGACCCTAATCCCTCCAATCAGAATAGGTAGGAGACAGCCCAACAATTTAAAAAAAAAACACCAAGCCCTGAAAAAAGAAGAACAAAGGAAATTTTTTTCAATAACAAAAAGATTTTGTAGAAGGGGAAAGTATGGGGCATTTATTAGCAGTTATAGCAAGGTCCCAATAAGACTTTCCTGCAATTACCTCAATTACTGATACTCAAGCAGAGATCCTTACAGATACAACAAGTATTTTGTCCTGTTTCAGATAATGTTATCAAGACTGGTACAGAACAAAATTTGAGGGTCCTAATCAGCTAGCAGAACATATCTTATACAACCCAACTATTCCTAAACTAAGGACCCTATAGAGAATCAGACTGATTCCCCATTTGCAATGAAGGAAAATATGGAGGCAGTGGCAGATTTATCTGATACAAAACCCCAGGCCTTGATGGCTTACTTACTAAAATATTTAAAGGATATGCTCATATATTACTACCTGGATACTAGAAATGGTGAAAGAAGCATTTTCCCAGGGCTCCCTTCCTGAATTTATGCAGGAAGCGATTATAGTGAGGAAACTTAAACTGGGCAAGATGCCTAATACCATGAATTACATCGGTCCTTATCACTTCTTAGCACAGATGTAAGAATACTAGCCAACGTTTTAGCTAATAGACTTACAAAATGTATGCCTAAACCTATCCATAAGGATCAATTGGGATTTCTCTCTACTAAATTCACAGACACTAAGGCTCTAGAATCAATTGGGACAAGTCTGTCGTGCCCCTTCTAGACCCATTGGAACAAGAGTTAACCCCTATAGCTTCCAAAATCAAAATTGTCAATTCCTTCAAATATTTAGGAGTTATTATCCCGGGGGTCATTGAGTACCCATATTTAAACTTAACACCACTGCTAGTTAGGCTTAAGCAGAAATCTACTAACTGGTGTAGGTTACCTTTACCAGTTATAGGTCATTCAAGTATAATTAAAATGATATGGGCACTCCAATTATTTTATATCTTACACAATTTCCTTGTTTGGATATCACAAAAGTGGAACAGCAAATAGCCACCCTCTTCAGGGACCTCATTTGGAGAAAGGAATTCCCTCGTACCAAGCAGATCACTCTCCAACTTGTGAAAGATGCCGGTGGATTAGCTGTGCCCCATGCTAAAATGTGCTCTTTTTGCCTCTCAGCTGTGACACTTTATGGGTTAGCCTGAGCAGATAAGGCAGACCCCATTCAGGCAATAATACTATCTCTTAACTTGGAATACCCTCTGATCTGATTGGTTGTATAAGACAGCAATATTCTTGTCTAAGGTAGGGACCATTTTGGTTTTTTAAACAGTATAACTTGTGGTCAGAGGTGGCTCTAGGCTTTGTGAGGCCTTAGGCAAAACTTAGACATGGGGCCCCACTCACTCCCATAATGGGAAAAATAATTCAAGCAATGAAAACTAGCTGGGGGATGGGTAAGGCAATCATTGGCAACCGCAGGCCAAGACATGAGATGCCAAATGCCACACTGCTGTGACTGCACTAACCCCTCATCTACCTCACTGATAATGCTGTCCTGTGGAGAGTCCCTCTTATAGGCCCAGCATTGATAATACTGTAGATGAGAGGGGTAACGTGTGCGGACGCAGCATCACTCCTTATTGGCTGGTGGACAGAGCTCCAGAAGGGTTACTTGAAAGGTGAATGTGACAGGGCTATTAGCACTGCCTGAGCACAGCAGCATTAAGGTCCCCTGTCCCTCGAATTTGTGGTAATGTGGTAGGCCAGTGTTTCTCAACTTTATCTTCGAGGAACTCCTGGCAAAAAGTTTGAGATCTTGGGGAAGCCCTGAAATAATGTTCACATCTACAGCTCACGGAACATAATCCATGAGCTGTTGATAATACCAATTCCAAATACTATTAAATAAAAGAACAAGTAAGAAAACATACCTATTTAATATGAACCTTGTGCTTTTTCTGCAGTGATGCTGCATTCTGGTTCCAACTTGGGATAGACAGTGTGTGACAGTGTGTGTGGGGGCAGCAGGGCAGGGTACTGGGGCTCAGGAGGGCATACTACATGAGAGATAAGCAGGGCACATTACATGGAAGCAGAGCACATTATGTGGAAACAGGACACATTACACAAGAGCAGGACACATTACATGAGGCCAAGGCACATTATGTGGGAATAGGGCACATTACATGGAGGCAGGGCACATTATGTGGGAACAGAGCACATTACATGAGGGCAAGGCACATTATGTGGGAGCAGGGCACATTACATGGAGGCTGAGCACATTACATGTGACAGAGCCCAGGGTACATAGCATGGGACAGGGCACATTACATGGGACAGGGCAAAGGGCAAATTACATGGTACAGAGCACATTGCATGGGACAGGGCACATTGCATGGGACAGAGCACATTGCATGGGACAGAGCACATTGCATGGGACAGGGTACAGGGCACATTACATGGGACAGAGCACATTACATGGGACAAAGCACAGGGCCCATAGCATGGGACAGGGCACATTACATGGGACAGAGCACAGGTCACATTACAAGGAACAGGTCACATTACATGGGACAGAGCACATTACATGGGACAGAGCACATTGTATGGGACAGACTGTTAGGCATAGTGTGGGGGACACAGCTGGGCACACTACTGTAACAGCTTTCCTCTTCTACCTGGCTTCAGAGGCGGCTTTCAACAGTCCTCCAGTGGTGTGCTGTTCCCTGCCGGCCCCTCCTTCTATCCTGTCCATCCCAGATGATGTCACATACAAGCACCCAGGATGGACAGGAGGGGCCGGCAGGGAACAGCACGCTAAAGCCAATAGTATGCCAGCCACTTTCCTGCACCTGTGTCCATGTGATCTACCTGTCAGCTGCCTGTGACTGATAGGTAGATCGCCACGGAACCCCTGTTAGGAAACACTGCATTGGGCAAATTAGTTGGCCATGAGGCCCCTGTGAGTGCAAGGCCTTAGGCAACTGCCTAATTTGCCTAATTAAAGAGCCAACTCTACTTGTGGTGAGTGGCAGGCTGCACCGCTTGTGGACATAGCGAGCAGTCAAGCAAAACCCCCAGCGTGACACTAACCTTCTGGGCAAAACCAGGACTTTGCCTGAAGACTGTCCCCAATGTGTAGGTGGTGGGTGAAGATGGACCCTTGATCCACCCTCCTGGCTGTGTGCTTCACACCCTCACTCCTAAGGCCTCCAGATACTAGGCACCTTCTGCAGGCAGACAAAAGCAGAGCACACGCTCTCTCTCTCTCTGCATACTTTAATGCTGGCCAATGAATGCACTCCAAGGGCAAAATATAGTTTAAATTGCTTTACTGAACATGGTACAATTGCAGTCTAGTCAAGGCATGGCTCTACATAGCATGGCTTAGTAATAAATTCCATCACAAGCCATCAAGTTGATTATAATAATAATAGTGCAGCGCTATATCATAAAATTACAATATAATTATTAGTACCTAAATAAGTAATAATAGATAAATAAATATATAAATATAATAAACATGCAAAAAACAATACTATGGTGATAAGATCCAATGCGGATCTATTTGGCACCAAACAACTCTATAATGCCCAATAATGTGTTGTGAGGTCCTCTCCAAGGCCTCATGAAGTGCAAACAAACAAGTCAACACAAATGACTAGGATAATCTCTACCCAGAAAAATATAATTCCAATAAACAACCCAAATCCCTACTAGTGTAAAATATCTGTGATTCCCCTAATACGGGGGAATAACCTCCTCACACAAAGTGACCAGTGTTTATACAAGCACTCAACATTAAATGACAAAAATAATCAGTGACAGATAAACATAAAATAAAAAAATCTCAAAATGTCCAAAAAATCTCAGATGAATTGTGCTCCAACATATATAAAATTAAATTCCATGCAAAGTGATAAGGTGAACGTGTATTCACACCAGCTGTACGAATCCTCAGTGGCTAAAATGCCCCCTCACCTCCTTTCTGCGACCCACTGGGCCACCTCGCTTTCAGGATCACCCCAGGATCTTTCACAGGCAGTATCAGGTTACTAGATGGTATCCAACAGTAATCTCCCTCTCAGGTGGCACTTACGCTTCTCCGGTCCTCTCCCGATATAAGTATCCACTAAATTGTATACTCTCCCATCCGGACCATGATTAGAAACAAAAGATCCTCCATAGTGTAGTAGGTTTAAGTAATATGTGTTTATTTTAATAATATAAAATGCCCACTCACTTGCAAACAGCAACACAAATGCTTCTGAACCTCATGCTATGGTGTACTGCATGGTTTCAGGAAATGGGTGTGCTAAGATGGCGTCCACACCGGATGTACGTCACCGTGTACCGGAACTACATCACCGCGTACCAGCGCGTTGCGTCACTATCTTCACGTCACTTCCTCAGGGTAATCGCGATTGGTGACCAGCTCACTTATTTATAGGAGGCCTAAATGCCAATCAATGTTAAGGAAGGCGGAACTCCATTTTCTAGGAGGCTTCCTATGGGGGCACTTGCCAGGTAGAAGGAGAATAGGAGTGTAGATGGGGGCTCAAGAAGAGGTGGTTTGGGACCGCTCTGTGCAATTCCACTGCACAGAGTAGGTAAGTATAAACCTATTTGTTATTTTAAAAAAATAGCATTTACAATCACTTTAAGCATTGTGAAGGATTGCTGTGGGACTCCAGCTCCCTCCTTAAATTTACACTGAAATATTGACCTTTGAATCTGCATATTATCAGCAAACATGTTGCCAGGTGGAGCTTACAAATCAGAATTAAGAGCAATTCTTTGGTGTTTTTTATTTATTTATTTTTTTTAATTAAGACTACTGTTTCTTGCTGTTCCCCATGGTTGAACTTAAAAAACTGCATCTGCTGTCCAAGACTAGATAAACAATTCCCCATTGACAGCAAGCTATTCCGGAAAAGCCACTTCCCAAGTCTAAACAAGGAAGGGGTCTGGTATGGATTTTCAGGGGACCAGGATTGCAGGCTGATGTCATTGACCACATATGGTCATCGTAATCATATATGGTCAATGAAGTCACTCAAGATACCCTTTGGCTGAGATTTGTATTTGAAACAAGCTGAATGTTACCAAGATCAATGGTTGCTAGGATGTTGGTAGCCCCCTGCATCCTAGCAACAAATAACATTGTGTAGGCAGCTGCATCCTAGCAACCAATGAAGCTTGCAGCTCACACAGCCTCATTGGTTGCCAGTACATAGGCAGCCAAGGCTACACATCATCATTAACTGTTATGGTGTAGGTGGCTGCTTGGGTACTAGCAACTAATGATTTGGTGGCAGCCCTGAGTTGTCATTTAGTAGCAGTAGTGATATCACCAGTAAATGAATGACTATTGGCTGCAAAAGCCAGAGGTCCAGGCGGATGTACTAGCCAACTCATGGTCAATATAAACCTGAAGCTCGTTGACTAAATTATTCCAACAATCTCTTGACCTTATTATTAAATATAAAAAATATAAAGTTTAGCTATATTTTTTACTTTGTCCAGCTTTTAGCATAGATTTATATGGTGTTTTCGAGAGTCAGTAACCATGTGGATATTTCCTTGGTTACTAACAGTTAACCATGCTAAATGTATTCTTTATACTAAAACTTTGCAGGTTATTACCAATTATTTATCTAGGCAGACAAAATGTATATACACCACCTTGTTATTGTCCTTGGTCAACCTTGGCCAAGCCACTTTTTCCTTCCACTTCCTCAGGAAGCAAGTAATTGATCGATCTGAACGTTTCTCCCTAGAATCCTGAGGAGAGAGGGTTCACTGAGAAATCTTGCTTAATTATGAGCACATAAAAGTTTGCAAATTGACATTGATAAATCACCAGCTAAAGAAATAATTGATATGGACACTTACTTTAGGTTGTATTTTGTCAAATAACTCGAATTCATTGTACATTTGAACATTATCTTCATTTAAACAGCTGTGAAGCAAAATAAACATTATTAGCCATCAAATTATATCACCACTGAAGCACTCTCCAACTTCCCAAGTGATTCTCTCTATGTTATTATTATTATTATTATTATTATTATTAGAAAAAGCAAAAAATACAGACAATAACAGAAGACAAAGGCAATACGAAGACAAAAAATTGAGTAAAGCTGGATGGGGTACCCCTAACAGCATATCTCACATTTTGGGAGTCCAAGGTTATTAGATGAAGAAAGACTAAACCAATACTGGTGATCAGCTAGGAAGGAATATTTGTTATCTGATTTTTTTTTTTTAATTCGGTAAAAGGGCATTTAAAGGTTAACTCCACTTTTGTTGAAAATAAAACACCCCCTGAGTGGTCTATGTACATTCCTACCTTTTGTTATTCTAAAGATATAGTTGTTTGTCTGTGTCCATGTGCAGAGTGAATGGGAGTGATTTTATAATTCTCAATCAGCTACTGCACTTGCAGGGTACTAATACGGAAAGTGGTAGGATCTGAATTCCTTTAGACCTGATTTCCCTTTGGAAATCTAAATTTTGTTGCAGAGGATGTCCAAAATCTGACTCTTATCTTAGTGTAGACTTCTGGGAAAATCAGTGAGCCAATCACACATGCAGGACACGGCTGTGTACAGAATGCCTCCAGACTGACATATTAAATTGAATTTTACAGGAAATTACAGCACTGCAGATTGAAAAGGAAAGGTAATTTTAATAACATTCAATTACAAATTGACTTGTGTAGCAATTGTATATGGTATATTCATTTTTTTTTTTGCCATTTTTCCTAGGAAAGTGGAGTTAACCTTTAACCACTAAATACTACTAAATTCTCCTATAGGAAACGATGACGGCAGCTTTATGTGATGGATAAAAATGTTTTTACTATTCTACTACTAACATGAAACTCACATGATCGAAGATATTATCTTTTTTTTATATTTAACCATTTTTTTATTGCAATTTGTCATAGAAAAAGAGCACAATGTACATCTTACAGTAAAACATAGTTTGATACATTATTAGACACCACTCTATTAGTAATTACTGGCTGGTGATCAAGACCCAATGTCAACCCATCGCCCTATATAGGAAGAAGATGCTACCTTTTTGTATACCTTAAGACACACAAGCATAACAATTGTGCTGAGTATAGTCATTAAAAGCATGTTATGCCTTCACTTGTGCTCACCTCCACTGCCACCAGAATAGGGTTGGGGGGAAAATCAGCTTGGGTTGATGCGACTTGAGTACAACCAGCATTTTTCATTTGATTATTGCCAGCGGATATAACCGCTAGCAATAATCACTGGGTGTTCTCCCAGCAGAGGATGCCCAAAATCTGATTTGTATCTTCTGAGAAAATCAATGACCCAATCACACAAGCAGGCCATTTCGGGGAGTGGGGGGGTTCCATACACCAAATGCAATTCATTTTACAAAAAAATACAGCACTGGTCGCTGTCAGGGATCGGGGTGTGACCAGAAATGTGTGGACTGACACAGGGAAGTAGCAGGCTTCAGGAACACAGGCGTAGTCAGGGCTGGAGAGGTGGAATGGTCAGGCGGGCCGTAAGGTACCGTCAGGCACCGCCCGGCGGGATCTCTAGTGACCCACAGACCAGGATTCCCCAGGGCACGGAGTCTAAGCCCCAGTCTGCCTTTTCACCAGAGCCCCTGATGGTGGGGATGGACTTGGCGCAGGACTGAGACCAGGTCACGGCCCCTGAGTGCACCCAACTGTGATAGAGGGGTCCGCCGAGGGTATGTACCGGGGGAAAGCCTAATGTGAAGGGGCTGGCAGGTTTGGACAGTAGTGACTGGATTCGTGCGGGATGGATGGATCGTCTGGGTAGTGTCAGGCGTAGTCAGGCAGGCCAGGTCAGCAACGTGCGGGCAGTGAGGTACCGGAGGAGCAGGCAGAGAATAGTCAGGGTCACAAGCCGGATTCAGTAACTCACGGGCAGTGTGGTACAGAGGATCAGGCAGAAGGATGGTGAGGCAAGCCAGGGGTTCAACAGGAGACGGTCAGCAGAGGTCAGGATCAAAGCAGGGTCAGCAACTAGGCAGATAGGCAGGAACACAGGATACCCGGTACAGGGGCTCATGGGAAACATACACCAAGGCACTGACTGCAGGTCTGGCCATTCCTTAAATACACCTCCTGCAATCAGCCCCAGGTGTTGGCTGATTGCAAGAGTGAGCTTCTGGCTGCTGAGAGCACCCGCTGGTCAGCCCTGGTACTGCAGCCCACACGGCAGGTGAGTCCCACCACCAGTGTTGAGTCCATTCCTGACAGTCGCTAACAATCATCACTGGGTGTTCTGCAACCACACTGACTGTGTTGATGTGAAAATTCCACCACGTATAACCAGCTTAATCCTTTAAAAAAAAGTATTAAAAGTAACATAAAAAAATTGAAGGGTCCTAGGTTATAAGGCATTTATGTTGATCTGGACACAATGATGCTAAAAATATTCACCAGAAAAATTGACCGTTTGATTTTTGACACGTTAATCTTCTTTGTGATAATATTAAAGTTTATTCAGACTATGTTTTCTAAGTTATAAAGCAATATCTGACTTCAATATTTTGATGTCTCTATGTACAGTACTGAGCTAACATTTTAGGCAAGTGTGAAGAAATCGTGTAACATATGAATGCTTTCAAAAATATAGATATTACTTGTTTATTTTTATCAATTTAAAAAATACATAGGGAGCACAAGAAAAATCTAAATCAAATCAATATTTGAATACCCTTTGACTTCAAAACAACATCAATTTTTTTAGGTACACAAATATACACTGAGGTAGATTTACTAAAACTGAAGCACTCCGAATCTGGTGCAGCTGTCCATGGTAGCTAATCAGCCTTTAACGTCAGCTTGTTCAATTAAGCTTTGGCAATAAATCCTGGAAGCTGATTGGTTTCTATACAGAGCGTCACCAAATTTTGCACTCTCCAGTTTTATAAAATGACCCCCAAAGTCTTTGAAGGAAATCAGCAATAGTCAGCAATATGTGTACATTTCGATTTTGTTTTCAAATTCTACTCAAATAATTAATTGTTTCAGACAAAAATTAGTTTAGTTATTCTGGATTCGTTTAAATTCACTACTATTGAAATGGATGCATCCAAATCTCTGAATACTGAACGTTTTGTCTGAATTTCGATTCGGAATATAACAAACTATACATGTCTGCCCTCTGGTGATCAGGTATTTGAGCATTTTATTATATATTTACTGACTACTATTTCTCCAGCCACTATTAGACACCTAAGAGAAAAAGGATTTCTTCAATCAGTCACAAGAGTTTTTTCCTCGCTGTGTTTTTTTTGTGTGTGTAAGAGCATAGGGGTCAGTACTGTAAGACTGGGAGAACATATGGGTCAGTACTGTGGGACTGGGAGAACATATGGGTCAGTACTGTGAGACTGGGAGAACATATGGGTCAGTACTGTGGGACTGGGAGAACATATGGGTCAGTACTGTGAGACTGGGAGAACATATGGGTCAGTACTGTGAGACTGGGAGAACATATGGGTCAGCACTGGGAGAACATATGGGTCAGAACTGTGAGACTAGGAGAACATATTGGTCAGTACTGTAAGACTGAGAGAACATATGGGTCATTGCTGTGAGAGTGAGAGAACATATGGGTCTGTACTGTGAGTCTGGTAGAACATGTGGGTCAGTACTGTGAGACTGGGAGAACATATGGGTCAGAACTGTGAGACTGGAAGAACATATGGGTCAGTACTGTAAGAACATATGGGTCAGTACTGTGAGACTGGGAGCCGGGGCGGACTGACAACTCATGGGGCCCCTGGGCAATAGGGGATCATGGGGCCCCTGTGTCCTTGCCCAAACTCAAAAAAGCCTATGAAAAAGGTACCAGGGGCATCTCATGGGGCCCCTTACTGACCCCAGGCCCTCAGGCAGTGCCCGAGTTTCTAAATGGTCAGTCCGCCCCTGACTGGGAGAACATATGGGTTAGTACTGTAAGACTGGGAGAACATATGGGTCAGTACTGTAAGACTGGGAGAACATATGGGTCATTGCTGTGAGACTGCGGGAACATATGGGTCGGTACTATGAGACTGGGAGAACAAATGGTCCAGTACTGTGAGACTGGGAGAACATATGGGTCAGTACTATGAGACTGGGAGAACAGATGGTCCAGTACTCTGAGACTGGGAGAACATATGTGTTAGTACTGTGAGATTGGGAGTACATATGGGTCAGCACTGGGAGAACATATGGGTCAGTACTGTGAGACTGGGAGAACATATGGGTTAGTACTGTTAGACTGGGAGAACATATAGGTCAGTACTGTAAGACTGGGAGGACATAGGGGTCATTGCTGTGAGAGTGGGAGAACATATGTGTCAGCACTGTGTGTACACAGGGGTCAGTAATGTGGGGACATGTGAGGATTGAAAAAAACACAACATACACATGGAAATGGTAACTGCTTGGGTCTGATTTCATAATATATTTTACACACGTACACACTTTATTTTGACTTTCTGAATTACGTGTACATATGTCAGTAAAATAAAATTTGGAAACATAGAGCACCATCCTGACTGGCTGAAGTTTGCTGGTTTCTAACTTTTTAAATTGGCTACTTGATCTCTTGGAGATTTCGTTTGACTAAATGTACAAATGTCAGCCAGCTATCTCTCAGTACATATATACCACTGTCAGTTCTAAAGACCAGCTCTTGCTGGAAAACCAATGGCTGCAAGCACTCATCTGTGTATTCTGGCAGGGGAGGGCACAGGCATCCCTGAAGCTGAACCTAGAATGCAAGCCCCACCCCTGCTCCTCCTACAATATTTAACTGCGGCTATGTCTAGAAGGATGGGATGTGGAGAGAGGAATAATGAGACATGTATTCCAAGTAAGGTGATCATTCGATCTGCTCAATATGCACTTTCCAACTTAAAGTTCAGAAGTATTGCTGAGCTACCCGGTCCCAGTGCTGGTGATAATATCTGTTTGTAGTACTTTACAGAGATTGTTTTATTAGTGGTTAGTAATCTATTAAAGTGAAAACAATGGAAATTATGGGATTTATTTATGTAGCACTAATCCCCTGGGGGTTGCTGATGAACTTGGTTCCCTCAATGGTCCTGCACAGCCAGTTAGCATGTTCCACACACCATCCGTATACATAAATCAGGCCTTGAGTGTTGGTTTTGTTATTTTACTGAGGGGATTAAAATTGGATGGGGTAAGGGTGTATAGGATGCCCAAGGGATGGGAAATCTGAGGACAACTTACTGAACTATTCACAGTCTCTCTTCCTCTGACACAGTCTCTGGTGAAAGGCTTGCCAGCAGCTCCAGTTGTACTACCCGAGACCTTAGATGAACTCCTCTTCACCCAGAAATCTGGAGACTCTCTTCCTGAGCAGGGAATCTGGCTCCTGTCCCTTTAAGTGGATACCAGTCACTAGTAGAAGGCTGATCTGGTTTCCCACCACCAGATTGCTCCTTACCCTATCCGCCCAGGGGGTGCAGGTGTACTCACTCAGATCCTCTTCTGTACTGCTTGCAGGTCAGCTGCTGCTAGCAGGCCTATCAGCTGGGCTGCTCCTTCCCTGCCATACAGGTGGTCCTTTCTCAGGGGACCAGTGAGTTGTGAGTTATCCTCCTTTCCAGCTCCAGGCTCGCAGGCAGGACCCATCCCACCTGACCACCTGGCAGCCTTCCTCCTCCAGCCTCACATCTTCCTGCTTCTCACTCTTTTCCCACCACCACATTCCTGCTACTGAGCAGGCTCTTCCACTTTTAAGGGAGTCCCAGCCCCTTGCCAAGCTTCCTGTTGGGGTCTGGCCGAGGTCCCTCAGGAGTGTAGACAGACAGAGATCCACCCACTGCCTCCAAGGCCCTCCTCTGAAAGCCTCAGAACAGGGAGAAATTCCAGAGGGGCTGGCCTGCAGAGTCTCTCAGTCCTTACCAGAATTTGACCCCTCTGGCTTTCTCACCTGAGCTTCTAATCAGCTCCTAACTAACCATTAGGGTCTAGCTCCCCCTAGCTAAACTAGGAGGCTGCAACATTTACTAAAGCTGGTGCACTTCTGGAAACCAATCAGCTTCCAGATTGTATTGCTAAAGCTTAATTGAACAAGCTGTGGTTAGAAGCTGATTGGCTCCCATGCACAGGTGCATGAGATTCTGAGTGAACCAGCTTTAGCAAATCTCCCCCTATGATACTACTTTAGGCAAGGAACTATGAAAAAGCTCAGTGAATTGAGGAGAGTCAAACATACAGTACTCAAGTGATTCTTGTGAAGCTTGTACCCAAAATTCAGGAGTTTCCCAAGATGAACGGAATGCATTTTTATAACATAAATGTATGCGTATGATATTTTTTAGTAATGATTTCTTGATGACTGTTATTGGATAATTAACTAATAAGGATTTCTGAATAGACTTAAGTAGAACTAAAGGCAACACTTTTTTCAGTTTTAGAGTAAGGGAGAGTTTACGTTCCCATCAGTTTTTTTGGCCATCCGTTTCCCATTGAGAAGATTTCCCTTCACTTCCTGTCCCATAGCCAAGCGGAAATCCTTCCAAAGTGAAGAAGTCCCTGCTTGTTACCAGAACTAGTGTCCCTATTGGAGGATTTCCCATCTATTACTGTTCTGGAGACAGCTTAAAATTTGGGTTTTTGATCACTTTCAGTAATAATGGTAAACAGGATAAATAGAGAGATTTTCCCT
Source organism: Staurois parvus (assembly GCF_062004578.1). NCBI lineage: Eukaryota > Metazoa > Chordata > Amphibia > Anura > Ranidae > Staurois > Staurois parvus. The sequence goes on along the minus strand of NW_028318609.1, from coordinate 1,423,892 downwards.
AATGAGGACACAGACCGCAATAAAAAAAAAAGGTTTGCCTTTAGTTAGGCTTTACTTATTTACACTGTTTATGATATAAATAATATATCGATTTATTGGTTTGAATGCACACACGGTTCCCCTAGGAGTATTATCCCCTGATGTATTAGCATGAAAATTACCTGAAAATAACTTTATTGGGTTCAATTTCCACCTTGACATCTCGACTGTTTTCTACGCAGAATTCCATAAAGACATACCTTACTCGGTCATACCACAAGACTTTTGCGTGTTGTCTGAAAAGCAAGCATATCCATTAGAAAAAGAAAGGGTATAATAATATCCTGTCCACTAAGTGAAATTTACTTTTTTTGTGTGATACAAATGCACAGAAAACGAAACAAACAAGATACTATTTCTCCATCAGATTGCTCTTATTGAAAACTGTGATGTTATGTTCTCCAATCATCAACAACCTCCATCTATTAATTCTTCTCTTTAACCCAACTGTCATTACCATAATTATTTTTGAACAACACTTGTTTTACGACAATAAATATTAACCACTTGACCTCTGGAAGGTTTTACCCCCTTCATGACCAGATCATTTTTGCTATTCATCACATAAATAGAAGTTTCTTTTGGTAGTATTTCATAACCACTGGGTTTTCTATTTTTTTATTATATAAATGATGGTGAAAAAAATATATTTTCTACCTTCTGCTATAAAACATATAAAATAAAATAAAATTTCTTCATAGGTTTAGCCCAAAATGTATTCTGCTCAGGGGCAGACTGACCATTTGGAAACTCGGGCATTGCCCGAGGGCCCAGGGTCAGTAGGGGGCCCCATGAGATGCCCCTGGTACCTTTTTCATAGGCTTTTTTGAGTTTGGGCAAGGACACAGGAGCCCCATGATCCCCTATTGCCCGGGGGCCCCATGAGTTGTCAGTCCGTCCCTGATTCTGCTACATGTCTTTGGTAAAAAAAAAAATCCCAAAAGGTGTATATTGTTTGGTTTGTGTGAAAGGTATACTGTCTACAAACTATGGAATATATGCACTGGAATTTATGCAGCTTTTAAGCAGGTCTGATTTTCTGACTGCCTAACACAGTTCTTGAGGTGCTGAAATGGTAGGAAAGTACAAACACCCACCCAAATGACCCTTTTTTGGAAAGTAAATACCCCGATATATGTATTGAGAAGAATGTTGAGTCCTTGGAAGATCTTGTTTTTTGTCACAAGTTTTTGGAAAATGAATTTTTCATTTTTAAACACAAAGTTGTCACTTTACTGAGATATTTGTCACTCGTGTCATGGGTATGTGTGACATTACACCCAAAACACATTCTACTACTTCTCCTAAGTATGAGGATTTTTTGGGAGCCTAGCTTTTTATGGGGGCCCAAAA